>NC_044318.1:29934618-31134618 GCF_007474595.2 Lynx canadensis | reverse complement strand
AAGTATTGGGAACAAAACCCAGCTCTTGTTTTTCACACCAAGACTGCCTTCCTCTGTCCTTCCCCACACAGTCATTCTTGTCTTTCTTACCTCACATCTGACCAGTCCTCTGTGTCTGTCCGGGTGACAGCCGGTCCCCTCCCCTGGTCTGAACCCCCACCGTCCTTGCCTGGAGTGTGGAAGTTGCGGCACTGGCCTCCTTCCACTTTGCCTCTTTGAATTGATTTTCTGCACAGCAGCAAGGTGAATTCTTTCTTTTTCCTTTAATTTTTGAGAAAGGGAAATCACACGTTGCCATTTATCTGTTCCAGTATCCTTGGTGAGTTTTCCTTACCCTTTGTTTTCCTTACCACCTTTCACTGTTCTGAATCCTGTGTGTTTGTTTGCTTGCTGGCTCCCCAGCCAGAAGGAGGACTTGGGCTCTGCTGGTGTGTCCCTGATCCCAGAGTCGGGTCTTATTGTTAGTGAAAGGTTTCCGGTGTTTGCTGACTGGATAATTGATGGGAAGGCAGTGAAGGAGGTTATTTCTTAGTTCTGGTTGATGTGAGTGAGAAGCCTGAAGACTTTTAAGACGTTTAAGGGGAAAAATGCGCAGAGAATAGGTCAGGAAGGCCACGGGTGGTGAAGATCACAAGTGTGTTCCTTGTGTCCACTACAGAGTGGAGCCCCCTGACCTCCCCACGGTCATCTCTGTTAGCTTCCTCAGCCCGTGTTCCCCGTGGGGATTTGCGGGCCGGTGGTGGGGGGGCTCTCCTAGATGTTTTCTGCTCTAAGTCGCCCACCACTTGCTCCCAGCGAGTGGCGCCCTCTCCCACCTCACAGAGGATGTGCACGTGGTTCATCCCCCTCCACCCACCATAGAATCCCTCTTGTCCTCACACTGGGGTCTACAGACGACATATGCTAACTGTAAACTTAGGTAAGCGTCTGTTTCTCGGCTGTTCAGCGAGGGGATAATGCCAGCACCCGGGCAGTGTGTGGAGGAGCAGAGCGCGTGTGTGTGGGCAGACCCGGCACAGTGCCCGGCACAGGCCTGTCTCCCTGGCTCTGTGGGCACTCGCTCTGTGGGTCCTCAGCTCAGGGGGTGGGGGGGCAGGGGGCTGTTGTCCTTTGGGAGGATGATCTGGCCTTCTCGTGTTCTTGTCATTTTGTCTAATCATTTTTTTTTTTAATTTTTTTTTAACGTTTTATTTATTTTTGAGACAGGGAGAGACAGCATGAACAGGGGAGGGTCAGAGAGAGGGAGACACAGAATCTGAAACAGGCTCCAGGCTCTGAGCTGTCAGCACAGAGCCTGATGTGGGGCTCGAACTCACAGACCACGAGATCATGACCTGAGCCGAAGTCGGCCGCTTAACCGACTGAGCCACCCAGGCGCCCCTTTGTCTAATCATTCTTGTCAGTCTCTCTGACTCTCTCTGATGACTCGGTCCACCTGTGGCATTTGCCACTACTGCCCAACTTCCTTCTTGGCACCTTTGGTCCGGGGCCCTCGCTCACTGCCCCCACCTGCTGCTCTTATCTGCCCCCATGACTCTTTCCCATCATTACTTCTATGGCTCCCAGCTTGCCACCCAGCTTGTCCTTCCTTACAGACCCTTGATCATTAGTCCTGTACTTCCAGCCCCCTGTTGGCAGCTGCCTCCTGCTTTGCACTTGGTGCCTCAGACTCCTGCCCCCTGGTTGTGGGCATTCTTAATGTTTCTTTCATGCACCACTGCCTGTACGTGCTGAAGTGTCTAGATCACATTGTCTCACTTCTTTGTTGTGAAACCTCATTGGCCACCCACTGCTTACTGAAGGGAGAGCACACTCCTTGCCTGTATTCACACCTCCGTGAACTGGCCCAGCCAAGTGAGATTCTGAGATTTTTTTCTTTTTAAAATTTTTTCATGTGTTTTTACTCAGTTTTGAGAGAAAGCATGAACAGTGGAGGGGCACAGAGAGGGGGGGACAAAGGATCCAAAGCAGGCTCTGCACTGACAGCAGCCAGCCTAACGTGGGGCTCAAACTCACAAACCGCAAGATGATGACCTGAGCTGAAGTCAGACACTGAAGCGACTGAGCCACCCAGGCGCCCTTAACTTTCTATTTTAGAGGGAGAGAGCGTGTGAGCAGGGGAGAGGGGCAGAGGGGAGAGAGAGATTCTTAAGCAGGATTCATGCTGAGTTCAGAGCCTGACACGGAGCTTGATCCCACGAACCACGAGATCATGACTTGAACCAAAATCAAGTCAGATGCTCAGCCGACCAAGCCCCTGAGTTTTTTTTCGTTTTTAATGATTCTGACTTTTATTCTTAGGTCAGAACAGATGAGAAGTAGCTGCAAACATGGTCTGTGCTGGAATCCGGCCTGCACTGGCCCTCATGCAAGGAGGGAACTTGTGCTTTGGACCCTCAGGATCTCACTTGGACCCCTCCCCTTCTCTCGCCTGGCACACGGGACTCTTGTTCCCTAACTCTCCCTCGGTCCTTTCAGTGCCGCACCCTTGCGTGGTTCTTCTGGTCTTGCTGCCACCCCACCTTCGGCCTGCAGAAATGCCCGCTTATCTCAGCAGCCTTCTTGTTTTCCGCAGACTCTGCTTTTCCTTTCCGTGTCATTCCCTCAGTAGCTGCTGGGTCTCTGCACTCGCTTTGCCTGGTGTGGCTGGTCCCTGCCCTGGCCCAGTCGTGGGCTCTTCAAGGGCAAGCCTGGTTCGTATCTGCCGTAGGACATCCACGGGTCCGGCGCTCAGGTGCTCAGGAAATGGTTGTTACTCAAATGGCGAGCGGCCCTCCGTGGCAGGAATTATGCTGGAAATCGTTTGAGCCCAGCTGCCAGGTGGGGATGTGGTTTAGGGACAAAAGGCTTCTCCCTGTTCCCAGGGCCTCTCTCCCATGGGGCTGTGAGGGGTCCCTTTTCTCCTCAGCCAGGGCTGGAGGCCAACATCAGTGCTTGAGGATCCTTGTCGCGGCTGCCGTGAGCTGACAGCCTTGTTTTCCTGCCTCAGACATCTGTCGTTGCTGGGAACCCCCACTTGGTCTATGCCAGGCACGCCGACCCCGCAGCCGGACTAGGGTCCGAAGTCGGCAGCACTGGGCATCGGGCCTCTGGCTGTCCTTGGCAGTGCCAGGCTCTCAAGGGCTGACCCTGGCCCGTGTTGCCCTGAAAGTAGCTCGGCCCCCTGCCTGCCCGACAGGCAGCACCTAACAAGGGAACACACCTAAACAGGTGGTCACTGCCACAAAGATGCCCATGAGGGAGCAGGGCCTCTCACCTCCCGCTCTTCTACCAGACAACTGCTTTGGCCCCAGGGGATATCACTGGGGGAGGAGAGGTGTCCAGAAGCAGGGACTTCTGTGGCAGGGGCATCAGAGGCCGCCTGCCTCGGGGAGGACCACTATTTTTCCCTGCGTGGACTAGCTTGAGTGCCACGTGGGTTCCACCCGTGCCCTCAGAGCTGTGTTTCCCGCATAGGATCCAGCGCAGGATGGCGAGGCGCGGGGTGGTGAGGAAGAGCCGTGAGTGGGTGCTGGAGAAGAAGGAGCGTCGCAGGCGGCAGGGCAAGTGAGTACCTGGGCTGGGGACAGGCTGGGGATGGGGGGAGGGGGCAGTCTGTGGCCACCAAGGGATCGCCTGCACTTGAAAGCGTCCCTGAGGTGTAGGTCCTTTGTTCTTTTTTCTGAGACCGCCCCCTTGTCTCCTTGCCACAGGGAGGTCAGACCCGACACCCAGTACACCGGCCGCAAGCGCAAGCCCCGCTTCTAAGCCGTTCGCTCCACGTAACCGGGCAGCTTGGGTCTGCACAGTTGCAAGCGGGCAGTTTTCTCGAAGTGCCTACTTGCATCCGGTGACAAAACATTGTTTTAGAAACGTTTTCAAGTTCTAACCGTTTTTCTTTAACAAAAGTTCTAAAAGCATCTTATTTTGTTCTAAAAGCAATAAACCACTTTCTGTGGAACTGTGGCTCTGGCATTTTCTAGCTCTGGGATCCTGAACAAATCTCGAGTTTCTCCGAGTACTTGATTCCCCTGATCCAAAAGAGGCTCAAAGAACTTGAGTGTATGAAAAGCACCCTATTTTAACCTACAAGGAACGCAGGTAGATTGAATTTTGGTCTGTTTATTCCAGCACTAGGCAAATTTGGGAAAAATGGGTGGGGTCAAAGTATCCGTGGGACCCACTGTTCTGAGGCCACCGCCCAGCCTCTGGTTGTCCCCCAGTCTGAAGGCGGCATCCAGCCAGGGCCTGGGCTGACCTTTGGCCCTGAGCTACACCAACTGCTGATTGGCCCGCACTCGGTTGCCTTTGGGTGTGTCTCCTGTCCGATTACTAGTGGTCAGGAGAGCAGGCAAGCCTGCCCTGGGGTGCGGGGGAGGGGGGTCTGTAGCAGCAGGCTGAGCAAGTGGGGATCCAGGCCTCATTTGTGGCTACTGGGAAAGCGGAAGGAGGGGTAGATCTGCGCCCTCAGCACGGAAGGGGCGGGGCATCAGGCTTTAAGCAGGAGTAGAAACGTTCAGGCTGGGGTGGAGGGGCCAGAGGATCTGGAGGTTGAAGGCCGAGGTGGGAGGCGGGATCCTCTGCCTCTGAACCCCTTCTTCCGGTTAGTGCTGGGCACATTTACCCCCAAGTTCTAAGGCTGTGACCTCATGACAGTAAGAAACCTAGGGCAGAGACACGGTACAGATACAAATGTTTATTCTACATAAAAATTTCACAAAAGGGGCAGCTGGTTGTACCAAGACCTTTGGTGAAGGGGTGGAGGAAGGGAAGTTGCTGTTAAAGAAGGCAGCACGGACAGTGGTCACAGTCACTGGGCAGGAGCAGAGCTGAGGGAAGGCGGGGCACGGATGCGGCCCCATCCCCTACTGCATGCACTCGCATGCACACTCCCTGCCTGTCAACGAGGAAGAGGGGGGCTTGGGTGGGGGCACGTTTCTGACTTGAGAAGCCCCGAGATGGGGAGGAGGGAGGTACTCCTCCCTGGCTGGCTGCTGAATACTGCATCCTAGACACCAGACACCCACGTGGCACATCACTGGGGAACAGCAAGGGCAGGACGCGATTGCAGGCCTGAAGGGACACCTGACTTCCCAGAGCACGAGAGAGCAGGAACCACTGTCCCAAACATGCAACACAATGGCTTGAGGACCTGAGGCCTGCCGGGGAGAGTGGCTGGCCCAGGGTGCAGGCTTCGGCTTATGGCAGAGAACTGACGGGCCCGATCTGCCTCCCTGGCTGGAAGGGTGGCTGGAAACCAGGCACCGGACAGTCTCTTGTGGAATGTTACCTGGGGTCAGGCACAGCCCAAAGGGGTTGCTCCTGGGGTTGCAGGATTGCGGGAAGGGAGGAGGAGGCAGCCAAGACCCGCTGGACTCTGCCCCTAGGCAGGGGAGGGAGCCTGGTCTCGACAGCCAGAAGCCACCTGGCCACAGCACCCTGAGCCTCCCTGGCAGTGATCAGCTGTTAGAGGCTTAGAGCTGGGCTGTCTCTCAGGGCCACCCCTCCCCTAACCTGAAAAGCAGCACCATGTGGCCAGCTGGTCCCCACCCCTCAGGGGGCTCGGCTTAGGGGGACAGCTGGAGAGGACAGAGGTCAGGGCAGATGGGCCAGTCAGGAGGAGGCAAGGTTGGGGTCCAGAGCGAGCCTCGGTCCCAGGAGAGGGCAGACCCCAGGCTGGAGTGGAATTCGGGAAGGCAGGGGAAGGGGGAGGGGGGAATATGGCTACCCTGGGTGGCACTACCTGGGAAGGGCGAGGCGGCCTGGGCCAGGGCCTGAGTCTGTGCCTTGCTGACCTGCCCCACCCCACTGGCTGTTTCCCAGCCCGGCTCCCCGCTGGCTCCCCGTACAGACACACACACGGTCACAGAGATCATGCACACGACGGCTCGGGGTGGGGACGGAGGGCCCTGCGGCAGAGAAAGGAGCAGTACGGGGCGGGGAGGAAGGGGCTCCGAGCCAGAAGGCAGCAGCAGCCAAGGGGCCTCCTGAGGGCAGACCATCCCGAGCGGGGTGGCGGGTGGGGTGGTTTCTATCCGAAGATGCCTCCGAAGGTGGAGGCGATGACGATGCCCAGGACCACGCAGCAGATGATGATCATGATCTTCTTCTGCACCGGAGAGGCACAAAGGAGCAGCCTCAGACGAGGGAGGGAGGCCAAGGGCTTGAGTCAGAGCTCTGAGAGGGGTGGCGATGAGGGCTGGGGAAGGTGCAGCCCAGAGGCGGTGACACCAAGAGCTGAAGGCCTCAGGATGGGGGCTGTGCTCAGCTCCGAGGTGGGGGCAAGCGGTCAAGGCAGAGTGGGGAGGGATCTGCGGTGGTCCCGGGGCCCTCATGGGAGAGGGCAGGGAGGCTACTGACCCGGCGTGCTTTGCTCTGGTACTTGACGGCCTTCTTGGTGTCAGACACCGCTCTCTCCACGTAGTCCACCGAATGTTCCACGTTGTACTCAATCCTGTCAATCATCTCCCCCTGCAGGGCCAGGGCACTCAAGCTCCAGCAGGGCCCCCCTCAGGGCAGGACTTTGGGGCAGCACCCTGAAGTCAGAGAAAGGAAAGTGGGGGTGTGAGGATGGGGTACAGCCTCTCACCTGTGCCCCTCAGGCCAGGCACCCCGGGGCAGCTCCCTCCTCTCCCTGCAGAGCAGTCATCCTGGGGGAGGGAACTGGCCATGCGGTCTCAGCCAAGGGCATGGGGGCCATGCAGAGGGCGCCGAGCTGGGGCCTGGAGCGCGGCAGAGGGAGACCGGGGCGGGAGCAGGCGGTCTGGACGGTGTCCCACTCCGTCCTCCGCAGGCACAGTGGTTCTATCCAGCTCTGTCTTCAGTCTTCAACATTCAAGACTCCTCGCCCCCTCCCATAGCCCTCCTGGGCCCCGTAATCCGGTCCCACGCAGCCCCCTGGAGACCACAGCGCTGAGACCCCCAGCAGCAGCTTTGTGACCCACGACTGCTCTCTCCGAGTCCGCTGCTCCCACTGGCGTCCATACAGCTACGGTCTCTCAGCCACCGGTGGCAGCAGCCTCCTCGTGGCCTCCCTGCTTCCTAACTCTGCCCACACCACGCCCACACTGAAGACCCTCCATCTAGAAGAGAATCCAGGCGTCCAGCACCACCTTCTGCCTCCTCCCTGCCGCCCCTGAGCTCCAACTGCACGGCCTCCTCCTCCTCCGAGAGCCCGGCTCTTGCCAGTCTCAGGACAGTTCTGCTGCTGGTCCCTCTGCCTGGGCCAGCTCTTCACTGTGACCCCGGGAAGTCTTCAGAGCTCAAATGCCACCTCCACAGAGAAGTCTTCCCTGACCACCCCGTCCAAAGTGGCCACCTCAGGGACTCTATTACCGTTACCCCAGCCGTGGCCCTCAGACTGGCAGCATCGGCATCGCCCTTGAAACTGTTAGAAATGCAAATTCCGGGGCGCCTGGGTGGCTCAGTCGTTAGAGCGGCCGACCCTTGATTTCGGCTCAGGTCACGATCTCCCAGTGAGATCGAGCCCCATGTCGGGCTCTGTGCCGACAGCATGGAGCCTGCTCGAGATTCTCTCTCTCCCTCTCAAAATTAACTTGAAAAAAAAAGCAAACTTACAGGCTCCCACCTTGACCTACCAATCTCTGGGAACGGGAACCAGGAAACTTACAAGCCCTCCAAGTGATTCTCGGGCACTTTCAAGTTGGAGAATCACCGCTCATTCACACTGCCTCCTAACATCTGAGCACCTGGCACAACTGGAGAACATTCCATCTGTCATATACTTATGCTGCCCTTTCACCCAACAGACATTAGCTCCGGGAAGCAGGCCCTCAGCTGTCCTGGTCACTGCTATACTTCCAGTTCCTTGAAAAGTGGCCGTCCGCTGTGCCCATGTGACAAACAGCTGATGAATACGATGGGACAAGGCTGGGTAGAGGGCCATGCAGGGCCTGGGGTCCTGGAGGGCCAAGCAGAGCCATGCAGCACTGGGTCCCGGTAGCAGAGCCATGCAGAGGACAGGGTCCTTTAGGTGGGCACGGCCCTGGAGGCAGTTTCAACAGCAGGCGGTTAGTTACCTGGAGACTCGGTCCCTCCCGGGCAGGGCAGCGTGTCAGGCAGAAAGGGTCGGGGTTAGTGCAGCCCTGGGTGCTGCTGTGGGCTGGGGGGCGGAGGGCAGTGGGGCCCCTGGTACTCACCTGGCTCTCCACAAGCATGGCCATGTCCATGAACATGTCGTGCAGCTCACGGATGCTGTTCTCCAGCTTGATGATCTCACTGTGCCGCGTCTCGATCTCGCTCAGAGCCTGCTTTGAGATGCTGGAGTCCATGATGATCTAGGGGGTGGGAGCAGTGGGCTGGGACCCAGGGGCCTGCTGAAGGGGGCAGGGATGGGGACCGGGGCCAGGACAGCAGGCCAAGGGCAAAGGCAGCTGGGATGGGCAGTGGCTCCCTCCTCAGCCACAGCATTCTCCCACTTCCTGCTTGGTTCTTACTAGCCGTTACCTGACTTCTCTGAGATGGATTTCTCCTCCTTAATACGGGGCTAATAACACTCCCCGCCTGTGCCTGCCACACGGTAACTAAGTGGTAGTTCTTGTCACCAGTCTTGTACAGCCCAAGTTGACTGTCCCAAGGACCCAGGCCTTGAACTGCTTTTCTCTCTTCCCCTCTCCTTCTGTTCTGCCTCCCAGAGAGGGTAACTGCCTCTCCCTTCTCTCCTCCTGGAACCCACGTCCCCAAGCCGCCTTCCACCCCGTGGGCCACCTCCTTCAGAAAGCCCCCCTGCTCAAGCTTCACCTGAATGGAGAGACGGCCAAGGGCACCGTGTTCCCCAGGAAAGGAAAAAGGCCCAGAGGATAGTGGAAGGCACCCCTAGCTGGCAAATGGACAGGAGAAGCAAGGAAGTGGACCTAACTGGGAGGACCCGGGAGACATGGGTCTTAATTCTACCTCCGCCACTAACATTTATGTGGCCTCAGCCTGGTCCCTTTTTCTCTCTGGGACTCCACCTTCTCTGAGGCTCAAAAGGTGGCTGTGTCCAAATACTGCCCTGTCCCAGCACACCTGGGGGCCCGGTGGGAGGGGTGTGGTGCCCACTCACCCCGGAGGCAAAGATGGCCGGGTTTCCGCTCTCCAGCATGTCTTCCAGCTCCTCACTGGTCGTAGTCCGGCCAGCTGCGAGGAGGGGTCACACCGAGTCCTGCACACCCCGCAGATGGGCGGCGGCCCTGGCCCCGGCCCCGCCCCCAAGCCCCGGCCCCGCCCCGCCAGCTCACTGATCTCCAGCTGCCTCTGGATGCGGCCCTTGCAGCGCTCGCGGTAGTCGGACTGCGTGGCGTTGTACTCGGACATGACCTCCACGAACTTGCGGGACAGCGTGGAGTGCTGGGGATCCGAGGTGGGGGTGCAGGTGTCAGGCCCGGCCCCACCCAACACCAGAGCCTCAAGCGCCCGCCTGCCCACCCTGAGGCCTGCCTGCGGCACCTGTGTCTTTCGGATCCTCAGGTCTGCGGATGAGCGGTTGAGGCCTTCCTCCTGCTCGATGCTCTGCTCAATGCCTGGGGGAACGAATGGCTGCTGAGCCATAGCCTGTCTCCCTCGCCACTGCCCATCCCCCTGACCCACATGCCCAGGATCTGGCTCAGGACCTCCTCCCCTAGAGAGGATCTCCTGTGGTCTGTAAGTGGGGTCACATGGGAAGCAGAGGAGGAGGGAGCGCGGGACTGATGGGGGTGGGGGGTAACAAGGGCCCATTCGCATGATGCACGCTTCGGTGTGTGCATACATGCGGCCCATTTGTGAGGCCTCAAGTGCATGCCACGCTATGGGTGTGAATGCCCACTATGCGCTAGGCCTGGTGGCTCAGGCCCACCCTGCCTCCTGTGCGCCCAACAAGGGGCCATGCCCAGAGTGGGGAGGGCCTGGTGGCCACAACCTGCAGAGCACACGGCCCCCAGTCCTGTGCATTTGTGGGGTGGGCACATCTGTGGCGCTGGCCACTCCCTGAACCCTCTTTAGCTGCAGTGGGGGACAACGCTCAGAGGGGATCACTCCCTCAGTGAAGCCTCAGGCCCCTGCGTCCCCAGGCCCAGCCCGGAGCCTGGCACACACAAGCCTTGCCAGGCAGCAATTGAGGGAATGGGCGCATGATGGCACCCTCATAAAGGAGAGCAAGACCCAATGTACCCTTCAGAGTTAGTGAACCCCCACGGCTACACACAGGAAGCGGGTCCAGAGGGCCCCTCCACCTCCCAGGCAAGGCCTGGAGCCCAGACTCACTCTTTAACTTGGAGCGAACTTTGTTTGCTGTCTTCTTGATGTCAGACATGAGCTCCTCCAGTTCCTCCTTCGTCTCTGGGGAGGCAGAAGGGGTACAGGGTAGACACCTGGGGTTCCCCTGCTGCCTGCCCTTCAGGCGCAGCCTCTGGCCCAGGGGGCCCGGGGGGGGGGGCTCTGGGCAGAGCCTGGGTCCTGGGTCTTCCCCCTTCCCCCGGCTAAGGCTCTGCCTGCCCCTCCGATCCTGGGCGGGGGCCACACCAGCTATCGCCTAGCTCCCTCTGTGCTGCCTTCCGAGGAGCCGCCCTTCCTCCTTTGCTGGCTCTCCCACCCCCTGCAGATAACAGATGGGTCTAAATTTAAGGCAGAAATAATTGTGGAGCAGCTGGCAATGCTGGAGTTGGCGCTGGGGGACATTTACTTGATGCCTGCCTGAGTCGAAGGTGGGGGGAGCGGGCTCACCTAGCGCTACCTGGTAGCTCTGGCGCAGGGGGAAGCATCCAGCCAAGGGGGTGACAGAGCCAGGGCCAGAGAGGCCGAAGCAAGCAGCTTGGGTGGGGTAGACCTTGTTCTGCTAGAGTCCCCCCTTCCCAGGTGCTGAGCCCGGCGGGTAGACGGGGGCGTGAGGCACCCGGCCTGGATGGGAGCTGGCGGAGAAGCGCCTCAAAGAGGTGGGCCTCGGCCCACAGGTGGCCGTGAAGCAGCAGGTGGCTGGGCCTAAGAGGGGGAAGTTGGGGGAAGGCCGTGACCTAGTGTTTCTCGGGCCCTTGTTCCAACTGGAACCATCTCTCTAAAGCTGGTAGAGGCCATAGGGGTACTCAGCTTGCTCGACCCCCAGCGAAGGGCTGGCCGGCCAAGGGGGGCCAGGGGGCTGCTCTCCCGTGGGGTGATGCAGCAACGGCTCCGGACAGCGCCCCAGCCTCAGGGCGACCCCAGGGCTCTACTTCCTGGAGAAACCAGGACTGAGCTCCTGGCCGAGCCTTTCTTATGCACCGTCTGTTTTCCTCTGGGGCTGGGGCCTCTCCTGTAAGGGGTTGGGAGGGGCTTATAGCGGTTGATGGGGGGGTGCCTACCAAGTGGATCATGAGGTGGGGGGCTTCGAGGAGCGGAGGAGGGCACCTCGTTCGTTCAAACAAAGGAAACTTAGTTACCAGCTGCTCTGATGTCTCAGCCGCTTTTGCTCAGACCCAAAATAGCCCGGCCCGGATGGCCGCGCCCAGGGGAGACCGAGCAAGCCTCGGCCTGGGCAAGCCCCCCCCGCCCGCTCACTGCCATCTTTCCCAGTCACTCCTTGTTAACGGCGCCCTCTGCCCTAGAAGGAGTCCCCTCCCCATGAGGAATGGCCCGTGAGCCCACATCAGTGACCGCTGGCTGGTCCTGACTGCTCAGCTCACGGTGGCAATTCCTAGCGGGTCGCTACTGACTGTAGGACTCGGGGAGACCTTGTGTGGAAGGTGGCACAGGGGAGCCAAGAGAAACGGACTGGCATCTCCGTTGCCCCACACTCTCCCCGTCTTCCAGCGGGTGACAGGCCAATGCCCGAGCTCTTTCAAGTACTCTGTTCTCACCGGCAGCCCCCTCTCTCATCAGGAGGGGCCCACACGGGGGCCCACACGGACTCAGACACACATGCGCACTAAAACCCACCATGTCACAGCTGCCTTCCCAGACAAACCGCTGGGGAGAGGGCCAATGCATGACGGCCACACCGAATGTGTGCCCTGCCCCGGGTGACCCCTCTCTCCTTCCCACCCATTCCCAGCACAGTCTCCTGGCTCCCAGCGGACTCATTTTGCTTCCCAAGGGCCTGGCACTGGTCTCACATTCAAGCACTCTTTGGGGCTGTGGAGAGATGTCTTCTGGGCGCTTGAGGACACCAGTGGAACCAGGGCTGAGGGCCTATGGATGGAGACGCACTGCTGTCGAGGACACAGAAACCCAGCCCTGACACTTCGCCTGGCCCACCCAGGGATGGGAGCCTCCCCTTTGCATTCTTGGGGCCCCGTGGGCTGGTGCCTCCCAAAAGGGCTGGAGAGGTGAGGGAGGAGATGAGCAGACAGAAGCTGTGTGCATATATGCACAGTCAACTGTCCAGGTCGCGGGCCGGGACCCCAGCCCTGTCGCGGACTCCCTGGGGCCGAGGGGAAGGAATCTGGGGCCCGCATGCCACCAGCCCCACACAGGGCAGTGCAGCGATCAGCACCTCCCCAGCAACTGTGACGGCAGGGTCAGGAGGACTTGTCTGGGGACAGAGCGGAATGCAGACACACAGAGGCTCCTTGTGCAGAGGGAGAAAGGTGACTTCCTGGAATCCTGATAATGCCCAGCCCCGGGGTACCAGTGGCTGCCAGCTCTTTCCGGAAGCTCCTCCCGCTCGGCCGGCTTGCCCTCCCACGGCGCTGAGCCTCGGCACCGCCATCTGCTCCCCCGGGAGGCTAGGGAAGGGGAGGGGCTGGGCGGGGAGGCTTCCTTTGGAGCTGGGCAGCACCCACCTACCCAGCTTACCTGGAGAGGGTGGGGCTGGCGCCCGATGCCACCCAGGCCCCAGGATGGCCGCCCCACTCCGCACAAGTCCGCGTGGGACCCGGGCGCTGAACCCCGCCCCACGCCTGGGCCAACTGTGTTTCCCGAAGCTTTCCACAGGGGCCCTCCCCGTCCCGGCCACGCCAAGGTACCCCTCTGCCGACCAACGGTGAGGGTGCTGGGGTTCCGGGAGCCCCTCCCAGGCAGCAGTGCCTTCCTGGAGGCCCCAAACCCGCCCCTCGGTCCTCCACACTCACTCTCGTCAGGGTTGGGGGAGGCCAGGATGGCACTGTGCTTCCGCTTCACCTCCTCCACGTTCTCCGAGATCTTGTCAATGAAGCCACGGATCTCCTCCACCTGCGCACCAGGGCCAGGCAGGCAGGGGGAGATCCAGGGAGGGGGCTCGTGGGCCCGGGGCTGGCCCAGACTGGGGCTGGCGGTCAGGTTCAGGGAGAGGCTGGACCAGGCTTCGGGAGGCGGGGCAGGGGGGAGGGGGGCAGTGGGGGCAGGGACTCCAACTATCCTTCTAGAACGGGATGGGGAGGAGTGGGCGAGTCCAATCCTAAACTCTGCTCCCCTCTGAGCTTCAGTCTATTCTCCCTCAGAATGGCTCTGTTATTTGGTGTAAGGGCCCTGGGCCTGACTCAGAGGACGGATGTGGGCCCCTCCCGCCCCGAGCTCTGCCTTGGAGGTCTGCCCAAGGAGGTGGGGTGTGCTGGCTCCCACCTGTTCAAAGAACTCATCCATGAAGCCATCTCGGTCCACGGTGACAGTGACATCGTCATCATCATCGCTGTCCTTGGCCTGCACAGGGGTGTGGACACATGAGCGGACCTGTGGTGGGCCCACTGGGGCCCGCTGGACCTGGGGCCACAAACTGCCCCGCATCTATACTCAGCAGCTCAGCTCCAGGGCCCTGACCACTGCCCTCCGTCATCTTGGCAGGGACGAGGTCCGGCTGTGCCCTCGGCTCCCAGCCACAGTGAGGCCTGGAGGACCCTGGGGGACCCAGCATAAGGAGAGAGGCCTGGCCTGTCGAATTGGTGACCGGACCGGGTCTCCACCTCTAGGCCAGGGATTCCTTCCTTTACCCAGCTGCCTGCCCCTTCCCCACAGGACTGGGGTCCTCCCAGTATGCCCCTCACCCTAGGGCACAGCTGGGAAGGCTGGGTCCCCTGGCCAGTGGCCCCAACTCACAGACCTGGCCTGAGACAGGCTGCCTGGAAGCCATTCTTCTCTCCTTTCTGGGCCTGAAGGTTTTAATTAAGATGGGGCCCAAAGTTCCCGAGTTCCCTTTCTTAGGGGCACCCGGGAAGAGGAGGCCATGTGCCAACAACACCTGCCTCTAAAAAGGTAGGATGACTCAGAAAGAGGCCGTCCCACAGCCCCTCAGGCAGGCCTGAGAGACACTGCCTGCACGGGGCTCTGTGAACTCTGTTCTCTCCTTGTCATTCTTTTTTTCCTTTTAATTAAAAAAAAATTTTTTTTTAATGTTTATTTATTTTTGAGAGAGAGGGAGAGTGCCAGCGGAGGAGGGACAGAGGGAAAGGGAGATAGAGGGTCCAAAGTGGGCTCCACACTGATAGCAGAGAGACTGGCACGGAGCTCGAACCCATGAACTGTGAGATCGTGACCTGAGCTGAAGTTAGACGCTTAACCGACTGAGCCACCCAGGCGCCCCTCTTCTTGTCATTCTTGACATCAGACCTCGATCCTCTTTCCCTCCAGGCTCAGAGGTGGGCCTGGCAAGACCAGTCATGTCACTTGGCTCAGGGGCTGCCCTAGGCCCCAGCTACAGGTGCAGCCGCACCCCACCACCCTGAGAGCAGCTGTATAAAAGCCCCCCACCCTGGGGGGCGGGGTAATTACACCTCTGACTTCCCAGTGCACTGGCCGTGCTCATTACTGTCCGCCTTAGGCGCCTGCAGTCGCCAGGGGCAGCCCACTCTGTTGGCAAGGGCAAGTCCGTCTCCACAGCCAAAGCCAGGATACCCAGGGCAGGACCGGCCTCGCCCTGGACTGGGGATCTCAGGCTTGGTCACATCTCATATCTTAGCACCCCACAGGGCAGGCATGAGCTGGCTCAGTACTGGCGTTCACCTCAATCTCTCTTACATCAGGGTCAGAGCCAAGGATAGGGGCAGGTGGAGGTCGAGGGTCGGTGAAGCTGAGGGACCCAGAGGGCTGGGCCCAGCTAGCCTGCTGGGGAGGGACCCAGGTTCTGCACCCAGCAGGGGCTGACTGAGGGACCTGCCCTCTGGGTCTGTCTGCTCCTGTTTGCAGTGGGGACAGCGATGCCCGGCCGCAGGGACAGAGGGCAGAGAAAGGGTGGGAAAGCACAGCATGTTCTGTAAAGGGCTGTGCCCCTGGGGCTCTCGGGGTCCTACTGCCCCACCGGAGTGGGACCAACCAGGAGACGGGGTTGGTTGGGAGCTTCCTGGAGGCGGCTCTGACAGGCCCCTCTCATCAAGAGATCACACCTCCTCCCCCAGCAGCTAAAATAAATCCTCGCTCCCACAAGTGTCTGTGGCTGCTACCAGGTGGCCCCCTCCCCCCAACCGAGCCCACCTATAGACAAAGAAAATCTAGGAGCCATTTCTACACTTTTGGGCCTTGCCAGGCCCGGGAGCTAAGCTGGAAGAGCACTCCCTAGGGAAACTGAGGCAGAGTGCAGTCTGGAGGAGCCCAGGTCCCCCTTCAGGGCAGGCTGCCAGCTTGGGAGGTGGCCCTAGGAGCGCCTGCCATTCAGCACCCTGCCCTGTCTTTTTGGGACAAGGGTGGACAGGAAAGGACTGAGGAGAATTTTCCAGCTCCCCTCCCAGAAAGAGTAATGACTGGCGGGGGCCAAAGACAAGGGCATCAGAGTTTCCAAGGATGAGAGTCGCTGCCAGAGACCCCTGGGTTCTGGGCTGATGGCTCTCCCCGGGCCTCAGCTTGCCCATCTGTAAAATGAGGATGTATCTTCTCCATGCATCCAGGAGCTTTGACCTGCTCCCTCCACAGCCTCCCCAGAAGACTGAAGAAGCCTGGCCTCAGGCAGTTTCTCCAGCACAGGGTTGGCAGGAAAGACGCCCACGCTCTCCTCCAGGCCCTGTGTCAATGAGGGCAGAGCTGAGGAAGGGGATACCTGGGGCCAGGGCCTGGTGGGGGCCCCCAGGTTGGGGTCTGTCCCGAAGGTGGCGTTCAGATTAGCCCCAAAGCTGGTTGGAGGGTTTAGGGCCTGACTTCACAGCCTCGGTCACACCAGTGGTGGCTCCAAGCAAAACCCTGAGGGGATTCTCCACGGGGACCCCTTCCTTACCAAGTCTCAGCACTTCTTCCTCTCGGGACTTTTCGCCCACCACCCTTCATCACCTCACTGCTGCAGCCTAAAACTGGACCCAGCACGCCCCACCTATAACCATTTCCCTGCTTCGATGACCCACCCAACTGTCTTCCCTTTCCCCATGCAATTCCCTCTGCCTGGAATGCCGATTCCATGAAGCTGGCATTCATTCCCCTCATCCTTGGATGCTGCCTCCTTCCAGAAGCCTTCCCCAGCTCCCCACTATCTTGTTCCTCTGCTTTCCCCTGCACTATTCCCTTCTCTACTGGAACCACAACCACAGACTCTCAGGCCCTGAGGGACCTGAAAAATCACCTTGGCCTCAGCTTCCAGACTCAGCTTGCACACCTCCTGTGATGGTGAGCTTACTACCTTTCCTGGGCAGCTCTGCCCATCTTGGGCTGCCCCAATTGTCCCTTTCCTGTACAGTTTGGCCCTAGGCCATAAAGAACCTGTTGGTGCCCTCTCCTTGGGCTGGACTTGCTAGAGATCTAAAGACAGCATCAGCATCTTCTCTGGGTTTTTCTACTCATGTTGGCTATTCCCTTCCCCTCAGATCCTTCCTAGGGCCCGAAGTTGCAGTCCTTGCCCCAGACTTACTTGGTTCAGCCTCTATCTTCTCCTGCAGTACATGATACAGACTGAATTTGCTGCTGATTGTGGTCTGAATGGTACCAAAGAGCTGACCCATCCCCTCCCTCTTTTTATGTGGTCTACCTCTGTTAATGCAACCAGAAATCAGTACGATATATGATATATGATCGTATCAGTGATCATATAGCACTTCCTGCCCAGGAAAACCCCAAGCCCTTCCCCACCACTGTCTACTTGGTTGGATTTTAGGCTCAAGCGAAGGACTTTTTTTTCTGTTTCATTTATTCATTTGTTCAGATCCTTATTCTACTTTGTGAGAATCTGATGGCTCATGATTTTGCTGCCCCCCCGCAACCTCATCCACATCTAGGCCGGTGCCCTGTGGCACCTTTCTAGAGACATCTTCCAGGTTAACTAAGACTGAGGTCAGGTCTCATGGGACACTGAGTAAATGACAAGCCCCAAACCCAGACACGCTCCTGACCCAAAAGGAAGTAGGAAGTAGGCTGGTGTGCTATCTCCCAGTGTCTGGGGATGGTCAGGGCAGACATCACCTACATGCACACAGGGGCCACCCAGATAGTTTTAAATCATGAGGGCCCCGGCTCCCTTGGAAATCTGCCAGCCTTCTGCGAGTGACAGTCACAGCTCCAGAAAGAGGGCTGGACTAGACTGGAGACTTGAGGGTCCCCAGTGGCAGCTGGAGGTGGCAGCTGGAGCCTGGAGTGGTCACAAGCTGGAAGCTGCAAACATCTTTAGAAAAAACCCACCCAGGCATCCTGTGATGTACCCTACCTGCCATCTGGCCCAAACAAGGTTCCACCTCTTTCTCCTGAGCCCCCATTCCCGAGGACCCTCAAATCAGAAACCGGGGTACATTCACATTCTTCCTTTTCTTCTCACATCCAACCAAAATTTTACTTGTCATGATGTTTTTTTGTTCATCCCTCCATGGTTCTCAACCCTGTTCCAGGACCATAATTCCTTGGGGGCTTAAAAAACCCCCACCAGCTTCCAGGACTCTATCCTAGAGAGACTGAATTGGACTTTCAGGGGGTGGGGCTGGGGAGGCTGTTTTTAAAAAGCTCCGCCCCCCCCCCCCCCCGGGGTTGAGAACCACTGGTCTGGTCTTACTGCTCTCCATAGGCTCTGGCCCAAGCAATCAGGAATGAAAGCCGCACTTGGGAGAAGCCCCAACCTTCTAGTGGAGGCCAGACAGCCCTGGTGGTCTCTCCTGGCAGAGGCTCCAGGATTCCAGGATACCTTCCTGGAAACAAAAGTGATTCTTCCAAGAGCCTCGGAGGCCAGGCAGCCTCCAGGCCTGTCCCCAGGGATGGAGAGTGGGAGGCCAGCCAGCAGGGCTGATTCATTCCTCCTGAGCAGGAGTTGCTGTTGTCTGCCTCGAGGACTATATTCCCCCCCTCCTTTTTAATGACGAATCAAAGTCAATACCACCAGAGCGGACAGACCCAGAGCTGAGTCAGGGGTATGCGAGGCCAAGCTGCATCCCCAGTAAAGAAGGGCTCCCCGCATCTGATCCCTTCCCCCTCTCTGCATCCTGTGTGTGCCCTTCACCAGATCCCTGCCCCTTAGCAGGCCCCCAGGGCAGCTCCAGGAGGCAGCCTCAGCCCCAGGAGATGAGCTGGCCTCTGCCCGGCACCCTCCAACACATGGTGTGACCTTAGATAACACCCTGGCCCCTTCCAGACCTCAGCTTTCCAATCTGTGAAAGGGGAGGTTGGACTAGACAGTCCCTGGAGGTCGTTCCGGCTGCACCCCAGATGAAAATGTGCCCAAATTCGCTGCACCCCAAGGAGGTCAGAGGAGGGAAGGAGGCCTACTCTTACATCCCCATTTCTTCCACTCTGCAAGGCGGATCCCACTCGCTCCACTGTATGGGTGAAGTGGGCACAGAGAGCTTAAGGCAAGAACCTGCCTGGTGTTGCCTAGGGCACCCTGTCTCTTCCCGGCAATGAGAGAGAAAAGGGGAACTGGGGGACAGAGGGGCCCACGGGGTTTTCCCTTCCGGGCCTGCCCCTGCTCTCCAGTGAGCAGGCGTCAGACCACCCACCACTCTCGGTTGGGCATCCCAACCTCTCTGCCTTTACTCACGCGGGTCTCTCCTTTTGGACCACCTTTCCTCCCCCCATCTAAATCCAACTCCTCTTTCTGGGCCACCCCATGTTCTCTTCTCCCAGGGTCTGGCTGCCCCAACACTCCCTCCTCTCCATCCTCTGGCTTCCGCAGCAGGCCTCCTGTGTCGCACACGACTCGGGAAAAAGATAAACACCGTCCTGGGCTCGGGGAGGGGTAGGTCTGAGAACTTCTGGTTCTCAGAAAGAAAACCAGAGAGGCCTCTGAATTGGGGGAAGGAGGCAGCTGCGTGCCAGATGCGGCTGCCCAGGGACACTTTGCCCCAAGTCTCTCTGGCTGTGTGCCCCTGGGCTAGTCTTTGCCCCTCTTAGGCCCTTGGGTTGCCCTTTTGATCTCTGAGGGCCCCCAATGATCCCTTCAGTCTGTCTGCACAACTAGAGAATCAGCCTTATGAGTGATGGGAGAGGCTGGAGGGCTGGGCCTGGCCTGCAGAGCGCTGAGGAAATGCGCCAGCTCCTTCCCCAAGTGTGACTTTTATAAATAAGCTCCCTTTGCCTTCCTTCCAAATGTGGTGGCGTTGGGTGGGGAAGGAGGAGGGGGGAGAAGGGAGGGAGGGTTGGTGGTGGTGCAAGTCACTGTCCCGAGCACCACCTCTGTCCAGCCCAGCCAGTACCGGCCTCTTGGGTCCTGGGGATTCTAATCTGAAAATTCTGGCTCCTGGGGTTCAAGGTCTCCCCGAAATATGGAGGCGACTCAGGAGACCTGTGACTACCTCTTGCCCTGAGAAACTGGGTTCTAGGTGTCTCATCTCTGCTATATAGCTGGGAACTCAAGGCCCGGAGGGGGACTTGTGGGAAACGATAGCCCCCCACAGACTACCTGTTCCACCCCACACAGTGTGGGCTCCTGGAGGTTGCAAGAAACGCCCAATGGGCAGGGCCACCCAGCAGTGGATACAGCAAACCTCCATGGGTTCTGACTGCCTGAGGGGTGGGGTCTAGAGAGGAAGCCCCCCTCAATTCACAGAGAAGCCAGGCCTCACCCTCTAGGGGACCACGCTGGCTAGTGTTTATGTGTATGTGGGGGGGGGGAGTGAGGGGTCACAGAGCCACATACCGGAGCCAAACACCTGGGTTCAACCTCCCTACAACCCTAGCTCTCCTGGTGGTTCCCTGCCCAGCCAGGCCTAAGTCTGTCTTCGGGACTAGGCTCTCTTGTGTCTCAGTTTCCCCTTTATCAGAGGGGATGAAGGCTGATGAGCCACAGATCCTGTCACACGGAAAGGACTGCGTTTCCCTGACCACTTGGTTCCCACATATACTGTCGTCTGACCCACCAGGCACCCAAACATCAGCAAACGCACCACGTGGACATACATCGCCAAGATAACATTCTTTCTGACTCAACGTAGCACAGGAAGCTTGAGGGCAACCGCAAGGGCTGGCGGGGGAAGTGTTTAGACATCATATATGACATGAGGGACCATCTTCTTCCTTTGAAACCTCGTGGGGTTTACCCTAGGGGCCGGGCACTTGGCCAGGAATAAAAGGTCTGATGGGAGGGTGGGGCCGGTAGCCAGAGCCAGGGGGAGATAGAGGCTGGATGGTACAGGTCGCAGCTCCGCGCTGCCCAGGACACAGGACTGGTATAATGGGGGAGACGGGGCACAAACGCGGGGAGCCTCTGGACAGAGAGGTCAGGCCATGAGATCAAAAGCCCAAAGCACACTTGAAACTTTCCCTATGAGAGGACCTATGTCTCTGGCTCCAGGTGGGGCAGCAGGGGGAGGGCTCTGAGGGGCCACCGAGCTAGCGGGCCCCCCCACCCTAGATCAGTGGTACGGGAAGGGCACCTGCCAGCCAGCAGGGTGGTCAACTAGGGGATCAGACAAGGGTCAGCCTGGTCTAGAGTCCTCATGTCCCCCTCCCCACAGGCAGGCTTCATTTCCTTCACTGCTCCCGCGGGGCCCCCAGGCTTGCCATCTCTAAGGGCAAAGGTGAGAATGCCCGGGTAAACGTCAGCGGCCACGGGAGGCTGGGGAGGGGGGTGCATGAGAAACAAGCGGCAGGGCTCTGGGTCAGGGCTGGGAAAGGGTGGGCTCTGGTCAGAACCTTTGCGCATCCTCTTACTCCCCACGAACCCCGCCCCGGGAGCCACACCCCGGGGGCCCCGAGACACAGGTGGAAAAATAGACAGGTTCAGGTTGGAACCAGACCAGGAACCCGGGAAGGGTCTGAAAACACCACCAGGGTCGGGGTTGCTCGGGGGCTAGGAAGGTGGACCGGAGGATGGGGGGCGAATCTGACCCCTCTGGGACCTGGGCGGGCAGCAGACCCCGAGCGTGACCGGGATGGGGAGCCACAGGTGATGGGAGCTACAGGTGACGGGGGCGGCCCGCGGGACAGCGCCAGCCCGAAGAGCCCAGCCCCACCCGGCGGCCCGGTTTCCGCAGCGCCCCGCAGCTGGGCTCTGAGCAGGGGACCGCCCCCGGCCCCTTCCCGCTGCGGTCCCGCCGTCTGTCTCTACCAGTGCGGGGGACAGGAGGGTCGGTGATGAGGCACAGTGTGGGGACAGAGACGGGACCTGCTCCGCGCGGGCTACGGGAGAGGTCAGCCCTCTGTCCCGCCACCGGTATCCGATAATAGCCCTCCGACCCCTCAAAACAAGGGGGCGCCGAAAAGTTTATCCAGGATCCCGGGCTCCGGCCGCCAGCCCGCGGGCCCATGGCGCCGAGCTCACGCGAGCCCGTGACCCCGAGTGGGTCCGAGGGGCGGGACCCGGAGGGGGGTCGCGGTCCTCGGCTCCGCACCGCTCCTTCCCGCCGGGTCGGGGACACAGGGGCTGTCGCCGGGTGGCCGCCGAGGCCGGGCGGGGAGCGGGCGGCGCGCCGGGCGCGGGCGGCGAGCGGCGAGCGGCGACGCGCTGGGGCCGGACTCACCGTGCGGAGCTCCTGGGTTCGGTCCTTCATGCTCCCGGGAGTGGCAGCGGCGCCGGCTGCAGCCGTGTGAGCCCCGCATGCGCGGCGGCCGCCCCGCGGCTGCGCAGCGCCAGACCGGCCCCGCCCCGGCCCCCGGGACCCCGGCCCAGCCCCCAGCCCGGCCCCGCCCAGCCGCCGGCCCACGCCCAGCGCAGTGGGGTCGAAACCCTGGGACTTCTTGCGTCTGTGTTCCCCACCTCGCGTGATCCCTGCCTGGGATGGGGCTCCAGAGCCCCTGCTCCCTCCCTTACCCCAACCCTCTCGGCGCTCAGCCGCTCAGCAGCCCAGCCGTCGTTCTGGACCCTGGATCTTCACCCCCAGAGCTCCTCACCTCCCTGGGGATTTGCTGGAGGTTGGAACCCCCTCGATTTTATGGCCTTGGAACTTCTAGCACTCCCCTCCGAAAACCTCCTCCACCAAAAGCCTCCTCCAGAGTTCCAGCCTCTGAGCCCCTACCCTTCCCACTTTCCCCCAACACTTCATCCAGACTCAGGCTCTGGCCCCTCTTTCCCTGGGATTTCTCAGTTCACTGGTCTGATGCAGGGTGACCACTTCTTTTCCTTTAGTTTCCGCCCCCAGCAGGACGCAGGAACCCTTCTGTCTTTGGGGAAAGGAAATCTAAGTTAAAGCCTGCTTCCCCCCCCCCCCGAGATTCTATTTCCTATATACCAGTGGGGGGGGGGGGCGTTTAAGCCTGGGGCCCGGCTCACTCTGACACTAATGGAAAGATCTTAGCTGTATGTAGAGGGGTAGTGGATGGGGGCTAGTCAGTAGCAGATGCTCCTTTTCTGGTCCTTGCCAGCATCTTGTTGAGACAGCAGCCATATAACACCCTCCCTCCAGCTGTCCCCTCTGTGCCCTGGCCCAGACCTTCTTGACCTCAAGCCAAACACTCCCTCTTCCTTTCCCCAGGGCTGCCAAGGTGTTGCTCTGGAGCTGGGCCAGCCCCCTGCTGCCCTGTGTGTCTGGTCCTGGCGCTTCTCCCAGACTGTGGGCACAGGTTAGCTGGCTGGCAGACAGGCTACAGACACTGTTCCAGCCATCTCTCCTTCCCTGGAAATCTGGCCCGAGACTAGCTTAGACGCAGCCTGGCATGAGAGGCGGCCACACCCTTCCCAGTTGTCCAGACCTCAGCCTTGGGCGCCCCACAGAGCAAGCATTGGTGGTGCCCCCCCATTCAACGGGACTCACCTGCTACAGGCACTTGCCCAGGGTTACAGGGAACCAGTGGCAGGGAAGGCGCTACCTGGCTCCTGGTCCAGAGTGCTTTCCTGTGTGCTGGGTGAACTGGTGGACTGGGTCGTGGGTGCACCCCCAGAGCCCAGTGTCTGGCCCCGTGGAGAGAGGGCAGGAGGGGGAGACACAGCTTATGTCCTCAGAGAGCCCCAGTGTCACGCTAAGCATCACTTACTGAGGTGCATTTTAAATGGCAGCATGAAAGGGGCACCTGGGTGGCTCAGTCGGTTAAGCATCGGACTTCGGCTCAGGTCATGATCTCACGGTTTGTGAGTTCGAGCTCCACGTCAAGCTCTGTGCTGACAGTTCAGAGCCTGGAGCCTACTTCAAATTCTGTGTCTCCCTCTCTCTCTCTCTTCCCCTCCCCTGCTTGTGCTCTGTCTCTCTCTCTCTTAAAAAGAAATAAACATTAAAAAAAAATTAAATGGCAGCATGAAAAATGAATAAAGAATGGATGTGTGCCCTTCACCTTAAACTCTGCCTTTCGGATATCGGTCTTACGCTCATTTAATCGTTGATTCATTTATCAAACATTACCTAGGATGCCATGCTCCAGCCACTGCTTTGCGCTTAAGATGTAATGTAGTGGGAGAGACAGACAATGGTTTCAGTATGTGAGGGACCCAGGGTGGCTTCCCAGAGGCAGTGACATTGGAGCTGGGTGTTGGAGGAGTAGGATTGTTGCAGGGAGAGGTGCAGGCATTCAGGACAGAAGGAGTGTGTCCAGAGACACTGGGGTGAGGCTGGGGAGTGTTCGGAGAACGCGAGGAGCCTGCTTTGGCTCTCAGGTGAGAGGGTGTGCATGAGTAAGAGGTGAGGCCAGTGAGGGAGGCCTTGAATGTTGAACTTTATTGTGCAGGCAAGAGAGAGGCGATCAAGGGTCTGACTTTCACTCCGTTAATCAAAATTAACTGAACATCTACTATGGACTGACTGTGCTAGATCTTGGAGACATGGCAGAAAACAAAACAGACAAAATCCTTGCCCTCAGGCAGTCCTTGTCTAGGAAAGGAAAGAGATGAGAAACAAACCAGTAACATCCATGGTGGCGATAATGTACCATGGAGAAGACAAAGTAGGGAAGTAGGGGGAGGGGGTGCCGGGTTTGAGGTGAGTTTCCAATTTTGTCGATCGATCCACGTATTTCTTTATTTTTAATGTTTATTTATTTTGAGAGGGAGAGAGAGAGAGAGAGAGCAGGGCAGGGGCAGAGAGAGAGGAAGAGAGAATCCCAAGCAGGCTCCATGCTGTCAGTGCAGAGGCCGACACGGGGCTCAATTCCACAAACCGTGAGACCGTGACCTGAGCCGAAACCAAGGGTCAAACGCTTAATGGACTGAGCCACCCAGGGACCCCTATTTTATTTATTTTATATTTATGTAACCTCCATACCCAACGTGGGGCTCAAACTCACAACCCTGAGATCAAGAGTTGCACACTCCGCCAACTGAGCCGGCCAGGCACTCTTGGTTTGATTGTCAAGGACGGCCTTGCTGAGAAGGTGGCATTTGGGAAAATATCTGAAGGAGGGGTGGGAGTGAGCCATATAGGTCTCTGGGGGAAGAGCATTCTGGGAAGAGGGTCCAGTGTAATGACCATGAGCACGGAGCATGCCCAGCGTGTCAGAGAAATAGTAAGCAGGTGTGGATGCCTGGAGGAAGATCTCAGAGGAGGAGAAGTCAGAGAAGTCAAGAGGAGGAGGCTTGTAAGTGACCACTTCCTGTGGCTTTTACTCTGACCCGGACGGAAGCCACAGGAGCAGATAAGGGACATGAGGAGAGCCATGATCCGTCTCTGGCTTTAACAGAATTGCTCCGTTTGCTGGGTGGAAAATACCCATCTTCTTCGACTCAGTGTAGTAACGTCACAATAAACCCACCGTAAATCAAAAATACCGTAAGTGGAAAAATGCATGTAATATACCTAGCCCACCGAACATCATAGCTTAGCCTGGCCGACCTTAAACGTGCTCAGAACACTTACACGAGCCGGCAGTCGGGCAAATCTAACGTGAAGCCTATTTTGTAATAAAGTGTTGACTGTGTCAGGGGATCTACTGAATGCTGTACAGACAGTGAGAAGCAGAATGGCTGTGTGGGCACAGGAAGGTTGTCTGTGCATAGGTTGTTCACCCTCTTGATTGCGTGGCTGGCGGGGTGCCGTGGCTGCCAGGACCCAGCATCACGAGAGAGGATCGCGCCTCAAATCGCCAGCCTGGGAAAAGATCCAAATTCGAAATCTGAAGTATGGTTTCCACTGAACGCATATCACTTTCACACCATCGGAGAGTCGAAAAATCATACACTGAACCATCCTAAGTCTGTGCCTGTAGACTGTGAAGGGGTTTGGAGAGGAAGCAGGGACGTCATTTAGGAAGTGATCGCAGTCATGTAGGTGGCTGGGCCAAAGGTATCCGGGTGACGGGGGTGACAAGTGGTCTTATTCTGCATATATTTTAAGGGTAGAGCCTATGGAGAGAGAGAGAGGGATCCGGGATGACTGGAGTCAAGGTTTTTGACCCGAACACCTGGAAAGGTGGTGTGACCTCTTGTAAAGGTGGGGAAAGAAGTGGAGGAGGGGTAGGTTGGGGGCGGGGCTAAATCAGGATTTGGGGTTTGGATCTGTTAATTTTGAGTTGCCCATTGGACACCCCCACGAGGAGGACAAGTGGGCCATTGCCCACGTGATCTGGATTTCCTGGGAGAAGTCCGAGCTGAGAGCGTTCTTGACGCATGGGCAGAGCTTGTAAGGAGCATGGAAGACGGCTGGAAGTGGTGGCTAGGAGAAACCTTGACCATCTGAACGATAGCAGGGCCTGTTGGCCTGGAGAGAAGAGTCAAAGGCATTCAAGAGACTTATTTTTTTTTTTTAATGTTTATTTATTTTTGAGAGAGAGGAGGAGAGTGCAAGTGGGGGAGGGGCAGAGAGAGAGGGAGACAGAGGATCCGAAGCGAGAGCACTGACAGCAGAGAGCCCAATGTGGGGCTCGAACCCACAAATTGTGAGATCATAACCTGAGCTGAAGTCAGAAACTTAACCGACTGAGCCACCCAGGGGCCCCAAGAGAGTTATTTCTTTTAAGTTTTTAAAGTTTTGTTTGTTTGTTTGTTTTTTTAGAGAGAGAGGGTGGAGCGCAGGAAGGGGCAGAGAGAGAAGGAGAGAGAGAATCCCAAGCAGGCTTTGCGATGACAGCACAGAGTCAGACTCGGGGCTCGATCCCATGACCTGAGCTGAAATTAACAGTCGGACGCTCAACCAACTGAGCCACCCAGGCGCCCCTTCAAGAGACTTATTTAATGTAACTATACTTTATTTCAATTATGAAAAGAATGTGTTTTTTGTAAAACACTAAAACAATCAGGGGCACCTGGCTGGCTCAGTCGGTAGAGCACGTGACTCTTGATCTCGGGGTTGTGAGTTCGAGCCCCATGCTGGATGTAGAGATTACTTTAAAAAACAAAATATTTTTTAAAAGCCATTAAAACGATGAGAGATATTACGAACGAGAAGCAACAGGTGCTGATGACTGAGCTCGTGCAGATGAGAGCAGAACTGGCTCCCGGAGGAGGAGCGGATCCAGGGGGCGGGGTGGGGTGGGGGTTCAGACCAGACACGTGTAAGCATTTAAGGTGCCCACTCCAACATCCGGGGACACATGCAGATAGTCGATGAAGAGTCCATGTGGAACACCAGCTGGAGACTAAGGAGGCAGGAGCCGGCTGGCTTGGGGTAGAGATGTGGGACACAGTGCCTCCGTGTGTCTGTGCGTGTCTATGGCATAAGAAACAGGAGCTGAATTTGGAACTGGAATGTTCCCTGACAGGTGAGGGATGGGCAGAGACAGGGGAGCCAGAAACATGGCAGGGACTGAAATAGAAACTGCTGCACAAGATGCCATGGGTCCCCAGAGCAGCCAACTCCCTGGGGTCAGGGACAACTTCCCAGACGTGGGGCATTTGAATTGGGGCTTAACAGGATGAGTAGGAGGTGGCCAGGTGGAGAATGGGGGAGAGGCATTCTGGGCCAAGGACAGGGATAGTGAGAGCAGGGCTTATTCCCCGTGGGAACCAGGCAGTCCCCATAACACATCACTCCCACCCCATTCCTTAATGTGGATGGATAATCGATGGGCATTCAGTCCAGACCAACGCGTGTAAAGCCCTTTTCCACTTTAGTCAAAGAAGCATCTCTGTGGCATTCTGCACCCTACTTGTTCAGGGCAGTGAGTTTCTCTATTGCCCTTGGGGGAAGAATCCTGATACCCCGATATAGATTTCTATTTTCTTTGTAGTCCACCCCTGTGTCACCTGTTGGAGGCCACCTTCCCTTGATGAAGTCACGATGCCCACTGGGCACGCTCCTCTCAGAACTTTGCACTTGGCTTAGTTCCCCAGGCCTGGGACACCCTCCTCCTCTTTTCCTTCCTCCTCCCCGTGCACCTGGCCCTTGACTTTCACTCTTTCCCTCCTAGATATCACCTTCTCTAAGAATTTGTCCTGACTGCCCAAGAATGAGGGCTGGGCTCCCGTGTGGTCCCCCAAAGACCTGTATTTATCCTGACTGTAGCACGTATTGCCCTGTGTGTGGCTATGGTCTGTGTCAGGTGTCTGTTCCTTCATTAGATGGGGACATAGAAGGGGAAGGAACCAGTTCACATTCTTGTGGACTCCTGGAGGCTGGCACCAAAACTGTGTTTGTGGAATGAGTGATACATGTTTGCACGCCTGAATGAGTGGTGTTCCTATAAAGGAGCACCGAGGGAAAGGCTGGGCATTTGGGGGTTCCCCAAGCCCCTGGGGGCAGTTTGGAGTTTCCATCCCACAGGCTGGGCAGGGTGGGGTTGGGCCCCTTGCCCGCCAGATCCTTGTGATTGGGAACTGCTGCCACCTGCTGGGCAAGGCTGGTGCTGCTTTACTGCCACCATCGCGGCTTGAGCACCTGTGTGCCCAGGTTGGGGTGATGACAGTCACCACCTGTCCTCCAGAAGCTCTCGGGCTGGTGGGAGAGACACTTTGAAAGTGACAAGACAATAATGTGGAAGTGCAGGGGCTGGAGGGGGATGAGGAGGCCGCTGGTGTAGAATTCAGAAGCAGAACCGTCCCTGGGGCAGAGCCCATGACAGGTGCAGAGCAGGAAGGGGCAGCTGACCTGGAGGGAGCATAGGGAGCGTGTTGTTGTTGTTGCTGTTGCTGTTGTTGTTGTTGTTGTTGTTGTTTTGTTGTTGATGTTCTCCCTTTGTTGCTTTTCTTTCGCTTAATGGCAGACTTACTCTCTCTCCTTTCCTGGGAAATCTGGCCCTGGCCCATTACGGTACAAGCATTGACCATTGTTCAAGGTACCTTATTTAACCTTTACTGTGACCCTATCAGAGAGGTCCTCCATTTATTCCATTTCGCAGATGAGGACGATGAGGCGCAGGGAGGTAAGCCCAAACAAGATCACAAAGTTTGGGTGACATGGCTTGTACCAGCTGTTTTGACCATACAGCCCAGCCCCCCTGGCCAGCTGGCAGTCTCCTTCCCATTTCCATCCTCCAGCACCCCAGCCCACCGTCGACCATTTTCCAGCTCAGCCCCAAGCCCTGAGCTCAGCCCTCCTGGGGAAGCAGGGGAGGAGGGAGATTGGGTGATGGGC
Organism: Lynx canadensis; assembly: GCF_007474595.2. Lineage (NCBI taxonomy): Eukaryota > Metazoa > Chordata > Mammalia > Carnivora > Felidae > Lynx > Lynx canadensis. Next base: position 31,106,017 of record NC_044318.1, on the reverse strand, counting down.
AGCTGGGGAATGGGTCCCACTGCTCAGCGTGTGATTTGAGGTAGGGCTTTGCGATGGGATTCATTATATGCCTGAATATAAGGTTGTTCCCTCCTTTTCCCAATGAGAATATTTAAAAGAACTTTGGCCCAATATTCTAGTTTAAACATTTAGGGGATGCATATGAAATAAATGACTTCCTGGTTATACTTAGCGAAAATATTTAAAGTGTAACTATCTTAAAATCACATATTTAAAAAAATTTTTTTTAAAGTTTACTTATTTATTTTGAGAGAGAGAGAGCATGAGCGAAGGAGGGGCAGAGGGAGAGGGAGAGGGAGAATCCCAAGCAGCCTCTACACTGTCATCACAGAGCCCAATGGGGGCTCCATCCCATAAACAGTGAGATCACGACCTGAGTTGTAATCAAGAATCGGATGTTCAACTGACTGAGCCACCCAAGCACCCCCAAATCACACATATATTTTTTAAGGATTATGCTTTTTTTTTTTCATTTTTATTTATTTGAGAGAGAGAGTATGTGTGAGTGGGGAGAGGGGCTCGCTATGTATGAGCCTGACGTGGGGCTCCATCTCACGACCCTGGAATCCTGACCTGAGCTGAAATCAAGAGTCAGATACTCAACCGACTGAGCCACACAGGTGCCCCTTAAATCACGTATTTTTAAGAATAACTTAAATGGGGCTGGGGCAGGGAGGTACTTTGAGATTATGACACATCCTTTCCTTTACTCCACTTTCAGCCATTGGGTTCGGCACCCACCGATGTTTCTTGCCCGAGTTAGTTATTACTACAATGATCTGCAAATGGTGATTTTCTTTTCTTTTCCTTTTTCCTTTCCTTTCCTTTCCTTTCCTTTCCTTTCCTTTCCTTTCCTTTCCTTTCCTTTCCTTTCCTTTCCTTTCCTTCCTTTCCTTCTTTCCTTCCTTCCTTCCTTCCTTCCTTCCTTCCTTCCTTCCTTCCTTTCTCTCTCTCTCTCTTTCTTTCTAAGATTTCTTGGGGCGCTTGGGTGGCTCAGTCAGTTAAGCGTCATACTTCGGCTCAGGTCATGATCTTGTGGTTCATGGCGTCGGGCTCCGTGCTGACAGCTGCTTCAGATTCTGATCTCCCGCTCTCTCTGCCCCTCCCTCACCCATGCTGTCTCTGTCTCTCCCAAAATAAATAAACTTTAAAAAGAAAAAGTTTACCCTTAGACCTAAATTCCAGGCCACAGGCATAGGCTCATCCTAGCTTCCCCCCGTTCCATATTTTACCTCCTTTCTCCAATTGTCTTCAATACACTTCAAAATCTGGCCAGTGTCCCTGTGTGCAGCGAATCCCCTTAAACAACCGGGCTTCCCTGGACTTGGATGCTCTCCTGTGCGCTTGGCTCCTGTGGGGCTACCTCCCAACCCTCAACTCCAATGTCATCCTCGTGCATGGCTCCTGGCTGCCCCTGGGCTACCAAAAGTGTCTAAGAGCTTTATAGTTACTCCTTTATTCATTCATTCCACAAATACTTACTGAGCACCTACTACGTTCTAGGCATGTTTCCAGGGGGTGGGCATAAAATAGGAAGACAGACAAAACTCCCTGACCTCACGGAGCTCACATTCTAGTGAAGGCAGACGGACAACAAGCAGGTGAATGGGTACACCGCATGGTAAGGAGCGCTGTGGAGAAAAAGAAAAGCAGGGCAAGAGAACAAGAAGGCCCCGGAAACTGCTATTTTAATTTTTTTATTCACTTATTTTTTTTAATGTTTATTTATTTTTGAGAGAGACGGCGTGTACACACGAGCAGGGGAGGGGCAGAGAGAGAGGGAGAGACATAATCCCGAACAGGCTCCATCCACACTGACAGCACAGAGCCTGACACGGGGCTTCGCTGCACGAACTGTGAGATGATGGCCTGAGCCGAAACTGAGAGTGAGACACTTAACCCACTGAGCCACCCAGGCGCCCTGCAAATTGCTGTTTTATATTATCCTGTGCTACGATAAGGAGATCTCAAATATGAACCTATCACTCGGATGAAAAAACCACCCTCACAATTTGGAATAATGTTTGCAGCAAGTGTCATTCGTGCGTTCAAAAAGCTCTGTATTTCCAAGCACAAGTGAGGATGATATGTTCGAGAAAACCGTGTTAGGGAACTCAGAGGAGATGCTCAGGATGGACACGTGATGTGAAGAGAGAAGCAGAGAGGCAAGTGAAGAGTTTGAATCAATGTTCACAAACCACAAGAGTGGGAAAATGATCGTTGTGGACTAAAGTTATTCTTGATTTTTTTTAATGTTTATTTTTGAGAGAGAGACAGAGCACAAGCAGGGAAGGGGCAGAGAGAGAGAGGGAGACACAGAATCTGAAGCAGGCTCCAGGCTCTGAGCTGTCAGCACAGAGCCCGACGTGGGGCTGGAACTCCTGAACAGTGAGATCATGACCTGAGCCAAAGTGGGACGCTTAACCCACTAAGCCGCCCAGGCACCCCAAGGAATCTTAAAAAAAAAAAAAAGGAAGAAAAGAAAATCACCATTTGGAGATCATCGTAGTAATAATTAATTCGGGCAAGAAACATCAGTGGGTGCTGAACCCAATGGCTGAAAGTGGGGTAAAGGAAAGGATGTGTCATAATCTCAAAGTACTTCCCTGCCCCAGTGCTTATTAATCATGGTCAAGTGATCAGCATTGATCCCACCAATCATGGTTCCAAATGATATTGGATTCATGAAAACACAGCATCCTTTCTGTGATATCTCTGCCCCATAATGGTAACAGTGGTCTAATCATAAGGAAGGCACGGACAGGGGCGCCTGGGTGGCGCAGTCGGTTAAGCGTCCGACTTCAGCCAGGTCACGATCTCGCGGTCCGTGAGTTCGAGCCCCGCGTCAGGCTCCGGGCTGATGGCTCGGAGCCTGGAGCCTGTTTCCGATTCTGTGTCTCCCTCTCACTCTGCCCCTCCCCCGTTCATGCTCTGTCTCTCTCTGTCCCAAAAATAAATAAACATTGGAAGGCACGGACAAACCCATATTGAGGGACAGTCTATAAAATAACTTCTCTGAAATCTTCAAAATGTCAAGGCCATGACATTCAAACAAAGGCTGCAAATCGTTTTAGACCGAGGGTGACCAGAGAGATGTGACGACTAGGTACAATGTTTGATACCCTATTAGATTTTTTTTTTTTACCCTAAAAGGATTTTTTTTTTTTTTTTGGACACTGAAGGGCAGTTTTGAAATTGTTTCCAAATAAAAAGTTAAAAGAAATGCCTTTCTCCTGGTTGACTCCTGCTGGCCTGCAGGATTCATTTTGAAGAAGCTTCTGCAGGACTTCCTGTGACCTCCTTTGTGCTCCCACTGTTCCCGGACCCCCTGACACTCTTTTCTGATTATATCTATGCTTCATCTCTGCTGGCCTTGGAGGTTCCTGAGACCAGGTCTCTGGGTCCTGTCTGGATCATGGCACACAGACGAACCTCTCAAAACACACTGAACCAATCTCCTCAACAAAAAGGGTGTATTTGGGAGTACATGTGAACCCCACTTCTCCACCTGGGACTCAACCAAAGAAATTGTTGGTCTGACTGTTGGAGGTGCACCTGACTCAGTGGCACCCATGAACAACCAGGAATCATGTCTGCAGGGGGGTTCCTGGAGGAAATACATTTAATTTTTTAAAATTAATTAAAGTTTGTTTATTTTGAGAGAGAGAGAGCACGTGCGTGCTTGAGTGGGAGGGAGAGGAAGTGATGTGGGACTTGAACCCATGAACTGAGATCCTGACCTGAGCCGAAATCAAAAGGCTGACGCTTAACAGGCTGAGCCACCCAGGTGCCCCCTGGAGGAAATATTTATTATGCAGGACAGAGTTGAGGATCTAATCCCCTAGACATGACCTTGCTGAAGAGGCTTCTCAATGGGGAACACTCTCTCTCACGTCTGATGTCACTTGTGTGCTCAATGAGGGCACGGAGGTTGGCGGGGGCTGCCTGGATAACCCCAGCACAGCGGACCCCACCGCGCTCAAAGATTAGAATGTTGGGAACATACCGGAGGAACAGCGAGCAATATTATTGCCAGGAAGTATGGACATCCAAAGATGTTAGGACCCTGCCAGGAATGGTTAAACATTTTTCCTCCTGTTTTCTGCGGAGCTAAGATGGGTTATAGGTGGTTATAGATGCCATTCAAAGGATCAAGATGCCAACCTTTCAGGATGGGGGCCTGGGGTACCTGTGCCTGTCAGCATTGAAGCCGTCCTGTCCCTCAGACGTGGTTTGAGCGCCCCCTTGGGGTGAGGGACATGTGTGACTGCGGGAAGGGGCTGAGGAAGGTCTGGGCCTGGTGGGAGGGTTCCAGGATCAAGGAGGGGAGGCAGGGGCAAGCCAACAGGGGGCGGGGCCTGACTGGGAGTGCCTAGCCCGGAAGGGAGGGCAAAGGGCCATGTTGTCCGCGTGCCCCACCCCACTGACAAGAGTCCCAGTTACCAGGCCACCCTCTCTGTCTGGGGCCCTAGAGGGGTAAGTGTCCTTCTGAACCCACCTTGTCTCTTTCCTATGCAATGGGTGAGAACTTCTTTCTTCCTTGAGGGTCCAAACACCCTGTCCCCTGTTTAGCCCTGTGCCAGACAGAGGCCACACCTGCCACCCCCTCAGCGTGGCACGGTCCCCCTGCTCGACTTTCAGAGGTCCATGAGATGGGTACTGGGGGGCGGGAATGAAACTTTCCAGACCCCTCACCTCCTGACACTGGCATCAGAGCCCAGGCAAGGGCAGAAGGGTCCCGGGTGGGACACCTCATCCAGACAAGCTCCAGATCCCTGCTCCCTTCTCTGTCACTCTACAACAGAGCCCAGAATCGTGAGTCGCTGTAGCACTGGGGGACACCCAGACAGAGCCTTCGCTGGACCAAGTCCTCCAGGAGCGGGATGAAGCCATTGCCAAGTGAGAGGCAGATGCTTGCGGGGGGGGGGGAGGGCAGTGGGTGGCTCGCCCTCAGGGCTCTGTCCTGCTAGAGGAGAGAAGTCAGGCATTCCTGGAAGGAAAGCCACACACATACTCGCCTCGTCACAAGGCAGGGGCTGTGGCCACACGTGCCCACCCTCAGGGCCCAGAAGCAGATCTGCAGGGTTCAAGCTCAAGCTGTTCTCCCTGCCGCCTGCAGGAAGCAGGCAGTGGAGGCTGAGCTGGACACATGCAAAGCCAAGTTGCGAGCTGTGGAGGCCCAGCTGCTGGAGGTCCTGGAGGAGAAACTGAGGCTGAGGCAGGAGGTGGAGGCCTGGGAGGTAGGGTGGGAATGCCAGCCGGGCCTGGGAGGCATGGGGAAGAGGCACAGGGTCGGCCCTGAACCTGCTCTCCTGCCCCCCAGGAGGACATGCGGCTACTGGTGAGACAGCAGGTCGAGAGTCAGCTGCAGAGAGAATCCAGGGGCCCTCAGGGAGCCCCGGTGACCCCCAGAACTGCCAGGGCTCCCTGGGTCCGATTCCTCCTGGGTCAGTGGGGACGCTGGCGGTGACAGAGCTCAGCCCGGGGGCTTGGGAGCAGGGTCTTTATTCATTAAAACTTGAGGTCTGACCCTTCGCACCCTCATGCCCTCTCAGTGCCTGAGTCCTTTTGTGCGGAAGCGTGGAACAGGCTGCAGGGCCTTGAAGCCTGGGGCTTCCTGCCTCGTCTTGCCAGCAACTCTTAGGCTAGGAAGCCTCGGATGGCAGCCATGAAGTCCTGTGGGCAGTCAGCATGGATCCAATGGCCAGCATTGGGCACAGTCTGCATCTGGGCTTGAGGGAAGAGCCGCCTGATCTCAGAATGGTGGCTGGGACTGTCCGTCGAGGAGGAGGCCGCCCAGATGGGGGGGAGAGAGAAGTGGAGGCAAAGCAGGGAGGAGAGAGCTACGTGAACACACATGCCAGGGGTATTTGTGAACTCTCAGGCACCCCCCTGCCCGCACCGAAGCCCTCCCCAAGGCAGGATCCCCAGGCTGGGGCCTGGGTAAGTGGGGCATGCCCCTCCCGCCACCCAGTCTGGCTTACTGCACATATTGAGAGTTTCCACCCAGGAGGAAGAGGGTTGGCCCAGGGTAAGATTCTTGTCGTGGTGGGAAAGCCAAGATCTTGTCCACGTGCTGGGCCAATGCTTCCAAGTTCACCCTCCAGACGAAGCGCCCATCCACCTCCACCAGGTTGGTGAGCAGGAACTGACGCACGGCCGTGTCCTGTAGGGGTCCAGTAGTTGGGTGTGGGGGGCGGGGGAACCTCCGTGTGAGGCCTGGGGCTGCCACTCTTCCCTGGACAGGTCCCAGCCCACAACACCAGCCGGGACATGGATACATTACTTGGATAACAGTGCTGAGCTGCTGATCGGCCAGTTTTCGGGCAGAGGAGCGGGACATGTCATCTGGGACGTCTACAGCCCTCATGGCTGCCATGTAGGATGGGAAGTCTGAGTTGGATGTGGTCTCCACTGGGCTGATGTCCACAGCAATCAGGCGTTCCACCAGCTCTGGCTGGGTGAAAGAACCAAACTTGGGACCAGCCTTAGGGCAGACACAGTGGGTCTCAGGCATAGTCGCCAGATCCTGAATTTGGCCGTCCAAGGCTCAGTTGAGTCCCAGGTCGCCTGCTGGGCACTCATGGTCTACACTGGATGGGAAGAAGCCCTGTATAGGGACAGCTCACCCTCTGGAGTGCCAGCAGCATGGCCGTCCTGCCTCCCATGCTGTGGCCAACGAGGACACAGGGCACTAGGCCCAGCTGGGTCAGGAGATCCTGCACGTCTTGGCTCATGGCCTCGTAGCTCATGTCTGGGCTGTGGGGGCTGTCACCATGGTTCCGAGCATCCACTGTTAGCACCTGCGGAGCGGAGCGAGGGTGGGAAGAGCTGGCATCCACATTCAGGGCATAGAGAAGGCACGGCATTCCTGAAGGCTGAGGGGGTGGGGGGCGGGTAGGGAGCCTGGGGAAAGATATTGAAGTGGAAAACAGTTGGAGCACAGAAGGATGGGCTGCTGTAAAAGGTGGTAAGCCCCATCAACCCTGGTGAACAAACAGGGCTGGTCCCCTTACCAGGGAGGTGTTGGCACTTAGGCACTGGACAGCGAGCCTAGCTTGAAGATCTATTAACACGAATGAAGGACTGGATGGATGCAGGCACGACGGAATGAATGGGTCCACATAGGGCCACGGTGTGCCATGTGGCCTGCATCCTTAGAAGGTCAACCTCTTCCCTTCTGCTTAGAGAGACCGGCCACTCCTCGCCGGGTGTCTAGTAGGGAGGGCGGAAAAGCGGGGCCCGCCTTGGCCATCTCCCTAGCCCCGCCCAGCCAGGTCCCACCTCCCGGGGACCCCGCCTCTCCCGGAAGCTCACCCTCCGGCCAGTCTGCTGGGCCAGGGCCTTAGCGATGGAGTTGAAGTTGGTTTTGGAGCCGAAGAGCCCGTGCAGAAACACGAGGGCCGGGCGGGCCGCCTCTCCGTCCAGAAGTTTGTAGGAAAGCAGCACCGACCTGGAGGGAGGAGCAAGGATGGAGGAGGGGTCTAAACTGGCAGGGGAAGGGGTTTAGGGGAGCGGCCTGGGGGGGCGGGCGTAAGCGGAGGGGGCGGAGCCGAACTGAACGAGGTGGAGCGATGGACGGCCTCCCACATGGCGCCCTTGACTGACCTCCTCTCGGTGCCGCTTCGGCCACTGCTGCTGGGTGCGAGGGGCACCCTGGAGGCGCTGAGACTGGAGGGGCCGAGCCCCCTAAGGGGGAGCCTCCAGGCGCGGGACCAGCGGAGCATGCCCGGGAACAGCTACCAAGCGCACAGCTCTTCCTATCCCCTGGCTCCGCCTCCCGCCTTTGCTCAGAGCCCTGTCCAGTTCCGACTGCAGCTCCGCCTTCCATCCCGCCCACTACCGCGGAGTTCCCCGCCTCCTTTTTCGTTTCCTTACGTAATCCCAGAGTACCGTCTGTTCCCGCAGCTCCTCCTCTTGCGTCATTACGTAATCCCCTCAGCCACGACGCCAGCGGGTGAGAGAGCCGCCCTCGCCACGCCCCGGGCGGAGCCACCCTATGCCTTGGTCACGCCCCTTGAGAAGCACCGCCCAACGCCCTCCCGCCCCAGGCGCCGAGTCCTCGCGGAGAGTCAGGGTCCTGTGGCGTGGGAGTCCAAACCACGCCGTTTGGAATGTCCTGGATTTGGGGCGGGAGCCCTGGGCGGCCGCGGGACGGGTCCTTGGCAAGCCGAGGAGCCCCTGCCTTTGGCCAGCGCGCGCCCCACACCTGGCCTGCTCCTCTGCCCTCACGCCCCGCCTTGGGTGGGTGCCATGCTTTCTGTGCCGCAGGCGGGCGCGGAGAGGCGCCAAAAGTGGCTCCCGTCGTCGAGGCGCCGGCTTGGAGGCGTCGTGCTCCACAGCTGGGGGCCCAGGCAGGCCGGGTGGTGCACCTCTTTCCCATCCCGAAGTCCTGGACTCTAGAAAGAGCTAGGGGAAACTCTAGAGAGCTCATCTCCATCCACCCTCCATGCCCACCCTTTCGAGATGGGGAAACTGGGGCAAATGGCTTGTACAAGAGGCAGAACCAGAACGGCTGTCTGGTCTGCCATTCTTTCTATCTATCTGTCTGTCTGTCTGTCTATCTATCTATCTATCTATCTGCCATTCTTGATGCGAATCAAGGTGGGAAGCCAGGTGTTTGTACTGGAGGGTGTTTGCTTCGTTGAGCTGAAATGGGTCAGACCTCACGCCTCTTTACCAGCAGAGAAATAAACGATTCTCCCACCCTTGAACTCAGCACATCCCGCACATTAAAAAGCCTCCCTTTGGAAGCCTGACTGGCTGCCACCTTCTCTCCCCAGTCTGGGGCAGTGGTGGCAGTGGTGCTATGGTCTCAGGTCTCAGCCTGCTGCTCCTTTTACAGCATTCTTCTGCTCAGAAACCTTTAGAGACTCCCCACCCTTAAACTTGAGAGTTGAAACAGCATCCCTAGCATCCCCCAGTCTGATCCTACCTGCTTTTCCACCCATGCTTCCTATTCTCTTACTCCCCAATCAGAGATCTACATTGCACACCTTCCTTTTGGTCTTTATCCCGAAGACTCCCTCTGCTGAGATGGGCGGCTGCCTTCTAGATAGCTAGTGGCCCAAGTCCTGTACAACTGTAAATGTCCAGGATAGCTGCCACCTCCTCAAAAGCCTTCCCAGATTTCCCCGGTTGACACTAATCTCTTCTATCCTATGTTCTCAAAGCATTTGTCAGTCTGCCATATGGTATCCTAGAACTGGCTTTCTCTGTGTCCCCATAGGCTGGGAGTTCTGGAGGACCGGAGTCCTGTGTTGTTTATCTGGTGCAAAGTGCAATTGTAATCATTTTACCGAATGATCGTGAAGAGATTCAGGGTACTAGCTGAGGCTTAGGTGAAGGTTCACCTGGTGGCTGGGTCAGTGCCCCTTCCAGAGATGACATCTGGTCCAGCCAGGACTCTCACTCTTTAGGGCAGGCCTGATGGGAGTCAGGACCAGTAGGAGCATCTTTTTTTTTTTTTTTTTTAATTTTTAAAAAATCTTTACTTGTTTTTGAGAGAGACACAGAGTGCGAGTGGGGCAGAGAGAGAGGGAGACACAGAATCTGAAGCAGGTCCCAGGCTCTGAGCTGTCCCCACAGAGCCTGATGCAGAGCTCGAACCCATGAATGGTGAGATAATGACCTGAGCTGAAATCTGATGCTTAACCGACTGAGCCATCCAGGCTCCCCTGGTAGGATGCATCTTAACTCTAAGATGTAATAAATCCCTTGCCCCATAAAATGGCCTTCACCTTGAGTCAGCTTGGGGACTGGCAGTTGTTTTGTTCTAATGAAAGAAGGGCTTTAAGGTCACTGGGGACGCTAAACACACCAGGTGGTGTGATGATTTGTTACCAGCATAGTCATTAGGGGAGTGATGAGGACATCTGAGCCCAAAATGGGAGCCGATCCAAGGCATGGGAGGGGTCCTCAGAGGAGACATCAAGCAGGGTGTTTTTCTAGAATTGGCGGATGAAGAGGCTGGGGGTTGACATCGTGATGGTGATTCAGAAGGGTAGTATTTCAAAAGTGGTTTCAAACCACCCCCCACAGCTGCTCCAGCCTACAGTCTAGCCGGGTAACCTGAGCCTGGCCCACAACCCTTGACCATCTGCCCAGAGCCCTGGGTCTATGGCAGAAGCAGTCCGGAGACATTCCTGAGACCTGGGCCCAGGCCCCATCACGTGGCTGGTTAGGGCCTGGAGGCAAGCGGAAAAACCAGTTGGCTTGAGGTTTCCACTGAACACTCCAGAGAAAGTGGTGGGGCCTCGAGAGAGGGGTTGTCACCACCTGGGAAGGACTCTGGTGATGGAGTGCTGGGAAGGGGTCAACTTGGGGGCCGTCCACCCCTCCGCAGCTTGATAGGAACCGGCCAGCTCCTAACTGGTTTGTTGGTGAGGGTGTCCCTCTTGGGGGAGTGTCAGCTGTTGGAGGGGAGGCCTTCCGGAGCCCCTGAGACGCTGCGGTCACGCGGGGGGAGAGGGGTGCAGAATGAGACTGCACTGGGAGTCTTTACTCCCAGCGTCCCTTCCCAGCCGTCTGCAAGTCCCGGGGTAGTGGGAGGGTGTTGTCATCCTCATTTTACTGCCGGGAACATAGAGACGCCGGGAGGGGAATGACCCAGCTCCAGTCACTCAGCACGTGCGTGGCCCAGCCCGAATTCCTTCCCGGGAATGTGACTCCTAGTGCAGTGCTCCGGGTATCTAGCCACCTCCCTTCTGGCTGGGAAGCCGGGGCCCGAAGGGGTGCGGCCTGCGGCTTGCAGGCACCCGGCGCCCCGGGGGCGGCGGCGCTGAAGGGGTTAAGGCGGGGAGGCGGCGGGTGTCCCAGTCACCGCACCTGGCTCAGTATCGGTCACGTGGCCAGGGTTTCACCTGCCCCGCTGAGCAGGGACAATCGGGCCGCTTGTTTCCCGGTTGGTCGCCATGGCGACAGCAGCGCGCCTGGGGAGGTCAGCGGGGCAAATTCTTGCCTGCCGGCCGGGTGGGGCGAAGGTGTCGGTCGTGCTGGGGCGGCGCTCCCGGAGGACCCCTTGAGGTTTCCCGAGGGGCTGGCCTAGGGGTGGGGGGAGCGGGAGCCGGCCGCTAGGTGACTCCCTGCCCAGCTTCCTCCTGGTCTGGCCCAGCTCTGTCTTCTCAGATTTTGATCTTGCATTCTTTAAAAACAGGATCTTGTTTAACACTCACAGCAGCCTTTCCCACAGGAGCCTGGTAATCCCGGTGCCTCCCCGAGACTTACCAAGCCCTTTGAGAACATTCACTTTTTCCTTCCTTCCTTCAATAATAGCAGATACTTTGGAGCCTCTACTATGGGCTTTTCTAGACACAGACACCTTTCCAGACACAGCCATGAGCAAAACAGCAAACTCAGGGGCTGCTCACCAGTGGATGGAGCAGAGTGTTTATTTCCTTCAGACCAGGCTGGGAAGGCCCCTCGGGCCACGGATAGAAGGTGGGGACTGCTCAGGGTCATCCTGTAGCTCTGGTGTCCGAACCCCCTTGGGGGCCCTCTCTGCCACCTCCGGGCCCCTCCTGCACCCTGTCCCCTCTGAGCTTCCGGCCAGGCCCACAGACCTTCATGCCTGCTTTCATCTACTCTCTTCTCCCTTCCAGAAACACCCACGGGTCCTGCTAACTGCAATCTTCTCAACTTTTCTCCGACTTCCAGACTCATTTGCACACTGTACCCCTAGTAACACTCTCATCACAAGCACAAAGTGAGGAGGGTGAGGAGTAGAGGTGGCAGAGGGGGTCTATGTATTTTTTTTTACCCAGCAGCCTCCACTCCCCTGGAGAAACACCAGCCTGCAGGATACACTCCATCCTCCTCTGCCTGCGTTTCAGAGCCTTTATTTATTGAGCACCTACTATGTGCTGGGCACTGGGGTTGCAAGGATGAGCCCGGATCCGCTCACAGCCTGACAGTCTTGGGGGGGGGGGGGAGACACTAATGGTTGTGTCATCGCACACCCAGTAAATATTCAAAGGAAGAAACATAAAATCCAAGAATCCAGCTGGCCCTGGGGTGAGGTAGGGTGGCTCTGTAGAAGCGAGGCTTGAACGGAGGTCTAAAGGATGAGTAGGAGGGGGGCTGGGCAAAGTGCTTATGGTGGAGGAGGTGGGAACATTCTGTGCAATGGGAGAGCCATCCCCCTCCCAAGGCAGACTCTTAGGAGTCATTCCAGATGCCTCCTCCTTCCTTACCTCCCCCACCCCCACCCCATCCCTCACCAAGTTCCTACTGATTTTAATCTTCCGAATGGCTCTGATATCCACCCTCTCCTGTCCAACACCTCGACCCCATCTCTCCTCCTGGGGTGGCCAACTCCCCAGTGGACTTGTTGTCCATTTTGGCCTTTCTAGTCATTTCCCCGCATGGTGGACAGCATGATTTTTTCCAAACATATAATGTATTTCTGTGTTAATCTAGTTGGTTCTTTCCTATGTTTTCCTGCTTTTCTGTGCTTATTGCCCCTGGGGATGCATATGGCTGACCCAAGAGCAGAAAAGCTGGTTTGTATGTTTCAAAAGCTGAAGCCCTTCGGGGAAGGGAATTTCTCAGCAGAGATAAGAGCTTGGCCCAGAATGGGAGGGGGACCTGCCACCTGCTTCTTGGCAGGCCCTCCAGAGCGGAAACAGCTTATGGGTCTACTAGGCAGGCAGCTTGTAACATTTTCCCCGGTCCCAAGCCCAAAGCAGACACAGTACAGGGCGCAGGACCGAAGGGGCCATTGAATCAGTTGACGATGTCTCAGCAGTCATCTGTTGCATGAAGGCTCAATACTGTCCAACCTGTCCCTCTCTCAGCAACTCCCCCCAAGCAGATTTGGCCCTGTTGAATATCCTGGAATTATGGCCCAGCCTCAGCAGGATTGAAGTTCAACTTGTCTCCAACGGCCTTGGGAGAACGGGGAGCATCACAGAAATAGTGTCATCGCGTGTTGAAGTTTGTAGACTGACTTTCATAATTGCGAAAATGCCGTGCACATCCTTCCACGATTGGCTTTCTTTTTAAATCAATAGTCCAATAATTCATTCGACAAATATTTACTGAGCATGTGCTAATGCCAATTATGATTTTTAAAGCTAGGGGTATGGCAATTACATGGCCCTATTCCTCAAGGAACACAAAAAACCAAAACCCCAAATTCTCTGCTTTTCTACTGTTCGGTGGGGGAGACCAGCTGTACATAAATAAACAAAGAAATAAATATGTAAGTATAAATTGTGTTAAGTTCAGTGAGCAGGATACTGTGTTCATTGTGTGGTAAGGAAAGGCCTCCAGTAAGGTGAAATCTGAAGGATAGGAAGGAGGGGGTCATATGAACACCAGGGGTAAAAGTGGTCTAGGCAGAGGTAGTAGTGTATGCAAAGGCCCTGAGGTGCACAGAGGAAGCAAGAAGAGAAAAGCATATATGATGTGGCCTGGGGTTGGTCCAAGCAGGGGCCTGGGAGGGGATTTGGTCTTTATTCTAAGAAAAATGAGAGCCAGTGAAGGGTTTAAGGAGGGAGAGACATGATTTACATTTTTCTAATATTTATATATTTATTTTGAGAGAGAGAAAGAGAGAGGATGCACAGGGGAAAAGCATAGTGAGAGGGAGAGAGAGAATCCCAAGCAGGCTCCACGCCATCAACGCAGTGCCCAACATGGGGCTCGATCCCATGAACCCTGAGATCATGACCTGAACCGAAATCAAAAGGTGGATGCTTGGGGCGCCTGGGTGGCGCAGTCGGTTAAGCGTCCGACTTCAGCCAGGTCACGATCTCGCGATCCGTGAGTTCGAGCCCCGCGTCAAGCTCTGGGCTGATGGCTCAGAGCCTGGAGCCTGTTTCCGATTCTGTGTCTCCCTCTCTCTCTGCCCCTCCCCCGTTCATGCTCTGTCTCTCTGTGTCCCAAAAATAAATGAACGTTGAAAAAAAAAATTAAAAAAAAAAAAAAAAAAGAGGTGGATGCTTAACTGACTGAGCCACCGAGGTGCCCTGACATGATTTACATTTTTATAGGACTGTTTGGCTGCACAGGGGAGGGTAGAAGGACAGACCAAAGGGCACACGGAGGAGAGGAAGGAAAATCAGCCCGGACACTACTGTGGTTGTCCAGTTAGGACATGATGCCAACTTCCGGCTGGGAGGCAGCCCTGGAGGTAGAGAAAGGTAGAGCTGAGATATGTTTTGGAGTTAGAATCAGTGGGGTTTGATGAAGCATTGGATGGGTAGAGAGGAAGACGGTGGTGAGGGAAAGGAAGGAGTCAAGGACAACTCCCAGGTTTCTGGGCGGACCGCATGGGTGGGTAGTTGCGCCATTTACTGAGATGGACAAGGCCGGAGAGGAACATTTTTTCCAGTCTACACGGTACTACTAGGGAGGGACAATCTAGAGTTCTACTTGAGCCATGTTAAGTTTGAGATGCCCTTGAGATATCATAACACTTAATATTTATGGAGCACTTAACATTTGCCAAACACTGTTCTAAGTGCTTTATGTCCATTAAGTCGTTTCATCCATTAATGGCTGTATTATTTATTGATCCCTCTCTAGAGCCGAGAGCATTGAGCCACAGAGAGGTTAATTAACTGCCCACCATCACAAAGCTTGCAAGCTGCAGGACCAGGATCCAGGGTTCTGAGGGGGAGGGAGCAATCACCCAGGTCAAAAGTTGCTGAGAGTGAGTAAGCTCCGGATAGAAAGAAAAGTGACCGTTGGCCATAGCAACCTGGAGGCCACCAGGGACCCTGCCGGGAGCAGCTTGGAGTGGCGAAGGGAAGGAGCAGAGAGGAGAGGCTGGTTGGCATGTGGGAGGGGAGGAGGCAGAATCAGGGGTGAGCAGGGAAATGGGGTGGTCTTTGTTTGCAGATGTGAAGTCAAGGAAACTTCTCTTTTTGCAAGAGAAAGAAGGTATTTCTGAGGGATACGTTTCTTTTTCTTTTTTTAATGTTTATTTATTGTTTTGAGAGAGAGAAAGCATGAGCAGGGGAGGGGCAGAGAGAGAGGGGGATAGAGAATCCGAAGTGGGCTCTTTACTGACAGCAGACAGCCTGATATGGGGCTTGAACCTACAAACAGTGAGACCATGATCTGAACCGAAGTCGGATGCTTAACTGACTAAGCCACCCAGGCATCCCTGTTTGTTTTTTAAACATAAACCACCATATCATTTACACATGTTAAGAAGTGATAATCCCCTGGGGTACCTGGCTGGCTCAGTGGGAAGAGCATGTGACTCTTGATCTCGAGGTCATGCGTTCGAGTCCCACGTTGGGTGGAGAAATGACTTAAATAAATAAATAAATAAATAAACTTAAAAAAAAAAAAGAAGTAATAATTCCTTAATATTATCAATTATCTTACTCAATGTTCCAATTTCAAATTGTCTCATAAATACCATCAACTTTAACAGTTTGAATCAGCAATCAATGAGTGGCCACAGCTAGGATTGGTTGCTAGATCTTTTTAGGTCTCTTTTGATCTATAGATTCCCCGACATCTCAGGTTTTTCCCTTGATTTCTTTTTGGGGGGAAGGTCAACGAAAAACCCAGTTGTCATTTTGCAGACTATGTTCCGTGTTACTTTGTTCCACTTACTTACCGGGTACATTAATGCTGGATCTAGGAAAGTGATCAGATTCAGATTGTATTTATTTGTTTATTTTTCTGCAACACTACTTTATGAGAGACAGTGTACTTGATTAAGAAAAAAAATTTAAAAAAAAAAAAAATTTTTTTTTTTCAACGTTTATTTATTTTTTTGGGACAGAGAGAGACAGAGCATGAACGGGGGAGGGGCAGAGAGAGAGGGAGACACAGAATCGGAAACAGGCTCCAGGCTCTGAGCCATCAACCCAGAGCCCGACGCGGGGCTCGAACTCACGGACTGCGAGATCGTGACCTGGCTGAAGTCGGACGCTTAACCGACTGCGCCACCCAGGCGCCCCGAAAAAAAATTTTTTAATGTTTATTTTTGAGAGACAGAGAGAGAGCAAGAGGGAGAGAGCAGAAACAGAGGGAGATAACAGAATCCAAAGCAGGCTCCACGCTCTGAGCTGTCAGCACAGAGCCTGATGCAGGGCTCAAACTCATGAGCCATGAGATCATGACCTGAGCCGAAATCAGATGCTTAACCGACTGAGCCACCCAGGCGCCGTCCCCCCACCCCCCCCACCCCCCTTTTTAAGGACAGCCAAGTTGTACTGGTTAGGACATCTTTGGCTGGAAAACCCAGGTCAAACTTGCCTTAAGCAAAAAGAAAAGTTGTGTCCCCCATAGCCAGAGATCTAAGGAGGGTGAGGGCCCAGAGAACAGGCAGTTATAACCGGGTAGAAAATATTTCCAGGGCTGCAAGTTCCTCCTCTTCAGAGGGATGCCCTCATCAAAATCATCCCCAGGCTCATTCTCTGCAGGCTTCAATTTGGCGATAGAATTCCAGATGCCATCACCTAACAAGACAACATCCAAGTAAAGACAGAGTGCTCTCTTTCTTAGAAATGTAGAAGCCTATCCCTTCTGCCTCCCAGACTCTGGGCTCTGAGCTGTCAGCACAGAGCCCCACGCGGGGCTGGAACCCAGGAATGGTGAGATCATGACCTGAGCCAAAGGTGGATGCTTGACTGACTGAGCCACCCAGCTGCCCCTCAAATTGCCCTTTAAAACGGTGGTATCGATATATCCTCCCCCAGCAGGGGAGAGGGCAAAGGAGAGACATGGCATGCAACCTGGGCTCTAGCGTACCAGATTGCCCGGGGTTCAAAGCCCAGATCCCCTGTGTGAATTCTGGGCAAATAGTACAACGCTTCTATGCCTCAGTTTGCCTGTCTGTAAAAATGGGGGTGATGATGATGATACCACTTGATATCACTTGGTAACCCTTGTGCTTACAAGCTGTTAGCTGTTATTTTCTCTCAGGTGGAATATCCTCGAAGTGCTGATTATTGTCTCCAATTCCTGTCTGGTCTTCTCTGTACCGCCTGGAGTCTGACTTTTCCAGACTGGGTTATTCTTGTCTTCTGAGGGTGAGAGAGAGAGATGCGGAGCTATTTGGTTTTCCCAGGTTACTGGTTTGCTACAGTTCCCTTTGCTTCTTCAGGCTTGGGGGTGGAATGGCTCCCCACCGTTGTTAGTTTCTTCATACCTCAGTGTCTTAGTTACTGAGTCCCCTAGCTCCATTCATGCCTCTCTGTATATAATCCCGCCAGTAGAATCTCTTCCAAATCCAGCGTGCTGTCTGCTGCCTTCCAGGCCCCCCCGATACAATTGGTTTTTATTTTTTATTTTTTTTAAATTTTTATTTTATTTTTATTTTTTTTAATTTTTTTTTAAATGTTTTGTTTATTTTTGAGACAGAGAGAGACAGAGCATGAACCGGGGAGGGGCAGAGAGAGAGGGAGACACAGAATCCGGAGCAGGCTCCAGGCTCCGAGCTGTCAGCACAGAGCCCGATGCGGGGCTCGAACTCACAAACCGCGAGATCATGACCTGAGCCAAAGTCGGACACTTAACCAACTGAGCCATCCAGGCGCCCCTACAATTGGTTTTTAAAGTTTGCCAATCTCGGGGCACCTGGGTGGCTCAGTTGGCCAGGTGGCTGACTCGTGATTTCAGCTCAGGTCATGATCTCATGGTTTGTGAGTTCGAGCCCTGCTCCACACTGATGGTGCAGAGCCTGCTTGGGATTCTCTCTCTCTGTCTCTTCTACCCCTCCCACACACCCTCTCTCTCAAAATAAATAAATTTAAAAAAAAATTTGCCAATCTGAAAAGGCAGGGAAAAAACCTTGTTTAATTTAGAGAATTTAGAGAAATATTGTTTAATTTTTTTTTTAACGTTTATTTATTTTTGAGACAGAGAGAGACAGAGCATGAACGGGGGAGGGGCAGAGAGAGAGGGAGACACAGAATCGGAAACAGGCTCCAGGCTCTGAGCCGTCAGCCCAGAGCCCGACGCGGGGCTCGAACTCACGGAACACGAGATCGTGACCTGAGCTGAAGTCGGACGCTTAACCGACTGCGCCACCCAGGCGCCCCAGGAGAAATATTGTTTAATAGGGAAGTTATGCATCGTTTCATACATTTATTAGCATAAGAGTTCTTTTTGTAATTGCTTTTTCCCTTTGCCAATTATTCTATTGGCTTATCGTACTCTCTTTTATTGATTTGCGGGAACTCTTTTTATATTAGGTATATGAACCATTTTTCTGTTGTATATGATACAAATATTTTTTTGTTTCTTCGGGTTGAAATTTATTTTTCCTCTCTATACAAAATCTTAAACTTGTGGTAAAAAATACATAATATAAACGTTACCGTCTTAACCCATTTTTAAGGGTACAGTTCCATAGTGGTAAATGTATTTACCCTGTTGTGAAATATGTAGCCAGAACTATTTCATGTTATAAATCTGAAACTTTATACTCCTTAGACAATAACTCCTTTCTCCCCCTGCTCCCCTTGTCCTAGCTTTTGGTAATCACCACTCTGCTATCTGTTTTTATGAATTTGACTGTTCTAGATGCCTCATATAAGTAGAATGACACAGCGTTTGTCTTTTTGTGACTGGGTTATTTCACTTAGCAGAATGTCCTCAAGATCCACCCATGTTGTAGCAGGTGTCAGAATTTCTCTCCTTTTTAAGGCTAAATCACATTGCATTGTATGGAGAGGCCACCCAATCTCGACTACCATAGATGACATTTGCTTTGCTGCCACGCCCTTGGCTTCTGTGACTAGCGATAGGAACAGGAGTATGCCAATATGACTTTTGAGCCCCTGCTTTCAATACTTTTAGGTATCTAACCCAGAAGTGGAATTGTTTGATCCATGCGCGTTGCTATTTTTAGTTTTTTTGAGGAGCTGCTATATTGTTTTCCACAGCAGCTCTACCGGTAGACGTTCCCACCAACAGTGCACAAGGCTCAAATCTTCAAACTTCAAAAACGGGGGGGGGGGAAGGAAGGAGGCGGGGAAGGAAGAAGGGACGAAAGAGCAAAAAGAAGAGAAAGAAAGAGAAGGAAGGAAGGAGGAAGAAGGAAGGAAGAAGGAAGGGGAAGGAAGGGAAGGCAGGAAGAAGGGAAAGAGGCGGAAGGACAGACAGGAGCGGAAGTCAGGAGGAGGAGGAGTACTGCGAAGAACGAAGGCAAGGGAGGACTGAAGAGTAAGGAAGAGTTTGGCTCAGTACCATGACAGCAGACTCTGCGTCCTGTTCATCCTTCTCGCCCTCCCTCCCTATTCCTCCTCCCTCTTCCATTCTTCCTCCTCTTCTTCTTCTTCTTCTTTCCTTTCTTTTCTTTCTTTCTTCTTCTTTCTTTCTTCTTCTTTCGTCATAGTACATAGTAGCCATCTTAATGGGGGTGAGGTGGTATCTAATTGTGGCTTTGATTTGCATTTCCCTAATGATTAGTGATGTTGAGCATCTTTTCATATGTGCTTATCGGCCATTCATATATCTTCTTTGCTTTGGAGAGACATCTAGCCAAATCCTTTGCCTGTTTTTGAATTGGTGTTAAATTTTAGAAGTTCTCTGTATATTTTTGATATTAATTCCCTACCAGATATATGATTTGCAAGTATTTTCTCCCATTCTGTGGGTTGCCTTTTCACTCTGTCCGTAAGTGTCCTTTGATGCATAAAGTTTTAAATTTTCTTTTTTTTTAATGTTTGTTTATTCAGGTTTGAGAGAGAGAGAGAGAGAGAGAGAGAGCGAGCATGTGCACGCAGGGAGGGGCAGAGAGAGAGGGAGAGAGAGCAGAGCCCATCAATGCAGAGCCTGATGCGGAGCTTTAACTCACAAATCGTGAGATCATGACCTAAGCCGAACCCAAGTGTCGGACACTCAACTGACTAAGTCACCTAGGTGCCCCTTAAATTTTCATCAGGTCCAATTTGTCTATTTTTTTCCCTTTTGTTGTCTGTGCCTTTGGTGTTATAACCACGATACTGGTGACAAGTCCAATGCTGTGGAGCTTTTGCGGTATGTTTTCTTCTTAGAGTTTTATAGGCTCAGCTCGTATGTGTAGGTCTTTGATCTATTTTGAGTTAATTCTTGTCTGTGTAAAGGTTTAGCTTCATCTTCTGCATGTGAATATCCAGTTTTCCCAGCACCATTTGTGGAAGAGACTATTCTGTCTCCAGTAAGTTCTCTTGGCACCCTTATTGAAATCAGGAGCCTGGACGGCTCAGTCGGAAGAGCCTGCAACTCTTGATCTCGGGGAGTCGTGAGTTCGAGCCCCACATTGCGTGTAGGAATTACTTAAAATAAATAAAGAAAATAAAGAAAATCTGGGGCGCCTGGGTGGCTCAGTCGATTAAGCCATGATAAGTTGAATCATGCTAAAAGGAGACCGTATTACTCTGCTCCAAAGTGTCTTCAACTAGAAATGGTCAATGAGGTGAGAAATGGTTGAGAAGACAACGCATTTTGTTTTTTTTTTTAGGTGTCCTTTGCTGGGAGTATAGCTCTGAAACATTTGTTCGTGTTGTTTTGATTAGGCTTATGTTCTTACCAGATGACAATAGATGCCGTGGGATTGTTTAAAAGGGGGAAGTGATTTGGGTACAGAGTGACAAATGCCATGGTGTCCTCCTGGATGGACAGGACTCTGTGGGAAGAGGCTGGCTGTCAGGGAAGCTTCCTTCAGCTAAGACGTGAAATGACCTGTAAACTTGCCAAGAGGGGCGAGGTGAGAGTGGGGAAGCTGGACAGAACAGAGAACAACTTGTGGTGAGAGGCTTGGGGCCTGGAGAGGGCAGGGTTTCTGAAGAAATGAAGGAAATCCAGAGGGGATGGGCCTTGGTGGTTGGGGTGGGGAGGACGTGAGCCAATATGGAGGCAATCATGGCGCATGGGTCTGGGTGGGATCCTGAGAGCCATAGGGAGTAGGGGACTGGAAGGATTTTAAGTAAGCGAGTGATATGGTCAGATTGAACTGTCACCTGGCTATTCTGAGGGGAGTGGCTTGGACAGGGGCATAGCCGGGTTGGGGAGGGAGCCTGGAGCCAGGTGACCCTCTTGGGGCTGTTACTGAAAGATGGTGGTGGCCTGGTTAGAGTCATGGCAGCAAGTGGGGAAGAAGACAGGTGGACACATCTAGAAATAGTGACGAGGTTGACAGGCCAGGGGCTGGTCATTGGCAGGAGGGCCATCAGCTGGTGAGCCTTGGTGGCCTCATTTTGTAATGCCTACCCTGCGGGGTTCTTTGGGGGTCAAGTAGATCAGGGACGGTATCACCTCTTTTACAGATGAGTGAGAGTTGGCGAGAGACATGCCCAAGGTCCGTCAGCGAGCACAAGAGCCCGCACTCTTGCTCCCTTAACCTGCTTTGCAGAACATACTTGTCTTGGCACAGATGACCTTGAATGGAGCCCTGGTAGGGGAGGGAGAAGGAAGGTACTGTCTGTTCTTCCAGGCCTGCCACAGACCTTGAGGGAGCCACAATAAATGCTGTGTTTGTTTGATAAAGCACTTGGCTTTTGGTCCGGGCAGGAGGAAGAGCTGGAACAGGTGTGGCAAGCCCTGGGCAGCCTGAGGCACAACGGTGGGAGGTGGAATGGGACAGAGCCTGGCAGGGGGTGTCCGGGGCTGTGGATTTTGAAGAAACCGAGGACTTTCTCATGGCCCAGCCATTGCCCTCATGTTCCCAGGCTCCTGCCTGGCTGAATAACCCAAAACACTGGTACCAGTTCACGTTGATTGAAGTCCTTTTGCGTGCCAAGCGTTGTGCTAGGTGGAAAAGCACGCAGTCATGCCTTCCTTCCACAAATGGGCGCTGGCCTGCGCTGGGTGCTGCAGATGGACAGAAGCTGGGGACAGTGCCCCTGAGCTTGGGGGATGACCTTGTGGTGGGAAGTCTGATGAGAAAAACCAACATGGGGCGACTTGGTGGCTCAGTGGGTTAAGTGTCTGACTTCAGCTCAGGTCACGATCTCAGAGTTCTTGGGTTCGAGCCCCGCATCGGACTCTGTGCTGACAGCTCAGAGCCTGGAGCCTGCTTTCGATTCTGTGTCTTCCTGTCTCTCTCTGCCACCCCTCTGCTCACACTCTGTCTCTCAAAAATGAATATATGTTAAAAAAAAAAAAAAAAAAAGGCGGGGCACCCAGGTGGCTCAGCCGGTTGTCGCAGGTCATGATCTCCCAGTTCATGAGTTCGAGACCTGCGTCGGGCTCTGTGCTGACAGCTCAGAGCCTGGAGCCTGCTTCGGATTCTGTGTCTCCCTCTCTCTCTGCCCCATGCCCACTCATGTTCTGTCTCTCTCTGTCTTAAAAATAAATAAAACATTAAAAAAAATTTATATATATAAAAAAAAGCGTATGACTTTGGCTCAGGTCATGAACTCGTGGTTCGTGAGTTCAAGCCCCACATTGAACTCTCTGCTGTCAGCACAGAGCCTGCTTGGGATCCTCTGTCTCCCTCTCTCTGCCCCTCCCCCACTTGTGCTCGCTCTCTCAAACATAAATAAAGATTTAAAAAAAAAGAGAAAGAGAAAGAAACAAAACAACATAGTGCTGTGATGGGGTGAGAATAGGCTGAACGGGAACCCAGAAGATGACTCAGCTAATCCTCGACATCGCCTGGTGCCATTATCATACCCATTTTGCGGATGAGGAAGCCGAGGCTCAGAGGAGCGAACTTCCCGGCTTACCCTGTCGATTTGGTTCTAATTTTCTTCTGCAAGGGGTGATAAGGATAAAAACGGGGAAAGGGGAACCTGGGTGCCTCAGTTAAGCATCCAACTTCGCTCAAGTCATGATCTCGCGGTTCACGAGTTCGAGCCCCGTGTTGGTCTCTGTGCTGACAGCTCAGAAGCCTGGGGCCTGCTTTAGATTCTGTGTTCCCTCTTTCTCTGCCCCTCCCCTGCTTGCACTCTCTCTCTCTCTCTCTCTCTCAAAAATAAATAAAAACGTTCAAAAAAGGATAAAAACAGGGATGGAAAATACAAGTTAGAGGGGCCCTCATGGACCACCTGGTTCAACCCCCTGGTTGAAATGGTGGAGAAACTGAGACCCAGAAGGGGAAGGGAAGTGCTCAGAGGCACACGGAGAAAAGATCTAGAAACTACTCTCTCTCAGTCCAGGGTGTTCTTCACATCAAATGCCTGTCTCTCCTCCAGCCTGCTGAAGTTTTCCCGGATCTTTCCCGTGAGACCCCCCTCAGCCTGTGGTCTGCATGCCCGTGTATAGACCCTAAACTCTAAAAGCATAAGAGCAGGTAGAGTTAGGACAGGCCCTGGAGCTTGGCAAGTGTGTGTGTGCGCGTGCGTGTGCGCGGGTCAGGGAGGAGCGCTGGATGGGACAGGAGACCTCACTGCCCCCAGGGGGCCCCCGGGGAGCCCAGGCTTGGGAAGAGACCAGGGAGCCAGGGGAGGAGCTGAGGGCCTCCCACCCAAGGGGCTGTCTCCCTTCTCTGTCACATCCTTCTGGCTCAGGGGCACTGGGGGTGGGCTGCAGGGCAGGCTGGCTCCAGCCCTGGGCTGCAGCTCTGCCCTAGGATGGCCCAGGAGGCACTGTGCTCAGGCTGCCTTCTGGAAGCTGGTGGTAAATGAATAACCTTGTTCCTACCTGCAGGGCCCTCTGGGACAAAGGAGCCACTCAGGTGCCCCTCGGTTCTGACTTGGCCCAACCTGGCATCCATGGCCAGAGACTGTGGAGGTTCAAGGGCAAATGCAACCCCCTTGGCCCGTCTGCCCCCTTACTCCCTCAATTCCATCCCAGCCAGGCCCAGAGAAATTTCTCCTCTTAGTTCTCTCCCTCTCACCTCCTGTTGCTAAGCTTCCTCCCTCCTGACCCTTCCCCGTTGAGCCCCTCCCCTTCACTGAGCTCCCTCCTTCTCTTTGGGTCCCCTCCCCTCACGGAGGCCCCCCTACTCTGCCCTCCCCCTTTCCTGAGCTCACTTCCGGTCCAGCTCTCCCTCCAGCCTCTCCCCTTCATTCCTCCCTCACCTTTACTCCCCCTCAGGCTAGAAGAGTGGTTTCCCCAAAGCACCCCCAACCCCAACCCCTCGAACTTTCCTGGAATCTTATAGAGAATGACCTAAAGCCAGGGTGTCCCTACTATTCATCGTAACCTCCTTCCTCTTCCTTGGGTCATAAAGGGTGGCTACATGTCGGTATTCCCTAACTGGATAATTTGGGGGGACGGGGGGGGGAGTAGCCTGCTAAAAAATCCGGTGGCCACTAGGACCTTCTGCTGAAGCTTTGCTGCAGGTGGAGAAGTCTGAGATACAATAACTGGGAAATCATTCTCTTCCATCCCATATCCTGTCCCTTGACCCTTGCTCCCTGTCAACTTGCTAACTTGGCCTAGACTCCCTTTATAAGCAAAGGTCTTGGGCCCATGGTCCAGATGTTCTGATTTTACTTCTCAACTCCCACTGTTTTTTCCACCTGCTGCGTCTGCCTGCCTGCCTCCTGCCGAGGCCACTAGGAACCACCTTGCTGCCTTGAACCCCACGGCTACTCCTCGGGCCTCATCTTGCCTGACCACTCTTGCAACCTCAGTCACCCTGGTTTCAGGTGCCATCTGTATGCTAACAACAGCTGGCGTTGGCCACTCCCGAGTCTCAGTTCTTTATATATGCCCTGCCGCTTCCTGGACGTCTCTGCCTGGAGGCCCAACAGGCTTGCCAAACTCTGTGCATTCCAAACTGAAACCATCATCTTTCCCCGGAAACCTAGTTTCCCATTTTGGTAAATGGCATCCGCCATCCCAGCAATGACCTAGGGCAGAAGATTGGGGTTATCCTAATGTTTCCATCTCCCTCACCCTACCTATCGAGATGCTTCTCAAGCCCTCATCTTGCTTCCTTCCAGCCCCTGTCAGGCCCTGCTCCTGACCCCACTGTCCCTGCCTTCTTTCTGGCCACACCATTTCCAAGAGGATGGCTGTGGCGCCTCTTCGATGGTGTCCCCACCTTCTTCTCCTTCCTGGAATCCCACTTCCCCAGGGGCTCCTGGAGATGGTATTTTGGAGCATAAATCTGACCAGGTGTGTCCTTCCATGACTCCCAAAACACCAGAGTGAAGGTCCAGAGTCTGTAATTCTGCATCTGAGACTCCATGGCTTGGCCTCCTCCTGGCCCCTGGCTGGGCCTCACCACATTCCCCTCACACTTTGCTATGCGGCCAGCCCTGGGGGATCTCTCTTTCCTGGTCCCAGGCACAGGCGCCCTTTCCTATTACCTGAACCTCCTGCGCCTTCTCCCGGACACAAGGCCTTCCAAGCCTGTTTAAACTCAAGCCCTCCAGCCTCGCCAGAGGGTCATGCATCCTGACCCTTGGGGGTCCCTAGGAAGAAAATGAGGCCCCTTCCTCCTCGCCCCTCCAGGTGAGAAACTGCCGCCCGGCTTCACTTTTGATGCTGTTTTACCACAACAATAGGGCTTTTTGTTCCCCCCTTCCAAATATGAAATCATAGCACTGAATGTGCTCTTTCACACGGAGAGGGAAGATTAGATGTGCAGCCGCACAGGGGAGGACGATTCTCCAAGCACAAACCCAGAAGGCAAAGACTAGGGAGGAGGGCCCGGGGCCACGCTTCTCCCCGCCCCCATGCCTCCGTCCATGCAGCGGGCTGGAAGTGCTCATGCCTCTCTAGGTTGGCCCTTCAATGTCTGAATTCCCAGAGAGTAGGTCAAATGACCACCTAGGGCGCACCCAGTTCGGTTTCGAACCACACTTTCTTGGTTACCCAACCTCTGCCTTCTCTAAGCTTCATAGCGGGAGAGCAGAACCCGGCCAAGGCCAACCCTTGAGGGGCGGGTGTTCGGCAGGGAGGTGGAGGCCTGTGGGCGCTCGCTCAGGAAAGTAGGCGCCCGTAACTGCAAAAACGAAAGGCTTTTATTGAAAAATATCAACTGGCCCTTTCCAAGACTGCCGGTCCCTGCCCAACGCGGGCTTTGGGACCGAGGCCCGACGGGGCGGGCAAGTAGCGGCGGCCACCCGGCCCCGCTCTCCGGAGGGGCTGAGGTTTCACTGTCCGTGTGGGCTGGTCCCCCGCGCGCCGTGGGGCCGGGGAGCGGGGTGTGCTGCCCAGGAAGGGGCCGCGGGGTTGGTCCCTCCCGGTCCCGTGTGAGAGCTCCTGGCACCTGGGGGGAGGGGGCGCCGGTCTCCGAGGAGAGGCCGCACGCGGCACCGGTGGGCGCTCTCGCCCGTGGGGTGGTGGGGTCTCCCCGCGGCCGCCCCTCAGACGTAGTCCTTGCGGTCGTAGGCTGTGCTAGTGCCCGGGCCGGCGGAGCGGGGCGCGGAGTAGACGATCTTGGTGGGCGCGTACTTCTTCTCGCGCGGCGGGCAGGAGCAGCAGAGCAGCGCGCCCCCCAGCAGCTGCAGCGCCGCGGCCGCCCAGCCCACGTACAGGCCCGCGCCCATCTCACGCTTCTGCGCCTCCGGCACCAGGGGGTTGTAGAAGTCCCGGATGATGGTGTTGGCCGACCAGGACACCGGCACCAGCGTGAGCAAGGCGGCCAGCAGGAAGAGCACTCCCGCCACGATGGTGATCTTGGCCTTGGCCGTGTCGTCCTGCACGCAGTTGGTGCACTGGGCGCCCACCAGCGCCACGAGGAGCCCGAAGGCGGCCAGCAGGATGGCGACGACGATGAGGGCGCGGGCCGCCTGCAGGTCCTGCGGCAGCGCCAGCAGCGAGTCGTATACCTTGCACTGCATCTGGCCGGTGCTCTGCACCACGCAGTTCATCCACAGGCCCTCCCAGGTGATCTGCGCCGTGATGATGCTGCTGCCGATGAAGGCCGTCACGCGCCACATGGGCAGCGCGCAGCACACGATGGTGCTCAGCCAGCCCATCACGGCCAGCGAGGTGCCCGTGATCTCCAGGCCCATGGACATGGCTGCCGCGCCAAGGCCGGCTCTGCCGGGCGGCTCAGGGTGCGGGAAGACGACGGGCCGTGGCCGCCGGGCCTGGGTGGGAGCTGCCGCGCGCAGACGGAGGGATGCCTCGACGGACGCGCGGACGGCTTGGACGCACGGACGGACGGCGCGCGCTAACGGCTCCGCTCAGCCCGCTCGCCCCCAAGCAGCGCCTGCACCTGCCTGTGGCTTTGTGGGCGGGCGGCGGCGACTGGGCTGGCCCTGGGCTGGGGCCGGTGAGTCTTAGATCCGTGCCCAGCGCTCCGGCGGGGGTGGGAGGGGCGGAGCCGCGGGTCCCCGGGCCTGGAGACTGTGACGTGGCCCCTCTTCCCACCTTCACCAAGCGCCCTGGGAGGAAGGACCCGGCGGGGAGTGGCGCACCGCGCGGGGTGGGGGTTGGGGGGGAGGGTGCCAAGAGAGGGCGGGGCCGGGGCCTGCGACCCCGCCCCTCGCTCTTCATCGCCCAGTTCCCAAGCTAATTCTCCGGGGCTCGCAGGGGTTGCGGTGCAAATCACAATCCGCTCGACACTCCCCGACCTCCCCACATTTTCGGTGCCGTTCGCACAGGCGTCGTCGGGAAGGGGGTCTCTGCCAGCTGGCCGGGATCCATGGGGCCTGGAAGGGCCCAGTGGGCGTGGCCGGGGCTGTTTTCCGGAGTGGGCGGCTGCTCCGGGAGCCGCACACCTGCTCCTAGGTCCCTCTGGCCTCTGAGGCTCTGCTGGCACACAATCCGGGCTTGATCCAGGCCCTGGAAGTCTGCGCTCAGAAGCCAGAAATCCGCCACTCCCCACCAAAGACACCGAGAAGATGCCCCAAACCAGCGCCGAACTCAAATTCACTTCCCAGCCCCACTGCTCCTCCCTTAGCTCCTGGATCCTGGTAGCAGAGCCGCTCTCCCCTCCCAGAAGTCCCTCCTCCTCATTGATTCCCCTCCTCCTGCGCAGCCTCGTGCTTCCTCCCTCTGGGCCCACTTTCATGAAATCGTAGTGAAAGGTTTGCTGCTGGCAGAAGTGGGGAGTCAGAGGTGTTACTTACAATGCCTTCCCTCCTATTAACCTTAAAAGTAAAGCCGCCAGTTATCTTACCAGCAAAACATGGGTTTATTGGGGAATAGCAGAGAATTGCAATCCAGGACAAGCAAGCTGCAGCAAAACCATAAGCAAGTCCAACAAAGGGGAGGATCATTATTTTATGGAGAAGGAGGAGGAAGTTGGGAGGGATTGCAAGAGTTCAGGATAATGCTGGTTTTCTCACTGGTTGAGTTGCAGGGGTGGTGAATTTCTTACAGAAGATGCTATGTACAATTTTCGCTGTTGGGGTCTGTAATTGATTATTCTGTCCTGTTGAGATTCTTCTGCTGGAGGCTGTAATTGACCATTCTTCCTGTAATTGACATGGAGTGCCAGCCTCCCGTTCTAGCTCCCCAGTTCTGCTTCATTAATTTTCACATTTCCTTCTTTTGATCAAGATCTTTCCTTGAAAGCATCGCTGATCGAGAATTAGGTATTTTGCGTATAGTGGTTTTGTCCCTGAGTCCCTGGAAGGACCTTTTCTGGTTGTCACGCCCCACTTTGGAAGGAAAGTGCATAGCAGTTGGAAACCACTTAAGGCCAGGTTGGCATAGCAAGGAGGGCTAGGAGGGAGAGCTCTCAGGCAGGCATTTCCCATCTCAAGTCTGTATCTTCTCAAGGTTATCAGCGTTGGAAGTCATCTTGAAGTATGGAGCCAGTATAATCTTATTGGGTACATTTTTTTAAAATGAAAGATTGATAGGCAACAAGTACAGAATCAAAAGCAACGTGACAATTCCAACCTGTATGTTGGTTGTAAATCAGGACCTTAGGTCTGAAGCTAGCCAGCTGAAAATGTTCATTGGCACTTATTCCAATTTAGGGAAGAAAAGTTTCTGGCTATGAAGGCAGACCTGGACTCACCTATGCCTCCTGGAAGTCCCTGCCTAAAGCAACCGTGAAAGCAGAATGGTAAACACTGCCAGAGCACAGGAGAAGAAGGAATCAAGTACATTGGGAAGATCCGATGCAAAGCAGCAACACTTCAAAGACTTAAAAAAACATATATTGTTATCTTGGGCGCCTGGCTGGCTTGGTCAGTGGAGCAAGAGACTCTTGATCTCAGGGTTGTTAGTTCAAGCCCCATGCTGGGTGTAGAGATTACTTAAAAATAAAATCTTTTTAAAAAGAGAGGAAGGGGCACCTGGGAGGCTCAGTCGGTTAAGTATCCCACTCTTGGTTGCAGCTCAGGTCATGAGCTCACGGTTCATGGGTTTGAGCCCCCATTGGGCTCTACCCTGATGGTGCAGAGCCTGCTTGGGATTCTGTCTCTCTTCCTCTCACTCTTCCCCTCCCTCTCTCAAAAATAAATAAAAACTTAAAAAAAAAAGAGAGAAATAAATAAATAGTTATCTCAAATGGACTGGTTTGAAAACAAATGTTATCAAATAATAGTCTGTAAAGTTGCAAGTTCAGAGACCATGGATGTGTATAAGAATCCAATGTCAGTTAATAGTTGGTTTTTATTTTTACTTATTTATTTATTTTTAAAAGTTTATTTTTTCCTCTTAAAATTTTTTTTTCTTGTGATGAGAACTTTTTTTTTTTTTTTAATGTTTTATTGATTTTTGAGAGAGAAGCAGAGTGTGAGCAGGGGAGGGGCAGAGGGAGAGGGAAACACAGAATCAGAAGCAGGCTCCAGGCTCTGAGCTGTCAGCACAGACCCCGATGCGGGGCTCGATCTCACGAACCACGAGATCGTGACCTGAGCGGAAATCAAGAGTCGGACGCTTCACCAACTGAGCCACCCAGGTGCCCCAGCATGATCATTTTTAATAGAAGCCATTAGGCCTTTACACTATTGAAATATATCTCCTTTTATCAGCTGTGGGTCAAAGGAGGCAGAGGCCAAGTGTTTTGGATGTCCTGCGACTACCTCATAGGGGGAGAGTAGAGTTGCTAAGGGGGTGGATCTGAGTTTCAGAGGACCAACAGCAATGCTTTAGGTCAAGGTGTTTGGAGGGTTTCTACAAATTTTTCCCTTTGAGTCTTAATAGTCCATTAGTACTTGTTGAAGCACCCAACCGGCAAAATGGATTCCCTGATCACTGTGAAGTTTGAGAGGGGCTCCCCAGGTCGTGATAATCTTTTTCTTTTTTAAAGATTTTATTTTTAAGTAATCTCTTTTCCCCAATGTGGGGCTCAAACTTACAGCCCCAAGATCAAGACTCACATGCTCTACCGACTGAGCCAGCCAGGCGCCCTGTGATAATCTTTTCTAACAGAGGAAGCATTGGCCTGTCTACACAACAAAACTTTGGTCCAGTGAGAAAGCATATGAGCCATAACTAAAACGCATTTGTCCATGAGATGGGGAAGCTGTATGAAATCCATTTATATGAACAGGTTTCCCTGGATTATACTTTGGACACGTGGGGCAAGTGAGAGAGGCACTTTGTGTGGCCCTTACGAACTTTTCACCACAAATGTTCATTGACGAATGCTGTCATTTTGTCAGTAGACCAGTGGGTTTTTTTTAATTTTTTTTTTAACGTTTATTTATTTTTGAGACAGAGAGAGACAGAGCATGAACAGGGGAGGGGCAGAGAGAGAGGGAGACACAGAATCTGAAACAGGCTCCAGGCTCTGAGCTGTCAGCACAGAGCCCGACGCGGGGCTCGAACTCCCGGATCGTGAGATCATGACCTGAGCCGAAGTCGGACGCTTAACCGACCAAGCCACCCAGGCGCCCCAGACCAGTGGTTTAATGCGTGTACGGTTGTAAGTACTGGAAATTTTAGAATTTCTAGTAGGGCCAATTATTATTTGGTCCCGACCAGAGTTCTCTCTCTTCTTGTGGAACCTACAATGATACATTTCCAAAGCTGTTTTTCCCCTCTCTGGGGCCAATTGTTAGGTATCTTTTGTTGATGTCTCCAAAATTATCATTTGAGACACCATCTCTTTAGACTATAACAGGGGTTTGGCTATTGGACTCCTTGAGAGCAGCATTTCCATTTTGATGATGGAAATATCATCAGGGTGGATTACTTTGGTCCTCAAGAAGTCGAGGCTGGAGTGCCCAGGATCGTTAAGAGTCAGAGCAGCTGGCCAAAGTGTGGCATTTAATCAATTTTGGACATAGGAGCCATCTTTAATATTATTCCCACTGGAGATAAGAACATCTCATTGTTTCCACAATATTCCAAAGTCATGAGCTACCTCAAAGGCATATCAAGGATCAGTATAAATGTTTGAGGTTTTACCCACGGGTAAAGTACAAGCCTGAGTAAGAGCATATAACTCAGCCTATAACTCACTGACATTGGGCTGAAGTAGCCAGAGGTAAAGGTACTGCCTTAATGACTTCAAGGGAGTGGGAAAAGCATACCCAGGACAGTATTTACCATTTTCATTCTATAAATAAGAACCATCACTATGGGCACTTGTGTGCCTCAGTCGGTTAAGTGTCTGATTTCAGCTCAGGTCATGATCTCACAGTTTGTGAGCTCAAGCCCCCGCGTCAGGCTCTGGGCTGACAGCTCGGAGCCTGGAGCCGGCTTCAGATTCTGTGTCTCCCTGTCTCTCTGCCCCTCCCCCGCTGGCCCTCTGTCTCTCTTTCTGAAAAATAAAATAAAACATTAAAAAAAATAAATAAGAACTATAAATAAACCATGAAAAATCTGCATCTGTTAGAGGAGTCTTGTAAATTGTCAGTGGGTGTCAAAAGGTTATCTGTTAGCAGTAAGCAGTCATGAGGGGTTTCATCTGCGTCCATTTGTAAGCCCGTATTCCAAGATCAGATGCCCTAAGTATCTAACCTAAACGCGACCAGACTGTAGTTTTTCTTTGAAGACTTTATGTCCCTTTAAGGACAAAAGTCTTAACAGATGGATGCTGTCTTCCTGTGAAGAGGTTTGAGGAAGGGGGCAGAGAAGCAAACCATCTACGCATTTTGGCCAAATAGAGCCCGCAGAAAACGTTCTGTTTTTCACATCAGCTTTTAAGGTAGGAAGTACTCTCTGTGAAATCCTGGGGCGTTACTGTCCAGCTGTTATTTCCATTCTTCCAAGTGAAGGCAAAAAGTTACTGGCTGTCCTTATCAACTGGAATACTAGAGATGTACCGCATAGATCAATTACCGTGAAAAATACGCTCTCAGTGGGAATGGATGTTGGAAATAACACACTGGAGTTAGGAATACCAGGTGCTCAGGGACAACTGTCATTTATTGCTCAGAGGTCCTGGACAAATCTTCATCCTTGGCCCTCGGGTTTTCTCATGGGTATAATTGGGGCCTTACAGGGACTTGTGCAGGGATTCATGAAGCTTGAGCCTTGTAATCGTCTGTTACAGGCTTGCTGCCTCGAAGCTCCTCTTTAGTTCTACGGCATTGATTAATTATGGGAAGAGGTTTTCAGGGATCTATTTGAATTTTGGTGGGAGGTGCATTGTGGATTCTGCTAATATCAGTTGAGGATCTTGCCCATAAAGAAGAGAATACCTGATCTGATAGGAATAAATGATCTGTGTCCCCAAGTCTCAACTATGGTGCCATCAGAGACAAAGCACAGAAAATATGCCAAAGGGCCATTTATTTCTCCTGTTTGGCTCTTCTGTCAAATTCTGGAGTTATTTCTCCCTTTTAGGAGAAACAAATTCTGGCACGGTACTACTTTTCTAAGAAATCGCGGCCCAGCAAATGAATAGGGGCAGAGGAAGTAAGGAGAAAAGGGTGCCTGTCTCTCAAAGGTCATGGACAAGAGGGAGTAGGTTCAGAGACAGGAACCTGTTGAGGTTGATTAGAAATTTCTATTATTTGAACCCCTACTATTCTAGGACTTTGAGATAAGGGTTGCTTTACAGCAGAGAGGTTGAGCAGTGAGAATTACCTTCGGTGTCAATGAAGACAGACACAGGTTCATCCCCGGCCCCTTGGAGTTTCTGGGAGCCCCGACCCTGGGAACTGCTGGGACATTAAAAAGACTGACCAGAGGGCTGAAGGCAGCTGGAGTGCTTAAGTTAAAAAAAATTTTTCTTAATGTTTATTTATTTTTGACAGAGACAGAGACAGAATGCAAGTGGGTTAGGGTCAGAGAGAGAGAGGGAGACACAGAATCGGAAGCAGGCTCCAGGCTCCGAGCTGTCAGCACAGAGCCCGACGCAGGGCTCGAACTCATGAGCCGTGAAATCATGACCTGAGCCGAAGTCCGACGCTCAACTGACTGAGCCACCCAGGCGCCCCTGGAGTGCTTAAGTTTGTAACAATCTTAAAAAAATTTTTTTTAGATGACCTGGCTCTTTGCAATAATAGCAGAAATGAAAAGGTTATTAGTTTTGTTTATGGGCCTTCATTTGTCAGAGTTGAAAATTGAGAATTTTAGTGGTCTTTCTTTTATTTTTTTATTTTTTTATTAAAAAAAAATTTTTTTTTTCAACGTTTATTTATTTTTGGGACAGAGAGAGACAGAGCATGAACGGGGGAGGGGCAGAGAGAGAGGGAGACACAGAATCGGAAACAGGCTCCAGGCTCCGAGCCATCAGCCCAGAGCCTGACGCGGGGCTCAAACTCACGGACCGTGAGATCGTGACCTGGCTGAAGTCGGACACTTAACCGACTGCGCCACCCAGGCGCCCCTGGTCTTTCTTTTAAAGATGTGAGTGAGTCAGTTTGCCACACTAACTAAATCTATAGTGGTCACTTTTCCGTTCCATCCTGGTCCTTTTAACTGAAAGAATAAGATACTGGTTCAGGCCATTAATAAACAAACATAAAGTTAAATGCTACCCAAGTGGACTTAACATCTAAAGGGAGACCAGAATATTCTTTCTTTTTTTTTTTTTTTTTTCTGTAGGACTAGTACCTTTAAAAAAGTGTTGCTCGCCGGGGATTTCCAGTGAGTGTTCTAGCATCTTGCCAAAAGTTAGGGGCTTGTCTCTCTAAATCCCCTTTCAGGATGTTACTTTTCAGTTCATTTTATCCAGTGGCTAGGCTGGTCCTCAGCAACAAGCATGCAGACTGATAAAAATCTCAAAACCCAGGTTGCTAGGTTTGAATAACTATGTTAGATTATTCAGCAAGTTGCCAGGGGATCCTCAGTCACTTTGGGACTTTATTTATGTCTGTCTGTCTGTATGTATGTATATTAAAAATTTCTTTTAATGTTTATTTTTGAGAGAGACAGAGCACGAGCCAGGGAGAGGCAGCCAGACAGGAGACACAGAATCTGAAGCAGGCTCCAGGCTCTGAGCTGTCAGCACAGAGCCCGACGGGGGGCTCGAACCCACAAACTGAGAGATCGTGACCTGAGCCAAAGTCGGACGCTTAAGTGACTGAGCCCCCCAGGAGCTCTGGGAAACTCCTAACTTTGGCTCCTAATCCATCGATTGAAACAAAACAAAACAAAAAAAAAACAACACACCAAAAAACCCATCAACAAGAACCAAGACCTTACATCAGATCCCAAATAAAGCCTGGAGAGCTCAGACACAAAGCATAGGGCTTGAAATTCAGGAGAACAGGTGTCCTCAAACTCCAAGATCAGCGAGAAAGCAGTGAGCTGGGCTCTGTGGGTATTGGCACCTGTCTGCTTATCAGCCCCAGAGTGGTTGGGGGTCTACTCTGGATCCCACCTCTGATCACCAAGAAAGGCTGACCTTAAACATAAAAGTGTTTGGGGCACCTGGGTGGCTCAGTGGGTTAAGTGTCTGACTTCGGCTCAGGTCACGATCTCACGGTTCGTGGGTTCTGGCCCCACCTCGGGCTCTGGGCTGACAACTTGGAGCCTGGAGCTTGCTTCAGATTCTGTGTCTCCCACCCTCTCTCTCTGCCCCTCCTCCCTTTGCGCTGTTTCTCTCTCTTTCAAAAATTAATTAAAAAAAAAAAAACCATTAAAAAGAACCCATAGAACTGCCCAGTATTTAAGCAGCAAAAATGGCTTTCTTTGGGAATAGTAGAGAACTCATAATCCACAACAAGCACGCTAGGGCAAAACCAACCATAGGCAAGTCCGACAAATCAGGGGAGCATTATTTTATGGAGAAGAAGGAGGAAGTTGGGAGGGCTTGTTTTGAACAGAATTCCATTGGAGAGAAGCAGGAGTTCAAGGTGATGAGGGTTTCTCATTGGCTGAGTTTCAGGGGTGGTCAGATTCCTTATAGAAGATGCAAGATGTTCTGTATGTCCTTCCCTGTTGGGCCCGTAATTGACAGTGCTTCCTGTAATTGACATGGAGGTGTAAGGCTTGCCCCACCCCCAGCCTCTCCTTCTAGCATCCCTGGTCCACTTTAGGGAGGCTTCCCTTTATTCCTGACCCTGCTTAGAGCCTTTCTGGCATTGGCCTTGGTGGTTCTGGCTGGGCTGCCCCCCATTCGGTCTCACCTCTCACCCCAGCAGTTGGATTTCCTGCAGCCACTCACCCCACCACGTCCTATCTCCCTTGCATACTTCATACCCTCCTTAGCGTTAAACACCCTCCGTCGTACTTGAGTTTTCTAATTTATTTTTCATTCTTCCTTTCTCTTCTCCAGTATGTCAGCTCCACTGGGACATCCAGAATGTCCTCAAACGGGCGAGGGTTTCTGCCGGTTTTATTTGCTGCGAGGGAGCTTTGTAATCTAGTAGGAACCAGGGGCACCTCCAGGTGAGATGAGAGGCCTCACGGAGCCAGCCCTGAGCGTTTTTCTGGTTTGCCCCATGTCTGTCCAACCACACGCATGCAGCCTCTTCCCTAAGTGCCCGGGCCCTGGGGTGATAGGAGAGTAAGGTAAACAGGGCCAGAGGGCCATGAAAACCAGGGTCCCTGCTTCTTTCAGGGGCAAAGGTCTTGGGCTGGGCCTGTCGGGGCCGGGCTGGGCAGGGCTGGGAGTGCCCGGCCAGAGGGCCCAGCTGGTGCTGGGTGAGGAACTTCGTAAGCCTGGGTCCACCTCACTGGACTGCTGGCTGCCCTCAGTTTCCTGTTTAGTGAGGGTGGCTTTGGGCCAGAAGAGAAACAGAAGCCTCAGGCAGTGTGGCTGGGCGTAGGGGGGCCGAGCTCAGGTGCTCTGGGCCAGAGCACGGGTCCCTGGCTGGCGGTGCCTGGGTGGGGTGCTGTGTGCTCTGTCTTGCCAGCTGCGAGGCCGAGGAAAGTCCTATCATCTCTTACCTTAGTTTCCTCTTCTGTTAAATGAGGGAAACGACGTCGACATGACCCACCTCACAGGGCGGGGATGAGAATGGACGCGGTGGGAGTGCAAATTAGAAAACAACCCAGGCGGGCCATGCAAACGTGCAGGGAATGTGGAGCGAGTGTGGGGTGTAGCTGGACAGACCTAAAGGTGAGCCCGGCTGCCCCTCCCCAGCCGTGTGAACTTGAGCAGGTACTTTTTCCTCCTTGAGCCTCAAGATCCTCACCTATGAGGAAGGGTTTGTTCTGAGATGCTTGGGTTGGCGGGGGGGGGGGGGGGGGGAGGGGGGAGGGGGGAACGGGGGGGGGGTGTGACGGACAAGGAGAGGTGCCTTGCTCCTGAGGCTGAGGGATAGGGAAGTGCTGGGCAGGGCCGCGCGGAGATCAGGTATCAGGGACAGAAAGCTTTGTGCCCAGGGGCCAAACTTCAGGGACTCTGCAAATAAGACTTTGGCTCTGGGCAAACAGCTCCAATCAGCTTGGTGCTTAATATCTATCACGGTTCTTACAACCCAATAATAAAAAGACAAATAACCCAATTTAGAAAATGGTCAAGGGATCCGAACATTCAGAATAGACAAAGAAGACACACGAATGGCCGAGAAGCATATGAAGAGATGCTCCAGGCCATTAGTCGTTAGGCAGATGCAAGTCAAAGCCACGAAGAAATGCCACTTCATACCCACGAGGACGGCTGGGATCGTAAAGACGCACACAGACAAGTGGTGACAACGAGTTGGAGGAACTGGAACCCTCACACCCTGGTGGGAATGTCAAATGTCAGAGCTGCTTTTGAGGACAGTCCAGCAGCTCCTCAACAGGTGGTTACTTTTTTGCCCCGGCATTTCCACTTCTAGGTGTGTACTCAGGGGACACGAGAAATATGTTCACGCAAAAGCACGTACATGAATGCTTGCAGCAACGTTATTCATAACAGCCAAAAAGTGGAAACACCCAGGGGCGCCCAAGTGGCTCAGCGGGTAAGCGACCAACTTCAGCTCAGGTCATGATCTCACGGTTCGTGGGTTCCAGACCCGCCTCGGGCTCTCTGCTGTCAGCACAGAGCCTGCTTCGGATCCTCTGTCTCCCTCTCTCTCTGCCCCTCCCCGACTCGTACACCTGCTCTCTCTCTCTCTCAAAAATAAACATAAAAGAAAAAAAGTGGAAACACCCTAAGTGTCAGCTGGTGAATGGTTAACCAAATGTGATATGTCTATCGATGGAATATTATTTGGCCATAAAAAGGAATAAAGTACCGAGATACCTGGATAAACTTTGACAACTTTATGGGAAGTTAAAGATGCCAGTCACAAAGCGTGACATGCTAGGTGATTCCTTTTGCAAAAAATATCCAGGGGCGCCTGGGTGACTCAGTCGGTTAAGCGTCTGACGTCGGCTCAGGTCATGATCTCACAGTTCGTGGGTTCGAGCCCCGTGTCAGGCTCTGCGCTGACAGCTCAGAGCCTGGAGCCTGTTTCAGATTCTGTGTCTCCCTCTCTATCCCTGCCCCTCCCCTGCTCACACTCTGTCTCTGTCTCAAAAATAAATAAACATTAAAAAATATATATATCCAGAGCAGGAAAATCTATATAGAGACAGAAAGCAGACTGGTGGTAGCTGGGGGGTGGGGGTGTTGGGAGGAAACGGGGAGCGGCTGCTAATGAGTACAGGGTGCTTTTTTTTTTTACGGTTATTTATTTATTTTGAGAGAGAGGCAGAGAGAGAGAGAGAGAGAGCGCGCACACCACTGTGCTCAGGACCTGCAGCATGTCTGTGGGTGTACGTGCCCCAGAGTGTGGGAAGGAGAACAGGATGTTGCTGTCTTTGAAAGAAGAGGGCTGTGAAGGGGGTGGGAGGAGGCTGAGGCTCGGGGGCTCCAGACACAATGCATCCCTCCCACCCCCACCCCAAAGCACACTCCTGAGCCTCCTGTCTTTAAGTGTCAGCAAGGAACCCTGCAGGGCTGAGTGATGTTTGGAAGGAGAGTTCTGGGGCTGTGCTCATCCAGGAAAGCGGTCCACAGGAAGCTGGGCAGGGGCTGATGGAGAAGGATTCGGCTGCTGGAGGCACTAGGTGTGACTGGGTAGAATGGGGTGTGTGTGTGTGTGTGTGTGTGTGTGTCCAAGGAGCACGGGGCTAGGAAAAGAGGAACTGAAGGAAGAGGGCTTGCAGCTAGATTAGCCTGTTTCTTATCTCCTCCCCAGCGTCCAACCCAGAGAGTAGCCATCCTCCTGGGTCTCCTGTCCCAGCGCGCTCTGGCCGGCCTTCTACTCGCCCCCGTAGGCAGTCACCACTAGGGCCACATTCTTGCAATCTCCAGCATTGGAAGTGTGAGAGTTGTGTGCAGAGGTGGGGGCAGGGGAAGAGCCTAAGCCTGAGGAGTTTGGGGGCCCACCTGTCCCTTGCTGGGGGCAAACCATGTGGAGCCCAGGGACGAGGGTACATAGGGAGCCCATCTGTGCCTACTGTGGATGCTGAGTCCTCGGAGGAAGTGTCACCCTGTAACTGGTGGCAGCATCTGGGTGTCGGTGTGGTGGAGGGTGTGTGCGTGTGTGTGGACGTGCAGTATTTGTGTATGATGTGTCCGGATGTGTGAGAATGAGGAATAAGCAGTAATGATTCTGCATATCGCTAAATGTGTGTTTTAAACTCTGTTATCAATTTCACTTGGTCACGGTGCTAATCTGTGTTCCCAATGCTTGGCCAAGGGTTGCAAACGGCAGCCCAGGGGCAGAATTCAGCCCGTGGAGTTTTGTTTGACCAGCACAAAGTTCTTCTACAGACTGAGTTAGAACGCTTCTCAGTGGGGCATGCGTACTTCACGTGCTGCCGGAACCCCCCACCTGTGATCTTTGTTTGTTTAATTCACCTTTTCATTTTGAGATCATGGTAGATTCACATACAGTGGGGGGCACCTGGGTGGCTCAGTTAAGCGTCTGACGCTTGGTTTCAGCTCAGGTCACCGTCTCCTGGTTTCGTGGGTTCGAGCCCCGCGTGGGGCTCCTCACTGACGGCACGGAGCCTGCTTGGGATTCTCTGTCTCCCTCTCTCTCTGCCCCTCTCAGACTCACGCTGTCTCTGGCTCACTCAAAATAAATAATCTTAAAAAAAAAAGATTCACATACAGTTGTAAAAACTGATAAAGCCAATTTGTAAAAAGCAATGCAGAGACCCCCACACCCTCTACCAAGTTTCCCCCAATGATGACGTCTTGCAGAATTATAATACAGTATCGCAACCAGGATATTGACATTGGTAGGATACACAGCAATTCCAAACCTCAAGGGTCCCTCATTTGCTCTTTAATAACCACACCCACTTCTCTCCTAACCCCACCCCCTCTTTGCCAACAATCACTCATCTGTTGTCATTTCAAGAAGGTTATATAAGGGCACTTGGCAGGCTTAGTTGGAGGAGACTGTGACTCTCCATCTCAGGGTCATGAGTTTGAGCCCCACTTTGGGCACAGAGATTACTCAAATACATAAAACCTAAAAAAATGTTATTACGTAAATGGCATCACACAGCATGTACTATAACTTTTGGCATTGGCTTTGTTCACTCAGCAGGATTCTCTGGAGATTCATTCAGGCTGTTGTGTGTATCAATAGTTTATTCCTTGTTATTGATGAGTGATATTCCCTGGTATGGATGTAAACATTTTGTGTCAGCATCCACCGCTTGAAGGATGGCTGGATTATTTCCAGTTTGGGGCTATTACAACTAACGCTGCTGAAAAACATTCATGTGCTGGTTTTTGTGTGAGCATGTCTTAATTTGTATGGGATAAATGCCTACGGATGTAATTTCTGGGTTGTATGGTAGGTACATGCTTAGCTTTTAAAGAAACTGCCAGACTGTTTTCCTGAGTTGCTGTACTATTTTTCATTTGCACCAGCAATGTGTGAGCTATCCAGTTTCTCTGCGTCCTTACCAACATTTGGTATTGTCACTATATTTTACTGAAGTCATTCTGATAGGTGTATAACGATATTTTGCTATGGTTTTAATTTGCATTTCCCTAATGACTTAATGATGTTAGACATCTTTGCATGTGTTTATTTGCCATCTGTGTATCTTCCTTATTGAAATGTCTGTTCATAGCTTTTGCTCATGTTATAATTGGATTGCTTGCTTTTTTTTTTTTTTTAACGCTGCAATTTTCTGAGTTTTTTTTTTAAACCTATAACCCCAAGATGAAGACCTCAGCCCAGATCAAGAGCTGGATGCTTAACTGACCAAGCCACCCAGGTGCCTCCAGAGTTCTTTATATATCCTATATAGCAATCCTTTGTTGAATGTGTGATTTGCAACTGTTAATCTTAAAAAATAAAACTGACAGTTATTTATTATGTTTTTAAGTAGGCTCCATGCCCACCGTGGGACTTAAACTCACAACCTGGAGATGAAGCGTCAGATGCTCTATTGCCTGAACCAGCCAGGTGCCCCCAAACTTCCGGTTATTTTACCAGCAGAAATGGTTTTATTTGGGAATAACAGAGAATTACAATCCGTGACTAGCAAGCTAAGGCAAAACCCGCCAAACAATGAAGAACAAACGCCCTTTTATAGAAAAAGAGGGGTCCGTTGAGAAGACTGTTATAAATAAGTCCATTGGAGGAACCTGGGAGCTCAGAGTATCGTGACTTCTCATTGGCTGAGTGGGGACAGTCTCTCATTGGCTGGGCTGTTGCTGAGGGAGGAAGAAAGCCTTTCCTCCTGGGCTGGGGTAGTGAAAGCAGCATCAGCTTGTAAGTCTCTTCCTGTTGGATTTGCAATTGGTAATAAGTGGTAGGACATGAGAGAAGTCCCCCTGCTGCCCTTCCAACTCCATTTTAGCGAAGTTTCTCTATTAATGTTAACACAGCTGTTGATCCCACGCTAGCTTGTCTTTTTGTCCTCTTGACAGGGTCTCCCAAAGGGCAAACCCTTTATTTTTGTGTTTAATTTTATGTGTTTATCTTGTATCCTGAGACCTTCTTAAACTCACTTATTCCAGGAGGGGTTTTGCAGATTTCTTGGGATTTTCTACAGAGGCAATCATGTCATCTGCAAATAGGGATAGATTTATCCTTTCCTTTCTCATCTGTACACCTTCCATTGATTGATTGATTGATTGGCCTTACTGCTCTGGCTACACCTTCCAGCACTAGCTGAATAAGGGTGGGAAGAACCAGCATTCTTGACCTTGGGGTGCAAGCATCTAGTCTTTGACCATTGAGTAGAACGTTAGCTGTAGGTTTTTTTGAAGATGCTCTTAATCAAGTTGAGGATGTTCCCTCTAGTCCTATTTTTCAGGGAGTTTTTTGTGTATTTAAAAATTTTTAAATGTTTATTTATTTTTGAGGGGGGGGGGAGAGATTGTGAGCAGGGGAGGGGCAGAGAGAGAGGGAGACACAGAATCCTTAGCAGGCTCCAGGCTCTGAGCTGTCAGCACAGAGCCGGACGCGGGGCTCCAAGCCACGAGCCGTGAGATCATGACCCGAGCCGAAGTCGGATGCTTAACTGACTGAGCCCTCCAGGCGCCCCTGTTTTTTGTTTTAAACCATGAATGGATGTTGAATTTTGTCAGATGCTTTTTCTGCATCAATTGAAATGATTATGTGAGTTTTCTTCTTTAGCTTGCTCATGGGCTGGATTACATTATTGATTTTTGAATAACGAGCCGGTCATGCATGCCTGGAATAAACTCCACTTGTCATTGTGTATAATTCTTTTTATATGCGCTGAATTCTATTAGCTAATATTTTGTTGAAGATTTCTGAGTCTATATTCATGAGCAATAGTGGTCTGAAGTTTTCAATTTTTGTACTGTATTTGTCTGGTTTTGGTATCAGGGTAATATTAAACAAAATGTTTAAATCCACCATGATGATCATTCTGTCACCTGAAACATTAAAAAAAAAATTTATTTTAAGTAGGCTACGCGCCCAACGTGGGGCTTGAACTCACAACCAGGAGATCGAGTCACATGCTCTACTGACACCTTCTTGAGGACAGGCTTCTCCCCCACCCCCATTCTTTCCTTCTGTTTAACCCTATCCTTAAGGACACCCTTGAGGCATCATGTGCTTGATCTGCCCTGGAGATAGGGCTATGACACACATGATTCTTAAACATTCTCTTCTTGGGTAGTCCTCCAGCTTGTATACAGCCTCTAGGGCTACAAAAGCAGGTCTTAAGGGAGGTGGGGTTGTGGAGATCCACTCATCTTGTAACACTCCAAGACATGCTTCTGTCTGTTAGTCGCCTTAAGCCATTTTTGGTCAAGCTGTACTTGGCCTTTTTCTTCAGCCGTACAGCTCCTTTGGCCTTTGGACGTTGTTTTGCACCTACCTCCCTTTCGCGCAACAGACCTCTCCGTTCTCAGCTTTTTGGAATTGGACTGGATCATACCACTTGGTTTCCTGCTTCCCCAGCTTGCGGATGGCAGACCAAGGGACTCTTCAGTGTCCGTGACTGGGCGAGCCATTTCCTTTAACTTCTCTCCCTCTCTCCTTGTCTGTCCTTCTTCTGGATGACCCTGATGAACACAGTAGAATTTTCCAGTGAAAACTGGGCCTAGAAATTCTTTTTGAGGAGTTTCAAGTTGCAAATTTAATTTCCTTAATACTTACAGGGCTATTCAAATTATCTAAATTGTTTATTTCATATTGGGTGAGTTGTAGTGTGTGTGTGTGTGTGTGTTTGAAAAATGGACCATTTAGTCTAAATTGTTGAATTTATGTTGTAGAGCTGTTCATAATATTTGCTTATTAGCCTTTGGATGGTCTATAGGGTCTGGATGATTGCTACTCTTTTATTCCTGTTGGTAAGTTTGTCTTCTCTCTCTCTCTCTCTCTCTCTCTTTCCCAGCCTTACTAAAGGTCTGTCATTTTTTTTTTTTTCAACGTTTATTTATTTTTGGGACAGAGAGAGACAGAGCATGAACGGAGGAGGGGCAGAGAGAGAGGGAAACACAGAATCGGAAGCAGGCTCCAGGCTCTGAGCCATCAGCCCAGAGCCCGACGCGGGGCTCGAACTCGCGGAGCGCGAGATCGTGACCTGGCTGAAGTCGGACGCTTAACTGACTGCGCCACCCAGGCGCCCCAGCAGTTAAGGTCTGTCATTTTTTTTTTTATTAAAAAAACTTTTTTTCTTAACATTTATTTATTTATTATTGAGAGACAGAGCGTGAGCAGGGGAGGGACAGAGAGGGAGGGAGACACAGAATCCGAAGCAGGCTCCGGGCTCTGAGCTGTCAGCGCAGAGCCCGATGCGGGGCTCGAACCCACGAACCGCGAGGTCATGATCTGAGCTGAAGTCGGACGCTTAACCAACGGAGCCACCCAGGCTCCCCCTAAAGGTCCGTCATTTTTATCATTTTCTTTCAAAGAACCAACTCTGTCTTTCACTGATCCCTATTTTCAGGTTCATTGATTTCTGCTTTAATCTTTGTTATTTCCTTCCTTCATTTGCTTTGGGTTTATTTTGCTGCTCTTCCGTTCTCTCTCTTTTTTAAATACTTTATATTTAGATTTGCCTTTTTTTTTTTAAAGTTTATTTTTGAGAGGTGGGGGAAGCATGTGAAGGAGGGGCGGGGGGGGGTGTTGGATGATCTGAAACAGGCTCTTCACTGACAACACAGAGCCCGATGTGGGGCTTGAACTCATGAACGGTGAGATTATGACCTGAGCCAAAGTTGGATGCTCAACTGACTGAACCACCCAAGCATCTAGATTTGCATCCCCCCCTTTTTAAAAAGAGGGATTGTGAGCAGGGGAGGGACAGAAGGAGAGAGAGAGAGAGAGAGAGAGAGAGAGAGAGAGGGAGAGAGAATCTTAAGCAGGCTCCACACTCAGTGCAGAGTCCACCTTGGAACTCAATGCCATGACCCTGGGATCATGACCTGAGCCGAAATCAAGAGTCGGACGCTTACCCGACGGAGCCACCCAGGCGCCCCATATTTTGCATTCGTTTTAAGCGCGTCCGTAATTGCTCGTGTGATGATTTTTACCATGGAAGGGCAAAGGGCTTCCTCATGTTGCCAGGCAGAAGCAGAAGTCCTTCGTTCCCCATTTGGCCTTGGTTAGCCCTTGGGGCAGGGCGGAGGGTAAGATGGGGGCCCCTCTTAACTTCTGGACAAGGATAGGAGTTCTGGTTCTTTAGGTAGTTTCCACCGGCAGCATGGTGGGGGGTGACCTCTTCTGATACAACCCGTTGGGGGAGGCTGTGTGGTGTCTTTTACTCCTCGGTGAGCGTGGACGGCTAAACTCCCTGTGTGGCCTCCACTGATACTGAAGGGGCAGATTGTGACATCACCTTAGTGGCGGTGTTCCTTGCTTCGGTACAGCCTTCTTGAGGGTAGAAGTCTAGGCCGTCTCTACCTGGCTACACAAATAATGTATAGCTGGTTGGCATCAGTCTTTCCCTGGCGTTTGGCTGGCGTAGGGTGGTTATTGTCGAAAATTTCTTTGTCTTTCTAGGCTGCCCCTTTTCTGGTCCTTCGACTAGAGCTTTCTTTGGGGTTTTTCTTTGTCTGTGCCCGTTGGTGTCTTCCAGTTGTCTGCTTCTTCGGTTCCATGTCTCGGATTCATGAAGGAAAAAGAAAGCCTAGGGCACTCACCATGCTCTATAAGGAGCCCGGAGGTAGCTAGCAGGATGGTGACGAATAAGGCATAGCACGTCCTTGGGTCTAGAGGTTCCTAGCTGGTCTGCTTTCTCTCCACCTTTCGATCTTCTCAGTTATGTTTTATCTATAGAGTCCAGGGGCTTGGGGGCGCCGTGGGTGGCTCAGTCGGTTAAGCA
This sequence comes from Lynx canadensis, assembly GCF_007474595.2. Lineage (NCBI taxonomy): Eukaryota > Metazoa > Chordata > Mammalia > Carnivora > Felidae > Lynx > Lynx canadensis. The sequence continues at coordinate 31,061,200 of NC_044318.1, read as the reverse complement.
TCTGACTTCGGCTCACGTCATGATCTCGCGGTTGGTGGGTTCCAGCCCCGCATCGGGCTCTGTGCTGACAGCTCAGAGCCTGGAGCCTGCTTCGGATTCTGTGTCTCCCTCTCTCTCTGCCCCTCCCCCGCTTGGACTCCCTCCCTCGCCCTCTCTCTCTCTAAAATAAATAAACATTAAAAAATAAAATAAAATAAAGTCCAGGAGTTTTAGCTGCACGTGGCAGAAGGAATAAGGAAATGTAATCTACTTCATCTTCTTACGAGTCGAAGCCCCCACTATTGTCTTTCACTCAGCTCTGACCGTGCATTTTCATTATCTTTCCATCCCCTGTAACCACTTGAGTTTGAGATACCTGGCTTAGCTTTTGTAGCTCTCGGTTTGGGCCCTGGATCCCTTCCTGGCAACCAAAATGAGAGAAAGGGAAAGGAAAAGAAAGAAACCCAAGGGAAACTCAGTGGGGATGGGCTGAGGCTGAGGGCACTGCGGCAGAGAGAGGGATGTGAGACCTTGGTCCTCGGCTCCTGGAGGGTCTTGTGTTCTCCCCTCGTGAAGCCTCCCTCTTAGGGAACGGAGAGTAGAAGACTGGTGCATTCTAAGTTTATGTAAGCCTTGGGGACCTTATCATATCTTCATCCAAACAGCGTAAAGTTAAACAAAGCAGCTTTTGAGGCCCAAGGAGAGAGAAGTTGATTTAAGATAGGGCTCTATCAGAGGTTACTCAACCCTTAGTGTTTTCTGCCTTATCGCCGACAGAGGCCACCCTCCCCTATCAGCACAGTCCTGGGGCACTGGTGCCCTGACTCTGAGCTCCAGCCCAAAGGAGAGTCCTGTCGCCGTGGGCTAATGAGCAGCCCAGTGGGTGCCAGGTAGCCTCCTCCCCCGGCCAGCCCAGCGCCTGCCTGATGGGCTTGTGACCACAGAGGCCACTACGGCAGGCAGGGAGGCCATGCGTGGCTTTCTCTCATGAAGGCTGTCCCCAGTGCCCACTGGAAGCAAAAATAGCATCAGTACGGTCCTCTCCTTCCCCAGGGACCGCCGAGCCTGATGCAAACCCATCACCCCAGACCCCTGTGGGGAGGATCTCAATAGTTTGTCTCTTCCCCGACGGGTGCTCATTTGGGATTTGTATTTGTTTTACTTGTGCTGTTGCCCGTCGCGCCCTTCATGAACTTACTAATGCCTCATACGCTATGCTGGTGAATCCTTGCCGTGTTGCTTCTGATCTGGAAGTTGCCTTACAGCAAAAGACGCATGGGGGTAACGTCCTGGGAAGTCCCGCTCTTATCACAAACCCCACCACCTAGAAGCATCTGGCCTTGCAGGATGATGAAATGGCCATTTGAAGACAGTGGTGGCTCCACCCAGGAGACGACAGCCTGGGAGGCTGGACTGCTGCTTGGCAGATGCTGTTTCTCCTGTAGGCGGAACGCGTGTGCGTTTGCGGACTTCTTCCCTCCTCTGGTCTGCCAAGGAGGATTCAATCATTGAGAGAGGACCTGTCCCCCATCTCATGGGTCAGAAGGACAAAGTGCTTACTAGGGGAAAGATGACGAAGTTAAGTGTCGAGATGGGCAGGAGAGGAACAGAGCTCTTTAGAGCTCTGGGGGTGGCAAAGAGGTTTGGGGAGAAGCTTCTGGATCTGCTTAGGATCAGCTGTGGGGTGTGAGAGGGGAAGACAGGAGAGGAAAGGAGGTTCTCATCTGTTGCAGTGGACCACAGATCTCCATACTTGGGACATCTTTCAAAAGGCAAGGGTGGGGTAGGGAGTTCCTATGTACTTCTGGGTCATGCTTTGTGAATGGGACATCAAGCCTGGCCTGAATTAGGTCCCCAGGATTTTGGTGTATGTGGATCCGAGAGCGGAGGGGCGAAATCACCCGAGGAACACCCTATGGTCCACTCTTAATAGTCTCTTCTTAACCCAAAGGAGGAATGCTCTCGTGGGGGACTTCATGGTAACAGACCCACTACACTGGAAGGGAGGGGGCCTCCTGGCCATTAAGGTTCCTTGTGGCCCTACGAGAACAGGCAAAAGCGAATCACTACAGTGGATGAGGGGATTGACTCTGACCATGGAGGTCCTCCATGGAGGACTACGCTTACCAGAGGGAAGCATGGGCAGTGCCTGTGTAGCTCAGGGACCCTCCTGATCGTCTACATTCTGCCGTCACCACCGATAAATGTTCAAAGAAGCCCACCTCCAGGGCCAAAGGCCGGGAGGCCCAGGGAGGAAGGTGAAGCCATCTCTATGGGGGAAGAGTGCTGGCCCAGCCTCCAAAGCTGAGCTGTGGAGGGAAGGAGGGAAGGCACAGCGTGAGATCTGCTGCAAGAAATCCATCATCTTGTTGCTATAGTCTAAAGTTACCCTCTTTCCCTTCAAAAAATTTTTTTTAATGTTTATTTTTGAGACAGAGAGAGAGACAGAGCATAAACAGGGGAGGGTAAGAGAGAGAGAGAGGGAGACACAGAATCTGAAGCAGGCTCCAGGCTCTGACCTGTCAGCACAGAGCCCGATGTGGGGCTCCAACTCACGGACTGTGAGATCATGACCTGAGCTGAAGTCGGACGCTTAACCGACTGAGCCACCCAGGCGCTCCCTCTTCCCCTTCAAACATATATTTTTATTTTTTAGTTTTTAAAAGTTTACTGATTTATTTTGAGAGAGAGCGCGCGAGCGGGGGAAGGGCAAAGAGAGAGGGAGAGCGAGAATCCCAAGCAGGCTCTGCACTGTGTCAGCACAGAGCCTGATGTGGGACTTGAAGTCACGAATCATGAAATCACGACCTGAGCCGGAATCAAGAGACAGACGCTTAACCGATTGAGCCACCCAGGTGCCCCTCAAACATAGATTTAAAGTTATTTCACACACTCAGGAACGTGGAAAGAGTAATATAAGAAACCCCCATGGGACTCCATCACTCAGATTTAGCAAATCTTTTGTGCCCCTTCACTATCCCATTCCCTTCTCTTCTTCCAGGGAACATTGTCCTAATGTGGATACGTCATCTTCCTGGTCAGGTTTTATATTTTTGCTACATACGTATACGTCCACTCACAATACGTAGATCTATTTGGCGTTTTAAACATTTTTATGTAAATGGTCTTCGATTGCACATACCATTCTCCAGTTTGCTTTTTTCATTGACCGTACGTCTTCAAAACTGACCCACGTTTCTACAAGAATCTCCAGTTCATTCATTGTAACTGCTGTGTAGCATTCCATCCTGCGAGTGTACCACAGTTTACCTCTCTTCTCTCCACGAGCATTTGGATTGCTTCCAACTGTTTTGCTATTACAAATACGATGCGAGGCACGTCCTTATAAATGCCTACAGGTACATATGCCTGAGAGTTTCTTTGGAAGCGAATTGCTGGGTCGTAGGGTAAATGCACCTTGCGCCTTACCGGATATTGCCAAATGAGTCTGGAAAATTGTTGTGCTAATTGGCACTCCGTCCAGCATGTTGGAGACTTCCTATTGCACACCCCTGCCATACTGGCTAGAGTCAGACCCTTTATTGTTTGTGTTTGTGTTTGCTTTTGTTTTTGCCATTCTGCGGGTGGCAAGTGACATGTCATTATTTCGTGTGCCTTTCGCTGGTTATTGGTGACATCGCGCATCTTCCCACTTGTTTATCACTCATTTCAGTGCCGTCTCTGTGGGCTACTTTATTGACGGAGTTTGCCTGGTTTTCTGTTGGAATGCTTGTCCTTTTCTTATTGATTCATAGAATTTGTGTATTCTGAGTGCTAATCATTTGTTGCAAATATCTTCTCCCAGACCATGGCTTATCTTTTACCATTTTTATGGAGACTTTCGCCACGCGGTTTCTTTTTTTCTTGTCCTAAAATACATTCAGTGAGGTCCTTAAAAGGCACATTGTTTTTTGTCCAAAGATTTAATTTTTTTTCTTAAAGTTTATTTATTTTGAGAGAGAGAGAGAGAGGGAGAGAGAGAGGGAGGGAGACAGCGTGTGCATGTATGTGCACACGTGAGGGGAGGAGGGGCAGAGGCAGAGGGAGAGAGAGAATCCCAAGCAGGCTCTGTGCGGTCAGCATAGAGCATGACGTGGGGCTCGATCTCACAAACCATGAGATCGTGACCTGAGCAGAAATCATGAGTTAGATGCTTACCCGACTGAATGACCAAGGAGCCCCCGAAGGTTTTATTTTTAAGTAATCTCTACACCCAACATGGGGCTTGAACTCACAACCCCAAGATGGAGAGTTGCATGCTCTACCAACTGAGCCAGCCAGGGGGCCCTAAAATCCACAAATCTTAAAAGGACAGCTTGATGAAATATTTATGTTTGCACGTACCAGGAAACCACCACCCAAATCAAGAGAGAGAACATTTCCATAACCCCTGGTGTCCCTTCTTTTTCTGTCTCCCCAGAGATGGTCACCTCTTTCACCATTGATGACTGTTGCTTGTTTTGATATTTTATATAAATAGAATCTGTGTGTATTCATCCATTTCTGACTCCTTTAACTCAAAGTGAGGTCCCTGCATGGTGTTGGGTGTGTCAGTATTTCATTCACTTTTCGTTGCTGTATAGGATTCCGTTGTGTGAGTATGTCACAACTCATGTCCATTCTTCTTTTGATGATGAGCAGGTGGTTTGTTTCCAATTGCTTTTCTGTTACACGTGAGATGTTCCTTGTTTTGCAGGCACACACGCCTTGAGAATTTCTCTAGCAGTGGAAATGCTGGGTCCTAAGGTTTACACACCATCCACCTTAAGAGGTCTTGCCAAATGATTTTCTAAAATCGTTGTGCCAACCAACACTCTCTCCAGCATGTGGGCAGGTTCTGTTGCTACACATCCCCGTAAATACTTGCTAGTGTCAGACTTTTAAACTGTTTGTTCTTCTGTGGATGTGAAATGGTAACTTGTTACTATTTGCATCTGTCTGATGGCTAGTGAGGTTGAACACCCTTTTTTTTAATGTTATTTTTGAGAGAGAGCACAAGTTGGGGAGGGGGAGACAGAGGGGGACAGAAGATCCCAAGTAGGCTCCATGCCGACAGCAGCCAGCCCAATGTGGTGTGGGGCCTGAAGTCACAAACCCTGAGATCATGACCTGAGCCAAGGTTGGATGCCCAATTGACCGAGCCGTCCAGGCACTCCCCTCTCCTTTTTAAAAAATGCATTGAACACCTTTTATAGATTCATTGGTCATTCCAACTTCTTCATCTTATAAGATGCCAATTCATAGCCTTTGTCTGTCTTTTATTAGGTTGTCTTTTTCTTATTGATTTTGTTTAAATTTTTTTAAATGTTTTATTTATTTTTGACAGAGAGAGAGAGAGAGACAGAGCATGAGCGGGGGAGGGGCAGAGAGAGAGGGGGACACAGAATCCGAAGCAGGCTCTGGGCTCGGAGCTGTCAACACAGAGCCCGACGTGGGGCTTGAACCCACGAACCATGAGATCATGACCTGGGCCAAAGTCAGATGCTCAACCGACTGAGCCACCCAGGCACCCAGACTCATACTTATCTTTTTTTAAAAAAAATTTTTTTTTTTCAACGTTTATTTATTTTTGGGACAGAGAGAGACAGAGCATGAATGGGGGAGGGGCAGAGAGAGAGGGAGACACAGAGTCGGAAACAGGCTCCAGGCTCTGAGCCATCAGCCCAGAGCCCGACGCGGGGCTCGAACTCACGGACCGCGAGATCGTGACCTGGCTGAAGTCGGACGCTTAACCGACTGCGCCACCCAGGCGCCCCATTATCTTTTTGACTTAAGTTACGCATTGCCAGTGTTTGTTGCTTTCAATGAAAATGATCACATCTAGCACGCCTGCTCTCTGCTCATGGCCATGCCTCTGGGGAGAATTTTCTGAGGGGTCACAGGCCCTGCCCTGGGAAGCCCGTCTGAGGTGGGAAAACATGACAACCTGGGGGTCCTGGCTGTGGACGCCAGGGCTGGGCTGCGCTGGCAGAAACAGCCAATGTGGTCAGGTGCCATCCATTCCCGGGATTCTTGGACAGTGGGGTCCAACAGGACCTAGCCCTGGGCGTCTAAAACCCAAGTCCTCAGCAGTGACCGCCCTGATTCGGGATCCCCTCCACCTTCGCTGCCTTATCTCCTTCCTTCTCTTTCCCTACGGAGTCTCTTCAACTGGCTACCTGGGAACTGGCTCTGGGCCAGCCGGGGCTGGCTGTGTCTCTGAGCAGGTCTCTACCCCCATTGGGTGCCGTGCTTTGCTGTGCGTTAGTGGTGGTGGGCCTCTTGGTGGGAACCTGGGACCCCCTGGACGTGCGTGCCCGTGTCTGTGGATGGTGGCTGTTTACTTCTGGGTGTGTGTGCGTTCGTGCTTGTGTGAGAGGGTGTGTGTTTCTCATCCAGGGAATCCACTGTGTTCCGGGCGTGCTCTGTCCCTTCCTGTGGGCGGCAGTGGGAGGTGGGAGGTGAGAGTGGCCAGGGTGGGGCTGGGGCTGTTTTCTCTCCGACTGGCCCGGCCCGGTTGGCTGCTTCTGGCTAATTCCAACGCTCTGTGGTGTCACGGAGCCTGGGAGTGAGGAATGAGTCACTCCTCCCTCCCACCTGCCTGGGAAACTTCTTCCCTGTCCCCAGGGCCAGGTTTCACCAAAAGCCGTAAAGAGGCCGTGCCCTGCCGGGGCTTCTTCCGTTTTTAGTCTACTGAAACCCAGCCTGGGGGCTGCCTGGAAGCTTTGCCAAAGGGCGGTGCCCGGATGAGACCCAGCCTTACTGGCACTAGGTGGCCTGAACCCGCCCCTCAGGGTTTTCCTCTCTCTGCACTGAGCCTTCCACTCTGGGCCTTGTCTGTTCCCCAAATTCTCTTTCTTCCCAGGGGCCAGGGGAGGCTGCAGGTGGGGATCAGAGGCAGGGGCTTGGTGAGGGGCTGGAGGCAGGGTCCGGGAGATGGCCAGCTTGTCCTTGGCCGGGCTGCCTCTCCAGTCCACCAACAAGTGAGCCAGGGTTTCATCAACCTTCCATGTCCAGGTGGCAGGACTGTGGCTGCGGGGGTGATGGCTTGGGGGAGGGGAAGGCAGGGGCTGCGACTCTGGAGTCCACGTCACCCAGGGGCCCCTGCCCACCCCCTCCTGTTCTCAGGCTGGCACACAATCCTCTACCTACCCTCCTCCCTGCCCCTCTGGACGGACAGCAGACCCCCCCTCATTCCCAAGCTCATTTTTTAGGTTCACCCCTCTCAGACCCAGTCCCTCCCCTGCTCCTGGGGCCACCCCATCAGGTGTGGGCTGCCCCCTTCCTGTGGACCTCACTGTCCTGCCCTGGATGGCCACCTCCTCGCCCTTTGCTTCAGGGCTTCGGCCACACATGCTGTGCCCTCTGAGACACCCAAGGGCGCCCACTTCAGGGCTGCCCAGCCGAGGCCACCCTCGCCGCCCCTCCCCCTCCGCACTGGTCATCTTTTATTTAGCATCATGATGAAAAATCTGGGGAGCCATCTATGGGCTCCCCATTGGCACTGCACGCCCTCCCTTCACTGAACCCCACTGGGGGCACTTTTGAAAGCCCCATCGCACCTCCTCGGGTCACAGCTGTCCCTTCCTCTGCACCCACCAGAGTGCAGGAGAGATTTTCAAAACTCTGCTCCTAGGGCGCGCGGCCCCTCGGAGGCTGCAGTTCCCACAAGCAAACACACGGGGGCGACTCGCGGGAGCGCTGACGCAGGCCGGTGCGGCAGGGCCCAACCCCCCGGGGGACCGATGGACAGCTGGAATTTCCACTACCCTGCTGTGTTCCCCGCACCCTTCACCCCAGCCCCACACCATCCCAGCCAGGCCTGATCCCCTCCCACGTGTCCACAGCCTGCCTACAGTTCTCAAAGGCAGGGCCTGTGGGGTTCTGAGTTTCTCCCCAGCTCCAGCGAGCTGGGGGTTCAGTGACATCTTGGAAACAAGCTGGAACAGACCTGATGCTTGTGGTGGTGGTTACACAGTCTTTGGTCCCCGTCAGTTCTGGGTTCACGTCCTGCCTGCACAAGCCGTGCGTCCCTGGGGAGATCTCCGAACTGCTCCAAGCTTCCGTTTCTTCATGGGTAGAACGCGTCGCCAGCACCAAATCGTAGTTTCCTGGGGGTTAACAGCAGCTGCGTGCGGCCTGCCTGGCACCCGACAGGCAGTTGGGAAGTGCTAATTACTGTTTTTCAAGCTGCTTTGAGATACAATTCACATACCATATAATCCGCCCATGTAAAGTGTATAATTCAGTGGGTTTTGACTATATTTACAGTTAGGCATCCATCACCGCGGTTGTAGAACATTTCATCACCCCAAAGAGAGACCCCTTACCCTTTACCCCTGCTCCCACCCCTCCAGCCCTAAGCACTGACCCCGTGTCCCATCTCTATAGATTTGCCTCTTCTAGACGTTTCTTGTAAACAGACTCGTACAATATGGGGCCTTTCTATCTGGCGTCTTGCACTTAGCACAGTGTTTTCAGGGTTCGTCTGTTGCGGTGTAGATCAGCACTCCCTTCCTTTTTATGGCTAAAAGTAATCCCAGTGTAGGGACCTAGTCCGCTTTGTTGATGCATTCATCCACTACTGGCCACTGGGGTCGCTTCCACCTTTTGGCTGTCAGAATAGAGCTGCTATGAGCATTTGGGGGAGTTACTATTGCCTGTAAGGCAGCAAGGCCCGAGCTCCCCGGCCTGTCCAGAGCATGGGGGAGAGAAGAGCTTGGGAGGCTTGCTTTGGTCCCAGAGGCCCCGGGGGCTGTTTAGTTAGGTAGGACAGGGGGGGCCACTTCCCCATCAGCTGGGGAGCCCAGGGTATTCCACACGCACGGGGGTCAGGAGAGGCCGGGGAATGAAGGCATTCCCCAAGGCCACAGGGCTGGGGACGCGGGGGCCAGGAGAGCCCTTGTACGTGTGTTTTAGGGAGGGGGTGGACAGTATCATGTGACCCAACCCTTGGGCAGCTCTGGGGCTCTGGCCTGCCAGGTGGCGGGACGGGCTAGATGAAGACGCCAGGCCTGAGCAGCTCCTGTCCCGCCTGCTGACTGTATCTCAGCGTCTCACCCCTGCCTGCCAGGCCCTGAGCGTCTGGGCTTCACAGACCCTCACCACACCTGCCTACCTTCCCCCCACCTCTCTGCCCCTCCTGCCCTCCGGGCCTCTGCTCCCTCCCCGCGCATGTGGTTCCCGGGGGTCCCTCCTGCCCACCCTCCTGACGCGTCCTTTAATTTTTCTTCCAACTTTGTATCTTGGAAAATTAAAACCTACAGAAAAGTTGCAAGAATAGCTCAGTGAACGCTCACTCACCCTCCACCCAGGTTCACCACTTGCTAGCACTTTGCTCCGTTTCTGCACTCCCTCTCCCCTCCCTACACACATACTTTTTTTTTTCTGGGCGGTTCATGAGAGTTACACGAATACAGCATGACCGTTGACCGCCCAGTACTTCAGCATAGGCATCTCCTAAAACGGGACGTTCCCCACCAGAGAGGTTCTGGAACATGAGCAGAGCTGAGTACTGAGTCCTGCCTGCTGGCAACCCCAATGCCCCTTCACTGCCCAGGCATGAGCCAGGAAGGCTCCCTGGAGGAGGTGGAGCTTGGGCTCAGCTAGCTAGCTTGCCTTCTTTCTTCTTTTGTTTCTCAAATAGACTTTATTGGGGTGCCTGCGTGGCTCAGTCAGTTAAGCATGGACACTTGGTTTTGGCCCAGGCCATGAACTCAGGTCGAGCCCTGCGTCAGGCTCTGCGCTAGCAGTGTGGAGCCTGCTTGGAATTGTCTCTCTCTCCCTCTTTCTCTCTGCCCCTCCCGGGTTCATGCTCTCTCTCTGTCTCAAAATACATACATAAACTTAAAAAATATAAAATAGGCTTTATTTTTTAGAACAGTTTTAAATTTAGAGAGAAATTGAGAAACATAGTACAGAGAGTTCCTGTATAACCCCCACACCCAGTTTTCCTATTATTTTTATTATTATTATTATTTTTAATGTTTATTTATTTACTTTTGAGAGAGACAGAGAGTGAGCAGAGGAGGGGCAGAGGGAGAGGGACACACAGAATCTGAAACAGGCTCCAGGCTCTGAGCTGTCAGCACAGAGCTCGACACTGGGCTCGAACTCATGAGCCGTGAGATCATGACCTGAGTAGAAGTGGGATGCTTAACCGACTGAGTCCCCCAGGCGCCCCCCTGTTATTTTTTAAATTCAGTTTTTATTTTAATACCAACCAGTTTTCTTAGTATTAACATCTTGCGTGAATGTGGCATATTTGTTCCAATTAATGAGCCAATATTGATAGACCACTATTAACTAAGGCCCGTACTTTATTTTGGTTTCCAGTTTTTACCTAAGGGCCTTCCCCCTGCCCCCAGGATCCATCCAGGACACCCCATAACATCCAGTCGTTGTTTCTTCCGAGGCTTCTTTTGGCTGTGACGGTTTCCCAGGCTTTTCTTGTTTTTGGTGACCTTGACAGTTTTGAGGGGTCCCGATCAGATATTTTGTAAGGTGCCCCTCTATTGGGATTTGTCTGGTGTTTTTCTCATGATTATATTGGGATTGTTTTGGGGGGAGCAAGACCCCAGAGGCAAAGTGCTATTGTTTTCACATACTACCAAGCGTGTATATTCCCAACATGGTTTATGGCTGTTGATGTTGACCTTGATCACCTGGCTGAGCGAGTGTATGTTAGATTCCTCTACTATAAACGTAGTCTTTTCTCCTCCTTCCCATACTGTCCTCTTTGGAAGAAAGTAACTCTGCAGCCCACACTTGAGGGGAGGGGGTTATGCTTCCCCTTAATGAAGGAGTAGCATTTATATATATGTTTTGAAAATTTTCTGCATGGGAGATTTCTCTTTCCCTCTTTTTATTTATTCAGTCATTTCTTTCTTTCTTTTTTTTTTTTTTTGGTTCATTTTATTTTTGAGAGAGCGAGAGAGCGAGAGAGTGCTAGCATTTCTTTTTTTTCTTTTTTCTTTCTTTCTTCTTCTTTTTTTTTTTGGTTTATTTTATTTTTGAGAGACAGAGAGAGGGCGCTAGTGTGAGCAGGGTCCAGAGAGAATCCCAAGCAAATTCCGATGCAGGGCTCAAACTCATGAACTGTGAGATCATAACCTGAGTTGAAATCAAAGAGTTAGAGGCCCAACTGAGTGAGCCACCCAGGCGCCCCTCAATCACTTATTTCTATTAATATCTGCCTTCTTTTATTCACTCTTATCCAGCAAAACTAGTAATTCAGGGGGCATCTGGGTGGCTCCGTGAAGTATGCAACTTTGGCTCAGGTCATGATCTCACCGGTCATGAGTTCGAGGCCCCACAACGGGCCCTGTGCTGACAGCTTGGAGCCTGGACCCTGCTTCAGATTCTGTCTCCATCTCTCTCTGCCCCTGTCCCGCTCGTGCTCTGTCTCTGTCTCTCTCTCAAAAATAAACATTCAAAAAAATACTAGTAATTCAGTAGCTAGATGTTGATGCTTGTTCAGACACACACGGGCTCTTCTTGGAGAGTCAGAGAAGAGTAGGTGGTCATCTCACCGTCGAGGAACCTAGCCTAGCGTGGGAGGGCTGGGGGGGCGGGAGGCAGAGACCACATCCACACGCAGTGTGGCAGGTGCTCTGATGGGGTGATCACAAGCGTGTGGGTGAGCCAACAGGCTATGGCCTTACAGCTGGGCTTTGAAGGAAGGGACAGGCTTTGCTGTGCAGCAAAATGATGAGTGTGCTCAGGGTGTGGTGATAAGGGACAAGAGGCTGGCGGACACGGTGGCCAGCCAGGACATTAGGATATGTGGCAGGAGAGGAAGGCTGGGCCAGACTAGGGTAGACTTTAGGGGTCCCTGGGGTCGGGACTTCATCTCGCTCACTCAGGACACCCGGGAAGGCTTCTGGGCAGGGCCAGTGTGTGTCTCAAGGTCACTGTGACCTTGGTGTGGAGGGGGAGGCTGGAGAGAGGCCGGTGAGGAGGCTGAGGAGACAATGGCTGGGGTAAGGGCGTTCTTGCCACATCAGTTGGTGTTTGTTCTCTCTCCTGTCCCTGTTGCCAGCTGCCATTGGCCAGGCTTTGGACGGGGAGGGTGGGAAGAGAGGCGGGCTGAGACAGAAGCTCTCCTTGAGCTTGACCCCAAGGTAGAAGCCGAGGTCAAGAAGAACCAGGATTTGGTGTTCTGGAGCGGAGACAGACAGGGAGGATGGGGGAGAGGTGCCTTCCTTTGGAGGCAATGACTTAGGGGGCATGTGACAGGGGAAAGGCCCTAGGTGTGGTCCACCAAGCACTGTTCCCAGGAACAAAAGGTGATAAACTTTTAGGTGATGGCTGCCTGGTTCCTGGTCAATAATTTCTGATCCCCCCCTCCCCCCCACCACGTGTAGCTGGGAGGCCCCTGAGCCCCAGGCCCTGGAGGGGCTACTGGGCCTGGAGGCTGGAGGTTTCCATGGCAACCGGGGCCTGGCAATGGCTGATGGGACCAGGAGGGACCTGTGGGTGTCTAGGTGTGTGTGGGGAGCTTCATACTTCCTGGGTGGGGAGGCCTGGCCTGGGGAGGTTGCGGGGGTGGAGAGCCGCGGGGTGAGGGTAGTGACACCAAGCTGGCATCTGCGGCTCCCCCAGCCCTGCTGGGGAGAAGCAGGCGTGTGTGTGTGTGTGTGTGTGTGTGTGTGGAGGAGGGAGGGAGGAGGGATGGGGGAGGGAGGGAGGAGGGATGGGGGAGGGAGGGAGGAGGGATGGGGGAGGGAGGGAGGAGGGATGGGGAGGGAGGGAGGAGGGATGGGGAGGGAGGGAGGAGGGATGGGGGAGGGAGGGAGGAGGGAGGGGGAGGGAGGGAGGAGGGATGGGGGAGGGAGGGCATTCACTGGTGCTGCAGGTGGATACTTGGGCTCACGCCAAAAGTTCAAACCATGTAGGTTAAGCCGGGCCATAAAAAGAACATTGAAAAACAAAAAAGTTCAAACCTAACCACAAGCGTGGCTGCTCCTGGCTCCCCACCTCCTGCCACCCAGCTGATGGGGCAGGTCGGGGCGCGTGCCCTTCTTTGGGGCTAGACCCATCCGCAGCTGGGAGCCGGCGGGGGGTGAGGGCCGCTGGCCGGGCTGGGTCAGTGGGTGCATCCGGCGGTAGGACCAAGATCTGGCAGCTGGACTTGAGGGGCCCGAGGAGGCCAGGGGTCTGCGGTGGGGTCCACCCCGTCCATGCCAGAGGCACGGAGGCAGGAGAAAGTCTGAGAGAGGCCCGGAAGGCCAGGCCTGGGGGCCTCCACACCGGGAGGGAGGGGTAATGTGATCTCTGAGTCACCTGGGGTTGGGGCTTGATGCCATTTAGGATCCTTAGACTTCTGGTTTTGTCCTTGGCCTGTCACTCCTGACTCACAGGCTGCCTGGGAGTCCCCAGGTCGGCCTGCTGGTTTCTTTCTCCCCCTCGGTGCGTCATAGAAGCAGAGACAGCTTCTCTGCTTGTCGTCAGCAGGTGCGTGCCCTGCCCAGGCTGCTTGGAGAGCAAGGGTGCCAGGTTCCAGAGTCCTCTGAAGCTCCCACCAGGGGGGTGGAGAGGAAGCCGGGTGGGACGGCTCCAGCCCGGGCCCACTGGAGACAGGGCCAGGCCTCGCCCAGGGCTAGCGGGCTAGCTGGGGGTCCTGGCTGGTTCTGGGTCAAAACACCCCCTTTCCCCCAACCCCCGTGAAACCCTGCCTCCCGTGCTCTGAGGGTCCCCCTGAAAGCAGGACGGCCCTCTCTCTCCTCCCCCATACTGGCCCAGGTACCTCCCCACGAGTCACAGCTGGCCAGGCCTGCCCTTGCTCAAAGCCTGTCCGTGGTTCCCCTGTGCCTCCAGGCTCCTGAACTTGGCACTCAAGGCCTCCCCTGATGTGCCCAACTTGATTTCCAGCCCAGCCCCATCAACTGCCAGCACCAGACTCCACAAGCGCCCCCACCGGAGGCCCTAGCCTCTCTTACCTATCCCCCTCCCCCCGGGTGTAGAAAGATCCATCCCAGCACCCTCCCTACCCCCCCCACCGCCTTTTGCAGAGCTCTTTCTTTTTTTTTTTTTTTTTAAATTTTTTTTTGTTCAACGTTTATTTATTTTTGGGACAGAGAGAGACAGAGCATGAACAGGGGAGGGGCAGAGAGAGAGGGAGACACAGAATCGGAAACAGGCTCCAGGCTCCGAGCCATCAGCCCAGAGCCCGACGCGGGGCTCGAACTCACGGACCGCGAGATCGTGACCTGGCTGAAGTGGGACGCTTAACCGACTGTGCCACCCAGGCGCCCCCAGAGCTCTTTCTTCATAGACTTCTAATCTTTTACTCACCCTTCAGGTCTCCTCTCCACCTGCCACCTCCTCCAGGAAGCCTGCTGTGGGCCCTGGGTGGGGCGGGCCATTTCCTTTGCAGAGTTCACACAGACCATCTGATACTGGATTGTCTATTCAGAGTGGGGGTGGGCCTTGAGGGCAAGTGCCAGCCACGTTCCCCATTGAGTTCCATGTCCAGCCCTGGGCCTGCCAAGCTCCCTGTAGCCTCCTCGGAAGACTAAAAGGAGAAACAAAGGAAGAGTATTAAGTGAGAGGGTGGGTGCAGAGGACAAGCCCCAGAATCAGGCAGGGCCGGGTGTGAATCCTGGTGGCCCTGGAATGTCATGTCAGTTCTCAGACCCTCTGTTTTCTCATCTCTAAAATGGGAATGATGATACCCTTGCGTGGTTTTGTAGGAAGAGACATAGGTTTCTCGTCACGCTAAGGCCCTCAGCCTAGTGCCTGGCTTGTAGCAGGTACTCGAAAACAATTTGCTGACCAGCTGACTGGAGGGGTCTGGTGGAAATGGGTTCCCTGGCTCCGGAGGGGCAGGGCTGGGCATCAGCTGAGTCCTCAGGGACCCCCTGGCCTTTAGGTTCTGTCCTTCCACTGCTTCTGGAAAAAACAAGACACATCCAGCAGAGACAGGGCTGCCTTGAAATGGGGGGGGGGAGCAGGGGGAGGGACAGGGGTGGCTGGGAAGGACACCGCACCTCTGGGGCCTGGGATGGATCTTTCTGAGAAGCAGGGGAGTGGCCCATGATCGGCTGCACAGCTGGGTGGGATGGTAAGGATGATCAAGGTCGCACATAAATACGGGGTTCCTTCCAGAGGGAAGCTGGGATCCGAGGCACGAATTTGATGGGAAGTAATTAAAAACTCGCTCAGTTACGAGGGGCGCCTGGGTGGCTCCGTCAGTTTCAACTCTTTTTAAAAACATTTTTTTTTTTTTAACATTTTTATTTTATTTTTGAGACAGGGAGAGACAGAGCATGAACAGGGGAGGGTCAGAGAGAGGGAGACACAGAATCCGAAACAGGCTCCAGGCTCTGAGTCGTCAGCACAGAGCCCGACGCGGGGCTTGAACTCACGGACTGTGAGATCATGACCTGAGCCGAAGTCGGCCGCTTAACCGACTGAGCCACCCAGGTGCCCCCGTCAGTTTCAACTCTTGATCTCAGCTCTGGTCATGACCTCACGGTTCGTGAGATCGAGTCCCGCATCGGAATGAGGGACTGAGCTGTCAGCGCAGAGCCAGCGTGGGATTCCCTCTTTCCCCCATCTTTCTCTCTGCCCCTCCCTGTCTTTCTCTCAAAATAAACAAATAAACTTAAAAAAAAACCAAACTCATTTGTTTACGTCCCTTCAAGGAACACTTGCCCCCATCTGACCCTCTCTCTAACCAAGCACATGAAGGGGACTTGAAGTCCCTCTCTCTCGGAATCCATGTCCCCATCTCTCTACCCGGGTGGCCAGCAGGCAGCAGTGTGGCCTGGCTTCCCTTCCCTGGAGGGGCCACCCTCCACCCCCACCCTCTCCCTCAGCCCACGTGGGGCCCAGCCAGGGGGTAGCACAGGCTCAGCCGGTCTGGCCAGGCCGGGCAGTCAGGCCTCCTGTGCAGCCAGGCCTGTCATTACCCCGTCCCCAGCCAGTGGGGAGGATGGCCGCTGGTGCGGGCTGCCAGGCAGAGGGCCAGGCCTCCACTTCCCAGCCTAGGAACTGGTGGCCTGTCCTGGGCTCACCGGACCCCTGTGAGCGTGGCCCGAAGAATCTCAGTGGGCCAAGTGCTCCCGGGCCCCGACTCTGTGTCTTTGCTTGAGCTTCCCAGTCCCTGGGCAGGAGGCACCGTCACCCTCCTTACCCAGATGAGGAAATCGGTTTGAGAGAGTTTGCTTCTGTTGCCCAATGTCACAGAACTGGTAGTGGCAGAGCTGGGACTCGAGCCAGGGAGGGCCAGGGTTATTCCGGATGAGAGCCACACAGGGGCCACCACATCCTCCCTCAGATTCTGAAAGTCCCAGCCGGGGGCCCAGCCTTTCCACTGGGAAGGTGCGGGAAATCTCTGTCGCTGCCAGAGCCACGCAGGAGGCGGCCAGTCTGCACCGGCGGTGGGGGCTGGAAGTGACACGGCCTGTTGCCGCAAGCCTCGGGGAGATCCGGCTTTGGAACGAGCCAGGGAGATGGCTCTGAAGTGCCCTGGTGACACAATCTGTATGCTCACCAGGGACCGTGACATTCCATTGCAGACTACTTACTGACATTTAAACATTGTGGAACTTAATGGCATTGTCTCTGGTTAAAAAAGAACACGATCTTAACTTGTGTCTGTGGGCTGAGAAGTTTGCGAGCTATCGCAGAAATAAATGGTTTGGGACCAGCTTTCCGCTGGACTGATTTTTGAGCTGAGAGTGAGGCTGTTTCCTTTTTTTCTTCAAAACACCTTGATGTTATAAGGATCAAAATGTTATGTTTGGGGTGTGTGTGTGTCTGTGTGTTTGTGTGTTGTGATCATGGGCTTGGCTGAGCTTCTGGGCCTCTGGGGACCAGGAGTCCAAGAAGTCCCAGCTCCTACCTGGTGTTAGTGGGACCAGGGCTGAGGGGGTGACTTCTCTGTCCTCATGGTGCTGAACTTCCTGCTGACAAGGCATTTTCACATCCTCATATCGTCTGACAGTTGCCTTCGAGAGGGAAGAGCTCGGATATCCTCCTTTGACAACAAGGAAAGTTGAGGCTGAGGATGAAACCGACCTCCCCATGGTCACACGGCAGGCAAGATGCTCCTGGCATGGGCAGGGATGGGTGAACTGATCTGGGGAGAGGACTGTCCTTGATAAAAACCAGCATGTGTGGTATAATTCTATTGGCATGAAATTATACAGCAAATATTGGGAGAAAGAAAAAGAAATCAATGCCAACCTTGCCCTCCTTGGCCCAGAAGCAAAGATGATGGGTGGCAATATATATATATATATATATATATATATATATATATTGAGAGATGTCACAGTAAAAGGTTGTCCAGGCTGTTGGGAGTGGCAGGCTCAGGGAGCCCGAGCGCACGAAGGAAAAGTGTCTGGCTTTTGCTAGTGTTTTTCCTTCAACAGGTGGGTGGGACCCAGCCAGTGTTTCCTGGCGTAAGTCAAGCATCTACAAATCTCTCTCCAGCTCCACTCATGTGCAGAGCTGCTCACGGTCCCCTGGGGATCCCCTTCTGTTCCTTTTGCACACCTGGGCCCACAGCCCCATCTGGACTCCCCACAGACCTCCCCTGCTCTGGGCCTGCCCTCTGCCTGGGCCTCTCCTGCACCTGCCCTTCCCTTCCCCCGCCTCTGATGTGCTTGGCTGAACTGGGCAGGGAAGGACAGCTTCTTAGTCACTTCTTCGGGCCACAGGTGTAAAGTTCTAGGGCCTGTGTGCTCCCCCTCCCCCACTCTTACTTCTCCAAGTGCCAGTTGGCTGTGTCCCAGGAAAACAAGGGCAGGAAGTTGGCAGGGGCGGGGCAAGGTGGGGGTCCGGCCATCTGGCCAACTCACCTCTGTACTCAGAAAGCTTGCTGAGGGGCTGGGACCATGGCTAAGGAGGCTCTGATGGAGGAGTGCCCATCCCATCCTGGGCAAGCCCTCGGCCTTCTCCGGCCTCAGCTTACCCATTTGTGCAAAGGCTCGAAGAGACCCTGCCTCCTTACTGATGGGGAGGCTGTGATGAGGTCATCACAGGAAAGCACTTAATCTCGAAGGGTAGTTATCTCTGTTGCTCAGCCCACAGGCCTTGGGGTGTGCTGTTCCTCAGAGCCTTGTAAGGAAAACGCTGGGAGGTGTGGTCCAGGCAGAAACCATCCCTGTTTGTGTTGGTGTGTGTCCCTGGCAGTGTGTGTGTGTGTGTGTGTGTGTGTGTGTGTGTAGGGGAGAGTGGGGGAGGGCGTTTGGGAACCAGGAGAATGCCTCCTGCCTTACTGAGCGCCCCGAGCATCCACTGAGCACCCCTGTGCTGAGACAGGCATTGCTTCGGTCTTTGGGAGCCCCCCGGCCTCACAGAGGGGCCGGATGCGTTACCGCCAACCACCGCGCAAGACCGCGACTTCCCCATCACGCTAGATTGTCCCAGCCAGCCCTGCGGTGTATCAGGTTGTCAACCCGGGGTCCAAAGGCCTCCGGTGTGCCCAGGGCTCACAGAGGACTCCAACCTAAATCACGCATGCTTGCTGGTGCTTCCATGGGAAGCCGGAGGACACACAGCCACCCCAGGGCACCGAGCGTGGTGCTGGACAGTGCTGGGGGCTCTGGGACCTGAAGATCCCCACGTGGTGGCGACCACGTGGAGGGTGAGGGGCTCCCTTGATCCAGCCACTCTCCTTGACAAAGACCCCCTCAACCCCTCCCCTGCTTTCTTTCACCTCTATTTAGTTTCCAGAGACATCTCCCTAGGGTGTGCGGGCACCTCTCTGCCTGGCACCCAATTGGGGCAGAGATTTCTGGCCCTTTCTCTCCAGCCCCTCCCCCACGACCCCAGGGTCTGGTCAGACTGGATTCCTCCGGGTTCCTAGAATTAAGTGCATTCCACCCCCCACCCCCATCAGCACCTTTGACCTCCATGTTTCTTCTCCCCAAATGTCCTCCTTCACCTAGTCCCGCTGCCTTGCAAACTCCCGTTTGTGGCGATTCCTGTCCTCAGTGCCCTCTGCACCCCCAGAGTTGTACCACGCAGCTCCCCTTTCCTTCCAAGCCCCCTTCCCAGAGCCCCACCTCCATTCTGTCTGTGTTCTTCCTCCCTTTTGAAGCCTCCTGGGACTTTGCCCCCATCCTGGCTTTATCTGACCACCTCTCTGTGTGTCTTCACAGAGTAAACAGGCTTTTGCTGGGCTTTGCTCCCAGGGTCTGGCCCGTAGCGTGTTCTTGGTGATCTCCCCCACTCAGGTCTGGCCAAACAGGCTGCAGCCCCAGGAGGAGGTGACCGAAACTCTCCTGGTAGGGGGCAGGAGTTGGGGGGGGCAGGTTTCCCTCTCTCTTCTCCTCTGGCAGGGCTGGGAAGCCTGGTGGTGGTAAGAGGGGGGACAGCAAGTAACAGACCCAGGAGTCCTGGCTCCCCAGCCCCTCGTTCCCCAAACTGCCCTCGTCGAGCCAACACCAAAAACGCGGGTGAGGCAAGTGGGTGGATGGTGAGAATGGGAACAGTAGTGATCAGGCCAGTGGGGAAGAGATATGGACAGGACTACAGTAATTGGGGTGGGGATTTTATCCTCAGACCCCCTCCCTGAGGGTCTCCACCCCATCTGCCCACCCAAGCCTGGAAGGAGGGAGCCCTGAGGTGTGGAGATCCTGTCTTCGGGACCTGAACCTGGCTGGGCGTGGCTGCCCCATGGGTCCAGGTGCCTGTGGACTGTGACTCAGTGTCTATCTCCAGATCGACCTCAGCAAGGGCCTGGGGGCGGGGGTGGGGGGGGGGGGAGAGGGCAGTTTCCCCTGAGACTGGCTCTCCAGGATCCTGACTCAGGGGCCCAGGGTTGAGGCCTTGAAGGGCCTTTGTTGGCCCTGACTCTGGAATCCAGAGAAACTGGTCAGGGGAAGTCCCCAGGGACGGAAACCCCTCCCTCTGCCCCCCCCCCCCCAAGAGCCATATAACTGCTCCAGTCTCCAGTCTCCTGTCAGACTGGAGACAGGAACTGGTCCGGTCACACTCGCTGTGCTGGTGCTTCTGACTCTGGAGAGATAAGGAGCTGAGCCGACCCCACTCGCAGTGAAAGTCTTCCCTCTAGACGCCGAGGGTCTGTCCTCAGCGCTTGGATTCCTACAGCCCCCCGGGGCCGGATCCCCACAGCTTTCCAGGTCCTAGACCCCGGCAGACGCCGAGCCATGGCCTCCATGGGACTACAGGTGATGGGCATCGCGCTGGCCGTGCTGGGCTGGCTGGGCGCCATACTGAGCTGCGCGCTGCCCATGTGGCGCGTGACGGCCTTCATCGGCAGCAACATCGTCACGTCGCAGACCATCTGGGAGGGCCTGTGGATGAACTGCGTGGTGCAGAGCACCGGCCAGATGCAGTGCAAGGTATACGACTCGCTGCTGGCGCTGCCCCAGGACCTGCAGGCGGCCCGCGCCCTCATGGTCGTCTGCATCATCCTGGCCGTGCTGGGCGTGCTGCTGTCCGTGGTGGGCGGCAAGTGCACCAACTGTGTGGAGGACGAGAGCGCCAAGGCCAAGACCATGATCGTGGCGGGCGTGGTGTTCATTCTGGCCGGCCTGCTGGTAATGGTGCCGGTGTCCTGGACGGCCAACAACATCATCCGGGACTTCTACAACCCGCTGGTGGCCTCCGGCCAGAAGCGGGAGATGGGTGCCTCTCTGTACGTCGGCTGGGCCGCCTCGGGCCTGCTGCTCCTCGGGGGGGCCCTGCTGTGCTGCAACTGCCCACCGCGCACCGACAAGCCCTACTCGGCCAAGTACTCTGCCGCCCGCTCCGCCCCGGCCAGCAACTACGTGTAAGGTGCCGCCGCTCAGCTCTGTCTCCGGGCTTTGCTTCTCCCTGGACTGAAGGCGCAGCCCGTGCCCCCGGGGATGTTCCTGCCACGGGCCGCAGGCCGCACAAGCAGGGACTGAGCCAGGCCACCGGCCGGCAGCCCCTTCCGGCCCCCTCGGACACCTACCCAGAGCCTCCTCTCCGCCAGCAAGGATGGATGGACAGAAAGAGACTCCTGTGCTGCCCTCCTCTGGCCCTGGGGACACAGGAGAGGGGGCGGAAGTAACAGGGTGCGGCGGCGGAGGGGGGAGCTGGCTCCTGCCGGTCAGGAGAGCACGGCCCTGAATTTGCTTGGGCTCTGCCTCCGCGGGTGCCCGGCCCACTCCTGTGAGGATGGCTGGCGCCTTGCTCCCCCACCTGCCCGTGGAGCAGAGTTGACACAGAGTTGACAGACGGGTTTAGAGGGGAGGGGTGAAGGCGCTACAAACTGGTTTGGGTGGTGGGGGAGGAGACCTCGGAGGCTGCCCAGGCTGCCTGCACCCCTCCCTGCCCCCACCCTGCAGCCTCAGGGCTCTGCCTCAGCGGCCTGGGTAGGAAGGAGGACCCCAGCCTCTTGTGACCAGTCACGCCTGGATTCGCCACCCCTGCCAAGGTCGTTGGGCATCCTGGGAAGAGCAGGGGGGACGGTCTTTCTCTGGCCTTCGTTCCCAGGAAGTCCTGGACCTTTTTTTCCCTGCCTCCTCTCTGGTTTCTGTTTTGTAACTTAATATCTGTTTGTCATGGTAATTACTATAATTTTCTACAATAAATGGGACCTGTGCACAGGAAGACCATATCGTTTCTGATTTCAGCCGTGAAGGTGGGCAGGGGAGGGCTAGAAGCCTGGGCAGGGGTGAGGGAGGAGTACGACCGCTGTGTGGTGGTCAACACAAGAACACTTAAAAAAACAACAACAACCTGGTTTCGAGGAACTGTGACAAATCAGAGCTGGCCTTCACCTTGGGAATCACCTCGCTCAAGCCCTTCGTTTGCTGGAAGGTCAAGGCGATCATAGGAAACGCACTGCTGAAGTGCTGGGGACCCCAGAGGGGAGGCCACATGAGAACACTCAGCCCTGGGGGGTGGGCCACCTGCCCTCTATCCATCTTTGTCCCAGCTCTGTCAGAACCTGGGCATCCAGGTTGGTCTGCTCACCCTCCAGGTCCCACGTCCTGGCCTTGGCCCAGGCTGTTTCCTGCTGTGGGTCTAGAATGTCTTTTTTGCCTTTCTCCACCCCTCGGAATCCTGCTTGTCCTGAAGGCCAGGCTTCAGTCTTCCTCCCTAACGAGCCTTCCCACAGTCCCTGTGTGGAGGAATTATCATTAGTCCTGATCATACCCCCAAGGCCCGGGGGTCACTGAACCCTTTCACCGGGCAGACACGCCCTGAGCTCAGCCTTCCGGCTCCTTTAGAGATGAGGAAACTGAATCCTGGCCATGTGAAGGTATTTGGCCAAGGCCAGAGGCACGGGCATGAGTTTCCTGTCCTCGAGTTAGCGTGAGAGGGCCCACCACGGGAGGTGTCAGGAAGTTACATCTGTGGCCCTGTCGGGGCTGGCTCAGGGGCGGCCTGGGGTGGGGGCCCTCTCTGTTCCATCTCTTCTCACTTCTGTCCTTCTCAGGGACGGATGTCAGTTTCCTGGGGAAGAGACTCACAGAGCCAGAGTCCTGCTACCCCTCCTGGGACTCATTTAATGGGCAAGCTTGGCTCAGGGGCCCCATTTTACAGATGAAACAGAGGAGGCCCAAGGACGGGCCTGGAGGAGACCTGGATGAGAGGGTCAGAGGCCAGCTGGGGGCTGAGGACCGGGCCTCACTCCCTCCACCTGGGCCCCCTCCTGCTTTCGGTACAGGTAGACGATGCCAGAGATGAAGCCATCGCTGTCAGAAGTTCTGGGCACCACCTCAAGCTCGGACGTGGCCAGTTCCCACTGGTCCACAGGCCAGGCCACTAGGCGTTCCCACGCCCCGGCCTGCTCCAGCCTGTCCAAGGTAGCTTCCAGGGCCTCCTTGTAGTGAAGGTTGGACGGGTTGGTCCGGGTGGTCAGACACACCAGCCCCCCTAGGGAGAGACGGGGGCGGGGGTGGGGGGGAAGAGGTGAGTGGGGGAGGGGCAGGAGCCCTGGTTCCAGGCTCTAGGCCCACCCCTTCCGGGAAAGGTTATCTTTCCTGCTCTTCCCTCAAGGGCGTACATTCTCCCCACCACCACCACCCCCACCGGTTCCCCACCCCCCCGCCAGCCTTTTCCTATCTCCATGCCTTTGCTGCTCACTGTTCCTGCCTCAAGGAATACCCTTCTGCGTTTTCAGCCTCCTATACCAACTTACAGGCTCACGCGTCCTTTACGCTGGGAACTCTTGGCTTAATCCCCTGGACAGAGGGGACTCCCTCCTCAGTGCTCACCCAGCCCCTCTGCCGGAGGATGTGGTGTGTCTGGATGCACGGGAAGGAAGCACTTGGGACCTTGGGTAACTCCCATCACCTCTCTGAGCTGCAGTTTCCCAGCTTACAGAGTGGGGCTCGTTTCCGGGTCTCACAGGAAGGACCACATTAAGCGCCGGCTGAATGAATGAGTGACATATCCTTTCTGGTGTTCCCTAGACACCTATAGCATGCCCAGTGCGGGCTCAGATACATGTAGAAGAGGCCAGTGTCTGGAAGGCTTCCTGGAGGAAGCGGGGAGGAGAAGACGGGCCCTGCAGGGTGGGTGGCTGGGGCTCCGTGAGAGGAAGGGCTCCGAAGCAGGGGAGCCTGTGACAGGGGCGCAGCAGACGGGGCTCTAGCCAGCTCAGGGGCCTGACAAGCGCGGGTGGGGCTGGTCATGCCAATGGGGATTTCCTGTTCTCTTCAGCCCCACCACTACCTCTCTCTCTGACCCCATCGAAGACCCTGCTCCCTGAGGCTGAAGCCTGCCCAGACCTGCCCAGGCTTAGCCACAGGCCCGGCTCCTCGCAGTGGAGGCGAGGGGGACAGGGAGAGGATGCGGCCTTGCTGCCACAGGCCCACTTTGGGGCTTCCTGAGCCCATCCTGCAGCCAAGTCAGGGCCTCAGCATCTGCCCGCTCAGTCCCCCATGCTCCTTTCTGCCTCTGACTCCCCGTGGCTGTCTTCCTGACCTGTTTTGGCCTGTGGCTGTGTTCCTGTGCCCACTGCCGTCAGCAACCCCCCCCCCCCCCGCCTGTCCCCCGGAAATGCCTCTCTTCCCTGAATTCTCAGAGTGTGTGCCCTGGTCCTTTTCCCCATGCCCCTTCCTGGGGTGCAGTGGGTTGGTGATCGAAGCCCAGAGGGCAGGGTGCGTACCCCCCCCCTCCAGAGCAGAGGCCAGCGCGGGACAAGGCACACAGGAGGAGCACAGTAAACACAATCCTAAGCTGCACGTCAACCCACGGGTGGAGGTTACAAAAAGTGCTCACGTCTATCATCTCACCTGAGCAGCCCATTTCACAGATGAGGAAACTGAGACCAGGAAAGAGCAAGAGACTCACCTGACAGTTGTCAGTGAGTTCGTGAGGGAGCCGGAAGACGAGGGAACTGAACTGAGCCCCCACTGCGTGCCAGGACTGGAGCAAAGGCCTCAGACACGTCTTTTCACTCAGCGCTCACTGCGATCCATTGGGGAAGGGGCTCTGTCACCGCTCAGAGGCGAGGAAACAGAGCCAGGGGGAGTGGAGCTGCCCAGTGGATAAGAGGGCAAGCTGGCTACCGGTCTGCCCTGCCTGCTTGCCTGGGTCTGTTGATGGTGGCAGCTGGTGGCTGGGAAGCTAGGCTAGGCTGTGTGACCCTGGGCAGGACCCTGCCCCTCGCTTAGCCTGAGACATTCGGAGGTTAGTGTCTGTGGGTGTGCGGGGTGGGGGGGGGGGAGGGAAGGCATTCACGTGGGGTTGGATGGACCTGCTCCTCACCTGGCTTGGTAACTCGCAGAAGCTCAGGTATCGCACTGCAGGGCACCTGGCCATCGCTGAGGGCACCCACCATCAGTACCGCATCGAAGGTCCCTGTGTGGAGTGTGGGGTCTGTCTTTGGTGTGGCCTCATGATACCCACAGGGATGACATCAGATCACGGGGTAGAGGGCTCAGAGAGAGGGGCTCACAGGGGCTCAGAGAGGGTCCCGGTGGGGGTTCATGGGGCTCAGTGTGGGCGGGGGCTTGTGAAGGGCTCAGCAAGGAGGATGGAGGCTGGACAAGAGAAGGGCACTCACTGTCAAGGTGCCTGGGTGGGAAGGGAAGTACCTTCAGAACTGGGCAGAGGCTCCTGGCCCAGGACGCAGAGGCTGAGATTCTGGTAGAGGCCACGGGCTCGGGCCCGTTCCAGCATCCCTGGGCTCCCATCCACCCCATGCAGCTGGAGGAAGCCCCGAGCCTGCAGCTAAGGTGGGGGGACTCAGTCACAGTTCACACCTGCCATCTCCCAGCTGGGTCCCTGCACCTGGGGAGGGCAGCAGGCTCCGCAGTAAATGTAGTCCACGTGTTTGGGACCGGTGAGTCTGAGCAGGGAGGCAGAGTTCTGGGGCCAGGGGTGGGAGGAAATCTGAGCGAGTGGGGAGTTGAAGAGAGGACAGGGGATGTGGGGAGGCCTCACCTCAGCAGCCACCAGGCCGGTGCCACAGGCCACATCCAGGATCAGGGCAGCATGGGGTGGGCCCGGAAGGGCTTGGGTAAGGCAGTCTACTGCGAGGCGGGGGGCGCGGTACTGCAGGGCGGCCACATCCTGGGGACAGAGTACTGAGCTGAC
The DNA here is from genome assembly GCF_007474595.2 of Lynx canadensis. Taxonomy (NCBI): domain Eukaryota; kingdom Metazoa; phylum Chordata; class Mammalia; order Carnivora; family Felidae; genus Lynx; species Lynx canadensis. Next base: position 31,035,742 of record NC_044318.1, on the reverse strand, counting down.
CGGCACCCCGTGCCCCAGTGTTTGGGTGACCTCTGTGTAGGGTGGTCTAGGAATCAAACAGGCCAAGCTGTGTGTGTGTGTGTGTGCGCGCGCGAGCGCATGCTTATTGGCACCTCCTTCAGGTGCAGTCCCAGGGTGGAGAGGTCTTGTTTCCTGATTTTTCAAGGGGCTGCCAATATGGAAACATGGGGCTGGTCAGAGGGCAGAGCTACTGTGGATGAGCCGAAGAGGGGGCCAGTCCTTGAGGAGGCAGGACTGCCGGGTCTCACCTCATTCTCACAAGCCACCCTGGGATGATGCAAAGCTAATTATTCCCTCTTTAGAGATAGCAAAGTTGAGGCTGGGCAAGCAAGAGGAGAGAGGGGAAGGAGCCTGGCCAGTTTACCTGGTCATAGTCTGGAGCCCAGCGGTCATAGAAGTGCAGCTTGTGGCCCAGGTCGGTGATGCCATGTGATGCCCCCACCCGGGCCCGTACTTCGGACAGGCTCCCGCCCTCCTCCTGCGCCATCCTCCTGTGGGGACACAGCCTTGGTGTCCGAGGGACACTGCAATTTCTCCCATTCCCACCCCTCCCACCCAATCCCATTTCACAGGCGGTGACACTGAACACACAGAGGGCGAGACTGTAACACCTGGAGTTCAGGGCTTGGGGGAGGGGTGCTCCCTGTGGCCGGAGGGAGGACATGACCCTACCTCCCCACTCTTTAAGCGGTGAGCTGGCGTCCTGGACCTAAGTAAGGGTCTTTAAGCAGGTAAAGGGTCAGAACTCACCGCCAATCGGACTCTCCCGCGGTGCTTGGAGCCGGAACTCGGGGCGGGGCCTGTACGGCCAGCCGGGCCCCGCCCCCACCTCCCTGGATGATTGGCTTTCCTCTATGAGAAAGTACCCAATCAAAAGAAAGCGCTGGCAGCCGCCCCCGCTACCAGCCAATGAGCTCAAAGTTCTTGGCCTCTCTCTCTAGCCCGGGGAGATCCAGACTTTCCGAAGCGTTTTCAGGGTATCCGCGTTTAGGAGCATCTCTGTGCCCTCCGGGCTCTCGATGTCCTTCATTAGGAAGTGAGAGCCTCTGAAATCTTAGGGGGAAGAGGGGGGCCTAGGTCTGTGCTGACAGCTCAGAGCCTGGAGCCTGCTTCAGCTTCTGTGTCTCCCTCTCTCTGCCCCTCCCCCCTCTCAAAAATAAATAAACCTTAAAAAATTTTTTTTAAAAAGAGGGAGGGGGTGCCCAGGATCAGCCTTCATTTTTAGAACGGTCCCCACGGCCTGGGCAACGCCATCCTGTAGAACTTCCTGTGGTAATGGAAATATTGTATACTGGACGCTTTTCTTTTTTTATTTTTTTTAAAATATTTTTTTTTTTCAACGTTTATTTTTATTTTTGGGACAGAGAGAGACAGAGCATGAACGGGGGAGGGGCAGAGAGAGAGGGAGACACAGAATCGGAAACAGGCTCCAGGCTCTGAGCCATCAGCCCAGAGCCTGACGCGGGGCTCGAACTCACGGACCGCGAGATCGTGACCTGGCTGAAGTCGGACGCTTAACCGACTGCGCCACCCAGGCGCCCCAACTGGACGCTTTTCAATACAGTAGCTACATGTGGCATTGAGCATTTGAAATGTGGCTAGTGCTACCGAGGAACTGAATTTTGAGTTTTATTTTGCCTTAGTAACTGAAATAGCCATCTGTGGCTAGTGGCCTCCGTTTTGGACAGCGCGGAGATCCTTGCTGCTCAAAGTATGGTCCCAAAACTTGCATCCTCTGCTCCAGCATCTTTGGCTCTGGTTGCTCCAGGGGACCCCCTTAGGGGAGGTTTTTAGAAATGCAAATTCTTGAGCCCCATTCCACACCAATAGAATGAGAATCGGATTGCGGGGTGGGGGGGAGGGGGCCCGGGAGGGGCCCAGAAATCTACTTTTTTTTTTTTTTTTAATTTATTTATTTTTAGAGAGAGGGCACTTGGGTGGCTCAGTGGGTTGAGTGTCTTGACTTTGGCTCAGGTCATGATCTCACAGCTCATAGGTTCAAGCTCAGTGTCGGCTCTGTACTGACAGCTTGGAGCCTGGAACCTGTTTTGGATTCTGTGTCTCTGTCTCTCTCTGCCCCTCCTCCTCTCGTATTCTGCCTCTCTCAAAAAGAAATAAGCGTTAAAAAATTTAAACGACAAAAGAAGAAAAGATATCTTGAGAGAGAGAGAAAGAGAAAGTGGGGGAAGGGCAGAGGGAGACAGAGAGAGAGAGAGAGAGGGAGAGAGAATCTCAAGCAGGCTCCACACTCTCAGCACAGAGCCTGACGTGGGGCTCAAACTCATGAGCAGTGAGATCATGACCTGAGCTGAAATCAGGTCAGACACTTAATGGACTGAACCACCAAGGCGCCCCCAGAAATCTACTTTAAACAAACTCTCCAGCTGATTTCTATGCAGCTGAAGTTTCAGAAGCACTAGCCTAGAGGACCCTTGGGGATCAGAGTTTGGACAGGTGGAGTTTGGGAGTTTGTTACAGGTGTCCAGGAGGGAGGTGATGGTAGCATGAACTTGGGCAGCGGTCATGGCTGTGAAGAGGAGTGGATGAAGGTCAGAGACGTTTAGGCGGTCGAGGCAGCAGGGCTTTGGTGACTGAGAGCGCGTGGTCTGGGGAAGTGAGTCGTTGGGAGTTGAGACTTTGGGTGGATGATGGTGCCATTCACAGCCAGGGAAGCCCGGGAGGAGGAGCAGGTTTGGGGGCAAAGAGGATATTAACCGCTTGGGGTTGTTGAGTTTGAGGGGTGTACGTGAAGATGTCCAGGAGGATGTTTAATGCCAGAGTCTTGAGCTCGGGAGACAGGACAGGCTGGAGACAGATTCAGGGTCACGAGTATAGCCAGTGATTGAGGCAGCCAATAATGGTGGGATGTGCAGGGAGAGATAAGAAAGAATGAGAAGAGAAGGATGGAACCTGAGGACCCCTAACCCTTCAGGGTGGAAGAGGAGTGTCTAGGAGAGCTGGAGAAAACCCAGAGAAGTTGGGAAGGATGCCAAGAACAGAAGAGTCTCAAAGAGATGAGGAATGGCCAACACTGAGGCGTGTCGAGAGGTGGCGTAAAATGAGGCTTCGGAAGTGAGCCCTGGATATAGGGATGTGGAGGTCTTTGGGGGCCGAGGGAGACCCTGACAGCATACACCGGTGGCCAAACTTACCATCTCTCCCTGAGTTAGACAACGTGCCCCAGCCTCCCTTGTATGTTGGCGTGTCGTGTGGTTGAATTCCGGCCGATAGAAGGCAGATGTCGGTAAGGTGCTTTATTTCCAGACCTGGACCATAAACGCTTCCTATCTGATCCTCCATGGAACAGGGTCCAGGCGCCCAGAGGAGAGTGGGGGCTGCCAGACGACGGAGTCGGGGACCCTAAATGATTGTGTATAGCACAATCCACCTCCCCCACCCACCTGCACGGGACTGTAACATGAACAAGAAACCCACTTCATTGTGTTGAGCCGCGATTTCAGGATCGTCCGTTACAATAACGTCATTTCCCTTCGTTGACACGGTGACCTTGGCAAGAGCAGCTTTGGGGGAGTGGAGGTAGGGGAGGAAACCCAGATGTCAGCTGTCACCTGCCAAGATCCAAACCCAAATCTGTTTTAGTCCAACGGTGTCCGGTGAATGTGTCGGGAGTCCGTTGTGCTCAGCTGACAGAACAGAACACGTGCGAAGCTGCAGCGAAAACACAGAGAGATTTACGAGACTCGTTACAGAAAGCTGAGACTGGGCAGTCGGGTCAGAGGCTCACTTATGCCATCAGCGACCCAGGCTCTTGTCATCTTCCTTCTCTGCCACCTTTTGCACGGAGGCCTTTGCGCTCCTGACTGTCACCTCGTCATGGCTGCTGCACCTCCCAACAGGACAGGATGAAGGGGAAAGGGCAAAACGCTAGGCCAGCTCAGACTATTCATCATCACAAAAGCTTTATTGGAAGTCCAGGGCCGGGAGTTCTTCATCCCATTGGCCAGTTTGGGTCACATCGTCACCCCAGAGTGGTCACTAGCAGGTGAGTCGGGAGGGGGAGATTGGGGGTGGGGACTGGCTCAGTCATCGGACAGCGTGGGCCTCATCTCTATAGCCTCATGTTTCATTTAGGCCAATAAATATTTATTGTGCACCTAATGTTTATCAGGCCCTGGGCAGGGCACCGGAGTCACAGGGGTGAGTCAGAAACAGCCCCCACTCTACCCCGGTCCAGCAGGGTGGGGGAGATGGGTGTCTTCTCCTGTTCGGGCTCTGGGCACTGTCTCCTCAGTATCTGTGTTCAGGCTTTTCCTTCTAAGCACCCTCCCACCCCCCACCACTGGGTGTTCAGGGCCACTCCTTTGTCTGGGGTTAACGTAGGTGGGCACTATGGGGTTGAAAGATGTCGTCACGAGGAATGCCCCCTTAGGTAAAAAGGTGGTCCTGTTGGACCATCAGAGGGTGGCCTGGGTGGCTCCATGACAGAACCTGGGGAGGCCCTGGGGGGCCAGCATATCTGTCCCCACAGCCCCTCGGTATCTCCACTCGGTGGTACCCCACTTGTTGGAGGGGGCTGTGTGGTTTGTGGGCACCAACATGGCTTCTATAGCAATGGCTCCTAGGCCGTGATGGACAATGAGACTTGCCATGCGGGGTACTGGTGGGGGCTCCCAGGCTTGGACCCCGGGCCTGACCGGCTTCTCTCCCCAGAGCCCACTCCATTCCTCCCCTTCCAGAGCCTGGGAAATTGTCCCAGCCTCAGGGCAGGAGGCCCTTCTCTGACGCATCAACTGTTTTTGCTCCCTGTCATAAGCCCCCTTACGTCCAACGCTTTGGAACTCCAAAGCCTTTCCTGTGCCTTTTGCTGATAATGACCCTCCCCTGGAGCAGTGGACACCATCCAGACCGCCCCCCAAAACTAGTCTGGGGTGAAAAGCAGGAGTTCATGTTTCAAAACTATTGTCTAACCTCACAGATGTACAAGCCGGAGGCCAAGGGCTGCAGGTGGCTGAGGACGGGGCGGGGGGGGGGGGGCATCCTGTGGCCAGAGTGGGCAGCGGGAAAGGGTCAAGCGGACAAAGGTGAGGCCACGTTAGGCCAAGATGGCCCACACACAAGACATGGTGGTCGATGCCGATGGGCAAGAGCTCTGGGGGAAGGCACGGCTTTCGGGGGCCAGGCGTGGGAGAGTGGGAGGTGCGCATGCATGAGGCCGTGGGGGGCAGTCGGGATGCTTCCGCACACAAGTGTCAGAAACGCAACTCGGGGAAAGGAGGGAGAGGGGGACGGGCTGCTGATACAAGGTGCGTGCGCTTACATGTGCACCTGCGTCTGATGGGCGGGAGCATCCGCAGGGGTGCGGCTGACGTGTGCAGGGGCCCAGGCCACAGGGGGCCCGGCCACCAGGCTGGGACTGGCTCTCTAACCCTGGATGGGCCGTGAGGAGTTACAGTGTCAGACCTTCATTTTCACAAAGACGCCCAGAAGGCAGTGTGGGGAGTGGACTGGGCGGGCTCAGGTGCCCAAGGGCAAGAGCTGGAGGCCTGAACAACTATGGGGTCTGCAGGTGGGGGGGGGGGGGGTGGGGGGGGGGGTGGGGACAAAAGAGCAACCTCTCTTCCTTTTGGTTTCCTGTCTCCTTTCCTGCCTCTTCACTTCTCTCCCCTCTTCCTTCTCAAGTAGGAGAGCGCCCCACCCCTCAGTCCTGGGCCTTTTTTTTTTTTTTTTTTTTGGTCTCTATCGGCACCCACTTTCTAGATGATCTCATTTTGTCCCGTGGTTTTAAATACTATTTATACGCCAGCGAGTCCCAAAGAGGTGACTCCAAGCCCTGACTCTCCCCTGAACTCTGGACTCTGAGTACCTGATATCTCCCCTTGGAGGCCACGGGCCTCTGTCTGGCATCGTGCCCAAACCCGGCTTTCCTTGTCCCCACTCCCAAACCTGCCCCTCCTTGTCCTCCTCCTTCGCGTCTTCCAGAAGCACTGTGCACCCAGGGGCGAAGCCCAAGCCATTATTCCCCCATCCCACATTCTGTCTTCAGCAAATGCTATTACCTCTCCCTTCCGCCTCTGCCACTCTGGTCCCGTTTACTCCTTCCCTCTCAGCCAGACCCCTTGTGCAGCCTCCTCACTGGGGCTCCCTGCCTCCCCTCTGCCCCCCACCCACAGTCCATTTTCCTCATAGTAGCCAGCCAGGTGGTATCGATTATTGTTTGTAAAATTTTTATGGAAAATTCCAAACACACAAAAGAAGAGACTGGCACAATGATCCCCATGTATTTTGTTCGTCCCTCAGTTTTGATAGCTAACAAAATATGCCCAACCAGAATGATGTTTTCACAGTATGAACTTGATGAGCTCACTCTCCTGCTTAAGACCTAAATTCCAAATTCTTTACCATCCTCCTCCCTAACCTTTCTCCTCACTCCACTGTCCTAGCCTCTGCTGCTCCTGGAACATGCCGTGGTTACCTCAGGACATTTGCACTGCTATTTTGGGGTCTGGACCATCCTTCTTTCAGATCTCTGCGTGACTGGCTTGTTCTCAACTTTCAGGTATCCGCTACCCGGAATGAACAAATATTAGCATTTTGTCATTATTGCTTCAGAATATGTGAATGTAGAAAAAGAGAGCATTATAGATGAAGGTGAGATTTCCTCTGAATTCCTCTCTCCCCGCTCTGCTGCCCCAGGGACCCAGCTACCACCCTGAATGGGCGGGACCTTCTGGGTCTTGTTTTTGTATTTTTACTACACATGTCCGGAACAACATAATATTGCTAGTGGGTTTGAGAAAATTCATATGAATGCCATCATTTTATAGTGATTACTCTGTGACTTCCCCCTTTTCATCACTTAACGCTACGTTTTTGAGACCCTTCCACAATGGTGTATACAGATCTCATTCATTGTCACCACCGCGTAGTCATCTCTCAAACAGATCCGTCCAATTCATTTCCATTTCCCTATTGATGGGAAAAGTTGCTGCCACAAATAGCCTTGCACATGTTCCTTTGTTCACAAATGAATACTTCTGGAAGGAGTGCTTTACAAAATGGGGCTTGCAGCCCAGTAGGGGGTAAGGAAAACAATTCAGTTCCTTGTGAAATGGATCGAATAGAGAACGCACACTGCGTGTAGTAAGGGCAATTACTGTCTTGTGAACTCCCTTCGGTTTCACATGCGTGTGCAACGGGCAGCGGCAGATAACATCTTTCTTACCACGGGTGGCCCCCTGAGTCTGAGAAACAAACGGAACTGCCAGGTCAGGACGCGTGTCACGTCTGATGCTCTGGTTGCCCCCGCGGACTCATCGACACATTTTTGTCAGACTTTTTTTGTCTTTGCAAACGAGCATGAGAGAGTTATCTCATTGTGGTTTTCGTTTGCGTTTCCCTCGATTACTAAGGAGGGTGACAGCTTCGCACACGTTTATTGGCTCTTTGGGTTTCCTCTGCTGTGAATTGCCTTTGCCTATGTGTTCTACAGTCACTTGATTTAATCTTATCTATCTTTATGTTGGTAGGAGTTCCTTAGATGTTCTGTCCATTCTGGATACTGATTCTGGGACTGCTGTGTGAGTCGCAAACATTTCTCCCAGGCCAAAGCTACCTTTTGGCTTTGCTCACAGTGTCTCTGCACCAGATTCAGCAACAAAGAGTTTATTGGTCACTTGGGCCAGGGTGGTGACAGTGGGGAGTGGGGGGGCAGGAGCAAATGGCCAGTGGCTGGAGGCGGCGGTAAGATGATTACAGAATTTTTTTGCAACAACGTGATTTGAACGGCGAGGTGAGTGAGTGAGCACCGAGGAACATTTTCCTTTGTTCCTTTTAATAAAAGTCGCGTATGTTGAAGGTGCACAACCTGCTGTTTTGAATATCCGTATACAGGGGCGCCTGGGTGGCTCAGTCGGTTAGGCGGCTGACTTCGGCTCAGGTCATGGTCTTGCGGTCCGTGAGTTCGAGCCCCGCGTTGGGCTCTGTGCTGACAGCTCAGAGCCTGGAGCCTGCTTCAGATTCTGTGTCTCCCTCTCTCTGACCCTCCCCCGTTCATGCTCTCTCTCTGTCTCAAAAATAAATAAACATTAAAAAAGAATATCCATATACATTGTGAAATGGTCACCACAGTCCGGCTAAAATTAGCATATCTATCACCTCTACTTAGTTACCATTTGTGTGTGGTGTATGTGTGTTGAGAAGATTTAAGATCTATCCGCTTAGGAAATGTCAAGTAAACAATAAGGTATTATTGTTAGCTGTGCTCACTGTGTTGTACATTAGATCTCTAGAATTTATTCATCTTTATAATGGAAACTTTGTACCCTTTGACCAGCCCCCTCTCCCAACCCCAGCCTCTGGCTCTGGCTGGCAACCGCCATTCTTTTGTCGGTTTCTGAGTTTGGCTTCATTAGATTCCACGTATAAGTGAGATCATGCAGTATTTCCCTTTCTGTGTCTTACCTCACTTAGCATAATGTCCCGCAGCTCCATTCCGTGTTGTTGGGAATTTTCCTTCTTAAAGGCCAAATAATATCCCATTGTATCTATCTATCTATCTATCTCTCACATGTTGGAATGCATATGAATACAGCTACTATGAAAAACGTATGGAGGTCCTCAGAAAATTAAAAATAGGACTGCTTTATTATCCAGCCATCCCACTTCTGGATATAGAGCCGGAGGAATTGAAATCAGGATCGTGAAAAGATAACTGTACCCCCTTGTTCATTACACCATTCCTCACAACAGACAAGATATGGAAACAACCTAAACGTCCTTCAGTGGATGGAGGGACATTTTATTTAGGACACAAGAGGTCTAGTAGAGAAAAGGGCAAGCAGGGAGAGGGGCAGTGGTTGAAGATGGGTGGGTGGGAGAATATCCGAGAGAGGTCTAAGTGAGCAAGCAGAAAACAAATACACTAAACACATTGGTTCTTGGGACGCCTGGGTGGCTCAGTCAGTTAAGCGTCCAACTTCAGCTCAGGTCATGATCTCCTGGTTTGTGAATTCGAGCCTCGCATTGGACTCTGTACTGACAATGTGGAGCCTGCTTGGGATACTCTCTCTCCCTCTCTCTCTCTCTGCCCCTCCCCTGCTAGTGTTCTCTTTCTCTCTCTCTCTCTCTCAAATAAATAAAAAAAATAAACATATTGGTTCCAAACAAACTGATCAAGAAACAAATTGGTGAAAACTATATTTCCCATTGATGTCTGTTCATATGTTGATTTTTGTACCTCACAGGGGTGTCTTTGCAATCTGTTATTGGCATTTATGCATTTTGTCCATTTATCAGAACTTTTACGGGGGGATGACTATTTTTGAGCACTGGCGTGGTTTGGCAACTTTATGTCCTTAAAAAAAACACTTTGAGTGTCCGGCTGGTTCAGTCTTTAAGCATCTGACTTTGGCTCAGGTCATGATCTCACCGTTTGTGAGCTGGAGCCCATCAGGTGAGCCCCACTCCTCTCTCTCATAATAAAGAAATAAAACAATTTTGGGGCGCCTGGGTGGCGCAGTCGGTTAAGCGTCTGGCTTTAGCCAGGTCACGATCTCGCGGTCCGGGAGTTCGAGCCCCGCGTCGGGCTCTGGGCTGATGGCTCGGAGCCTGGAGCCTGTTTCCGGTTCTGTGTCTCCCTCTCTCTCTGCCCCTCCCCCGTTCATGCTCTGTCTCTCTCTGTCCCAAAAATAAATAAACGTTGAAAAAAAAATAAAAAAAAAATAAATTTTTATTACTTTTTATGTTAAGAGTTTTTTTAAGGTGTCAATTTGAATCAATTTTAAGGTATATTTGCCCATGTTTTTCTAGAATTTCAAAATTTAGCCTTGGCCTCCAAGTGAATTACCTAAAAGTGGTTTGGTTGAAATGAATATGTCCACTTATTGGCTTATGAATCAATACTTCAAAAAATTCTTGAGTCAACTTTTCCTTTTTTTAAAAAATTTTTTTAATGTTTATTTATTATTGAGAGACAGACACAGAGCGTGAGCTGGGGAGGGGTAGAGAGAGGGGGAGACACAGAATCCGAAGCAGGATCCAGGCTCTGAGCTCTCAGCACAGAGCCCGATGCGGGGCTCGAACTCAGGAACCGTGAGATCATGACCTGAGCTGAAGTGGGACGCTTGACCGACTGAGCCACCCAGGTGCCCCACTTTTCAACTTTTCAATCCACAGATGCTGACTTCATTTACCCCAAAGCCTCCAGGCACTGGTGGGGGTGGGGGTGGGGGCAGGTACTGCTCAAAGCACTTCCCAGACCCTGTTTCATTGACTGCTTCCCACACAACCTCACCTGCTAGATTCTACAAAGTATATCCCAGTTTTACAGATAAAGGAATTTGGGCCGGAAGCACAGACCTGTGATTAAGCGTCAGAGGTCTTTTCAAACGGACTCCAAAATCTTGTCCCTTAACCAGGATTAGGTTCCTCCTGAATTCATTATTATTATTATTATTTGCATTTAAGTAGCTTTGATAAAGCCATTTTTAGAAAACAAAAAAATACAAATTCCAATAAGTATGAAGGCATATTTATCATTGTTGTGTCTTTCTGGGGGGAAAAAAAGAAGTAGGTATGAAATAAATATCCATTGGAACATGAAAGAAAGAAAAAAAAGCACGATTATTTCTCGTGGTTTCGCCTCCAACAACCCAGCCATGACAGCACCTGTGCCCCGGGCGAGTTCCTCAGGATGCCCCAAGGTTGTTGTCACAGGGAAACCGGCCTCGCAGACTAACAGGGGACAACATAGCAACCCAAAACTTTCCACCAAGTTCAGCAGCGCGCGCAGGTGCGCCGGGCCCGCGCCCCCGGTGTCTGCTGCCCCTGCGCGGTCGCATTGCCGTCCTGCATCCGCAGGGGAGCACCCGAGCGACCTCGAACGCCAGGAACGAAGCAAGTCCAAAGTGGGCTCCCGGCCCTTCTCGAGCCCTGGGTCCTGAGCTGGGGAAGGGAGTCCGCGCAGGGAGGCATGGGGAGAGGAATGGCGCCCCCTGGCGTCGGGCAAGGCGGCGGCCACTGATAACTGGGCTATCCCACCTGGTCGTCCCCGTTACCCTGCAAGGTGCAGACAGGGCCAGGGCGGGGAGGTAGTTATTGCCCAAGGTTACACAGCACAGTAGTGCAAGATGGCCTTGAACCTGGGTGTTGAGAATGAAAGAGGAAGTGGTGGAGGGCTCCCCACCTAAGGATCCGAGTTGATATGGAGCCGTTCTTGCTGCCCTTACACGCAGCCTAGCAGGTAGGGATCTCCACGCAGGTACTCCTTCATTTGCTCATTAATTCAACAAATATTTGTGGAATTCCTACTGTGCACCCGGCACTGGTCCAGGCATGGGACACCGTAGTGAGCGAAATTCATGGTCCTGGTCTCTGGAGGTGGCTGGGCAGGAAGATGAAGAAGGAAGGCGACCAGGTGACTCTGGGTTTTCTGGCCGATGGTAACTGCGTGGCCGGGACTAGGTCAGGGGAGGTCCTGACCTCTGTCACTGTATTTCCAGCCTTGCAGACCCCTCTGGGTCCCTCCCCTCCTGTGGTCTGGGCAAGCACCGAGCCACAGAGAGGCCTTGCTGAAATCTAACTTGGGGACCAAGCTTGGGAGCTGTTTGAGCTCCTCCCCCCACCCCCAGACGCCTTTGCCCTAGTCTCACCTCCTCATGAGCTGAAGGGACTGTCTTGGAGCCCACAGCAACCTCCTTGCTGCCTTGGCTTTTTGATGGCTCTCACTGTGTCATGTAGAATATTCTGTGGCCTGTGTGGCCCTTGCCGATCTCACCACTTGCCTTGTGCTCTTCCCTGCCTCCCGCTTTGTGCTCTAGTAAGACGAAATTGTTTGAATCATACTGTTCCCTCTGTCTGGACTATCCTTCCCACTTCCTCTGGGAACTTCCTACCCATCCTTCAAAACTTAGCTCAAGGAGGCTTTTCTTTTTTAAAAAAAAAATTAAAAAAAATTTTTTTTAACGTTTATTCATTTTTGAGACAGAGAGAGACAGAGCATGAATGGGGGAAGGTCAGAGAGAGAGGGAGACACAGAATCTGAAACAGGCTCCAGGCTCTGAGCTGTCAGCACAGAGCCCGATGCGGGGCTCGAACTCACGAGCTGTGAGATCATGACCTGAGCCAAAGTCAGACGCTCAACTGACTGAGCCACCCAGGCACCCCACAGGAAGGAGGCCTTTCTGAAGCCCCAGTGACCCCCCAGTGCCATAATGTTGCAGCCACAGAGGGTGGGAGGGGGAGAGGCAAGGCAGAGGACAGAGTGGAGAGACTTTGCACGCTGCACCCTCCGGCCCTCAGCTGTTGCCCCAGGAGAGGAAACAAAGGGGCAAACAGGACTGCCCTGGGCAGAGGTCATCCTTTGTGTTCCAGGGATTCATAACGGCAGGTTTCCATGTCCAGCTGGGCAGGTTGTATCCTGCACAAGGTGCCTGGCTGAGGTGGCAGGCGAGGACTGAAATCACGCCGTGTGCAAGGGCTGAGGCGGCACCCACCCTTCTGATGGGCACAGAGGGGCTGAGTCACTGAGCCCCACACTACGGTAGCCTGTCCAGCAGAGGGAGAGCTTTAAAAACATTTCTAAACGGCGCGAGAGCCTCCTCCCGCAGCCTCTTGGGGCCACCTGCCGGGACCCAGACAGAAAAGCAATGTGAGAAATGCTGGGATAGAGGTTCTGGTTCTCCCAGAATTCTAAGCCTTTGATCCTAATCCCAGCCTCCTGCAAACTTCCAGGGATGCTCCGGGCAGCCTGTGGCCTCCTGGTTGCCCTGAGCGGGCTAGCTCAGCAAACTGTCCCCTTTCCTGCAGCCCCTGCCTCTCTCCTGAACCCTGGGGCCTTTAGGTCAGCACAGCTTTCCTCCCCTGTCCTCCTCTGGCAGAGTCTCAGGTATCACGAGGGTCTGAGAGGAAAAGTCACAACCTCATTTTTCCTCTTTGTGACGAGGGCGGGGGTGGGGGAATGGGAAGGAGCTTTTCCATCTGCCTCCAAATACTGTGTCACCTGTGGCCTTGGGGAATCAAGATTTCTATTTCCCAGACCTTGAATACTTTGGGATTTCCAGGGATGTGGGCGGGCCAGGTATGGAGTCGATGTCCCCAGGGCCGCCTCCAATCGGGAAGAGGACAGAGCATAGAAGAAAAGTACCCTGCTTTTTGTGCCCTGGAGAGGCGGGAGGCAGGTAAAAGGGGGTCTCTTGTGGCAACTGGGTCCCCACGGTAACTTGGCCCCCACCCTGCGGTATCTGTGAGGTCACCCTCCCTCTCCCAGCTGGACGAAGGGGAGAAGGGCCAGACATGGAGGCCGTGCCTCCTGTCAGATGCAGCCTCTTGGGGATTCTGCTGCTGGTGGTGAAGCTCTCGGTGCTGGTGAGTGGGGGACGGGGGTCCCTGGGGGGGTCCACCCAGCCATCCACAGCCACCTCAGGGCTGTTGGAGCCCATGGGCCTGGCCCAGCCTGTAGAACTGGGTGACTGCCCGCCTGCCTGGAGTAATCTGACAGCTCTCAGGAGCCCCATCCCTAAGCCACAGTGCCCACGGTGGGGCACATGGCCACCCCCAGATGGCTGGCTCCTGCATCGTCCCCTAGGGCTCCAGGTGGTCCTCTGGACAGTGGCACATGAGGTCCAGACAGAGGGGATTGGCGTTACTCAGGGCTGGGGGCTTTAGGGCTCTGGTGAGGGACTGGCTGTTCAGCCCCAGGACTCAGGTGGAGCTTTCCCGTTTACAGACTCTTTCCCTACCCAAGCTCACTCTTTTCTCCCAGTGGATGGGAGACATCATATCCACCCTGTCACCCAGGACAGAAGCCTGGAGATCTTCTTGGGGCCCTCCCTCTCCTTCACCCCTCTCCATGGTGTGACAGTGATGCCCCTATGCCTCACATCTCTCTACCCCCTGGCTGCCCTCTGCCCCCCCAGCTGCGCTCAACAGACAACCGGTGGGCAGGAAAGCCCAGGCGCTTGGGAGAAAAAACTGCCCAGGGTTCAAATCCTGCAGGATCAGAGGGCTGGGGGGATGGTCACTCCTTATGTAATAATTAATAATAATAATAATAAATCAGCTTCCTTCAGTCTAGAGTATTGTAAATAATCACTTAAATCCAAGGGAAAAAAAATGAAAGGTAATACGAAACACCTTCTACAGTCCCCACCTGAGAGTGGAGTCCTTAGCGGCGGGCAGATGAGGATCATTCTTGCTGGGGAAACTGAGGCCTCGAGGGAAGGAGGCCCGGTAGCCCCACCCCCTACGGCAAAACCCGGGGCAGGCAGGGTCCCTGCCCCGGGTGGGTGACGATGGGCTGGCTCTCCCTGCTCCCGCAGCTGGTCCAGAAGCGCATCCACCTCTACAATTTCCTGCTCCTGAAGATTGTCTTCTTCAACCGCTGGCTGTCGGGGCTGGCCCAGGAGGCCTGGGGGTCCTGCAGCCCCGAGGCCCACCCACCCCCCGGGCTTGCAGCCAGCCCCGTGGGCCGGGTGCTACGGGCCGGGCTGGCACGGGTGGCAGTCCCCGTGTGGCCGGCGTGGGCCGGCGTGCTGGGCTGTGTGCGGGCCTCGGGCCTGGCCTGGAAGCAGCTAGGCCCGTCCGCGGCCACCTGCAGGGAGCTGCTTCTGTCGTGTCTACACAGCCTGATGCCGGTAGTGTTGCTGCTGTTGCTGCTGACCAGGAGGCTGTGCCAGAGGGCCCATGGCCGCAGCGTGGTCTCGTTGCTCAGCAAGGTGGGCTGCTGAGGGCAGGCCTGGGGCACTGGGCAAGGCACTGGGGCGATGCCACCCTGCGAGCTCCTGGTGGCCAGCCGCCCATCCGCTTATCCCCTCCAGGCTCTGCTGGACAAGTGCGCGGTGCCCGAGCTCCTGGCTCTGCTGAAGCATCTGTACTGGTGGGTGGAGAACGCAGCCGCGCTCACCTCCTGGCACCTGGCCTATCTCGTCGCCTGGACCACTTGCCTTGCCTCCCGCCTGCTGCAGGCTGCCTTTGAGCACACGGCCCAGCTGGCCCAGGCTCAGGAAATTGAGCCCCAGGAGGGCTCAGGGCCCGTGTCCGAGTCCCCCACTCCCTGAGCGCCCGGGCCCCGAGGCTGGGCCAGCCCTGTCAGAGCATGGGACCCCTGGAGAATTAAAGTGTGTCCCCATCTGCCTTTCTGGATCTGGTCTGGTTTTCTCGCTCCGTGCCCTTCTTCTTTACTGGTGTGTGTGTGTGTGTGTGTGTGTGTGTGTGTGTGTATGCACATGCGCATGCGTGCCCTAGGGCTGCCCCTCGGAAGGAAATCGCATTCTGTAGGCACCTGATATGTGCCAGATGACCCTCTCAGACACTTTACGTACATGATTTTGTTTAAATCTCATAACATCACAGGCATCAGGTTTGATTAGCTCAATTTTCCAGATGAGAAATGAGCCTCAGAAGGGTTGAACATTCCCAAGATCCCAGAGTAAGTCAGGGAAAGTTCCAGCAGTGGAACTAGATATTTTTTTGTTTTTCAGAACCTCTAACCTTCTCTAGGTCTGTGCACCTGATTCTCAGGGCTTTAAGGGACATGAGTTGTTAGAGACGCTGGCCTCTGGGGGGTGCCAAGGCCTTACATTTCAGAGATTTAGAAAGTTCCTTTTGAGACGCAGTTCCTCCTGAGCCGGTCTGCAGCTAGCCCATCCATTCATTTACACTCTTAGCCACTCAGTTTCCCACTCATCCATCCATCCATCCATCCATCCATCCATCCATCCATCCACCTATCCACCCATCTATCCATCCAGCCAGCCAGCCAGCCAGCCAGCCATCCACCTATCCAGACATCTGCCCATCCATCCACCCATCCAACCATCTGTCCATCCATCCATCCATGTGCCCATCTGCCCATCCATCCACCCACCCAACCATCTATCCATCCATCCATCCATCCATGTGCCCATCTGCCCATCCATCCACCCATCCAACCATCTGTCCATCCATCCATCCATGTGCCCATCTGCTCATCCATCCACCCATCCAACCATCTGTCCATCACATCCATCCATCCATCCATCCATCCATCCATGTGCCCATCTGCCCATCCATCCACCCATCCAACCATCTGTCCATCACATCCATCCATCCATCCATCCATCCATGTGCCCATCTGCCCATCCGCCCATCCATCCACCCATCCAACCATCTGTCCGTCCATCCATCACATCCATCCATCCATCCATCCATGTGCCCATCTGCCCATCCATCCACCCATCCAACCATCTGTCCATCACATCCATCCATCCATCCATCCGTCCATCTGCCCACCCCCTCATCCATTCATTCCTTTGCCTGCTTACCCAACCACCTACTTACCATCCATCTACCACTCATCCACAAATCCATCCACAGATCCACCCATCTATCCATCTCCTCCAGGGAGAGGGAAACATCCCAAATCTCAGCCAATCTGAGCTGGGCAAGCTCAGGCTATAGTGGGTCAGACACCCACCCTGTCCTTAAGCCAGGGATTCTGTGAGAAGGAGGGGAAAGGATGGTTTCGTGGGAGTTAGCAATCACCCTCCACTCACTCCCAAGCCCGAGGGTGGTGTGAGGTTGGGCAGACATTCCAGACAATTCTGTCCTATGTTCGCCTTCTGCGTTCTGGTTCCCAGGGAAATTAGGGCCAGATTCCTGCCCTGTCTCCCATATGAACCTGCAGATGGCCCAGGGTAGGTGTGGGGGGGACTTCTGGGCCCTTTCCCTGAGTCTGAGGAGCAGGCTTGGCCTGCCCGTGGGGGGAGACATCTGAAGGGCTCCCATCTGGCCAGCGAGGCAGAACATCTGCTGGGAAGGAGGGCCCTCGAGGCCTTGGTGCTGGAGTAAATGTGACTGGGATTCCAGAACACACGATGTGCAGGGAAAGCTGGGCGCTGAAGTGTGTGAAGTTGGCTCACCGCTGAGGCTGGGGACTCGGGGAATGGGAAGGAGGCCCCAGGGCAGTCATCTGGAGCTGCGTGGGTCTTGAGCTGCCAGGGACCAAGGTGGTGCTTGACAGGACTGTGGCCCGTGGGGCTTGGGGTACTGGCAGCAAGGGAGGGGGGCAGGCGGAGCGGGGTCTCAAGGGCGAAAGGGGACAAGAAGGGTGGTGGGCTTGCACATGGTGGGGGCAGGGAGGGGGGAAGGGACAGAAGCCAGGAGGGGGCTGGGCGATGGGCTGGAGGCCGGGACAAGCAGGCAGGCTTGCATAGCCCTGGCCAGCGGCTACTGGCCAGACTGCGTATGTAATACTAGTATTTTTCCTTTTACTAAATTAAAAAAAAATTATTTTATGTTTATTTATTTTTGAGAGAGAGAGAGAGACAGACAGACTGCAAGCGGGAGAGGGGTCAGAGAGAGAGGGAGGCACAGAATCCGACTTTGGCTCCAGGCTCTGAGCTGTCAGCACAGAGCCCGACGCGGGGCTTGAACCCACAAACTGTGAGATCGTGACCCGAGCCAAAGTCAGATGCTTAAACAACTGAGCCACCCAGGCGCCCCTCCTTCTAAACTTTTACAAAATCACCCACAATTCGGACGTGTTAAGGTAAAAATGCGTCCTTCCTCCCTGGTTCAAAACTTGAGAGAAAAAGGGCTCCTTTCTGGCCGTGAGTCGTTGCATCCACGCAAACCCGCACGCGTGCTCACACGACGCATCTGTAGAGGGGTCTCTGGCAGGGACCCACCGAACCATGCACGTCGGTAGGTGACAGACTTTTCTGCCTTTGACGACCTGGCACGTACCCTTTCCCAAGGCGGTCTGCGTGGACGTCTTGTCCTTTCGAATGGCTGCACTGAGCTCTCAGGGCAGCTTCCAGTACGGCCCTTCCCACCCTGGGGTTCTGGAGGGGGTGAGCCCCAGAGGAACGGCCTGGGGGCAGCGAGGGGTGCAGGTGGGAGGTGGCCCCGGTCCCGGAGAGCTCCTCTCTGACTCTCCACCTGCCACATCCTCAGGTCTTGGGGTTGACGTCTCTGGGGCTCAAGGGACCGGGGCTGGGGCTGCTGTCGCCGAGGCCACTGGCCAAGGCTGGCAGAGGGCGAGGGCCTCGCCTGGCCTTGGACCTGGGGTGCAGGGTGGGGCCGACAGACCAGCCGGGACTCAGGACGCTGCTGCCCTGAGCGTGCCCACCTGCTCAGCTTGCCCCCCACAAACAGCCGGCCCCCACGTCCTTGGCTGCTGGCGGGAAGGAGGCCCCAGCTGGCAAAGGCCCGACGTGTACTTTCCACACAGGGGCTCTGCAGGGGGGCCTCCCGTGTGGCTGCCTGGGCTAAGTGCCCGCTAAGTACCTCAAGGCCTGGAAGGTAGAGTAGGTCCGAAGGCAGATTGGGAATCCATCCTTTGGGCTGCTGCGGCTGGGAAGGCTTCCTGAAGGAGGGGGCATTGGAACTGGGTTTACAAGAGAGGCATGTACCACAGGCCCTGCGCTCTGGCCCCAGATCAGCACTGTCAGGCTCTTAACCTCTCTGGACCCGGGTTTCTCCCTGCTGTTGCTGATATGTGCCCAGGGAAGGGCCCCCCGCTGGGTTTTAGGACACAGGCTGATGCCGAATCTGCCCCGGGCAGCGTCCAGGCTGGGGAGCTGTGGCAGCTCTGAGCAAGGGGAGGCTTGTGAGAGGTGACGGCCTTCCCGCCCTGAGGCCAGGGCCCGAGGAGAAGGTTCCGTAGGTCTGGCCTGCTTTTTCCTGTGACTTAGATGAAGCTCTGCCCTCTCTGGGCCTCGGTTTCCGTGTCTGTGACCAGATGATCCCCCATGAACTAGCCAGCACTCGAGGGGGCCCCACAGACCTAGACGCTTCGGCGGGGAGGTGGTCTTGAGCAGGGGGAGCTGGGTCTACGTGTGCCCCCTACTCGAGCCGGGGGCTGGCTCTGTGGAACTACACATCTAGGCCTTGGCTGTAAGTCCTCCGGGGCTTTCTGAGGCCCTGGCATCCGGGAACTGGGGTTTGGGAGAAAAGCAGGGGGGGCAAGACCCTGCCCCTGGCTGCCCCTCGCACGCAGTGGGCAGATCAGAGGCCTTGGAGTCAGAAAGCCTCAGGGGTTTGAATCCTGGATCCACAGCTTCCTGGCTGCATAACCTTAGGCAAGTGTCTGAACCCTGTGAGCCTCAGTTTCCCCACCTATGAACAGGCATGATCACAGCACGTCCGGCCTCGCAGGACTGTCATCGGGTCTGTGCGTGAGGCAGGAGGGACTGAGTACCCCAGCTCCCTCTGCTGCCTTCCCAGGGGCTGCGGATCACCGTTCTGAGGCCTAGGGCAAGGGCGGTCAGTCCGTCTGCCTCAGGCCTCTGTGTGTGTGTGGAGGGGCCCTGGCCCGCCGGAGGAAAACAAGTGGGGGGCAGTGAGGAGGGGGGGACTGTGGGCAGGGTGGGGGGAATTGGCTGAAGGGCCGGCCAGCAGCTCCACGCAATCTGTCTGCTATGCAGTCCCGGGCCTGGCCTGTATTTATTTATGCTGAGCGTATATTTATATCAGCCCCTTTCTCATTAATAGGGCAGGAAATGGCTGGAATTGTTACATACCTGGCCGCCCAGGGGTCCCGCTCCGCCAAGGCACACAGGGCGCTGGCTGCCCGGCCACGACTGCGAGGGGCCCCCTCCTCAGTCCCCGGCCCGAGTCCCTGGCCTTTCACTGACCTCGCTTTGCATTGACCCCCCTTCGCTTCCTTGAGTTCCTACTCCGTGCCCCCCCCACCCCCGCCCAGCATACAGCCCTGGGAAAAGCGGGTTCATTTTCTGGCTGTTCCCTGTCCCCCAGCTCCTGACCCCCTCCCGACCTCAGGGGAGACAGAAAGTGTGAGGTGCCGTCCAGGTCCAGCTTACAGAATGGGGGAGCACTGGGCAGACAGAAGGCAGAGCTTCAGAGTGAGAAATCAGGGTCCCCTGATTTGGGCATGGGGTCCTGGAGCCCTGGGGTGGGGTGTGGGCAGAAGAGAAAGTGACGGGGTGGCGAGAGCCCTCCCGAGGTCCCCGGGGCTCTGCTCCCCAGCAAAGCCAGGCTACACGTCCACCAGGATGCACCCTGCAGGTCATAGGACCCCCGTGCATCTGACAGGGGCCCGACAGGGGGTGGGGGCTCATCCTCATCCCGTCCTCCTGGCCACCGTGGCCAACCGAGGCTTCCCTGCCGGCGGCCCAGCAGCCCCCTCCCTGGCCTTCACGGCTGCACTCGGAAGCAAGCCAGAGTCTGTTGGGCCTGGGCCCCAGGTGGGGCTGCCGGGGCTGAGAGGCACAGCCCCCTCCCCAGAACGCTCTCCTGACAACCATTTCGTTTCTGTGCCTCGGCCCGCTCCCCCAGCCGGTCTCCCCTCCCAGGCCAGGCTGTGCTGTCCTGCTGTCCCTCCCCTGGGTGGCGTTGCTGGGGTGGGGTTAGAAGGAGCCTGCGGGATGCCCACCTGCCCTGGGGGGGGGGGGCGGTAGCTGTGCCTGTTACCCTCCCCGCAGCTGGGGCCCACGAGCTGTATCCACTCAGAGCCTTTTCCTAGGCCAGGTCTCCTGGTGGCTCCCCTGTGCTCAGCTGGGCCTGGCCTCCGACTTCTGCCCCCCAGCTGCCCTCCCAGCTCAGAGGCCAGAGTGGGGCCAGTGTGCAGATATGGTGACTAAAGCTTAGAGGCGAGGGCCTTTCCTGAGGGCCTGCCCTTTGCCCTCACCCCGCTCTCTCAGCAGTACGTCTAGGGCCTGGGGCAAGGGGGTGGGAGGGGGGCGGCTCCTGACCTTGAGGAGGGGACACTGAGAACCTCCAGTTCTCTAGGCCAGAGCCCCCCTGGGTGGTGGGAGCGGCTGCTGCATGCCTGGGGCTCAGGCAGGGGTCTCTGGGTTTGTGGCCGTCCCACCATAAAGGGCAGATGTGCTATATGGGGACAGGAGAGCCAGGCCCCAGGTAGAGCGCCACGCCCGGGTTCCTTCTCCCCAGACGCCATGTTGAGCCACCAGCCTGCACAGCCCCACGTCCGTGCCCGAGCCCTGGCCAGCGGCAGGTGCCTGGTGCTCCTCCGGCCCTGCCTGGCTCTGCCTGGCCTGGCCAGGTGGTCTCAGACAGGTGGCTCCTCTGGGAGCTGCCCGTTTGGAAGATGAGGACCCCACACCCTGCACGGGAGCTGTGAGGCCCCGATGAGGCAGGTGAGGGGCTCACACAGGATCCGGCACATGGTGGGTGCTCAGCAAATAGGAATATCTCTTCTGTCACCTCCACGTGGCGGCTAAGTGCCTGGGGCCTGGGGCTCAGCGGTCAGCTCGGGTCCTCTGCCCGGCCGTGTTCCCGTCCCTCCACGTCCCAAATGGACTAGGGGGGAGGCTGAGGGGCGGCCAGCTCCTCGGAGATTCCCCTGGGGCTGGACTATGTCGCCTACCCCACAGACCCCGTCTCAAAGGTCAGGGCAGTGTCTCCTCTCGATGCTCGAACTAGGAGGTCCAGGTCACCTAACTGTGGGAGCCTGGGAGCATCTGTGTGGGAGGGAGAGGCAAGCATCCGTCCCCGAAGTGTCCTCTCCCTCAGACCCTCTGCTTCAAGTTGGGGTCCTGCCTGTCCCTGGCTTGTGTGACCCTGGACAGGTCATTGGGCCGTCCCTGCTCTTGCAATGAGGCGTAAGCCTTCAGGCTCCGTGGCTCCTGAGTCAGAGTCAGAACCCCTCTTGGCCCTGGGGTTTGGGGTGCTGGAGAGGGTAAGTGTGGAGGCCCCTTGTTCCGGCCCCCGAAGCCCCAGGCCCCCACGTCCGGCTGCTGCAGCTGAGCGCTGCAGGGAATAGATAGACCTTGGGGATAGACCGCATCCGTCTGGAGCTGTGTCCGCCCCCACCCCAGACCCACATCTGGAGCCCAAAGCCGGCTAGCCGGCTAAACACGGAGCATCTGGGCCCCGAAGAGCCTGCTCCCAGGTTAATGCGGCCCATCTGGGCCCCTGGTTGCTGCTCTGCCCTGTCTCCACAGCGGATGCTGGCGCACATCTGGAGGGCTGGAGCCCTGTGGTCGCTCCGCCTTCCCGTGCTGCCTGGGGTTCCCTCCCCGAGGCCGGGGTCTTACGCACAGAGGGCTCATTCTTCCTTTCTGGATGACACGGCTCCTAGGACTTCCCCTGGGAGCTGCCTCGGGAGTAGCCCAGTTTTGACATAACGTGGACACATGTCCCTTGCCAGAAGTGGTGACAGCTGCCACTCTGCAGCAACTCACCCTGCAGCCCTTGGCATCGCTTGAAAGAGCCTCTGGGGCCCCCAGCGTCATCTGCCCGCCTGCCCCTCCCCACGGCGCCCAGGGTGCCGCGGGGCGTGTCACTAGCTCTGGGGGGCCATCCTGGGTCCCTGTCACGAAGCCCACCTCACACGCTGTGTCTGGCTGTCACTTCCGTTCTCTTCCTCAATTCCCAGCCAATGGGGGTGCTCAGCAGGATGGGGGCAGACGTCTCCCCAGAGGCCCCAGACTCAGAGAGGAGAGCTTAGAAAAGGAGGTTGCCCGAGGGAAGCAGGCTGCCATGCAGCACGGACTTCGTGGGGGCAGCCAGGGGGGAGGGACGCAGGCCTGGGTTGGAGGAAACTTGTGGGCCATGGGAATTGCCCAGGGGCGGCCTGGACTGGTTCCTCCTCAGACTGCCCTTCTGACCTCAATGGGGACATGGGGCCCTAACGAGTAAGGCGTAGGAGCCTTGTCACTGTCATTGGGCTAGTGAGCTCCTAGCGCCAGGCCCAAGCCCCATCATTCCAAGATTCTAGGCTTCTGAAATGCTGCCTTCTCAGACTCTGAGCTTCCTGTGACCGGAGGTACAAACAGCTGTCAGGTACATAGGACGGTGGGAGGAAGCGGGGAGGGGTGGGGGCGAGAGCGCCCTGAGAATGCAGGCAAGTGTCTCTAGCCTGTGGCCTGGGCCGAAGGCCTTGCTGTCTCCCTGCCCGGAATGCTCTCTGCTCCGCCGCTGGCCCAGCCTCCGAGGCCTGGGGGTGTGAGCACAGAGCCCGCCGACTTTGCATCCTGTGGTCAAGCTTTATCAGAGCATCACTGGCCCCAGTTGAAAGGAATCCTTCAATGCCGTAGCCTCCAGCCCGGAGGACCCGGGGCATCAGGCAGTTGAAACCGCAGAGCTTCATGCCTCCTTCTCTACCTCCTTTACCCACGGAAAATTTGACTCAACAAACATGCAAGACGGAGACACAAATAAAAAAAATCACAAGGGGTAGCATTTATTGAGTCTTTACTGTGGGCCAGATACCGTTCTGAGGGCTTTGCTTGTGTTAACTCATTCCAGCCTCCCTTGTGAGGGAGGTACCGTTGTTATCACCGACCCATTTTCCAGACGGGGAGACTGAGGCTTCAGGTCCGCTGAGCCATTGGGTGGCAGAGCTGGGTTCAAGTCAGGCAGTCTGGCTCCAAAGCCGGGTCCTTGACCACTGCTCCTCATTGCCTCTCTGCATGTGGGCGGGCACGGGTTGGGGGTGGGATATGGAGACAGAGATGGAGAAGGGACAGAGTGAGGCAGAGACAGGGGTGGCTGTCCCCAGCCCAGGAGGAGAAGCACCACCAGCTCATCCACAGGGACCCTCTTGTCCCGTCTCCCCAGGCCCTTGTGTGAGGTGTCCAGGCACGAGGAAAAGTTCCTGCCTCGTCAAGGCCTCCAAAGTCAAACAGAGAGAGATTTTGTATTATTATCTGAGTCCTGCCGGCCAGGGAGAGAGCTGCTTCCTCTGGCCGTTCTAGAAGGCAGGTGTCTGGGGCTGCTGGGGGCTGTGATGGTCAGCCTTAGGCCCACCTGCTGTGCTAGGTCTTTTGGGGGGACACCTGGTTCTGAGGTGGGGGCGCTGTCTGCGGGGTCACTTAGAGCTTCCGGGGCTGGGGCTGGGGGTCTCTATGAATGTGCATGTGTCGGGGGAGGGGCTCCCTCTCTCTGCTTCTGCCACCATCTGACCTGCCTGGGGAATTAAGCAGACAGAGGGAGGAGAGGGCATTCTGGGACCATTGGTGTCATCTCTGGGCTCCTCTGACACTCCCACAGCTACCTTCCGACAAACTCACTGGGTGAGGCTTGTGCCAAGCACCGTGGGGAGGACTTTGTCCTGATGTAATATCTCAGTCCCCACAACCGTGGCAGGAAGGGATCATGCTTATCCCCATTTTACAGATGCAGAAACTGAGGCTCAGAGCCAGTAAATCACTTGTCCACACGGCTGACAAGAAATTCAAACCCAGGCCTGTCTGACTGCTCTCACTGAGCCCCTAAGTCCCATCCGGGCCCAGAGGGCTGGGGAGAAACCATTTCCCAGACTCCAGGGGCTGACCCATGCTTCCCAGATTCCCTGCCTGACACCCCCATGCCCTAGCTGGCTGGTTTCAAGGGGGCTCGGCCGGGACTTGGGGGCCGGCTGAGTGCCAAGGGGGAGGACAATAGGAGTAACAGGAGTGGAACCCCTCTCGGAAGTGGGGGGAGGGCAGCCCAGGCCAGGCAGGCAGGGCTTTCTAGATGGACTGGGTCTCAGGTTCCATGGGATGGGGTGGGCAGCGGTGGTGGGGAGAGGTCACCCAGGCCATGCTTTCTGCATGCATTTGAGGCTCTGTGGTCCAGGCCTGTGTGGGGAGACCGAGGCAGGAAGGACGGATGTTGGTCTTGTCCTTCGTCCTAGGGGACTTGGCTCTCTCCGGGGGGTGGGGGGGGGTGGGGGCTCTGGCCTGAGGAGAAAGGAAGTGGAGGAGGCTCTTGCTAAGACCTAGATTAACTGGACTCTACACGGTTGAACTTGGCAAGAGGAGGAAGCTGCTGGTTCAGCCCAGAAGGCACCTCCCTCCTCCACCCTGGGCAGGCTGCGGGTGCCGGAAGGGGCGGTGGACTCCGTGCCCCCGCCTCGGGCTGCAGACCCCCAGCAGGCCTCCCCGACCCGGGGTGCTGTCCTTCGACGCCCAGCGTGTCACCCAGGCCTCACGGAACGCCCGAGTCAGGTGGGGAAGCTAGTAGCTTGGGGGAGAGCCCAGAGCCCTCTGCTGTCACTTGCCAAGGTCCCAGTGCCTGGACCACTTATTCGGGGTCCATCCTGGTCCCCAGGACCAAGTCTCCCTGGACCTCAATGCTCTGGATGGGAACCTGGGTGCCTAGGATAGGAGACTGGTTTCCACGGTGGCCTTTGAAGGCCTGTGGATCACTTCGGCCACCACTCATTACCCCGTCCCCCAGGATGGGGGGTCCGGCCCTGGTCTAGGCTCCTGGGCTGGGACGAGGTTTCTACACATGCCTCTGGACTATCAGGTCAGTGGCTTTGTCAGCTGGCCCAAGAGACGCTGCCTCTGGCCTCACTGCGGGTGCTTCTCATTCCCTCCTGGGGGGCTGCTGACCCGTGGGCCCTGGTGCTGGGTCTGCAAGGGTATCATTAGCATGCCCTCTCCTTCCCCACCTTGGGACGGGCCCTCAGGAGCCCCGTCCCGCCATTCACAGCCCGGGGGGAGGGGATGATTATTAGCAGGTGCTCACAGTGGTAGAGGCCTGTCCACCGTCGAGGTCTGCCCAGGGTGCCCAGCTCCCCCTCTGCTTCCTTCCTCCCAACGAAGCTTTGGGCAAAGGGCTCTGGCCATTCTCTCGGTTCACACTCTGGCAGCCTCCTTGGTGACAAGCCCCGGGCTGGGCAGCAGAAGTCCTTGCCCTGGGTGAGTCCTGGTCGTGCTGTTAGAGGTTCTAGGGCCTCGGATCACCTACCTCCTGCCTCTGGCCTCAGTTTCCCTTTCTGAGGAACAGGGTTGGATTTGAGATGTTCAACAGAACCGTCTGGCTCTTGTTGAGGTGAAGCCCACCCCTCACCCGACTGTCCAAAGCCCATCACCCACCCACCCCCATTCCCAAGGTCCTGCGACTGCCCGACCAGTCCCCAGGCTGTGCCCGTGACCCTCTTTCCAGTCTCGCGCCCTGTGGGCCTTGTTACCGACAGCGAGAGAGAGAGTGCCTTGCTCTCTCTTCAAAGCCAAGCAGCGGGGAGCCCGTCAGGGAGCAAATCCTCCCAGGCAAACCAGGCCAGTCAACAAACAGGCGACCAGGACAACAAGGAAAGATTACGAAACTCAGATTCAGGGAAAGAGGCCACTCCAAGCCTCTCTCTGGGACAGGGGGCGGCGAAATTGGGCCAGGCCTGTGGGTCAGAGCCTGCCTGGCCCGGACTATTTTTGTACTGTCTGGGGGGTGGGGGCTGATGAAATCCCAGCTGCATTTCACCAAAACACTTTCCCCTTAAGCCCGAGCTCCATGTGGTTCAAATTCATTGTCACTTAACTCATCACTCAAGGCTCTGAGCCGCACCCCCCCCCCCCCCAGAAAGACAAAAACACAGTCTCTGGCACGCGGGCGAGGTGGGCGTGAGGGGTTGTGACAAGCGGGCTGCCTGCCTTGACCTTAGCTGCCCCTGGCTCCTTCCAACCGGGCCTCGGTTTCCTCCAAGGTAAGAAGAAGTGTGCAAGCCCCACGGGGACTTGGGGTCGCTGACCCTCTCCCCTCCACCATGCCCCCCCTACTGCTGGAAGCAGGAAGCTGCTGTGCCCCCCCCAGTGCTGTGCCCGGAGGTCACCCCACGGAGGGGTCGCGTGGGCACACGTCTGTGCCAATGAGCAAGGAGAGGCCAGTCTGCCTTTTCTTCTTGAGGCTTTTTTGCAACGTTTGTTGGCTGGCACCTGGTGTTCTTCACCTCAGGGCTCGTTGGGGTTGGCGAGGCCCGAATCCCAGCGGATGGGAAGGGCCGCTGGGAGGGGAGCCACCAGAGGGCATTTTCGTCTTTATCAAACGGGGGGACGGTGACCTCTGCTTTTATAAACTGCCCCGACCCGTGGCTTCCCGAGCTGGGTGGCCACGGCCACGCGTGCATTGGGTGACGGGCCCACCTGCCCCTATTCTATTCTGGGTGCCTAAGACACCCAGAGTGCTCCGGGGCACGGCGGGGCTAATCCACTCCTGGGTCCCCAGTGCCCGGCACGGGGCTTGGCGTGGGACCCGAGCGCCACACATGCTTGTTGAATGAATTAATGCATTTCTCAAATCGCATCAAAGTGCTATTTTCATTATCTCCAGGCCAGATGCATCCAGGGCCTCGGCTCTCCAGGTAAATATTGACAATCTGGCCCTTGCGTCTTCCGCAGGCAGGGACAGAGCTCTCGTTCTGATTTCGGCAGGAAGGAAAGCCCCAGTCCTTAGAGAGAGGTGACCCGGAGCTCCCCTCCCGCCCACGTCAGGGACCCCTAGGACCCCTCCTGCTCTGCCGCCCCCTCTGCTGGGCCACCCCGCCAGCTTTGGTCTGTGGTCCCCAGACTGAGGGGGCAGCCGGGTGGAGCTGCAAGAGTGTGCTTTCCTGGGCAGGGTCAGGCAGTTCCTGAAGCAGCACAGTTGTTTGGGTGCAAACATTTCCCTGCATTGTCCGGCTTCGGGAGGCAGCCAAGGGTCTGGGCAGGAGGCGGGGAGCTGTTCTCCCTTCCACCCCAAAGAGGACACCTCAGAGCTCACAGGCGGGGGCTGGGAGGTTGTCCCAGGCCTTGGGGGGATGCAGAGGAACTTTCGGCAGATAGGACGGAGATCTCTGCTGGGTAGCAGGGGATTTAGGTGGAGACGCAAACTGGTCTCTGGTCCAAGTCCAGCCGAAGGATGAGATTATATCGGCCCCAGGGGCTGCTGGGAGGTGCCTGTCCTTCTCATGCAGGTGCTCCAGCCTCTCTTCCATGCCACCCCCCCGCCTCCTTTCATTGTCTGTGTCTAGGTGACAGGGGGCAAGGGTGTGTATCCCAAGGGATGCTCCAAGGGACGTTTTTTGGTGGGGGGTGGGGGTGGGGAGAAGAAAAGTGCCTGGCCCCAATAACCTGGGGAAACACTGGACTAAACAAAGGCAGGCAGGACTTCTCAGAGCCTTTGATTGTTAACAGGGGCTTTGATCTCCCGAGAAGGGGCACTGGCATGCAGTGTTTCCCAGCCTTATTTCATACTGGTGCCATTTTTCCTCATGGAATCTTTCCCAGGATGAGTGGGACATACTCTGGGCCGTGCATGTTTAGAGGGCATCTAATGGATTGGAAATGGCAAATCACCCAGCAGAGATGGTGGCTGTGGCTGAAGATGTTTCTCTTTTTATGTCAAGTTTGAAATCACCCTTATGGCATCGGATGAAGTTGGCCCCGGGAGGTTGGCCAAGCTAGCGTGGAGATCTGGCTACATGATTTGTCCTCTCTTCCTTGGCATGGAGGGGAGATGAGCTGGCGGGTGGACAGGACAAAGGGGCTAGGGACAGACCTGTCCATCTCTCTAACTTATTCTGAAAGTACAAGCTATGATTAGGTCGGTTGTGGTTCAGGTTGGGCGAGACCCAGGCCACAGGGAGAGCTGGGAGGACTTCACTCATCAAGCTAGTGTGATGTGCTGGAAAGAGCCATCCCGGTGTCAGGGGAGATCTGAGTCCAGGACCAGATTCTGACTTTTTTTTTTTTAATGTTTATTTATTTTTGAGGTAGAGAGAGACAGAGTGTGAGCCCGGGGAGGGGCAGAGAGGGAGGGAGACACAGGATCCGAAGCAGGCTCCAGGCTCCGAGCTGTCAGCGCAGAGCCCAACATGGGGCTCGAACCCACAAACCGCGAGATCATGACCTGAGCTGAAGTTGGACGCTCTACTGACCGAGCCACCCAGGTGCCCCTCGAAGACCAGATTTGGGGATGAGTTTCTAAGACTGGTACCACTGCTCAGATCCCTGTCCCCTCCTCACAGCAAGAGTCCCCGGGCCCCACCAGCAAGCTCAGCTCTGCCCCAGGTTCTGGGGCCCAGCCTGACTTCAATTAGGGGCTTTTTGAAGGAGCCAAGCTCAATGTTCAGGTGATCGGCCTTTGATCTTGTGTCCCAGTTCTGATCACGGAGGCTCAGCTTTGCTCCTGGGTTCCCTCTTGTCTGTCTGCTGCTGGACGTCCCCGTCTCTGCCTGGGTCCCAAGTCCCAGATGCCTGTTGCTATATCCCATTGACCTGCCGGGCCCCTTCTTCCTGTCCACTCTGGCTCGTCCTCTTTGCGTCTGCCTGGGCCCCAGGCCTGACCCGCTGGACGGGCTCCCTGTAGGTGACATTGTCTGAGAGTCTGTTCCATCTCCGAGGGAGTCCAGCTGGTCGGTCCTTCCCTGTCTCAGTCTGCAGCTCTCAACTGTCTCTGGGGCTTGGACACCAGACAGGCAACTAGGAACCATTCTACGTCAAGCCTCTTGAAAGTCATTCGGTCATTTGCTCGTTCAATTGCTTATTCTATCAACATTTGTGGAGTTGACCTTGGTCACACTCTAACTCAGTGGTTCTCAGACCTGAGCGTGCATCCCTAGCCCCTGCAGGGGCTGATTTAGTAGGCCCGGGATAAGGCCTGATAACTTGCATCTCTACCAAATTTCCAGGTGATATTGATGCTACTAGTCTGGGGAGGAGCCACACTTTGACGGGACAGGTCCAAGCTATTGTCAGCTATTAAAGTCCACATATGGACCAGCTTATCAGGCCATTGAAACCAGAAGCATCCTCCCACGGGGAGGTCCGGACAGAGGAAGGCTTACGGAAGGACGTGG
Organism: Lynx canadensis; assembly: GCF_007474595.2. NCBI lineage: Eukaryota > Metazoa > Chordata > Mammalia > Carnivora > Felidae > Lynx > Lynx canadensis. The sequence continues at coordinate 31,006,260 of NC_044318.1, read as the reverse complement.
ACCCCAGGGCGGGGTAGGTGAGATGTGCCAAGAGACAGACGGAGGACAGAGAGCTGTTTGGGAGCACAGAGGACAAATTTGTATTTTTCCCAGGCTGGGCCAGGCCCCAGAGGTCAGGGCCTGGGACAGAAGGGAGGCGGCAGGCCCAGAGAAGGCTGGGGCCACACCGAGCAGAGGCTGGGTTTCGGCCGTGGGCCCAGTGCACCTGACCCGTGGGGCTGGGAACAATGGCTGGGCCGGTGCTGCCTGGCCAGCTGCCCCAGCACATCTCTGTTTTCCTTCCCGGCTCCGATCTCCCGGAGCTCTCTTTGCTCGCTCCCTCTCCGGCAAGCCCATCCTGTCCGCTGGCCCCTCGACAGCACATTCCTTCGTGCTGATTTCTTCTTTGCGGCTACAAGCGCACGTTCTCACAGTGAGGAGGGAAGTGAGGCCAGGGACCGGGGTGATGCAGAAGGGGGCTCAGGCAGGCCTCCCTGGGGCCCTGGCTCTGCACTGAGACCAGAAGGCACCTGGAGGGAGGAAGGGGCACGCCCTCAGGCTGGGGGTTCCCCAGTACCCAGCCATCCCTGAGAACTTAGACTGCTTTTCCCCCCGACTCTGTATCTCCTGCTGTTAGGCAGGGCCCAGAGATTGGGGGTTCCTGCATTGCTAAGCCCTGGGCCCCTGGGCCCTAACCTTATGCACGGTCATATCAGCTGCACCCTCTGTGAAGCATGGCCCTGTGTATGCTCTGCTCCTTGTGGAGGAGGGCTCAATGCCATAGTGGAATGTTCCTTTCTGGAACAGGACCTCCCCCTGGCTCAGGCCACTGTTCCTGAAAGACCTGTGTGCAGGGGGACGTAGGTGTCCAGTGTTCCATCCAGGATGGCCCTGCCCAGCCTTTCTTTTATCCTGCCAGGGTCACCTTGCACAGAGGCAGGCAGGCTGTGACGCTCCCCTTCCCCCTGATTTGATAAGCCTGAGGCCAAGGAGTATGGTGCTGGCCAGTGTGACACAATATTGCAGTGGCCTGTCCTGTCTCTCCTTTCCTCATACCTGGGTGGCCCCAACATTCAGGGGAGTCCACCGCCCGGTCTGGCAGCAGGGGGGCTCGGACTTATGCCCTGGTGTCCCTGGAGTCTTTCCCAGTCTGTTTATGCTGGGACAGGGCTCTGCCTTGGGGTCAGGTTCAAGGTTCAATCTGGGGTTGCGGTCAGAATCAGGGTTTAATCTGGGATTGGGATTTGGGTCAGAGAGGGCTCTGGGGTCAGCCTGTATTACAGGTTGGAGTTCAGTCTAGGGGTGGAGTTAGGGTTCAGTTTGGGATTCAGGCTTGTTCTGGGGTTGTGGTTGGGCTTAGCCTAGGGTGGGTTTTGGGGTCACTCTGGGTTTGGGGTCAAGTCTCAGACTAGTAGATACTCTGTATTAGGACAAGACCCTTGTGTGGAGCTGGTTAAGGTGGGTATATGTTAAATTAAAAAAAATTTTTTTTAAGTTTATTTATTTATTTTGAGAGAGAGAGAGAGAGAGAGAGAGAGAGAGAGAGAGAGAATCTCCAGCAGGCTCCACTGTCAGCACAGAGCCCAATGCCCGGCTCAAATTCATGAACTGTGAGATCATGACCTGAGCTGAAATCAAGAGTCAGATGCTTAACCGACATAGCCACCCAGGTGCCCCAAGGTGGGTATATGTTAAAGATGATCCCTGTCCCCATCCCTTACCCTCACAACCAGCTGCTCCCTGATCCCTGGAGCCTCTAAGGGGCCCAGAGGCAGAATGAGGGCTGGGCTGTGGGGGTGGGGAGGGCACTGCAGCAAATGTGTCCTGACGCCTGTGCTGGAACTGGGGGCGCAGGGTGGACCAGCTAGCCCCTTGGTTCTCTCCAGGCCTCAGTCTCCCTGTCTGCGAAGCTCCACGTTGGGGAGGTGGCTTGTGCTGCAGAAGCCCGGACCTGGCAGCTTGGGCAGCTGTATCGAGAGCTGGGCACGGGGAGGGCAGTGGGAGGCCCCTGCAGGAGCTGTGGCCCGGGCAGGGGCGGGGAGGAAGGGCAGGTCGGGAGAACCAGGGGCCATGCTTCGCTTCTGGCTCTTCTCTCCCTCTCCCAGCTTAGCCCCCTAATCTGGCCTCCTCCTGTCAAAGCCGCAGACACAAAAGAGAAGCCCCGATTGACGTCAGGCGAAGCGGCCACAGGGCCTCTGTCCCTCCCAGAAGTTTGGCTCTGGTGCCCAGTGTAGGATATCTGTGGTTTTTAAAAGGTGAAAATGGCCCATAGCCCCGCTTCTGTGTCTCCACCAAAACCTGGCAAGACGGGTGGTTTGGGGGAAGGTGAGCTCTGGTGTCCTGTCCTAGTCCGGAGCTGGACTGGACTGCTGAGCCCTCTCCCCTCGATGGGGTCCCCTCACCGGGCCCCCTCCCTTCCCTCCTCCCTCCCACTCACTTGCAGACCCCAGAATCCTGTGCTTTTCCGTTGTCCCTAGCAGCTGCCCCCACCCCCCACTGTCTCTCCGGCCCCTTCTCCTTCCTCCCATCTCTGCCCTCATCTTCCAGGTCCTTCTCCACGCCGGTGCCCACTGCCCAGTCCCCCCGGGGCTTCATGGCTCATGGGTCTCAGGGCACCCCCTTCCCAATTACACCCTATCTCCAAATCTCTGTGCCCCTAACACCAGCCCCAAGCCTGGCACACAGTAGGGGCTCCGTGAGCCTTTGCTGCATCGGGAGGGATGAATTCCTCCTTGAATCTCCGTGTCCACTCACGCTCTGCCCCGCTTGGACGTGGACATTTGGACCACCGGTTTCTGGGAACCATTCTGCATCACAAGCAGTGGCCACTGGGAGGAGCCTGGGGAGCCAGATGTCCGTGGCGCCTTCGGTCAGCCTGACCCAGTGCAGCCCAGGGGTGGCCCTCCGTGCAGACGACTGTGATGGCCAGGCTCCCTGAGGGTCAGCATATGGTCATCAGGCCTGTCCTGCTTCTCGATGTCTGCCCTGGGGACCAGAGTCCCTTGTTCTCACAGTCCAGGAACGGGGAGAGAAAGACCCCATCTCTGATTCTCGCCCTGAGCCCTCCCCATCTGCTGTAGCCTCATGGCTGCTGCTGGGCTGTGGTGAATGTGACCATGACCCTGCCTTACTTAATGCCCTCAGTTTCCTGTCATTTACGGAATATGGTCCAAGCTGCTGACACCTACGCTCATGCCCATCATCCCCTGCCAGCAGTTGGCCATCTCTCTGAGGCTTTATCCGGCCCCTCCCCGGGCCTAAGCTAAGCAACCTGCCTCCTGCCCTCCTGGGCACCTTGCTAGAACTTGAGGTCTTTAGGAGGGTCGGTATCTGGGCAGCCCTGGGCTAGCCCTGAGACCTGTACCGTGAGAGTCACCGTGTGATATGGCAGGAGCCTGCATCCTTTGCCCCCATTGTACTGATGAGAACATTGAGGCCTGCAGAGGGGAAGAGACAGCTCACCCCAAAGGCCTCTGATTCTTCTTTGCAATTTTCCTTTTGTTGACCTATTGCTGTCTCTACCTAGGGTCACCTGAGTGGGCTTCACAGAGGACTGGACTGTCGGGGAGAACACCTCCTCCGGGAAGCCATCGTGATTTCCCGCCTACCCTGCCAGCCTTCTGAGCCATGGATGCTGGGTGCTGTCGCTGGGTGCTGTCCAGCTGTCTTGACATCAGCTGCCAGGCACGGTACCTGTGAACACCGTCACCTTTAGCACTGGTGCCCTCTGACCTTGGTCAGGCCCTTGTGGTTGTCGTTGTTGCTGTTGTTGTTGTTAAGCTCCACTTGACCTATTTATGGAACAAATGTGTTGCACTTGAATTCTGAGGCTCTGCGGTGGAGTTGGGGTTTGTTCCGGGAGGCCGAGGCCAGGGTTTTGGTGGCCTCTTGCTGTGTGCCCCAAGTGTCGTTGAAAGATCACGAGTAGGAGGCAGCAGGTCCTGGGCGAGAATCGATACCGGCCTCTCCACGACTGTGTGGCCTCAAGCACATCCCGCTCTGGGCCCCAGTTTCCTACAAAACAGGGAAACCTGCCAGGCCTGGCTTCCTTCGGGGGTTATTAAATGCGATCGTGGCTTTGGAGGTGTTTGCTAAGTTGAACAGCACCGTGCAGGTGGATGTGGGGGCTCGATGGCCCACAGCGCCCCGCGCAGGGCTCGGCTCAGAGGAGACCGGGCGGATGACCGCACATGGCGCCCTGCCGAGGGAACGTGGCAGGTGTCTGGACGCCGCGTCCCCAGGCGACTTGTACGGGCAGCATTCCCAGCAGCTCATGCTACGTTCCCAGCCGGTCCCACTGCTGGGCCAGCCTCCCTGCTGTTGGAGGGGCTGGGGGGCGGCGGGGGGGCACCTGGCACTGGCCCAGCCTGGCTAGTCTCCCACCCATGTTTTGTTCGCAGTTTGGAATGTCCTGGGACGCGGAGCTCGGCTCCCTGGGGAGACACTGGTGCCATCCCCTTGATCTCATCTCTGGACAGGTTCTTGTTCATTCCAGCCTGGGACTCGGCAGGCTCCCAGCCCCAGCCGCTGCCAGTCCCCGTCCGTCTGTGTCTGTCCCAGCGCTGGCAGCCAGGAGCCGTGCAGCTGGGAGCCGGGGGGCTTCCCGGGGGGCGGGCTTCTCCTAGCCCATCTGCGGCGGGGCCCTGAGCATGCCTCCAAACCCACTCTCCGCAAGCACTTTTCCAGCTGCTTCTCTTCACAAACTCCTTTCTTTGCCGGTGACCCCCTGATACTGAGGTCCCGAAGTCTGCTTGGAATGATGTTCTCAGGACCTAAGGGACTGGGGCGGGGGCAGAACGTGCCAACCATCCTGATTTCCGTTCCCCTCAGTGGGGCAGACGGTGCACAGAGTGGGCCCTGCTAAGTGTGGGGGAGTGGGTGTCAGAGACCGAGAAAGATGTGTGTGTGCATGCATGGGGTTTCCTTTGGCTCCCAGTTGTAAGTACCCCTAAACTTGATGAATTGCGGGGAGAATTTGGGGTCTAGTTCAGGAAGGAGCCCATTCTCCCCTGGCCAGCATGCACTTCTGGGGTGGCTGGACGCCGTACCCTGACTTGGTCCCATATGCCCAGGTCAGGCCCACCTGGCTGGAGAGCAGGGAGGTAGGGTTAGACCTGCTCTCAGAAATGTGCAAAGGTGTATGTGTGCATGTGCATGTGCATGTGCGTACGTGTGTGTGTGTGTGTGTGTGTGTGCTCACAAACACCAGTGAGTCACTCCCGAGCCTGAGGAAGGAGATTCATCCTTACCTAGCCAGGATATACCCCTGGTGTATCTAGCTCACGCCCGGCTGGGTTGGGGGGCCAGGAGCACGCTGATAGAGCAAAGAGGAATCCTCTCTGGGGGAAACGTAGCCCCGAACAGACCCCTGTGGTCTGTCCTCAGCTTGGGTAATCCCTGCCCTGATGTAGGTCAGCACCTGCCCCAGGCTTGGGTAAACTCTCCTCTTTCCACATCGTTAATGAGGAGACTAAATAAGTCAGTCGCTCTGGCGGGCCCCCCAGCCCCCCAGGCAGCCCGGCTGGAGCTATTAATATTCCCCGTGTTTATGACCCTTTGGCCCTGCTGACAGGCTCCTCTCTCTAGCCGTCGGAATTAATTTTGTGAATCAGAAAGGGGTGGGGGGAAGCAGCCTGTTGGAATCCAGGACAATGACATCCCCACCGCCCCCCTGCGGTGGGTCCCACTCGCTAATTCTGTAAAACAGTCACGGTGTCCAGCCCAAGCTGGGGCCGCCTGCCTGGCTGGGGCTGCCTCATACCTCTGCTATGCTCTCCCCCCCCACCGGGAGGGGGGCTGGCCCCAGCCCCGATGATTCAGGCCCCCTGACACCTTGCACTGATGTCAGTGGGAACTGAGGCCTCAGGCCCCGGGATCTTCTGGCCTGTTGCCTGAGCCCGCGCCCTGCACGGGGCTTGGCCCCGGCTCGTGCCTCTCGTGACCTTCCCATGGACGAGGTCTGGCTGGGGGAGGAGGCCAGGCCAGACAGCCTCTCCCTCACGCTGTCCCCTTTCCGAGAGCTGCCCCGAGCTGGCGCCGGGACGTCCCCGGCCTCCTCGGGTTTCGAGGACTCGTTCTAAAATTAATATGGGGGAATTCGGGGAATTTGTGAACGAGTTCCCAGAGAACCGCGGCTGCCCTGGGGGCAAGCGTCCCTGCTTCTTCCCACCCTCCTCCGATTTTTATTTCCCTAACTTCCTATACGGGCAGATCCCCTGTGGGCAAACTCACTCTGTGAAGGGCAGGACGGGATACCCTGCACTCTGTACGTTGGGGAAGAGTCTTCTCCTTCCACCCCCACCGTGGAGAAGTTTCCGAGAGGAGACTTGTGTACAACACGTTCTCTCAGGTCATTTGAAATATGTTTGCAAGTATCTTGTGGGTTGTGTTTTCACTTTCTTGATGCACAGAAGCTTTTTATTTTGATGATTTCCAATGTACCCATTTTTTCTTTTGTCCCTTGTGGTTTTGGTGTCACATCTGAGAAATCGCTGCCAAATTCAAGGTTGTGAAGATTTACTTCTAAGAGTTTTATGGTTGTGGCTCTTGGGTTTAGGTCTTTGACCTATTTTGAGTAAATTTTTGTATATGGTGTGAGGTAGGGGGTCCAACTTCATTCTGTGGCACGTGGATATCTGGTTGTGCCAGCAGCATTTGTTGAAAAGACTAATCTTTCCCTATTGAATGTTCTCGGCACCCTTGTCCAAAATCAGTGGACCATAAAGGTAATGGTTTATTGCTCAATTTTATTCCACTGAGTTATATATCTATCTCTAAGCCAGTGTCACACTGCCTTGATTACTGTAGCTTTGGAGTAAGTTTTATTATCAGGAAGTGTGAATCCTCCAATTTTTTTCTTCCTTTTCAAGATTATTTTGGCTATTTGGGGCCCCTTGTGATTTTATATGAATTTAGGATGAGCTTTTCCATTTTGCCAAGAAAGAAACAATGAAAGAAAGAAAGAAAGAAAGAGAGAAAAAGAAATAAAAAGAAAGAAAGAAAGAAAGAAAAAAAGGAGAAAGAAAGAAAGAGAAAGAAAGAAAGAAAGAGAAAGAAAGAGAAAAAGAAAGAAAGAAAGGGAAAGAAAGAAAGAAAGGGAAAGAAAGAAAGGGAAAAAGAGAGAGAGAAAAACACCTTTGGGATTTTGATAGAGATTCTACTGCATCTGTTTCTGGTAGTATCATCATCTGAACAATATTAAACAACATTCATGGATTAGACAATTCATGAACATGGGCTGCCTTTCCATTTACTTAGATCTTTAATTTTTTTTCCAGCATGTTGTAGTTTTTGGTGTACAAGGGCTTGTGTTTCTTTTGTTAAATTTGTTGCTAGGTATTTTGTTCTTTTTGATGATAGTACAAATGGAATTGTTTCCTTAATTTTGTTTTTGGGTTGAGTCATTTAAAATAGGGTTTGACAAAAAGCATCAGCGTAAGCGTCATTTATGACCCAACTAGTCAGGACCCTACTTATGGAAAAAGTGAGATCCGCTGTGTCTCAAGCCTAGGTCAGTTGCTTTCCAGGGTCTGAACTATGACCCTTTCTCCTACCCTGGCCACTGCTGGAGGCATGGCCTCTAGGGGGACATTTCATCCTCATCCTAGGTCTCCCTGCCTCCAGTCTCTCTCTGCCCCAGCCTCCTCCCTTCTGCTTAAATGATATTTTTAGATCTGATTGTGTCATTTCCCTGCTTATAGCCTCCTGTGGCTCCCCATCTTATCCATGAGAACATTGTAAGCTCTTTGGCCTTCTGTTTAAGACTCTTCATCCTCACTAAAGACTTCCATTGCCAGTTCTGTGCTGACAGCCCTTGTGGACATCATCACTGAGATGTCCCAGATGCTGCAAAGCCATCAGATTCTAGGGAAGCTCAGTGATGGCACCAGATCAGCTCTCCCTCCACTGTCTCATCACCACCTGCAGTACCCCCTTCCTCCCTGCTTCCCGGACACCTCCTTCTCCCTCCCTCAACCACCTACGTCCTGTTACCAAGTCCTATGAATGTTACCTCCTAAGTCCCTCTTGTGTCTGTCCCCTCTTTTAAACAGGCTTTATCCTGACCTGCTCACAGGTCACCAGAACCATTTCCTACAGCATAGATGCACCAGCTTAAAATTTTTAATAACTTCCCATGGCCTCCAGGGACAGATCCTGGGTGCCTGCCTGGCACCCTCCAGGAGTCCCCCTGCCCTCTCCGCCCCCCTCCATCTCTGTGCCCATGACAGCTCCTCATTGGACCTACCTGGCAAACCCCTGTTTCTTTTGCCAGATTTGCCTCCAGAGTTAATCTTTCCCATGCCATCCACACCTCCCAGGTGGCACGGTCCCTCCTTCCAAATGACAACCATGGCACCCAGGACACTCCACCTGTTTCCTTTCCTTGGCCAGGACCGCGCTTGGTTTTTCTCCGTGCCGCAGAGCCTGGCACAGGCCTGGGATACAGTGGCCACTGGCAAATGTTTGCTCAACACTGAGAGGGTAGTTGGAGTAGTTGGGGAGGAACGGAACCACCAGATGCTTTGGCACTAGCTGGGTTTGGTGCCCCACAGTCATGTCATGTTTGAGCGCTGTGGTGATCTGGGGAGTCACTGGCCGGTCTGTGGGGAGGGCCTATGGATGGGTGGCTGATGTGGCTCTAGCTGGGCCTGGGCCCTGTGAGAGGCTTTGCATGTGTGTCCCCAACCCTCCCGGCCCCTCCCCTTAGGGATCACCTGGGTCAGTCACCCCTCCCCCGCCCCGGCTGGGTTCTGCTCACCTTCACTTCCTCTCCTTGTCCTCCCCCTCCCCCTCCTCCTCCTCCAACAGCTGCCCACTGTTCTGGTAAGACTGTGGCCTCCTTGTTTCTCAGTCTGAGTGGCCGAGCAACAAGGTGCAGCCTCCCTCCCACCCCTCCAGCCCTCCTCCCCAGCATCTCCGCAGGACCATACGCGGTTCCCCACAGCCCCCAGCTGACGGTCTCCCCATCCCGTGTGCTGCCCCACGGCTGCTGTTGTTCTCACTCTGATTCTCCATGGCCACGTGCAACAGCCAGTCTCTGCTGCTTGACTGGACACTTTTCAAGGGCAAGGATGCAGAGGGCTTTTCTCAGAATCCTTAGAACCTAGCCCGGGCTGGCCCAGGAAGAGCTCAATAAATGGCTTAAAACGGGATCGTATCAAAATGGCTTACGACTCTCTGCTGTCCTCTCACCCAGAGGTAAGATATCATTTGAGGGGCACAAGGATAGGCTCCCAAGGAGGGAGTCCATGACTGGACTTTTGGGGTGTTTGCATTCTCACTAGGGAAGGTCCTAGGACCTTCTGGGAGGGGGAGTGGCTATGAGGGGGCAGGCACTGAGAACCTTTCCTTGTCTGGGCAGCGAGCATTATGGATCCAACAGCAGAGGGTCTCCACCCAGTGTCCCATGCCTCTCTCCTGCCTGGGGTCCCTTCTCTTCCCTGGGGTCCCCTCCTCTGGCCTCCTCAGCCCTCAGCACGTGAATCTGGTGCACAACCTGGCTCAGGGCCTCCAAGCACACAGAACAGCCCCGGGTCCCTGGTGGCAGCGTGGCTGGGAGGAAGCCACCCTCCCAGGTCTAAGCTCCCCACATGGGTTCCCGTCTCCGCCCCCTGTACCTCCCGCCAGTGCCTAATGGCTTCCGTCTGCCCCACTGACTCACGGGGCTCCAGCTGTCAAGGTTTAAAAAATTTCCAAATTCCTCCCCACCCTGCCTTTCCAGGCTCTTTCCCCAGCTCTGGCCCCCTGGTGGCACCCCATATATCCAACCATATATCCAACCAGCTGCTCCTTCTCATACTGGGAGTAGGGGAGTGAGTGGTGGAGAGGGGCTTCCGTGAGGGGCAAAATCCCTCTCTCCCCAGGGGAGGCCCTGACAGCAGCAGAGAATAGGAGAGCTGGAACACCAGGGTTAAAGGGGCCATCGGGACAACCTCCATTTTATAGATGGAGAAACTGGAGGCCCAGAGCCAGGAGCTGAGCAGGGTGTAGGACGCAGGCCTTGGGACCCTGCTTAAGAGCTCTCCTCTGCCCCTTCCTTCCTCTGCTCTCTCCGTTCCTTCCATTTGTTACTCTCCCCTTGGGCCATGGGAAACACAGCTTCAGCCTGGCCTGCCCTTCCCCAGGGACCAGGGCCACTTGGTGACCAGGAGGGGTCTCTCCATGCCCCCCACCCCCGGCCTCTCCCCAGCTGGCCTGCTTCTCCCCTGTCCCTCAGGATATCTCCTGAAGAAGTGTTTGTACCTAAACAGTATTTCCAGGGCAACTTGCATTCCTGGGGGGTGGGTGGCCAGAAGGGGGCAGAAGGAACGGGTCTAGCTGTGAGGCCCCGTGACCCACAGACCCTCTGGGTTTATGGGACTCGGGGCCTGGGAGCCTGTCTCACCCTTGATCTTGGACAGAGCCCGAGGATGATTGCAGGAGCCACCCTGCCCCCCACTCCCTTTTACAGTGCATCTTCCACGGATGGACTCTGTGTGTTTGCGGGCGGGGGTGGGCAGAGTCCAGAAGTTCCCTCAGCCTTCGGAGGCAGAGGGGCAACCATGGGGGTGAACAGCTCCCTCTTCCTTCTCTTGCTTCTCAGGGAGAGTGTCAATGCTGAGCACCCTCCCCCAGGCTGTCCCCCTCCCGCCTATATGCCTCTGTCTATTCCTCGTTATTTCTAAGATGAAGCCCTACCCCCTTGGCATCACTCTCCAGGCCGAGGGGGGCAGTGTCTATCCGTTTCTGCAGCCCCACCTTGCCCTTCTTCCTACCGCTCCTGACATACACCTGCCCCTGGACAGCCCCTCCACGCCCCACAGCCAGGCCTCTGTATCTGGCTCCCTTCTCCTTCAAACCCAGCTTGAGGGTCAAGCCTCCTCCTCCAGGCAGGCTTCCTTGGGCTGCCAGAGGGAGCTGACCACTGCCCCGCCAGAGCTAATGCTCTGTGGCTCGGGCCTCCATGTGTTCAGTGTCCCTGGCTCTCAGCCTGCGTCCCTCTCTCCCAGAGTAACTCTAGGGAGGGGTCCCAGTGACTCTGAGCCATGGTACCAGAGTCCAAATCCCAGACGGCCTGGGTTGGCCAGGATTTTGTGGAGATGTCCTCAGGGAGGGCCTAGACCTTGGGCCACTCTGGCCCGGACTTCACTAAGACCCTGGCTGGAGAGGAACATGGCGGGATGATCAGGCCAGACCGGCAGGAGGCCAGAGGGTGCGGCCCAGGCTGGGGACCCAGTGGGAGCTGTGTGACAGAGCCGGACACGAGGAAGTGTGATGGGGAAGGAGGGTGGGTGGGCCTGGGTTCCTTGCTGACACACCCCACTGAACGGCTCCAGTGAGCCCCCTCCCCCCTCACTGTCCCCCTCCTTCTCATTAAGCCCCATACTAAGTGCCCCCCCCCCCCCCAATCTGGCTCTCCAGGCACACTCAGCACAGCTCCGGGCCACCAGGTCCTGCTGCTGTGGCCTCTTCCCAGGATTTTCTGGGGAGACCTCCAGTCGGTTCCCCCTCCTCGGCATGCTGGGAATGCGGCCCCTACACAAGCAGACCCCCTCTGCCGCGGGAGAGGAGCTCAGTCCGATGGACTTTTAAGGACTGAACAGGGAGTAAGCTCCGTCGCTGATCGGGCCAAGCTGTCCTCCGGATATGGCCCGGTCTCCGAGGGGCTTGGCCGGGTGCCCCGGTGGGGAGAGGTCTCAGTGCTGACATCAGGCCTGAACCGGAGCTGGAAGCAGGCTAGGTCTAGCTGGGCTCCTGTCCCTTTTTTGTCCCCACTTGGGTGGTGCTGAGGGCTGAGGTGCCCTGCCCGTCTCTAGCAATCGGGGCCTCTGGTCCCGACTGCTCACCCTGACCGGAGGCCCCTCGGTGCTTCTCAGAGGGGGCTGGGGATGATGGATGTCGTGGTCCCCATGACCGCAGCTGTCATTTTGCAATGCTAGCCCCTTTCCTGACTTGGCCCATGTCATTCTCCAATGGCCCTGTGTTTTCTTACCACTCCCATTTTATAGTTGAGAAAAGTGAGGCACAGAGAGATTAAGTATCTTGTCCAATGCTTTCCAGCTGATAGATGGCACAGCCAGGATTTAGACCCAGTCCTTTGGCTCCCAGTCTTGGGGGACAGAAGATGGGACGGAGGTAAAGTAACACCCCCCCTTCGGTGTCCCCTGTGATCTCTCCCTTTTCACTGCACTTTTGGACGATTCTACCCACCTTGGGCTGTCAGGAGGCTCTTTGCCCGTCTGTGCACGTGGCTCCTGAGCCTATGTGCTTGTGTCATCTAGATCCAGAGGCTCTGGCCAATGTGACTATGACACTTGGGGGCTTGTGCCCAACCCTTGGGCCTCCTAGGCTTGCCTAGTCTTTCCCCATAGGCTGGAGACAGACTCCCCTGCCCCCATCCCCCTTGGGCTAGTAATGGGTCCCTGGCTCCTGGGTGTGGCTTTCAGGCTTCGAGACTCTCCACTACCCAGTTCTGCCCCTCTGCACTGTGGGATCTGGCTTCCCCATCGGTCCCAGGGCTCCAGGAGGGCATGGCCATGTCTAGGTCATCCTGGCTTCCTGGCACTGCCTTTTGCAGGGAAACCTTGGCTGGGAGTTCGGCCAGAGCCTGGGGAGAGGACACACTCGTGAGGAAGCCCTGGGGACTATTTATACCTATCTTGGCACAGAGGTTCTTCTGTGGACCAGGTGAGCCCGCGGGTGGGTGGGGGATCTGGCAGCCTTCTTTGTCTCTCTTCCCCAGGGCTGCGCACGGTCCCTGATCACAGTCCTGGTCTGAGACGATGGTCTGAGTGAGGGCAGGGCCCTGTGCTAGGACACTGGTCATAAAGTGCTTGTGCACTGACCTGTGTGTATATCTGTGTGTGTGCGTTTGTGTGCGTGTGCACATGCCCTGAGTGTGGCTCTGCCCTAACTTGGGAGGCTTGCTTTTAGGGAGAGCCCCAGGGCTCCCCTTTTTCAGTGAGGGACCCCACTTGCTCTGAAACGATGGTCTGAGGGTGGAGGCACGGCCCTGCAGGGAGGCGTGTGGGGGACCTGGGGTGGGTGCCGAGAGACAAGAGGCAGCTCAGGTCATCTGCTCCTTGACTGTACAGGAACGGGCTTCCCACTCTCGGTCAAGTCTGGGGATCTGGGTGGTGGAGATGCAGGGGGCATGGGGGTGGGATGCGGGCTCATGGAGGGAAATAGGGGCAGGGTGTTGAGATGAGCAGCCTCACTTGCCCCAGACTCCTGGCCCCTTCTTCATTCCCTGGACGCGGAGCAGGTGGCAGTCTTCCTTGAATGTCCCGCCCCAGCCCTGCTGTCTGGGTCCCAGACGTGCCTCGGTTTATGGGCCGATGTTCCCTCCCTGGCCAGCTTGGCGGCCACTTCAGACATGCTCGTGCCTGGATGCCCCCCACCTCGCTGAGGACGGAGAACACAGTCTGCCTCCCCCAGCCCCAGCCGCCCCCACCCTGCTAATCCCGAGCGAGCGGCAAGGCCAAGAATGTCTTGCATGCTCTGGCGGGCGAGCTAGCCACGAAGCCTGCTGGAGGGGCATGAATCACGGCCCCCGCCTGCCAAGTGCTCACTTGGGACGTGTTCGAGGCTGGCTGTGCCCAGAGTTGATGGGGAGAAGGGAGGGACGGAGAGCTGGCAGCTGGGATGGGCAGACAGAGCAATTTTGAGGGGAGAGATGTCTGCTGGACTCATCCCTGGTGGCAACACGGAAATTATGTTATAGGATTTTAGGAGCCTGGAATCAGAGTATTGACTTCTCCGCATTCCACAGTCTGAAATGCAAGATTCGCGGAATGTCACATGGCACCCCTCGGGCAGCACACGGGCGCCAAGACCCCGTTCTGCAGGTGGGGACGGGGAGGCTCTGAGAGGGCAGAGAGGTCCCGCGTGGAATCAGGGTGAGGGCCCTCGCGCTTGGGGAGGAGGAGCATCGATGGGAGCATCGATGGTGGAGGAACCCCTCTCGCTCCTCCCACTTACTCCGAGCACCTGAGCCACCCCATGGAGACTCTTGCCTCCCTCTCTGCAAAATCCCCCTGCCTCGCTGGCCTGCCCCTCCCCTCGGTCTCCAGCACCAAGGGGGCCCGCCGGATGCCCGCTCCTGCCGTCTCTACCTGCTCACTCACTTATCCAAACGCTGTCCGCCAAGGGGTGGATGTCCTCTGGCCACAGAGACCTCACCCCAGCCATCTCCCTGCTCTCCCGGGTCTGCAAACGCTTCCTAGCCTTAGCGTGACACCACACTCCGTTTGCTATCATCCTGGAATAAGAAAAGTCCCTCCAAGTGCTCCATCTACCCACTCTCCCTGCTGCCGCAGCTTTCTCCATCTGTCCATGGCCAAGTTTCTTCAAAGAGATGTCCATGCTTCCCATGCCTCACTTCCTCACTGCCTACTCCCTCCGGAACCCTCTCTGGCTTGGCTTCCACCCCCAGCGCTCCACGGACGGACGGAGGGAGGGATGCTGGAGCTTTTGTGGCTAAGTATCACTCTTCCTCTCCTGCCCGCCCCACCCTCCTGCCCGGCCAGCCCCACCTGCCTCAAAGCCCCCGCCCATCCTGGCCTCTTCCTGCCTCCCCCAGAACCTCCCTCTTAGCTCATCCTCACGCTGGTAATCCACCCAGGCCCCCTTCTCTCGGTGTCGTCTTCCTGGTGGCTGGCTGCCCCCACTCTCCCCATCGGATCGCCAGCCCGGCCGTCCCCGGGGCTCCAGACGAGCAGGTGCAGAACCAGGTTGATGTGCCCACTGGGGTGACCCACCGGTCCGTCCACTCAGCTGCCCAGGCTCCTGCAGCCCTGCTCCTCCCCAGGGCTCCCCCTTTTCGGTGAAGGACCCCAATACCTACCTGATTCGTGGGCAGAGACTCTTCGTTTCCCTCACCCCCCACCCTTGGTCCCGTTGGTCAGCCAAGGCCAATCCATGCGATCCCGCAACCTTATCCTGTGACGGCCATTGCCATCCTCCTGAACTCATCCTTTCTGGCCTAGACTGTTACAACATCCGCAGCACTGGTCTCTGCCCCACCAGCTGGCCCTCCGTGGGGAGCCAGGGAGACCTCTTCAAATACAAACCTGATGCTGCTACTTCTCAGCTCAATACCCTTCATGGCTTCCCGCTGCCCACAAGCCCCTCAGGGCCCTCTGTGGCCAGGTCCTTGACCGGCCCCCCCCAGCCTGACCCAGCCCAGCACCCCCACCTCGCGTTCCGTCTGCCTCCAAATGCTCATTAGCCCCAACTGCGTTGTTCTGATTCTTCCTGCTAATCTTTTACAGGCGGTTCCTCCTGCCTGGAATGCACGTTCCCTTTTTCGTCTCGACAAACTGCCTGCCCAAGCCGGAAGTCCCGTCCAGGTCATCTCTGTGCTCTGGCGGCACCCCACACTTGCCACGCTCTGTGCCCACACTGCCTTGCTGGGTCCCCCACTCGACTGCTAACTCCGAGATCAGGGCTATGCTCGATCCTCCTGGGCCTCTCCAAGGGCCTGGGGTTCAGGGAGTCCTTAACATGTACTTCCTGAATGAACCAAAGAATCTGTGGTCCCAGGAAGGCTTTAGTCCTCTCTTTGGGGACCCTGCTGAGATGATGTGACCTGAGACCCTTGCTCTGCTCCTGGCCGGGGGGTCCGACAGTCTGAGTTCTGAGTATCTTTGCTACAGGCTGATGGCTGGTGGGTGGGGGAACTTATTCTCCCCTGGGACTTCTAGCCCCATGGGAGAGGGGCAGAGGGGGGTGCGAGCCTGGGAGCTAGGAGCGCTGGCAGCCAGTGGAGCAGAGGGACGGGTGGTTAGGGGATCACGGGCCTTGCCTGGGCTGCCACTTGGTTTCATCTCTGGGGCACCAGGGCCTTTGAGGGTTCAGCTGGGGAGGGGGCATGAGACCTGTCTCCCCACCCTACTTCAGCCTTGTCCTGGAAGCCCAGGCCGAGAAACCAGGGGCGGAGAAGCCAGCGGAGAAATGGAGTTTATACAACAGCATTCAATATGGTTGCAATAAAGGGGAAATGGAAAAAATGTTAATTTAATTTTGTCCGTGCCCTGGGGACAATGCTCATGGCTCTGAGCTTTCCAACTGCCACCCTGTCCAGCCCTGCTCGAGAAGACTCCAGGGACTGAGGGAATGTGGGGTCGAAGGGTGAGATGGTCTGAACCCCTTGTCCCAGAATGTCCTCCTACTCTCTGTCCCTGTGCCGGCTGCCCCCCCCCCCCCCCCCCCCCCCCGCCATAAAGCTGCCCACTCAGGGCTCCCAGAGCCATGTGCCTTTTAGCCAAAGGACAGCTGCTCACTGGATTTGCCTCCCAGAGGAGAGCCTGGGGTTCTGAAAAAGACCCCAGGCTGGGAGCCCCTTTTGCCTTGATCCATCATTGCCCCAAACTTCTGTGATCCCCATGTCTGCCCCGCTGCCTGACTGTAGAGCTGTTGACTTCCCTGCCTGGGGGCCTCTTCATGTCCCTCCAATTGTCACCTTTGGAGAGGTAGGGGAGGCACAGGCCTCAGGAACACAGCCTTCGGCTCCTTCAGGGGCTCCCCGGTGGTGGTGGCTGTCACCTCAGCTGCCCTCATATTGATGTCATTGATTTAGGTTCTTCTGAAAGTAGCCTTTGAGACAATGACTTGGGTGCAGGTCTTTTATTCAGGAAGAGATCCCAGGAAACACAGCGAGTGGGAAACAGGGAAGGGAGAAAAGCCAACGAAAGGTGTGCGAATGAGCAGACACTGGGGCTCACTCCCCCTGGGGATCCTTTGACAGCGCTTTCCCATAGAATCTTCTATGATGATGGGAAAGTTCTAAATCTACGTTGTACAGTACGGTAGCCATGCGGGCTCCCGAGTACCAAAAATATGGTTGGTGCAACTGAAGAAATGAATTTCTACTTTTATTTACCTTCATTTATCTGTAGGACATCCCTCGGGAGCCCGTGCCTGGGGGAATGAAGTCCCCCCACATTTCTGGGTGGCACCCAGCAAGTTCTCTTGGTGTCAGGGCGCCCCAACACAAAGAAAAGCAGAGGCAAGAGCCATAGGTGGGAAGCCACCACCTGCCAGGAACCCGCCAATAGCCGGGCAAACTCAGGTGGGCGGGGCATCCACGGACGCCTCTCATTGGCTGATAGCTCACCTGCGTTCCCAGTTCTCACGCCCCACAATGTCCCCTCCCCTGTGAGTATCTCCAGGAGGCCCTCGGGACGAGTCACCTGTTTCCATGCTCCGTTGGTCTCTTCCTCTCCGTAGCATTGTCACTCTCCACTGTCACGATGATGGATCTCCATGCCACCTTCCCTCTTTCCTGGAAGGCCCACCTGCCACTCAAGGCCGCGTTTGCCACACTGTGCTATTTTATTAGCAACTAAAATAGAAGGGATCTGTTGTACAACACGGGGAATAATTGACTATAACTGGAGATGCAAATCACAGTTTTTAATTATTTTACTCATATCCTTTTTGGGGATGAGGAAGGGTCTGTTTTCTGTTTACTTAATAGAACCTAAGTGCCAGGAAGGACTTAGCACAGAGGAGACAACAGATGTTTGTTGAATGAACGGATGAATGAATGTATGGGAAATACCAATCCTTACACTCAAGGCCCTCACATCTGGTGGGTGGCTGTGGGTGGGAGATTGTGTCCAAGATCCCAGGAAGAGATCCCAGGAAACACAGGGAGAGGGAAACAGGGAAGGGAGAAAAGCCAACAAAAAGTGTGCGAATGAGCAGAGCCTCCTGTAGGAGGCTTAGTGGGGGACCTGAGGAGGTCTGCGTCCTGGTAAGCTCAGGAAAGTCTTCCCATGTGTCCTGAACTCCAATCTGTACCCCAGCCAGTTGGCCAACACTCTATGTTTTTTTTTTTTCTACCTTTATTTGTTTATGTGTTTGTTTTGAGAGAGAAAGAGAGAGGGAGAGAGAAAGCATGCATACGTGTGAAGCAGAGAGAGAGGGAGACGGAGAATCCCAAGCAGGCTCTGCGCTGTCAGTGAAAAGCCCGACTTGGGGCTTGATTTCACAAAACACAAGCCACCAACTGAGCCACCCGGGCACCCCCAACACTCTTTATAAATTAATTTATTTCAGGGGTGCCTGGGTGGCTTGGTTGGTTAAGCATCTGACTCTTGGTTTCGGCTCAGGTCACGATCTCATGGTTTGAGGGATCAAGCCCTGCATTTTATTGGGGTTTAATTTCCACACAATAAAGTGCAATCATTCGAAGTTCTATAAGTTCTGACAAATTCTAGAGACCCATGTGATCTCCAGCGCAATCAAATATAGAGGATGGCCAGCACTGCTGAAAGTCCCCTCGTGCCCCTTTACAAACCGGTCCCAGACAACCGCCTACCTGCTTTTTTTTTTTTTTTTTTTAATAGTTTTGATTTTTTTTTTAAATTTTCAGACTTTCTTGAAATCATTGCTAAAATTTACTACACAGTGGGTCATCAATTTTTAACAAATTTCTAAAGCTGAGAATGTTTATTGACCAGAATTAAAATTAAGCTGTAATATCCAAAAACCAACCCTAAAACTCTCTTTTTAAAAAATATTTTTAAGAAGGTTGTTTATTTTATTTATTTATTTTTAATGTTTATTTATTTTATTTTATTTTTTAATTTTCTTTTTTCTTTTTTAAAACTTATATCCAAATTCGTTAGCATCTAGTGCAACAATGATTTCAGGGGTAGATTCCTTAGTGCCCCTTCCCCACGTAGCCCATCCCCCCTCCCACAACCCCTCCAGTAACCCTCAGTTTGTTCTCCATGTTTTTGAGCCTCTTCTGTTTTGCCTGCCTACGTACTTTTTGTGACTGTGGACCACTTTCTTCTTTCTCTAGAGTTTCAGATACAGAGAATCATATAGAATCATTCGGATACAGACTATCATATAGTCTCCACAGTTTCTTTCACTCAGCATGCTTTTGAGATTCATCCGTGTTGTTGAGTATACCAATAATTCCATTGGACGTACCATTTGTTCATTCATTCACAGGCTGATAGATATCAGGGAAATTTTCAGTGTTTGGCTGTTATGAATAAAGCTGTTATGAACATAGGTTGTAAAAGCCTCTGTGTAATCATAGGTTTCCATTTCTCTTGGGTGTCACTTCGACACCTAAATTTTTTTCTTTTTAAAAATTATTTTGGGGCACCTGGGTGGCTCATCGGTAAGTGTCTGACTTCGGCTCAGTTTGTGATCTCGCAGCTCATGAGTTTGAGCCCAATATAGGGCTCTGTGCTGACAGTTCAGAGCCTGGAGCCTGCTTCAGATTCTGTGTCTCCGTCTCTCTCTGCCCCTCCGCATCTCACACTCTCTCTTTCCCTCTCAAATATAAAATAAACATTAAAAAAATAAAAATTATTTTAAATTTATTTTTCCTTTAAAAAATATTTTAAAAATGAGAAATATTTACCTGCCACTGAGTTAGAAAGATATGCTCCTGTTTTCTTTTAGAAACTTTGTAATTTCACTCTTCGCTTCTGGGTCTAGGACCCATCTCGAATTAATTTTTGTGCATGTATGTAGAACGGATCAAGTTTTGGTTTTTTTCCATATAGATATTCGGTTATTCTAGCACCAGTTGAAAAGTCTTAACCTCATTGAATTGCATTGGCACCTTGTTGAAAATCAATTAACTCTACAGTGTGTGGCTCTATTTTTGGACTTCTCCATCTATTTAGGTCCCTTTATATTTCTTTCAGGAACATTTTGTAGTTTTTAGTATTCAAGTATGGTACCTCCTCGGTTAAATTTGTTCCTAAGGGTTTTTCTTTTGGATGTTATTGTAAATGGAATTGTTCTTTAAATGTCCTTTTTGCACTGTTTGTGGCTAGTGTATAGAAAGACAACTGATTTTTGTGTGTTGATTTTGCATTCTGTAACGTTGTGGGATTTATTTATTGTTTTTTTATAGGTATGTGCATAAGAGTGTAAATTCTTTAGAATTTTCTACACATAAGACCATGTATTATGTGACTAGAGATTATTTTATTCCTTTCCAATTTGGATGCCTTTTATTTCATTTTCCTGCCTAATCATTGTGGCCTGAACTTCTAGTACTACGTCTAATAGAAGTGGCAAAAGTGGGAATCCTTGCCTTTGACCTTAAGGGAAAAGCTTTCAGCCTGTCACCACCGAGTATGATGTTAGCTGTGGGTTTTACGTATGTGTCCTTTATCTTGTTGGGGACTCCCTCTTCCATTCCTACTTTATGGAATTTTTTAGTTTTAATCATGGAAGAGTATGGAATTTTGTCAAATGCTCTTTCCACATCCATTGAACTAATAATCATGTCCTCCTTCATTCTCTTGATGTATTTTGCATGGCTTGTTTTTCACATGTTGCATTCTGGGGAGAAACGACATTGGGTCATAGTGTATAATTCTGTTAATATGCTGCTGTATTCACTTTGCTAATAATTAATTGAGGGTTGTTGCATCTATATCCATAAGGGCTGTTAGTCTCTAGTTTTCTTGTAGTGTCTTTCTCTGGCTTTGGTATCAGGGTAATTCTGGCCTTAGCGAGTATTCCCTCCTTTTCCGTTTTTCAGAGGAGTTTGAGATGGATTGATGTTAATTCTTCCTTGAATGTTTGGTACAATTCACCAGTGAAGCCACCTGGTCCTGGCCTCTTCCTTGTTGGAGGTTTTTGATGACTGACTCAATCTCCTTACTTACTATAGGTCTATCCAGATTTTCGAGTTCTTTTTGGGTCAGTTATTACTTTGTGTGTTTCTAAGAATGCATCCATTTCAGCTAGGCTATCTAACTTGTCGACATACAGGTCTTTATAGTATTTTCCTAAGACCCTTTTTAGTTCCATGAAGTCAGTAGCAATGTCCCCGCTTTCATTTTTTATTTTGGTAACTTGACTCTTCCCTACTCTTTTGCTTAGTCAATCTAGCAAAAGATTTGTCAATTTTGTTGTCTTTTCTTTTTTTTTTTAATCTATTTATTTTGAGACAGAGAGAGACAGAGAGAGAGAGAGAGAGAGAGAGCGAGCGAGCCTGAGTGGGATTGGGGCAGAGACAGAGGGAGAGAGAGAATCCCAAGCAGGTTCTGCACAGTCAGTGAGGAGCCGAGCGTGGAACTTGAACCCATGAACCGCAAGATTATGACCTGAGCCAAAACCAGGAGTCAGATGCCTAACTGACTGAGCCACCCAGGTGCCCCTGTTGTTTTTTCAAAGAACCAACTTTTGGTTTTGTTGACTTTATTGTTTTTCTATTCTCTTTTTCATTTACCTCCACTTTAATCCCAATTATTTCCTTCCTTCTACTAACTTCGGGTTTAGTTACCTCTTCTTTGTCTTTTTCCTTAAGGTATAGAGTTAAATTACTCATTTGAGAACTTTCTTTCTTTTTTTTCTTTCTTTTTTTGAATGTAGGCACTTTTTTTGAATGAGCACTGCTTTTGCTACATTCCTTATGTTTTGGTATGCTGTGTTTTCGTTTCATTTGTCTCTAAGTATTTTCTAATTTGCCTTGATTTCTTCTTTGAACCATTTAAGATTGTGTTGCTCGGGGCGCCTGGGTGGCTCAGTCGGTTGACTTCGGCTCAGGTCATGATCTCACGGTCCGTGAGTTCCAGCCCCGCGTCAGGCTCTGTGCTGACAGCTTAGATCCTGGAGCCTGCTTTGGATTCTGTGTCTCCCTCTCTCTCTCTGACCTTCCCCCATTCATGCTCTGTCTCTCTCTGTCTCAAAAATAAATAAACATTAAAAAAAAAAGATTGTGTTGCTTAATTTCCATATATTTGCGGATTTCCCAGTTTTCCATCTGTTACTGATTTCCGGCTTCATTCCTTTGTGGTCAAAGAAGATATGATTTCAGTCTTTTAAGATTATTGAAACTTGTCTTGTGGCCTGATATATGGTTTATCTTGGAGAATGTTCCATGTGCCCTTGAGAAGCATGAGTATTTCGGTGTTGTTTACTGATGTGCTCTATGTAGGTCTGTTAGGTCTAATTGTTTTACAATGTTGTTCGTGTTCTCTTTTTCCTTGTTGACCCTCCATCTAGATGTTCTGTCCATTATTGAAAACGGGGTATTAAAGTCTCAAACTTTATTGTAAGATTGTCTATTTCTCCCTTCAATTCTGTCAATATTTGTTTTTTTCCCTTTTTTCTCCTTTTAAAAAAGTTTTTTTTTTTAAATTTTTTTTTTCAACGTTTATTTATTTTTGGGACAGAGAGAGACAGAGCATGAACGGGGGAGGGGCAGAGAGAGAGGGAGACACAGAATCGGAAACAGGCTCCAGGCTCTGAGCCATCAGCCCAGAGCCTGACGCGGGGCTCGAACTCCCGGACCGCGAGATCGTGACCTGGCTGAAGTCGGACGCTTAACCGACTGCGCCACCCAGGCGCCCCTAAAAAAGTTTTTAATTCCAGCTAGTTAACACACAGTGTAATATTAGTTTTAAATGTATAATATAGTGATTCAACACTTCCATATATCACCTGTTGCTCATCACAAGTGCACCCCTTAGACCCCATCACCTATTTCCTTCATCCCCCAACCGCCTCTCCTCTGGTAACCATCAGTTTGCTCTCTATAGTTTAGAGTCTGTTTCTTGGTTTGTCTCTCTTTTTCCCCCTTTCCTCATTTGTTTTGTTTCTTAAATTCCACATATGAGTGAAATCATATGGTATTTGCCTTTCTCTGACTGACTTATTTCATCTAGCATAATACTCCCTAGCTCCATTTGTGTCATTGTCAATTCTGTCAATATTTGATTCATATATTTTGGGACTCTTTTGTGAATAAATGCTTATAATTGTTGTAGCTTCTTGATGAATTCTTTTACTGATATATCATGTCTTTATGTATCTGTTATAATAGTTTTGACTTAAAGTTTGTTTTGTTGCATGTTAGTATAACTATCCCAGCTCTCTTGGTTAGAGTTTGCATGGAAAATCTTTTCCTTCCTTTCACTTTCCACCTATTTGTGTCCTTGTCTCTAAAGTGAGTCTTTTGCAGGCAGTATATAGTTGAATTATTATTTAAAAATCCCATTTTGCCAATCTCTACCTTTTGATTGGGGAGTTTAGTCCATTTACATTTAAAGTTATTACTGATAAGGATGACTTATCATCCTTATTATATGGCTTCTTCTGCTATTTTCCTGTTTGTTTGCTGTATGTCTTTTGTTCTTCATTTCCTCCTTATTGCTTTCTTTTGCGTTTGATTTTTTTATAGTGAACTGTTTTTATTCCTTTCTCATTTCCTTTTGTATATATCTTTTTTGTGTGTGTGAAGTTTATTCATTTATTTTGAGAGAGAGAGAGAAAACAGGAATTGGGGAGGAGCAGAAAAGGAGAGAGAGAGAATCCCAAGCAGGCTCCACCCTGTCAGCCCTGAACCCAATGCAGGGCTCAAACCCATGAACCATAAGATCATGACCTGAACTGAAGTCAGAT
The DNA here is from genome assembly GCF_007474595.2 of Lynx canadensis. Taxonomy (NCBI): domain Eukaryota; kingdom Metazoa; phylum Chordata; class Mammalia; order Carnivora; family Felidae; genus Lynx; species Lynx canadensis. The sequence goes on along the minus strand of NC_044318.1, from coordinate 30,982,908 downwards.
GCATAACTGACTGAGTCACCCAGCTGCCCCATTGTGTGTATCTCTTATATTTTTTCCTAGTGATTACCATGGAGGTTACAATTAATATCCTGCATTTATAATAATTTCACTTGAGTTGAAATCAACTTAGCTTCAACAACACACACAAACTCTTTTATACAGCTCTGTCCCTCCACCTTTATAACATTGTCAACTACATCTCTATGCATTGTGTACCCATTAACATAGATTTATAATTTTTTTAATGTTTATTTATTTTTGAGAGAGAGAGAGCAAACAGGGGAGGGGAAGAGAGAGAAGGAGACACAGAATCTGAAGCAGTCTCCAGGCTCTGAGCTGTTAGCACAGAGCCTGATGTGGGGCTCAAACCCACAAACTGTGAGATCATGACCTGAGCTGAAGTCAGATGCTTAACCAACTAAGCCACCCAGGCACCCTATATTTATACTTTTTAAAATGATTTTGCCTTTAAAATCTTACGGGAAATAAAAAGAGGAGTTATAATCCAAAATTGTAATACTATTGACTTTTTTTTTTTTTTCGAGAGAGAGAACAGGGGAGGGACAGAGGGAGAAGGATTGAATCTTTTTTTTAATGTTTATTTTTTTAAGAGAGAGACAGAATACAAATAGGGAGGGGCAGAGAGAGGGAGACACCAAATCTGAAGCAGGTTCCAGGCCCTGAGGTGTCAGCACAGAGCCCGATGTGGAGCTTGAACTCATGAACCATGAGATCATGACCTGGGCCGAAGTTGGATGCTTAACTGACTGAGCCACCCAGGCACCCCATAATACTACTGACTTTTATATTTACCTATGTAGTTATATACACTAGAGTTTTTTATTTCTTTATATGATTTCAAATTACTATCTAATGTCATTTCAACCTGAAGGACTCCCTTTAACCCTTCTCATAGGGCAGGTTTACTAGCAATGAACTTCTTCAGGTTTTGTTTATCTGAAAATGTCTTAATTTTGCCTTAGTTTTTTTGAAGGATAGTTTTGCTGGGTATAAACTTTCTTTCAGCAATTTAAATTTAATCGTCCCTCTCCTTTCTGGCCTCCATAGTATGTGATGAGAAATCAACTTTTACTCTTGTTGTGGATTCTTTCTCTCTCTTGCTCCTGTCAAGAATTTAAAAATTCTTTGTCTTTTGACAGTTATGATTTGTCTCAGTGTGGATTTCTTTTAGTTTACCTTACTAGATGTTCTTTGAGCTTCTTGGATTTATTGATTCATGTATTTCATCAAATTTGGGAAGTTTTTGACCATTATTTCCCAAATATTTCTTTCGGCCTCCCTTTCTCTCTCTTATCCTTCTGGAACTCCCATAATGCATATGTTGATCTGTTTGATGGTGTCCCACAGGTTTCTTAGGCCCTATTTACTTTTCTTCATTCTATTTTCTTTCTGTTCCTTAGACTAGATCATTTCAATGGTCCTATATTCAAATTTATTATTTTTTTCTTCTGCTTGTTCAAATCTGCTGTTGGATCCCTCTAGTGGATTTTTCACTTTGGTCATTATACTTTTCAGTTCTAGATTTCTTTCTGGTTCTTTTTATTTTTATTTTTAAATTCTTCCTCACTTATATCTTCATACCTTCAAGGATCATGTATCATTTGCTCATATTTCCTTTTCTTTCTTTTTATTCAAAAATTTTTAATGTTTATTTATTTTTGAAAGAGAGAAAGAGCACGAGTAGGGGAGGACAGAAAAAGAGGGAGGAACACAGAAGCTAAAGCAGGCTCCAAGCTCCAAGCTGTCAGCATAGAGCCTGATGCAGGGTTTGAACTCATGGACTGTGAGATCATGACCTAAGCCAAAGTCAGATGCTTAACCTACTGAGCCACTCAGGTGCCCCTCTTTCTGGTTCTTTTAAAAAATAATTTCTATATCTTTTTTGATACAGATAATTTCTATATCTTTTTTGCTCTTATCTTGTTAATCTATTGCTTTCTTAATTTCCTTGAATCTTTGTTCATAGTTTTTCTTAGCTCTTTGAGCATATTTAAACCAGTAGATTTAAAGTCTTTATCTAGTAAGTCTAATGTCTGAGCTTCCTCAGGGATGGTTTTGATTTTTTTTTTCCTTTGAATGGGCTATACTTTCCCGATTCTTTGTATGCCTTATAATTTTTGTTGAAAACTAGGCATTTTGAATGTTATAATGTAGTACCTTTAGAAATCAGACACTCTTGGGGCACCTGTGTGGCTCAGTCGGTTGAGCGTCCAACTTCGGCTCAGGTCACGATCTCACGGTCCGTGAGTTCGAGCCCCGTGTAGGGCTCTGGGCTGATGGCTCAAAGCCTGGAGTCTGCTTCCGATTCTGTGTCTCCCTCTCTCTCTGCCCCACCCCCGTTCATGCTCTGTCTCTCTCTGTCTCAAAAATAAATAAACGTTAAAAAAAAAAAAAGAAATCAGACACTCTCTTTCCTCCATGGTTTGCTTTTGTTGGCTTTTGATGGCTTCAGTTGTCCATTTGTTTAGTTTGGGCTATTCCAAATTAGTTTTGCAAAGATTGTATTCTTTATTGTGTGCAGTCTCCAAAGTATGTTTTGTTATCTCAGTGGTCAGCCAGTGACCACACAGAGATTTCCTTTATGCCTGGATCCAAAAAGAAAAAAAAAGTAGTACTCCCTTAGTCTTTGTAGCTTGGCTGTGAGCAGTGACACTCCTTCTGTGCTAAGCCACAATTCTGCCTTAGCTTTCACCTTCTCCTTGTGTGGAGCCCACAGAGTCACCAGAGGTGACTCAGGTCTTTTCTGAATATGCATTCCATTCTGGGCATACACACTGCACTCTGTTTACCCTAATATGTTCAGTGACCTTTCTGAGTCCTTATTCCCCTACAGCCTTCCTTCTTTGTCTCCTTCTTTTCAGGATTTTGGGTTCTGCCAGCCACTTATCCCATCTGCTGTCCTTTGCCCCAGGAAGATATGGGGTTATATGACTTTAAATCTTTCCACAGATGGTGCTGCTACCTGGAAAGCTGTTCCAGCCTGGCAGGGGGTGGGGTGGGGCACGAAACAAAAGCCAACCTCTGAGGCATCCCTCAGGGAACCACCAGACAGGTCAAACACACAACTGAAGTATTTTAAGACCAAGGTCTGTGTTAGTTCCCTGACATCAGCAAGGCTGTGATCCTTACAGCCACCATGTTGGGAAATTAGAAATGACACTCACATGGACGAAAATGCCACAATGTTCTCTTATTAAAATTCAATTTTCCTTTTTTTTCTTCAATAAGCATCTTCCTGGTTTCTGTAAATTTTGGATTAGATCCCAGGGGCCCCCCCCCCCCCCGCAAAGGCTGATTAAGTCCATCTTTGTCAGCTTATGGTTGTTTCAGTGGAGTGACTGATTCTTTCAATGTTGTACTCCACCGTTTTCCATGATGTCACCAGGTTTCTCTCCTTTCTTCACTTTGCATTCTTTTTTTTTTTTTGAACACATTTATTTATTTTTGAGACAGAGAGAGACAGAGCATGAACGGGGGAGGGGCAGAGAGAGAGGGAGACACAGAATCCAAAGCAGGCTCCAGGCTCTGAGCGGTCAGCACAGAGCCCGATGCGGGGCTCGAACTCACAGACCGTGAGATCGTGACCTGAGCCGAAGTCGGATGCTTAACCGACTGAGCCACCCAGGCGCCCCTTCACTTTGCATTCTTATTGAGGTAAACAACAAAACGTACAAATCTTGTGCATACAGTTTGATGAATTTTACATATGCCTGCACTCATGCAGCCACCACTCAGATCAAGACACAAAATATTTTCAGTTCCTCAGAAGTTTTCTTCATTCCCCTTTCAAGAGAGTTAACCTGCTCTCTCAGTAAACATAATTATGACTTCTATCGCTCTAAATTCATTTTACCTGTCATAGAAAACTTTATACATGGGATCAAGTCATGGGTACTCTGAGTGTGGCTACTTTTGCTTAGTCTAATGTTTTTAGGACTCATCCATGTTATTGCAGGTAGCTGAAGTTGATTCATTTTTTATTAATGAAACAATTCCACTGTACGACTATATCATGATTTATTTATTCATTCATCAATTGATAGGCATTTAGGTGGTTGCCACTGTGGGTTATTATGAATAGAGCTCTATGAGCATTCTTGCATGTGTCTTTTGTTGGATATGATGTATGGATTTTTCTCTCTTTGGCATATGTTTGGGAGAAGATTCCCTAGGTCATTTGACTCTTGAGGGATGCCCTGTTCCCCATACCCAGTGGCCTTTTCTCTGTATTCATCCAGCTTGATCTCTGGTTTGGCCTTCTGCTTCTTGAACCCCACAACTCCCAAGAATTCTATGACTTTGCCCCGCTAGCTTCTCTCCACCCTATTGAGTTCATTTGTGGGTCCTTTGACTCTTTCTGAGCCCCAGCTGGGGCTCTCCAGCACCTAGACCCTTTTGAGCCCCTTTCTCCATCAGATTTAGCTGTCTGTCTTGGCCATCTCATCGCTTTCCAAAGCCTCATGATCCATAGGCAATCCAGTGACTATGGAACCTGAGGCTTGACCTTCAGCCCTACCTTCCCTTCTAGGAGTGAGCTATTGGCCAACGGCTTGGTGGACGTCTCTGCTTAGGTGGCCCCAGACCCCTCACAATCCACACTTTCCCCACTGCCCTTTCCATTGTCCCTCAGCTTGTCCTCTCCCCTCCACGGTGCCCACCTGAAGATTGCTCCAGTTTTCCTATAGCCACACAGGTCTGGGTCCCCAATTCCTGCACTCTGTCCATTGCCTTTCCCCCAGACACCAATCTGGAGAACCCAAGTACATTGGTATCTCTCCAATGTCTTGGGGAATCTCCCTTCCTTTCTAGCCATGGCTGCTGCCCCAGTTCAAGCCTTAGCATCCCTTTTCAACACTCCTTTATAAGCTTCCAACTTCTAGCCTTGCCTTTGCTAATTGACTTGGCCTGCAGCTCCAGACGTGGCCCCCAAAGCTGGCTCTGGCCATGTCTGCCTCAGCGGTGAGGCCAGGCTCAAGGTCCTGGTTTTAGGTCTGGGCTGCAGCTGAGCCAGCTTTGGGCGCCATTCCTTAGCGCCGATCGTGCATGGCGGACACGCTCTGTGGCCAGGGCTCACAGACAGGTTTTTCAAGTTAGGGATTTGGAAGGGGCTCTAGCGCTGGTTGCAGTTCACAGCTCATGAGGTGCAGGAGAGCCCCTGTGTGAGATCATCTTTTCTGGGGCGGCCGGACTCAGGACTGAGCCGGCTGGGGAGGCAGTTTGGAAAATTTCACACTCGGCCTTGCCATTTGGCTGGCCTCCAGGTGTTTGGCAGCTCAGGTGACTCATGGTGAGGCCTCAGTCAACCCATCCTTCCAGCAAATACTGCGGGACCTGGGGCCACCTCAAGATGGGTCACGAACACGGAGCTCAACGGGGAACTCTGAGAGGCAGACCCTAATAGGAGGGGCTTGTGCTCTTGTTGGGGAAAGGAGATTCATAAGGAAGCAATGAGAGAACAAGGGTGGTGGGACGTTTGGGGGAGGGAGATGGTGTTCAAGATTGGAAAGCTAACTTATTTGAACTATAACATGTCCACTACCCTTTGGAAGGACACAGTAATACCTCTGAGAGAGATGGTATCTCATCATGGCTAAAAGCATGGGCTCTGGAACCAGATTGCCTGAGGCCAACATCTAGCTCTACGGCTTGCTAGCTGTGTGACCTTAGGTAAGTTGCTTAAACTCCCTGAGCCTCTATCTCTTCATGTATAAAGTTGAAATACCAATAATAACACCCATCTACCTACCTCATCAGATATTTGTGATCATTAAATATGTTAACGGAAGTGAAGCATTCAGGGCACTGCCCGACACCTAGCTGATGCTCAACAAACATCGGTGTTGTTATTACTGTCCTTACCCCCGCCTACCTCTCCACCATTCCTTCCCTCCATGCATTGACTACTCCAGCCCCACAGTGGTACTTTTGGCTCTCTCTGTCTACACTCTTGCACCTCCTTCAGACCCAGCTCAAAAACCACTTCTGGGAAGACTTCCCCGACCCTCAGGTCCTTTCCTTCTGTTGTGTCAACACTTGCTCTTTTTAATTTTAAACACGTGTTTACCTGTTCTGGCCTTTTCACCAGCTGGTGAGCAACTTGAGAGCAAGTCTGTGTCTAAACCATTTCCTTGTTCCTAGCACCCCACGCCTCTGGAGCTAGCCCTGATAGCCACCTAATAACCTTTTGTTGGATAAGTAATTGAAGGAATTGATGACACATGATAAGAAAACCCAGTGGAACGCTGACAGAGAATCCTAAAATGCAGCAGGTGCCGTGTCGTTTTTTGACCAGGCATAAACTGGCAATGGTGTTGCGTGGAGTCAAGGCTGTGCAGAGGCCATGTTGTGTGCTCCTTTATGTGGCAGTGGTCAGGGCAGACTTTCTGGAGAAGGAGGAGTGGGAGTGACGACCCCAAGCTGGCTCCAACTGGCTCCAAAGATGTCAGGCTCTGTGGGATTGGCAGCTGGTGCCCCTATGATTTGCCCTGGGCCACTCTGCTGCCACTTTGGGACCAGGGGAGCGTGGAAGAGCGTAGTTCCCCATCTCTGGTCTGAGGAAAGGGCTCAAATGTGAGATGATGGTGGTGAAGACCAGCCCCCATCCCCCGACACACACGGAACCTCTTAGAATGGATTTCACGCTCCCTGTTCTAATGCGGACCGTCTCCGCTTTGCTTTGGAAAAACAGAGGCCTTGCTCCAGCCTCCTGAAACCAATTGGAAACAAATCTAACATCCTTATCCCTCCCCCAACATCTGTGGAGGCCAAAAAAAGGCAGAGCAAGGGAGAACACAATTGCCAAGGGACTCAGGACCCCACTCCCTGCAGTGAGCAGAGTGGCCACTTCCCTTGGATGGGTGGGAGCCAGCTCTGATGATCTCTCCAAAGCCACACTCCCCAGCTGTCTGTCCATCCTGCTTGTTCACCAGGGAGGTTATGGACGGGGCCCAAGAAAGCCATTGCTGGACATAGAGCTAAAGCCACACTCCCCCTCTGCAGTACTGATGTTTGCCTCATCTATAAAGTCTGTGCTCCACAGCCTTCTGTCCTGGCCCTGGTCCCCACTGCTCCTACTTATGCACTGTCCTCTCCCCAGTGGCCTGTCACCCAGCTGGGGCTGAGAAGCCTGGCTTTGCCCCTCCACTGCCTGGATGACCTTGGCAAGTCTTTGCATCTCTGAGCCACTGTTTCTTGGTGGGTAACATGGAGAGAGAGAGAGAGAGAGAGAGAGAGAGAGATCACCTGTGTGAGGTGGGAGGCAGCCCCATGAGGGGGTATAGAAAGGGATTCATGTAAGTTATTGCCATCACGCTTGTCTATCTCTGGTTCTGAGCCTCACTTCTGTTCATCCAGTTCCTTGCCATTCATGGTCCAACTCTGGGCCATTCGCCCCAGGAAACTTCCCTGGACCACTGTACCCCTCAAGGATGCCTTGTTGGTATTGCACTCAGTATCATTCAGAACTTACCACGCACACCTGTTTACATTTACATGTCTGTTTTTTTTTTTTTTTCTGAAAAACATGACATTGGAGGTCAAAGGTCTGGGTTTGAGTCTCTGCTCCATCCCTGCTGGTTAGCTGAGTCAGGAAGGTGGCCCGTAGTCTCTCTCCAAGCCCCAAGTTCCTCATTTATAAGCAGATGTGGTTACGATCGTGCCCACTTCCCAGACTTCTTATGGGGCGCCAATGGGACGCATGCATGTGAAAGCATTCTGTAAACTATAAAAAGTACTTGGTCATGTTGCTTCTTTCTGTTTCTAGTTTGATGTAGGTTCCCCATGGGAAAGACCTGCTTCTGCTGAGCCAGGAGGGTTAGGCTGGGAGGGTATGGTCCCATGCGGGTGCCCAGTGAGTGGCCCTACTGGACCCCATATGAGGGAAGCCCTTGTGCCCTGGTGGGAGCGGGCCAAGAGTGGTGGCCTGATGTGACCCAGATGGCCCACAGGAGCGCTGGCAGGAGGAGGCAGCAGTGGCGACCCTGGGGAGGGATTTCCGGCCTTGGTCCCAGTCTAAAGACATCCAGATGGTCTCTTGAAAGATGTTACCCAGGAAGCCAGTTGCCAGACATGAAGACTCAGAAAGGAGGTCCAAAGACACAACCAGAGGACACAAGAGGACACATTTGATCATTGAAACATGAAAAAACAATCGAAACTTTGGATTGCCCAAAGCCCAGCTAGAAACCGCCAAAATATAAACACCCAGTGGTAAACAGAGCACAGCGATTGGATTGTGAAATGGAGTGCCAGAAAATTTGAAATAATTGAATTATAAAAATTCATAATTGTGAAAATGATGGAGAAAGGCTGCCTGGTGTAACGGGGTGGGGGGGAGAGAGGGCTGGACCGGAGGAGGACGTCTTCCTGAGTGATACACCCAGGTGGGACTGGGTCTGTGTCCCCTCCGTGTTCCCCAGGTCCAGCCAGAAACTAGGTCCAGAGTAGGCATCAGTGAGGTCCTGCAGACCTCAGACATGCAGCCCAGACCTTGAAGATAACAGCTGTGGATGGGTCGTGCAGGCCAAGTATTTGGACTTGAGCTGTAGTGAAGCAAAGATCTGGGGGGTGGTACCTGAAGTAAACAAACTAGGGAGGGAGGGAGGAAGTCACAACGTAATAAAGAGACAGATCTCTAGGAGTGGGTGATGGGCTGGGGATTGCAGACGGAGGGTGGTGGTGGTGGTTGGAGATGATCCTCGCATTTGGAGATCAGGAGATACGGTGGGTAGGGAACAGGAAAAGTAGGCTTGGAACAGAAAAGGGTAAAAGGATGATCTCAGTGTGGGGTTGATGGAGGCCGAGGTGGGCAGGCCAGCTGGACATGTCTATGGGAGTCTGGAGAAACAGGCTGAGGTCAGAAGAATACACTGGAGTTTCAGCCTTGGGAGTGGTCTGAGTTGGGTTTCTTACAAGCAGACCCTGAGATGCGATTTATGCGCAAATCATTTATTCAGAAATTGCTCCTCGGGGCCCCAGGGTGGCTCACTCGGTTAAGCGTCTGCCTCTTGCTTTTGCCTCAGGTCGGGATCTCACGGTGTGTGAGTTTGAGTCCCGGGTCGGGCTCTGCACTGTGTCAGCGAGGAACCTGCTTGGAATTCTCTCTCCCTCTCTTGCTGCCCCTTCCTGGCTTGTTGTCTCGCTCTCTCTCGCAAAATGAATAAATAAACTTAAAAAAAAAAAGTGCTCCTAGGGAAGGCTAGCAGGGGGACAGGAGGACCTATCAAGCAAAAGCCTGATCTCAGGATGAGCCCCAGGAGTCTGATCCCGAGGGGACTCTGGATCGGGTGTTATACATCCTGGCCCGAGGCAGGCAAGCTGGACTCTCCTGGGTGTGACTGTTTCTGCAGGTGCCAGTCAGTTGGGGACTGCGGCAACGGGAGGTGAGAAATTCCTGGCACCCTGGCCGTCTGCAAGTGCAGGAAAGCCCGCTCCACAGCCCACAGGGACAGTCCTCCAGAAAGATCCATGAGCCGGTTGTTGGAAGAGGACCTACCAAGGCCAGGGACGCAGAGGGGGTCTCTGACCTCTGCCGCGTAGGAAGCGCATTGTGTCTGCTCCCCAAGTCAGCAGTGCACTGACAGTCACTGAAGCTGATTGAAGCAAAAGAAGGAATTTGTTGGCCCAGGTAGCTGGGAAGTCCAAGGGTGTGGCCAGATCCCGGGGCGGAATGATGTCACTGGGTTTCTCTCCCTCCAGCTTTCTGCGCGGCCCCCAGCGTGCATCGGTGTCTCTCTCTGACAAGCTGTCTCCAGGAGTCGGGAAAACTGGCATCTAGCAGCCCCCGGGCACCATTCTCAGAAGTCCCAGTACGAAAGGAAGAGAGACACCCTTCCTCCCAGCTGCCAAATGCAAATCTCAGAGAAGATTAATTTTTCTTGCTGGGCTCCCCTGCCCGTCCCTGAGCCAATCACTATGGTGCATCTGGTCCTGAAAGGACCAGGAAAGGGACACCGTCCACTTCCTGGGTCTCTGTCTGTCTCTGTGTCTCCCTTTCCCTTCGTATTTCACTCAGGCCCTAGTCACATGCCTACCTCTATGAGGGGGGGACAGGGAAGGGCCAGCCCCTCCAGACCAGTTGAAATGGATTCCCCATGAAATAAAAGGGGGTTCAGTTACTGAAGGTGGGGGTGCCAGCTGATGACGATGACGTCCTTTCCAACCTGGGCTGGGGGGAGGCTTCTGTTTCTGAAATGGAGAGGACCCCCTAAAGACCTCTGGGAAGGTCAGGGTGGATCTTGGGTGGGGGTAATGGAAAAATGGAGAGCCATCTAAGTCCTGCCCTTGAGAGAGGGAGAGACGGGGAACAGGCTTTGGCTGGGAGGCTGGAGCTGTCTGGGATCTGGCCTGGGACAGGAGAAGGGGCAGGAGCAGGCTCTACATGGAGGCCCAAGGGGGCCGGTCTTGGGTTTGGGGAGGTGGCTCCTGAGAGCTAGCTCGTGGCACGGAGAGGAACAGACACGCGCCGTATCCAGCTGAAAACGAGAGGCTGGGCAGAGCTGGTAAGAACAGCTTTCGGCTGCAGGGCTGTTCCAGCAGTCAGGCAGGAAGGACACAGCTGGCATCCGAGGGCAGGCTGGCTCGACGTTGACCCTGAAGTTCCAGCTCTGCTGGTGGGCACGATGGGCTCCGTCAGTGCCTGGAGTCAGCCCCCAGATTCAGGGGAGGGGGGCAAAGAGTGGGCCATTCTTACAGGACCAGAAAGTAGACTGGTGGTTGCTTAGGGCTGGGAGGGACTGGGAGGGGGGCCGGAAGTGATAGCTAGGACACACGATTTCTTTCTTTTTTTTTTTTTTTAATGTTTATTTATTTTGAGAGAGAGAGAGAGCATAAGCAGGGAAGGGGCAGAGAGAGGGGGAGAGAGGGAGAATCCCAAGCAGGCTCTACGCTGTCAGCACAGAGCCCGACACAGGGCTCGATCCCATGAACATGAGATCATAACTTGAGCTGATGTCAAGAGTCGGACACTTCGCTGACTGAGCCACCCAGGTGCGCCAGGGTTTCTTTGTGAGGTGATGAGAATGTTCTAGAATGAACTGTGCTAATGATTACACAAAGCTGCGAGTATATTAAAGACCACCGAATTGTACATTTGGAACATGTGAGTTGTATGGCATGTGAATCATATCTTAATAAAGTGGAGTGGGTTTTCTCGGTTAGAGGCGTAAAGGCAGCTATGGTTCACATGGCCCCTAGGCTCTGGGTGGTGGGACCAACTTCAGACCCCATCTTCTTCTTCCCTTTTCTTTTTAATTTCTATTTATTTTTGAGAGAGAGAGACAGAGAGAGAGAGAGAGAGAACGAGTGGGGAAGGGGCAGAGAGCGAAGGAGACAGAGAATCCGAAGCAGGCTCCGTGCAGTCAGCACAGAGCGTGACGCGGGGCTCGAACTCTCGAACCGTGAGATCATGACCCGAGCCGAAGTTGGCCGCTCAACCAGCTAAGCCACCCAGGCGCCTCCAGACCCCACCTTCCGGTGGGACAACGGAGAGGACTGGTCTGTCTGAACCTGCTTGTCTGCAATAGCTCCCCGCTGGTGTGCCTACTTTCCTCCGTAGTCAGGGCGCCTTTGCGAATGCAAATGTACTCATATCACTGCGTGACTGACCTGAACGTCTGGCCTGCTGACTGCCCATCCTGACCCTTTTTCCATTCTTTGAACTTGATATGGCCTCAGGTCTTTTGCATTTCCTATTCTTTGTGACCCAAACTCTGTTCTCCTCCTTTGACCCAAGAAATGTATTTCCTTTTTCCTCTCCAACCGAGCACTTATTCCGTGCATAATTATACATTCCAGTCGGTTGGTTTGGAAAGCAAGCTCTCTGGGTATATGTGTGCTCACCCTGACTCAGAGCACTCAATAAAAATGTGTGAAATTAGTGAAGGAATATTCTCTCTGCCCTGGGGAGGCTGGAGCCTGCAGAGGAAGTCTCTGGGAGACAGCTGGGTGTGGGCAGACAGGATGAGCAGGTGAGTCCCATCTACCCAGGTCATAGCCCAGTGATTATTGGTGGCGCTGGGCCCTGAGGTCACATGTCTGTCTGTGGCCACTACCCAGGAGGGCAGAAAGTCCAGCAAGAGTGGGGCCCCTGTTTTAGCTGCTGCACTTTTGTGGGCTGGAGGCAGGGGCTGTCCTCAGACTACAGCAGGGAGGCTCCAAGGGCAAGGAGATGCCTCGGCCTGGAAAATCACATCACGAGATCGAGGCTGGCCCTGGGACAAGGCAGGGAAAGTGCTGAGAGGCTGGAGTTCCAAGAGACACAAGCGGAGAGACTAATTCTTGGAAAGTGGAAACCCCCAGGGGAGCCGAAGTGGGTCTTTGAGCTGCTGGCGAGCACCATTCTGGCTTTGGGACCATCCCGAGTGGTGAAAACAGAGCGGCTGGAGATTTTGGCCACCTCGCAGTGTGGACAGGACAGTGAGGTCCAAGGACGGGAGCCATCCTCCAAGGCTGCGCGAGCTGGAACTCGGGCCCAGGTATCCTGGCTCCTGGCCCGGCCTCTTTTCTCTCTGCCAGGCCGCCGCTGCCTCTTCCAAATGGGAAAATCCACGTGGCATTTCTCCTTGATTCTGGAAGGGATAATATAGCGTGTGTGTGGACCATCACAAGCCTGATTGTGTAAAGTGGATTTATCTTCCTGAGCATCCTTGGCTGGGGTGACTCTCCAAAGCATCTCTATCCTCTGCGTCCCCGTAGGCTGCCGTTGCCAATTTGCTTTATTGTTTTTTGAGACTTTTAATCTAGGAATAACTTTGAACTTACAGAACTGTTGCAAGAATGTTATACGGAACGCCCAGTGATTTTCTTTTTAACCTAGATTTGTCACTACTCTACATTTTGCCCCATTTGCTTTATCATCTAATCTCCCCCTATGCAGACATACACACACAGACACACATTAAAAACGGAGTTCGTACTGATACATCTATTCAGCCACCTAGTATACTTCTAGGCTACTCCTTATCATGTGCCTCTGTTCCTCTTCTCCAACAACGAGAAGCCTGGCTCCCGCTTTCCACTCATTTGCTCAAGCCCAGAATATAAGAAAATAGTTTCAGAGCTGATGACCCATATCACCGTAATAGGGCAAACCCGCCAACTGGAACTCAATATTTATTTACATTGCCCTAAGATAAAAGTTAATATAGAAAACACACGATTCTGAAGTGTCTACTTTGCTGAGTTTTCACAAATACATACGCTTATGTTTCCCATAGCCCAATTGCCTTGGGTATCTCAGGCAAATATAACAAAATACCATAGACATTTCTTTCCCATGGTTCTCCTGAGAAATCCAAGATCAAGGTGACAGCAGATTCAGTTCTTGGTGAGGACTCTCTCCCTGGTTTGCAGATGGCTGTCTTCTTGTAGTGTCCTCACATGACAGGACGAGAAAGGGAGAGAGAGAGAGCGAGAGAGAGAGAGCGAGCGCTAAAGTTCTGGTCTCTTTATCTTCTTACAAGGTGGCTAATCCCATAATGGAAGCCCCACCATCATGACTTCATCTACCCCTAATTACTTCCCCAAAGCCTCACCTCCAAACGCCATCACATTGAGGGGTTAGGGCTTCAACATATGAATTTTGGAGGGACACAAACATTCAGTCCGTAACACCAGTCGAGGTAGAGAACACTTCCATCATTTCAGAATATTCTCTAGGGTAACTAACTAGAAGTGAAATGGCTGGGTGGTAAGGGAAGTGTATGTCTAACCAAACAAGAAATCATCCAAACTTTTCTTACAGCATTTGTCTTTTTACATTTCTGCCAACAGTGAAGGAGATTGTTGTTCCACATTCTCACCAACATTTGGTATTGTCAGTCTTTTAAATTTTAGCCTGTGGAGTAGGATCATACAGTATACATCCTTTTTCAGCCAAATAGGTATGCAGTGGTATCTCACTGCCATTTTAATTTGCATTTCCTGCAGACCAACTATGTTGAGTATACTATCATTTATAAAACTACCTTTGAGAAGTATTTAATTTTAGAATTTTTGCCTGTTTTTTAATTGGGTTTATTTTATATTATTATTGTATTTATTTAATGTTTATTTATTTTTGAGTGAAAGAGAGAGAGAGAGAGAGAGAGAGAAAGCATGAGTGGGGGAGGGGCAGAGAGAGAGAGGGAGACACAGAATCTGAAGCAGGCTCCAGGCTCTGAGCCATCAGCCCAGAGCCCGACGCGGGGCTCGAACCCACGAACCGTGAGATCATGACCTGAGCCGAAGTTGAATGCTTAACCAACTGAGCCACCCAGGCGCCCCGAGTTGTTTATTTTTTATTATTGATTTGTAGGCATTCTTTATATATACTGGGTATAAGTCCTTTGTCAGATACATATTTTGCAAATATTTTCTACTGAGTCTGTGGCCTATTTTCTTTTTGGTGACTTTTTATTGTAGTAAAAAACACAAACATAAAATTTACCATCTAACTACTTTATTTTCTTCTTTAGTGCTTTTTATTTTTGAGAGAGAAAGAGTGTAAGCCAGGGAAGGACAGAGAGAGAGGGAGACAGAGAATCTGAAGCAGGCTCTGTGCAGTCAGCAGTCTGATGCAGGGCTTGAACTCATGAACCAATGAGATCATGACTTGAGCCAAAGTCAGACATTTAACTGACTGAACCACCCAGATGCCCCTTTAACTTTTCAAATGTAAAATCCAGTGGCATTTAGTACATTCAAAATATTGTGCAACCATCACTACTAATTCCATTTTCATCACCCCCAAAGGAAACCCAATACCCATTAAACTATCACTCATCATTCTCCCATTTTCCAACCTCCTGCAGCCATTCATCTACTTTCTGTCTCCATAGATGTCACTGTTTCACGTGAATGGAGTCATAAGTGGTCTTTCGTGTCTGGCTTCTTTCATTAACATAATGTTTTTCAAGGTTCATCCACATTGTAGAAAGTATCGAAATTCCATTCCTTTTTATGGCTGAAGAATATTCCATTGTATGAATATATCACAATTTGTGTGCCTACTCCTCAGTTAATGGGCATTTGTGTCATTTCCATCTTTTGACTATTACGAATAACTCCACTATGAACATTTATGTACACGTTTTCTTGTGAACACGTTTCAGTTCTCTTGGATGTATACCAAAGAATGGAATTGCTAGGTCATAGGGTAATTCTATGTTTAACTGAAAATTGCCACACTGTTTTCCACTGTGGCTATACCATTTAACATTCCCACCAGCAATATATGAGAGTTCTCATTTCTTCACAACCTCACCAAAACTTATTTTTCATATTTGGATTATAGCCATCCTTGTGGGTGTGAAATAGTGTCTCAATGGAGTTTTGATTTATATTTCCCTAATGACTAATGATGTTAAGCATCTTTTCATGTGATTTTTTGCCATTTATGTATTTTATTCGGAGAAATGTCTGTTCAAGTCTTTTTTGTTATTGCATTGTAAGAGTTCTTTATATATCCTGGATACTAGA
This sequence comes from Lynx canadensis, assembly GCF_007474595.2. Taxonomy (NCBI): domain Eukaryota; kingdom Metazoa; phylum Chordata; class Mammalia; order Carnivora; family Felidae; genus Lynx; species Lynx canadensis. The sequence goes on along the minus strand of NC_044318.1, from coordinate 30,967,431 downwards.
TCCTTACCAAAGGTGTGATTTAAAAATATTTTTTTCCTTCTGTGGATTGTTTTTCAACGTCCTTGATAATATCCTTTGATGTACAGAAGTTTTAAATTTTGATGAAATTCCATTTATCTTCCTCTCTCTCTTTTTTCTTTTTGCTTGTGCCTTTGGTGTCACATCTAGAAAAAACATTGGTAAATCCAAGGTCATAAAGATTTACCCCTATGTTTATTCCCTAAGAGTCTTATAGTTTTAGCTCTCAGAAACCAATAAGCCAACAAGGAATTACCCAAATTTCAAATGGGCAAGTGATTTGAATAGACATTTCTCCAAAGAAGATATACAAATGGCCAATAAACACACGAAAAGATGCCCTATATCATTAATCACTACGGAAATGTGAATTAAAACCATAATGAATACTAATTTTTACCCACTAGGATGACTATACTCAGAAAGAGGGACGATAACAAGTGTTGTTTAGGATATGGAGAAATTGGAGCCTTCATACATTGCTGTGGGAATGTAGAATGCAGTCCCCATGGAAATGTTTAGCAGTTCCTCAAAAAGCTAAAACAGATACCCTATGACCTGGCAATTCCATCCCATTTCAATGGGTTGTTTTTTTTCACTCCACTAGTATTGTTCTTTGATGCACAAAAGTTTTAAATTTTGACGAAGTTCAATTTGTCTTTTTTTTTTTTTTTTCCCTTTGGAGCTTGAGATTTTGGTATCCTACACAAGAAACCATCACATAATCCAAGATCATACAAATTTATCCCTATATTTTCTTCAAGGAGTTTAATAGTTTTAGCTCTTATAGGTGTTTGATCTATTCTGAGTTATGGTGTGAGGTAAAGGTATACAGTGTCATGTGAAGGGCCAACTTGAGTCTTTGCCTGTGGGTATCTGGTTGTTCCGGCACTCTTTTGTGAAGACGCTGTCCTCTCTCCATCTAATGGTTTTACCATCTTGTCAAAAATCAACCAACCATAGATTATATGGGTTTATTTCCAGACTCTCAATTCTATTCCATTGGTCTATGTGTCTATCCTTATGACAGTGCCACAAGGTGTTAATTACCGTAGCTCTGTAGTAAGTTTTGAAACCAGAAGTTTGAGTCGCCCCACTTCGTTCTTTTTTAAGATTGTTAGCTATTTGAGGTTCATTGCATTTCCGTTTGAAGTTTAGAATCATCTTGTCCAACTGCAAAAGAAAAAAGAAAAAAGGCAGTTGAGATGTTGAAGGGGATTGCATTGACTATGTAGAGCAATTTGGGAATTATTGCCATATTAACAATATTATGTCTTCTTATCCATGAATATGGGATGTTTTCTCATTCACTTAAATCTTCTCTAATCTCTCTCACCAGCGTTTCCTAGTTTCTGTATAGGTTTCATACTTCTTCTGTTAAATTTATTCCTAAGTATTTTATTCTTTATGATGCTCTTGTAAATGGAATTATATTCTTGGTTTCCTTTTGAGACTGTTCATTGCCGATGTACAGAAAAATGACTGGTTGAATATTGACATTGTATCCTGTAGGTTTGATGAGCTGGGGTTTCTGTGTATTAGGGTCATGGCATCTGCAAATAGAGTTTTACTTCTTTTCTAACCTGGATGCCTATCTTTTTCTTGCCTTATCGTCAACATTAGCATGTCCCCTACACAAGGAGGACAGGCAAATTCTTGCCTTATTGTCTTGGCTAGAACCTCGAATACAATGTTGAACAGAAGTGGTGAGAACAGATATTCTTGTCTTATTCTTGGTCTTAGGGAACAAAACTTTCAGTTTTTCACAATTAAATATGATGTTAGCTTTGGAATTTTTGTACATGGCCTTCATCAGATTGAGGAAACTCCCTTCTATTGCTAGTTTGTTGAGTGTTTTAATCGGGAAAGGCTGTTGATTTTGTTAAGTGCTTCTTCTGCATTTATTAAGATTATCATGTCTTTGCCTCCTCTATTTTGTTAATATGTTACATTTCATTGATTGATTTTTGTATATTGAAACAAGTTTGCATTCCTGGGAAAAATTCCACTTGGTCACTGTGTATAATCATTTCTGTATGCTGCTAGGTTCAATTTTCCAATATTTTATTGAAGATTTTCCATCTGTTTTCATAAGGAACATTGGTCTGTAATTTTCTTTCCTTGTGATATTTTTTGTCTGGTTTTGGTAACTGGGTAATACTGGCCTCATAGAATGGCTTAGGAAGTGTTCTATCCTCCTCTTTTTGAGGAAGAGTTTGAGAAAGATTGGTGTTAATACTTTTTTAAACCATGGGTAGAATTCAACAGTGCAGCCTTCTTACCCAGGCTCTTCTTTGTTGAAATCTGTTTGATTACTAACTAAAATTCTGTTATAGACGTTTTCAGATTTGCTTTTTCTTTTTCAGTCGTCCTTTTGGAGAGTTTGTGCAATTCTAGGAATTTTTCCATTTCATCTAGGCTTTCTGGTTTGTTGGCATATTATTGTTCATAGCATTCCCTTATAATCTTTGTTATTTCTTTAAGGTCTGTATTAATGTCCCCTTGTTTAGTTGTTGAGTTTAGTAATTTGAGTTTCCTCTCTTTTTTTTTCCTTCATCAGTCTGGCTGACAACAATTTGTCAATTTTGTTGATCTTTTCAGAAAACCAACTTTTTCTTTTGTTGATTTTCTCTACTGATTTTCTATTTTCTGTCATTTATTTCCATGCTGGTTTTCATTATTTCCTTCCTTCTACTTGCTTTGGGTTTAGTTTGCTGTTTTTCTGTTTCTTACCATGGAACATTAGGTTATTAATATGAGATCTCTCTTCTTTTTTTCCATTTAGGTATTTATAGCTACAAATTTCCCCCTAGACTGCTTTTGCTCCATCCCATAAATTTAGGTGTGTTGTATTTTTGTTTTCATTAATCTTGAAATATTTTTGTTGCATAATCTGTATGCCCATCGTGGGACTGAAACTCAAAACTCTGAGATCAAGAGTCACATGCTTTACTGACTAACCCAGCCAGGAGCCCCTAATCTTGAAATACTTTTCAATTTCCCCTTGTGATTTCTTCTTTGATCCACCTGTTAACCAACAGGTATATTGTTTAATTTCCATATATTTATAAATTTTCCAAATTTGCTTCAATTGTTTGTTTTTAATTTCTTTCTATTGTGGACAGAAAACATACTTTTTATCATTTCAATCATCTAAAATTTATTGGGACTTGTTTTATGGCCTCATTGCTGGAAAATGTTCCATATTCACTTGAGAAGAATGCATAGCCTGCTGTTGTTAGGTAGAATGTTCTAAAGATGCTTGTTAGGTCTAGCTGGTATATATTTCATTTCCTGTTGATCTTCTGTGTAGTTATTCTCTTCATTATTAAAAGTTGGATATTGGGGCACCTGGGTGGCTCAGTTGAGCATCTGACTTCGACTCAGGTCACGATCTCACAGTTCGTGAGTTCGAGCCCCGCGTCGGGCTCTGTGCTGACAGCTCGGAGCCTGGAGCCTGCTTTGGATTCTGTGTCTCCCTCTTTCTGCCTCTCCCCCCCCACCCCCACACTCTGTCTCTGTCTCTTTCTCTGTCTCTGTCTCTCTCTCTCAAAAATAAAATAAACATAAAAAAATTTTAAGTTGGATATTGAAATGTCTAAATACTCTTGTTGAATTATTTATTTTTCCCTTCAATTCCTTAAGCTTTTGTTTTTTGTTCTTTGAGGCTCTGTTGTTAGGTCATATATCCTTACAATTGTACCTCCTTGATGGATTGGCCCTTTGTCATTAAGAAATGTCTTTCTTTGTCTTCTGTAAAAAAATTTTTCTTAGAGTCTTTTTAAAAAATGTTTATTTATTTTTGAGAGACAGAGAGAGACAGAGACAGAGCACGAGCAGGGGAGGGGCAGGGAGACAGGGAGACACAGAATTGGAACCAGGCTCCAGGCTCTGAGCTATGAGCACAGAGCCCGACTTGGGGCTCGAATCCACAAACCCTGAGATCATGCCCTGAGCCAAAGTCGGACACTTAACTGACTCAGCCACCCAGGTGCCCCAATCTATCCATTCATCAGTTTAATTTATGTGTTTACATATAAAGACAGACTTCTGCCATTTTGCTATTTGTCTTCTAATAGGTTGCATATCTTTTTGTCCCCCAGTTCCTCCATTATTTCTTTCTTCTGTGTTTTAAAGTGTTTTCTTGTGCACCATTTTAATTCTTTGTTGTTCCTTTATTATATATATTTTTAGTTGTTTGAAATTGCCCTGGAGATTATAATTAACATTTAAATTTTCATATCTTATTTATTTATTTATTTATTTTTTATTTATTTATTTATTTTTAAGTAGGTTCCACACCTAACGTGGGGCTTGAACTCATGACTGTTAAGATCAAGAGTTGCATTGTCCACTGACTGAGCCAGTCAGGCACCCCCCCCCAACATTTTAATTTATAACAATCTAGTTTGGATGAATACTAACTTAATTTTAATGGTATACACACAGTTTGCTCCTATATAAGGCTTTGTTACCTCCAACCTTACTGTTCGTGTTCAAATTCCATCTTTATCCGTGGTGGGCCCATCAACATAGATTTATAATTACTGCTTTGTACAATTGTCTTTTAAATCAGATAGAAAAAGGAGTTACAAATGAAAGAATATATTTATACTGTCTTTTATATCTGACTATGCGGCTACATTTCCTGGCGGTCTTTATTCTTCATGTGGATTTTAGTTACGGCCTAGTGTTATTCCATTTCCACCTGACGGACTCCCTTTAGCGTTTGTGTAAGAGAGATCTGCTAGCCGCAAACCCTCAGTTTTTGTTTATCTGAGGATGTCTTAATTTCTCCTTTTTTGTTTGTAGGGTTTTTTTTTTAAGATTTTATTTATATTTATTTATTTATTTATTTAAAAATAAATTTTTTTACATTTTATTTCTTTATATTTTGATAGAGAGAGACAGAACACAAGTGGGGGAGGGGCAGAGAGAGAGAGACGGAGACACAGAATCCGAAGCAGGCTCCGGGCTCCTGGCTGTCAGCACAGAGCCCGACGCGGGGCTCGAACTCACGAACCGCGAGATCATGACCTGAGCCGAAGCCGGACGCTTAACCGACTGAGCCACCCAGGCGCCCTTATTTTTGTTTATTTTTTAAAGTAAATTCTATGCCCAAGGTGGGGCTTGAACTTACAACCCCAAGCTCAAGAGTCTCATGGTCTACCAACTGTGCCAGCCAGGCACGGTTTTTCCTTCCAGCACCTTGAATATGTCACCCACTGCCCCTGGCCTCCATGGCGTCTGATGAGAGCTCAGCTGTTAACCTTATTGAGGATCCTGTGTATGTGATAAATCACTATCTCTTGCTGCTTTCAAGACTCTTTCTTTGTCTTTTGACAGTTGGATTATGATGAATGTAGGTGTGGATCTCTGCGTTTTTCCTAGTTGAAGATTTTTAAACTTCTTGGATATGTACAGTCATGTTTTAATCAACTTTGGGACATTTTTGGTGATTATTTCTTGAAATATTCTTTCTCCTGTTCTCCCTCTTCCCTCTCCTTCTGAGATTCCCATTAGGCTTATGTTGCTATGCTTTCGGTATCCTACAGGTCTCTGAGGATGTGTTCGGTTTTCCTCCCCCTACCGCTTTTTTTTTTTTAAACTCCTCCTCTATCTGGATAATCTCGATTGAGCTGTCTTCAAGTTCCAATTCTTTCTTTACCTGCTTGAATCTGTGGAGCCCCTCCAGTGAAATTATCATGTAGTTATTGTACTTTTCAACTCCAGAATTTCTATCTGGTTCACGTTTAGGATTTAAGAAACTTTATTGATATTCTCCACTGATATTCCCTGTGTTTTAGACACTGTTTCTTTTAGCTCTTTGAACATACCTAAAATAGCTGCTGTAGCCTGTCTAGAAAATCCATTGTCTGGGCTCCATTCACGACGATCTCTATCAATTGCTTTTTCTCTCTGGGTGTGGGCCATACTTTTTTCTTTGTTGAAAACAGGACATTTTGAATACTATAATGTATAACTCTGGTAATCATTCTCTCCCTCCCCCCAGGGTGTGTGACTATTGCCTTTGTAGAGTGGCTTTTCTGAACCAGTTCTGTATTCTTCCCCATCTGTGGCTACTGAAGCCTGTTATGTCAGCTTCGCGGTCATCTAAGGATTGGATAGAAGTATTGTTATGCCTTCCGGGAACAACAAAAAGTCTCCCAATCTTTGTTGAAGGTCTCCATATGCATGTTGCGCACTCCTTCATCCCTCAGCCTGGCAATTTATAGCTCCGCAATACTTTTCACTTCCTGCTTGTGCGGAACCCGAAGGTCAGCCAGAGGTGAGAGCTTAGGGCCTCGTCAGGTCTTTTCTTAGCAAGCGGACATCCCTGGGCACAGGCATTACCTTCTGGATTCTTAGAAATATGGCGCAGCTTTTACATCCCTTATGGAGCACACATTCCCAGCCTTTCCTACCAAGCTTTTTGGTTATACTGTGGTTTGCCCCACTGCTATCCAGTGCCTCCGGCAGAATGGGACTAAAACATTTGCCGTCAGGCAAAAAAAAAAAACAAAAAAACAAATGCAAGTATCAGCTAGCCTTCTGAGCTGATCTTACTACTGGATCGGAGGTTAAAAAATTACATTTTCTTTTTTTGTGAATGAGGTCTGTTCCGCCTCCACCGCTAGCAATAGGGGCTATAATTGTGAAGACTCCCACGGCCCTGGAGAGTGGGAGATTGGACTGGGGTAAGTTTAAATGCCACAAAGCTTGCTGTTTTGCTGAGATTCAGTTGTTTTTCTTGAATACGCGCTCTCAGGTTGCGGCAAACCTTTAATTTCCACAGTCGCCAAAAAAAAAAAAAAAAATTATTCTGACGGTTTTTGCATTTTCTTTTCTTGGTACTTTTGTTGAATGATGGGATTTTGGAGTTTCTTCCTCTGCCGTGTTCGCTGACATCACTCCTCCAGTAGCATAGTTTTTTGAGTTATTCATGTGGTTGCATAAATCAGTAATTTGTTCCTTTTTATTGGTGGGTAGTATTCCACTGTATGGATATACCACTTTTTTTAATTTTTTTTTTTTAACATTTATTTATTTTTGAGAGACAGAGAGAGACACAGCATGAGCAGGGGAGGGGCAGAGAGAGAAGGAGACACAGAATCTGAAGCAGACTCCAGGCTCTGAGCTGTCAGCACAGAGCCGGACGTGGGGCACGAACCCATGAACTGTGAGATCATGGCCTGAGCTGAAGTTGGACACTCAACCGACTGAGTCACCCAGGTGCACCTGGATATACCACTTTTTAAAATTCATGCACTTTTTAGTAGACATCTGGATTTTTCTCAGTTTCAAACTATTATAATATATAATTATATAATTATATATATAATTATATATATAATATATATAATATAGTGTAATGTAATATATAATATATATATATTATTACATACATAATTATATATCATAATAAAGCTGCTGTATACATTTGTATATGGGGCTATGTGTGAGCATATGATTTCATTTCTCTTGGATACCTACCCAAGAATGAGATTTTTGGATCATATGATAACTATTTGTTTAATTTAGTAAGGGTGGGTACTCCAACTGTATTTTTCTTTTTCAAATTTGTTGTAACTAGTCTAGTTCCTTTGTCTTTACATATAAATTTTAGAATCAGCTTGTATATATGTACAAAACTCTATTTAAGATGTTGATTTGGAAAGTGTTGTCATCCTCCTTATAAAAGTCTTCTAATCCATGAACATGGTATGCCTCTCCATTTATTTAGGTCTTTCTAGATTCGTTTTAAAAGTGTTTGTAATTTCTAGCATAAAGATCCTGCACGTGTTTTTTTGTTTTTTTTTTTGTTTTGTTTTTTTAGTTTTATACCCAGGTATTTCTTGTTTTGATGCTATTCCAAATGGTACTGCCTTTAAATTTTCAGTTCCCAATTGTTTGCTGATAGTGAGTAGATATATATAAAATTGTATGTTTCTATCTTTATAAATTTATTCATAGTTTTTGGAGGTTTTTCGTGGATTTCTTGGGATTTCCTATGGAGACGATTATATGTGTTTAATGAATAGGGACAGTGTTTAGTTCTTCCTTTCTAATCAGTGTGCTCTTTATTTCTTTTCTTGTTTTATTGTCCTAGCTTGGTCTTCCAATAAAATGTTAAATAGAAGTGGTGACAGTGAACATTCTTATCTTGTTTCTGAACTTAGGGAAAGCATGCAGTTCTTTACCAGTATTTTAGCTCTGGGTAATTTGTAGATACCTTTATCAGGCTGAGGAATTTTCTGTCTATTTCTACTTTGATTAGAGGTTGCACCCAGAATGGATGTTGAATCTTGTCAAATGCTTCTCCTGCATACATTAATATGATCATATGCTTTTTCTTCTTTAGACTGTTAATAAAATGGATTGCATTAATTAATTTGCAAATATTGAACCAGCCTTGTACTGCTGGCATAAAACTCACTTTTTTGTGGTGTATTATTTCACTATATATTGATGGATTCAATTTGCTATTCTTTCTGAGGGTTTTATGTCTATGTTCCTAAGGACCATGGGTCTGTGTAGACTTATCTTTTTGCACTATCATAGTCTAGTTTGGGTGTAAAAGTACTGCTGGCCTCATACAACCAATTTGGGAGTGTTCACGCTTCTATTTTCTTGAAGGGATTGCATAATATTGGTGTTTTTCTTCTTTAAATCTTTGGTAAAATTCTCCAGAGAAATTATTTGGACCTGGAGATTTCTTCTTTGGAAAGTTTTTAACTATAAATTCAATTTCTCTAATAGTATGGGACTATTCAGGTTATCTGTTTTACCTTGGGTGAGTTTTGGTAGTTTGTGGTTTTTGAGAAATTTGTCTAATTCAGTTATCTTTTCTTTCTTTCTTTCTTTCTTTCTTTCTTTCTTTCTTTCTTTCTTTTTCTCTTATTTGGTTAGAGGCTTAAGAATTTTCTACATCCTTTCTAAAACCCAGCTTTTGGTTTCAATGATTTCTTTATTGGTTTTGCCTTCAATTTCATTGTTTTCTGCTCTTATCTTTGCTTTTTCCTTATTTCTGCTTGCTTTGAGTTTACTCTTTTTAGAAATAGATTATTAGGGGCGCCTGGGTGGCGCAGTCGGTTAAGCGTCCGACTTCAGCCAGGTCACGATCTCGCGGTCCGTGAGTTCGAGCCCCGCGTCAGGCTCTGGGCTGATGGCTCAGAGCCTGGAGCCTGTTTCCGATTCTGTGTCTCCCTCTCTCTCTGCCCCTCCCCCGTTCATGCTCTGTCTCTTTCTGTCCCAAAAATAAATAAAAAATGTTGAAAAAAATTTTTAAAAAAAAAAGAAATAGATTATTAAAGTGAAAGCTTAGGTTATTGATTTGAGACCTTTCTTATATTCTAATACAATCATTTAATGCTATAAATTTCCTCTGAAGAGTATGTTGGCTGCATCCATAGTTTTTGATAAGTTGTGTTTTCATTTTCATTCAAATTTAAATATTTTCTAACTTCCCTTGATTTTTCCTCTTTTACCTTGGATTGTTTAGAAGTGTGGTGCTAATTTTCAGATATTTAAATATTTTCCAGTTTTATTTCTATTACTGACCTCTCATCTCTAGTTAAATTCCGTTATCATCTGAGAACATAGTTTATATAATTCTAACTTTAAAATATTTATTAAGGCTTATTTAAAAAAATTTTTTTTAATGTTTTTATTTATTTTTGAGAGAGACAGAGACAGAATGTGAGTGGGTTAGGGGCAGAGAGAGAGGGAGACACAGAAGCAGAAGCAGGCTCCAGGCTCTGAGCTGTCAGCACAGAGCCCGACGGGGGCCTCGAACTCACCGACCATGAGATCATGACCTGAGCCGAAGTTGGACACTCAACCGACTGTGCCACCCAGGCGCCCCAAGGCTTATTTTTTTATTGAGGATATAAATACAAATATAAAAAATATATAAATAATATAAATATAAATATAAATATAAATACTCTATCTGCACTTGAAAAGAATGTATATTATACTGTTGTGGATAGAGTGTTTTTATCAATTTTAGTTGGTTGATGGTGTTGTTCAGTTCTTCTATGTTTTCTGGTTTTCTACTTGTTCTATCTATTACTGAAAGAGAAGCATTGAAGTTTCCAACTATAATTGTGGATTTGCCTATTTCACCTTCAATTCTGTCAGTTTTTGCCTCAGATATTTGAAGTTCTGTGGTTAGATGTTTCACATTTTAAATCAGGTTGTCTTGTTTTTTATCATCATGTAATTTCCCTCTTTATCCCTGTTAAATTTCTTTGCTCCAAGGTGTGTGTTTTCTGATAATACAGCCACTTGAGTTTTCCTTTGATTAATGTTCACACAGAATATTTTTTCCCTTCTATTACTTTCATCCTACCTTACTAGACTGTATAGTCATATCTTAAAAAAAAAAAATCTGTTTTGACAATCTTTGTCTTCTAAGTGGTGTGATTAGACCCTTTACATTTATTATAATTATCGATGTGTTTGGATTTAGAAATAGCATTTTCTTCATTATTTTCTGATTGTTCCCTATGTTTTTTATTCCTCTTTTTTTTTCCCTTTTACTGCTTCTTTTAGGTTATTTGGATATTGTTTAGTATTACATCTTAATATATCATTTGATCATTTTACTATATCTCTATATAGTTTTTTTAGTGGTTACTCCAGCAATGACTAGTCTTTCTATATAGTATCTCTCTCTCTCTCTCTATATATATATATATATATACTAAAATTTTTTCACATTCTACTTAGAATTAATATTTTACCACTTGTAGTGAAATGTAGGACCTTTACCACAGTATAGATCTCTTTAACCTGTTGATGTTCATATGTATTACATTCACATACATTGAAAACACCATTAAAATCCAAAAGAGGGGCGCCTGGGTGGCGCAGTCAGTTAAGCGGCCGACTTCAGCCAGGTCACGATCTCGCGGTCCGTGAGTTCGAGCCCCGCGTCAGGCTCTGGGCGGATGGCTCGGAGCCTGGAGCCTGTTTCCGATTCTGTGTCTCCCTCTCTCTCTGCTCCTCCCCCGTTCATGCTCTGTCTCTCTCTGTCCCAAAAATAAATAAACGTTGAAAAAAAAAATTAAAAAAAAAAATCCAAAAGAGTTCTAAAAATAAAGCCCCTAATTATGCATATTCTAAAGAACCCAAAAGGAAAAATATTTTATTACATTTACCCAATTATTTACCATTTCTGTTGTTCTTCCTTCATTTCTGAGGGTCTAAGATCCCCTCTGGTATTACTTCTTTCTTGTTTGAAGAATTTCCTTGAGCATTTCTTTTACTGTAGTTCTATGCCAACAAATTCTCTTATTCCTGTAATGCCTTTTACATTTATCCCTGGAGGATATTTTCCCTAGATATAGAATTCTGGGTTGAGAAATTTTTTCTTTCAGCACTTAAAAGGTGTTGTGTTGAACTCCTTCTAGCCCTCATAATTTCAGATGATGAATCCCTAGTCATTCGAGTAATTATTACCTTGTGTGTAATGTGTCATTTTTCTATGTCTACTTTTAAGGTATTTTCTTAAATTGGTCTACTATTTTCTTTAGTATTCAGTATTTTTATTATGATGTATCTGGGTGTGGATTTCCTTGAGCTTACGCTAATTGGGATATGCTGTACTTCTTGAATCTGTAAGTGTATTTTCCCCCCAAGTTTCAGAAGTTTTAAACCTTTATTTCCTCATATATTTTTCTATACCACACCCTTTGTCCTCTACTAATACTCTGCTCATTTTTTTCTAATCTATTCCATCTCTGTTGTTCATGTTGGGTAATTTTTAAAGCTTATTTTCAAGTTTATTGGCTCTTTCTAATGTTATGTACATTCTGCTATTGAGTGTATCTGGTGAACTTTAAATTTTAATTATTGTACTTTTCAGTTCTAAAATATCTACTTGGTTCTTTTCAAATATCTTCTATTTCTCTACTGAGCGTTTCTATCCTTCCATTTATTTTCCAAAAATATTCTCCCCTATGGTTAAATTTAAATAAATGGAGTGCTTTAAAATATTGTCCTGTTAATTACAACAACAGCATCCTAAACTGAGTTTTTTAAAGAGCAGTTTTTCCTTTTAAAAAAATGTTTGTTTACTTATTTTTGAAAGAGAGAGAGAGAGGCAGAGTGTAAGCGGGGGAGGGGCAGAAAGAGAGGGAGACACAGAATCTGAAACAGGCTCCAGGCTCTGAGCTATCAGCACAGAGCCCAAGGCGGGGCTCAAACTCGGGAACTGTGAGATCATGACCTGAGCCCAAGTCAGAGGCTTAACTGACTGAGCCACCCAGGAGCTGCTCCTGCTTCTTCTTCTTCTTTTTTTGCAAGATCTTTGTTTTTGGTATCAAGGTAATGCTGGCCTCAAAAAATGAATTGGAAAGTACTCTCTTTCAATTTTCTGAAAGAGTCTGCATATGTTTGATAATATTTCTTAATTAAAAATTTTGCTCTTGGGGCACCTGGGTGGTCAGTCAATTGAACTTTCAACTCTTGATTTCAGCTTGGGTCGTGATCTCATGGCTTTGGGATTGAGCCCTGCAATGGGTTCTGTGCTGGGCATGGAGCCTAGTAAGATTCTCTCTCTCTCTCTCTCTCTCTCTCTCTGCCCCTCTCCCCCAGTCGTGTGCTCTCTCTTTCAAAAAATAAAAATGAGGGGCGCCTGGGTGGCTCAGTTGGTTGAGCATCTGACTTCAACTCAGGCCATGATCTCACGGTTCATGGGTTCAAGCCCCGTGTCAGGCTCTGTGCTGACAGCTCAGAGCCTGGAGTCTGCTTCAGATTCACTCTGTGTGTATGTGTCTCTCTGTCTGCCTCTCCCCCACTCACGCTCACACACTCTCTCTCTCTTTCTCAAAAATAGAAACTTAAAAAATTGAAAATAAATAAAAATGGAGAAAAGTACACTCATTGTGATGAGCATTGCATAACGTATAGAATTGCTGAATCACTATATAGCGTGCCTGAAACTAATACAACACTGTATGTTAATTATACTGGAATTAAAAACAAAATCCCTCTAAATACCACGTTAGCTGCATCCTACAAATTGTGATCTGCTATCTTTTCATTTTCATGCGTTTAAAATACATTCTAGTGTCCCATGTAATTCCTCCTTTGACTTATAGGTGATTTAGAAATGTCCTATTTAGGTTCCGAATATTTGGGAGGATTTCCCACTCATCTTTTTTTTCTTATTGATTTCCAATTTCGTTCCATTGTTGTCAGAGAACATATTCTGAGAATCGACTCCTGGTCAATTTATTGAGCCTTGTGTTTTGGTGCAGAATATGTTCTACTTTGGTGACTGTTCCATATGCACCAAAAAAAAAAAAAAAAAAAAAAAGATTTTCTGCTATTGTTGAGTGGAGGGTGCTATAAATGTCAGCTAGGTTGGTGAATAGTGTTTTTCGAATTTTCTACACCCTCAGTGATTATCCATGTGCTGTCCTATCAATTGTTGAAGGGATAGTGTTGAAAATTTCTCACTATGGTTCTTGACACATCTGTCTCTGCATGGAGTTTTTGCTTCATGTATTTTGAACCTCTGTTTTTAGGAACATATCATTTAGGATCGTGACGGCCTCTTAATGAATTGACCACTTCATTATTATGAAAGGTGATCATTATCACCTTCCTTGTCTCTGGTAATAGTCTTTGTCTCAAAATCTACTTTGTCTGTTATTTATATAACAGGCACTCTGGCTTTACTTGATTAGTGTAGATATAAATAATACATATAATATATAAATAAAATAGATATATCTACATAGTAGACATCGGTGAGTAAAAGAGAAGAAAATTAAGAGGAGATGATAGGGAAGGTAGGAGAGAGAGCGAGAGAGAAGAAGATAGCGAGAGAGAAGAGAGAAGAGACAGAAAGATAAGAGAGAGACAGGAGCAGAGAGAGAGAGGAGAGAGAGAAGAGAGAGAAGGGAGAAAGGAGAGAGGAGCGAGAGAGGGAGAGAGCGAGAAAAGAGAGAAGAGAGAAGAGAGAGAAGGAGAATATATATAGATATATAAATATATAAATATATAAAATATATAAATGAATATAAATAAATATATATATAATATAAAAATATATATAAATATATAAAATATATAAGTATATAAATATAGATATATTTATAATATATGTAAAATATATTGCAAGTCAGGTTGTCACCCTGTGCTTCTGACCTATTGGCTATAGATCTGAGGTTCCCACAACCCCCCTCTTCAGTTTTGATTTATTTGCTAGAGTGGCTCACAGATGATTAGAAGTTTGGAACTTTAAACCCCACATCCCATTCTACAGAGAAGGGGGAGGGACTGGAAATGGGATGATCAGCCCCCATCCAGGAGCTCACCAAGAGCCAGCTCGTTAGTACAAAAGACAATGCTATCACCCAGGAAATTCCAAGGGATTTAGGAACTCTGTGTCAAGAACTGGGGTCAGAGACCAAATATTAAAACAAAAGATGCTCCTCACGCTCTTATCACTTAGGAAATTACATGGGTTTTAGGGGCTGTGTGCCAGGAACTGAGTGCAGAGACAGATTTTATTATATTATATATTATATTCATATATATATATTTTTTCTATTATCATATATATTTTTTCATTAAATTTTTTTTGTATTTATTTATTTATTTTGAGAGAGAGAGAGAGAGAGAGAGAGAGAGACCGAGAGAGAGCACAAGCAGGGGAGGGGCAGAGAGAGGGAGAAACAGAATCCCAGGAAGCCTCCACACCTAGCAAGGAGCCCTAAGTGGGCCTCAATCCCACGAACCATGATGAGATCACGACCTGAACCGAAATCAAGAGCCGGATGCTTAACCGACTGAACCACCCAGCCACTCCTATATTTTTTTTCATTTTTAAATTTCTTTGGTTTATTTAGACAACATCGTTGGGTCTTGCCTTTCCTTATCCAATCTGACAATCTCTGCCTTTTAACTTTTAATGTTTTTTTTTTTTTTAACATTTACTCATTTTTGAGAGAGAGAGACAGAGCGCAATTGGGCAAGGGACAGAGAGAGAGGGAGACACAGAATCCGAAGCAGGCTCCAGGCTGGGAGCTGTCAGCACGGAGCCTGACGTGGGGCTCGGACCCACGGACGGCGAGATCATGACCTGAGCCGAAGTCAGATGCCTAACCGACTGAGCCACCCGGGCGCCCCTCTGCCTTTTAACTTTGAATTGGGGGCATTTAGACCATCAGTTGAAGAACGTTTTCTGTAAAGGACCAGGTAATAAATATTTTAGGCTTTGTGGGCTACATATGGTCTTTGCTACCTACCCTTCTCCTCTTCTGTTTTTTAAACTCTTTATACATATACAAATCTTTCCTAGCTTGAGGGCCATGTAAAAACACGGTGCAGGCATAGTTTGCCCTCCCCGCCATAAACCACTTACATTTTATGTTATTATTGACATGGTGGGATTTAAATCTCCCTTCCTGGTATTTGATTCCTGTTTGACCCATCTGTTTTTTGCTGCCTTTTCCCTCTTTTTTGGCCTTCTTTTGAATTAATTGAATATTTTTTATGATTCTCTTTTATCTCATTCATTGGTTGATTTGGTATAACTCTTAGTTTTTTATGATTTAGTGATTGCTTTATGGCTTAGAGTACACATCTTTAACTTATTAGTGTAGCATCAAGCAGCATACTCCCACTTAAAATATAGTGTAAAAACTTTGCCCTATTATTATATTTCTGGTTTTCCCCTTCTAAGTCTTTGTGCTCACGCTGTCATATATTGTGCTTGTGCATGGGACCAACTCCACAATACGTTGTCATTACTTTTGCTCGAGTGAGTCAATGATCTTGTGAAAAGGTTTTTAAAAATAAGAAAAAAAAAAAAAGGCTCTTACGTTTCCCCACGTCCTGACCATTTCTGACGCTCTCCATTCCTTTATGTACATCCATATTTCCATCTGGTATCATTTTTCTTCTGTCTGGAGGACTTCCTTTAATATTTGTTGAGGAGACGATCTGCTGGCGATTAATTCTTTCCGCTTTCGTGTGTGTCCAGAAATCTTTAGGTTTCGGTTCTGGGTAAAATGCAGTTTGTATACTCCACCCTGTCTCTCCTACTGAATACAGCTGTGAAACCTGGACAGAATACATGGAAGATCTATCCAAGGATGATGAAAAGTCAATATTAGCAAGACCGTTGGGAAGGAAGGCAAAAATTTGGAGTACCCCTGAACCACTGGTGAGTCTACTAATTCTTTTGCCCTATGGCACCCTGCAGCCCGAGCACATACAGCTGGAAACCAAAAAGGGTCATTGCATAAACAGCGAGACGTCCAGACGAAACCTTCTAGCTCTGGCCCGAGGAGCAGGGAAGGGACTTCCTAAGCTCAGAGAGAGGAGAGAAATCCTTTTTGTTTTTTTTTTTTTCCTTTTCTTTCCTCCAATCTCTCATGCCACAGCCCCCAGCAGTTCTGTTGTAGTGATGGGAGACATCCCAATGGAGCCCACAGGACTGATTCCTCAATAACCACAATTACCAAAAATGATTAGATGGATAACCGGAATGGTTCTCTATCTCTTGAACAAATGGAGCTCGTGGTTAGAATTTACCAGGGAACCCATTTAGGTTTGCTGCTTTGTGTTTGGAAAGGTTATTAATTATTGATTCAATTTCTTTAATAGGTATAGGCCCACTCAGATTGTCTATTTCTTACCCGTGTGAGTTATGGCAGATTGTGTCTTTCAAGGAATCGATCCATTTCATCTAGGCTATCAAATTTGTGGGCAAAGAGTCAAAAAAAATACTCCTTTATTATCCTTTTAGTGTCCATAAGACCTATATAACTGTCTCCTATTTCATTTCTGATATTAAATTTGAGCCCTTTGTCTCTTCTTCTTAATTAGCCTAGTTTAGAGGCTTATCAGTTCAACTGATCTTTTCAAAGAACCAGCTTTTTGTTTTATTAATTTCCTCTATCAATTTCCCGTTTTCAATTTTATTGATTTCTGCTCTCATTTTTATTATTTCTTTTCTTCTGCTTACTGTGGGTTTAATTTGCTCTTCTTGTTCTAGTTTCCTAAGGTGGAGGCTTAGTTGATTGATTTTTGATCTTTCTTCTTTTTAAATACATTCAGTGCTATAACTTTCCCTCTAAGCACGGCTTTTGCTGCATCCCACAAATTTTGATAAATGACGTTTTCATTTTATTTGGTTCAACATATTTTTTAATTTCTCTTGAGGTTTCTTCTTTGACCCGTACATTGTTTAGAAGCATGTTGTTTAATCTCCAGGTATTTGGGGATCTTCTAGCTGTCTTTCTGTTCTTGATTTCTACTTTAATTCTATCACGATCAGAGAGCAGACACCATAGGATTGATATTCTGGATATTATTCTAAGTGAAAGTTTTATGAAGTAAGTTTTGACTATAATATATAAATTTTAGTAGATACAGACTTTTTTGGGCTTTCTATTTTTTTTTTTTAAATTGAGGTATAATGCACATACCACAAAATTCACCTTTCTAAAGCATACCATTCAATAGTTTTTAGTATATTTGCAAGTTGTGCAACCATCGTCATTATCTAATTCCATTTAGGTGGGACAGGGGAGCTAGAGGGGGCTGCCATTGGGTATTTCTCTTTCCCCAAGTCAGCGAGGCTCTGGTAAAACCCCAGCAAGGGAGGCTCTGATTAGACAGTTTCTTGTGATGGCAGACTTTGCTAAGAAGAACAGAATGCTCTGTTGTATTTCATAATGGCTTGTTTTCCCTCCCTCTGCCAGAAGCGAGAGAGAATTTTTCTCTGATATTCACTGTGAAAAACTGGGAGAGCTCCAGGAGGTAAAAGTCACAACAGTGGGGGGGCAGGGGTTTGCCCTGTGACTAGATCCCCCTGGAGTTTTTCTCTCTCAGACTCGTCTACACTGAGCTTCCAGAAATTCCCTATCCCAGCACTGGTTCCTGCTGGTTTCTGCTCATGGGTTTCTGCTCCAGTAAGTTGTAAATTCTCTGTTATTCATCTGTCACTGCAATTTTGGGGGCAGCAGTTTTCCCCATGACCTCACTTCTCTGATTTATCTAAGAAGAGTTGTTGATTTTTCAGTTTATTCAGCCTTCGACTTGTTACGACGGAGTGGTGACTTCCAAACTTCTTATATGCTGGATGGGAAAATTTCCCTTCTATTTTTAGTTTGCTGCAAAGTATTTTAATCATAAATGGATGTTGGATTTTATCAAATGCTTTTTCTGCAACTATTGAGAGGACTGTGTCATTTTTAACCTTTATTCCATTAATATGTTGTATTACATTGATTGTTAAATATTTTTATATTTTTTTTAATGTTTGTTTATTTATTTTGAGAGAGACAGAGAGAGAAAGCACAAGCAGGGGAGGGGCAGAGAGAGAAGGAGAGAGAGAATCCTAAGCAGGCTCCCCACTGTCTGCACAGAGCTTGACTTGAGGCTCGATCCCACGAACTGTAAGATCATGACCTGAGCTGAAATCAAGAGTCAGACTCTTAACCAACTGAGCTCACCCAAGCACCCCAGATTTTTTTTTTTTTTAATGAACGTTGTATTTCTGGGATAAATTCCACTTGATTTTAATGTTTTATCTGTTTTGGATATTTCTTGGTTGATTTGCTAATCTTTCTAAGGGATTTTTACATCTTTGTTGATGACAGCTATTGGCCTATAGCAGGGATCAGTAAACTTTTTCTAAAAGAGTCAGGTAGTAAATATTTGAGGCTTTGCAGACCATAGAATCTGTGCCACAACTACTCAACTCTGTCACCATGGCTTGAAAGCAGCAATGGGCAATATGTAAATTAATGGGTGTGGCTATGTTTTAATAAACATAGATTGCAGGCTGTCTTTTGGCTCAGAGGCCAAGGTTTGCTAATCCTTCATCTATTTTTGTGAGGATTTTTTGCCCTTGCAATATCTTTGTCTGGTTTCACATCAGAGTTAACACTGGCCTCATTAAATTAGTTGGGAAGTATTTCTTTTTATATTTTCTAAAAGTCTCTAACTATTACCTCATCCTTAATTGTTTACTAGAATTTACCAGTGAAGCCGTTGGAATTTACCAGTTCCAGTCATTTGGGCCTGGAATTGTTCCTTGTTGGAAACTTTGACTATAAAACACAAATTTTAGTAGATATAGACACAGATTTCTTATATTTTCTTTTTTTATTGAAGTATAATTCGTATACCACAAAATTCACCTTTTTCAAGTGTATAATTCAATCGTTTTTTAATATAGTCATTGTGTCACACAAGCATCACCATTATCTAATACCATAATGTTTTCATTCCCCCCCCCCCAAAACCCCATACCAATTAACAGACATTCCTCATTTTCTCCTCCTCCCAGTCCCTGGCAACCACTGTCTGTCCCTATGGATTTGCTTATCCTGGATATTTCATATAAACAGAATCATAGAATATGTGACCTTTTGTGGCTGGCTTCTTTCACTTAGCATGATGTTTTCAAAGTGCATAGTCCAAGTTTCAAAGTCCATGTTATAGCACATATCAGAGCTTCATTCATTTTCACAGCTGAATATTATTCCATTGTATGGGTATACTATGTTATTAACCCAATCATCAGTAGATGGGCATGAGGTTGGCTATCGTGAATAACATTGCTCTGAACATTTGTGTTTGAATATTTGCGTGAGCATATGTTTTCAATTCTCTTGGGTATATACATAGAAGTAGAATTGTTCCTTTGGTAACTCTATGTTTAACTTTGCAGGATACTGCCAAACTATTTTTCAGAGTGGCTGCACCATTTTATATTTCTGCCAGCAATGTATGAAGGTTCCAATTTCTCCATATTCTTGTCAACACTTTTTATTGTCTTTCTTTTTTATTATAGCCATCACAGTGGTTTTGATACATCATAGTGTGGTTTTGATTTTCATTTTCTTAGTGACTAATGATGTTGAACTTCTTTTCATGTGCTTATTGGCCATTTGTAAGTATATCTTCTCTGAAGAAATGTCTATTAAAATCCTTTTCACATTAAAAAAATAGGTTATTTATCTCTTAGTAGTGTGTTGTAAGAGTTGTTTATATATTCTGGAAACCAGTCCTCTATTAGATAAACTGTTTGCAAATATTTTCTCCCAATCTGTGGGTTGTCTTTTTCACTTTCTTGATGGTGTTTTGATATACAAAAGTTTTAAATTTTGATGAAATCCAATTTGTTTGTTTTTTTTCTATTTTTGCTTGTTTTTCACCTTGTATTTAATAAACCTTCACCACTCCAAGGTCATAAAGATTTGCACCTATATTTTCTTCCAAGAATTTTATAGATTTAGCACTTACATTTAGATCTATGATAACTTGAGCTAATTTTTGCATATGATGAGAAGAATTGTTTTCTTAGTTTCATTTTTGAAGTATTCATTTCCAGTGATTTGTTAGTAGTTCTCTTATATTTTACAAGCTTGGTTAATTTATTAGTTCCAAAAGGGGCATGTGTGTGTGTGTGTGTGTGTGTGTGTGTGTCTGCCTGTTCCATAGGATTTTCTATGTACAAGATGCGGTCATCTGCACACAGAGATAATTCTGCTTGATACTTTCAACTTTAATGCTTTTATTTCTTTCTCTTGCCTAATTGCCCTAACTGGAATGTCCAATACAACATTGAATAGAAGTGGTGAGGGTAGACATCCTTCTCTTATTCCTGATTTTAGGGGGAAATTTTCAGGCTTTCACCATTATGTACGATGTTAACAGTGAATGTCTCATAGATGCTCTTTATCAAATTGAGAAAGCTCCTTTCTATTCCTAGTTTGTTGAATGTGCACACTATAAAAAGGGTGTTGGATTTGGTCAAACACGTTTTCTGAATCTATTTAGATGATTATGTAGTTTTGCCCTTTATTCTGTTAATATGGTATATCAACTTAGTTGATTTTTGTATGTTGGATCAACTTTGCATTCCTGGGATAAATCCCACTTGGTCATACAGTATAATACTTTTTGTATGTTAGTGGATTCATTTTTCTAGTACTTTGTTGAGAATTTTTGTGTCTGTATTCATAAGGATTATTAGTCTGTAGTTTTCTTTTCTTGTATTGTCTTTGTCTGGTTTTGGTTATCAGGGCCTCAAAGAATGAGTTGAGAAATGTTGCCTCCTATTTTTGGATGAGTTCTTGAAAAACTGATGTTAATTCTTCTTTTTCCCCTAGCTCTGCTGAGATATGACTGACAAATAAAAATTGTATATATCTAAAATACACAACATGATGTTTTGATATATGTACACATTGTGAAATATTGACCATAATCAAGATCATTAACATATCCATCCTCTCCCATAGTTGTACTTTTTTTGACATGAGAATAATTGAGATCTACTCTCACAGCAAATTTCAAGTATACAATGTGTTATTATTAACTATAGCTATCATACTGTAAATTATGTCCCCAGGACTCATTCGTTTTATAACTGAAGATTTGCACTCTTTTATCAACATCTCTTCAATTCAGCAAACCCTGAGACCCTGGTAACCACCATTCTGTTGTTAATATCAGTTTGACTTTTTTTTAGGTTCTACATATAAATGATATACTGTATTTTTCTTTCTGTGTCTGGCTTATTTCACTTAGTATAATGTCTCCCAAGCTTAACCGCATTGTCACAAGGAGCAGAATTTCCTTCCTTTTTAAAGGCTGGATAATATTCCATTATATATCTGCCATATTTTCTTTATCCATACATCCATCAGTGGCCACTTAACTTGTTTCTATATCTTGGCTTTGACAATTGCTGAAATAAACATGAGAGCGCAGTAGCTCTTTGAGATAGTGATTTGATTTCCTTTGGATGGCTATCCAGATTAGGATTGCTGGATTATATGGTATTCTATTTTTTATTTTTTCAGGAAACTCCATACTGTGTTCCATAATGGCTGTACCAACTTACATTCTTACTAACAATGTATAAGTGTTCTTTTTCTTTTTTTTAAGTTTATTTTTATTTTTTAAATTTATTTTGAGAGGGAGATAGAGAGCAGAGAGGGGAGGGGCAGAGAGAGAAAGAGGGAGACAGAATACCAAGCAGGCCCCACGCTGTCAGAACAGAACCCAATGGGGGGCTTGATCTCATGAACTGTGAGATCATGACCTGAGCTGAAGCCAAGAGTTGGATGCCCAACCAGCTGAGCCACCCAAGCATGCCAAAGGTTCCCTTTCCTTTTTTTTTTAATTTTAAAATTTTTAAAAAATATTTATTTTTTGGAGTGAGACAAAGTGCGAGTGGGGGAGGGTCAGAGAGAGAAGGAGACACAGAATCTGAAGCAGGCTCCAGGCTCTGAGCTGTCAGCACAGAGCCCAATGCAAGGCTCAGACCCATGAACCGGAGATCATGACCTCAGCCGAAGTTGGACGCTTAACCGACTGAGCCACCCAGGCACCCCATAGGTTCCCATAGGTTCTTTTATAGGCTCTCCAACAATTGTTATTTTAAAATTTTTTGATAATATCCATTCTAACAGATGTAAGGTCATATCACATTGTGGTTTTGATTTGCACTTCCGTGATGATTGATTATGATGCATATGATGCATATACCTCTTAGCCTTTTTTTTTTTTTTTTTTTTAACCTGTTGGCCATCTGTATGTCTTCTTTGGAGGAGAAAGAGCTCTATTCAGGTCCTTTGCCCATTTCGAAGTTAGGATCCTTGTTTTTCATTTTTGTTTCATTTTGTTTTTTTCTATTAAGTTGCATGAGGTCCTTGTATAGTTTGGATATTAACCCCTTATTGGATATATGGTTCTCAAATATTTTCTCCCATTCCATATGTTGCCTTTTCATTTTGTTGATTGATTCCTTTGCAGTGCAGAAACTTCAATGTGATGTAGCTTCACTTATTTAATTTTGCTTTTGGTGCCTGTGTTTTGGTGCCAAGACCAATGTCAAGAAGACTTTCCCCTATGTTTTCTTCTTAGAGTTTTACAGTTTCAGATCTTTTTTTTAAGTTTTTTTTTTACTTTTTATTTTTGAAAGACAGAGAGAGAGAGACAGAATGAGCAGGGGAAGGACAGAGAGAGAGGGGACAGAGAATCCGAAGCAGGCTCCAAATTGCCAGCTCAGAGCCTGATGTGGGGCTCAAGCTCACAAACTGTGAGATCATAACCTGAGCTGAAACCAAGAATTGGATGCTTAACTGACTGAGCCACCCAGGCATCCCGACAGTTTCAGATCTTATGTTTAGTTTTTGTGTGGGGTTTAAGAGTCCAACTTCCTTCTTTTGCATGTAAATATCCAGTTTTCCCCAACACCATTTATTGAAGGGACTATCCTTTCCCCAGTGTGTATCCTTGGAGCCTTTGTCTAAGATTAGTAGACTACACATGCAAGGGCATATTTCTGGGCTCTCTACTCTGTTTCACTGACTGATATGTCTGGGTTTTTTGCTGGTATCATATTATTTTGATTACCATAACTTTGTAATAGAATTTGAAATCAAAAGGTGTCATGCCTCCAGCTTCTCGCTCAAGATTACACTAGCTATTCAGTGTTTTTTTATGATTCCATGTGAATTCCAATATTGTGTTTTCTATTTCTGAAAAAAAAAAATGTCACTAGAATTTTGATAGAGATTGCACTGAATCTGTCAATTGCTTTGGATAGAATGGACATTTCAACAATGTTGTTTTCTAGTCCATGAACATGGGATATCTTTCCATTTATTTATGTCTTTTTCAATTTCTTTCATCAGTTTCATTCTATGGTTTTCACTCTACTGATCTTTCACCTCCTCAGCTACCTTTATTCCTGAGTATTTTATTCTTTTTGATGCTATTGTAAATAGAATTGTTCCCATGAACAAATTCTTGTAGGTATAGCTGTGTTTTCTTTAAGTTTATTTATTTATTTATTTTGAGAGTAAAAGCGAGGCAGAGAGGGAAAGAGAGAGAATGCTAAGCAGACTCCATGCTGAGCCTGGAGCCTGACGTGGGGCTCTGTCTCACAAATTTGTGAGATCGTGACCTGAGCCGAAATCAAGAGTCGATGCTTAGCCGTTGAGACACCCAGGCACCCCAGGTATAGTTATTTTAAAGCCCTTTGTATTTTAACCTTTATACTAGAGTTAAAAGTAATATATATACCACCATTAAATTATTAGAGTATTCTGAATTTGACTATATATTTACCTTTACCAGGTGAGTTTTGTACTTTCATTTATTCATTCAGCTGTAACCTGAGGGGAAATGTGGTTCTACTCTGAGGAGCCCCCTTTCATCGGGCCTCCTTGAGAGGGTCAGTGGGCATGATCCTGGGTCCCAAGGTACTTTTAGTTCTGGGGGTGCTAGGCTATGGCAGAAGCCTGAATGTGTCTGCAGAAAGCCAGTATCCACGCAATTCCAGAAGAGATACTAAGCGCGTGGACAGGACCTTAAATCACCTAACACGAGTGCTGTTCATAACTGGTGCTCAGAGCTGTTGATTGGCTACACGAGAGCTAGCCAGTCAGCAGGCATTTATTCAAATTTGCTGGGTGTATAGAGTTGGGCCACCTGCCTCCTGACCTAGGGGGAGCTCTCTTTCCTGGTACTGATAGCCTCTTTCTTGTTCTCTCACCGGTGGGCTCAGCTCCACCTCAGGCTTTGGGCCCATTTGGACCTGCCCTGGGACCGGGGGACTTAAATAGTTCTAGACCATCCATCTGGGGCTTTACCTCAAGTCAGCCTGGCTCTGGATCTAACCGCATGTTTGCTCTCTGAGTGCGGGCCTTATTCTCACAGGGCCATCCCTGATTGTGGGACTTGAGCCTTCTGCGACAGACCTGAGTCCCTGTCTCCGCCACCCACCCCCAGCCAGTCACCCCTCCTTGGCCTCTGTATTTGGCCCTCAGCTCCCTGGACTATCCACCCACCCACACGGGACTTTGAATGTCATGTGAGAACACTGCTACTCCCTCATGGGCCCCCCTCAAGGCTGATTGATGCCTGCCTTTGGGACCCTCTGCTCTCCTTTTCAAATCTGACCTTCCAGTTACAGGGCCACCCCCAGCCAGACTCTGCCCGAGGCTGTCGGTCCCCAAGTCTGCCCTTCTAACTCTATTCCGAGGCCCACGTGCAGCCAAGTTCTTGTCCTTGTGGCCTTGTGAGGTTTGTGGTCCAGACCAAAGTAAGACAGTCATGACATGGGGTGGGCCCCACATTTCCCCAGGGACACATTTCCTCCTGCGCTACTGCATTTGGCTGCAGTTTGGGAGGAATGAGATAGGAGGGGAGACACAGAGAGGTGTCGGGCCTCTGTGGTCAGAAGCTGCGGATCTGGTGTAGCCGCCCGCCTAGGATTTCCCCCGCTGCTTTGGTGGGCAGCTCTGACTGATGCCAGCAGCCCTGCCTCGCACACACGTGCCTGGCTCTGTTGGGTTCCCCAGAAGCAGAGCCCGAGTTAAGGATTAGGTGCCACGATTTCCTGAGACGGGGAAGCAGAATGCGGCTTCAGAGAAAGTTGGTTCTCGGCCCGATCCACAGGGAAGGTCTGGAGCATAAACTGCATCCCAGTGTTGACCCCCGTACCCGAGGCAAGGGAGCCCCCATTTTAGTTCCAAGCTAATGATTCCCATCAGCTGAGGGGTGTTCTCTGGAGAGGGGCCAAGGTCCACAGCCCACATAGTGTGGGTGCAGAGCCTGGCAAAGGGGAGCTGGGTGGAGTGCTCTAAGAGAACTGACTGCAGCTTCTTTCTCTGTCTGAGCCTTCCAAGCTGGGGGCCCTCTTGGCCCGACAGCAAGTACAACCTGGAATGCGGGGATGGGGGTTAGCTCTCCTGGCCCGTGAGGGATGAGGGCCACCAGAAAAATGCCCGTCTCCTGTCCCTGGAACAGACCAATCTGGGTAGGATTCTGTGCAATCCCCGGAGATTCTGGCAGAATTGAGCCCCGGCTGCCTATAGCAGATCTCCAGAGCCTTCTTAGGGCTCTCGTGCTTTCCCTCTCCCCCCTCCTATCTCTTGGAATCATCTCCCAAACACACACCTTTGATCAGGGGGATCCAGGTCAGAACCCACTGGGGCGGGGGCAGAAGTCCGGGCTGTATCCTGAGGGTAATGGAGACTTGTAGAAAGATTTTGTGCTGGGTCAGGGTGATTGGACCGGGTTTTTACTTTAGGACCGTTCCCACCGTGGGAAGGAAGTGAGAAGTGGACAATGTCACAGTGGTCCCGGGAGAGGGGTTTGGCTGGTGAGTGTTGGGGGAAGAAAAGGAAAGGGGTCACCAAGAAGGAGAGAGAGATGGGACTCGCGCTAGATGGAGGGAACGGAACGAGTCTGCGGCCCAAAGGCCTGGCAGTGCGGAGCCCAGGGCCTGGGGCAGTAGGTGGCCTCAGACAGGAGCTGGTTTGGGGGCAACAGGCAGTCAGTCTGCCCAGTGCCCTCCTTCTCTAAAGGAGCGATGATTCCATGAAATGTCCAGAAGAGGCAAGTTTATAGAGACAGAAAGTAGATTAGTAGCTTCTTAGGACTGGTGGGGGATGGGGGTCTCGGAAGGATCGGGCGTTGGGTGTTGGTGGTGGCTAAAGGGGCCATTAAATGTTTTGAAATTAACTGTGGAGATGGCCGTACAACTCCACGCGTATGCTGAAAACCATTGAGTTTTACACGTTAAGTGGGCGAAGTATACCGTATGTGAATTCTATCACAACAGAGCTGTTGTTTAAAAACAACAACAACCAATGCAAAGCTGTGCAAGGGACGTGGGATTGGCCGTGGGAGGGAAGTTTGCTGACTAATGGAAGGTGGGAGGGACCTCAAAAGTCCTGTTACTCACTGACCTTATTTACCAGCGGAACGCTGGGCCCGTCTTGCCCACGGGACAGGGTGAGTCAGGGGCTTGAACCCATGTCTCCAGACCCCTCGGCCCCGCGTCCCCCCACCCCATTACCTCCATCCACCCTGCCCGCAGCTGCCCCTTCCCCCCCGGCCCCTCCATCCGGCAACCTTGCCTCCCTTTTGGCCGGCAGCCTGCTGAGAGGTAGGTGACAAATGGGGTGAATGACCTTCCTGCATTCTGCTCCCCCCGCCACCCCCTGCCACCCCCCGCCACCCCCCGCCACCCCCCGCCTGGCTGGTGAGTCTGACTGGCCCCTCTTCCCCCAGGGGTCTTCGTGCTGCCAAGGAAGCGGCCTGGGAGGACCTGCCTTGGGCGGAGGGACGAGATGTTTGGTTCTCTGGACGAGAAGGGTCGGGAAATTGAGTCTGACACCTGGCAAGGCCCACTGCCCGGGCAGCACACTGGGGAGGCTGGCCGGCACCCCGGCAAGGCTCTTCCAGGCCAGGCCCTCGCCGGGGGTCCTGGCAGAGGCCAGCAGTGGGTGCGCCGGGGGACCGCGGCCGGCGGCGGGGTGGGGCAGGACGCCCGTGGGTAATGGAAAAGCTTGAGGCCTGGTCATGGCGGGCCTGCAGTATTCGCGTGTTGATGATGACCACAGAGGAGGGATTTGCGGGCGCTCGCCAAAGATGCTGGAATGCCCAGGGGCCGCCCCAGAGCACACGCTCGGACCGCACCTGGAGCCTTCTTGTCCCAGTGTCATCCTCAGCAGACCCTCTGCTGGGCTTGGCCTCCTTCCCTTGATAGCCCGGGAACCCAGGGCCGTTCCACATGCACTCAGTAATGCCTTTGCTATCATGCATGACTGCGGCCTGGGCCTCGCTTCCTTTCTGGAACGGAAGGGGCTGTTCCCAGGTTACCTCCCAACTGTCTGCCCCCCGCCCCCCCCCCCCAGGCACTGGGCCTCTTCCTGGATTGGGAACCCCCACCTCATCAGCTGCCTGACTCACGCCTGATGTTTCGTTGACATTAGCGAATGCCTCGGAGGCAACTGGGTCCCCTTACTGCCCCTTATCCTACCTGGAGCCAAATGTTCATCAGTGACACTGGTGAGAGGGGCTCCTGAGACTGAAGTGAAATCTGTGGCTGCACGAGCAGCCATGTTCAGGGTCGGGGCCTGGGTCAAGCGAGAGCTGCTCTCAGCAATTCTCCTCCAGCTGTTATTCTGTTACTGTTGCCTCCAACATCACTCGCCACAGCAGTGTCACCGTCACCACTGATATCTCCTCCATCCTATCTTTTCCTCCTCCCTCACCTCTACCTTCACCTCCAAACATACCTCCACCCTCACCTCTACCAAGTTCATCATCCCCCACCCAGCTCTCAGGTCGGACCCTTGACGTCATTAGACATTTCTTTTTTGGGGGGTGGGGGTGGGGACAGTGCAAGCAGGGAAGGGGCAGAGAGACAGAGGGAGAGAGAGAATCTTAAGCAGACTCCACGGTCGGCACAGAGCCTGACCCGGGGCTTGATCCCACAAACATGAGATCGTGACCTGGGCCGAAATCAAGAGGCGGATGCTCAACTGACTGAGCCACCCGGGTGCCCCACATTAGACGTTTCTTTCTCTTTTTTTTTTTTTTAACGTTTATTTATTTTTGAGACAGAGAGAGACAGAGCATGAACGGGGGAGGGTCAGACAGAGGGAGACACAGAATCCGAAACAGGCTCCAGGCTCCGAGCTGTCAGCACAGAGCCCGACGCGGGGCTTGAACTCACGGACCGTGAGATCACGACCTGAGCCGAAGTCGGACGCTTAACCGACTGAGCCACCCAGGCGCCCCTAGACGTTTCTTAACAAACAGGCATGTCTCTGGTTGAAGAGATGATCCGAGATGCGGGGTGTGGCCAGAACCGCGTGTCCCGGCTGCCTCTGGGCTCATGCGTTTGTAAACTGGGACTCTTGCCTTGCGCGGTGATGGTGGCCTGGTGGTGGAGAGGTGGGGGCCGACTGGCTCGGTGCCCATGCAGCCAACACCTAAGACTCTGTGGGCAGATCATGGTCGGAGCCACCTGATGCACGCGCTCTGGAGCCAAGGAGATTTGTCCTCACATATGACTCAAGGAAATGGGAGGTCCTGAGGTAGGGGAAGAGCCTGAAGTGGGGGTCAGCGCTCTGGCTGTGCCATGGGCTCAGCGTGGCTTCCGTAAATCACTGATTCCCTCTCCCACAGGTCAGATGACAAGAGCGACCCTCCCTTTCCCCACGGAGAGCTCGACAGGGTGCACAGTATGTGCACAGCCTCTGCTCCTTTAAGGCAGCGCGGCCCAGCGGGACGCCCTGTCTGCTGTCCTGGGTGCATTTCCGGCTCCCTTCTCACCGGCTCTGAGCCCTTGGGGAAGCCACGCACTGCTTCTGCCAAACCTCCATCGCCTCACCTATGAACAGGGAATAAACGACAGACTCTACCTCCCAGGACCGCAATGAGGATTCACTGAGAACATCCACGGACAGCACTTACTTCGAATTCTTCCCTGTGCACGAGGCACACAGGGGCAGTGTCGCCCCCCCATTACGGAGGGGGACGCAGAGCTGGTGGGGGTAGGATCAGGGGGGAGAACTGCTTGGGGTCACGTGCCCAGGCTGCGAGGGGTACATGGGGACACTGAGGCCCACTTCCTGCCCTGAAGCGTGTGGCCTGAGCCAAAGAGGGGAGAAGATTGGGCCCCTGGCCATCAGGCTGGGCTGAGAGGGAAGGTACAGGCCCAAACCCGGCTGTGGGACTCAGTAAAGAGTACTTGGGCTGCTCTGGGGCAAGGATCCCGGGACTGGGCGAGCGCTGGGGCCCCAGGAGGGCTCGGAACACCAGAGAAGAGGAAGAGGGCATCCCAGTTATGGGAATCTGAGCAAGCAGTGTTGGAGACCGGAGGGGAGTGGCCTGTGCGGGGTCAAAGAAGCTGGATGCCCGGCCACTGGGTACAAAGGACAACTAAAGCCAGAGAAAGGCCAGGTAAGGGTGGAACCACAGCCAGAACTGGGCTCCCCTCCCTCCTGCCACCTCGGGCTGGTGACGTCTTTCTGACCCTCAGCAAAACCTTCTGATGTCATGAAGACTGGTGGTCAAGGGGTGGTCAAGGGGAGTCTGGACATTCCCCCCCTTCCTGTGCTCTTTGTACTGGTCCCAGAGGCCCGGGACCCCTGTCCAGAGGAGGCCTCTGGGAGGCAATAATCAAGACAGTGACGACAACGTTAGGATCTCTGGCAGGAGATCTAGACCCTTCCTCCTGTGCCGCAGTCACGCTCAGGGGTCTCTGCCTGCTTTGTCTTCGTCTCCAGCTGCTCTTCTTCAGTGAGTCCCCACCAGAGACCAGGCACGATGCCAAGTTCATCTCTTCATTTCCGAGTGGAGAGACGGGCTCAGAGAAGTTCAGTCAGTTGCCCAAGGTACTGAGCCAGAGCAGGGCTGGGGCTAGATGCCAAGCCTGTCTGATGCCCCCTCGTGAGACACACACGAAAGCCCCCCGTCCCCATCCACTTGACTGGGCCCGTTGGGAAAAGCGATGAGCTGGATGGTGGTCCGGGGAGGAGTAGAAAGCCAGCTGCCTGCGGGCCAGGGCTCCCTGCCACCCACAGTCCAGCCTGCTCCCTGCCAGGGCCTGCTGTCTGTTGCTCCGTGGGCGGCTGGAACGCCCAAGCTCCTGGGGCCACCACCCTCTTTCCCCATGGCCCTGGCACAGAGTCTCACACCAGTAGGCCTCAGTGCCCGTCCAAAGCAGGCCCAGGCCCTGCAGCCCGCCATGGCAGCCGCGGGGTCTGAGTAGGAGCCTGGGTTCTGCCTGTGGGCACACAGCCTCACTGAACGGGAGGCATCAGGCCTCTGAGCCCGCCTCTGGCCAAGCCTGTCATCTGAGTTTAGCCCCAGGCTGCTTGGGTGAAGGATTCCCTCACTGCCCACCACCCACCTGGAGGAAAGCTATCTGAGGTGAGAGGGGGGAGCTGGGGCCCAGGTACGAGGAGGAAAGTTGAGGCCTACGCACCCAACCACCTTCCCTCTTCCTCCGGGTGTCTTCTCTCAGCGAGCGAACCTGCCAGCCCCTCCCCCCCCACCAATGTCCTGGCAGCCCTGTAATGGCGGCCACATGGCCGTTGTGCCAGCACGAACCTCCCCGTCCCTTACTGGAACGCTTCACCATCCTCTGTCCCCAGGCCCACCCTGCCTGTCCAGCCTCATCGACCATCACTGTGGGCTTACAATAGTGACAAGCTGGGGGTGTCGCCCTGAGCCTTACATCTTCCCTGGCTCCCTGTTGACTGCAGAGAAAGTTCCAGCTTCTTAGTCAGCCGTCAAGGCCCCTGGCTTCCATGCTCCCTGGGTCCCAGTCTCCCTGTGTGAAACACGTGTGGCCCCTGGAAAGTCTGGGCTGTCTGGCAATATCTCCTCAGCCCTAGGCCTGGAAAATCCTTCCCCAAAGATTTGGCTGAATGCCCCCCCCCACCCCATGAAGAATGCTGCTGACTCCCCTCTCTGGCCTGAGGGGTGGACTGCTCCCCCCTGGCTGCCCCTCCCTCCCGGTGACCCCATATGGCTTGTTGACTATTATGCTCAGGGGCACTGATTTGGGTTCTAGGCTGTCCTCCTAATGAAAATCAGGAATCAGGGGTGCCTGGGTGGCTCAGTCGGTTAAGCGTCCGACTTCGGCTCAGCTCACGATCTCACGGTTGATGGGTTCGAGCCCCACATCAGGCTCTGTGTTGACAGCTCAGAGCCTGGAGCCTGCTTCGGATTCTGTGCCTCCCTCGCTCTCGGCCCCTCCCCCACTTGCTCGCTCTCTCTCTCTCTTTCTCAAAAATAAATAACCATAATTTTTTTTTTTTTTTTTAAGTCAGGAATCAACCCTGTTTCCTTCTCTCTGTGGTCCCGGTGGCCTGTGTGGGATCTGGCCCGGAGAGGAGACACAAGGAATGCATTCCTTCATTCATTCATTCCTGCATTTGGTACTGTTGGGGTGTTCTTTGAAGACTGGACTACGTATTCAAGCAGGACAGCTGTGTGCAGCCACAGGGTCTGGGGCCAGTTGATGGGACCCAGGAGAGGCACAAGTTATCGGTGTCTGATAGGGGAGACCCGACCCCCTCCAAGGAGGTTTTGAGGCAGCCTGGTACGTGGGAGCGCTTGGATTTGAATTTAAGCTCTCCCACCCCCTGACTGTGCATTTGGGGCAAACCACTCCCCCTATCTGAGCCTACAAGGGCATTTCCCCCCGGGGTGCTGCTAAAGCGCATGGTGGGCGCTTGGCAGATAGTGACTCTCCACCCCTGCGTTCTCTAGGGAGCTTCTGGTTCAAGGTGGGCCACTGGGGACCTATACTCCAAGAACTAAGGACTTGGGACCCCCCTGCCCACAGAAGTCGGCCTGATGTGGCCGGGCGGGCCTGTGAGGGCAGCAGAGTGGTCCTAGATGTCTCTGCCCTGGGACAAGGGGCTGCCTGGGTTAGGGGAACAGGGGTGCCCGCCTCCCTTCCTACCCACAGGCCACCCGGTGCCCCTGCCCTCTGCGCTCCTCAGCAGGCCGTCGGGGCCAGTATTGGATGTGCCCAGCTTTGGCCCTACAGCCGCTGGCAGGGCCAACGCTGTCATCGGGCCTGGCCCTGTGTCTGGCATCTCTCTGGCGTCGTCTGGGCCTGGGCTTCCTGAAGGCGGATGCGGGCTTGTACCCGGTGCTGACAGGCCCTCCCTGGAACTGAAGGTGTCCTGGGGGCAGGCCCACACCCAGTGACCTTCCCAGTTGAATGCAGACTTGTCAGAGAAGGGCCACATCCTCCCGCAGGTCACAGCTCTCAGGGCAGGGTGACAGCTCCCTGCTCTGATTAGGGCTTCTCAGAGGAGGCCCCCCTCAGACTAGACTTTTGAGCCAAGGGTGTGCCTTCCCCCCTCAAACCCTTTGCAGAGTATGACTGTGTCTCCCCCTTTAGACTAACTTACTTCTCAGGGCAGGTCCAAGTCTCTTCCTTCATATCAGCTTCCTGGGGCAGGGCCATAACTCCTGCTCAGACTAGGGAAGGGGGTGAGTTGCCAGAACATTCCAGGAGCACCTGGTGGCGGGTGGAACATGGCGAAATTCAAGGCCCTGCAGAAGGTCGCCTGGGTGGGTGTCCAGTGGTAGAGGACAGAAGGTAATGGGTGATGAGTGACAGGCCAGGTGGGCCCTCTGGCACCCTAAGAATAGGCTTTTGTCCTGAAGACTGTGCGGAGCCAATGAGGGGAACAAAGTCGTTCTCGCAGAACCTCCTGGCCGCTGCGTCAGCCACGGGGAATGGAAGGCCGAGCTGCCCGGGGGTGGGGGGCAGACGGGAGGGAACAGGAAGGGCCACCTGGGGAGGAGGAATTGATGGGCCTGGTAGTGGAGAAGGGTGAGCGGGTCAGGCCCAGCACCCTGGCTTCTGGCTGGGGCAGTAGGGGTGAGGCCCACAGCAGGGGAGCAGTGCAGTGGGCCCTTTGGGGCCCGAGCCTACAAGGAGCCTGGGGGCCGTGCAGGTGGACGTTTCCAGAATGCAGCCCCCGGAGGGGGTTTTCAGCAGGTGGAGCGGGTGCATGAGGTTGCCTGGGGGCGAGGGGGAGACTCCAAGGAGGGGTTCCGGAGGGGTGCACAGAGAGGAGGCAGGGTAGAGGCCGGGAAGACAAAGCCCTCACTGCTCTGTCTCCGCTTCCTCTTCTAGAAAAGGGGAGGGTCCCATGCTTCGGGGTCATGTCCCTGGCTGGGGGTGCCCAGAGCAGCTGAGGCTTTGCAGGCTGGGGGAGAGGAGCAGGGGGGGGGGGCTCCCCGCCCCTGCCCTCCAGCCCTTCAACCCAACACTGAGCCCTCACACTCCTTTGGAATTTTCCAGGTGGAAATTCACCTCAAAGTCCCTCTCTGGCTCCACATACTCAACGCATCCTGTCTCTGGTCCCAGCAACCCTGACCCCCAGCGGTTTCTAGGGGCTCCAGGGCTGAGTCCCCCTGGAGCGCCGGGCCCTCCTCCCAGGGGGAGGCCGCCAAGGAGGGAGAGAGGCCCTCTGGTGACCCCCGTGCACCTCTCCCCGCTCTCCACCAGTTCCAGACACATTGCGATTTATCTGTTGTTTATTGTGCGGAGGCCAGGCTTCCCAGCCAAATCGGAGCTGGACCGGCCAGCCGCGGCCCGAGACGGCTGTCCCGGCCAAGCCCGGAGCAGCCCCCCGCCCACCGTCCGTCCCCTCGGCCGCCCCCGAGCCAAGCGGGCCCTGAGCTCTGGCGGGCTGGACACTCTTTATGGAGCCCCAGGGCCCGTCTCCCCCATCGTCTGCCCGTGTTTACAGCCTTGCTCGTGTTTGCCTCATGATCTTATTCCGGGTGACGCCCCAGTCTGGACAGGGTTTGCATGCCATCCTGCTGAGGCCTCGCTCGTCGCCCGGGCCCTGGGCCCCTGGGCCCCGGGCTTCTCATCCATCATTTCATTGAGCCTCACCCGCCCGGAGCAGTGGTGGGAGAGCTTATCACCCACGGGCGTGAGCGAGGGCTCGGCCGGTGGGAGCCGGGTGGGAACCTGCTCTCTTTCTGCCACATGCTGGGGGGCGGGGGGCAGGGCGTGCCCTGGGTGCTCACAGATGCGCACGCGTGTGTGTGTTGGGGTTTGCGTTCATGGATGTGCATGTGTGTGTGCATGTGCGTGGGGGGGGGTGGGGAGGCTTGCACGTGAGGGTGTGAGCACACACACACACACACCACCCAGAGCCTGCCATCTGTAGCTCTGTCTCTGATAGAGACAGCCCGCAGACCTCCAGGCCAGGCTTCCAGGATGGCTCTCTCCTTTACAGGTGTGTGTGACCTTGGCCTCATTCGCCTCTCACTTTCCTTTGGATAGAAGGGGGGCTGTATCGATTCCAGCCTCACAGCACGCCTTTGGGCATCTAGAAGGGCTGTGCTCAGCCCTCACTGCAGATCTGGGGCCTGTCTCTCTGTGCGTCCCTCTGTCCCTCCCCTCTCTGAGCTACAGTTGTTGACCTCTGAGGCTCTGCCCGGAAAAATGCACCTGTAAGCATACAGGTAAAATTTAGCAAGTCCTCTGATGTCCCTCCACGAATCTTCTGGTGAAAGACCTCTTGTGGGGCTGGACAGGAAAATCCTCAGAGGCTTAGAGTTTTTCACAGCAAAATACGATGGTGATGGCAGTCACCTTGATGTCCCTAGAGACAATTAAGGGACCCAAAGCTGCTACTCAGGCCTGTCTCTTCCTTTTTTTTTTTTTTTTTTTGTGAAGTTTATTTATTTATTTTGAGAGAGAGAGAATGAGAGTGGGGGAGAGACAGAGAGAGAGAGAGAGAGAGACGGAGAGAGAGAATCCCAAGCAGGCTCTGGTGCCCCATCAGCATAGAGCCCGACACGGGGCTCGAACCCACGGACTGCAAGATCATGACCTAAGCCGAAATCAAGAGTCAGACGCATAACCCACTGAGCCACCCAGGCGCCCCTCGGTGCCTCTCTTCTCTCCACCCAGAAGCAAAATACTGGGGCAGTTCTCAGACACCCTGGTATGACAGTATGACAGGTTACCTGAGGTCACACCTTCACCCTAGATTGTTTGATGACCAAAGTTGGTGCCCCCACCTCGGGAAGTTCGGGAGCTGGAGTACTCATGCAGCTGAGCGGCCCTGGGCTGAGGTTTCCCCACCAGGCCCCCAGCAGGCTGTAGATCCCCAGGCCGGGGAGGGGGGGGTGGAGGGGAGGACACCACCTGGTGGCAGAGGTGGGTGCCACAGAGGGTGGTGTGCAAGGTGGCGGGGGCTTTGTTGATCTTGCTCGTCCTTTATGATGCGCTGACAGCCCGCCCTAACACTTCCCAAACACACTCCCTTCCGTCAGGACTGGAGTTCCAGAAGCAAACAGTGGCAATCAGACGACTGCTGCCTGAGACTCCAGACGGCAGGCCCGGAGGGTTTGTAAGCTCCTCGAAGACACCAGGTCCCCGGCCACCTGCCTAGGATTCCTGCCCCCAGAGCTGTGGCCTCTGAGCCCCTGGGGCCCCTGCGGCTTCCCCTGGCACTGGGCCCAGGGCTCTGGAGACTGGGGACCAGCCTGGGGCCCTCTGGGGCTGGCCAAGGTGCTGGCGGGTGGGGTGGTTGTGACTGAGGCAGGGTGGCTCAGGGATGCCCTGGGGAGGGAGAAGGGTCAGCCCAAGGCCGTGCAGCTCCCGAAGAGGCAGCTCTCTGACTCTGGTCAACCCATCTCCACTAACCTGGGTGGACAGGGGCTCCCGTCAGGACCCAAAGAGACTGAGGTGACCAGGCCCAGACAATCTCTGTTCCTCCCACGTCTCAAGGCTGCCTTGGAACCCAAGAAGCCTCCACCTGTTCCACACCAGCCAAGGGCATCTGAGAAACAGATGCATCATCTTTCCTGGACCGTGCTGGAAGGTAAGAAGCTGCCGAGGGTGTCAGGAAAACCATACCCCCACAAAGCAGCTGATCCCCGAGAGACAGGCTGGAGGGAGGGATGGTTCCGAACAGCCAAGTTCCTCGGTCCTCCCTATGGCAAAGTCTGGCACTCAGGAAAAGCTCAAGGGTGCACACAAGCGTACGCGTGCACGTTCGAAGCCTCACGGACGGTCCAGAGTCTAGAGCAAGAATGAGATGTGCTCCATGACCCCAAGGCAGGCCATGCAGCTACATGGGAGCCCACAGTCTCAGCCAAGGACGGGCTTGCATCCCCCCCTCCCCATACACACGCAGAGGCCAATATCTCTCTCTGATTGTCTGCCTTTCGGAGAACAGAGGACTGAGTGGGGACTGGGAGGCCTTGGGAGAGCCCACAAAAGCGCCGATAAATGCATTTATGTTCCTCCAAATGACACTGTAACAAAGCACACAAAAGGAAGAGGCAGAGTTTCGCGCATATTAAATCATGGTCATGGGACCTGTGCAATTAATTCTCATTTATCATCTGCCCTGTGCACTAGAAACTTCCGCGTCTCGGGCCAGCGCCCACCCCAACCCCCACAACTCCGTGTCCACCAGACGCTCATAAATCTGTTTTGCTTGTTCCACACGAGCTGCCTGGGAAAAGGCCCCATTTGCTGCGTCTGCTCCTCTGTCCAAACTTTCAACGCCTTCGACATTTTATGGTTTCGCGTTATTGACTTGGCCTCCCGGGTCCCCTGTGGTAGGCGGCTGTTTGAGAGAGCAAGCGAGAGGCTTGGGGTGACCTCAGGTTCACCCCCTTGCCTGGCCGGAGCTGGCAGGACCGTGCAAAAGCCTTGAAGTTGCCTG
This sequence comes from Lynx canadensis, assembly GCF_007474595.2. Taxonomy (NCBI): domain Eukaryota; kingdom Metazoa; phylum Chordata; class Mammalia; order Carnivora; family Felidae; genus Lynx; species Lynx canadensis. Next base: position 30,930,388 of record NC_044318.1, on the reverse strand, counting down.
GGGCCCGGAGCTCCTGAATCACAGATCCTCCCCAGGGTTTCCCCCCTGTGCCCCGACTCAGGCCCCGAAACCCACTCCGAACTGAGGTCCTGGGCCCATTCTTCCTCAACCTCCACAACCTGCGTTGCCCAAACCTCCGCTTCTGCAGCCCTCTCCAGCCCCAGCTCCTCCTTTTCCCAAAGGCCTCCTCTCCGTCCCCAAGGGAGCACACATGAGGTCAGTGTGCCTAGGAGCAAAATGCCCAGGTGGAGGGGATGGTGTGCAGGCATAATGCCTGGGGCGTTCACGCCACAACAGGCCAGGCCTCCTTGGTGCCACCGAGGACACAGATAAAGACCAGACTGATTTTCAATTTCTTTTTTAGTTTATTTTATTGAGAGAGAGAGAGAGAGAGAGAGCACAAGCAGGGGGGTGGGGGAAGGCAGAGAGAGAAGGAGAGAGAGAGAGGAGGGTCTGCACCGAAAGCATGGAGCCCGACACGGGGCTCGATCCCACGAACCCTGAGATCATGACCTGAGCTGAAGTCAAGAGTTGATGCTTAGCCGACTGTGCCACCCAAACACCCCAAGGCAGGGTTGATTTTCAGCCGGTGTGTCCTCCTGGAGAGGTTGTTAAATACTTTGACTCATGTCTTGAATGAGGGAAACCTGTCCTTGCCCTGAAGGAGCTGGATGAGGGACAAACAAGCAGGTAACTAGATAATTATGATTCCAGCGACCAGCAGTGTATCAGCACAATTTGGGGGCTCAGAGGCATCATTTGAACCCTGTCCAAGACTCCTGGGGGAGGAGGCAATGTCTAAGTTAATCTGGGAAGGACCCACAAGAAACACCAGAAGTTTATGGTGATAGGGAAGATGGGGTTGTGGGGGGAGTGTGCATCCAGGCAGAAGGAACAGCATGTGCCAAACCCAGGGGTGAGGGAGGAACATTCGATGTCTGAGAAGTGGCTTTTGGTGGTCACGGAACAAGGAGATAAAGACTGGAGAGGTCAGCTAAGGCCATCTGTGAGCCGAGGCACCTACACAGCTGCAGCTGGTTGGTTTGCCTTGTGGGAGACCGTTTAAGCAGGCGAGTGACATGGTAAGATTTGAATGTTGGCCAAACCACCCTACAGTGTGGATTAGAGGAGGAGTAAGACCGGTAGAAGTCCCCTACCTCACACCATACACAAAAATAAATTCAAAATGGATCACAGACCTGTCATTGCTAAACTATGGAACTCTGGAAGAAAACCTAGGGGGAGAAAGTCCTAGTTACCACTTGAGTTTGGCAAAGATTTCTGAAATACAATATTAAAAAGCGCAAATAATAAAAGAAAAAATCAATAAACTAGACGCTGTTAAAATACAAAACTTTAGCTCCTCGAAGACACTATTGAGAAAATGATGAAGGAAAGGCACAGACTGGAATTCTTGTAAAATATAGCCAACAGAGGGCTTGTATCTGGAATATATGAAGAGATTTTACAACTCAGTATGAAGACAAACAACCCAGTTTAAAAATTGGAACTCTCATTCATGGCTGGTGGGAGTATAAACATGAAACAACTTTGGGAAATAGTGCGGCAGTTCCTTAACAAGCTAAACATACTCCCACCACAGGACCCAGCCATTCTACTCCCAGGTACTTCCCAAGAGAAATGAAAGCATCTATCCACACACACACACACACACACACACGATATATGAATATTCATAGCAGCTTTAATTGTAAGAGTCCCAAACTGAAAATAATCCAAATGTCCATTAATGGGTAAATGGATAAACAAATAGAGGTATAATCATATTCCTTTGATGGAATGAAAGGAATGAACTACTGATACCTACTACAATATGGATATATCTCAAAATAATCATTCTGAATGAAAGAAGCCAGACCAAAAAAAAAAAAAGTATATAAAATTCTAGAAAATTCAAGCAAATCTATAGCGAGTTGTCTGGGGACTTGGTGGGAGGTTAGCAGTGGGAGATTACTACGGGACAGGAGGAAACTGTTGGGCGTGATGAATGTGTTCGTTATCTGAAATGTGATGCCGATCCCATCAGATCATACACCCACATCCATGGGTGTATATAAGTCAACACATAACAAACTGTGCCTGTTAATGTACATGCTGTTAATATATGTCCATCGAACCTTAATAAAGCTGTAAAAAATAAACGTACAAATTACACCAAGTGACCAGGGAGGCAAGGGCGATGTTCAGGGCCATGTCAGGGAGATTAAATACATGATTGTTGATTCACTCACTCACTCCCATTCCCACTCATCTTTTACTAAACTGTAAGTCTTATAAAGGCAGGAAGTCTGCTCTGCTCACCCCCATGCCCCTAACATTCAGCTTGTAGTAGGCACAGGGGTGGAAAAAGGTGAATTGTCTTGGGAGGAATTTAGAAATACTTGGCTAGCCATGAGGATGTCTGAAGTGAGAGAAGCTGAGGAACGAAAAATAACCCCTGTGTTTCTAACTCAAGTAAATGCTGCTGGGGTGTGAGTTTGGAAAGGAGAGGAAGGTGAGCTCAGACTTGAGCTGAGTTTGCAGTGTGGCGTTATGTGGAGACAGACATGCTGGAGTGAAGGATTTGGGCATCACTAGCGGATCTCAATACTTCTTAATGGTTCAGAATGAAGACTGGAAAGATTTGAAAGATACCAAATCCTGGGCCCCACCTCTAGACCAATAAAATCTCTGAGGATTCTACCTGGCACTGGGATTTCCCCATAGTTCAGAGGGGATTCTAATGTGCAGCCAGAGTGGATAACCCTCACCATGGAGGGTGATTTGAGTCGTGGGAGGAGATGAGTGCCCCAGATGAGGATGTGGGAAGTGAGACAGAAGAGGACCTGGGACCGAGCCTCAAGGAGCCCTGACGTTAGGGATGGAAAAGGGAGAGTAGCAAGAGATGGGAGTAGCTGAAGAGATAGGAAGAAAATCAAGAGTGCAAGTCACAGAACAGGGAAAAGGGATCCATGGACTGGAAGGTGGAAACCGCTGTCAAAGGCTGTGGCCACGTGGGCCAAAAGGCAAGATGAATTGGATTAATCAACAAAAGGTCATTGGTGAACCAGGAGGGAGCTGTTTTATGGGTGTGACAGAGCCAACCTTGGGAAGGGATTGTGGAAGAAAGTGGGAGATGAGGGGTGGAAATGGTGAACTCTTAAAATAGCTTTGTTTTGACGTAGAGAGTTGGAAGGAGAGAATGGAGTTAAGGGAGGGTCAGAGGGGATTAGGTAGCGGGGAGGCCTGACCATGTTTAATTGCTGATAAAAAGGAATCAAATGGAACCAAATAGAGTCTAGAAACAGACCTTGCCTGTATGGTCACTAGACTTATGACAAAGGGACAAATACAATTTATGTAAATTTAGATTAATAAATTTAAGATACACAACATGTTGGGGCACTTGGATGGCTCAGTCGGTTAAGCATCTTACTTCAGCTCTGGTCATGATCTTATGGTTTGTGGGATTGAGCCCCACGTCGGGCTCTGCGCTGGTAGCACGGGGTCAGTTGAATGATAAAAGAAAGATCTCTTTAATAAATGTTACTGGAACACCTGGATATATGTATGGGGGCAGGGGCGGGAAGAACCTTGATTCCTACCTCACACCACACACACACACAAATTAGTTCCAGATGGATCATAGACCTAAATATGAAGGCAGAAACCATAAAGAAATTATAAGGGAATTTATGATTCTGGAGCAGGCAAATATTTGTTAACAAACATGACATAAAAGTACTGACCATAAAAGAAAAAAATATATATTGGACTTCTTAAAATTTGTAAGCTTCGGTTTATCAAAAATCATCACTAAAGGCAAAATCAATCTATGATGATGCAAAATAGATCAGGGTTGCTGGCTGACTGGGAAAGGCATGAGGGAACTTTCTGGAATGATGGAAATGTTCTGTGTCCTGATGGGGTAGGGGTTACGTTAGTGCATGCATTTTTCCTTTTTTTTTTTTTCTTTTTTAGATGTTTTCTTTTTTTATCAAAATATATTTGACATACAACATTGTGTGAATTTAAGATATACAACATGTTGGGGCACCTGGGTGGCTCAGTCAGTTAAGCATCTGACTTGATTTTGGCTCAGGTCATGATCTCCTCATTCATGGGATCGAGCCTCTCATCGGGGTCTCCGCTGACAGCACAGGACTTGCTTGTGATTCTCTCTCTCCCTCTCTTTCTGCCCCTCCTCTGCTCACACGCTCACTCTCTCTTTCAAAATAAATAAATAAACTTTAAAAAAAAGATATAACATGTTGATTTGACACATTTATGTATTATAATATGATTGCCATCGTATTGATAGGTAGCACCTATGTCATATCAATAATGATCATTTCTTTTGTGGTTGGAATAATTAAATATAGACTGTTAGCAAGTCTGATGATTATAATATAATATCATTGTCTATATTTGGTATACTATGCATTAAACTTCCAGGGCCTGTCTATTAGTTGCAAGTTTGTAACACATGCATCTTTCAAAACAAAGATTGAACTGTACCTAAGATCTGTGCATTTAATTGCCTTCAAGTTATAACTTAATAAAAGAAGATAGAAAAGAAGGAAAGTGAAAAGGCAAGCCATAGACCAGAAGACAATATTTGCAATGTATATATATGATAAAGAACTTACATCCAAAATATATAAAGAATTCTCATAAATCAGAAAGGAAAAAAAAAGACCCTATTTTTTAAATGGGCAAAAAAACTTGAACAGGCATTTCACAAAGCTATTCCAATGATTCATAAACACATGGGAAGGTGTTCAACATCATTACCCAGCAAGGAAATGAAAATGAAAAACCACAATAAGACGCACCCCCCCCACACACACACACACATACACATCCAGAATGGCTAAAATGCAAAAAACCGATAATTCTTAGTGTTGGCAGGATGTGGAGAGATTTTATAGTTTCAAACGCTGCTGAAGGAAGCCTTCTTACAGCAGGGAAGGAGAAGGGCTCAAGGTTGACAAGGAGTCACTGTGCATATGTCACTGCTGCTCTCCTAGGCCTGGGTGTCCTCAGTTTCCCACAAGACGCAACTGAGCCATTGTTGTGTTGCCTGAAGCCACACAATCCCCATTTTGCTCATATCCCTCCTGTCCACTCCCTTTCTTTCCATTCCTGCCCCATTGGCCCCTGGCACCTGAGGTCACAACACACTTCCCTGGGCCGTCTTTCTCAAAGCCAACAGCATAGGCAGAACAAATCCTGGCTCACAGGGCAGACAGCAGAGGCTCAGTCCCCCTCTGACAGCATGGTGGCTTTCTCTCCCGCAGCCTGGGCTTCCTCTCCACTAGCCCCTCTCCTCTCTCGTGGTTAGTACTAGCAAACTCCTCACTGCTTCCCCAGACTCCTGTCCCACCTCTATCCCTCTGCTATTCACCTGCAGTCTCACCAGCCCCTGCTGGCACCCTTCGATAGCCCACTGCCTTCAGGCTAAAACTTGAGCTGCTAGACTCGGCATTCAAGGCCTCTGTGGCCCACTCCATTTCTTTAGCCTGTTAGACCAGATGTGAGCATAAGGGACCCTTTGGGCATGCTGAGGCAAGGCTACAGAAGGCCCACAGCACTGTCCAGAGAGAGATCAGGCAAGGCTTGGGCACAGTAAGGAGGGAAGGGAAGTTGGCTATAGGGGATGCCCCATCTGGCCCATACTCAATGCACATGGCCAGCGGGAGTGGGGTGGTCCAGGCCAGCCATTGGTAGACACAGCTGGCTTCCATGAGGAAGGAGGTGCCAGCATGAGTAGTCCTGAGCCAAGGAAGTGGGAGTTCAGCACAGACTTTTGTCCTGGTAGGGAAACTGAGTCAGAAGCTTGGACCTGTGGACCAGGCTGTGCAGTGGATGAAGGGAAAGGCGAAGCCTGAGCCACTGGGAGAAGTCAGCTAACTTGGTAGGGGGTGGGGGAGGCGTCTCAGGTCTCAGGGCTAAAGGACCTAGTTCCCAGCTCTGAGACCAGGGTGAGGAAGCTGGTGGGAGTGAATATCATTTGTTAAGCAGCCCCGGGACAACAGGGCCTGTGTTGGGTTCTGTATCAGGGGGGTCTTGGCAGGGGGTGGGGACACCTCCAAAGAGGTTAACAGAGTGGCTATAAGGAAGGGAGTGTGTGCAGAAAGGGGTGGGGGCAAGGGAACCAAGAAGCGAGGCTGAGGCCCAACACAGCAAACGTGGGGAGCTGTGATCTGCCCGGTTCAGGCCTGGAGGGGCCCCGGAAAGGAGGGTGTTCCTGGAGTGCGGACCCCCCCCACCCCGGAAGCCAAGACCCTAGAGGTACAACCACTGTCAAAGCTATGACCAGGCATGAAGAGAGCCTGGGGGTAAATACCCCAACTTCTCTCTCCTCTTGCCCCCCTCCCTGAGCACCTCATATGCATTGCTCGGCATCATCCTTCAAGATGGAGATTTTTTGTGCATTTTATGGAAGAGGAAAATGAAGGTCAGCAGTGAGGGGACCTGCCCACAGCCACTGCACAGTTCGTAAGTGGCCAAGGCACAGACCTTAGGACCTTGACCTTAGTGCTCCGGGCAAGCCTCCGAGGTGCTCCTCACAGGGAGGACAGAGAAGGCAGCGGGTGGATTGTCGTCAAAGCTGGCTTCGAGAACTCAGAGCTCGTCACCAAGCCAGGTGTCTCCTTCAGGATGGTGACTTTAGCTCCCTCCCGCCTCTGAGCCGGGGCCCTCAGCCACACCTGGCCCTCCTCTGGTGGCTCCCTTCGAGGCCATGGCTGGACGCCGGCCAGTCACGCGGCCCATGCTGACAGATTGGGTGTCTCCGGTGCGCCCGCAGCTGCCGCTAAGTGGCTTCCTGGCAGGGAGTCAGGGGTCACCTCATCGCTGCTCTGCTCAGACGGCACTGGCCTCTTCGGGGGTGCCTCCCACGTCTGTCTGCTGAAATCGGGTGTGTTTAGCATCAGGTCTGAGAGGCAGCCCTACTTGGCGACTCATGGGGGAGCCCTGAGGCCCTTGGGGGCAGACACAGTGCTGGCTGGGGGGTGGGGGTGGGGCTCTGGGCCCCAGTTCAAGTGAGCTGGCGGGTCTCACCACCCGTGTTCCCAGCGTGCCACGGGGGCGGGCTGCTCTGTGTCCTGGGTGCCTGTGTCGCACGGTCTCCTGCTGGCTGCTCGAGGTGTCCAGGCCCCTGGCTCTGGGCCTCGGCTCTGGGTAAGTCCTCCGTCTCAGAACTCTTCTTTCTCTCTTTGCCGTGTGTTCCCCTGAGCCCCTTCTGGGACCTGGGACCAGGAAGCCTGTGTCTGAACCACCATCCAAGGCTGTGGTCCCGGTCCCTGAGCTCCCCCTTCACCCCACCCCCCCGGCGGGGCAGGGAATGATCACAGGGGTCAGACCAGTGTGGCCCTGGGGCCAGCGAAGCCGAGTGAGTCTGGGCAAGTCACTTCCCTGCCTGGGGCTCAATCTTCTTTGAAAAATGGTAGAGCCAGCTACACGCTAATACAGGCTTCGGGACCCCTAAGATGTGTGCACAATCACAAGGCTGGTCGGCCCTTCTCTCCCAGCTGTCTTGGGCTGACCCCATCTGGGACATCAGACAGCGCCGGTGAGGAGGGGACGCAAGTTAGTCCAGGGTGACAAGTGCTCCTAGTAGCTGTCAGAATGAAGGGCGAGTACAGATAAGGCGGGGAGCAGGAAAGTCTCTTTGGAGTGACATTGGCGCAGACAGTGAGGCCCAAGATGTCGAGTGCAGAAGGAGGCTGGTGAACAAGAATTCCAGATCGAGGGACCCTCACATGGAGGAGGGAAGGTGTGTCAGGAAATCAGACGTGGCTCTTGATGGTCAGAGCGGAAGGTGCGTGGGGTGGGGGTGGCGGGAAGTCAGCTGGAAAAGTGGGCGCCTGAAGGCCCAGGGTGAGGCCGGTGGGCGGGCCCCGTCTGTGTCAGGCTCCCTGCTCAGGGTGCAACTGGGCACTCTGCTCTGGGGGTCCCTGATCACAGACAGGTCCCGGTTCCCTGCAGTGGAAGCCAGGCCCCCGAGCCAGTGGGCGGGGCCCCGTCCAGCTGACACTGGCTCTTTGTCTACATCTCAGCAGCGGAAGGTGCCTGAGCCCGCGTCCAGCCTGGTTGGAGACCAGGCCGAATCAGCAGTGCCAGCCTCCCATCTGGTCCTGGAGATGCCCCCCAGAGTTCCAGTGAGAGAGGACAGGATGGCCGCGGGACAAGTGGCTGGCACTGGGCGTGGGGAAGTCTGAGGAATAAACAGCTTTCCCACCACTCACGGGCAGAGGCACAGCGGGTTCCCACAGACGTGGATGGGCGGCCCCGGGCCAAACCTTAGCCGCAACTGAGCCAGGGTGGCGAGCCCCATGCTGTTCCAGATGGCTCGGGGGCTCGGTCAGTTTGCGCACGGGAGTGAGGCGTTCCCCAGATCACCAAGCCTCCAGATTTGAACTAATTCCAGCTCGGTGAGGGCTGGGGGCTGAGGAGGCCAGGGAGGAGGGTGGGGCCCGGGGACAGGGCCCACGGAGGGTCCAGGAGCTCTGAGAGGGGCTTGTGTCCTGAGCCTGGGGATGAGCCGAGGCTTGGCCCGGGCGGAGCTCCCTTGGTGCCTGGCACCGGCCGAGGCTGGGGGTGCCTGGCCTCTTCCAAAGCCCTCCTTGTCGGGCAGCGGGCAGGGCGGGCCGGGGGCCGGGCGCGGCCGCTCATATCTTCCCCGTTACTTCATTCATTTTGCTCCCACTGATCCCTTGTTTATCTCACTGGGAATGCAGCGCAGTGGAAGTTGGGGCCAAGGGAAAGGCCAGAGCCTGGGTGGCCTCCAGGAGAGCCCCAGCCTCACTTGCCTGTCTCCCTTACCTGGGTCCCTGGGCTGAACCCTGCAGGAAGGGGGTCCGTCTCTGAGAACTAACATGGGGCCCAGACGTTCCGGCCCAGGCCGTGTGAGCTCGTGGAGAGCTGACCGCTCTGGGCCCTCCTTGCTTCACTGCAGTGGGAGGTTATTCTAAATGACCTTTGAGAATGAATGCGTATTGTCATGAAGTGAGCACCCATCCTGTGGCCACCATGTTCCAGCCCCGAGGTCCCTGCTCTCACCCGAGGCTCACACATCTGCATGGATTACCATGAGCACATTTTTTTTTTTAACATTTATTCATTTTTGAGAGACAGAGTGTGAGCAGGGGAGGGGCAGAAAGAGAGGGAGACACAGAATCTGAAGCAGGCTCCGGGCTCCGAGCTGTCAGCACAGAGCCTGATGCAGGGCTTGAACCTACGAGCAGTGAGATCATGACCTGAGCCGAAGTCGGACGCTTAACCAACTGAGCCAACCCGGCGCCCCACCAATAGGGCACTTTAGAGAGGAGGTGGGGCACAGGGGCCATTCCTGGGAAGAGGTGGGGCTGGAGAACCAGCTAGAAGAAGACCCTCTGGGCAGGGTGGAGGTAGTCAGAAGTCAGGGCTGCCGCGGACAGGGGTGTGTGAGGCTAGCAGGACCAGTGTCTGAAAATGTCCTTTCAGAACGGGTCAGTGGGAAATGCCGGGCCCCCACCTGGCCCTCCTGTTGCAGGGCCCCCGGCTGAGGGTGGAGGGCGGAGGGCGGAGGGTGGAGGCCGGGGCATGAGCATCCCCTGGGGGCTTGGGTTAAGTGGGCCCTAATCCCCATCACCAAGCAAACCTGTCTGCCCTGGAAGATCACCCCTTCGGTAAAGGGCGGGCACCACGGCTCTAAGCAGCCTGGTCTGAGCCCTTGTCCTTCGTCAGGGATGTTCAAGGACACCGGACCCTGCCGGGAAGAGGCGGCCAGGCCCCTATCAGATGTGGAAACTGAAGCCCAGAGAAGCTGATTGAATTGCCCAGGGCACACAGCTGGGAGTGGCGGCAGCGGGACCTGATCACAGCTTGTCTGACCCACGAGCGTGCACTATCATCTGGGCTGTGGCTGCCTGGCCCTTCTGGGGTCCCCGCCCTGGGGGTGGCCACCCGACAGGGCATGGATTCAGGCCAGGTACCGGGGCCAGAGCCTCAGTGCCCCCTTGTCTGCTTCCCCCGCAGTGAGTTGGTGTTCCAGTCTGTGAAACGGGATGGGTGGGTCCAACTCAGGGCCGATGTCTGTCCTCCGTCCTGGATCCTTAAGGAGGAGTGAGGTCATATTTGTCTGGGGGCTGGAGCATCTTGGAAGGAGAAAGCTCGGCAAAGACAAGGGCCCATTGTCCCCCCTTCCCTGGCCCCCTGCCAGCTCCTGCTCTAGTCACCAGACAAGGCCAACCCTGCCTGCAGGCCCCAGAGGCCACCATGTGCCAATAGGGGGTGACTCAGTGCCCCCTCCCTTCCCGTTAACTGGCATTGCCACCTACCACCCAAGCGTTGTCGGGGGTCCCCCAGAGGGGAAGGCCGGGAAAGAAGGGAAGGCTTGGGGTCCCAGCCTGGGGATGTCACACTTGGGGCTTTACAGCCGGCTTGAGCGAGGTGCCTCGCCATAATAAATAATTCAAAAAGTAGCCCGTGGGCTTGCTTTTGAGCAGCCTTGGTTTGAAGCTCTTACAAGCGTTGGCTCAACGCCTGCTCACAGCACCCCCAAGGGGGGCACTGATGTCATCACCCTCACTGCACAGATGTGGAACGCTCGCCCTCCACCACCTAGCTCATAACTGGTAGATGTGGCTGCGAGAGGCGGAATTTGGACTGGAGGCTGTGTGGTTCTCGAGAATTCTACAGAGGCTCCAGGATGTGCAGGTGGGGGCTGAACTGGGGGATGAAGAAGGGGCCGGCCCAGAGTTCGTGTAGTAGATGGGGAGTCCCAAGAGAGATGTGGACGCCTGCCCCCCGCCCCCCACCACCAGCTGGGCCCGTAGACCAGGCCTCGGTCGTTCTGGGCCGCAGGATGGAGGGCTTTTTGCTACCAGGGACCGGGAAGGCTTGGTGGCCTCTGGCATTGACAAGGCGGGATAAGAGATGCTTGAGCAATTTCAGTGCTTTGAGACACCTCCTGGGGCCACACGTGGGCTGGAGACACCCTGCTCTCTGGCCTCCCTGCAGCTCTGAGGCCCATGGAGCTCTGTTAGCCGTGAGCCAGGCAAAGGCAAATAGCAGCTCAAGCCTAACGCGTCCGAAAGTAAACTCTCGATTTCCTCCCCAACCTGCTCCTCCTCGTATCTTCCCCGTCTCAGGAAGCGGCACCATCGTCCGCCCAGTTGCTGGGGCCAGAAAACTGGGAGGCACCCTTGGATCCTCCTGGTTCTCGCCACCCACATCGATCCATTGCCAAGACCTGTCAATTCTACCTCCAAAATAAATCCCGAATCCGCCTCCCTCGGTTCCCGCTGCCACCGCTGTGCCCAAGGCACCACCCGCTCTCCCTGGACAGCACCACTAAGCTGCTCTCCACCCCCTCCGGCCCACTGCCCCAGCTTCCAACATACATCAGATCCCACCGTTCTCTTGCCTCCTCCCAGAGGCTTCCTACTGCGTTTGGAGCCAAACTGACACCCCTCGATGGCTACGAGGTCCCCCGTGACCTGGCATGACCTTCGTGACCTCACCTCCATCCACTCTCCCCGCGCTGTCTCGCTGTCTTTGCATCCGTGCATTGACACTCGCTGCTCACTCTGTCTAGAAGCCCTTCCCTGCAGTTTTGCACCGAGCGGGTCGCCCCCCGGTCCCTCCCATCCCGGCTGGTACATACCTTGCATCCTTCAGCACTCCAAACCGGGTCGCCCCAAGTCCGTTCCCTCAGAGCCACTTTGTAGGAATTTTCCTTGATTTATAACTGCGTGTTTACCTTTTTGCCTTTCCAACTAACCAAGGCCCGTGAGAGCCGTGTCTGCCTTGCCAGCCATCATCCCCACCCCGGGATGGCATTCAAATCTCTGTTGGATGCATTACCAGGCAGGGTAATTGCAGTGGCCATTATTTCTTGAGCATTTCCAGCGCTCTCTCGTGTTGAATGCAGTCACCTCACCACCCACCGAGGGAGGCAACATCAATACTCCCCAAGTTTCAGACGTGGAAACCAAGGCTCAGAAGCCAGGGTCAGTCACCCCAGGATCTCGCAACCAGAATACGGCACAGCCAGGTTCAGAGCCCAGGGCGGGCAGCTCTGAGGTCTGACCTTCTAGCCGCCCTGCCGTCTCGGTCACGAACCGTCCTCGATGCCTTTGCTATAGGCCATCGAGTCCGAGAAGTCAGCGGTTGCAAGGTGTACCGCTCTTTTACGACCCATTCAGTCAGATAAAGACTCCGAGAACTAAATCAGCACGCACCATCCCAAATTTCAAAGATGTGAGATTGTGGTAACAGCGTCGTCGTCTGGGAATTGGTGAAATACGGTACTTGGGGAACAAAAACCATTCAATCCTTAGGACCCAAGGGACACAGTAATGGATTTCTCAGCAGTGCTGAGGATTGTTCCGTAACCACCTGGGGGCACAAAGGAGGCCCGCCTTTTGGCCCCCCGGAGAGTTCAAGGTCAAGCAAGGACAGTCTGATGATGAATGTGCTGGATGGTGTGGTGAGAGAGCCCAGGGCTTCCCCAGAGGGTGGGAAGTGTGGGGTGCAGGTTGTGAGGCTTCACAGAAGAGGGGGCGTCGAAGGCAGACACCAGAGGAGGAACAGAGGTTAAGCAAGCTGAGAGGGGGTGAAGCATGCCAGGCACAGGGGAGGGCCCATAGAAAGGTCTGGAGCACACCTTCCCTTGTGGGAAACGGCATGTGGCTGGGGCGGAGAGCGAGCGAGGAGGTTGGACGGGTCATGGGATGGATGGTGATGGTCCTCCCCAGGCTGACGGAGCTGAGGCTCCATCCTGCAAAGCAAGGAGCCTGAGAAGTCACCAGACAGCAGAATGACAGAGCCACCTTTGTTCATCAGAAGGGTGGAGTGAGGGGTGATTGGGAACTCGAAGGCAGCAGGGAGGCCTGGGAACGTCTGGGAGAGGCCATCAAGTCACTCGGACTGGATGGGGCCGCTGGCCTGAGTCACATGCTCGCTCTGGGGGCTCCCCTGGCACGGCTGGGCCCACGGGTGGGGGGCATGGGGAGGCAGCCTCCCCCAGGCCTGGGAATGTCCCGGGCAGCTGAGAGCCCGCCAGAGGCCGGTGAAAGGCCCACTTACCATGACGGATGGGGGCCCCGTCGGCCACGCCAATTAGGCAAGATGGAGTGCCAGGGCAATGCTATAAATATCTTGGCTGCTGACCAGCCCAAGAATGTAAATGATGGTGTTGGACAAGCAGGAGAAAATGTTCAGTTCAGACAGGATGGGGTTTTTGTGTGTTTTTAAAACATGCTTTTCCCTCCCCGAAGACTTCAGGTCGGGCAGCAATCAGGCTGGGTGCCCAAGAGCGGGCTACTTGTCCCGTGGGGGGCCACAGCGAGGACCCACGAAATCCAAGTTTGGGGGCAAGTCCCTGGAAAAGTCAGTGCATTTGAAGCCCAGAAAAAGCCTGAGCCCCACTTGCAGCCTTGTCCCCGGCCAGAGGGGTACAGTAGCCATCCAGCTTGGGGACACAGGTGCAGGCGACTAGAAGCATCTCCCCTACACCGGCTATTCCCAGAGTTCCCTGTCTTGTTGTGGGTGCACCGGACAGGGTGTCACATGTTGGGGCTGAGGGCATACCCAAGCTCTTCAAGATCAGAGATGGGAGGACGAGCTTTCTGTCGGGGTCATCGTGCAGTAAGGTGGGGAGACTCTCTAAGGCGTGTGGGGAGATGTGGGTCCCCCCCTGCCCTAACGCTTCTTGTAAATCTCGCACAACATTGACCTACAAGGAGATTAACCCTCCCCTCATCACCTTTTTCATTTCGAACCACAGGCTGCAGGACGACAGGCAGGGGGAAGCAAGGGCTGGCTGAGAAGGGAAGCGGTTCAGCATGTCCTTGGAGCTGCCTGGAAACCCTCCATCCAGCCTCGAGAGGGAAATGCATAAGGTCGCCTGACAAAGGAGGGTCCGGGTGGAAGAGCCGGACTGGCAAATGGGACAGAGTGGCTATGGTCCAAGGTGAGCCAGGCCTGCAGAAGACCTTAGGTCAACAGAAAGGGCACCATTCAGGGTACTTTGTGGCACTAAGGCCCTGGCCTTCGTGTCCAGGAGAAGGCACATTGAATTGGGAAGGACGCACCATCCCTGCATACATACGTTGGGGGGGCAGGGAGGAGGGGGCACGGACAGAATGGAGTCAAGCAAGTTCTCATCCCCTGGTCCAAAGCAGCCCACCTGTAGGGTCCAGACTAAGGGAATGGGTCGAGAAGCTCACTGGACTATTTGAGGGGATGATCGAGGAATTGACTCCCTTGGCAAATATTGGTTGAGGGCCCGGTATGTGCCAGGCACTGTGCTCAGCTCTGGCTGGAGTCCCCAGGCACAGAGGCAGGGCATGGGGGTCTCTGGCCTGCCAGAGAAGGGGCTCACAAGGGCCTGGAGACTGGACCCACGCTCAGCCAAGCTCCAGACACAGCTGTGGGTAGAGCTCAAATCCTGAGGGTTGGGGTGGGGGGGAGTTCCGGGGCTGGGAGGCAAGCCTAGACAGATATTGAGTGTTGGGGCTGGACCAACTGGAGGGTAAAGGGCAGATGTGGGGCTTGGTGGGCAGGAGCAGACCTGGGAGGCACAAAGCGGAGGTCCGCCCTGCTCCCTCGGAGCCCCTCTGAGAAGGTGGTGGTGCCTCAGCCTGGGTAGGTGCCCTTGGAGAACAGAGCTGACCCTGCAGGTGAAAGGAATGATGGGACCCTGCACCCTGGCCAAGAACATGCCACTCATCTTCAGGGCCTGCAGATAGGGCTCAGAGCAGACAGAGACGTGCCATCCCTCTTGGGCTGGAGAGGGATCCCAAGTGGGGGCAGGGAGTGGAGCAGCGGGCCGAGTGGGCTCCCACTGGGCCAGTGGGTTGGGCTCAGGCCTCCTGGCCCGGTGGAATCTAACAGGGTCCACAGCTACCACACCATGGAGAGAGGTGGCCACCCAGAGAGGCCCGGACCGTGCAGACGGGTGGAGCCCTGACTTGTGCCCAGCCACGGGCTGCACCTTCCCATTGGGTGTGCAAGCGCCTACATGTGCACAGACATCTCAAAGCAAGTCCCCAACGGTGCGCGTTGGCAGGAGGTCGATGGGGATGGCGAAGCCAAGAGAAGATATGTCTATGGAAGTTCAAGGGTGTGAGATTGCAAACCAGAGTTCTAGCATACAACCAAGGGTGTGACTGTGCCCTGACAGTGTGACCCGTGTGGGCATTCACAGGCTGCCCAGGGATTCCAGTCACTGGTGACTTGGCAGTGGTGTGTTGGTGTGTATTTCTCGATCTTCAAAGATGATTTCTGGTCACTGTGGCTCTGTCCCCCGTGGTCACTCCTAGGGCACTACCCCTTCCCCCCGCCACCCACACACCACCCATCCCAGAGCCAAAAAGATTCATCTTTTTCCTTGTGATTTCTTCTATTGCTTGGAAACTTATAAACCACTTGGGAAGTTTAAGAAAAGCTAAGGAAGTTAACAAAAATGTATAAATGCTTTTCCAGAAGGTAAGAAAGACTGCAATGTTTCCTACTAGCTACTGTAGAATTTTATTACTTACTTATGTAAGTGTTAACTCTGTCATCTGCCTGGAGATAATTTAAATATAAATTTATAAATATAAAGTGTTAGCTAATTTCCTCACACCGCAAATTGCTGTCCCTCCAATTCATTATAATACTTGCTTTACCAAGTCTTGCGTTTTTATATATAGTAGGCTCTTGTATATAATTGCTGCTTTGTGTTTTGTTCCAATGGTGCGTGTTTCTGATCTACTCTAGTAGCACGCTATTAAATTATTGTTCTTTTAGAACATGTTTTATGGAAGGCTTTATAGCATAATAGCTAAGATTATGGTCTTTGAAGTCGAACTCACTGGGATTTATATATAGGAACGTTGCCACTGAATAAATGTGTGACCTTGGGCAAGCTACCTCAGAATTCTTCAGCTGTAAAATGGAGTATTAGGAATTCTATAAATAACATCTTCCTCACACGTTCAGAACAAACTGAGAGATAGCTACAGGAATAAGTCACAGAGATAAAACATTAACCTTATTACTGAGGACTGCTGTCCACTGCCACAGCTTGATTCAACATTGTACTAGAGAGTCCAGCCTTTGCAATACGGCAAGAAAAAGACATGAAAATATGATTAGAAAATCAAGCCAAAAAGCAAAGCCTCAGTGGGCACTCTGATCCTTCATCCCTGACTTAGATACGCTTGAACCTGTGTCATAGGTAGTGATGGACCCCCTGGGTCTTCCCTCCACCTGCTGGAAGAGCCTTCCCCCATCAAGTTACTACAGACCACAGTTGAAATACAAGTATCCTGATGAAAGAGGAACAAGAGAGGAGAGAGAGGCCAGGAACGTCCTCTTGGTGAAGTCCCTTCTCATAGAAATATGAGGTGGGGATGGCAGTGGAGGCTCCCCCCGTGACAACCTCACATGGGGTTGTAGTCAGCATGCATGTGAGGCACTCAGTACAGTGTCTGACACGTGGGTGCACAGCAAATACTGTTCTTATGCACAGGATCCTGTTCCCTTTCCTTCTCCTCTTGTTTTGAATTTCTTACCAAAAAAATGTCCCCCATGTATTTTTCCAGATGAAATACAGGGTCCATTGGTGGTGTTCTAAGAAAAAAATGCTTGTCCTTAATACCTGGCTCACCCCCCACCATTTCAGTACACGCTACATCAATGTATAAATGATCCCGGGGGTCGGGGAGGGCGGGGTGTGGGATTGGTTCAGGTACAGGACTGAGGTGGGCAGCAGGGAGAGGAAGGATGGGTGGGTGGAGAGGTCAGTGGGTTTGGGGAATGGGAGACCAGTGTGGAACCAGGTCCAGAGACTCAAAGACGGGGATTGTGAGTGAGCGGTGGAGGAAGCTCCCAAGAGCCAGGTGGGCTCTCAGCTGAGGAGAGCCAGGTGGGCAACCAGGGGTGATGATTGAGCATGGGAAGTGAAGACCAAAGCCAAGGGGGTGTAATCTTCTGGGAACTGAGAATGTGTACCGAAGTCCAGGTCCTGGTTCCAGGGTCCAGCTCTGCCGCTGGCCGCTATCGCAAGCTGCAGACCCTCCCTGGGCGTCAGAGCCCCTTTATCAAATGAGGGCCCTCTCCTTGCCACAGGGCTGCAAACCTGATTGAGGGGTGTCCCCCGGGCCCCCCAACCTATTCTTTCTCTCCCCAGACACCCAGGCCTGCTTCCTTTTCCTGTTACCTCCCTTGAGCCTTAATGTCCTCCTGGTCCCTGGAAAGGGGAAATGCTCAGTTACCGGGACTCTGTCCCTCCCCGCCCACCACTCTGGGTCCGTCAGTCCCCACTTCTGGGAAAACAGCCTTCCTTCACTTTGGCCCCACTGCCACCTTGGCTTTTCATGAATGCATTAGTTCAGCAGCCCGCAAATCCCCTCCTCTGTACCTGCCCTCTTCTTGTCCCTGGGGACACGGAGGGAAAGAAGCCAGGGACCCACCCACCTAGAGCTCTCTTTAGTTCATTCATTCCATCTGGGGGGAGGGAAGTGGCAGAGAGGGAGAGAGAGAATCTTAAGCAGGCTTCAGAGCCTGACGCAGGGCTTGATGTCATGATCTGTGAGATCATGACCTGAGCCGAAATCAAGAGTCGGATGCTGAACTGACTGAGTCACCCGGGCGCCCCCCGTCTCATTCATTCCAAAAATGGTTTGGAGGGACTGCCGTGTGCCCGGAACAGGGAAAACAGTGGTGGGCGCCCGGACTCGGTCTCTGCTCCTGGGGGACTTCCAAACTTCAGGTCAGTGAGCCAGGAAATTATCACTCATGTGATCTGTGCTCCGCGGGTCCCCATGGCAGCCCAGAGCAGGGGGCCCAGACCAGCCCTCGGAAGGAAGGAAGGCTTCCCGCTAGAGGTGATGTCTGCACTAAGCCGACGGTTGAGCAGACATGAGCCAGTCACGCCGCCACCAGCCGGAGGGAACGAGGCAAAGAGGACTCCAGGGAGAGGGGCACATGATACACCCGGGTGTGTCCGGGGTGGCCGACCCAGAGTCGGAACAAGAGAACTCGAGGCGAGATCGCTGTGGGGGTCTGAAGCCATAGAACACAGGGCCTTGTGGGCACGGCAAGGGTTTCTTATGTTGTCCTACAGGTGGTGGGCAGTTAGTGCAGGGGGTAGGCAAGTGACACTCTACGGTTGGCGTTTTTAACAGGTCAGACTGGATTAGAAGGGGCAGGAGGGGATGAGGGTAGGGTGGGAAAGCTATCCCAAGAGATAGGGTGGAAATCGGATGCCAGCTTCGAGGGGAAGGCAGGGAGCAGAGGGGTAAGGGGGGAGGGGTGACGAGGGTAGGGAGCGGTGGGTGTGGGTAACAGGACAGGGCTGTACTAGTGGAAATCTAGACACGGACAAGCATGAGATTTCCTGGCATGCCGGCGGCTGGACCTGGGACGGGGAGGAAGAGGCCCGTGTGTGGAAGTGACTCAGGTTTGTTCAACAGGGACAGTTGCGTCGCTGACCCAGAGCACCGCGGGGGGAGCAGTTTGGGGGGAAGAGGAGGTCTCTGGGTTTGGACTGCTGAGATTGAGGTGCCAGAGATGGACATCCAGGCAGAGACAGCACCGCCCATCTGGACCAAGGAGGGTCGAGTGGGGTCCCAGGAGCCCGGAAGGGGACGGTATTGGGGGGGGGGGGCGGGTGGTCCAGTGTTGGATGAGGCTGAGGTGACACCAGTGCAGTGTCGGTGGGGCTGGGCTCCGTGGGGTCCCCACTGACCTGGGTGGGAGCGGGAGGCCGACGAAGCGTGCTAGGGAGTGAGAAGGAGGTGAGGAGTGGAGACAAGTATGCAGACAGCTTTCTGGAGACTGGCCGGGGCAGGGAGGTGAGAGACGGGGCAGCCAGAGGTGGGAGTGGGGCTCCGGGAAGGTTCTCTTCTTCCTTTGATGGTGCAGTGCTTAAGTGCCAATGATAGCTGGCGGTCGAGCAGGTGGGGGGAGGGGCCCAGGCGCAGGTGGGCACCCCTTGGTAGAAGGGGTCTGTCCTGGAGAGACAGGGGAGGAGAGGGGCCGGCTGGCCAGAGGCCTGGAGATGTGAGGTTGAGGACAGTCCCACTGAACTAGTTCCAGGCTGAGGACAAAGGCTCAGGGTTTGGGGACGGAGAGGGAAGCGTGAAGGGCTTCTGTGTGAGTGTTCAGTGACAGAGGAAAGCCCCGGCTGGGCCTTGGGTTGGAGTCAGAGGTCACTGGGCCAGGTCTGAGTCTGGAATTAGGGTCAAGATTCAGTTTGGGCTCAGGGAGGGCTCTGTCCAGAGTGGAGAGCTGACAGTTAAAACAAGGTCAGAGCCTCGCATCTCTGGGGCCCGTCCCGAGTTCAGGGTGCAGCCCTAGAACCACTGAGGTCAAAGGTGAGCTCTCCCAGGGGAGATCTGTCCCGGGGTCTGACCTGTCCCGGCTCCCATCCAAAAACCTCCATCCCGAGGGACAATGCCAGCTCAGACCCCACTCTTCCTTTGGGCCAGAAGGGCCCCCAGCCCAGCCCACCCTCCCCACAGCTGGGCACGAGCCGAGTCCTGCCCTGCCCAGTCCAGGGTGAGAATTCCGGCCACACGTCTCTGTGATGTGGTCACATTGGAAAAATGTTAATCAAATATTCTCCTCCGTGTTTCCTTTCTTTCCCAGGCTGGATTCCTAGAAGACAGGAATTTATGGTGTGAGAGCTCCAGCCCCCGCAAACCCGCAGCCAAGGTCAACAGCACGAGGGGGGCAGCCCTGCCAAGCGAGGAGGGGAGCAGTGACTTTGGGAGCTGGTTGCACAGAAAACCAAAGTACATGCATTAAAAAAAAAAAAAAAAAAATCCCTTCTCTCCCTCACGTTCCCAAACTGGGGGCTTAAAAAAAGTCCCCCAGACTGGCCCAGACAAGGCCCCTTGTCTGGGAAGACTGAACCCGTTTGGAGACAAGGCATGTGAAGCTGCTGGGGCGGGGGCCCATGGAAGGCCTCGGGGTGGGTGGTGAGCAGGCTACGCATGTGTCCTCGTCCTTCGAGCCAACCGAGGGCAGCTGAGATGGAAATAGGAGCCCTGGGCCCTTCAGAAAGCCCCCCAACGTGACAGTCT
The DNA here is from genome assembly GCF_007474595.2 of Lynx canadensis. NCBI lineage: Eukaryota > Metazoa > Chordata > Mammalia > Carnivora > Felidae > Lynx > Lynx canadensis. The sequence goes on along the minus strand of NC_044318.1, from coordinate 30,910,322 downwards.
CATTTGCCCCCTCTCCCCTCTCCCTTCCGGAGTCGGGGGTCTTGACTACCCATACACACTGAATGCCCAGCACCCTGGGGACCAGAGCTCCCTGTCACAAGCCCTGAGTCCCTGACAGGAGAGAATAAGTTTGCCCCAGCCTCCTAGGGAGCTGAGGAGGGGCCCGGAGACCACCTCGATTCAGACTCCAACGACTGGGCGCTGGGAAGATAGCCCCCACCCTGGTCCAGAGCCCAGGCAGGTGCAGCTAAACACCCACCGGTTATCTGTGCACCTGACGTTTCTGAACCCCATGGGGTTGCACCACCTGGGAAAATACAACAAGGCAGCCTCCTGCCCTGGAGAATCCCCGGCAAGCGGCGGGGGGGAGCACTGACACGGAAACGGATGGCGACCAACACGTGAGGGGCTGTGGGTCCCCCCAGGGGGGGAGTGAGCACCCTGGGGTGCAGAGAAAGACATTGGGCAGAGAAAGCTTCTTGAAGGAGGTGCCCCCCAGGGGTGGCCGGAGTTCACCAGGCGGACATCCAGTGGGAGGGGGGCTTGGAGGGAACATTCCAGCTAAGTCCACAGCATGTGCAAAGGCCCAGAATGTTTATACCTTGGTAAGACTTTTCATATAAATAAATGCTCAAATCCAAAAAAACAAAAAGGCCTCTGGCAAACCTCATGTCTGGGTTTCTTGCTCAGAAAATGAAGCCCTGCTCTGCCCTGGAGACCAGGGGCCAGCAGAAGGGGGGTGTCTGACACGGCCCTCAGGTTCCCACCCCTTCCACCCCCACAGCACCACCCCATAGACCCCCCTACAGGGTCCACCTCTCAGCCCCCGCCCGACACTGGCTGCTTCCTCCCGACCACCTCCTTCCAAGGCCAAATTACCACTTTCACCCTGGTCTCCTGCTGTGTGCCAGGAGCCGAGAGGGGATAGGGGACACTCCTCTGGGGCACCAGGGTCTTTCCAGGGTCTCTGATCCCTGGATGCCTGGAGTAGAGGGAACCTGCACCTCCAGTTTATATGGGTTTTTTTAATGGTTATTTATTTATTTTGAGAGAGAGAGAGTGCATGTGAGCCAAGGAGGGGCAGAGAGACAGAGAGAGAGAGAGAGAGAGAGAGAGAGAGAGGGAATCTGAAGCAGGCTCTGCACTGTCAGCACAGAGCCCAACATGGGGCTCCAACCCATGAACTGTGAGATCAGGACCTGAGCCGAAATCACGAGTCAGATGCTTAACCGACTGAGCCCCCCAGGTGCCCCTATATGTTATTTTTAAATCTCTTTTTGGCCCTCAAGTAGAAAGGATTGACTGATTTAATTTTTTTTATTATTGAAGAGTAATTGACATACAGTATTGTATGAGTTCGGGGTGCCTGGGGGGCTCAGTCGGTTAAGCGTCCGACTTCGGCTCAGGTCATGATCTCACGGTCCGTGAGTTCAAGCCCCACGTTGGGCTCTGTGCTGACAGCTCGGAGCCTGGAGCCTGCTTCAGATTCTGTGTCTCCCTGTCTGTGACCCTCCCCCATTCATGCTCTGTCTCTCTCTGTCTCAAAAATAAATAAACATTAAAAAAATTAAAAAAAATAATATTGTATGAGTTCAGGTGCACAACAATACATATGCACATGTGTTCTGCAAGTCCGGGTGCCATATTATCATACTGTTACCGTATTATCGACTATATTCCCCGTGCCTAGGAAGCTTCATTTATATTGTTCCTTTCAATCCTGTTCGTGCCCCCACAGGCAAACTTTCCCAAGCATGTCTTTTTTATTCCTGTGTATTCTTGGATGCTTAACTGGCACGGAGGTTCCTCTTGGGGAATGGCATGTCTTGGAACTAGGCTGGTGGCTGCACCACATCGTGACTGTACCAAATGCCACCAGACTGTATGCTTCAAAACGGGGTCAATGTTACGCTATGTGAATTTCACCTCATTTTTTAAAATGTGTCTGGCTGTTGAGGGGGTGTTATTTACATGAGTGGAGTTGGGCTGTGGGGTGTACTTCTTTCTTATTTTTTCCACTCGTGCTGCTTTTTTTTTAATGTTTTATTTTATTATTTGTTTGAGAGAGAGAGAGAGTGTGCAAGAAGGGAAGAGGGCAGAGAGAGAGGGAGACAGAGAATCCGAAGCAGGCTCCAGGCTCGGCACTGACAGCAATGAGCCCGACTTGGGGCTTGAACTCACGAACCTCGAGATCATGACCTGAGCTGAAGTCAGACTCTTGAACCAACTGAGCCATCCACGCGCCCCTCAGGCGCCCCTCGTGCTCTGTTTTTAAGATCTAACAACCTAGTCTCATCTCCACTGGGCTTGTGGCTTCACACGTGACTGTCACATGGTGCCCTGGTGTGGGCGTGGCCACCTTTTGCACACACACTCCACCGATGGGCACCTGGGGAAGCCCTCTCCCTGCCTCTACATGCACTTGACTGAACGGAGCGCTGCTGGATGGCCCCTCATTGGGGCCACTCCTGCTTACATCCTGCCAACACTGGCCAGTACCTACCTCTTTACTGCCTGGTAGCCTGATGGGTGGTAAGCAGTATCTTCTTATTATTCTGATTTGCATTTCTCTGATTATAAGTGAGTTTGAGTGGTCCTTTCTCTTCTCTGGTTGTTTACATTTCCTCTCCTGCAAATGGCCAGTTCATACCCTTTGCCCATTTTGCTATAGGGGCTGCAGTCTATCCGTCCTCACTTCACAGCCATCCCATGTGTATTCCAGAACCGCAGTCCCTTGTTGCTTAAGATGCACAATTATCATCCTCCTCCCGTCTGCCGTGTTGCCGGTGGAGTCCTCCTCTGAACCAAGATCCTGAATTCCAGCTGGATATTTTTGAGGAACTTGATAAACTTACCCTAAAATATATGGAGGGGACGCCTGGGTGGGTCAGTCGGGGTTGAGCGTTCGACTTTGGCTCAGGTCATAATTTTACGGTTCATGGGTTCGAGTCGCATATCGGACTCTCGGCTGTCCTCACGGAGTCCACTTGGGATCCTCTGTCCCCCCACCCCCCGTTCCTCCCCCACTTGCTCTTTCTCTCTCTCAAAAATCAATAAACATTTAAAATATATGGAAGAGGGGCGCCTGGGTGGCGCAGTCGGTTAAGCGTCCGACTTCAGCCAGGTCACGATCTCGCGGTCCGTGAGTTCGAGCCCCGCGTCAGGCTCTGGGCTGATGGCTCAGAGCCTGGAGCCTGCTTCCGATTCTGTGTCTCCCTCTCTCTCTGCCCCTCCCCCGTTCATGCTCTGTCTCTCTCTGTCCCAAAAATAAATAAAACGTTCAAAAAAAGAAAATTTAAAAAAAAATAAATAAAATATATGGAAGAATAAAGATTTGTAAGTGGCTAGCTGACTTTGAGGAAAAAAGAACCAAGAGGGGAGGACTGGCCCTGCCTCCTGTTAGCACAGACTACGAAGCCCCGGCCGGGAAGACAGTATGATCCGGGTACAAAAACAGCCAGATGGGTGACAGAACAGATCAGCCGGTTCAAAGGGTGCTGAACTCAGCCCCAGGTCCACGGGTTAAGGATGGAATGGTTAGTTGGGTTGAGGACATGGGCTCACTCTATGGAGAAAAATTACCACCGAAGCAGACTTAGTCTCTCCTAAGAAGGTGACTCCAAAGCGATAAAAGACAGACCTAGATAGGAAAAGCAAGAGGAGAATAAACCATTGGAGAATATCTTTGTAACATAGGAGAGGGAGAACTTGAAACAAAACCCCAAGTGCACACACCATAAGGCAAAACCGGAGGGCCTGCAGCCTTATCCAGAGGAAGTGGCATTTCCTCCCGGATGCCAGCCTCGGCCCTGCCCACCTGGTGAGTCATGGGCGCACTTGAGGCTGGCAGCCCGGCCCGCCCTTCCCGTCGGTCCCCAGGAGGGAGTAGTGCAATGCCCGCCTTATCTCACCCTTGCCCGCAGCCCTGCAGACATGAGGTCAGGGCTGGGATGCAATGAGGGTGGGAGGCAGGAGGCAGCAGAGGGGTCAGGGAGGGGTCAGGGAGAGGTCAGGGGTCGCTGGCAAATGCTGCACAGGAAAAGCAGACCCTTGAAGGACCCCGGCCAGCTGCCAGGGCTGGGGGAGGTGAAAGGCTAAAGCCATCAGGAGGTGGCTGGGGCGAGGGGAAGGGGACACGTGTGGCATCCTCGTGGAACAGAGGGCCCTAGACTAAGATCTCCAGTGTAGGACTCCATCTGTGCCCCCCTACCTCCCTGCTCCTCCCAGAATCCTCTCTGGTTTCTCCAATGGTTCTTTAGAGCCAGACCTTCCAGCCAAGACATAGCCAGACCGAGAAGCCATTGAGAGACCTGGCAAGGACGTGTCTACCCTTCCCAGTGTGTCTATACTCCACCAGGGTGCGGCCCTGGGGTGCTCCAGGTAGCTGTGCCTCACCCCTTTGGTCATCCAACAGAGGGCCACCCAACACAGGCTCTCCGAGTCCGGGGTGGGACGAGTACCCCTCAACAGCAGGGTACGTGTGTGTCTGGATGTCTGGGGCCAAGCTAGGCATGTGGACACCCACATGTGTCCGTGACCGTGTGTGTGCAAATATCCAACCATCTGTCCCCTTTGTTTTGTCCCCGAGTCTACGCCAGCTGAACCAACGGCTCTTTTCCAGAAGGTTCCCTCACCCCTGGGACAACCGTCCTCCAGCCTGCCTCTGGGCATCCTGACTGTTGGGCAGTCGGTTGGTCAACAATGAGCTATTCCGGGGTGCACAGGTCTGCCCTGAGGGGTTTACAGCCCGGGCAGCCCCCTTTTGCCAGCTAGCAGGGACGGGAGGGGGCTACAGTTGTCCACTCTGGCCAGCGCCGCTGGTCCCTGCAGCTGGACGGGGCCCCAGGGGCCCTTCCCCATCCCCAGGGTGCCAGTCCAGGGTGACAGGGCGGGACCTATAGTCCATACCTCCCTCCACCCACCCACCTCCCCAGCATTGAACCCAATCCCTTGGAGAGAGAGCATTAGCCAGATTGTCCCGAATATAGAGCTAAGTGGCTGCTGTTACTGACAGAGAGAGAGAGAGAGAGAGAGAGAGAGAGAGATTTGCACACACATACATACACACACGTACATATACATACACATATCGTAAAATACCGCAACTCCTTTTTGAACCAATGCGTTCAGTTTGTGAAAATTCACACTTGAGTTGAGAGCCCCCCGTCAACCTACAGAACTCGGTCAAGCCCCCCCGCAAAGCCGCCTGATACCCCCTTCCAGTCACAGCTCTTCCCCCCCCCCCCCCCCCGGGCCCCTGCCCCGGCAAGGAGAAGCCCTCTCTGACGTCTCCCACCAGAGACTACTTTGGCCGTTTCTGAACTTGACAGAGGTAGAATCCTCCAGCTCGCCTGCTTTCGTGTCTGAGATTCAGCGAGGCTGAGGCCAGTGGTTGACAACAGGTGGCTTTTGGGGGGCTCGTTGGAGGCAACAGGCCGCACCACCCTCATTCTCCCCCCACCCCACCTGAGTTCTCAGGAGCCCACTGCTGGGAAGAAGAGCCTAGAAGGAGATTTTTCCAGAGACTAAATGCCTCGAGCTCAGGTCCTCCCAGAGTCCGGGGAGGCCTCAGGGGCATCTGCCGAGCTCCCAGGCGGATGCCTTTGATGTGGGCAGCCAGGAATGAGAGCCTTCCCTGGCCCTTTCCAGAAACGCCCAGTGGGAAAGCTAGATGGGTGCTGGAGGCAAAGAGCTGCCTTCTGGCCCGGAAGAGCCTCCTGAGCCGTGGTCCTGTCGGAGGCGGTCCTGCAGGGTGAGCTGAACTGAGCCCGTGTGGATGGGGCGCAGACTAGGCAGGGCAGGAGACCCCAACTATCTTCTGCCTCTTTCTAAGAAAGGAGGCTCTGTTCGATTTATCTCCATGCTGGGGCCTGGCACAGGGACAAACACAGAGTACGTGTTTGTTGAATGAATGAGTGAATGCACTCATTTTCCAGACAAGGGACGGGAGGCCTGGAAGAGCAGTGGTGGCTGCAATTCACGTGGAGTATAGACACAGGCCTGTGAGTTTCGAAGAGGGCTGGTGTCCAGCCTCCTGAGAATGGCAACTAGGATCTGCCCGCTCCTGACCCCACCCTAGGTCAGGCCGCAGCAGGAAGTGGCAGGCTTGACCCTCCCCCCCCCCCCCCCCCAAGGAGCCATCTTTGGAGATCTTTGGGAATATTTCCTGAAAACCAGGTCAGCCAGGACATCCTCCCTGCAGCTCCGGAGCTCCCGGGCGGGGCCTGGGCTTGCTTCCGGGCCCCTCTCTGCCTCCCCAGCTGGGTGGAACTCGGGGTGAGGCCAGGCAGCACCAGGAGGGTGTGGCAGGAGCGGGGAGGTGGTGGAGAGAGACAGGCCTGATTTATGAGGCAAGTAGCGACGGGACCACTTGGCAAGGTGGGCACGCACGACAGACCCTTGGAGATAAGATCCCAGAGGTATGCAAGCGATGTAAACCATAGTGGGGTGAGCACTGCAGTTTCTCCGTACCAGCCAGAGACACCTAGACCAGAGCAGGACGAGGCAGCCGTCTTGGACAGAAGGAGGCCTCAGGACCTTCCAGGGCCTTCCAGGGCCAGGCCACAATTCCCTCACCAGCTGTCCTGGACCCCTCATTCTTCCCCATGCTGCCGCCTCTGTGCCTCTGCTCAGACCATCCCCATCCCTCCCGCTCAGATTCTGCTTCATCACTGAACCCTGCCCAACTCTGCATCCACTCTCAAGGCAGACCTGCTGCAGAATTTTCCCTGACTTCAGGCTCCCCTTCATCACCGCCCCCAGGCCAGGTCCGTCCCTCGTGGCTCCTCATGGCCCTTCTCACGCTCAGCCTTCTTGACCTCCCGCACATCCCTGGATGTGCCCACACTTCTTGACACGCTGGGGCCTTTGCACACATGATGCCTTGGCTCCCAAATCCCTCTCTGCTCTGATCTGCTGGCAAACTCCTATTCAACCTTCAAAACCCATCTCCCAGGTCCGCTCTTCCAGAGTCATCGCGGCCTCTCGATGGTAGAGAGAAGGGAGCCCTCAGCTCCCACTGCCCCCAAGTGTCAGCCCAGCCTTCTTGGTCAGAGAATTCAGCACTCTTCCCAGACTGTACCCCCTTTGACTGGGCTTGTCTAGGCCGGAAACCTCAGGTGTGCCCTCTTCAGGTCCCCAACTTCCACCTCGGACTGTCCAGGACTCAGAATCTCCAAGTTCAAAGCCAGAGGCTCCCTCCTTTTACGAAGAGGCCATCACTGAGACACCAAAAGGATGGGGCCTCCACACCACCCCCTCACATGTTCACTCTGTCGCCACCCCCCCCCCAGCCCAGCCCTGGCCCATTGCCCTCCATCCTGATCACAGTGACCACTGTGAAGGCAATGGCCAGGACTGCTAGGAGAGGGAGAAACTGAGGCTAGAGGTGGGGAGAGGACGTATTATTCAAGCCAAACTCAAACGGTGGTAGAACCCATGCTGGTAAACTGCCTTAAGTGACCCTGTGTCCAGACCAGGTTGAGGACACGCCCCCCTCTAAGTAGAGGGCACGGGACCTACCAGCTGGTGCCCAGGCAGGACACATGAACAAGGGAAAGTCAATGTGTACAAGGTCGAGGGCTGCACCTGCTGCCTGCTCGGGGCTGGAGATACACATGGGCCAGGGCAGGCTAGTCGGGAGATGTCCTAGTTGAGCGCCCCGGGGAGGAAAGAGAACCAGGGCGTCGGCCGTCCGCACAAGGCCAGCGTCTGCTGACACACTGCCCAGGCACTGCAGCCACGAGCCAATGGCACAGCCACCAGGTGATGCATCCAACACAGATTCCCTTGGCTCTGGGCACAACCTGGGGACCCACGTCTGCAGACAGCCACGACCCCTCCTCACAGCCCTCCCACAGGAATGCATGACTTTGGACGGAGACTGTGTCATCCAAGAAACATTCCATGTTTTCCTTGGTGCGTGCTCTGGGAACGTGGCGAGAATGCTGTCCACACTGCCGTCCACATACTTGGGCGGCTGCCTGAACGCTGGGCTTCCCGGGCCAACCATGTCCTCAGTCCAAAGGGGCCCGGGCCCTGGAAGGCCACCCTTCTCCACCACCTGCCCGGGAGACCTGGTGGGAATATCTCTGGGTTTGGGATCAGGTTGGAGTGGGGGGGGGACAGTTTGCTGGGAATGGAAGTCTACTGCCCCCCACCCACGCCCAGGCTCCTCTTGGCCAAGCACTGTCTTTGAACGTGGGAGACAGAGACCTGGGTGCCAGTTCCCCTACTGGCCACGGGTCTTGACTCTGGGCAAGCCGTGCCCCTCTCTGAGCCTCAGTCTTACCCTCCATACAGTGGGCTCCCTCGAGGCCTTCCAACTCCAAGGGGTCTAGAGTTAGAAACTTTTGAGTCTCCACCTAGACAGGAGCATAGGAAGGGGCCCACCCGTATCCCCACGCCCTCACCTCATGGCGACAGGGACACATCAGGCTTTGTTCCCGTTGGTGTCTTGCCTGCAACCGCTTTTCCTCCTTTTTCCTGCTCTGAGCACAGAAGCCAGCCACGGGGCCTTCCCTGGGACACCTCCTCTGACCACATGCCCTGCTTGTCCTTCCCCTTCGGCCTTCTGTCTCATCTCACCTTGGTCCCTGGCCTTGTGCTGCGGGTGACCAAGCAAGGTGGCGGTGGTGGGGAGTGCTGTCCACACGCACAGCACTCAGGTGGCTCCGGAACATTTCTGGGATGGGTGTGCTTCCCTGGTCCCCCAGGGCGGCTGGAGAGAGTGTCAGTGCCCCAGCCCCACCCTCCTTCAGAAAGACCTCCCACCGAGGTAGCTGGTGGCAGTGATGGACCCTGCACAGGCGTCAGCCCCCGGGGTGCACCTGGGCCCCCGGCCGCAGCCCTAGGCTGGTCACCTGCTCTGCAGGAGCTAACAGCAAAGGCTCCGGCCTCTTCTGCTTTCTTTTTTTTTTAATTTTTTTTTTCAACGTTTATTTATTATTTTTGGGACAGAGAGAGACAGAGCATGAACGGGGGAGGGGCAGAGAGAGAGGGAGACACAGAATCGGAAACAGGCTCCAGGCTCCGAGCCATCAGCCCAGAGCCCGACGCGGGGCTCGAACTCACGGACCGCGAGATCGTGACCTGGCTGAAGTCGGACGCTTAACCGACTGCGCCACCCAGGCGCCCCAAACTCTTCTGCTTTCAACTTGGACGTGGTGGACAGAGCGCAAAGATGTTCACGTTTCCTTAGACTCTTCCTGGCCAGGGCCAGGGGCAGAGGCTCAGGACAGACGACTTCAGGGAGAGAGAGTCAGGCACGACCAGCCCCCGTCTGGAAGGGCCGCATCAGAACAGCAGAACCGGGGTTGTCCTGGCCCACAGGTGAACAGGGCACCAGGGTCCAAAGGGTGTTGGAACCAAATACCTCTTTCCACAGGCAAAGAATCCGAGGCCCGCCGGGAGAAGAAGCTTGCCCAGGGCCCACAGGACACCTGCCTCTTGGCTTCTGGCTGAGCAGCTTTTGAGATGACAGCTCTAAAATGGGGCGTGGGAGAGGGCGACAGAGACCCAGGTCGAGATGGGCCTCAGGCCCCTGCCACAGGGGCACAGGTGTTATGTCTGTGTGAGGGCCGTCGAGGCCATGCCCTCTGACGTCTGACGCCTCTGACCGGCATTCTAATTTGAGATTCTGAGACCATGGGTCTACCAGACAATGACCTCTCAAGGTCGAGTGCACCTGTCCCCCAGCTCAGGGCCTCTGCTAGGACCCCTGGAGCTAAGAACAAAGCCTGAGGTGAGCAGGGCCTCGGTCACTCTTTGGGTCCCTTGACCTGCCAGGCCTGTCCTTCCTGCCCGACCCCCTACCCCCACCCCCAGCCGGCATTTGCCTTGGCCTGCCTCTCACCCAGCCTTGCGGAGAACCAAGTGCCTGGAGTTGGTCACATCCGGCCCAGCCGTCTAAACAGGCCTGAGGGCCCAGAGCATGCCGGGCCCAAGGGGAGCCCAAAATAACATCTGAGTCAGCGTCCCTGCAGACACCCCCACCCGCCTGAGCCCACAGGGAGGGGCCTTAGAGGAGGCCCAGACAGAGGACCAGGCCAGGTCAGACGGCCACCTGCTCTGATGGGGCCCAGCCAGTGGCAGGCACAGCCCAGAGGGCAACGAGAACATTAGGGTCACGAGAGAGAGTCCGGGGAGTAGAGGCAGGAAGGGTGACCTCTAAGGGCCTCCTGTCTAAGGGAGACAGAGGTGACTGCAGATGGTGGTGGCAGTCCAGGTGGTTGATGTCACGCCATAGGGCCCCGGGGGGTGGGGGTGGGGGGGAGGGAGGCAAAGGAGACCTCAATCCAGCCCGAGGTCAAAGAAGTCTCCCGGAGGCAAGCAAGTCCTGAAGGAAGGATGGGCTGGATCTGGACAGGACAGGACTGGAGAGGCACGCTCTAGATGGGAGGTGAGGAGGAGAGCTCGTACCCAACCCCAGGAGACTCCAAGGAGTTGAGAGCCCACGTCTGGGGCATCGGGGACAGGAACTAGGCTGCTGTCATCCAGGTTCCAGTCCGGCCCTGGGCCAGGGGTGGGGAACAGTGCTCCAGGCCCCGGGACCTAGGACTATTTGAGACAGGAGGCAGGAGCCATGTGGCCTCGGCTCCTTCCCGAAGGCCGTCCCCAAGCGAGCTGGCCCAGGCAGCACTGTGTCCCCATGTCCCCGGGTGGGCGGCTCGCGCCGGTCCCCGCGCATTCACAGCCTTGGCAGCTGGGAGGTCGCCGTGCCCCTCATCCCCAAGCTGCGGCAAGAGGCAGATACCTGAGTCCCCGCTGGCCCGCGGCTTAATCCCCCAGCTTTCCTGAGAACGGCTCGGCTGTTCTTGGCCAAGGGCCTCCGCTAAGCCTGGCACGGCCTCGGCTTGGCCCTCACCAGCGAGCAAGGGCTTGGCCGGGGCCCAGCCGGGGTGGCGGACATGACAGAAGGCACAGAACATGGGGCCCAGGAGAGCAGTGAGACCGAGCAGCAGGGTGGGGCTCGCCTCCCGGGGCCCCTCTCGTCCAGCGGAGGCCGCAGCGGCCTTCTCCCAGCTTAGCTGGTCCAGAAACAGGCAGAATTTATGCCCCTTTATGCCTCTGAAACAAATTAAGTCTTTCGCGGAGGGAAAACAACCCCAAGATTGAGAGCAAAATCCTGGTCCTCCCGCCCGCCCTCCCTCCTGCGACAGGGCTTGACTGAGCCTCTACTATGTCCCCGGCCCAGTGCCGAGCTCTGGGCAGGGGGCATGGAGACGAATTTTCTGCAGAGCCCCTGGGGCCGGGCCACACCCCTCTCACTGCCCCAGTTTCCTGCACCAGGGATCCCAGTAGGGCCGCAAGGAGGCTGCAGCTACTGTCTGCCGAGCGGCTACCCCACAGCCGACGTGTGCAACGTGCTCCTTGACTCCTCACCACAGGGGAAACTGAGGCTCGGGGAGGGTGACTCACCCAGAGTCAAACAGCTCAAAATGGGACGGTGGGGACTTGAACCTGAGGCACGTGAGCCCAGAACCTTGGCTCTTAACTGCCATGTGGGTGGGAGAGAGAAAGAGAGAGAGACACTGTCTGTGTTCACGTCCCCGTGTGTGCGTGTGTGTGCACGCGTGTGTATGCGTGCCATTAAGTGTGTATCACATCTGGAGAAGGGTGGAGGATCCCGAGGCCAGCTCAGAGCGGGAAAGGGTGGTATGTCAGGTCAAGACGGGTGGGTTTGTCACAGAAGGTGCAGGAGCAGTCCCCAAGGACTATTTTAGACACCCCAGAGTCCCCCGGTGCTTTTCATCAGCACTTAGGGTTTTCACACCTTTGTGTTTACCCGCCTTGTTTGTGGATGCCTTTCCTGAAAGTCGCCTGGAGAGAACTATTTCAAAGGGGGAACCACAGTCAGCCACCAAGTTCCATTCTTTTTAAATGACTGGGGCTGGAGGGTGGAGGAAGTGGGCAGGTGACCATCACGTGAAACCCCGGATGCATTCATTCTATATCTTGAATATTGGCATCAAGAAAATCACGGGAGGGGCGCCTGGGTGGCTCAGTGGGTTAAGCATCCAACTGTTGATTTCAGCTCATGTCACGATCTCACGGTTCGTGGGATCGAGCCCGTCATCAAGCTCTGTGCTGACAGGGCAGAGCCTGCTTGGGATTCTCTTTCTCTCCTTCTCTCTCTGCCCCTCCTCCACATGCTCTCTCTCTCTCTCTCTCAAAATAAATAAATAAACTTTTAAAAGGGCGGGAGGGAGCACCTGGGTGGCTCAGTTGGTTAAGCATCTGACCTCTACTTTGGATTAGTCCTAACGGGGAATGGGGACTCAGACTAGATCAGAGACATGAAAAGCACAACCCCTACCGCTTGCTCCCAGGCAGACATTACCAAGCAACTGCATGGTTCTCACCCGCTAAACCGGGATATCCTCAGAATCCTTCTTAACCCCATTTCAGGCCACCGTTGCCAGGCAAACATGGTTGGTGATGGAAGCTATTTGCCATCCTGAGAGGGGACGAGTTCCCCTGGCCTTGAATCTATGAACGAGTGGAGAGAAGTGACCAGGAAGGCCCAGGTTGTCGGGTGGGTTTAGGAAAGAGGAAGAAAAGATCAGGTGAGGAGGCTTCCTGGAGATTCAGTCTGGGGACCCTCAGACCGAGCTGTGTGAACCCGTGAGCTTGTCCTGCACCAGATGGGAAAAAAGAGTGCGGATGGAGAGGGGATGGGGGACCCCACTCGCTGCCTGAATCCTGACGGAACAAACACTCATTCCAAAAACCACAGGCAGCTCAGAGTTTTTATTAATTCCAGGGCCTGGAGGGAGAACGGGGGCCAGGGAAAGCGGCAGTAGGCCAGTGACCCAGGAGGAAGGGAGTTTTCCCAGACACCGGGGCCACCAAGCTCGGGGAGGGGATGTGGGGGCAGGCTGAGGCCTGGCTCTCTGAGATTTAAAATTCTCTGGGTCAACGTTAAAAGCTAAAGGTAGGGGCACCTGGGTGGCTCAGTCGGTTAAGCGTCCGACTTCAGCTCAGGTCACGATCTCACAGTTTGTGAGTTCGAGCCCCGCGTCGGGCTCTGTGCTGACAGCTCGGAGCCTGGAGCCTGCTTCGGATTCTGTCTCTTTCTCTCTCTGCCCCTCCCCCACTTGTGCTCTGTCTCTCTCTATCAAAAATAAGTAAATGTAAAAAAAAAATTTTTTTTTAAGTGGACAGGACTTGAACAGACACTTCACAAACAAGGATGTTCAAAAGCCCAAAAGGCATGTGGGAAAGTGTTCACCATCATTACTCATCAGGGAAACAAAAGTTAAAATCACAATGAGATACCCGTATACACCCACCAGAATGGCTAAAATTTAAAAAGTTGACAATTCTAAGTGTTGGCAGGATGAGGAACAACTGGCACTCAGACATTGCTGATGGGAATATTAAATGGGCCAACCACTGCACCCCCCCTTTTTTGTAGATTTTATTTTTAAGTAACCTCTGCACCTAAGGTGAGACTCGAACTCGTGACCCCAAGACCAAGAGTTGCACTCTCCACCAACTGAGCCAGCCAGGCGCCCCCCCCCCCCCCCGTACAACCACTTTGTAGCTGTCTGGAAGTTCCTCAAAAATTATACATACAATTACCATAAACTTCAGCAATTGCGCTCCTAGCCCTGTACCCACGAGAAATGAGGACATGTCTCCGCAAAATGTCAAGAACGTTCCCGGCGACATTATTTGCGATAGCAAAACCGTGGGAACAGCCCAAATGTACATTGCCATCAGCACGGGTAAATAAACTGTGGTAAACTGATAAAATGAAATACCACGAGCGATGAAAATGAATGTGCTATTGTTATACACACAACGACATAGACAAATCCCACAGACACAGTAACCGCACGGGAAATCAGACACCGAACACGGACTGTGACGTTCCTTTTATATGAAGTCTGCGTGAGTCTCCTGGGGCTGCCGTAATGAACGCGGTGTCTTGGAACAACGAAAATGTATTCTCTTACGGCTCTGGAGCCAGGAGTCCAAAATCAAGGTGTTAGAAGGCTCTGGGGAAGAACTTCCTTGCCCGTTCCTGGCTTCTGGTCATTGACAGCCACTATCAGCGTTCCTCGGCTTCCAGGTGCTCCGTTCTAATCTCTGCCTCTGTCTTCACGTGCCTGTCTTCCTCCCTGTGTGTCTGTGTGTCCCCGTGTCTTCCCGTGGCTGTCTTCTCCCTGTGTCTCTATGTCCTTATGTCTTCAGATGGCCTTCTTATGAAAACACCAGTCACTGTATTTAGGGCCTACACTCTTCCAGTATGACCTCATCTTAATTTGATTATATCTGCAAAGACCATATTTCCAAATAAGGTCACATTCACAGGCACCAGGGATTAGGACTTGAATGTATCTTTTGGGGGGACACAACTCACCCCACTACAAAGTCCAAGAACAGGCACCACTAATCTATGGTGACAGACACTAGCTTGAGCGGTGATCTCCAGCGGGTACTGCTTGGAAGAGACATAGAGGAGTCTGCGGGGCTGGAAATGGTCTGTACGTTGATGTGGGGGGTGGTGATAGGGTATACAGACATGCAAAACTCCTCAAGCTGCCCATCTAAGCTTTGTGCACTTTGCGTGTGCTATTCCCACTTTAAAATGCCCTTGTGGGTGGAGCCCGGCTGGCTCAGCCGCTTAAGCGCCGGACTCTTGCTTTCAGCTCAGGTCATGATCTCACGGTTCGCGAGTTTGAGCCCCGCTCCGGACTCTGCACTGACAGCGTGGAGCCTGCCTGGGATTCTTTGTCTCCTTCTGTCTCTCTGCCCCTTCCTTACTCATGCTGTCTCTCTCTGTGTGTCAAATATAAATAAATAAACATTAAAAAAATAGAAGGAAGGAGAGAGAAAGAAAGAAAGAAAGAAGAGAGGTAAAGAAAGAAAGAGAAAGGAAGAAAGAAAAAAAGAAAGAAAGAAAGAAAGGAGGTAAAGAAAGAAAGAAAGAGAAAGGAAGAAAGAAAGAAAGAAAGAAAGAAGAGAGGTAAAGAAATAAAGAGAAAGAAAGAAAGAAAGAAAGAAAGAAAGAAAGAAAAGAGGTAAAGAAAGAAAGAGAAAGGAAGAAAGAAAGAAAGAAAGAAAGAAAGAAAGAAAGAAAGAAAGAAATGCTCTTGTGGAATTGAGGTAACACCCACGTAAGACTGACACATGCAGGCCCACTCACCCTCATGGACACCTCCCCCAGGCCTTGGTGTCGTCCTGTACAATCAGCAGGGGTCGGCAAGAGGGCTGGCCAGGCCGCCCTGGTGATTTCAAGTGGACCATGAGGCAGAGACGGGATGTATCTGCCCTAAACCTGAAAGCCACCACCCATGCCCAGGGCCACAGAGACCACCCCACAGGGCACACTTCCTCCCCTGGGGCCTGGAAGGAAAGTTCAGGCAGCCGAGTCTGCATAGCATAAACTACTTAAATGCAAACCCGGGGACTTGAAATGCTCAGGCCCTGCAGAAGTGAACCCCCGCCCCCAGAGGCAGAGAAAGATACAGGAACACAGAGAGAGACTGGAAGGAGAGATATGCAGGCGGAGAGACACAGATCAAGAGATAGAGAGAAAGGGACAGACAGTGGGAGACATCCACCCATTTACTTACCCCCTTCTGGGTCTGAGTTCTGGCTCAGGTCAAGATGGGTGCTGGGGACGCAGAGGCGTCAAGACTAGAGCCATCTCCCAAGGAGCTCCCGGCGGTGAAATAAATTCCTGACATCCAGAGGGAGTGGGGCCAGCCTTTAAGTCAGGTCTGCCCCTCTTCCCGAGAGAGCCGGTGTTTCATCCCCCCTCTCTCCACACCTCCTTCAAGAATCCAGAGATGAGACGGATCCCAAAAGCAGAGGAAGTGATAGGCCAGCCTGGGGAAGGCATGGGCCAGGCAGGGGAAGACCCCCAGTGCGAAGGGCCGGTTCCAGGAGATGTGCATCAGCCCCCCTCCCAACACCCTGATCTTCCCCTCCGATCCCTCCCAGGCCTTGCTCTGTCTGAGGACAGGGGCTGGGGAGAGATGCTGGACTTGAATGAAGTCTCAGATCCCATCTGCCATGACTGGTTGTGGGGCCTTGGGCAAGTCGCTTGACCTCTCTGGGCCTTAGTTTGCTCTTTTGATAATGGCAGGAGAATGTTTCAAAATACAGGTCGGGTATGGTGAGGCCAACAGATCAGGAGAGGATCGCCATTGAAAAGATGATCCAAGGGGCGCCTGGGGGGCTCAGTCGGTTAAGCATCCGACTCTTGATTTCGACTCAGGTCATGATCTCACCTGGTTCATGAGATCGAGCCCCACATGGGGCTCCGTGCTGGTAGCTCAGAGCCTGCTTAGGATTCTCTCGCCCTCTCTCTCCGCCCCTCCCTGCTCAAAAATAAACAAACATTTAAAAAAGAAAAGGAAAGATAGTTCGTTACTCGCAGATCCCAAGAGAGAGGGGCTAGCTAGGCAGAGCCACACGGGGAAGCCCCAGGGCTGGTCAGAAGGCCATGGGGGAAGGAATGCGGACAGGACCCTTTGCTGTGGTTGCTGTGGGAAGGAGAGGGTGAGTCAGGATAAGCGGACTCAGAGTTGGCTACTCTGAATAAGTTAGGTGGGCTTTTGGGTGTAGAGATGGCCCCCAATTGTCTGATGCCTAGCCATGGCGTGATTAGGGCCAGTGGGTACTGGCCTGGAGCGTGGGAGCCCCATAAAGTTGGGGGTTGAGGTGTAGGCTCTGGATGGGTTGGTTCATCCATGAAAAGCATGGCCCCAGACAAGCTGTTTGCTGTCGCCAGGAATTAGCTCCCCCTCGGAGGGGTGGCCCTTCCAGGGTCAACGCAGCCCCAAGACATCAAGGCACCAAAACCGCAGAATAAAAAGATATGATTAATACAAGGGAATAACAGCGCCCCCACCTTTGTTAGGACATTAAGCCAGCTAGTGTCACGGAAGTTCCCAGAATGGCGCTGACAGGTGGCAGAAGCTCGGCAGAGGCTAGCCTCCAGAGCCACATCTCACCTCCTCGGGGAAGCCTTCCTCAACTGGCCCCCCACCTGGCACCTCTTCTGCCCGATCCCCCCTCCCAGGCCTCCCCTTAACACTCTCGGATGCCCTTTCTCTACATCAGCGAGCTCTCGCACGCATGGTTCTGGGGGCCAGCGGTCTCATTCGTCCGGGCCGTTGGGAGAAGAGGGGGCAGTTCAGCTGGAATCGGAGAGTATTTTTAAAGAAATGAATGAAAACAATGATATCCCCCCGCCTGGATACTCGGACCAGCTGGTGCCACAGTGTGACTGGGAAAGACCCCTCAGAGAGGTCAGAGCGGGTGCAGAGTATTCTGTCCTTCTAGGCAAGAATCAGAACCAAAGGGTCTGCTCTCGGGAGAAGGTGCAATGAACGTGTGGATGGTCAGGGAAGGAATCAGAGCGTCCAGAGGGCTTAGTTCCAGAATGTTCCTTCGCTGCACTTGGGGCCTGGCAGGAAGGAGGAGACTAGGGTCTTCACAGAGGCTAGTTAAGTCAAAATGAGGTCATTGAAGGAGAATGGGTGTTCTTGTAAGAAGTGGAGATTAGGCCACAGACATACACAGAGGGATGACCACACAGGACACGGCAAGAAGGCGGCCATCTTATCTGCTGGCCAAGGAGAGAGGCCTCGGGAGAAACCAACCCTTCATCTCGAGTGTCAGCCTCCAGAACAGCGAGACAATAAGTTCCTATTGTCTGAGCCCACCCCCCCGCCCCCAGTCTGTAGTCCTTTGGTTATGGCTGACTAGTACACCCTCTGGTGGCTCCTCCTTCTTTCCAGAAGCAGCAGCTGTGGGTGGAAGATACAGGTGACCTTCACACAGAGGGGTCTGATGGTCAAGGTTAGGCCCGTGGTTCTCATGTTTGAAGGCGCTCATTATAGCACAGATCGCTGGTCCCCCCACCATGTGTCCGAGTCCGAAGATTGGGGCGGGGCCTGGGAATCTGCGTTGCTAACAAGTTTCGTCCCCTGTGGTGCTGATGCTACTGCTGGTCTGGGGACTGCACTTTGAGAACCAACGATTTTCGTGCTCGTCAAACCCTGAGAACCGCGGGCCAGACAGCCGGAGTCCCCTGTGGGAGAGTCACTTGCAGAGATGGGCCATCTGGCCCCAATGTTTTGCAAGCTCTGCTGTGCATCAGAAGGTCTTGGGAAAACCCCAACACTCGGGCCCTAGACCAGAGATTGTGGTCCGGGGTACGGCCTGGGCAGTGAGACTTAGAAACCCCCACGGGTTCTGATGTACAGCTAGAGGACGGCACCTTCTCCGCTCTGCACAGCCATTGTTCAGAGGGGGGTCCGAGCCTGAGCGGGGAGGTGTTACCCAGGGTCACACAGCAACTGGGGCGGGTCAGGGAATGGATGGGCAGGGACCCTGCCTTCCCACCAGAGTGGCCGTTTCCAGGATTTCCACGCCCCCAAAGCCCTCCTTCAAATGAAATGTTACTCAGAGCCCCAGTATATAAACCACACAAAACCATGTCCACCTTGGTATTTGTTGCGTGGGGCCAGGAGTCATGCCCACCCAGCGTCCCCACCTCTGTCTTCGGGAGCAAAGTTCTAACTCATGATGTCCCCCCCAGGGCGTCACAGGGAGGCGTCCCTCAGGAGTCTGGAGGGCTTTCGGGCCAGGAGCACGCATAGTCCACACCGCAAGAACAATGTGACCCAAGCTTGGGGGCCAAGACCCCAGTTCTTACCAGCTTGGCAAGACCCTGATGTGTAGCCAAGCCATGGGGGTCAACGAGGTGTATCAAAGGGGGGAGGTTTCCCTGTCCCCACCTGTTCACTGATACATTTACTCCACCACACTGTGAGAGTCTCCCCGCATGTACATGGACAACTCGTAAATAGGGATTGCAACAGCATCTTGCAGACTTTCTGACCGTGACATGCAGGACAAGAATCCAGGGCTCGCACGCAAACACATGTAACTCAGACAAAAGATTGAAGACAGCAAGGCTGGTCCGGTCACAAGTATTACCCTTCATCCATTCCATTCCACCCTGTTCTCTCCATCTTAAAATGTTGTTCCTGGGGGCTTCTGGGTGGCTCAGTCAGTTAAGCGTCCGACTCCGGCTCAGGTCATGATCTTGCGGCTTGTGGGTTCGAGACCCGCGTCGGGCTCTGTGCTGACAGCTCGGAGCCTGGAGCCTGCTTCCGATTCTCTGTCTCCTTCTCGGCCCTCCCCCGCTCATGTTCTCTCTCTCTTTCTCTCTCTCTCTCTCTCGTTCTCTCAAAAATAAACATGAAAAAAAATTCTTTATTTTTTTATTTTTTTTATTTTTTTTTTTAATTTATTTTTGGGACAGAGAGAGACAGAGCATGAACGGGGGAGGGGCAGAGAGAGAGGGAGACACAGAATCGGAAACAGGCTCCAGGCTCCGAGCCATCAGCCCAGAGCCCGACGCGGGGCTCGAACTCACGGACCGCGAGATCGTGACCTGGCTGATGTCGGACGCTTAACCGACTGCGCCACCCAGGCGCCCCTTTATTATTATTTTTTTTAATGTTTATTTATTTTTTTTTTTTTAAATTTTTTTTCTCAACGTTTATTTATTTTTGGGACAGAGAGAGACAGAGCATGAACGGGGGAGGGGCAGAGAGAGAGGGAGACATAGAATTGGAAACAGGCTCCAGGCTCCGAGCTGTCAGCACAGAGCCTGATGCGGGGCTCCAACTCGCAAATGGTGAGATCAGACCCGAGCTGAAGTCGGACGCTTAACCGACTGAGCCACCCAGGCGCCCCGAAAAACAATTTTTTTAATAAGTAAATAAAATAAAATGCCGTTTCTGAGCCACTAAATCAATTTCACACCCACCGATGGGTCACAGCCTGCAATTTGAAAAGTGCTGGTGGAGCGTGAAGGCTGAGCAGGAAGGGCCAGCATCCTCCCAAGGTCAGTTACTGGCGGGTTTTACCCAGGGCGGGACAGCTGGGATTGTGTTTCCGGAAGCTCCCCGGCAGGCAGACAGGCAGGCAGCCCGTGGGTGGGCTGAAGGGCAAAGGCCGGGGCCTTCAGTCTTCCTGCCTTTGCATACACCACCCGGAACACATCTCCCTGGGAGAGAAAGGAACAGGTTCAACTCTGGTATCATCTCCTCCAGGAAGCCTTCCTGATTACATCCCCTTTCCCAAGACTGCAGGTGCTGGTGTCCCGTCTGTCCCCACCCCTCCCGAGACCAAGGCCCAGCCAAAGCAGGCAGCTCAGGAATGTGGAGACCAGAAGGAACGAGGGAGGAGATAACCCGGGCCCAGCGGGAGCCCCTGGCCCAGCCTCGCTTGCCTCCCACCCTGCATCCTGGCAGCTGCCCTGTCCGCCCCGTGGGACCCGCCTGGCGCCACAGGGATCAGGCCAGCTGAGGGTTCCGGGCATGGGTGGAGGGGTCTGCCCAAGGCAGGGAGCGGCCAAACGTGGTGTAGGGATGGAGACCGGCAGAACCCAGGAGGAAGAGAGCTCCCCGCCCAACAGTGTTCCCGGCTCAGGCTCTTGGAAGGGGTCCTGGGCACGATGGGCTGGAGGAGGTGAGCCGATAAGGGCGCGCAGGAGGGAGCACTGCCCTGAGCCAGGCAAAGGGAGCACGGACCGGGCAGGGAAGGCGTAGACAGCTCTGCCCACCAGCTCCCAGAGCCAGCACGGGAACAACTGGGGTGCCCTGCCCAGGGAAGAGAGGGCCGTGCATCTCCAGATGTACCCCAAAGCTACGGCCATCACCCCGTCAGAGAGGGGAGTAGCTGCCAGGGTAAAATACTCCAGAGGCCTCAGTTCCAGGCCATAATGCCTTTGGGTGACCTTGTGCACCTCTGAAAGACTCCGTTTCCTCACCTGGGTAGCGGGTTGGTTTATGGAGCCGGGAATACCTGTGTGTGTCCATCGTGTGTCCCGTCCCTCCTGCAGCTCACCGGGCTGCAAGTCAAAGCGGCCAGAAGCCTTCTTCTCTGGGAGTGAGTATACTAGAGGGGCAGGAGGCCTGGAGCCCGGGGATGGGAGAGACCCCTGGGGGCCCAGGAGCAGGTTACTACTGCCGAGCATCCCAAGAGATGGCCCAGGCCCTGGGTTCCCCAGTCCGATCACAGTCCCGGGGTACGCAAAGGCACCGAGGCTCCGGTAAGATCAGCGGGGCCAGGGGCCATTCACCAGACACCTGGATTTGGGTTGGGGATGGAGGGTGGGGACAGAGAGACCCAGTTACTGGGATGGAATTTACTGCTGTCTGGCCATGTGACAGGGGCTCCGAGTTAAAATTAAAAAGATCTGAAGGAGATACAAAGAGTGCTCTTCCTGGCTGTCCGAGCTCGCAGACAGGGCTCCTAACCCCTGTGTTTATACTTGGGATAATAATATCCCCAATCGCAAATGGAGATGTGCTTTGTAAACTGTCAAGTGTCAAACAAACGAAAGGCGTGTTCTGGATTCATCCGTCCTAGGTCCCTGGGGAGGCGGGTGGGGGCAGGGGGGGGGGTTGCAGAGTCTGCCCGGCCAGCAATGTTCCCCCACAGACAGCAGCAGACGGCTCAGGAGGCGATGTGGGAACAGCACGGGGCAGAACAGCACGGCCTGTCCGGGACACCCACCCCCCGGCGCGCATCGGCCAAGGACCCAGACTGACAAATGACTCAGACACACAAACACCCAGGCCTGGGCAGAGGCGAGGCGTCGCACAGAGGCTGCTGGATCGGAGATGAGGGGCTCAGGAGCCGGGGTGTGGGGGCGGTAGGACGGGTGGAGGTGGCACTCGTGGAGAGGGGGCCTCTCCCTGGGCCTCCCTCCCCTCCTTCCAACCTCAGCCATCGGCCCTGGTTGCCTCAGTGGTGTCATGGAGCCCATCGTGCATCTGAGCACTTGCTGTATACATGATGCTTACAGACATGAGTTTTCAACCTCAAAGGCTTACAGAGAAGACCCCTGTGTCCATAAGAGGAAACTGGGGTTTCTGGGGGTTAATTCATTAGCATCGATGTCACCACTATTGGGTATTACTCGGTGATCTGTCCAAGCTCACGTGCTTATCAGTGATGACCACCTGCAGCCTGCAGCCTGGGAGAAGCAGAAACACCCTGTGCTAGAATCCCAGCCCCCTCCCCAACTTCCAAACTACCTCTGAGAACCTCCTGTTCCTCCCTCAGGCTAATCCTGCGTGATGATCCAGACCCCCGGGTCCCCGTTTTTAACTGCAGACCCTTTATGCCCAGCAAAGTCTGACATCTGCCCCGTTGGCAGTTCCCTCCCTTTGCTGGCCCATAGTCGGAGAGGTCCCTGGCTGCCTCTGGGCAGGGACGAGCCACCAAAGGCCTTTCTCGTTTTCCAGCCAAAGTGTCAGTTCAAAGTGCTGTCTCGTACCCCACCTGCTCTGGCTGGGTCACCAGCATGAGGCAGGACCTCTCCTCTGGGGCTGCCTGCCAAGGTTGCGCCCCAGGCCTCGCCCTCCCCATCATGCCCTGTAGCCTTTGAATAACGGGATCCCGCTCAGGCTCATCCTCACCAGTCCCCCTTGTGACCTCCACCTGCGTTGTCTAGTTCGGTGGCCCTTGGCCACACATGGCTACTGAGCGCTTTAAATGCAACTAGTCTTCCACAAAATAAATAAATAAAAATAAATGCAACTAGTCCAAACTGAGAGATGCTCTAAATGTAACCTCCACGCCAGTTTTTTTTTTTTTTTAGTTGAGTGTAATTGACGTATAACATTTGTTTCAGGGGTACAACACGATAACTTGATATTTGTGTATATTTGGGTTTTTTACGTGTTTATTTTATTTACTTTGAGAGACAGGGAGAGATAGAATCCTAAGCAGGCTCCGCATTGTCAGCACAGAGGCTGACACGGAGCGCGAACTCACAAACCGCGAAATCGTGACCTGAGCCGAAATCAAGAGCCCCCTAACTGGCTGAGCCACCCAGGAACCCCCATATTTGTATATATTGTGAAATGATCACCACAATAAGTCTGGATAACATCCATCACCAGATACAGTTACAACCATTTTTCTTGGGATGAGAACTTTTAAGATCTGCTCTCTTAGCCATTCTCAAATATGTAATACAGCATTTTTAAATGTTTATTTATTTTTGAGCAAGAGACGGACAGAGCATGATCAGGGGAGGGGCAGAGAGAGAGGGAGACACAGACTCTGAAGCAGGCTCCAGGCTCTGAGCTGTCAGCACAGAGCCTGATGCGGGACTCGAACTCACCAGCCGTGAGATCGTGACGTGAGCGGAAGTCGGCCGTTTTAACGACTGAGCCACCCAGGCGTCCCTATAATATGACATTGTTAGCTATAGTCTCCATTCTGCACGTTACAGCCATGGGGCTGATTTATCTTATAACTGTAAGTTTATACCTTTTGACCACCTTTCCCCTTCCACCCACCCTGCGACCCCCAACCCATTCCCTGTATCTGCGAGTTGGGGGTTATTTATTTATTTATTTATTTATTTATTAGATTTCACGTATAAGTGAGGTCATACGGTATTTGTCTTTCTCTGTCTGACTTATTACACTAAGCATGATACCCTCAAGGTCCATATGTTATTGCAAATGGCAGAAATTCCTTTCTTTCTTATGGCTGAATAACATTCCATTGTATGTATATATATTTTTTTTTCTTAGTCCGTTCATCTTTGGTGGATACTCAGGTTGCTTCCATGTTCCAGCGATTGTAAATAATGCTTCAATGAACATGGGGTGCAGATGTCTTTTTTTTTTTAATGTTTATTTTTGAGAGGGAGAGAGAGAGAGAGAGAGAGAGGGAGAGAGAGAGAGAGAGAGAGAGAGAGAGAGAGACTCTTAAGCAGGCTCCACGCTGT
The DNA here is from genome assembly GCF_007474595.2 of Lynx canadensis. Classification (NCBI taxonomy): domain Eukaryota; kingdom Metazoa; phylum Chordata; class Mammalia; order Carnivora; family Felidae; genus Lynx; species Lynx canadensis. The sequence goes on along the minus strand of NC_044318.1, from coordinate 30,886,534 downwards.
CAGCACAGAGCCCGACACAGGGCTCGATCTCACGAACCAAGAGATCATGACCTGATCTGAGACCAAGGGTCAGATGCCCAACAAGCTGAGCCACCCCGGGCGCCCAACAGATGTCCTTTACAATTAACATCTTTGTTTCCTTCGGATACACACCCAGAAGTGGAATTGAGTCCTACACCCCAGTTTCAAGACTTAGAAAAAAAATAATGTAAAATATAGAGATACAGCGTATCATTAAAATCTATTTTTACTTCCTTTGTCTTTATTTTATGGGGCTATTAGAAAATCTAAAATCAGGGGCAGGTTCTGGCCTTAATGTCTGCAGCTCGGTCTCTCCGATGAGCGGGGATAGATCAGGCCGGGGGAAGGGGTGTTTCGTTCTACCTTGTTGCGGATTCTCTCCAGAAGTGCCTACACTCGAACCCAACCTCCCAGCCAGCATTCTGTTCCCTCCCAAACCTCACTTGGGTCCATATGAGAAATTCAGGATCCCCTGCCCCTGTAACCTTGACCTTATTTTAACCCACGGGATTAGCTGAAAGGAGCCATACCCACAGGGAGGTGGAAATGACAGACAGCAGGGGACCCAGGCAGTAGGAGGGGGCACAGCAGGGGTCGTGGGTCCCACTAACACCAAGCTGTCCCCAGGCTAGCTCTGCAGCAAATGCTCTCTCTTTATCTCTTTCTCTCCCTCTGGTTCCAGGTCCCACGCAGACAGCGCATCCTATAGTCAACAGATAAAAGGACCATGTGTAGACAAGGAGAAAATAGAAACCACACCCGGACCCTGGGGGTCAGTTCACGTCAGCAGCCTCTGCCCGTATCTCCTGGAGGGCACAACTGTGCTTTTATCCCACACTCTTGGACAACAGGGGAGACAGAAATGGGCCCATCCTCAAACGACCTTCAGGGACAGCCAGACCAGAGGCGGCATAAGAGGAAGCACCAAGCCCAACCAAGAAAGCTCCCACCAAGGACCCTCAGAGAGGCTGGGGGCAGGGATGCAGAGGGCACAGACCCGCAGGGACAGAAGCTGAGACTAGGGGGCCTTGCCAACAAAGGCCCAACGTCCAGCCTTCCAGGACAAGTCTCGGAGCTAGGGTCCAGCCAGAAGGGAGGCCCGCCAAGAGGAAGGAGAGCATCACTCGACTCTCTAGTTGAGCTGGGTCATGCAGGGCCTTGAAGGCCATACTCAGAAGTCTGGACTTTCTCCGGAAGGCGGCTGAGGGTTTCTCAGCAAAGCAATGAGAGGCTCAGAGGTGTGTGGGGCTGGCCGCTCTGGCCTTTCTAAACTGGGTGCACCTAGAAGACGTGGAAGACAGATAGAGGGGGACTGTCAGTGACCCCCCCTCCCCGCCCTGGGATGCCCAGCAGCGAGTGGGCGGGTGAGGCTTGTCAATGTTAACAGCCAAGCCAAGCTCACCCAGGACGCAGCACACTATGCAGCCCCCTGTGGACAGTGCTACGTTCATGACCTTATTTAATCTATGCAGCTATGCGGGGAGGTGGGCACAGAGCAACTGAGGACTGCTAGGTTTCTTGAATGTATGCGTGAATGAACGAACGAATGTTGGCTAATAACTGTAACCCCCAGTCCTTACATTATGTACTGGATGCATTGGGCTAAATTGCACCGATGGGTTTGATTCTGGATTGAAGCCCCTTTCGAGGCATACGGAGCCTCGTTGGATACATTATTGGGCCTGCTATAAGTGAGCACCAGATGCTAAGAAGAAGGGGGCCCCGGGTAGGGGTGACGCACAGGGCCTGGCCCTGAGGGGAGAGGTGTGGCCCAGCAGCCCCGAGTCTATCCCTGCAAGCGCCCCTCCACACCTCTCCTGGATCTCAGGCAACAAGCACTCTCCTGCTGGCTCCAGCCTCTCTCCAGTCCTGGAATTAATAAAGACTCTGAACAGACTGCGGTTTGCAAGTCTGAAAGCCGGTTCCTGCCCACGTCACTGCCCTGAGAAGAGTGGGGCCCATCTCCTCCCCAGCACCCCCTCCCTTCCCCCTTCCCGGGAGTTGGGGGGGGCACGCAGATGCACCCCATAGACTCCCCTACCCACGTGCTAGCTCATCCTGGGCAATGAGCCTCAAGACCCCGGCCGCGGAGCAGCCCCTACCCCCACCAGCAAAGGCTAGTTCGGGCTCCTGACCTCTTTCAGCTACCCCAAAGTATCCCCGAATAACACGCACTGGAAGTAAGAGCCTTGTACACTTACTGTGTAGACGGCTTCAAGCCAGTTCTCCTCATGCACCCACCTTCTTCCAAACTCCGGGCGCAGCTGCTGTCTGAGACCAGGGAGAGGGAGGGATGGCCCAGGGTCCTGAGGTGGCCCACCAGACAGCCAAACCTAACAGTCACCCTAAACACAGCAGTGGGCTTGCAGAATGGGCGATACCAAGAGTAACACTGGAGTGGTGGTTCCTGCAGCAAACGAGGAGAGAGCATTTGGGATCTGGCAGGCACGGCACAGAAATATATGACCACATTTTATTTATCTTTGCAATAACCCTCCTAGGCAGGGATATTTATCACCCTCTGACGGATGACGAATCTGAAGATCTGTGAAGAGGCTACCCCGGTAGAAAGTGCTAGAGTTGGAAGTTAGCGGTAGGTTCGCCCGAGGCCAGTGCGTGGCCTTGCGAGACCTCCAGGCTGCCACAGTGCTCCTGGCTGGAGGTGGGGTCCTTTGGCTCTTTTGCTCAGAGCTGGGGTGGCCTCTCCCCCTCACTCCCCATCTGGGAACAGGGGAAAGCTCACAGAACTTGTGGCCTCGACTTTTTCCCCTCGGAGGCTCTGATGAAGGCAAGCGTCAGTTTCCCTCTTCAATCCCCGAGCTCCCAAATTTATCCCCCACTTTCAGAGGCTGGGGAGGCATGACCTACCCCACCCCAGAAAAATCCCCGAGGTCCTCATCCTGTGTCAGGCAGGCTGGGACCACCTGAGTCCTTCTGGAAATGCTGGTCGCGGCTGTTTTGGCGCAGGGCTGCCCCCTCCTGGCCACCAGAGGAATGTCAGCCCCCCGGGCGTTCTCCCCGGGGCCTGGGGAGAACAGGCAGTCTGGGGACTCTGAGTCTGGTCTGCATGCTAACAGCGCTCAGCGTTGAGACAGATAGGGGCTGGGTGATAAAAGAGGGGCTGGGCCACCTGTCAGTGTGGGTGAGGTCCCCAACTCCCCGGTCCCCCATAGAGCACCTGGGGACCCTGCCTGAACTTCACCAGACACTGTGGCCTACACAGGCCTGCGTGTGGGACTGTGACCTTGATCTGTGACGAATGGAATCCCTGTGGTGTGTCAGGATCCCCCACATGTCCCTCAGATGTCCCAGGGGACAACACCAGCATGGTCTTCGTTCCCGGGCGGCCATTCCCCTGGTGCAGCCCGTCTGCTCTCGCAGATACGGATCCCGGACCTGTGCAGCACCCCTTCCCCAGCGGCCAGGCAGGGGAGTGTGCCCTTACCCAATAAGAGTGGAGCCCTATAATGTGTCAGGGTCCTCCTTCCTTTCCCCAGATGCCCCGGGGGACAGCGATCTCACCTTCCAGGCCATTGTGCTCATAGCCCCTCAACCTCTGGAGACCTGGGCCCCAGGCCTCGGACCCCAGACCTGCCCAACACCCCACCTCCCCAGCTTTGGGCAGGGACCGTCTCTGACCAGACCTGGGGGTGTTGAGGGGAGTCTGGAGGGCCAGGGTGGAGACAGAGGCGCGGGACAGCTGGCCTGTGTCCCCACACTGGGCCCGGGGCCCAGCCGGAGGGGCGGGGGCCTGGCCACTCGGGCCTTGGCTGGGGCCGGATTTTTGGCTGGGCTGCAGGGCCCTCCCTCCCGCTTCCTCTCCCGAGGGCTGTCCTGGCAGAGGCCCCCCTCGCACTTTCTGGCGGGAACAGGGCCAGCAGTGAGGGAACAGCTACAGAGGGAAAGCAGGAGAGAGATGAAGGAACTCTGTGTGTGTGTATGTGTGTGTGTGTGTGTGTGTGCGTGTGCGCGTGAGTGTGTTTTAAGGAAAAAAGCCCACAGTCCAGTCCAGTCAGACCCAGCCTGGGAGGCTTGTGAGCCGGGCCTTTCGTAATTGCCCCCCTCCCCGCGGCCCCCTCCCCCAGGCCTCCCCCTTCTCCCGCCCTCCCGCCCGCCCTCTCTCCCTCCCTCCTTCCCTCTCAGCCGACGAGGCAGCAATTACGCTTTGGGGATAAAACGAGGCGCAGAGAGCGGGCTGGGGCATTTCTCCCCGAGATGGCGGGTCTGAGAACTGCAGCCCTGCGGCCCGGAGTCCTCCTGCTCCTGCTGTCCATCGTCCACCCCTCGCAGCCTGGAGGTAGGCCTCACCCTGCCCCCCGGGGCTCGCCGGCAGCCCGAGGGCCTCCCAGAGGGCGCCCTTCATCCCGCCGTCCTCCAGGGGGTCCCTCAGCCACTGGATCCTCAGAACGGCCCCTCCCGGGAGCCAGCCCGTGCAGAGGAGGAACCTGTCACACAGACACCCCGAGACTCAGGATGGTCCCAACCGTGTCCAGGTTCTGCCGCTCCAACAGGGCTGAGGACCCCTCCTCTGTCCTGGGAGCTCCCCCAGTGTGGGGGGTGGGGGGGGCGGGGGGGTCTGGAGCACACACTGGGGAAGGGCCGGTGGGGGGTCCCGGTGGGTCGTGGGGCACTGGCGGTTTGCACACCTGTGAACCCAGCGGGGTTGCGCACATGCCCTGAGGGCAGGGGACCTGGGTTGGAGGCCAGCTCAGCCGCGGTGAGCTGTGTGACCTCAACAGGTTCCTTGTCCCCTGGGAAGCCAGGACCCCCCTCTGAGGAAGGTCAGAGTCAAGTTGATTACGGGGCTGTGGGTTGGAAAGCCTCTGCTGTGGTCTGTCCCTGGTGAGGAGGGCTGGGACATCTGAGCATCTGTGTGTGTGTGTGTGTGTGTGTGTGTGTGTGTGTGTGTGTTGAGGTGGGGGTGGAAGGGTATGTGACAGTGCTTGTTAGCATGTGCAAAAGTCTGCCACCTGACAGGCATGTACACGTGGGAAATATGGTCTCCAGGTGTGGATTGTCACTGTGCATGTGACTCTGTGTGTGTGTGTGTGTGTGTGTGTGTGTGTGTGTGTGTGGTACAGAACATAAATGAGGATCAGGGAAGCTGGGGAAGGTATTCATCTGGCAGAGGGAGGGTGGCCAGTAGCAGAGGCTAGAGGGGACCTCGGAGCAGTCCTGTACGTGCTCTCTGTTGCAGGCCACAAGGGTGCCCTCTGTGGGGCCACTGCACACCTCGAAGGACCCTAGGAGTGGCTCCCAGGGGGCCCCCGAAGGTGCTTCTGGCCACAGGAAGAGAGGAGTGCAGACACTTGAGCCATGTGGTGGGGTGGCCTGGGTGGGGTCAGCTTTCCGTGGGAGTCCTCCTCGCCTTAGGAACCAGACCCTCAGTGGGGCCGGCGTCGGGGGGCACAGGATGGAACAGGGCCAGGCCAGAGGGCCGGAGTAAGGGGCTGGGGCTGCAGGAACTGTTTCCGTGAGATTGACCAGCCAGACAGGACCCCAGAGAGCAGAGGCTTCCTGCACAGAGGTCAGCTCCCAGGCCTGGATTGGGGGGCGGGCAGGGGGGAACACACACACCATCGGTTGGGCCCCGCAGGGGGAGCGAGACAATCCCAGAGGACCAGCCACCCCAGCGCCGAGAGCAGCAGCTCTGGGCCCTCCTGAGCCTCCTCCCGGCTCCCGCAGGTGTGGCCCCCGAACACCCGTCTCTCCAGACAGTGCCACCAGCTATGTAGCGTGGCAATTAATCCCCTCAAAAACCCTAAGAGCTGAGCCTATGACCTTCTTTTACAAATAGGGAAATGGAAGCTCAGACAGCCAAAGGCAGCTCTGAGGGGGTTAACACCGGCCAAAGGGGGTTAACACCAGCCAGTTCTCTGCCAAAGGGTGACGGGTGGATGCAGGGCACCGGGCGACGCTTGGGAAAGCCCACGCCTGAGACTGAGTCCTCTACAGTGGGCACACCCTAGAGCAGGTGCCCTCAGTGACACTACCAAGCCTCGACCGCCCCGCTTCTTTTCTTGCACATAAGTCTCAGCTCTGGCCCACGTGGTAGACCAGCTGGTCCCAGGAAGGAGGACGTGAATCCGTGCCATCTGTTAGGGGTTTTGCCCAGGGACTACCAAAATCTAAAGAGGTCGGGGTGTGGAAAGGGGTGTGGAAAGGGCCGTACGTCTACACACACACAGAACCGCCCTCCTGGCTCTCCTGGGGAGCCCAGCTTCCCCCCGCCCTCCATTGAGAAGATATCACCCCCACGAGTTCCCCAGCCCCCAAAGAACCATATTGTCAGTGGAGGGGGCTCCCCAGAAAAACTGGTGGCAAGGGGTGTCTAGACCCACTCGGGATAGCTCCAAAGTAGCTTTGAGGACCAGCTGTCCCAAACCCCTATGCCATTTATAAACGGAGAGAGAGAGGGAGGAATTAAGTCAGACAGAGTTCTGTCTCCCAGGACCCAGAAATAATATCAGCCTTTTCTTTTTCTGATTTCGGAACTCAGGATGATTTAGTACAGGGCTTGTCAGCCCCTGGCTGAATATTAGACTTAACTGGGGAACTTTAAACAATTCGAATGCCAGGGTCCCACCCAAGAATTCCTGCTTTCTTTGGTCTGAGGAGGAAACTGGACGTGGAGGTTTTGTAAAAACTGTCCAGGTAACTCCGATGAGCCTCTGGGGCCAAGGACCTCCGGCTGAGCTAATCCTGCTCTCCGCATTTGCTGGGGCCAAGGCAGGAGGTCAGACGTGCCCAGGGGAGGGAGGGGACAGAGTCCCACACTAGAGGACGGATTGTTTTTGAAAAGCCCTTGGCAGGCTTTCTCCCTGCAAACAATAAACAGCTTCGTGCGGACTGACCCGCTCCCCTGCCAGCCCCCTGGACTTGGGCTTGGCAGAGCCCCTTGCCAAGGCCTGCTGGCCCCATGCTCATTCCGGAACAGCCTTCTCCACATCTCTGAACCTGAAGCCCGGGGGCCCAGGCAGAAGGCCCTGCGTGTGACTGGGGTCAGCTGTGGGTCCCCGGCCAGGCGCCTCATCTCCCTGGCGCTTGATTTCCCTGGCTGCAAAATGAGGGAAAACATCCCTGCTGCATTTATCTCCTAGGCACAGTGGGAGGCGTCAGCCACGGAACATCTGCAAACATCAAATAAGGGGACTGTGGGGATGTGAATTGCTAAAACGATAGATCTTCGTATTCGGACGCACTTATTCGGGCTGATTGACTTTTATAATCAGTGCCCCGTTTTAAGGTTTAACTTTCCCTGTCGCTACTCACCCCCACGTTCTGTCTCCTGGGCACAGCAGGCGTGAGTGATGGAGGAAGCAGCTAGGAACGGGGCAGGGAAGGCCCGGAAGAGTCCCAGGAAATCCAGGAAGGCTTCATAGCAGAAGAGGCCTTTGAGTTAGACCCTGAAAGAAAGGTCAGCGTTTGAGGGGCTGACTGTGGATGAGAGATGAGCCTGGGCCCAGGGGCCCCTGAGAGGCAGAATTGGAGAGACGGAGGGGCAAATTCTATCTCAGCAGAAAGAAGACCTCTCTGCAGGTAGGGCTGACGGTGTCGGGAGGGGGTGACTTTCCTGTCACTGGAGGCGTGTGAGCAGAAGCCCGGGGGGCGGGGGAGGGAGGGATGTTTGCGGAAGGAGTTTCCACCCAGGCCAAGAAGACTGTTAGGATCTCGGAGAGTCTAGGATCCGGATTCTAAGACGCAAGAGACAAGTTCCACCCTGGGCTAGCCCGCGAAACAAGCCAAACCCACATAAAACAAGACAAGCATATGCTCCGAGCCAGCTGCTTTGGGCCAGCTGAGCAGTGAGAGCCACAGGCCCAGAGAAGGCAGGAAGGGAAGAATTTGAGCTCAGTCTTGGAGGAAGGGCAGGACTGGGGAGCAGAGAGGCATCCTGGCAGGAGGATGCGCTCTCACCAAGGAGGTAAGAAGGAGGGTGACCAGCTGGAGCACGAAATGAGGCCACTGCCTTTTTGAAGGCCCCTGACCGACTCCTGTTCGTCATCTGTTCTCACCTCCCCTGCACTTGCCCGGAGCGGGCAGGGCGGGGATCCTTCGCACCCCCCTGAACCTTCTCTATTTCCTCAGCTCAAAATGAGGGTCCAAATCTCTAGCCCCCTCCAGGCCGTCGTGGTCCAGGCACAGAGCTTGGCACTGTTGGCATCTGAATCCTGGGGGTGGGGGACGGGGGAGAACTGGGGAGGGCCAGGAGGGCTGCAGGGAGATGGGCAGGCGCTGGGGAGAGAGGAGGCAGAGGATGGGGGGGAGCAGATCCTGGGCAGAGGAAGTAGGGGTTCAGCCGGGACGAGGTAGGGAGACTCCCAGGCTGGTTGGGGATGGAATAGGCTGGACTGAGACCCACAGGCAGCATCCTCCCCTCAACCTAATTCCCCCATGCTTTATTAAATACCTACTGCATACCTGGCTGCAGGCCGGGTACGGTGCAGCAAAGCAGAGACAAAGGCTGACCATCTTTTCCTTTTTTTTTTTTTTTTTTGCAATTACTGTAGCCCAGAGCCAGGGCAGGACACGTCTCTTATTTGAACCACTTGACATTTGACAATTTGCAACAGCCTTGCAGGGCAGAGGTTATCAGCCCCGCATTTCTTTAAAGGAAACTCGGGCTCAGAGGGGTTAAGTGACTGGCCCAAGGGCACACAGACAGGAAGCAGTGGCACAGCCTGAGGCCAGATGGGTCTGTCCTGAGCCCCGAGCTCTGTCCGCAACCCCCCCCCCCCACCACGCTGCTCCTGCCCTCTGTCCTGGAGCTGGAGAGCAAAGAGGTAGGGAGAGAGGCACGGTCAGGAGGGAGAGACAGGGAGAGAAAGGGGAGGAGGGGGAGGGGTGTGGCTCTGGGGCTTCGGCACCCGATGACGGTGACCTGCTAGGCTGTCGCTGGAGATGACGGGGCTGTGGGGCCAAAAAGCCCAGCGTGCAGCATCGTTAGGCCACAGAGGCCAGACATCTGCCGTGAGGCCTCTGGACACACGACAGTGCTGCCCCACACCGTCCCCCGACCCCGCCCGCGCCCCTTTCAGCAGGGTGGTGCCGGGGCCCCAGCTGGGGCATCGGCCAGGCAGCTCACGAAGCTGGGGCCACTGTGGTGGTGGAGTCAGGGCCCGGTCTGCCCCCGGATCGTCTGTTGCCATGACCACGCTCGGGCCCAGTCTGGGGCCCAGCGCCACGGCGTTCCCCAGCGAGAGCTTCGCGGGTCCGTGGGGAGTGAACTCGTGATCTTGGCTGGGCAGACAGCCCCTGGCCTGGCCGGTGAATTAACTTTTCCTTAGGAAACTATTCACTTTGCTCATTCATGGTGTCCCCCTCTGGGCCCCGGCGCCTCCCAAGACAGCCCGGTGTCAGACGGCCAGAACCCCACCCAGCCGTCGCTGCCCAGTGGCTGAGGACGCTGACCTCACGCCATCCCATCAGTGTGGGAATGGCTGCATTTTTGCTAGCAGCAGCCACATCTCCTTAGGGCTCACTGTCGTAGCCCAGCCTGCCCTCCCACAGCTCTGGGCCCTGCTCAAGCTGCTTACGGCTGGAGAGGGTTGACCGCCCAGCGGAAGGCGGACAGCGCCCAGCCCCGGGCCGGACCCTCTCTGGGGGCGGAGGGGAGAAGAAGCAGGTAACACCGTGCAAAACACCGTGCTCAGAGGGAAGGCCTGGGTTTAAGCCCAGACTCCACTCTTCCCAGCTGTGTGTCCCTGGGCGCACCTCTTAACCTCTCTGAGCCCGATTTCACATCTGTTAAAATGAAAATCGTAATCTCTGCCCTTCCAACCTCACGGGGGCCATTCTGAGAAGCATGAATGAGAAAATGCTTTGTAAACATAAATTGCTTCGGCCAGCGTATCTTTCTTTGTAGATGTGCAGCATCATCATTATCATCTGCATTATTGTTGTTACTGTGCTTTTATTGGTTCTGGCTGATGGAGGGTTCTACCTACTCACTTCCAGGGGTCCCAGGGGCTGTTCCCGGTGGAGTTCCCGGAGGCGTCTACTACCCAGGTAACGTACAGGAAACTTCCGTGCGCTCGGGGAAGGCAGGTCCTGATTAGTTCGTAAGAAACGCACAGTGTGACAATGTGGAAGGGGAGACATTGGCACGCCTACCAAAGTGGACCCACAAGCCCCTCCTACTTTCAAAAGCAGTCCGCGTGACACTTTCACAAGCACTCAGAGCATAAGTTTTCTGAAAGTTGAAAGACGATGCTTGCGAGGCTGTAGGAAAGTGGGCGCCTTCAGGCACCCCTGCCTTTCAAACCCTTAACCCCGGTCTTGGGAATCCACGCAAAGGAAATAACTGAAAAGCAGAGAGAGATCCCGAAGAAGGTCCATCGGAGGGTTATTTGCAAAGACGTAAAACCATAAGCCCACCTGACTGAAGGGAGTGATCAAGGACACTCTGAAATAACACCCAGCTACTCAAAAGTATGAGTGCGCTACTTGCACAACCGTATGGCGAGATGTTCTTCGAGTGCAAACAACAGAAAAGCAGCGTTGGGGACTGGGAACGCCCCCAAAAGATAATGAGCAGAATGTGTCGCAGCTGTGGCATGGGGTGGGGGGGGTGAGGGGGCGCGTTTTCTTTGAATGTGGAAAAAGGCATCGTGCTTTAAAGTAGATTGAAAAACCGAAGGTAACGCTTTCAATACTGAAAAAGTAATTTGAGAGGCGCTTCTGGGAGGTGCACGCCTGGAGGTGTAGGAAGAGAGGTGCCCGGAAAGGATGGGGAAGCCCAGTACCCTTCCCCTACACCCTGCCCTCTTCCATCTCGCTGTTCCTGGGTTACGTCCCTTTATAATAAACTAGAGATCTAGTGGGGAAAAAAGAAAAAAAGCAGTTGAGTGTTCAGAACTGATATGAAGGTGAGGGCAGCCTCGGACACTCCCAGACACTGGCGGGCACCAGGCTGTTGGCCCAGTGGGGAACTGAGGCTCACGGAGCTTAAGGCTGGCCCGGCATCATGCGGCTAGGCAGTGAGGGACTTGACTGTGGGTCAGTGGGCAGCTTTCGGGCTGGCTAAAAAGAGAGCGCTCCATGAGTGAGAATGCCGTTGACATTCTGATGGTTCATTCTCTCTCTCTCTCTCTCTCTCTCTCTCTCAACACAGGGGCTGGTCTCGGAGGTCTGGGAGGAGGAGGTAAGCTCAGAAACCAAACTTGGTTCTCACTGATGGGGTCTGGCTGTGACTCTGGCCCAACCGGGTCCCCAGGCCCCAGAACCCCAGAAGGCCTCAGCATCAAGGGCCCCTCAGTTTATGGACGGAGTGTCCAGTGTTGGGGGAGAGAGCCCACCAGCCTCCCGGGCCCCTCCCCTGCCCTCTTTCCTGTTTCTTTTGATCTTCCGTAACACCCCTGCAAGGCCTACCGGGTGGGTATCACCTTTCCCTTCTGGGGCTGAGAAACTGAGCCTGAGAAAGGGTACGCCATGAATCCGGTCAGCTTCCTACCCGCACATCCAGACACCGGGCTCCCAGCAGCTCCCTGTCCAAAGGGTGGGGGGACCATCCCCTGACAGTCCCCTTCTAGAACCCGGGGAGTGAGAAGCCCCAGTGCCCCGGGGAAGATAAACAGTAGATAAATGGTGGCGGTGGGGCTCTCTATACATTATCACCTCTTTCCCTCTGCAGCTCTGGGGCCAGGAGGCAAACCACCCAAGCCAGGTAAGACCCGAGGCCTCGGGGCATGGCGAGAGGGCTGGGAGCACGGGAGGGGAGGGCCCACAGAGTGGTGGACCCAGTGAGGCGGGAGGGAGATAAGCAGGCTGGGGCCAGACCCCCGGGCTTCTAAGGACCAGGCGGCTGGCGGCCGCTCGAGGTCTCCCCCGTGTGAGGACTGCCTCGCATCTACCCTGCAAAACGCCTGTGTGCCCAGCTGCCTGGAGAGTCCCTGGGCACAGGGTCTCAGAAACAGCCCCAGGGGCAAAGGTAGGGACTGATGTTCCAGGGGCCACCAAGCCTGTGAATGTCAGTCTGGCGCTCAGACACAGACGGTAGGCTCCAGACTCCATCTAGATGGTCCCCTGACCCCAGACAGAGCTTTCTCTAACGCCAGGCCAAGACCCTAGACATTTCTGACCTCCGTGACAATCAGAGTCCTTATCTGACCACAGGCTGAACCCTGACCCGAGACCGAGGTCTGGGCTTAACCCCAGACTGAACCCCGACCCTAAGCCCCAGATGAGCTCCCTTCCCGACCAGGCCCCTTCCGGCAGTGTCTAGACCTCGGAGGTTTCCAGTAAGAGGATCTGGTTAGATCTGTCCAGGCCTTGCCCGTGGGGCCCGGATCTGCCACCGAGGTCCACCATCAGCTCAAACAACACACCCCCAGAAAAGGGGGAGGGAGGGTCCCTCCGGGAAGCCCTTAGACAAGCAGCAGGTGGAGGAAGCGGTGTCTCAGTCCAGATTTATGGCGCCGTCGGCATGAGATTCTCCACATGTGGCCTTGGCGCCCCCGGCTCCGCGTCTCCCTGGCTCTGAAGCCGGAGGCTCCGGGACAGTTTGGATGTCCAACGACTCTTACGAAATCCTGATGCTCAACGATCCAAGTGCAAATGAATCTACGGGACCCAGATCCCTCTTCCCTGCAAGCCCATCTGGGTTGTGAAATTCCAGGGCCGGGCCAGGCGAGAGAGAGGCAGGACAGCAGGAATCTTGGGCAAGGGGTGTCCTGGGGTCTGGAAGGGTCTGCGAGTCCGGGAGACTTTGTGCTTCACTGCTTATCCGGCCAGAACCCGTGTCCTGTCTCCCTTGGAGGGGCGACCCTCACAGGGTCTCCGGTGGCGGAGAGGACACAAAGGCGTGGACGCAGGACTTGGCTCAGCCCGGAAAACCCACGCAGTGGGGGTCGTGACAGCAAAGCTGGAGGGGCATGGGGGATGGGCTGACCCCAGTGTCAGCACGACCAGAGGGAAGACAGGGGGGGCTGCATACAGGGTCCCATAATGGATGGGCGCTGGAGTGAGTGGATGAGACTTAGTGGGGACTCTGAAAGAACTTCCAGCTCAGGGCAAAGGAGTAAGACCAAAAGGGGAGTCAGGATATCTCCCTCTGACGAGAAGGGGCTGGGGGATACCCACTGGGTGCCCTGGCAGGTTGCACACACTAGGTGCTTTCTGCTCACCAGCCCACTGGTCCCAGGAAGGTCGGGGACACACTGGCCATTCTATAGTCTCCGAGAGGTGAGGTGACTTGCTTCCTCACACACAGAGTAGGTGGGGGCAGCAGAGTTTGAGGCCGGGGCTCTTGGACTCTGGAAGAGACAGGGTTGGGCCGGCCAGGCCCCTTGGCTCCCGGCTACGGTCAGCTCCTCACCAATTTCCTCCTTTCCAGGGGCCGGACTCCTGGGGGCGTTTGGACCAGGTGAGTCTACAGGAAGGAGGGCCAGCAGGGGTGGGGCTGGTCGTGCTGAGGTGGCCCTGGGATCAGGCGGCTGGCGGGGGAGCCTGGGAAAAGGACAGATGGCTGCCCAGAGGTTGCCAGGCCACCCTCACAGGCCCCAGCTCCTTCCCACTTCCTGTTGGGTCCCCATCTTCTCTTCCCAGCCCTTCTGTGGTCAGGAAAAGCCTGAGCGTGTTCCCTGCCCTATTGGAGCTCAGGAAACGGGCCCAGCTTGAGAGAAGCCCCTGACAGACCTGGGGAGGGGCAGGGACTGCAGTCCTGGGAAGTGAACCCAGAACACCCCAGGCCCGCCCTGACCCACACCGCACCTGCCCGGAAGGGAGAGGGGCCGCGGTTAGAGACCCACCTTACAGAGGGGCCGGCTGCGTCTCAGGCACGGTCAGCTCACACAAGGAGGAGGTGGGCGAAAGGGGAGACCACACCCCATGAAAGCCAGGTAGACCCTCCGGGGCTCAGCAGCCCCCCATGTCTGGGGTCTGTCCCCAGAGAAGGCTGCCCCTGGGCTCAGGATAGCCAAGACTGGAGCTTGCAGGAAAGATTCTCACAGAATTGGAAACAAACCTGGCACGGTTGTGAACTCCAACCTGATTGCCCATCGGTCCTGGCCAAAGCCATGGAATGTCTCCTGGAGGGGGAGAAGGAGCAATTGGGCCCAGATGTGGGGAGGAGAGAGCCAAAGGGACCCATTCGGCTTCTCACAAACATTTTCGCATCCGTCTACAAGCAAGGAGGCTCCTGGACGGCAGGGGTGGCTGGATGGACAGATATACAGATGGTGGGAGACAGAAGGGGTTCCAGATACAGGGCGGGAAGATTGGGCTGAGCCAGGGGACTCCCTGCAAGGAAGCAGTACAGGCCTGGGGTCGGGGGCTGATGGCAGGAACAGAGCAGGGCCTGGCCCGGGGTGGGGGGGGGGGGGTTCTGCTGGCAGACTGCTCAGCCCCAGCCCCCCTGGCCCAAAAGCCCTGCTGGGTGCCCCTTTATCTGGCAGACCTTTTAGGGGAAGCACGGAGTGGCTTAGGGGTGTTATGGGGGGTCAGTACAATCGTGCCTACCTGGCACACAGTATCTGGTCACTGAATGGTAGCTGCCATTTTATCAGGATCGGTCCCCAAGTCCCAACGCTTGGTACTTGCCATGGGGGACCTGTCATAAGCCCTGCTTGGGTCCAGCTTAGGGGCCTGAGCGCCCCACACTGACCACAGCACTGCCTGGTTCCCGATCACCCTCCACGAGACCCTTCCCACGCCGGGCCCGGGAATGATGCCCGCACACCAGCCTCTTCTCTCCTCACCTCGCTCTGTCTCCTTCTCCCCCTGCAAGGGCTGGTGGGCTTGCGGGAGCTGGCCCCGGGGCAGGTGAGCGTTGACATCCAGGCAGTGTGCGCATCTGGGGGCCAGAGCCAAGCCCAGGGCATCTGTTCGGCGTGGAGGGCTGTTGGGGTCCAGAGACGCAGGCCAGGCCTATCCTGGGTGCCAGCATGGGGGGGAGGCTGAGACCACCTGTGCTGAGCGTCTGTCCAGAGCACGAGTGGGTCACAGCTGGGTGCTGGGTGAGAGCAGGACAGAAGCCCCAGGGGCCAATGGAGCCCAAAGGAGTCGTTCAAGTCGGAAGGGCTCCAGGAAGGCTTTCTGGAGGAGGGGAGGATGGCGGTTTGACCCAGAAAGATCCCCATAATTTTGCAAGGCTGAGCAGAGCAGCCTGGGCATATGTTGTTCTCCGACGCTGAACCTGGTCCTGGCCCAGGGGCCACTGCTTGGTGTGAAAGTCCTGCAGAGAGCCGAAAAACCGCCTGAAATGTACCTCCCAGGAGGGACAGGGCCCGGTGGGCTGGGGCTCAGGGCCTCACCAGGTTCTCCCCTCGGCAGGGCTCGGGGCCTTTCCTGCAGGCACCTACCCGGGGGCTCTGGTGCCCGGCGGAGTGGCAGGTGCTGCCGCGGCCTATAAAGCAGCTGCCAAGGCTGGTGAGTGTCACTCCTGGGGACGCGCCTTAGGCCCTCTGGTCTCTGTGGGCTCACAACTTTGCAAAGCACCTTTCCTGGAAGGCAGGCGGGAGGACGGAATTCTCACCTCCAATCCACTGGGGCTCGGGGAGACAGCCGGCTGTGCCCAAGTCCCCAAGTGAGGCGGAGGCAGGGCCAGACCGTAATGGGGGGCGTTCCGCTGGCAGCCCGGGGCCCTCCTGCGTCCCACTATTCCTTGCATGACCCCTTGCCTCCCCCTGTCCCGGCTCCGTAGGCGCTGGGCTTGGCGGCGTCGGTGGCATCGGCGGGGTCGGCGGCTTAGGAGTGTCTACAGGTATGGCAGTGAGCCCTGAGTCGGCCAGGTGAGGGCTGCAGGCCTGGGGGGAGCCCACTGTGATGCGACCCATCCCATGCCAGGTGCAGTGGTGCCTCAGCCCGGAGCCGGAGTCGGAGTCGGAGTCGGAGGGAAGCCTGGGAAAGTGCCCGGTCAGTGTGCTGTCCCCGGGGGGGCAGAGGGCGGGGAGGGCAGAGGCCCCCACCTGCACACCGCACAGGAAGGGCCGCAGAAGGTGGGGAAACCAGCTAGGCCCGCGTCTGGTGCCTCGTCCGAAACCTGGGAGACGGGCCCTGGCCCGCCTTCCGGGCCGTTCTTCCAGCTCTTAGAGCAGGAGACCTCAGAGACAGGCTCTGTGGCAGGCATTCAGATGACAGCTGGGGCACCGGGGCTCAGGAGGGACAGTCGGCTCAGAAGGGCCTGTCACGGCAGAGCAGGGCTGAGCCCCAGGCACTCGGACTCCCCATCTGGTGCTCGTTCCTCTGCCCCAAGCCCTTGAGGAAGTGACTTCAGGTTGAACAAAAGGCTGCCTGAGTCCACACAGCAGGGAGGGAACATCTGGAAGCTGTTAGCCCAGAGGTGGGCTGAGACGGCCATGTAAACAGGCTCCAGGAGACAAGATGAATCCACACGCAGAAGGGTTTGCGGATGATTTCCGAAACTCGTGGGAGAGCTGCGGCCACTGCACATGTGTCCCTGGCTATGCCCTCTGGACCCTGGGAGGCCGGCCCCGGAGCCCCGGAGCCGCTTGGGAGAGGAGGAGCGGGGAGGGGTCCCCAGAGGCCAGGCTGCTGCTCATGGCCCAAACCTTCCCTTCTGGCCGCAGGTGTGGGCCTGCCAGGTGTCTACCCAGGTGGAGTGCTCCCAGGCACAGGTGAGGGCAAGAAGAAGAAAGGGACCCTAGAGCAAGGAGAGCAGCCTCTGGCAGCCTCCCAGGTGGCCCGTCACCTCCCCACAAGCCAGGGCCACCGGCTGGGCCCTGACCAGCCCTGTCTCCCTAAGCGTCAAAGCTCAGGCCTGGCCATCTTTCCCCACAAAGTCTGGTCAGCGTCACACACACCCCCAACCCCGCCCCAAACCCTGAACCTCGGCCCAAACTCAGACCCTCGTCACAGCCCGAGAAGGGCCCCCCGAGGACACACCAAGTCCCAGTGTGGCCAGCTGTTTCCCAAAAGCTGTGAGTCACCAGGGGGCCCGCCCAGCACATCTGCCCCGCCGGAGACCCCTCAGAGCTGCCCTCTCGCCCTCCTTTCCCTGCCAGGGCCTGGCCACCCCACCCAACATGTGACCTCCTGAATTCCCCCAAAAGCCCAAATTCAGCCTGCTCGGAGGGATTTGCTGACAGAGTGGCCCTCCCCCTGTCCCTCCGGCTGAGGTGGCCCAGCCCCAGTGGAGACATGAGTGGTAGAACCACCAGATGCTGGCAAACAGAGAGTTCCCAGCCACGGCAGATGGCCACTTCCTGTTTGGTGTGGCCGCACCTCCAGCGAGAGCCCCCGAGGGGCGCAGGCTTGCTGCCTAGAGCAGGGTTTAACTCTCTGCCTTCTCTGGGGACGATGTGCTGCTTGGCTGGAAATTAACTCCAATAACTGAGGCGCGGGCTCAAGAGGCTAGGAAATGGGGTGCAAACTCAGGTCTTCTGACCTTGGGTCAGACGGGGAAGGAGAGTCACCACCCCCACGCGCCCCTATCACCACCTGAGCCGTGCCTGTCGCTGACAGTCAGCACAGAAGGTCAGCTGTGTGACCCGAGGGAGGTGTGGGTGTCTGCGAGGCCTGCCTTCCCACCCTCACCGCCAGCTCCCTCCCTTTGCCCCCATAGGAGCTCGGTTCCCGGGTGTGGGGGTGCTCCCCGGGGTTCCCACCGGAACAGGAGTCAAGGCCAAGACCCCAGGTATGCGGCCAGCGGTCTGGGAGCCCATGGTGGGAATCTCCACCCACCCTCAGGCCTCTCCGGCCAGGAGTGGGGGTGGGGAGGGGCCCCTGGGCTCAGGGCCCTCTGGACGGGCACCTCCTGGGCTCCAGTCCTGGTACAACTGGCCAAGATGGGTAGCACCCCTCTCAGAAATCCCACAGTGCGTGTGAGGGCAGCCTGGGCCGGGGGATCTGGGCAGAACTGGCCGTGCTCTGGTCAGCCGGCCCCTCAGTGCCTCCTGGCCCCGGTTACTGGTCCCCATGGCGTCAGGGCCCCAGTGACGGCTCCTTGTCATTGGTCGTTGCAGGCGGAGGCGGAGCTTTTGCTGGAATCCCAGGTGAGGCCAAACTGGGTGTCCCCAGGTGGGCAGGCAGGCCAGCAGAGGAGCCAGCCAGGCAGGGAGGGGCGGGGCCACCCAGAATCCCCTGGAGGCCTGTCCACTTTCCCTCAGACCTCCTGCCCCAGGCCTCGGACGGACTTCAGCACAGCACGCTGCTCCCCCCACCCAACCCCTCCGTCCAAGCAGCAGCCAGATGAGCCCAGAAACCCCACCAGTCTGTGCCAAATGCTGTGAGAGCTGCAGGCCCCAACTCATGGCTCGAGCCCCAGGAGGGAGAGCGCCCGGCAGTTTCCCGGGAGGAAGTGACCCAGCACTGAGCCGACCACTGATCAGCTGCTCCCACGGAGCAGAAAGTCAAGTGTGAGGCTGAGGGCTGAGCAGGCCTGCTGGCCCACATTGCTGGGACCTGAGTCTGCTCTCCTTGTTCCCACAGGAGTTGGACCCTTCGGGGGCCAGCAGCCTGGAGTCCCGCTGGGGTACCCCATCAAGGCTCCCAAGCTGCCAGGTAAGTCAGAAGGACGATTCAAGAGGTGCCACTCACTGGGCCTCACTCACATGCACACATATGTTTACACACGTGCACATGTGGGCACAGGTACAGAGACCCATAGCCCTGATGGGAAGCGATCTGTGTTGATGGAAAGAAACACCCTTCGATGGAAAGACCCCTCCGATGTCAGCCCCCACCCCCGCAATCAGCTCGGACAGTGAGATGGTTCCTGTTGGGAGGTTAATAATCAAGAAGATACTAGGATTCTAAGGCCATGGCAGGCCCTGGATTTGTGGGGGGGAGCGCTGTTCCATCATCCCCTGGAGCAGGGATCCCTTTCCCTCCTCCACCGAGGGCATCTGCCCTCCCGAGAGCCTCTGTGCGCAGCGCAGGACGTTTGGTGCGCGTAGGGAGGTCTCAGGCCTCAGTACCTGTGGGGGTAGGTCCGTCTACCCAGGCAGTGGGGGCCCAGCACAGGACTGCCATGGAGCAGCCCCTAAGCCCACCCTGCCCTCTCTTCAGGTGGCTACGGACTGCCCTACAGCACTGGGAAACTGCCCTATGGTGAGTAAGACCCTCCTAAACGGATGGGCTTCTAGTGCTTTCCAGCTGCAGGGTCTTAGCAAGGACCTATTCCACTAGGAGAGCAGCCACCTGGGGACGGAACAAAGTCTTGGAAAGGAAATTCCCTAACAAGGGAACACAGATCTTGGACTCAGGCAGCCTGGTTCTCAGTTCCGGTCCTCACACTTAGCCCCAGGCCTTGGGTAAACCGGTTTCTTCTCTGAGCCTCAGTATGTTCATCTGTAAAACGGGAAGAAGCATCCCACACGCATTTGAATCTGTTTTAACTCTGGCTGGGAGTGATAGGGTGGAGACTCCGGGCAGCCTGACCCCTGAAGGGCAGGGCAGGGCAGGGAGGGCAGCCACAGTGAGATCTGTACAGATGCCCACTGAGCCTCTCTGTTTCACAGGCTATGGGCCAGGAGGAGTGGCTGGTGCTGCGGGCAAGGCTGGGTACCCAACAGGGACAGGTAAGGAACCTCACCCAACCGTCAGCTCAAGGGGCACTAGTCACCCAGGCTCCGGAGCCGCAGGGCTGGCCAGGGTCTCTCGAGAATGCAGGCCAGCCCACCGTGCATTCAGACCCCAGTCTGAGCCTGGAGAAGATTCTCAGGTGGGGGCAGTTCCGTCAGCCTCTGCTTGCTGTGAAGTCCCTCACCCACACCCACACATGAAAGGATTGGCTCTCGTGGGGCTGGAACAGGTGGGCTCAGAGACACAGGAGCAGTTTTCAGAGTCTCTCTCTCCTTCCCCTTCCCTAGGGGTCGGCCCCCAGGCTGCAGCAGCAGCAGCTAAAGCAGCTAAGTACGGTGAGTGCCCCTGCCAGCCCCCAGCCCTCCAGCCCTCCAGCCCCCCAGCCCTATTATCGCTGGGAGCCTGCCTCACAGAGAACAAAGGCAGCCTCTGACCCCACCATTTATCCAGTGTTTTCAATATCATCCATTCTCCCATCCATCCATCCATCAATCCTTCCTTCTTTCCATCACTCCATCCTTCCATCTATCCATTCTTCCTTCCATCCCTTCATCCATCCATTATCCATTCATCCCTCCTTCCATCTATCCATTCCTCCTCCCATCCACCCATCAATCCTTCCTTCTTTCCATCCCTTCATCCATCCACCCATCCATCCATCCATCCCTCCCTCTCCCCTTCTCTCCCTCCCTCCAACTATTTCAGAGACCAGGGTCAACTAAGAGCCCTGCTGGAAAATGCAGGCACTGTGGTGGGAGTCAAGAAGAGGGAGACATTATTTCTACCTGGGGAAAATCAGGAAGGCTTCTCAGGGAAAATCATGTGTGATTCTGGAGTTTACCGTGTGGTGAATATAGGAAGGAGAAGCCCAGGCAGAGGGGATGGGTTTCTACGGTGGTTGGAATGATCATTTTGGGTGGTGCATACTTGAGCATTTAAACAATGTTGTTGTTCACTCTCAAGTTAATGTGTGCTATACAACGTCCAACCCGCTCGAGTCAGTGATGCCTTGACCAGCAAAGGTGGCAAGGCCTTCCCTGCGCCCGTGTAGTGGGCAGAGTGAACATCTGTGCCCCTGCCCCAGATCATCCCCCAGTTCAGAATCAGTCTACTGGGACTGAAGCCCTTGGCTTCATCTCTAGTTCCCGGGGGAGCCCTTCCTGTACCGAGATGGGACAGAGGGCATCTCCCCACCGGCCCAAGGTGGGAGGATGGGTGGGGGAGGGGCAGAGTACTGAGCGGGAGGCCTGCTCCCTGGAGGCCCCGCAGGCCCTCCCTCTAGGCCCCCAAGGCTGGAGGGGATGGCTGGAATGTGGGAGCAGGAGAGTGGGACAGAGAGGGGCTGCCAGAGCCAGGCAGCCAGGCGCTTGGATTACAAACTTGGCCGAGGCTTTGGAACACAGGGAGAGGAAGCCTTGAACATTCCTGCAGGGGCCCCTCTGGCCCGGGGAGCGGCCGCTTGTGGTTTCTCAGTATGTGGCAGTGATCAGGATGGGATTTGTCTGAAAACATACAAGTCCCTTAATGAGCGTGTTGAAATGGACACTTTGGGGGTGAGTCAAGGAACAGTCGGGTGGGGGCCTTCTCCAGCAGGCCCATCCGGAGATGCCTGGGCCTCGTTCCCAGTGGAGATTGTGCTGGTTAAAATGCCGGCATCCAAGGAGCCTTCCTGCCGGGGCCTCCCGGGGGCGGGGCCCTGGGAGCCACATCACTGTCCCCATCCCACCAGGTGCTGGAGGAGCCGGGGTTCTCCCTGGTGTTGGAGGTGGCGGCATTCCTGGTGGGGCCGGCGCAATTCCTGGGATTGGAGGCATCGCAGGTAGCGTCTGTACCGCTGGGGGTGGGGGTGTCCTTGAGAGGGTCCCCGGGAAAGGGCCTCACCCTCTGTGACTGTCTCTCAGGGGCAGGGACTCCTGCTGCTGCTGCTGCTGCTGCTAAAGCCGCCGCTAAGGCAGCTAAATTCGGTGAGTGCCCTGAGCAGGCCCGGGGCCCCAGCCTGCCCCCAGACCCCCATCTGCATGGGCCTTGCACAGCCCAGCCCTACAAGGCCTCCATCCGTCTATGGCAGCCTCTATCTCCCACCCACGCCCCCACCCCAAACATGCGATGTCCCTACCTCCTTGCCTTTGCCTGTTCTGGCCACTCTGCCCAGAAGGCCATTACTTTCCACTGATTGGCCCAGCTGGTGGCGGGTGAGGGGGCTCCCATGGAGCCTCTGGCTTCTCCCTTCCTACCTTCAGGGCTGCCCGCACCTGCTGCACCCACTGCCTGGGCGCCCAGCGGAGAGACCTGACTTTACTTTAGACACAGATCGGGTCTTCCCGTCCACCGATCCAAACCCGCAGAGCTCTGTGCAGGTTCCGTCGGCCTCCCCTTCCCTCCGATGGGTTGGATCCACGCAGGGGCAAGGCCAGCCTGCCTGGGATCTGCACTCAGGACCTGCCTCTCCCACAGATCACCAGAGCCATGCCCTTGGGGGCCCTCTGAGATTCCCACAGGGTCCGGCCAGGAAGACAATCCTTTCCTCCCACAGGAGCTGCCGGAGGCGTGGTGCCTGGTGGGCCAGGCTTTGTCCCGGGAGTTGGAGTCCCAGGTGTTGGGGTCCCGGGTGTTGGCGTTCCAGGTGTTGGGGTCCCAGGTGTTGGCGTTCCAGGTGTTGGAGTTCCAGGTGTTGGGGTCCCAGGTGTTGGAGTCCCAGGTGTTGGAGTCCCAGGTACTGGGGGCCCGGGCATTGTGCGTTGACTAGGTGAGCTGGGCTGTGTGTGCGTGCATATGCGCGCGGGTGAGAGAGAAATATTGAAACGATTGCTAAGACTTTCAGATTCCCCCTAATACCTCACGCATCTATCCTCTTCTCTTCATACGACGGCCCATGCCTCGCCTTCTCCTCCTTGGGCTGTAACAACCTCCTAATTAGTCACTGTCAGCATCATCTTCTCTAATTCATCCTCTGGCTGCCAGTGTGCTCCTGGAAGCAGTGGCCATTTCTTTTTCATCTCTGTGTTCCCAGCCCTTAGCTGAATAAGTGCTCAGTAAATGGTGGGTAAGTGGATCGATGGATGGATGGATGGATGGATGGACGGACACCTGGGTTTGTAGGTGAATGGCAAGTTGATGGATGAGGGAAAGGGTAGATGAAGGGACAGTACAAGGATATGTAGATATATGGATGACTAGACACATGGGTAAAATGACGGATGGATAGATGATGCAGGGATGGAAGGACAGATGGAAGGGCAGATGGGGCCCTAGATAAGTGGCTAGAAAGATGGATGGCTGGATAGATGGGTGCCTGGATCATGCATGATGGATGGATAAGCACATGGTTCAGTGAGCAAATGACTAGATGGGTGTGCGGAAGGCAAATGCAAAATGAATGATTGGATGGATAGATGAATGGCTAGATAGGCGGGTGAGTGAATAAGTGGATGGATAGGTAGGTGCACAGAAGGACAGAGAGATAAGTCGTTGAGCGGGTGGATTGAAGTCCAAGGATAGCCAAACAAAGGGACAGACGTGTGGGTAGGTCGATGGGTGGATGAATGGGTGGTTAAGTAGACAGATGGTCAGAGGAGTAAATGCGGATATGCATGGGTGAATGGATAGGCAGAACTTTGCGTCATTTGTGTCCCCCTTGGCCTCTCCAGGAGCTGTGTCACCAGCTGCAGCCGCTAAAGCAGCCGCCAAAGCAGCCAAATACGGTGAGTGCCGTGTGGCTAGCTCTGCCCCATCCTGTTCTGGCCAGAGAAGGGGAGTGACTTACCCAAGGTCACATCACAAGCCACTGACAGAGCTGGGACTTGGAACTGTTGGGCCCCAGGGCAGTGTCTCCTCTGGTCGTCTCCCACCACGAGGCCATGGGGCTGAGTGATGGGAGAGTCCCAGTACGGCATTCCCAGTGGAGACCACGTCCCTGAGCCTCCCTGCCCTGGCCAGGGCCCTCTCACAGGAGCCCAAGCCTGACTGGGGATACGGGACCTGCCCACCATCTCTCTATAGCCGACAAAGGGGCCCTTCAGAGAAGACAGTGGTTGGAGAGCGGAGGGGGCAGGGTGTCCGTAAATGCTCCCCGCAGGAGGCTGGCAGGAGGCCCATGCATTCTATGGTTTCCGGTCCTTCATTCATCAGACTTGGGAGAGGTTTGCATCGTCTTTCCGGCTGACCGGCACCCCCCAGAGCCCTCCCCAGCCTCCCTCACTGAGATGCTTTTCCACCCAACTCTCTTCCCTCTGCAGGGGCCAGAGCGGGAGTGGGAGTTGGAGGCATTCCCACTTTCGGGATTGGCGCCGGGGGCTTTCCTGGTTACGGTGTCGGAGCTGGAGTGGGCGCTGTCCCTGGAGCTGTCCCTGGAGCTGGCCTTTCCCGTGAGCCTTAGTTCCATCTGGGTTAACTTCTCTTTTGTAGGGCTGGGGGGGGGGGCAGGGGGAGGCAGGGGGGCGCAAGGGAGCGTAGACTGGGCTTCAACACACGCGAGGACGGCCTCCAGCAACTTTGGGTATGAGCACTGCTCGCCCAGCCCCACTGAGATGCCCCAAACTTTCTCTCTTTCCTCGCAGCAGCCGCTGCCCAGGCAGCAGCCGCAGCTCAGGCAGCAGCCGCCGCCAAGGCAGCCAAGTACGGTAAGTGCCCCTGCCCTGCCTGTCCCCACACCCAGGGCGGTGCCCTCCCCTCCTGCTCACCCCAGCCCTGCTCTCGGGCTGTCACATCCTGGGCTTTCTCACAATCGTTGGCTTATCTGACCTGGGGCCCAGGCTCCAAGCTCAGAGCAGTTCTCCAGCGAGAGGGCAGAGCAACCCCACCCTCAGGCCCCTGGGGCTGAATGGCCCGGGTCAAGGTCAGGAGTCTTCCGAAGCCACTCTGACCTCTTCTGCCCTTTTCAGTCGCTCACCACTATGATTATCAGCCCCGCTTCTCAGCTGTACCCCACATCAGCCAGGTGGAGGTGCCCATGCAGCCATTCTGTTCCCCACGCCACCGTCTCCCCTTCCCTCTCCCGGGAGCCTGACGCTCTTTGCTCTTCCAGGTGCTGGAGGGGTCGGAGGCTTGGGCGGGCTGGTGCCAGGCATCGGAGACGGAGTAGCAGGCGTGCCAGGCGTAGGAGGGGTGCCAGGTGAGCTGCGTCCCCAACCCAGAGGAGGGGTGGCTTTGTCTCACGAAAGGAGCCCTGGAGTTGACCGGGTCAAGTACATCACTTTGCGGATGGCAAGACTTCACGGAGCCCAGGGGTGGGGAGGGGAGAGGCAAATTCCCCTTTGGAGGGAAGACCCTCCGGGGGACCCCAGCTTGCCGGGGGGGGGGGGGGCTCGGGAAGTCAGCCGTCATCCAGCTAGGCGGCCGAGCTGTGCTCTGCCAGGGCTGGAAGGCCTCCTTCACTCCAGGGGCCTTTCTGGTTCCTGATCAGGCGGGAAGGTCTATACCACCGTTGGGCTCACGTCCTCGGTGGCTTTTCCCCACCAGATTTCTCTTCTGTGTGCCTTCTTTCCGGGAGAAAATTTCCCTTCTGAGTTTCCCCCTAAGAAATGGGCTGTTTCCTCCCAATTGGGATACGGGCACTGTTAGGAATTTCTCTTTTTTCTTTTTTTTTTTTTCTTCTTCTTCTTTTTTTTTTTTAAATAAACACCACCATCAGCAGAAAGCTGCACAAGCCTTCTAGAGGATGAGGAGAGGGTCTGTGCTTCAATCCATCAGCTTTGGGCTCCGGTCTGCCATAGCCAGAGCTAGAATGTCACAGTCCCAGGGCCGCTTCCCAGGGAAGGGACGTGCCTAGGTTGACTAGTGGGCCGTCCTCGGAGTGGGACGCAGGCC
Organism: Lynx canadensis; assembly: GCF_007474595.2. Taxonomy (NCBI): domain Eukaryota; kingdom Metazoa; phylum Chordata; class Mammalia; order Carnivora; family Felidae; genus Lynx; species Lynx canadensis. Next base: position 30,861,226 of record NC_044318.1, on the reverse strand, counting down.
GACTCCCTGTGCTTCCCTCTCTGTCTGCAGGGGCAAGGAGGCAGCGTGGGGAGGGTCTGCTGGGGGAGGGGACATTTCCCTATGGGTGGTCTTTCCAAACTCGGGGAAGGGGAAGGGAGGATGTGGGGAGGGGTGCCAGGGACTGCCCCCTGATCCCTGTTCTTCACTTCTCCAGGAGTGGGGACCCCGGCCGCCGCAGCCGCCAAAGCCGCTGCCAAAGCCGCCCAGTTTGGTAAGCGTCCCCCCCAACCCCCCATTCTGGAGCACGGCTCTCTCATGTTCCCTGTTCTAGGGTCTAGCGGGGCCCCTCCCCCCAAGGAGGCAAGTCCCCTCGGGCTGTCACATCCTGGGCTTTCTCATAATCGTTGGCTTATCTGACCACTTTTAGGGGTGTGGGTGAAGTCCTGATCAGGAAAACAAAGTGAGAGCGGGCCCTGGTGAGCCCTCCAGGACCGGGCTCCCCATCCTTCCCAAAGCCCTCGTTGCCTCCGAGTCCAGCTGGGGCCTGCCCCCCTCTGCACCTCACGCTGGGCTCACTGGACTCCCATCTCCTTGAGCTATGGCCAGTATTTCTGGCTCCCTGACCAGCACCTTCCTGAATATGCCAAACCACAGCAGCCCTTCTAGATTCCTTCCCATCTGTAAGCCAGGCCCTGGGCCAGGGCTGGGGCAAAGAGGCAATTTGGGGACCTGCAGATATCAAGGTTCAGATCACGCAACTCAGCACTGTCTAGGCCAGAGTCTCAACGTCGGGGCTACTGACCCCCAAACTCACATATGACAAACAACCCCTTTTATACAAAGCTGCTGTTTGCGGAGGCAATCCTTACGCCGACTTTGCGAAGTCGGTACTACCGTTCCCATTTTACAGACGTGGAAACTAAGGTTTCACATTCACACAGCCAAATGGCGGCGGAGCTGAGCTTTGAGCCCGGGTCTACCTGTCTTGCAGAGTTCCCTTTACTGTGTAACTGCCTCCATCACCCCCGAAAGTCTCAAAGGGGCCCCTGTCCTCCAAAGGTTAAGAGCTCCTGATCCCACACATGTCTCATTTTAGCAATGAGGAAACTCAGGCCCATCAAGGGAAAGTAACTTGTCCAAGGTCACACAGCAAGTCTGTGTCTGGGCTGGGACAAGATCTCAAGGCTCTGGACTTCCAGCCTGCAGCTGTCTTCCTTGGTCAGGACTTGGTTAAGAATTAGCTCTTCCGTTCTTGCAGGTTTAGGCCCTGGAATTGGTGTGGCTCCCGGCGTGGCTCCCGGTGTGGCTCCCGGCGTGGCTCCGGGCATTGGCCCCGGCATTGGCATTGGCCCTGGTGGTGTTACAGGTGAGCTACTGAGTAAGAGGGCCTGAGGGACCTCTGAATCCTCCATGGGTGCCATCTCTGAACCCCCCGTCTGTCCCCCTGCAGGAGTGGGGACCCCAGCTGCAGCCAAAGCCGCTGCTAAAGCGGCCGCCAAAGCCCAGTACCGTGAGTGCCCTACCACCCTTCTCCCCTCACCCCTGCGAGCCTGGGGCTGGCCCAGTGTGACCCAATCCACCATATGCAGCCTCAGCACCAGAGGGGTTGGAAGCATAGACTGGGCATGAGGGAGACCTGGGTTCAAGCCCTGGGTCCCACACTAGCGAAGCAACCTCCGAGTTTCCTGTCCTTATATGGGACACACGGGTGCCGACGGCAAATGTTGCAGATGGTTGTCAGAAGTGAGTTAATCCAAGAGGGAAGGAGCCGGTAGGGGGGCGGGGAACCAGGCTAGAAAGGACGGTGGTGTCCACAGCCACCGTCTGGCCCTGAATGTCGGACTGGGAGAGGCTGGACTTGGTGGTCAGTGGGAGTTTTAGGAAGACCATTCCTGGTAGGAGTACAGAGGGCAGGTTGAGGGCAAGGAGACCCCTGCGTGGGTCTGGGCCCACCCTTGGGGCCTGACTCGGCTTCCTGGGTGGGACACCCCCAGGGGCGCACGCTCCCTACCTGCTGCCACCGCACCCCTGCCCATCTCCCCCAGGGGCTGCAGCTGGGCTTCCTGCCGGCGTTCCTGGCTTTGGAGTTGGTGCCGGCGTTCCTGGCTTTGGAGTTGGTGCCGGCGTTCCTGGCTTTGGAGCTGGCGTTGGCGTTCCTGGCTTTGGGGCAGGTGCGGGTGAGGGGCCTTCTAGGAGCTGGGCGGAAACTGCCCCCTGAGCTCAGAGGAGGGAGACCTCTCTTCCTGGCCACACATTCCCGGGAGCCTTACTCAGGGGATCGCAGTAAATTCCCCATCAGGTCCTCCTGAGCAGTCAGAGACGACTAGGGTAACAGATGGGGGGGCAGGCCAGGCAAAGGGAGTGCCCCCAGGCTGCTAGATTTCAGAGTTTCTGCCTGCTCAGTAGAGGAGTGATGGGGTTCCGAAGTGAAAAGGAAAGGAGGGTGGAGGTCCCTGGGGTCAGCGGGCATGAGTGGGCCAGTCTGGCTCCCATTCAGCAGTGCACTGTGGCAAGAGGGCCACTAGGACCTCCAGTTCTTCACCTAGCCCGTGCTCTGCGTCCAGCCTCAGGCAGATCACACTGGAAGAAGGAGGCGCAGTTCAGCCTCCAAGCAGCCCCAGACCAGACTGGCAGTGGCACGGTTAGATCCCGGAGCTCTGTACCTGTCGGGGTGAGCTCCTGGCTGGGAGTCTCTGTTCCAGGGCTTTGAGACGAACGCTGAAGGCTGATGAAGTCAGGGAGGGCTGCCTGGAGGAGGCAGAACTTCTGGGCACAGAGCTCAGCTGCTGACCAGCCCTCTTTTCCTTTTTCCCCAGTGCCCGGATCCCTGGCTGCCGCTAAAGCAGCCAAATACGGTGAGTGAGCCCTGCCCACTGCCCACCCCCCTTGGGTGGCTTGCTTGCTGCCCTATCAGCCCTGAGAACACCTGGTCACCCGTCACTCCTCCACGGGGCCAGGGCCCGGGGCCCGGAGCTTGCAGCGCACGGCTGGGATGGTCAGGGTGGAAAAAGGCAGTTTCTAGGACACATTAATGATGCTTCAGTAGACCTGGCTCCTGCCCCCTAAATGCCTATCATGCTTCCAGCTCCGGGACGACTCGAAACGCCCCTCACATTTCCAAACCCCCTCCTGCCCCCCACCCCACCCCCCCGCCGCTGGTGGCAGTTCCTCGATGAGGACCATGGTCCCTAAGGCCCTTCTGGCCCTGACAGTTTCAGGGGACCCGAGGCCAGGGGCCCCGCCTGCTGTCGGCCGGGCAGCTCCTGCCTCCTCTCCAGCACAGCCAGGACACCTCGTCTAGGCTCACCTCCCGCCTGCCTCGCTGTCAGCATGACTGTGCCTGCCACGAGCCTGGAGGACGTGGCAGCCCGCCTGGACAGACCCACATTGTCTGTGGCCCCCGCATTCCTGGCCTCCTAGGAGCCGGACTCGGCCTCTGCCAGGGAACCGCCAACCGGTCCCGGCCAGTCCGCTTGGGGCCCGTTTCCACTTCGGAAAATCCCGGCTTCCTCGGCTCCCACCCCACCCCACCCCCCACGGGCCTGGTGGCCCACAGGCCCCTCTCCTGTTCCTTGCCGGCTGCTGGCCTGCCTGAGCCTAACAGACGTTGCCAGGGAAACAAAGCAGTTAAGGGCGCTGGCTCCCATTTCTTGCCCGTGGAAACTTGAGGACGCCGCGTAGCCTCTGCCGGGCCTCAATTTTCTCATCTGCACAATGGGGACGATAATAGTGCCTGCCTGCCCTGTCGCAATGAATAATAAGCGGGCCACCGCATGCAAAGCACAGAGAACCGTGACTGTTGCGTAAGGCGTTACCTGGCCATACGCAGCAGCTCCGTACTGGACGGAGGTTCAGAACTCAGAGTACGTCCGCTCCCCAAACACCTGTAGTGTGAGTGGGGTAAGGATCATCATCCCTGTTAGGGAGATGGGGCTCTGGGGGTCAGAGAGGCGACAGCTATTGTGAGAAAGCAGAATTTGAACACAGGATGGGCAGGACCCGAGACGCGTCTTCTGCCCTCCGCAGCTCGTAGCCACCGCTGTGGCCACCTCTGGCTCCCAGCACCAGCTGTCTGGGAAGGAGACAAAATGGGTGGGCCAAGGCTCAAAGGGGTCCCCCCCTTGCCCGATTGGTCAGGACAGAGCCAGGACCCATACCGAGGCTCCTTCCGCTGGGTCACGTGACTTTGGCCACCCGTCTGCTCTGCCTAGCATCCCCGGGGCAGGGAGACCTCGTCCTGCAGAAATTGGGGTGCTGACTTTCCATCATCTCTCCACAGGAGCTGCAGGGGTGGGGGCTCTTGGCGGAGTAGGTGTCCCAGGCGGTGTGGTAGGTGAGTCAAAAGCCCAGGACAGGTGGGACGCCTGGGTGGCTCGGTCGGTTAAGCGTCCGACTTCGGCTCGGGTCATGATCTCGCGGTTCGGGAGTTCGAGCCCCGCGTCGGGCTCTGTGCTGACAGCTTAGAGCCTGGAGCCTGCTTCGAATTCTGTGTCTCCCTCTCTCTCTGCTCCTCCCCTGCTCATGCTCTGTCTCTCTCTCTCTCCTTCAAAAATAAATAGAAACATTAAAAAATTAAAAAAAAAATTTAAAAAGCCCAGGAAAGGCTGGGCAGGGAGGAATGCTGACCAGTGGAGAGTCCCTCACTCTGACCTCCTCCTCTGTCCCCAGGAGCCGGACCTGCTGCCTCAGCTGCTGCTGCCAAAGCTGCCCAGTTTGGTGAGTGCTGGTTGGAGGTGGGGGTGGCCCCCAGGCCCTGGGGTTTGGGGCGGGGAGGCCTCTGACGGTGCACCATGGAGCACATAGTCCCTGACCCGCCCCCGGGGCCCTCAGAGGCATCGTCTCCCCAGGGTCCAGCCCTTCGAGGCCCCAGGAGCTCAGGCTCCACGTGGGTCCAAGGATGAGAACCCCACTGTCTGCAGACAGACCAGCTATTCCCACCATCGGGATTTGAACACGCGGCTCTCTCCACAGGCCTCGGGGGAGCTGGAGCCCTGGGAGTTGGGGGGCTTGGAGCTGGCGGAGCCATCCCAGGGGTTGGGGGCTTTGGAGGTGAGTGGCTGCTCTGGAATCAGAGCGTGCATGGGGCGTGTGTGTGTGTGTGTGTGTGTGTGTGTGTATGAGAGAGAGACACACAGAGACTGACCTTCTTTCCCACCCCACGCACCTGCCTCAGGCTGGCCTGCAGCATTTGGGGGACCTTCAGCAAACACCCTCTTGCAGTTGGGCGCCCCCTCCCCTCCCTCTCTTCCATCAGCCTCCCAGACCACTTTAAGTGGGAGTACATCAAGACAATGATGGTTGTGCCCATTTTCCAGAGAAGGAAAGCAAAGTCAGGAGGGAATTTTTTTCCCCAAAATCTCTGCCACCGTGGCGGGCCTCGTGTTGACATTTCCCTCTTCCGTGGGTCATCCGTTGTGTCCCCCTATCCGAGCCAGCTTACTAAAGACTTTTGGGAAGAGGGATGGATAAGGGAGGGCGGCAGGGCGGATGAGTCGGCGGGCAGATGGCAAGCGGGGCGAGCGGGTCAGGAGGGGACATGACTCGGGGAGGGCCCTGCTGTTCCTGAGCCCACATACCCCGTGTCTCCCCAGGTGTGTCCCCAGCTGCAGCTGCTAAAGCGGCCAAGTATGGTGAGTTTCTCTCCTGCCCTCCCCTCTGCCCAGGTGTCAGGTTGCTTCGCACCCCACCCCACCCCTGTCCCCTGTCCCCACCCCAACTCAGGCCTCAGTCCTGCTCACAATAGCCCTGCAGGCCTGTTCTTGCCCCCAGAACCCAGAGAGGGTGCTCGGCACCCCTTAAATCGTGTGTGGTCCTGACCCCTGTCCACCTGCAGGTGCCACTGGCCTTGGAGGTGTCCTAGGGGCCACCAGGCCATTCCCAGTTGGAGGCAGGGGCCATCCATCTCTCTGTGAAATCCTCAGCTCTGCCCAGGGCCTGGAGGAGGCCTGTCTGGATAGCGGCCGGGGGACCCCTGGAGCTGCATCTCGCACAAAGACACGGGGGGCAGAGAGAGAGGGGGAGAGAGAGAGAGAGAGAGAGAGAGGGAGGGAGGATAGTCCAGGAAAGGGAACATCCTGGGCAACGGGGCAGGCCTCAGGGTCAGGGGGTACACTGTGGGGGACAGACACCAGGCTGATGAGCTGGGGCTACGGGGCTGGAGACAAGGTTTGTAAAGAAAGCGGCTCAGCCAGTGAGGGGCACGCAGGGGGAGGGGGCGGTCCTGGGCAGAGAGGCAGTAGGCCCAGCGGCTGGAGCAGGGCCTGCCCGACACCAACCTCAAACCCCTCCCACAGGAGTTGCGGCAAGACCGGGCTTTGGACTGTCTCCCATTTACCCAGGTACACCCAGCCTCCCTGTCCCCGGGCCCCTTCCTGTCAGCTCCCCCACGCCATCTGCTCAGAAGGGCCAGGCCCCGGGGGCAGACCCATGACCTCCATCACACGAAACAGGGCCTCCCCTCAGTCCTCTCCACCTCCCTTGCAAGGGCCAGGGAGCATCAGCTTTTCCAAAGCCCCGTGTCCCAGATGAGGCAAACTGAGGTTCAGACAGTGGGAGGGACTCGCCCAAGGTCACACACCGAGGGAGGCAGAGCCCCGGGCTCCTGACACCCAGGCTCAGAACTTGGCCCTCTCGGGTGGGGCCCACACTGTCCGGAAAGGCTTGGCAGGCTCCCCGGAAGCAGACATACTCACAGCCCCTCTCCCTGCCCCACAGGTGGTGGAGCCGGGGGCCTGGGAATTGGCAGTGAGTCTGCAATAAGGAGGAGCCCCGCTTCAGGCAGGGCCCTAGTTACTTTCATGGAGTCGGGGTACTCCATGCTGTGGTGGCCACGGCCTCGGGCTGGCCCTCTGATGCCAAGAAAATTCAGCCCTGGGATGTAAGAATGGGGGCAGTGATCCCATTCCTGGGGCTCCCAGCCTGGCATTTGATGGGACACCAGGAGTGAGATAGAGACCTGGTCAACACCCCACTCCCACCCCACCCCGTCTCTGGTGTAACTGGAGAGACGGACAAGGTCCCAGAGAAAAGGAAAGGAAGTGTGTAAGGGGAGAAACAAGGTCCGTTCAAGTAGGTGGTCAGGGAGGCCAAAGCCTAGGGCGTGTTAGATGGGGCAGTCAGCATGGCCAGGGTCTGACTCAGGGCGGGGGCGCCCTCCTCGCTGCTCAGACCTCCACAGGTGGGATGCCATCCACAAGGAGCATAACTGGACAGCACAGGTCAGGCTGGTGGGACTGCAGGGCAGGCTGGGGGCAGGAAGGCCTTCAGAACCTCCCGAGACAGGGTAGAGGCCTGGTACAACGTAAGGTTCTAGGAGAAGCAGGAAAGCCTGGCCCCCTCCCCTCCACAGGCAAACCTCCCAAGCCCTTTGGAGGGGCCCTGGGAGCCCTAGGATACCAAGGTGAGTAGAGACTCAGCCCCTGGGGACAGGGCAGAGTAGGCAGGGGCAGACAGAGGCAGGGGGCTGGGGTCCATCAGCCTAGGAGAGGGGAGCACATTTGGACTAGACCTAGCAGGGTATGGAGAGGCTGGGGGGAGCTGGACGCCCACCCCCCCATCCCTGCGTCTACCTCCGACATGCACACTCAGAGCTAAGAGTGGGCCCGGATCCCCCGGGCTCACCCCAAGCCAGCCCTGGCAGTTTTTCGCTCCCTGCTGCCCACCCCCACCCGGAGGAGCCAAGGAAAAGAGAAGGGATGTGGGGAAGGGAAGAACTCGGAGGAACAGGGAAGGAAAGAGAGAAAGCGGGACAATAGACCCTAGAGTCAGGGAATTTGAGGGGTGGGTGGGGGACCCAAGGTGCCCCTAGCTGGGCAGGATGTACAGAGGCCATCGCCCGGCCCAGAGCCACACCCTCGCTCAACGATGCAGACGTGCCTCTGGGAGTGCGGGGGGCGGTCATGATCAGCACCCCCAAAGGCACCTCCCAGCAGTGCCCAAAGGAGACCCAAAGAAGCCCAGCTCCACTCCCGTGTGTGTTCAGGCTGCACATTCCCCTGCATCCCCACTACACAGAGGAGGCAGCTGAGGCCAGGGCAGGAGGAGGCAGAGGCAAGACCAGCCTGACCCTGTCCAGGGTACCCAGCTCTCCGTCAGGCACTATTTGATGCCTGTGGCCCTGTCACACTGTTTTCTAAGCCCCCAGCGTGAGCTTCACAGAGAGAAGCCTGTCCTGGTCCCGCTCGGCTGCCCGCTGCCACCAGGTGGCGGTAGGAGCCACGTCGAGCTCCAGGCCCTACTGGCAGACCGTGGTGCCTCAGTGGCTTAAAACAAGACTTGCCCATCAGACGGTCCCCTGGAGGGGGCAGGAGTCCTGAGTGTGTGTCCCAGCTCAGCCGCTACGAGCTCTCCCTTTCTCTGAGCCTGTTCATCTGATGCACCCTCACGTTTAGGAGGACCGTCTCCTCCAGACTCTGTCAGCTGTCCCTTCCCCTCCTTTCCCTTATGGGGACTGCTCAGAGCTGCTGGCTAAAGGCTTCTCAAATACAGTAGACTCAGAAGATAGAGACCTGGTCCAGGCCAGGTCCCTTCCCCTCTCTGAGTCTTGATTGCATCGCTATCCCTGCTCCCACCCAGCTGCCCACAAGGAGTTTGTGCAATATGACGGCTCAGAGTCTGGCGGGAGGTGGTGGCCAGACTTCTCATGGCTTTGGAGCCTCTGTTCCCCATTTCGGTGATGTGGGTGTAAGAACAGCTCGGAGCTGGTCCGAGTGGGCAGGGGCTTGAGCGGGACCCAGAGGGGGCCGGACGGTCACGCGTGCCTCCTCCCACCCAGGTGGGGCCTGCCTGGGGAAATCCTGTGGCCGGAAGAGAAAGTGAGCTTCCCAGGACCGCTGACTCGCGACCTCATCAACGTTGGTGCTACTGCTTGGTGGAGAATGTAAACCCCTTGTGATCCCTCCCCCACTCCCCTTCCCCAGTCCCCACCCCGGGAGGGGACAGGCCAGGCTGGGTGGCCTCGGAAATCCGCAAAGCAAGGACACAAGAGTGGTGGCCAGGTGGGCCCCAGGAAGCCCCTTACTTCAGAGGCCAGGGGCGGGTGGGCTCGGCCCCCTGCCCCCACCCCCTTCCCACCCAGGAGCTCCCCCCTCCATACGCTCTCCATCTCCAGGGGAACTTGGTGCTACATGCTGGTGCTCTCATCTTCCTGGGGGGGGAGGGAGGAGGGAAGGGCAGCCCCTCGGGGACCCCCTCCCCGGGGCTCCTCTGAAGATGGTGCAGACACTTCCTGGGCAGCCCCATCTCCCCCTGCCCACCAGAACCTCTCCCCCCACCTCGGCTGCGGTCCAGTTGGTACCCAAGCACCAAAAGCCTCAAGCTGGATTCGGTCATACCACCTCTTGGCCCCCTCGTCTCCCACCTATTCCCCGTGGCTGGGACCCCTTCGGATGGGAACACCCCGCCCCCGCCCCCCGCCATCGGGAATAGCCCTCTTGCTCTTGTGGAATCCATCCACCCGTCTGTCCATCCGTCCATCCATCCTTGTCCCCAGTTGACCGCCCCGCACCACTAGCTGGCTGGGCGCCCCCACCGTCAACCTGGTTAACCTGTCCCGGCGGCCTGTGTCCTGCCTCCACCCCTCCACACCCCACCCCACCCCCCTACGATGGGGCCTGAGCACCCAGGGTGTGAGGAGCTGTGCCAGCTGGGGCAGCAGGAATCTCCTCCCCAACCTGGGTCCCCCCCATGCAGTACTGTAACCCCCAGCCCTCCCTCGAGCCACTGTATTTCAGAGCATTTCCCGCCCCTGCCCCGCCCATCTCTTTGTGTCTCGCTGTGATAGATCAATAAATATTTTATTTTTTGTCCTGGATATTTGGGGGCTGTTTTTGATTGTTGATGCTCTCTTGGTTTTATTTGCGTGGTTAATTAAAAAAAAAAAAAATTTTTTTTTTTTTCCTGATCTGGGGAGCTATATCCCCAGCAGAAAATTCATTTTAATCACTTGGGTATAACTCCGGATGAAACATATTTTTTTTCCTTTAAATAAGAAAAGAGAATTAACTGCTTCAGAAAAGCCTAATAAGTGAAAACCTTTTGAAGGAAACGGTATCATGGCCTCCTCTGTACGGTCTCATCTGCCCCAGGGACGGAAGGAACTTCCACTCTTCGAGGTGTATTTGGGAGTGCTATTTACCAAAAATCACCTGCCCTTGGCTCCTGGCAGATCCATCCTTCTCCAAATTGAATCTGCCTTTTAACAATGAAGCCCCTTTATAGGGGAAGCATGGCCAGCCGGCCCCACACATGCCCACTCCTGGAGGTCTCCCCTGAGGAGGTGGCTCACCCACCCAGCCACACCTTCCCCAGGCCTCCCCCTTAGGCCCAAGAGCTGGAGCACAGGGCCTAGTGGGTGGCCTCCAGATGCTGAGGGTGCAGCCGAAGGGGTGGAGAAAACAAAAATGACCCTGTGTCCAGACCAAACCCTCGGCCTTGGTGAACAGCCATGCAGACAAGGGAGATACGGCCCCACCTAAGAAAAACCAGAAGCGTTTCCCTCTGAAACATCCCCTCAAAGGAAGAGCCATTCACCCACACGGCCCACGGGAACACGCCCACGTGGAGCCCACAACTCCCCTTCGGAGCACGCCCTGCGTGTCAGATTCCAGAATCTCCCCCCCAAACCACCGATTCCACGTCACAGGGCCCACGTGGCTTCAGGCCTCCCTCCGTCCGTCCTAGAGCCAACCCCCTGGCCGGTGGGCATACCCCTAGGTCAGAAGGGCGGCGAGGGAGCTGTCTGTTGGGAGTATGGGTGTCTGTGCGAGCAGTGCCAGGAGGGGGTCGGATGGAAAGAGAAGGCGGTGGGGTGATGCTCTGGGAGGATGTCCCAGAGGACAGAGGAGCGCAAAAAGCAATTCAGCAGGAAGAGCAGGGAGGAGGGTCAGGACAGCTGGAGTGCCTGGAGGGAGCGGGGAGGGGAGGAAAGGGGGGAGGGGTGGGTTCATGGAGACCTACAAGGGGACCGCTGTGACAGTCCGTGAGGGATGACACAGCTCACCCAAGAGTGGCGACAAAGGAGAGTCACTCACTCACTCACTCACTTACTCGTTCAACAAAAATATCCCTTGCTGGGGTGCCTGGGTAGCTCAGTTGACTAGCCGTCCCACTGGCCTCAGGTCATGGTCTCGTGATTTGTGGGTTCAAGCCCCATATCAGACTCTGCGCTGGGTGTGGAGCCTGCTTGGGATTTCCCTCTCCCCCCATCCCAATAAATAAACAAATAAATAACTTTAAAACAAAAAAATCTCAATATCCCTTGCCGGTCCCCTCTCAACTCTCTGGCCTCTGAAAGTCTGCCAGTCCCAGCATTCAGCCCATCAGTCTCCCTGCTTTGGTTTCTCATAGCTGATGGCTTTTTTTTTTTTTTTTTCAACGTTTATTTATTTTTTTGGGACAGAGAGAGACAGAGCATGAACGGGGGAGGAGCAGAGAGAGAGGGAGACACAGAATCGGAAACAGGCTCCGGGCTCTGAGCCATCAGCCCAGAGCCTGAAGCGGGGCTCGAACTCCCGGACTGCGAGATCATGACCTGGCTGAAGTCGGACGCTTAACCGACTGCGCCACCCAGGCGCCCCTCATAGCTGATGGCTTTAAACACCACCCCTGCATTGGCGACTCCCAGAGTGACACCTTCAGCACAGATCTCTCCCCTGGGCTCCGGACTAACACATCCAACTCTTTTTTTTTTTAATTTTTTTTTTTCAACGTTTATTTATTTTTGGGACAGAGAGAGACAGAGCATGAACGGGGGAGGGGCAGAGAGAGAGGGAGACACAGAATCGGAAACAGGCTCCAGGCTCCGAGCCATCAGCCCAGAGCCCGACGCGGGGCTCGAACTCACGGACCGCGAGATCGTGACCTGGCTGAAGTCGGACGCTTAACCGACTGCGCCACCCAGGCGCCCCACACATCCAACTCTTCACACGTCCACCTGGGAGTCTCACGGACACCCCGCTGGAGCCCAGTCCCCCCACCTTCCACAGCCTGCCCCCTCCCGCCTTGCCCACCTAGATGGCAGCTCGGGTGGCTCTCTGGTAGTCAGGCCAGCAGCTTCGCAGCCATCTGGGACCCCTCTCTCCTCACGCCCCACAGCAGACTGGCCAGCAAATCCTGCAGCACGACCGCCAGAAGACCCCAGATTCCAGCCACTTCTCACAGCCTCCAGGGGTGGCGTCCTGGTCCCCCAGGAGCTCTTGCCCCAGTTACGGACACAGCTTCCTAACTGAGCTCCCTGACGCCCCCCAGCCTCCTCTCCACGCAGCAGCCAAAACAATCCTTTTAAAACATACGTCAAGCCAAGTCAAGCACCTGCTCAAAACCCTGCCATGGCTCCCGGCTTACTCAGGGCCAAAGCCAGAGACCTTTTGATGGCCGAGGAGTCCCCACAGGAGTGTCCCGGCTGTTCTTTTTTTTTTTTTTTTTTTTTAATTTTTTTTTTAACGTTTATTTATTTTTGAGACAGAGAGAGACAGAGCATGAACGGGGGAGGGGCAGAGAGAGAGGGAGACACAGAATCTGAAACAGGCTCCAGGCTCTGAGCCATCAGCCCAGAGCCTGACGCGGGGCTCAAACTCACGGACCGCGAGATCATGACCTGAGCTGAAGTCGGACGCTTAACAGACCGAGCCACCCAGGCGCCCCTGTCCCGGCTGTTCTGACCACGCGCCCTGCTACCTGGCCCTCTGCCAGGCCATGCACTTACCCTGGCTCTCTCTCTCCCTTGTAGGGAGCAGCCCCCGCCCCCCACACCCCCACCCTGCAGGCCTCTACATCTGCTGTCTCTCCTGCCCGGAGCGTTCTTCCCTCTGCTGTCAACGTGCTTGGCTCCCTCGCCTCCCTCAGTGACTCCAGTGTCACCTTCTCAGAAGGTCCTTCTCAGTCTCCGTTTCTAACATTACAAACGGTACCCTCCTCCCTCACCTGTCCCTGCCTTTTCTCCAGAGCACCCGTCGCCATGTGACAGACCACGTATTACACTTCTTTTGTTCACTACCTGACTCCGCACACCAGCGTGTTAACTCCCTGAGGATGAACACTGGTTTTTCTTTTAACGTTTATTTATTTATGTTTGAGAGACAGAGAAAGCCAGAGTGCGAGCAGGGGAGGGGCAGAGAGAGAGGGAGACACAGAATCCGAAGCAGGCTCCAGGCTCTGAGCCGTCAGCACAGCCCCGGACGCGGGGCTTGAATCCTAGAACTGTGAGATCATGACCTGAGCCGAAGTCGGACGCTCAACAGACCGAGCCACCCAGGCGCCCCTTAAACACTGTTTTCAGAACAAAATACAGGAGCACCTGGGTGACTCAGTCAGTTAAGCGACCGACTCTTGATTTCAGCTCAGGTCATGATCTCATGGTTCATGAGGTCGAGCCCCTGCGTGGGGCTCTGCACTGACACCACGGAGCCTGCTTGGGATTCTGTCTCTCCCCCTCTCTCTGTCCCTCCCCCGCTTGTGCTCTTCGTCAAAAAATAAATCCATAAACTTAAAAAAGAACAAAATACATAAACTCCTTGCTTTCATTAGTTATACACCCAGGTAGAGAGATGGCAAGTGAATGTGTCGGGCTGATCATAGCCCCAAAGACATCCAGGTCCTAATCCCTGGACCCTTGTGAATATCACTGCCCTCCTCTGCTCAGGCTGCCACGGCCAAGTACTACAGACTAAGTGGCCTAAACAGCAGAAATGTGTTTTCTCACGGTTCTGGAGACCAGAAGTTCAAGATCAAGGTGCCCGCAGGGCTGGCTTCTTCTGAGACCTCTCTCTTTGTTTGTTCTCCTCCCTGTATCTTCACATGGTGTTCGCTCTGGGCCTATCTGTTCATGATCGCCTCTTCTCCTAAGGACACCAGTCAGATTGGATCAGAGCCCATTCTAATAACCTCATTTCAACCTAATTGCCTCTTGCAAGGCTCTATCTCCAAATGCAGTCACATTCTGAGGTACTGGGGGTAGGACTTCAACATATGAATTTTGCAGAGATATAATTCAGCCCATGACATTTACCTTATATGCAAAAAGAGTCTTTGCAGATGTGATTCAGTTAAGGGTCATGAAGTGGACAGATTACCCTGGTTGGCCCTAAATGCCATCACAAGTATCCTAGGGGCGCCTGGGTGGCTCAGTCAGTTAAGCATCCGACTTCGGCTCAGGTCATGATCTCACAGTTTGTGGGTTCAAGCCCCAGGTTGGGCTCTGTGCAGACAGCTTGGAGCCTGGAGCCCGCCTCTTTTTTTTTTTTTTTTTATGTTTATTTATTTCTGAGACAGAGAGAGACACAGAATGAGTGGGGGAGGGGCAGAGAGAGAGGGAGACACAGAATCCGAAGCAGGCTCCAGGGTCTGAGGTGTCAGCCCAGAGCCCGACGCAGGGCTCGAACTCACAAACCATGAGATCATGAACTGAGCCGAAGTCGGACGCTCAACTGACTGAGCCACCCAGGCGTCCCTGGAGTCCGCTTCTGATTCTGTGTCTCCCTCTCTCTCTGCCCCTCCCCTGCTTGTTCTCTGTCTCTCCCTCTCTCAAAAATAAACATTAAAAAAAATTTTTTTAAGTATCCTTATAAGAATTTAGACAAACTGTATGCCAATAAACTGGACAACCCAGAGGAAATATATAAATTCCTAAAAACACACAACAAAGCAAGACTGAATCACGAATAAATAGAAAATGTGAAAAGACTAATAACAAGCAAGGAGACTGAACCAGTCGTCAAAATTCTCCCAACAAAGAAAAGCCCAAGACCAGATGGCTTCACTGGTAAATTCTACCAAACATTTAAAGAATTAACACCTATCCTCCTGAAACTCTCCCTCCCAAAAAAAAAGCTGAAGAGGAGGGAGCATTTCCAAGTTTATTCTAAGAGGCCAGCATTGCCCTGGCACCAAAACCAGACAAAAACACTACAAGAAGTGGGGCACCTGGGTGGCTCAGTCGGTTAAGCGTCTGACTTCAGCTCAGGTCATGATCTCTCGGCTCGTGGGTTCGAGCCCCATGTTGGGCTCTGAGCTAATAGCGCCTCTAGAGCCTGCTTGGGATTCTCTCTCTCCTCTCTCTCTCTGCACCTCCCTTTCTCTCTCAAAATAAATAAATAAACTTACAACAAAAAAAAAGAAAATGGTTAAAAAACAAGAACACTACAAGAAGAGAAAACAACAGAGAGGGGGCATCAGCAAGGTGGCAGAATCCACGTCCCCCCACAGAAACAAATATTTGGCAGCCATTCATGGGTAAAAATGCCTTTATGGGAGCTTTGGGAGCTAGGTAGGAGGTGATACCTCGTGGAGCCCAAGACCCAGGATGCCCTCTTTTAGAAGGTAGGCCCACAGGGGGGGCCTGTGGTTAAGTGTCCGACTTCGGCTCAGGTCATGAGCTCACAGTCTGTGGGTTAGGGCCCCGCATCGGGCTCCGTGCGGACAGCTCGGAGCCTGCAGCCCGCTTCAGATTCTGTGCCTCCCTCTGTCTCTGCCCCTCACCTGCTCACGCTCTGTCTCTACCTCTCTCTCTCTCTCTCTCTCTCTCTCTCTCAAAAATAACATTAAAAAAAAATTTTTTTTTTAATTAGAACTACCATAGGACCCAGCATTCCCACCTCTGGATATACATCCAAAAGAACTGAAATCAGGGACTCAGATATTGCACAGCCATGGTCATGGCCGCATTATTCACAACAGCCAAGAGGCGGAAGCAACCCCGAAATCCATCAACGGAGGAGTGGATAAAAACACGTGTATATCTATACAATGGAATATTATTCAGTCTGCAACATGGATGAGCCTGGAGAGCATGATGCTACGTGAAATAAGCCTGTCACAAGACAAATACTGGATGATTCCACTCACATGAGGTATCTAAAGCGGTCTAATTCCTAGAAACAGAAGGTAGAATGGTGGTCCCCCGGGGACTCGGCGAGAGCGAGAGGACCCCGCCCCCGCCATGCTGCTGTTTAACGGTCACAGAGTTTCAGATTTATAAAAGTTTTGGAGATCTGTTTCGCAACAGCTTGACTAACTTAGCACTACTGAAACGCACGCTTAAAAATGGTGAGGATGGTAAATTTATATTATGTGGGGGTTCTTGCTGCAATTTAAAACAGAAGAAGCTGGAAGAGGAAGGGAACTGATTCTCCTCTAGAGCCTCCAGAGGGAGCGCAGCCTTTGCTTTGGGCTCAGCGAAACTGATTTCGGACTTCTGGTCTCCAGCACTGTGAGAACATTAATTTCTGTTGTTTTAAGCCACCGAGTTTGTGATAATTTGCTACTGGAGGCCCCAGGAAACTGGAAATAAAGGATTAATTCTATTGTCAGGTGAATCCCTGCCATGAGGATTAAAGGCCAGGACAGGGGGGTGCCTGGCTGGTTTAGCACAAAGAGCATGTGACTCTTGATTTCAGGGTTGGGAGTTCGAGCTCCACGTTGGGTGTAGAGATTAGTAAAAAAAATAATAATAATAAACTTTAAACATTTTTTCTTAAAACTTTTTTTAGGGGCACCTGGGTGACTCAGTTGGTCGAGCGTCTGACATCGGCTCAGATCATGATCTCACGGTTTGTGAGTTCAGGCCCCGCATCAGGCTCTGTGCTGACAGCTCAGAGCCCGGAGACTGCTTCAGATTCTGTGTCTACTTCTCTCTCTGTCCGCCCCCGCTTGCCCTCTGTCTCTCTCGCTCTCAAAAATAAACAAACATTTAAAAAAAAATTTTTTTTTAATAAAAGCTGAGAGAGAAGATACTGACAAAGAATGTTAGGTTCGGGATGGCTGGGGACACCTGACCTCCAGGCAAAGTCCTCGTGATTTGTAAAGCACATGCTTGGGAAGTTAGAACTGCAGAAGAGGTGCCTGTGGTTAAAAAAAAGTGAGCAAGGGGAGAAGAAATAAAAGCAAAGAAGTAGCAAGGGGCTAAGTCCTGGGAAGGCGGAGGTAAGGGCTTTGGGTTTAAAAGCAATATGTTCGGAGGCTCTGAAGATGAAGGGGCTATTGCACCCAGCTAGACCAGGGGGGAGGGAGCAGTGGTGGAATTCTGGACACATTTTGTGCAGAAAGTCAAGAGCATTTGCTGATGGATCAGGTGCATGGAACAGGAGGACAGAGCGAGAGAAAGCCACCCGCAAGTTTTGGCCTGAACGGCTAGATGATGGCAGTGTCACTTACTGAGATGAGAAACACCCACAGAAAAGCAGATCCAGGCACAAATCAAGAGCTCTGGCCTGGACACATGAAGTGGGAGGTGTCCATTTACTGTCAAAGTGGAGGTGCCACTTTGGGCTGACGCTTGGGTCCTTATGTCTCGCGGTTCAAAGACAGGACAGGGAGTCACCAAGCCACGTGTCTGGGTGAGGTCACCCAGAGTGGGTGAGAAGGGGACAGACTGTGCCTGACCACAGGGATCCCGTGATGCCAGCTCTTTTTGTCCCCAAGCTAGGACAGTCCAAGCTCTGGCCCCTGCCCTGGGTGACAGTCTTGGGCTCATCCTGTGACAGTGTTTCCATGGAGTCTCTTATTTGTCATCAGCTTGTGTTCAGCCAGGCACCAATTTAGCAAGTTTGGACAAATCCTAATCATTGCCCTGGAGTAAATATGCCTTTCCCACTGGGCTCCTGACCCCTCATCTAGAAAATTTTTATCATGAACCCCATAAGTAAAATATTTTTGAGCAAACATCACATATATATATTTGCCATTCGGATGGCCAACAGGCACCTAAAACATAACACATCCGAGCCAGAGCTCTTAATTTGTTCCCAAATAACCTATGTTCATTACATAACCATGCAAAAGCAGAGTTATCTAAACTCATCTAAAGATGAGATAAACAGGGGCATCTGGGTGGCTCAGTTAAGCACCTGACTCTTGGTTTCAGCTCAGGTCATGATCTCACAATTTCATGAGCTCAAGCCCCGCATCAGGCTCTGTGCTGGCAGCTCGGAGCTGGCTTGGGATTCTCTCTCTCTGCCCCTCCCCCACTCACACTGTCTCTGTCTTTATCAAATAAATAAACAAATAAACTTTTAAAAAATAAAGATGAGAGAAACAATATTTGAACAACTATAATATTTAAAAGAACAAAATCCCTCTTTTTGTTTTCGGTTAAAAAAAAAAAAAAAAAGATTTAATACCTTCTACGAGCAATGCTATTGAGTTCGTCAGATCTGTTGAGCCAGTCACTGATGTCACTGGGAACAGGGGCTGACAAGTGTTAGCATCGTCTTCAATCTCTGCTCTCTTTTCAGGAATCTTTTGCAGCCACGAGTCCATTCTGTGAGCATTAGTTTTGTTAAAACCACTCAGCTAACAAGGCACAGGTCGACTCTGTACTGTGGCCTTCTCACACCAACCTAAATATTAAGTATTTTAAAAAGCCCGGCTTCTTCCTTATCCGAAATTAAAATTCTAATATTTTCTTCCCTCCCCCAGGTAACTGTTTAGCACGGGGGGGGGGGGGGGGGGCGGCGAGCGCCCTTGCCTTGCAGGCCATTGACTGCGGGCCCTGGCTAGAAGAGTCCTACACAGACGTGATTATCTATAGTCCAAGTCTGGCCAGCTCTCCTCCTTTGTTCCCTGGGCGCACCTGGCATGTTGCTCAAGCTCTCCACTCACCACCTCTCGGCAATGGGATGCAGTGCGAGGATGGGGCTAAAGGGACAAAGGGTCGCGCCCCCTCCCCCAGGTCCAGTATTCTACGATTCTCCACTTCTAGGCAGCGCGGTCCACCTTTTCAATTTGGGGACGGCCCAATTGCTCCGGCCACTTCGCTCAGCCCAAACCCTGTTTCAGCTGCGTCCTCTCCTGCACCCCCTGCAGGGCGGCGCCAGCTCCAGGTCTCCAGCCCTGGGAAGAGCAAACCCCTGAGCACATCTGTCACAGCCGGCAGAGGTTCACTCCTCCCCAGACCCTCCTCCTTTAGCCCCCTGCCTAGCCGGTGAGGACCTGAGACGTGGACCCTCGGCTTCCCCCGCCGAGGCCTGCCCTCGCCGCAGGACCAGACCGGCGCCCGACCCCAAGGCGACCGCCACAGTCCTCAGGGCCCACACTGCCTCCTGCATCCGGCTCGGATGTGTGGGGCTCTCCGCGGGGAAACCGAGGCCCCTTCCCTGGGCCTCTGCATCCCTCTAGGATGCCGCACCCGAGCTTCCCCTCCGACGCCGCAGTTCTCGGCTTACGGGTCTCAGCCTTGGGGCTCCCAGCGCGCGCTTGGCGCTCCCGGGAAGATGAATGAAAGGGCGGGGCGGGGGAGACGCCGAGGGAGAGGGGACGGGGAAGAGCAGGGCAGGATTAGAAGAGATAGACAGAGAAAAGAAAGACAAAGTGACGAAGATACAGGCACAGCCCCGGCCCGCCCCTCCGCTCCCTCCCCAGGCCGCCGCGGAGCGGAGCCGGTGCCGGAGCCGGTGTCCGAGAGGCGGCGGCGGCGCCGCGAGCCCCGAGCCCACTCCGGCCCGGCCCGCGCTCTCCGCCTCCGCCTCCCGGGCCGGCGGCGGCGGCGGCGGCTGCGGGCGAGCTCGCGGGGCCCGGGCCGCCCCCAGCCCCAGCCCGCCGGGCCCCGCCCCCCGCCGAGTGCATGAGGTTGACGCTACTTTGTTGCACCTGGAGGGAAGAACGTATGGGAGAGGAAGGTGCGCGGGGTGCGGGCCGGGCCGGGCGCCCGCCGGGGGCCGGGCGGGCGGGGGCGCCGCGTCGGGGCGGCCGGGCGAGCGGGGGCACGGGAGGGGGCCGGGCCGGGTGGCCGCGGAGGCCGGGTCTGCTGCGAGGCCGCGCCCCTGCCTCCTCGGGGATGAGCTCGCCCTTCCCGAGCCGGCAGGCCCCTCCCTGACACGCTCCCACCCTGTTTCCCCCTCCTCGGCCCGGCGGGGTGGGCCCCTCCTCCCTTTCATCCCCGCCTGCCCCATCCCCCGACCGAAGACCACCCCGGAGGAGTCCCAGGCGCTGCCCGCCCGGCCCCGGCCTCCATCCGCGTGCCTTGCCCACCCGGGGCTCGCACTGGGGCCACCCCTTATCCTGTCTCTGAGCCGGCCGGGAAGAAAGAGGTGCTGGGGAAGCCGTAGCCCTGGGTCCGAGTTGCCCGCCCCGCTCCGTGACCTTGAGCCAGGCGCTACGTGTCAGGCCTCAGTTTCCCCGTCTTGACAACTGGGGGCTGGGTAATTGGCCCCCGGTACTGGTGGTTGTGGGCCCGGATGGGCAGAGCAGAAATATACCTCCTCCAAGGAACCGTCGACAGTATCCTGGGGGCCCCCACCTCCTCTCTCTGCACCAAACTCAATGCCTGCATCAGTCTTGACTGGGAGGATGACTTTCATCCTAGCCTCCTTTTCAGTCCCTTCCCCCTTACCAGGAGGCCCAAGGATTGGGTTGCAGGACAGTTAGGGTGTAAAGACCCCCGAGACTCCCTCCCTGGGGTCCCCTTCCCGGGGTTCCCCCAACAGCCATCACACAGGTTCACCTGGTCCAATGCAGGTCCCGTTTATGCCAACCGGCTCCAGCCCTGCCCCAGGCCCTTGAAGGCCTACTTGGGGCAAGGGCCCACCTCACTGTCACCCCTGTCTTAGGTTCCTGTGTCCTCATGGAAGGACAGGCTGTGGCCTGGGAGCCTAACTGTATGTCCAGGCAAGCCTTACCCTCTCCAGGACTCAGTCTCCCCATCTGTACAATGGGGAGGGGCAGGTTTGGGGGATTCGCCAGGGCCCACCCAGCTCCAAGGATGCCAGGCCCCTAGGATGACTAAGCATGCCTGGTGGCGGGCTTAAAGAGGTGCCAGTCGTTCTCAGAGCAGGTGTCGGGGAGTGCCCAGCTCTGCAACCCCAGCAGCCCCTCATAAGCCCAGGCATCGCCAAGGCTCAGACGAAGCATGAAGCACCTCTGGGCTTCCTTGCCTTTCTCCTTCTGTAGGGGCTTCAGCCCCAGATGCACCAGCCCAGTCCTTACTCTTTGAAAGTTCCTCTTCCTGGGCAGGCAGGGGAGGAGAGGGGCTGTGACAAGAGAGTTACCTGCTGCCTTATCCCTAAATCCTGCTGCTTTCTTTCTCCCTATCGACCTTGCCAGACAGTAGCTGAAGTTGAAGAAGGCTGTTGCTGGAGGGTGGACATCTGATTCCCCTCTTGAGTTTACAGATAGGGAAACCGAGGCCCAGAGAGGCCTAGCAACTTAGCCAAAGTCTCAGCAAGACACTCAGACCTGCATCCTTTATCCTTCTGCTAGGCACAGTGCCTGGGCGCTGCCTGTGTGTACGCAGGGATGGGCAAGTCCACGTGGGATGGGCAGGGCAGGCTGGGCCTCTGAAGAATGGTTCCTGACTCCCTGTCCACTTTGCAGGAAGTGAGTTGCCCGTGTGTGCGAGCTGCGGCCAGAGGATCTATGATGGCCAGTACCTCCAGGCCCTGAATGCTGACTGGCACGCAGACTGCTTCAGGTAGGGGGGGAGGGGGCCCTAAGCAAGGCCTGCCAGAGATGAGAGGCTGGGTCAGCAATCTGGGAGACCTGGCTCTTCCTTCTGGTGTTGTCTCTGGTTGTGACCACCAGCTGAAGGGGTTTCTTTTAGGCAGTGGGAACCTCTGACAAGGTTTGTGTTATTTTTCTTTAAGAACAGCACCCAACGTTTTCTCTAATTTAGTAAGGGCCAGGCACCCTCCTAAGGACTTTGTCTAGTTAAGCTATTGTGTTATCTCCATTAATGGGGGCACGGAGGTTAATTCTCTTGACCAGAGTCACACACAGCCAGTGAGTGAAAGGGACACACAGCGTCCACCCTGGCTAGTGAGGCCAGAAGAGAGGCAGGCGCCAGACCCGGGGTTGGGGGGGGGGGGGGGGGGGGGGGGCCCAGTCAGGAGTCCACTACGAGGCCTTCAGGGAAGGCAGCCACCAGCACGGAGACAGACACAGACCGGAACAATAGCTCATTTGGTTGGAAAAGAGCAGGGGGAGGAGGCCAGGTTGGGATCAATTTGCGAAAGGGCCCTAAGGCCAAGATAAGGACCTTCCAAGGGCAAGAGGGAGCCAGCAGACAGGGTTTGCAGAAAGCAGGGGAGGGACGTGGGCGGAAGTGCCATCCCAGTGGGCAGATGGCGGTGACTTGGCAGAGAAGGGACTGTCACAGTAGTTCAGGGATCCGAGCTCATAAGGGCTGACCTAGGACGGGGACTACAAATGGAGAGAATTTCAGCTGTAGAAGGAACAGTATTGGCAAGTGGCTGTCCCAGCAGCCAGCATTTATTGGGCATTCTTAACATTACATTGACTCTGAACAACACGGGTTTGAACTGCGCGGGGTCCACTTAATAGGCAGATTTTGCATGGTGCCGTACTGTAAATATGTCTTCTCCTCTTAATGATTTTCTTCACCACCGTTTCTCTAGCTTGCTTTTCTGTAAGACCACGGTAGGTAGTACACATAAATACGAAATCTGTGTTAATTGTACCGCTTATATTACGGGTAAGGCTTCCAGTCAGCAGAAGGCTATGTGTACTTAAGATCGGAGTTGAAAGTCTGGGCTTTTGCCCCGGGTGCTGGGGAGGACAGTGGGCCCTTGGCTCTCGTGAAGCTGGGGCCCGGTGGGTGATGAGCCGTGCCCAGCCATGTTGATTTGAAACGCAGCAGACCATCCAGGGTGGCAGTGCCCTGCCTGGCACTGGGGAGGTGGTCTGAGACCACTCGGTCACCGGTGGGATTCAGGCATGGGGCTGAGAGAAATCAGGAAGAACTTTGGGGCCCCCTGTGCTGGGGGTGGGGAGGGAGGTGGGATTTGGGGAGTCATGCCGGAGGGCCGGGAATGCGGCCTCGGAAGCCACAGCAGGGAAGGAGGGGGGCAGGATGTATCAACCTAGCTTTGGACCGGGTTCCTGCCCTTCATAACCAAGAGAGGGGTAAGGCCCCAGGTCAGGGCCCTAGGGAAAAGGCATGTGCCGCTGAGCCGGCTGTGATGGGGGCACAGAGAAGGCTCCCACAGTGAGAGAGGGTCCACAGGCAGTAAGAGCCACAGCGTCCACACGCTGGCTTCCACAAGTGCTCCTGGCCCAGCGGTGTGTGCTCTGCCCAGCCCCCTCCCCCCCCCCAAATCTGAGCAAGGCCAGCAGCGTCCTTACCCCCGTGACAGTGAGGAATCACTCAGGACTCGCTGCTTGCCCGAGCCCCACGGCTACCCAGCAGCCAGCTTCTGGTCTCTACTTGCCTTGTCCCCAGGAGCCTCTCAGTCCATGTCGTGCACCGGCAGCAGTCGCTGGCTCCCCAGGCCTTGTGGTGAGAGGGTTGTGAGTGCATACGGCATGCCTCTGGCATCAGCGCTGGGGTCCCTGTCACCACAGGACCTGCTCCTTCCTCCGCTCTAGCTCTCCCACCTCCCGGAGGGTTATGGCCGGGCTGAGTCGTCCAAGCTCTGCTTTGGTCCAGCTGCTGCCTTGGTGAGGTCCCTTCCCAGAAGCCCGCGGCACTCGAGCCCCGGGGGCCACCGTAGCTCTGGAGACATCTCCCTGGAGGCCTGGGGCAGGGGGGGTGGGGAGGGCTGCCCTGGGCGAACAGGGGTGAGCCCACAGCTGGCACAGGGCTCAGAGCCCAGGCCGGGAGGCAGTCTCCCCCGCTTCGGGGGGCCTTTCAGGCAAGGGGAACAGACTGTCTGTGGAAGTCAACCTCCGTTCCCTTGGGAGCAGCACCGGCAGGAGCAGCTGCCTTTGAGCTTGTCCCTGTCCCCAGAGAGTCCCAAGCCCCCGGGACCTCTGTCCAAGCAGAGGCCGAGGGGCACGGAGGGTGCTTCCTAAGGTGTGCAGGGCTAAGGGCCACCCGAGCCGCCAGCGGAGCCCAGGCAGAAGGCCCCTCAGCTGCTTCCTGTTGTGGGCCCAGACCAAGTCCTGCTCACCCGTGTTGCTGCATCGTCCCCGCTGCTGTGTGGCCGAGCTAGCCCCACCCTCTGCAGCCTCCAATCCTGAGGGCCTGGGGTAGGATGGGGAAGCAGCTGGCTGGGCCCACCCCACCGCAGCGCAGCCCGCTGCCCCCTGCTGCAAAGGATGCTGGCCCTGAGAAGAAGCCGCTTCCTCAAAGGAGCCAAGTGAGTGCAGAGCCCCTCTCCACCCGTCCCAAACCTTAGGCAGGGCCCCCCATCCCCCTGCCGCCCCGGGGCCCGGAGGCCACGGTGGGGCAGACCTACCTGGGACCCGGCTGTGGGGCAGGAGAACCGAGAACTGAAACCTCTAGGTCACTGTCTGGCCGCCTGCTGGGGGAAGCAGGCCGCTGCTGAGACTTCTGGTCCTTTGATCCAGTCTCCCCGCGAAGCTGGTCCTCCAGCGGCTCTTTCTGCGGGATGTGGCCCTGGGTCGAGAGTGTCCCTGGGAGGGCTGGACCTGTCGCTGCAGACCTTGCCTCCCAGCGCAGCTCTCCGTGTCCTCCCCAGGGTCCTCCTCCCCCACCCGAGCCTGGCTCTGTAGGTGCCTGCTCTCAGAGAAGTGTGCCCTGGACTGGGGCAAAGACCGTCTTCCAGGAGCTCCTCTCTCTGGCCCTTCGGCCATCTCTGCACATCCTCAGTACTGGTACTCCTCTCTTGACATCCTTGTTGGGGGCAGCAGCACGTGCGGGGCACCCCTAAGAGCCAGGCCTGCGCACCCCACGTTCCTCCTCTGGCTCGTGGCCCAGACAGAGGCCTGAGGGGTGAAGGGATGGACAGGGGCCAGGGGTTCCTATGTGCCTTCCTCGTGCAAAGGTACGCCGAGGCCCTGAGTGCCAGTACCAAGCTGCTGGGTGAGTCTGGGCTAGATCCCCTCTCTGAGATGGAGACCCCGCCCGGGTGCCCTCGAGCAGTTCTGAGGGTGCTGGCGGATGAGACCTGCTCCAGGTGGAGCGTTCAGCAGGAACCGCTCACCTTCTCTCTGGGGTCCAGCATTTGTGGATGCCTGACATGGGACCTCAGAGAGCCCTCAGGTTGACGGCAGAGACTGGTAGGGCCAACGGAGGCTGGCGATGCAGACAGGCCTGGTGGAGGTGCAGACTGCTTGGAGGCACCCCCTCCAGGTGACTGAGCAGACTTTAAGGAAGTGGTGGCCAGGGAGCCGACTGCGCCCACCCAGCCCTGAGTCAGCGCCACCCGGGTCTTCCAGGCCTGCTACGGTGATGAATGTGCGGGAGTGAAGGGGTAGGAGTTTGCAGGCTGGAGAAGAGCATTCTCTCCCCCATAGGAAGACAGCTGCTCCCGAGCCCCCACCAGCCCACCCACCCACCCACCCGGAGGCGGGCGAGGCCCTGCTTCCTGCAGGCTGGCAGCCAGGAGTGAGGGGGAGACTTCTGTGGTGACACTGCTGTGACTCGAGGACGGTCTGGTCGGTCTGGTCGGTGGAAGGGCAAAGTGAATCACTCACTGATTGCCCCAGGACGCGTGGGAGGTGGGGGAGCCTCCCCAAGGTCACGGTGCTTGCACACCAGCCAGCCTCTCTGCAGAGCCCGCTCCTCTGTGCCTTCCCGCTAGGTTGCAGCCCCCTGGGGACGTGCACCAGGGATCCCCTCAGCCTGGGCTGCCGCCCTCCGGGCCCAGTGCCTTACTTGCCCCTTCGCCCGCCTTGCCCACCTTGCCCACCTCGCAGTGAGATGCGTGCCCTAAGGACGCCTGGGGCTGGGGGCCTGGGAGTGCTGGGCAGGAAGGGCTGAGAATGACGTCATGGCTCCGGGCCAGCGTTGCTTCCGCTGCCTGGTCTCACATCCCAGAGCAGTCTCCGGAGGCCCTCCCTCCCCCACACCCTCCTCTTGTAGGGGGAGCTCATCGAACTCCCCCATCTTCCTGGATGCACCCCCACCCCTGTGCTTCTGAACCTGGGCCGTGCCTTCTCCCCAACCCTCAGCCACTGGCTGTGGTCCCCCGCCCCTCCCCTCAGGCTCCCAGACAATGGGGAACTGTCTGGATCCTCTTAAAGGGACAGTGTCCCACCAGCACTCTTGCCTGCGGGGCTCTCCCTCCTCTTCATTCCCAGTTCCCTAAAGAGCATCCGTGTGCCCTCAGTGAGATCTCCCGCATGCCTGCTGCAGAGGCTGAGGGTTCCCTGGCTGTCTGGGGGACTGGGCAGTCTCACTCAGGCCCCAGTCTTTCCTCTGCTCTCCTGGATTGTTTCCCTGCTGGGCGTGAGCTCAGAGTCTCCTCCCCTGTCCCTGCATGACCTTGGCACATGACCCAGAGTGCTCAAACAGCAGCAGAGCCGGGCAGATTCTCTGCTCCTTGTGTATGCTGGCCTGGGCGTACCTGTGCACCCAGGACCCTGAGTCAGGCTCTTCAGAACGAGGTGTGGCTCCTGCCCCCGCTGGCTCACCAGGCACCCTGCGCTTCCTCATCCTGCCGGCCTGGCCTCTGGTCCCCCTCCAGCTCACTCCTGGGTGGAGGGCAGCCAGGCATGTAGGTCTAGCTCCTGGCCTGTGGGATCACACATAGAAGCCGGTGCATCATTTCTCTCCATCTACCCCAACCAGGCCTCCCCTATGGCCCCTCCCAACGCTGCAGGGGTATCCTGACCTTGAGGACTGCACATCTGGGCGGTCTCTGCAACAGTGCCATGGCCCTTGTGAGGGAAGGTGTGGGCACGGGGGCTCTGGTTGGGCCCCCCCTTCTTGTGACTACAGCATCTGATAGCTAGGAAACAGGGAGACCCTCTGTCTGTCTTCACTGATCCTGGCTGGTTCTGCTGAGCTGAACGTCTGCCTCATATGGTCGTGAAACGGGGAGTAGCTCTGCGGGGTCTGTGGCACCCATCATGTGGCCCAGGGCAGTTTAGAGCCTCCAGAACTAACCTTTCTCATGGTGGCCTGTGTGGATTGAGTACATTTCACCAAGGCGGTGGGAAGGTGCCAGCATCTGGTAGGTCTCCACGGCTCCAGCAGGTCACTGCCATTTGCATCGGCTGGCACTCGTCCAGCCACCCCACCCCCACCCCACCGAGGCCTGGGCTCCCGGGTTCCATTCCCCCCTCCACTGGACTGGTGACCAAGAGCAAATCATTTGCCTTCTCTGGGCCATCTTCCTTGTGTGACAAGGGACAGGGGCTCAAACGTGAGGAGCATCTGTCACCCTGGGGCTAGCAGCCCGGCCAGATGCTCTGGGTGCAGAAGTACATGGGTGGTTGTGCAGGCTGTGCACTGCACAGAGGCTTCCAACTGAGGGACCAGGGGCAGCTGAAGCCATCCCTGGCTCCACCTGCTAAGCCCTCTGCCCCAGCGCAGGCTTTTTCTGCCCAAGGAGGGTGAGGGGCGGGGGGCACACTTTTTTCTGATTCTTACAGAGGCAACTTATAGAATATGGCGAGGCCCAGCTGTGCAGTGGGCCAGACTGAGTCCCTGTGCCTGCCCCCCCCCCCCCAGGTGTTGTGAGTGCAGTGCCTCTCTCTCGCACCAGTACTACGAGAAGGATGGGCAGCTCTTCTGCAAGAGGGACTATTGGGCCCGCTATGGAGAGTCCTGCCATGGGTGCTCGGAGCACATCACCAAGGGGCTGGTCATGGTAAGCACCCACCCCTACTCATCGCCCCTGGTGCGTGTGTGTGCGCATGTCCTCACGGGTTTCCCTACCCCAGCCTCCCTCTCGTTCTTTTCGCCTGTTTTGACCTCCCCACCCCGCCTTCTGAGCCCATCGATCGGTCTGTGTGCCTGTCTGCGGAACCAGAATTCTGCAGCTGGCCAACCAGGCCCCCAAAGTTTGTCTGGGGGCTGTTCTGAGAGGAGGCCGGGGGGGGGGGGGGGGGATGGGGCAGCTGACCTGGGCCGTCCCCGCCACCCCCCCTGCCAGGTGGCCGGGGAGCTGAAATACCACCCCGAGTGTTTCATCTGCCTCACGTGCGGGACCTTCATCGGTGACGGGGACACCTACACGCTGGTGGAGCACTCCAAGCTGTACTGGTGAGCGCCCTGGTCCCCTCCGAGCCCGGGGTAACCCTCATCGCCCCCCACAGGTCTTCCACATCCCATGCGGGACGGTGGGTCGTTAATAGGAGCCATGGGGTAGGAGTGCCTGGGAAACAACCCAGGAGTTCACTGAGAACACGGCAGACACCGCTCTTGCTGATGTGTCACTGAGGTGCAGTTCTGGCACTGACCCTGACCCTGCAAGGTCAGGCCTGTCCCCCAACGAGACTGCCCTTGCTTCAGACACCAGCTCCAAGTTCAGAGGTTCCCACAACCCCTGAGGTTTCATGATTCTCTACACAACTCCAAGAACTCAGGAAAGCCCTGTACTTAGGATTCCAGGGCGTTTTATAAAGGGTACAAATCCCTCTATATAAGGACCAGCCAGCTAGAGGATGGAAAGAGCAAGGTCTGGAGGGCCCCAAATACAGAGCTTCTGTGCACTACCCCGCATGGAATCAGGACGTGTGACACCCCCAACCTGTCCTGGCCTCACCAGAGTTTTTATCGGGGCCTCATTGTGTGGGCACTATTGATTGAATCATTGGGCACATGATTGAACTGATTCTCCAGACACACACACACCCTCCCCCCGCCTCCTTCAAGGTCAGGCTGGGTCACAGGTCCACCCTCTGATCACATGGTCCGGTCTTTCTGGTGACTAGCCCCCATCCTGAGTCACCTGTTAACAAAAGCTCAGGTATGGTCGCAGGGACACTCGTATTCCAAGGGTTGAGAGCCAGGACAAAGACCAGACAAATTCTGTCTCATCCAGTGCTGATAAAGCTGGATTCCCAGGCAGCATGGCTTAATCCCAGATGGACTTTTAATGACTTCCTCCTGAACCGGATGTATCTACAGGCCTTTTCCTGGCCAGCTGACAGCATGTCAGGAGCAGACAAGCCCAGAATGATTGAGCCCCGTTCCTGCCCCAGTCCTATCAGGCAGCGACGACCCCTCTTGCCATGGGGAGCCATAAAGGGAGGCGGGGAGGAGAGAAGGTGCTGGGGACTGTCCTAACAGTCTTTTCTTCCCCCTCTTTGGGTCCCTACCACCTGCGGCCCTTGCAGCGGCCACTGCTACTACCAGACTGTGGTGACCCCCGTCATCGAGCAGATCCTGCCCGACTCCCCCGGCTCCCGCCTGCCCCACACAGTCACCCTAGTATCCATCCCAGCTTCGGCTCATGGCAAACGTGGCCTCTCGGTCTCCATCGACCCCCCGCACGGCCCGCCGGGCTGCAGCACAGAGCACTCCCACACCGTCCGCGTCCAGGGGTGAGTGGCTGGCCGAGGCCACGGCCGGTCTGGCTGTGGCCATGGGTGCTCTTGGTGGGCGGCTGGAGTCTAGGGCACCCTGAGAGCGGGTGAGCATTTGGGCACAGACAGAACCCAGCTCTGACAATCTGCTGTACCTCGTCCCTGGCCCGGTCCTTCCTTTAAAAACCACGGCAGATGCTAGATGAAAAATATTGAAAACTTCTTCTTGAGTCCATGTATAACCCAACAAGAAAGAGGGGAGTAAGCAGCTCGGGGCCAAGTAGGGAGCCCAGGTGTGTCAGCAGAACCACTGAAGACAGCCTTGCCTTAAGGCCAAATGGAAATTGAGTGAACTTAAGCTTCTGTCTTTAAGTCCTTTTGTGGCTGGGCCTCTCAAAGCCCTGACCTATAGAGGAAGCCAGTGGAACTAGAGAACTCCTGTTCCATTAGACTGGGGTGTCCCAAAGGGCTCTCTGGATGAGGATGAATGAGAAACAGTCCACACCTTCCATCAGCCCCTCACTCCCGGAACTGTAAGATAAACTGATTTGAGCCTGATGGAAGGGGAGGGGGGAATCTCCCCTGAGAACTTATACACAGGTTTGCAAAGCAAATTCCTATGCCGGGGTGGCTCAAAAAAAAAAAAAAAAACGAAGTCACAACTGTAAGTTTAAAGTACTTCCCAACTGGCAGTGTTCCTTGGTAGAATCAGACGCAGCTCTTTTCGTTGGGTGGACTGAGCTAAGTGTCCCAAGGAAGCGATTCAGTCAAAACTCAGCGAGTACGTAAGGAAGCAAGGCACTGTGAGACCCAGCAGACACAACAGGAAATAGAACCAGGCCCACAAGACCTCCAGATACTGGAATGATCAGAAACCACGTAAAATAGTTTTATTCAATATGTTTTAATCATAAGACAGGTTTAGAAAAAAATGAGGAAAGAGCAGAGAAATTTGGGGGCGCCCAGATGGTTCAGTCGGTTAAGTGTCCGACTTCGGCTCAGGTTATGATCTCGTGGTTTATGAGTTCGAGCCCCATGTCGGGCTCTGCGCTGACAGCTCAGAGCCCGGAGTCTGCTTCAGATTCTATGTCTCCCTCTCTCTCTCTCAAAAATAAATAAACATTAAAAAAAATAAGGAGCAGATAAATTTGGAAAAGAACCAAATGGAACTCCTAGAAATGAAATAAAAGGATGAAAGCTGTGACAGAGGGGTTAGGACACATGGAGGACAGAGTGAGGATCTGAACATCCATTGGGCATCCCAGGAGAAGCACAAGATGGCAGGAGGGAGGCAGCATTTGAAGGTCCGATGTCTGAGAACGTTCCAGAACTGACAGACACCAAATCACAGACTTCAGCCCAGTAGATCCCAAACAACAAAATAAAATATCCACCCTTGGGTCACCCACCCCGCATAGTGAAACTGCTACACCCAAGGCAAAAGAAAAGTCCTTAAAAGCAGACACAGAAAATAGATTACCTTCAAAAAAGGGCAGCTGATTTCTCAACAGAAACGACAGAAGCTAAAAATCAGCAAAACGATATATGTATTCAATGCACTGAGCAAAAAATAACCATCAACCTAGGATGCTATCCTTGAGGAAAATACCCTTCAAGCAAAAGGGAAAAATAAAAACACGTTAAGGCGTGGGGCGGCTGGATGACTCAGCCGGTTGAGCGTCCGACTCTTGATTTTGGCTCGGGTCATGATCTCACGGTTCGTGGGTTCAAGCCCCACGTCAGGCTCCGTGCCGACAAGGCTGCTTAGAATTCTGTCTCTCTGCCCCTTCCCCACTCACATGCACGCGCTATCTCTCTCAAATAAATAAATAAATACAAACTTAAAAAAACAAACCACGGTGAGGTGGACAAAACCAAGACTTGGATAGGTCATCCATAAAGAAACTTCTAAAGGATGTAGAAAGAGTCTGAAATGCAGGAAGGAATGCAGATTGAAGAGCCCACACAGTATGCTGCTCTCCTCTCTGGGCTTTGGGGTTCTTTGAACAGTGAGGAAGTTGGACACCTTGGAGCCTTCTAAGGTCTCTTCTGGGCTTCGATGGACTCCTTGAGGAAGTAGTTTTATAATTTTTTTAAGTTTTATTTTGAGAGAGACTGAGAGAGTGAGTGGGGGAGGGCAGAGAGGGCAGGGGACAGAGGGGCTGAAGGGGGCCCCATGCTGACCGCAGAGAGCCCGATGGAGGGCTCGAACTCCTGAACCGTCAGATCGTGCCCTGAGCCGAGGTCGGATGCTCCACCGACTGAGCCACCCAGGCTCCTGTGTGGGCGTGGGAGCCAAGTGCCAGCTTCCATTGGATCCGGCGAACGCTTCTCACCAGCTGTCAGGTCCCAGCACCAGGGCTGGGCACTGGCCAGAAGGGAAGGTGGTACTGGGCTTGTTCTGCTGCCCCACCCTGCACGCCAGCCAGGCCGGCAGCTGCCTCGTATACACAAGCGGGCAGACAGACCGGCCAGAGGTGGGGAACTCCCAGACCAGCTGGGCCCTCAAACCAGACGGGATGTTAGAAACGGGAGCCGCAGCCCCTCCTCCCGGCATCCCTCGCTGGATGAGCATCCTTGCCCGCCAGCAGCCGCTCTCCCCACGGCGTCGGCAGGGACCGTGCCCCTCTGAGAAGCCGCCCAGCCTCGCCGAAGTCTGCTCACCGGATTTACTTGTTTGTTCTAAACGAATCAGTGGACTGCTTTTCTTTTTGTTTTTTTCTAAGCATTTTAAGGAAAGCTTAATTCATCCGTGCCCCGGCCCCCCCACCGCCCTCGCAGGAGACTGAGGGATGACAAGAGGCTAAGGAATATACCCTTTTTTTTTTTTTTTTAATGTTCACCTATTTTTAAGAGAGACAGAGAGACAGAGCCTGAGTGGGGGAGGGGCAGAGAGAGAGAGAGAGAGACACGCACAGAATCCGAAGCAGGCTCCAGGCTCCGAGCTGTCAGCACAGAGCCCGATGCGGGGCTCGAACTCACAAACTGCAAGATCACAACCTGAGCTGAAGTCGGACACTTAACCGACTGAGCCACTCAGGCACCCCAAGGAATATGCTTCTAAGACTCACAAGAAGCCTGTTTCAATGAAATATATTCACTATTTTTCAACTTTTTGTCATGAAATTTTCAAATGTACAGCAAATTTAACAGATAAGTACATTGAATACCTCCACCTCCTTCTGTGTTCACCAATTTTAACGGGTTTTGTTGCCACGTTTAGGTTATGTGTGTCTCCTACCTATATGTGTGTGTTTATGTGTATGTTTGTATGACTTATTTATATTTATATATACACATAGGTACATATTGCTATTATTTACTAAATCACTTGAGAGTAGATAGCAGGCGTTAGTGACCCTTCCTTCCCACCAAATACTTTATACCTTCTCCTAAAAACAAGATCATCCTCTTCCATAATTATCAATTGTGTCTTATGGTGCAATTATGAGGTTTAGGAAATTGAACACTGACATGACACTCTCACCCAATCTTAAGTCCACGTTCAAATTCTGCCAGTCTTCTCAACACCATCCGTTATAGCAATTTCCCTAGACCCAGGATCCAACCCATGACCATACAGTGCATTGAACCCTCACGTCCCTTCAGTCTGTTTGACTCTGTGACAGTTCCTCGGCTTTTTCTTGTCCTCATGACCTTGACATTTATGAAGAATCGCAGCCGATTGTCAAGTCGAATACCCCTCCATTCAATTTGGGCTGCTGTGTCCCCTTTGTTCGATTTAGGTTATGCATTTTGACCTGGTAACTGCATTAGTGACTCTGTGTCCTTCTTGGATCTTCCCGCCAGACCCACATTGCCAATAAAGCATGCCCTTTACTGGGAGATGTCACCTTTGATTACTTCGTTAAAATACAGTCTGCTGTCTACTGTCCAGGATTTTTTGTCCCTTTGTAACACAATCAGTAAGTCATTTGTGAGATTTGGTTCTGTAAATATCCTGTCCCCACCAGCTTTTCCCCGAATGGTTTTAGCATCCACAGAGGATTCTTATCTGTATTACTGTGACAACTACACCATGGCGATATTCTAACTCCGTTCTTCCTTTTGCATTTATTACCTTTTTCCTTTTTTTTTTTTTTTAATGTTTATTTATTTTTGAGAGAGACAGAGCTTGAGTGGGGAGGGGCAGAGAGAGAGGGAGACACAGAATCCGAAGCAGGCTCCAGGCTCTGAGCTGTCAGCACAGAGCCCCCACGCGGAGCTCAGACTCATGAGCTGTGAGATCACAACCTGAGCCGAACTCGGACGCCCAACCGACTGAGCCGCCCAGGCACCCCATATGAACCTTTTTCTTAAAGTTCCCAGTCTCCATTCTGCCCCCTACCCCTTCCCTATCTCAGGACAGAGACAAAGTAAACATTCCTTTAAAAAGCCTTCATGAAGACAAAATGAAAACACGGTGACCAAGGAGTTAAAAAAAGCAAGTATAGGGGTACCTTGGTGGTTCAGTCTGTTAAGCGTCCAACTTTGGCTCAGGTCATGATCTCACGGTTTGTGGGTTCGAGCCCCGCATCTGGCTCTGTGCTGACAGCTTGGAGCCTGCTTCGGATTCTGTGTCTCCCTCTCTCTCTGTCCCTCCCCCAGCTCACGCTCTCTCTGTCAAAAATAAATAAACATTAAAAAAAAAAAGCAGCAGCAGCAAAATATATTTGGCAAAACGGCCGTTCTGTGAGCTAGATTTTGGGTGTCATCCTATCTCCACCCAGCTGCTGATTCTGGAGAAGTGGAAGCCTTCGCCTCATCGGAATCCAGACTCTCTTCGGACTCCTCTCATGGGATGATGCGTATCTGCCTGAAGCATACCAGGCAGCTGGAAGGATCTGTCTGTCCTCCATGGCAGAGACAGCACCTTGTTGAATGGGAGCCTCTGTGCATCCAGTATAGATGCGCTTTGCTCCGATTTCCCACCCACAGCAGACATTAGTAATCGATTATAGAATTCTTCCCCATCAAACCAGAACTCCACATTCTAGGCAGTTGCCATCTATCAATCACGCCAAATAGAATTAATTTGCCCCCTCACCCCAATCTGATCCCCTTGGGCTTGGTTTCCCATCCAGGCTCCAGGGGACGGGCGGGCAGGGGTCTGGCTGACCACGACTCTATGCCCACAGAGTGGACCCAGGCTGCATGAGCCCAGATGTGAAGAATTCCATCCACGTCGGAGACCGGATCCTGGAAATCAATGGCACGCCCATCCGCAACGTGCCCCTGGATGAGGTATGGGCCCTGAGTCTGGTGAGCAGAATTGGAGGTGGTGCATTCGTGCCCGACTCCTCCCCCAGCTCCACCCGCACCACCTCCGACCCACCTGTCCGCACACCTGCTCTCCCCAGATTGATCTTCTGATCCAGGAAACCAGCCGCCTGCTCCAGCTAACTCTTGAGCACGACCCACACGACACACTGGGCCATGGGCCGGGGCCTGAGCCCAGCCCCCTGGGCTCTCCAATCCACACTCCCAGCGGGGAGGTGGGCAGCTCTTCCCGGCAGAAGCCTGTCCTGTAAGTCAGTCCCGTGCCTTGTCACATCTGGGTACTTTCACGGACGCTGGGCCTCGGGGATGAGACCTGGTTCCTGCCCTCTGGGAGCTCCCAGTCCGATGGGGGAGGCAGGCCCGCAAACAAGCAGGCCCGCAAGGGGTGCGGAGGGATGAGAAAGAAAGGTTTGTGAGAGGCAGGAAAGCAGGGGTGCACCTCCCCCAGCCGGGGGGGGGGGGTCCCACAGCACTTCCAGGGTGGAAGAGCAGGCAGGTAGCTCGAGTGTGGTCGGGGAGGCACGGGCCCCTGTGCACAAGGGAGCCCAAGGCCAGAGGTGGCTTGTGGGCCATCGCGGGGGCCCAGGCGGGAGGTGCCAAGGGCCCCATACCCTCTTGAAGGGAGGGGAGACACAAGGAAGAAACCCAGAGGCAGCCTGGTCCTCACTCCACTTACCTTGGGGGTCTGCTCAGGACTCCTGGCAAAGGTTTTGGGGGGGGGGGCATGTCTTCTGGGGTGACAATGTTTAAGAGCTAGTGGTGTCGAAGGCACGTATTTCCTCCTTGCGTGCGTGTGTCTAGAGCTCACGCTACCCTGTGGAGCCACCCACGTGGCAGGGTTAAGGGCATCCTGGATAGGTTGTCTGCCTCTGCACCCCAAGGCCCGGCACTCAGATGCTGGGAGACAAAGCATCTGCCCCAGGGCCACCAGCCAGAGTAGGCCAAGGACAAATGGTCCCACCAAGGGCACCTGCAGGACAGCAGGCCCAGGACAGAGGTCTAGTCTGGTCTGGGTGCTGGACGGGGCATGAGCCTTCTGACCGCCCAGGAGAGCGGCCCTGTGCCACCTTCTCCCGGACTGGGGTGGGGGTGCTGATGGTACATGGACCGGCACGGATGGGAGCGTGGCAGGCAGGAGGAAGGGGGCAGGACCGAGGCCCAGTGCCCACCTGCCCCGGTGACACCGAGCCCCGTGTGTGCCTCCCCAGGAGGAGCTACAGCATCGACAGGTCCCCAGGTGCTGGCTCCCTGGGCTCCCCGGCCTCCCAGCGCAAGGACCTGGGTCGCTCTGAATCCCTCCGTGTGGTCTGCCGGCCGCACCGAATCTTCCGGCCGTCGGACCTCATCCACGGGGAGGTGTTGGGCAAAGGCTGCTTCGGCCAGGCCATCAAGGTACAGGGGGGGCCTGGGCAGGGGCGGGGCCAGAGGTGGGAATGGGGGACAGGCCAGGTGAGACCCATCAGTCCCGCCTGCAGGAATCCACAGTGGAAGGGGTACCGGGCTTCCAGACTTCCTGGCCGGTACTTTCCTCCACCTGGGCCTCCCTGAGTCAGTTAGGGGAGGGGACCCACTACAGAGAGACCCAGAACGTTATGTGGAGGATGTGGTAGGGGGTGGGAGGGCAACCCGGGCTGACCCAGAAAGCTTCCCCCCGCCGGGGCCCTGTACTGAGCCTGAAGCCAACCCCTCGCGGCCTCTATGCTGCCCACCCCTTCACATGCTCCCCCAGTAGAGACACAAGCCCCTCCTTGGCTCTGAGGTCACCTGGCTGTCACCAGGCTGGAAGGTTCAGGATTATACAGAAGGTGCCGGCGAGGCCCTGTCCCTGATCCCCTTCCCAGGGGAGAAGTCCCATCTGACCTCCAGGAAGCAGCCCAGCAGAGCAGAGGAAAGAGCTAGCCTCTGAGTCAGGCGGTCCTGGCCCCCAAGACCCAGCCACCCCCTCTGTCCTGCTGGGTGCCCTTGGCCACTGTCAGGAAACCTCCGGAGCGTCTGTGTCCTCGTCTGTAAGGGAATTGATGAGGCACCACACGAAATATCTGTGAAGAGTTTGAAGCCATCTGCCCGTCCCCCTTGCAGTTCTGGGGGTGGAGCTGGGGCCTCCGTCGGTACCCAGGCTCCGTGCTTCTGTGTCCCCACGCAGGTGACGCACAGGGAGACGGGCGAGGTGATGGTGATGAAGGAGCTGATCCGGTTTGACGAAGAGACACAGAGGACATTCCTCAAGGAGGTCAGTGAGCAGAACTGCACCCTCCCCTTCACCAGACTCCTGGGACATCCCATGGCCCCCGCCCCTTCTCCACTGACAGGGGTGGCCCAGGGTTCCGGGAGGATGTGACACTCCACCCACACACCGAAAGAAGAGAAAGTATCCCGGCAGGACGGGGAGAGGGGCCCGGGCATCCTGGAGGGTGGCAGGGGCCACACGGGCACCTTGGGGAACCGGCTGCGATCTCTGGCGGGGCAGCAGGGGAAGAGAGAGACTTGGGCGGAGCCCCAGGCCCAGCCTGCCTTCACCCCGCCAGGTGAAGGTCATGCGATGCCTGGAACACCCCAATGTGCTCAAGTTCATCGGCGTGCTCTATAAGGACAAGAGACTCAACTTCATCACTGAGTACATCAAGGGGGGCACCCTCCGTGGCATCATCAAGAGCATGGTGAGTGCGTGGGCAGGGCCCACACCTGCCGCCCCGGCCCCACAGCCAGCGCCACAGGCCCCGGGGGGGGGGGGGGGGCAGCTGCCCTCTGGGCCTCCTCAGCTCTCCGGTGGGGTTGGCCTCTGGTCTCCAAGGCCCTCCAGACCCTGAATCCGAATCAGACGGGGAGCGAGGTGCAGAGAGGGTGGGAGCTTGGCTGAGGGGACACACCGGCTGTTTCGGAGCAGCCGCCCTGCCCCGCCCCAGAGCAGCCAGACCCAGCCTCGCCTGCCCCAGGGCCGAACACCTGAGGAGGGGCACCTTGTTACCTCTCTGCTGTGGGCCTTTGTTTTGCTTGTAGAGAAACCAAATCATATTTACTATTTACTATGTTCTGTAAATTCAGAACTTTCTTTTTTTTTTTTTTTTTTTTTTAATTTTTTAATTCAAGAGGCAGAGCACAAGCAGGGGAGGGGGAGACACAGAATCCGAGGCAGGCTCCAGGCTCTGAGCTGTCAGCACAGAGCTCGATGCGGGGCTCGAACTCACGAGGCGTGAGATCATGACCTGAGCTGAAGTTGGGTGCTTAACCAACTGAGCCACCCAGGCACCCGAAAATTCAGAACTTTCTTTAAGGGCTTGGATGAAATTGCAAATCCCAACTGGGAAAGTATTTGGAGAGAAGTTTCTAACGCTCTGGTGCTCTCGCACAGTGCCCCGGGGGTCCCCACCTGGGCATCACCCGGACACCAAGAGGTCCTGACCCCCTCCTGCACCTGCAGACTCCTCATTGCCCCAGGCTGTGGTCCCTGCAGGCCTGTAACAGGTGTGAGTTCTCAGAGAGGGTTCTGTGGTCAAGTACAATCTGGAATCGCAGCCTCCACCCACTTGGGCTTCCTCGCTGCGCTCTGGGTCTTGATTACGCTCTCATGTCCTTACCTCCCCCCAACTTGAGCTCTGTAGGGGGCTGGGGTGTGAGAACCAGGCGTTTCCCAGATGATTTGAGCCCAAAGCCTTACTTGCTGGCACTCTGCAGGCGATCTCGCGGGGCCCATCCCTCTCTGCCTGCACGGGAAAGTAGGTTCAGATTTCCTAAAAACCCGAAGGCATGGGATTGTGTCAAACAGAGTTTTTTTTCCCTGCGAAGAGCTGGCTCAGGAGTTACAGAGGAGTGTCCCCCACTTTGCGTTTGAAAACACATACTGGAAAGTGGTGTTTTTGAGTTATTCCCCCACACCCCTTAGAAGCAGACAAAGGTGGGTGCAAAAGAAAGTGGGGGGGGTCATTGGACTCTCCGAGACACTTGCTGCCTTGGCTTCCCTCTCACCCAACTGTCCTGCCACTGTGGCCCCGTTGGTCCACGCTGACCCTTCTCTCCCCACGCCCCCCGCAGGACAGCCAGTACCCGTGGAGTCAGAGAGTGAGCTTTGCCAAGGATATCGCTTCAGGGATGGTGAGTAGGCTCCGGGAGTGTGGCTGGGTGATCTGACCCCACCGATAAAAGGATTGTGTCCTTCTGACCTTAAACCTTAGAAAGCACTGAGAGACAGAAGCCATCAGGAAGTGCCAAGAAAGAGCAGGGGTATCGGCTGAGAGTGGGAAGTGTCCCTGAGGCAGGAGGGGAGGTAGAAGCCGCTGGGGGGCCAGGGGTGGGCTGGGGTCCCTCGGCGCAGCTGCCTCCTGACCTCTGTGCCCCCTGCCCCCAGGCCTACCTCCACTCCATGAACATCATCCACCGGGACCTCAACTCCCACAACTGCCTGGTCCGAGAGGTGAGCAGCCCGGGCCGGGGAGGGAGGGAGACTGCAGGAGCCCCGCCCGCCCACTCCTGGCCTCGTGGCCTGCCCCGGACGGGGCTCCTAGGTTGCCCGGGCCCACGCCTCCTTCGGCCCGGGCGGAAACAGCGCCAGGCCAGGAGGCAGACAGAGCCGGCTGCGCCATTCACGTGGATGGTAGCTCCAGCGCTCTGAGCCATCAACAGGTCCCAGGTGGTTAGGAGGCTCGGAGAAATCGATAAAGGAGAGAGTGGTGTGTAAACTGTAACGGGCCGTGAGCGAGGTGGCATTCACAGGACAGCCCACGGCAGAGTGGCCAGGCCCACGCCAACAGCTGCAGGTCTGGAGGAGGGCCTGGGCGCGTGGGCTGGGGAGGTCAAGACAGGCTTCGGAAAGAGGCTCTGGGGGACACACTTAAGTAGGGGAGTGGGGGGGGGGCGCCTGGGTGGCTCAGTCGGTTGAGAGTCCGAGTCTTGGTTTTGGCTCAGATCATGATCTCATGGTTCATGAGTTCGAGCCCCTTGTCGGGCTCTGAGCTGACAGTGCAGAGCCTGCTTGGGATTCTCTCTCTCTCCCTCTCTCTGCCCCTCGTCGGCTCATGTGCTCTGTGTCTCTCTCTCAAAATAAATACGTAAACCCCCCCCCAAAAAAAAAGGTGGGGGTAGCCTGAGGTGGGGGATGGAGGGGGACCGTGGACCGTCCACAGAAGGCAGAGGAGGGGGCGGCTGACCGTGCCCCACCGGAGAGGCAATGCCCTGGTTTCCCACGGCTGCCGTTAACAGAACCACAGACCGGACGGCCTGGAACAAGGGAAATGTATTCGCAGGGGGCAGGAAGCAAAGCACACAGTCCAAAATCAAGGTGTTGAGAAGCCTGGCTCCTCCTAGAGGCTGTGAGGGGGAGCCTGTCCTGCGCTCTCCCCCAGCCTCTGGAGGCGGCCGGCGCTCCCTGGCGCTCCTTGGCCTGTAGCCACATCACTGCGGTCTCTGCCTGAGTCTTGACACAGCTTTCTCCCCTCTGTGTGTCTGTGTGTCCTCTTCTTTTTTTTTTATGTTTATTTTTGAGAGCGAGACAGAGACCGAGCCCGAGTGGGGGAGGGGCAGAGAGCGAGGGAGAGACAGGACCCAAAGTGGGCTCCAGGCTCCGAGCTGTCAGCACAGGGCCCGACGCGGGGCTCAGACTCATGAACCGCGAGATCATGACCCGAGCCGAAGTCGGACGCCCGACCGACTGAGCCACCCAGGTGCCCCTGTCCCCTTCTTATAAAGGCACCAGACACTGGATTCCGGACTCATTCTAATCTAGTAGAACCTCATCTTAACTGGTAGCATCTGCAAAAGTCCTCCAGGCAGACGTTTGCCAAGTGAATTCAGTACAAGAAGTGTTTCGGGTGGTGGGAAAAGCGCACGCAAAGGGCTGGTGATACGACATTTAGGAAGCAATGAGTTGGTCACTATAGAGTTGGGGGAGGCGGTGGTCTGAGCCCTCTGGGGATTTCCGGGAGGCTCTGGGGGACTCTGGGCCTCCGAAAGCTGTGGGCAGTGAACACACGAGAGAGGTGGGCAAGGCGGGCTCCGTAGGCCTCCCAGGGAGCCTGCTCGGGCCGCCCCTGCTGGTGATGGGTGTTACTGCAGGGCTGAGCCAGGCCGGTGTGCAGGGCGAGGAGGGGCGGCCTGTCCCAGCTTGGACCCCACAGCGGGGGCCGTCCGCTGAGAATCTGATGAGCGCTGTGAGCTCCCCATCCCCAGAATCCATGTGTACACAAACCAGAACTTTCACCTATCGCTTGGGGCCTCTAAGAATCCAGTGGTCACCCTTGCTGGTTTCCCTGGAGCTGTTTCC
The DNA here is from genome assembly GCF_007474595.2 of Lynx canadensis. Lineage (NCBI taxonomy): Eukaryota > Metazoa > Chordata > Mammalia > Carnivora > Felidae > Lynx > Lynx canadensis. Next base: position 30,820,626 of record NC_044318.1, on the reverse strand, counting down.
CATAGCAGGGTCTGGGGGCTGTGTACCATCGAACCCCGGGGGAGTCTTCAGAAGCGCGGGTCCTGAGAGGGACCAGCACTTGAACGATCCTGGTGGACACTGTGCGAGCTCGGCCCCTCCCCTGTCTGCCGTCTCTGCAGAGTCTTCTGTAGGCAACCGTCCACGTTGGTGTTGCAGAGACAGCACAGAGTCCTTCCCTGTAGACTGAGCCTGGTCCTAACCCCTCCCTGGCTGGGCCCCTGCCCCCTTGGCCTGTCACGCACAGCCTCTGTGTCCGTGCCCAGTGGTCCATCCTGGGGCTGGCACACACAGTCTGGACTTCCAGGACCCTGGACGCCACACCTAAGAGACCTGGCTGCCGGACCTATAGAGACCTCTCCAGGCCCCTGGCTTGGCACCGGTGACCCAGGGCAGCCTGTCTGTCCCTTGCTGGGTGGACACAGGGGTCGACATCTGTACTCCTACAAACCTAAAACAGTAAAGCCGACCGGCTGGATGGCCTCGGGCAACTGTCTTAACCTCTCTGGGCCTGAGTAACCTCGTGTGTAAAGTGAGGATAAAAATAACACCCCCCCCCCCAGATTGTTGGAGGAGGAAGAGACACAGCTGTCACGTGCCAAGCACAGGACCCGGGTCTTGAATTAGAATTACTCCCTCCCTGGCACAGCAAGGCAGCCCTGGTGCCCTGATGGGGCACACAGAGCACTACTCACGGGCCCCCGGGTGTCAGGGGCGTGTCCTCCGGGCTGTCTGTGGAACCGTCCGGACTAGGAGTGGGGCGGGCATGTGCTGCCAGGAGCCCCTCTCAGTGCGGCCCTGCTTCGTGGTCACCCCAGAACAAGAACGTGGTGGTGGCTGACTTTGGGCTGGCACGGCTCATGGTGGAAGAGAAGACACAGCCTGAAGACCTGCGAAGCCTCAAGAAGCCAGACCGCAAAAAGCGCTACACGGTGGTGGGCAACCCGTACTGGATGGCGCCGGAGATGATCAACGGTGAGTGGGCCCCCCCCCCCCCGTCCTCCCGGGCCGGGGGTCCCAGGCAGGGCTGCAGCCCCCGCTGCCCAGCCCCCCCTCCCCCCCAGCTTCCTCCCTGGGTCCCGCAACTCGTTTCCCGTGCCACTGTCCCGCACGCCACCCGCTTATCACAGAGTCCTGGAGGTGGCAAGTCCAGTGTCCACGTCACTGGCCTGAAGTCAGGGGTCAACCGGGCTGGGGGAGGTCCCGCTTTCTCTCCAGCTTCTAAAGGCTGCCTGGCTCCATCAGAGGCCCTTCCTCCATCAGAGGCCGGGACCCTGGCACCTTGTCGGACGTCTGTGTCCGTTGTCCAGTCTCCTTCCGTGCCTGCCTCCCTCCTGAGGACCTTTTGCGGTTGTATCGCAGGTCCTCTCCCTATCTCCAGATCCTTAACTCAGTCACACCAGCAAGTCCCCTGCAAGGTGACATCTTCTCAGGGCCCAGGGATCAGGTGGCGGACAGCCTGGCCCACCCGGGGCCTCTCTCCCATTCGGTTTCTTTTTTATCGGGCCTGTCACATGATGACTACATATGACACCCCAGGTGACACCCAACACAGGCAGGTGACATTCAGACAGAGGGCAGGCAGAGCCGGGGGCATCTCGGTGCCAGCACTGACCAGAGTTAACATAGCCCTCCATATCTCCCCTCCCCCCCCCCCCAGCAACTTAACCTGCAGAAGGGGGCTAAATCCCTACCTTTAAGGGTTTACTGTGAGGTCCTGCCGCATCTGACACATGAGGGCGGCCGTACTGGCTGCTTTTAACATCACGAGGTTAGATGTATCACCCCCCCCCCCCACAGCTGAGGAAACTGAGGCCCAGAGAGTCTGTATCAGCTCCTGGGAGCGCTGTTAACAAATTACCACAAACCGGGTGGTTTAAAACAACAGACATTTATTCCCTTGTAGTTCTGGAAGCCAGAGGTCTGCAATCCAGGAGAGCCCCGCTCCCTCCAGGGATTTCTGGGGAGCACCCACTCCTTGCGGCTTCTGGCTTCTGGTGGCTGCCCTGGCATTCCCGGGCTCGTGGCCACGGCCGCCTCTCCCTGTGTGTCGTCCTCCTCAGTCTCTCTTACGATGTTTGCAACGGTACCTAGAGGCCGCCCCCGGATGATCCAGGATTATCTCATCTCAAGATCCTTTTAATGACCATATTTGCAAAGACCTTTTTTCCAGTGAAGTAATGGTCACAGGTTCCAGGGGTTTGACATGGGTAGTTTTGGGGGTCACCGTGTGGTCCATGACTTGTCCAGAGTCACACAGCTGGTGGGTGGCCGAGCTGGGCCTGGAACCCCCCCCCAGGCAGGGCTCTCATCCTCACCCCGCAGAGGTCTGCTCAGACCTGGCGGGGGCGGGAACACAGGGACCTAAGCCCTGGTCCCACGGCAGTCCAGTTGCTCGCTACTTTCTCCTGGTCCCACCCTGCTGGCCCCCAACCCAGCCTCACCTGCTGACAGCCGATCTCTCCATCCAGGCCGCAGCTACGATGAGAAGGTGGATGTGTTTTCCTTTGGAATCGTCCTGTGCGAGGTAGGTGGGGGTGGGTGGCTGTTGGCCTCGGGCTTGGGGCTCCTGGGAACCTGCAAGCTTGGGGCGGGGGCGGGGGGGGGGCGGTGCAGTGGTCAGGCTGGCCCCAGACCAAGTGTGACCTGCCCTCAAACCCACCTGGTTGGCGTCAGTCCCAGCGGCCCCCCACCCCCACCGCGGGTAACCGCTGGGCCTTGTGCTGGACAGATCATTGGGCGGGTGAACGCTGACCCTGACTACCTACCCCGCACCATGGACTTTGGCCTCAACGTGCGAGGCTTCCTGGACCGCTATTGCCCCCCAAACTGCCCGCCGAGCTTCTTCCCCATTACCGTGCGCTGCTGTGATCTGGACCCCGAGAAGAGGTAAGTGGGGCCGGGGGCTCAGCCCGGAGCAATCCTTAGGGGTGGGGCCGCCCCCCCCCCCCATCTGGCAGCACAGACCCCACTATCCCGCCCACCTGTCACCCCAGACCCTCCTTCGTGAAGCTGGAACAATGGCTGGAGACCCTCCGCATGCACTTGGCCGGCCACCTGCCACTGGGCCCGCAGCTGGAGCAGCTGGACCGGGGCTTCTGGGAGACCTACCGGCGTGGCGAGAGTGGACTGCCTGCCCACCCCGAGGTCCCCGACTGACCCCGGCCCACCCAGCCGCCCCCGTCCCCACCTGCAGAGAATCCACCCAGCACCAGACTCCTCTGCGGGCGGCAGCCGGCTGTGGAGCCCTCAGCTGGGCAGCAGGCAGGCAGGCTCCTCCCCGGCGCCGGGCCCTGACTTGCCTTCTCCTACCCTGCGGGCCGTGGCCCCTTTGCCCCGTCTCTGCCCCCGGCCCCGGCGCTGGCCTGGCTGCACACACACCGTCACCTCACCCTGCCTTACCTCTGTGTTGGTGGGGCCGCCCCCTCTCGCTTCTCTTTGCATGAGCCGGAGGACCCATCCCGCACCCCATCGCCCCCGGCCGCTCTGTGCACACCCCACCTGTCCGCAGCTACTCCGAGGCTGGGCTGGCAGACGGCCTTAGACCGGGCCCGGTAACGGCTGGGGACGTGGGAGGGCGCGGAACAAGGGAGAGGCCAAGCTCCTGGGGTCCTTCACCTCCCGGGGGGTGAGGTGTCTCGGCAGCAGGTATCGATAATTGCCCGAACCCCAAAACAGGGAGAGGTCAGCTCCTGCAGGGTGGAATTCCCCGGGGGCTAAGCAGCAGGCCTCTCTCGCTCTGGATCTTTTCATTTCTTTATTGAAGCCACTTTAGTGAGAAGCAGGTACCAGGCCTCAGGGTGAAGGGCGGGCCCACTGAGGGAGAAGGGGAGTAGTTGGGTCCCTGGGTCAGAGCCGCTGGGAGGAGCCGCAGAGGGACGCTGGGCAGAGCGGACGAGGCAGGCGTCCACCAGCAGCCCGACCCCTGCAGTTCATCTCCGTGCCCCTCCGGGCTTCTCCCCAGGCTCCCTGCCCTCCCCACGGCCCTCAGTCCTCTGGGTTCTTCCTGTGTAATCTATTTTTTAAGAAGAGTTTGTATTATTTTTCATACGGCTGCAGCAGCTGCTGCCGGGGGGCTTGGGGTTTTATTTTTCTGGCGGGCGGGGGTGGGGGGGCCATTTTGTCACTTTGCCTCAGTTGAGCATCTAGGAAGTATTAAAACTGTGAAGCCTTCTCAGTGCACTTTGAAACTGGAAAACAATCCGAACAGGCCCATGGGACCGCGAGTCCAGGGGGTGGGACACGTCCCCGCCGTCCAGGAATCGTGATGTCTAAGGAACAAAACCCAGACCCAGAACAATAAAATAAATTCCATACTCCCCATCCGGGTTCCAAGTTGCCATGTGTGTCTGGGGCTCCGAGGAAACAGGACAAGAACAGAATTTCGTGACTAGGAGTCTGGTGGGAAGATGAGAGTCGGGGGCAGGTGGGGACAGGCAGGAGGGACGGGCAGGTGGGGACGGGCAGGAGGGACAGGAGCAGGTGGGGACGGCCAGGAGGGACAGGGGCAGGTGGGGACGGGCAGGGAGGGACAGGGGCACGTGGCGATGGGCAGGGAGGGACAGGGGCACGTGGGGACAGGCAGGTGGGGACGAGCAGGAGGGCCAGGCACAGGGCAGCAGTGGAGGCCTGGCCGGATGAGATACTATGGAATGTATTGCTTTCATTTAATGTTTTCTTCTTTCTAAACCTTAAGGGATCCCATCAGGAAAACCACACTAGCTTTTTCAAATAGAGGGCACTTAATCCTGGGAATTATTTTGCTTTTTTTTTTTTTTTTTTTTTTTTTTTAGAGAGAGCATGTGCACAAGCCGGGGAGGGGCAGAGAGAATCCCAAGCAGGGGCTCGATCTCAGGAATCATGAGATCATGACCTGAGCCGAAATCAAGAGTCGGACACTTAACCAACTGAGCCACCCAGGCACCCCCATCCAGGGAACTGCTTATATAGTGGTCGAAAGACAGCGGAAGGGCAAAAAGTAGATACTGTGATGACCCAGAGATGGTGAACTTTGGAAAGCAGCTACCACCCCCTGGCAGGGGCACTTAGGGCAAGAGGGGTTACTTTAGTGATCAGGTGTTGGCATAGCAAAGCAGCGCTTAAACTCAGTGGCCCAGAAGAACAGTAATCGCTCGTGGCTGACAACTTCTCTATAAGAACTGGGAGCAGCTTGGGTGAGTGGTTTTGGTCTGGGGTCTCTCCTGAGGTTGTGGTCACATACCGTCTGGGGCTGCAGTCCTTTGAGGGTGTGACCAGGGCTGGACTCCCAAGGACCTTGTATGGGGCTCACTCACAGAGCTGCAAGTTGATGCTGGCTGGTGACCAGAGGCCTCAGTCCCTCTCAGGGCCCCTCCCCAGTGCTCCTTGAGTGTCCCTGTGGCATCCTCTAGAGTGAGCCTCCCAAGAGAGCAAACCGGGAGCTCCACTGCCTTCTATGACCTAATCTCAGAAGTCACAGCATTACTTCTACCATGTTCCATTGGTCACACAGGTCAACCCTAAATCAGTGTGAGAGGGGACTACCCGAGGCCACAAATACCTGTACCAGAAGGGGAAAATAAGGGTAATCTTGGAAGGGGGCTAGGACCTTGGAGGGAGGAGCCCTTGGAACCAGTGTTTGGATTTTTTGATATGTTGGGACAAAGGGTTGGATTCTAAGCAGTCGATGCTGGAACTTCTAAGAAGGTGGGTACAAAGCTGATACGTGCTGGAGCTAAAACCCACTGCTGCTGACGAGTGCTGGAGAGCACAAGCAAGTCCCTTCCTATGTCTCACTTCCGGGTCTCCCTCAGCTCACCCTTGTTAGCAGGCCCACTTTCACAGGAAACCTGCTGGCAAGGAAGCCTGGGAAATGTAGTTCTCGGTAATCCACCAACAGCATCACAGAACAGAAAGCGGAGTGGGCCTGGGGCTGAGATACAGTAACCAGCACAGTCCACCCCTTTGGCTACCCATCACCCATACACACCTTCCTACCACACTCGATCTCCATATGAGTCTCACAATTTTGTGCTTTGACCCCAACAAGGAGCACGGATGCTTTGTACACAGATGCGTCATTCTCTTCCGAAAGGGGAGGGACAACAACATGCTAGAGACACCGTATCCATCGACCTGTGTTAATTCCAAGCAGAATTCCACTTGAGTATTCCCTGTAACTGAAAGACTTAAATAGTGAAGTTCACCATCAAGATCAATATGTTGACATCAAATAAGGAAAATGGTGTGGGAAGGAAAAGTTAGTTGAAGGACACACAGCAAAGAAAATATGTAAGGGCACCTGGCTGGCTCAGTCGGTAGAGCATGTGACTCTTGATCTCAGGGTCATGAATTAAGGCCCCACGTGGGGCATAAAGCTCAGTTTAAAAATATTTTTTAAAAAGAGTAAGAAAGTAGGGGTGCCTGGGGGGCTCAGTCAGGTGAGTGTCCGACTTCAGCTCAGGTCATGATCTCATGGTTCATGGGTTCACGTTGGGCTCTGTGTTGACAGTTCAGAGCCTGGAGCCTGCTTCGGATTCTGTCTCCCTCTCTCTCTGCCCCTCCCCTGCTCTCACTCTATCTCTCTGAAAAATAAATAAACATTAAAAAATATATTGTGTAAAAGCAAGAATCTTCAACGAAGTATTAGCAAATACAATCCAGGAATATATAAAAATAATGTACTATGACCAAGTAGGGTTTATCCCAGGAGTGTAATAGTGGTCCAGGAGTTTAAAAGTCAATCCATGGAGGGGCGCCTGGGTGGCTCAGTTGGTTAAGTGTCCAACTCTCGATACCAGCTCAGGTCATGATCTCATGGTTCATGAGATCGAGCCCCATGTCGGGCTCTGTGCCGACAGCATGGAGCCTGCTTGGGATTCTCTTTCCACCCCCCTCTCTGTCCCTCCCCAATAAATACATAAACTTTAAAAAAATAAAATAATTTATATGTCATTTATATTTACAGGAAAGAAACGAAATATAATAATACAGTAGATTAAAAGGATGGAACGACATATACCACAAAACACTGATTTTTTAAAATTTTGTTTAAGTTTATTTTGAGAGAGAGAGAACGAGTCGGGGAGGGGCAGAGAGAGAAGGGAGAGAACTCCACACAGGCTCCCTGCTGTCAGGGCAGAGCCTGACTTGGGGCTCGAAATCATGAACCGTGAGATCATGAGCTAAGCCAAGATCAAGAGTTGGACAGTTAACTGACTGAGCCACCCTGGCGTCCTGATTTTTTTTTTTTTTTTTAAAGCTGGCTTGGCTATATTTAGTTTCAATTCAATTAATATCAAAGTAGTCTTCAGAACTGAAAATGATTAAGGATAAAGAACAAATTAAATAATGATAAAAGAGCCACCTAACCAAGAGGGCATAACTATCTAAAATGTGTATGCATCTAAAAACATTGTTTTGAAATACATGAAGCAAAAACAGCTAGAACTGAAAGGAGAAATCAACGTAACACCCACTTTCCAGCCATGTGAGGTAGTGCCTTTGAATAGACCCTCTAGCCTAGTCAAGCCCTCAGCCGACCGTGGCCCCAGCCAGTCTCACGACTGCAAGCTTAGGAGACACCCTGAGTCAGCACAGATGAGTCACTTCTGAATTCCAGGCCCTAAGAAACTATGAGATAAATGTTGATTATTTTAAGCCACTAAATTCTAGAATAATTTGTGACGTAGCAACAGCTGATACAGCCACCATAAAACCTATCTGGGGGCACCTGGGTGGCTCAGTCGGTTGAGCTCAGGTCATGACTTCGGCTCAGGTCACGATCTCAACAGCTCATGGGTTCACGCTCCGCATCTGGCTCGCTGCTGTTGGTGTGGAGCCTACTTTGGATCCTCTGTCCCCCTCTTTCTGCCCCTCCCCTGCTTGCGTTCTCCCCCCAAAATCAGTAAATATTTTAATTCATTAATTAACTGACAAATCTGTCTGGTTCTTTGAGCATGACTTGGGCTGAGAATTTAAAGCCCCAAGCTAATCCTTCTCTTCCTGTAACTCTGCAGGGCAGTGAGGATAGCCAGCCCACCTCACCATCCTAACAGTTTTCCTTGGCCATTTGTTTCCACACCACATCGGGTTACCTAATTGGGTTAACTAACTCATGAGTCCAAGGTCGAAAACCTAACCAAATCATAACTCATGGGTTCAAGGTCGAAAACCTAACCAAATCAATTTCACAATCCCACCTTTGAAGGTCTCTTTCTCTTGCCCGTGATTTCCTTCTAACTTCTGACCACGGGAGGAAGCACTAAAGGGACTTTGTAAAATACACAAAGGGGAGAAAGGCCTTCCTTCCAGTTTGCCACTGGTTGTATTTTCTCAAGTAGCAGCAAGCACTTGGCTTCTGCCCCTAGCTACCTGCAACATGCATAGTCCCAGCTGCCTAAAGCTCTCTCTCGAGTAGTCCAAGCATCGGCAGCAGGACACCACCTTCTCAGCAGTTTGGGCACCACCCAAGGGCACATCCTTTCCTTAGGGTTCTGAACACCAGCTGCATTTCATGGAGATACCGCTTAGAGCTTTGGGCCCTGGTAAATTATCAGTTTTGGTTTCCATTATCCAGACTAGTCTCTGATTGCTACAGTACTTGGTACCAGGAGTAGGGCTGAAATATTTGCTGGATAAGTTCATGGATAAAATCATGTGTAATTGAACTTACAAGATCTAGGACTCCCGGCTGCCATCTTACCCTCAGGATGAACAGCTGAATTATTCATTCAATAATTACATCATCCATCATTCAACATTTACTCTCTGTTTATGTTAACCTCTTGACCTCTCCATCGAACAAGTCCATCAACCCTTTGTACGCCCAGTTCTTAGCATTATAAATTTAAATGAGACTCAGACTTCACAACCCTCTGTTTGAATAAGAAATCCAATCAATCTGGAGTTTTATTAAATTTTTGTAGGTAGGAAAAGGAAAACAAAGCGTCAACGATTCTTTCCTGACTTAACAAAAAGAAACTTAATTATTTATATCTTCTATATACATGAAAAGAATACACAACAAATTAAACATTATTACAAGGACAACAAGTTATCAAATAAGATAACAAGAATGCAGACTTTGGGGGATTAATGGTTAAAGCTCACAGTAAAAAACCCTGAAGCCCGGGTGTCTTAAAAAACTCATTTGAACAAATTGAACTTCTAGAAAAGGATTATACATCTGCACACTCTCACGTCGGGCTGGAGTACAGAAATGATATTTTTGTGATGCTCTCAACTTACTTCATCAGAAACGGCTTTATAACATTCCATATCTGCATTTCTGCAGCTTAAGGACACTAAGCTATAAAATTTTATAGCTACGATTTTTCTTTATTAGCAGCTTTTCCAAGCCTCCTGTCCAGGACTCTATTAATTAGCGAGGGGGGGGGGGGAAAGACCAAATAAGCCTAAAATATAAAATACAGAAAGCAAACTGCCAAGATAATTTTTAGGTAAAATTTATACACAGCAAAATGCACAAATCTTAAGTGCATAATTGGAAGAATAATAAATGCACGCACCCACGTAGCTCCCATGCCAATCAAGGTAGAGAACATTTCCCTATCTCCAGAAAGTTCCCTTGGGGCTTTCCCTATCAATCCCCACCATTACCACCCAAGAGGCAACCATTGCTATGATTTTTATCACCCTAGAGCACATTTTCCAGGTCTTGAACTTCAAGTAAATGAAATCAGACAGCATGTACTTTTTAACGTCTGGCCTCTTTTGTTCGACCTAATTCTTTCCAGGTGTATCCATGCTGTTGAGTATAGTTGTATTTTATTCTCTGCATTGCATTATTTGTATCCTATTGTTTGAATGTACTACTATTTGTTTCTGAGTTCTGTTAATGGACAAGTTGGTTGTTCCTGGGTTTGGGTTTCCACATACGAGCCATTATAAGGACCTATGTTTTCATTTTTATTGAATAAATACCCAAGAGTGCAATTGCTGGGTCCTGGTATGTTTATGCTTCACTTTATAAGAAACTGCCTACTGCCAGGGGTGCCTGGATGGCTCAGGCATTAAGCATCTGACTTTGGCTCAGGTCATGATCTCATGGTTCGTGAGTTCGAGCCCCACGCTGGATGAACATGAGCTCCGCTTCTCTCTTTCTCCCTCTGCCCCTCCTGGGATTCTCTCTCTCTTTCTCTGCCCCTTGCTCACTTATGCTCTCTCTCTCTCTCTAAGAGAGAAAGAGAGAAAGAAACTGACAAAGTGACTGTACCCTTGTTAGTTTCCTCCAGCCATGGCTGGGGGTTCTCCTTTCTCTGCATCTTTAAGGGCAGTACGCATATCATCAGTCTCTCTGCTTTTAGCCATCGGCATCTCATAGTGAACTTAATACGCATTTCTCTGGTGACCAATTATGTTGAGCATCTTATTTGCTTATCTGCCACCTGTGTATTTCCTTTGGCCAAGTACCTGTTCAAAATGTTTGCCATTTTTAGGGCACCTGGGTGGTTCGGTTGGTTAGTCGTCTGACTTTGGCTCAGGTCACGATCTTTCATTTTTTGAGTTTGAGCCTGCAACGGGCTCTCTGCCAACAGCACAGAGCCCAATTCAGATCTTCTGTCTCCCTCTCTCTGTCCCTCCCCAACCCGCTCTCTTCCTTTTTGTCTCTCAAAAATAAATTTAAAAATAAATAAAAATGTTTGCCATTTCCTATTGGTTACATTCTTCATATTATTGAGTTGTAAGAGTTCTTTATATATTCTGGAATTAGAGTCCTTCATCCATTTGTTGAAAAGCTACCCTTTCCCTGCTTCTTATATTTTGACGCTCTTGTATTGGGTGTTTACAGATTTTGGATAGCTGTGTCGTCTTTTCTTTTTTTAATGTTCTATTTTATTTTTGAGAGAGAGAGAGAGCATGAGCAGGAGAGACACACACACAGAATGCAAAGCAGGCTCCAAGCTCTCAGCACAGAGCCCAACGTGGGGCTCAAACCCACGAAGCATGAGACCATGACCCGAGCCGAAATTGGACGCTTAACCGACTGAGCCACCTACCAGCCACAAGAATAGTTGTGTCTTCTTAATGAAGGGACCGTTTTATCATCAGGAAATGCCCTTTGTCTCTGTTTTAATGTAGCCATTTCCACCTTTCTTATGGCAGTGGCTACATGGTGTATCTCTTTACTTAGTGGTTACATGATATGTCTTTTTACCTGTTTGAACTTTCAACCTGCACCTCTTGTAAAAGGCATATGAGTTGGTTTTCTTTTGTCATTCAATCTTTCAAACTCTGCCATTAATAACATTTTACCCTCTTACATTTAATATCATTATTAACATGATAGTTATTGCTTCCCACCTTCGTTCCTGTGTTCTTTTCTTGCCTTCTTTTGGATTAAGTTCTTTGTTTTTGCTTTTGTTTTTAGAATTCCATTTTATCTCCTTCTTCGGCTTTTTAGTTATCCTTCTCTGTATATTTGATTGATTGCTCTAGAGATGACAAAACTAACCGTTAACTCAGTTTACCTTGAATTAATGTTTGTTTCACACATAATATAAGGACCTTCCCCAAATGTAACTCCGCTAACTTTTCCCATCCTTTGTACAATTACTGTAGTAGGTGTTACTTCTACGCATGCTAGTTATAAGCCTCACCATGCACTATTAGTATTTTTTTGCTTTGAACACCAGTTTCCTTAAATAAATCAAGACGAGAAATCAACACGTTTCCTTAAATAAATCAAGACGAGAAAAAAAAAATAGCCTTTACTTTTACCTATATAGTTATAATTTGTGGTTCTCTTCGTTCTTTCCCTTCGATCTTTTTCCATCTGGTAGCATTTCCTCTCCGATAAACAGCCTCTTGCGATTTCATAGTGCCTGTCTGCTAAAGACGAATTTTCTCTACTTTTATCCAAAGAGTTGTATTTTACCTTCATTTTTGAAAACTGTTTCCACGGGGCATAGAATTCCAGGCAGACAGGTTGTATTTTCAGCTTTTGCACATTGTCCTTCTATTGTCTTCTGTCATCCACCCATTGTGATCAGGTGTTAGCCATTATTCCTATTCTCTTGCGCGTTCTTTTTCCTTTGTCTCTTTTTTAGATTTGCTCTTTCCCTTTGGATTTCAGCAGCCTGACTCTGGTTGGCTTAGATGTGATTCTCTTGGCATTTATCCAGTTTGGGCTTCATGAAGTTTTTTTAATCTATCGGTTAAGGTTCTTCATCATCAAAGCTGGAAACGCTGGTTCACATCCAGTATAGCCGAGTAAGCACTCAACAAACCTGACATTCCCACAGGTAACAACTGAAAACTCTAGACAAATATTTGCAAATAGCAGGAAGGCACTGGAGGGTGAACCAAGGCAGATTCTGAAGAGGAGTTAAAAATTGGAAGAAGGGACTGGCACAGTGTGTCTTCTATTCTTAGAGCTTTCAGTCTGAGGTCAAGACAGTGTCATATCGTAAGGGCTCTGTCCAATCTAAAATTAATCTTTCTGGCTTGAAGAACCTGAGGACAGTATTTGGGTCAAACACAGCTGATGGAAAGTAAGGGAGAACTGTGAAACGAAGAGATCCAGGGGAGTCCCAGTCTCCCCAAATCTCTGACTGATCCCTACACCATGCCTACCAGGGCAGATTCAAGGCAGACAAAAGAACTGAACTGATATTTCAGTTGCTGCCCAAAAGATAAGAGTTTGAATTTGAGTGCACCAAATTAACTGCCTGGTTAAAAAAAAAAAAAAAAAAAAATCAGGGGCACCTGGGGGGCTCAGTCAGTTAAGCATCCAACTCTTGGTTTCGGCTCAGGTCATGATCTCACGGTTCGTGGGTTTGAGCCCCAAGTCAGGCTCCATGCCTAACAGCATGGAGCCTCTTAGGATTCTCTCTCTCCCTCTCCCCTGCTCTCTCTCCTTCTCTCTAAATAAATAAACAAACAAGCAAACTTAAAAAAAAAATCAACACAGGAAATCTCTCCAACATAATAGTCACAAATTTAATCTAAAATCTAAAATCTTCAGCATACAACAAACAAGAAAACATGACCAATCTCAAGAGAAAAGAAAATCCTCCAAGGCCTTCCCATGTTGACCCAAATGTGGACGTCAGCCCTATAATATTTTATTTCAAAGTAGCTATTATAATTATGCAAAAAAAAGTAAAGGAAGATATTTTCACAATAAATTAAAAAATGGGAAATCTTAGCAGAGACATGGATACTATGAAAAAGAAGCAAATGGAAATTCTAGAATGCAAAAATAAAATATCTGAAATAAAAAATCCACCAGATGGGCTTAATAGCAGAATGGAGACGATCAGAGAAAATCCGTGAACTTGAAGATACATCAATAGAAGTTATCCGATTTGAAAAACACAAGGACAACATACTTTTAAAAACATGGGCAGAGCCTCAGAGACCTGTGAGACGATCTTTTCTTTTTTGTAATGTTTATTTTTGAGAGAGTACGTGTGCACAAGCAGGGGATGGTTGGAGAGGGAGGGAGACAGAGGATCTGAGGCAGGCTCTGTGCCATCAGCACAGAGCCCGACGCGCATCTCCAGCCCACGAACCGTGAGTTCATGACGGAGCTGAAATCAAGAGTTGGATGCTTAACCAACTGAGCCACCCAGGCATCCCTCTTGAGGTTTTCTGGACACCTTACCGTGTCATCTGCAGATAGAGGTAGTTTTAACTGTTCCATTCCAGTCTGGATGACTTTGTGTTTCCTCCACAATTGCCCTGCCCAGACCTTTCGATACAGTGTTGAATGCAAGTGGTGAGAACAGACGTCTTTGTCTTGTACTAGCCTTTCACCATCATGTGTGATATTAAGCTGTGCCTTTTCTCAGGCTGAGAGAGTTTTCCTTCATTCCGAGTGTGTTTGGGGATTTTTATCATAAAAGCGGTTATTGAGTTTTGTCAAATGCTTTTTCTGCATCTCTTGAGGTGATCACATGGGGTTTGTAGACAATCTTTTAAATGGAAAACAGAGTTTCGGATACTATGTGGTTTGCATGCAAATATTAACTTTCTCTTTCATAAAAAACCTGACAAGTTGGTCGCTTACGTTAGCAGTATAAAATAGAGGCAAAAGCTAATGGCTTTTCAGCAAAATGCTGTCTATGCAACAATCGTATCAGAAATACTTAGTCATTGCATGCGCTGAACTGTGAAAGAAAATTCACCAACTGTGTTGTTTTCCACGTGGCACCTGGCCTTCGGTAATCAGAAATAAGCATTTCCCGAGGCGCCTGGGTGGCTCAGTCGGTTGAGTGTCCAACTTCGGCTCAGGTCATGATCTCACGGTTAGTCGGTTTGTGGGTTCGAGCTTCACGTCGGGCTCTGTGCCGACAGCTCGGAGCCTGGAGCCTGAATCGGATTCTGTGTCTCCCTCTCTCTCTGCCCCTCCCCTGCTCATGCTCTGTCTCTGTCTCAAAAATAAATGTAAAAACATCAAAAAAACAAAATAAGAGGAGGGGTGCCTGGGTGGCTCAGTGAGTTAAGCAACTGACTTCAGCCCAGGTCATGATCTCACAGTTTGTGGATTCCAGCCCCGCATCAGGCTCTGCGCTGACGGCTCGGAGCCTGGAGCCTGCTTCGGATTCTGTGTCTCCCTCTCTCTCTGCCCCTCCCCTGCTCACTCTCTGTCTCTCTCTCAAAATAAATAAACATTTTTAAAAAAGCATTAAGTACCTGGGATTTATGCTGGAATTGATTTGGAAGTCAAACACACAAGTCTCCTTTTAAAAAGAATGTTTTATGGTCACAATTACTTCAAAACGTGACTACATTAAAATAATCTGACATATCATGCTTTAGCAATTACGGAAGTGTGATTTTTGACACATGGTGATTTTAAAAGTTAGGCAAATCTAAAATGCTAAAAGATGGCAACAACTGTTCCTCTGTTTAAGTCTGGGGCGCTGCAAAATGTAAGTAATAGTTTTCTTTTTTAAAGTTTATTTATTACTTTTCAGGGAGAAAGAGAGCGCAGGGGAGAGGCAGAGAGAGAGAGGGAAAGAGAGAATCCCAAGCAGGCCCCACACTGTCAGTGCAGAGGCCAGATCAGGGCTCAGACTCACAAAACCATGAGATCATGACCTGAGCCAAAACCAAGAGTTAGATGCTCAACCGACTGAGCCACCCAGGCGCCCTGGAAGAGTTTTCTATGAACATAATCAGCCTGTAATACGACACTCTAAATCAGAAAGACTTATGGAAATACATATCTAAAGAAGGCAATTCTTGGGGCGCCTGGGTGGCTCAGTCTGTTAAGCGTCCGACTTCAGCTCAGGTCGTGATCTCGCCGTCCGTGAGTTCGAGCCCCACGTCGGGCTCTGTGCTGACAGCTCAGAGCCTGGAGCCTGCTTCCGATTCTGTGTCTCCCTCTCTCTCTGCCCCTCCCCCACTCGCACTCAAAAAAAATAAATAAGCTCTCTAAAAAATAGATAAATATTAAAAAAAAAAAAGACAATTTAAAGCAGGCAATTCCTTCTCCAAATTACAAAATTTTGGCAAATCAACACAGCACTTTAGAATACAATGAAACGATGTTGCAATCGGTGGATTCATGTGTCACTCCAATGGTCATTTCGACTGCAAAAATACCATTTAAGTACGAAACCAAGTTACTACCTTTGCATCAGAGTGTATGGCAGAGCCAGTTGTCTTACACAAATTAATATGGTTTTTAAAATTATGTAATTTCCTTCTTTTAGAGTGTGTTCCATCTTGTAAGCGGCTGAGTCAACGCAGCAGAGCAATTATGTATATATAAAATGGGCTCTGCTTGCTGCTGAGGTTGGTCCCAAACCACTCACGAAAAGTTCTAAAATTTTACTTTAAGAAGCTCAAACATGCCGGGGCGCCTGGGTGGCTGAGTCAGTTAAGCATCCGACTTCGGCTCAGGTCATGATCTCGCGGTTCACGAGTTCGAGCCCCGCATCAGGCTCTGTGCTGACAGCTTGGAGCCTGGGGCCCGCTTCGGATTCTGTGTCTCCTTCTCTCTGCCCCTCCCCAGCTTGTGCTCTGTCTGTCTCTGTCTCAAAGATAAATAAACACTTAGAAAAAAAAAAAAAAAACATTAAAAAAAAAAAAGAAGCTTAAACTTGCCAAACACAAATTAAAGTGAATTTTCCAAGTGTTGGTAAGTCTTCCATAAACAGGGAAGCCCTCAATGTAGATGATATACATAGTTCTCTCTCTTTTTTTTTTTTTTTTTTGAACCAATGTAACCTATTCCAGTTCAAATATCACTGGCTTATTTTTCCTGCTTTTCTGTGCTGGCTTGTACTGCCTATAGAATGTTGAACACACATGGCAAAAGTAAGCACGCTTTTCTTGTCTCTAATTTTAAATTTTGGTTTTTTTCAATGTTTATTTTTTGAGACACAGAGAGACAGAGCACGAGCAGGGGAGGAGCAGAGAGAAAGGGAGACACAGAATCTGAATCAGGCTCCAGGCTCCGAGCCGTCAGCACAGAGCCCGACGCGGGGCTCGAACCCACGAGCCGTGAGATCTTGACCTAGGTCGAAGTTGGACACTTAAGCGACTGAGCCACCTAGGCGCCCCTCTAATGTATTCATTTTTATGCATCCAGTTGGATTCTGTTGGCTGAGAGGTTTTGATGATACCTACACGCATAATTCGGAAGAAGATGGCCCTCTACCTTTATCCTGCAGTCAGTCCTTGCTTTGTTTTGCATTGAGCTCATACTAACCTCATAGAATCTGTGTGTACTGTTCCTTTTTCTTTTTCTCTATTTCCAAAAGAGTATGTATTATGCATTGGTGCAATTCCTTGAACGTTTAGCAGAAGTCATCCACAAAGCTGTTATGAGTGTTGCATTTCAGGAAGATTTAAAATGCCATTCAAGAAAAAGACCGTTAAATAGAAACAATCCCTCTATTTTTTTTTTAAATTTTTTTTTTCAACGTTTATTTATTTTTGGGACAGAGAGAGACAGAGCATGAACGGGGGAGGGGCAGAGAGAGAGGGAGACACAGAATCGGAAACAGGCTCCAGGCTCCGAGCCATCAGCCCAGAGCCCGACGCGGGGCTCGAACTCACGGACCGCGAGATTGTGACCTGGCTGAAGTCGGACGCTTAACCGACTGCGCCACCCAGGCGCCCCAACAATCCCTCTCTTTAAAGTCTCCCATCGAAGGGCGCCTGGGTGGCTCAGTCAGTTGAGCATCTGACTCTTGATTTCGGCTCAGGTCATGATCTCACAGCTCGGTTCGTAAGACCGAGCCCCGTGTCGGGCTCTGTGCTGACAGCACAGATCCTGCGTGGGATTCTCTGTCTCTCCTCTGTCTGCTCCTCCCCCACTCACACATGTGCACACACGCTCTCTCTCTCTCTCAAAATAAGTAAGTTAATGTTTTTAAAAAAAACCACTTCGACTGCTAGGTGAAGAATATGTTGGAAACCGGCGAACAGTGAGACTTTAGGCACGGAAGTCAGTAAGAGACATTCATGATAATCCATGAGAAACGCAGTGGGGGCTTATGCCAAGATGGTGGCAGTCGACAGTAGGATAAAGAGAAATGTATGATACTGTCTTTTGTTGTTGCTGTGTTCACCCAGATATTACACATAATTAATGGAAAATCTGGACGTTTATCATCAAAGGTAGATATTGAATGAAGAATCACAAAGCACATGAGGTGCCTGGCTGGCTCAGTCAGAAAAGCATGTGACTCTTAAGCTTGAGGTCGTGAGTTCAAGCCCCATGTTGGGTGTAGAGATGACTAAAAATAAATGAGTAAACTTAAACCAAAAACCACGATGGAATACCACTTCGTACCCACGCTAGGATGACTATCACTAAAAGGACAGGCACTAAGAAGCACTGGGGAGGTTGTAGAGAAAAACGGACCCTTCATACGCTGCTGGTTGGAAGGTTACATGGTACAGCCAGCTTGGAAAAGAGCTGGCAGTTTCTCAGAGTGAACTGAAAAGATGTCTACACAAAATCTTGGACACCAATGTTCACAGCAGTATTATTCATAATAGTCCCAAAGTGGAAATAACCCCAATATCCATCAACCGGTGAAGAGATAAACAGGGGGTATACCCAGACAAGTGGAATATTATTCGACGATGAAAAGGAATAAAGTACTCACGTTCGCTACAACATGTACTCGCCTCGAGAACATACTAAGTGAGAGAACACAGTCACAAAAGGCCATATGTTACGTGACTCCAATTACATGAAATGTGCAGATTAGACAAAGAAAGGAGGGAGGGAGGCGCAAGAGGGAGGGAGAATGCTAACGGGTAAGGAATTTTTTCGATGGGAGGGCATGAAAACGATCTAAAATTAGATCCTGCTAATGGCTGTACAACCTGTTAACATATTAAAAATCACTGGATGACATACATTAAATGGGTGAATTATATCATATGTGAATTATCTCAATAAAGCCCCTTAAAAATTATTTTGATTTTTTGAAAATTTATTTAAGTAATCCCTACACCCAACATGGGGCGCAAACTCGCAACACCGAGATCAAGAGTCACGTGCTCCGCTGACTGAGCCAGTCAGGGGCCCCTACAATTTTTTTAATAAAATACCAATTTCTTTGATGATTTTCCATGTCACCTTGAGTTCCTTTTGATGATTTGCATTTTTTAATGTGTTTTTAAAGTTTGCTTATTTTGAAAGAGAGAGAGAGAGGGCTTGAGCAGGGGAGGGACAGAGAAAGAGGGAGAGTGACTCCTGAGCAGGCTCCACACTGTCAGCGCAGAGCCAGACGAGGGGCTCAAACTCACGAACCATGAGATCATCACCTGAGCTGAATCCAAGAGGCTAATGCTTAACCAACTGAGCCATCCATGCGCCCCTAATTTGCATTTGTCTAGGAAACTCACCATTTTGGCCTAAGATTTCTTTTTTTTTTTTTTTATGTTTTATTTATTTTGAGAGACAGAGACAGAGTGGGAGTGGGGGAGGGGCAGAGAGAGAGACACAGACTCTGAAGCAGGCTCCAGGCTCTGAGCTGTCAGCACAGAGCTCAATGCAGGGCTCGAACCCATGAACCGTGAGATTATGACCTAAGCCAAAGTCAGATGCTTAACCAACTGAGCCACCCAGGCACCCCTAAGATTTCTAATTATTGTTAGAAAAGGATGGATAGTTTAAATCTCTGCTCTCTGTCCCCTTTATCATTTCTAAAAGTGTTAACTTGTGCCTCGTATTTTTCTGGTAATTTTGCCACAGGTGTTTGTTTGTTTGTTTGTTTGTTTGTTTGTTTGTTTTGACGTATCTCCCTTACTGCTTATCTGTTTGGTGCTTCTTTAATTTCTGCCCTTCTATTTTCTCTGTATTCGCTCTGGTTTTCTTTTACTAAGTCTCTGAGGTTATTAGTTCACTGTTTCTTATTTAAATATATCTTATTCTCGGGGCGCCTGGTGGCTCAGCTGGTTAAGTGTCCAAATCTTGATTTTGGTTCAGGTCATGGTCTCATGGTTCGTGGATTTGAGCCCCACATCGGGCTCTGCAATGGCAGCAAGGACCCTGCTTGGGATTCTCGCCCCCCCGTCTCTCTCTGTCTTTCTCTGTCTCTCTCTCTCTCTCTGCCCCTGCCCTGCACACGCACACACTCTCTCTCTCAAAATAAATAAACATTAATAAAAAAATATATCTTATTCTCAAATACATATATTTATGGTTATATATATTTTTTAATATATAAAAAGACATTTTATTATTGTTTTGCTATCTAACAGTGAATATACTCAACTGCATTTTCTCAAATGGCAAATAAGACACAAGATAACATCTCTTTGATTCCTGAAAACCTCAATATCATCTGTCTTTGGGAGGATCCAGCTTCCTACGACGTCTATGATACTGTCCATGAGGATACCAACGGTGCTTAGTAGTAAAGAACATTTTGCTAAGTTGTTCTATCATAGGCCCTTGCTCAAAGGGTTCATTTTTTTCTTCTAGTCTGGTTTTCAGCACTTGATCATGTGTTTCTTCATTATTATGCACAGGATCTGGCTGTGGGATAGGTTTTGTTTGTTCATACGGAACGTCCACAGAAGGGCATACTGTCGTCCTGCCATCAGATGTCAAAGCAAGCTCTACTTTGCAATCGTAGTCGTCTGGAAGAGGCGAATACGTAGATTTATGACAAGCACAATATAAAGCTCCGTTTTGAATTGGAAATAAAATGTTTCCGGATAGTTCTGTCTGATATCACCCGTTTTACTGCCGCTAATACCATGGTGACTCAAGATGCTTATCCGGTGGTGTGAAAGAAGACGACCTGGAGAAACTGTTTTTAAAATCTGCTTCCAGGCGTACCTATTTTCATCCCTGACATACGCTCACTGCGAGCTCACCATCCTATGGCTATGTATTTTTAACGCACTCCCAATAGCCACAGCATACGGTTTTTACATTTAGTGTCTGTCTGTATTAGCTTCTGGTGGCTGCTGTAACAAATGGCCAAAAACTCGATGGCTTAAAATAACAGAAATTTTTTCTCACTGTTGTTCTCAACAGAACATCCAAAATCAGCATCTCTCTTTTGATATTTTCTACTTGATGAGTGACTATCATACTTTCCTTTCATCCTTTATGTGTTCCTTTAGTTCTTTGAACATATTTGTCATTGCTTTGTCAGTACTAAGTCCAGCATCTGGGCCCCCCTCCAACTCAAGTTCCTAGTTACTGCTTTTCTCCCTGTGTTTGGGCTATTCTCCTGTTTCTCTGCACATCACTCACACAGAGTTAGTGTGTCAGCTCTGCCGTGTATTTGCTGTATGATCTAGAGCAAGTGACTTTATCTCTCTGAGCCTTATTTTCCCCAAATGTGAGCTAGAAACTCCTCTGTGGGGAGGATTAAATGAGATCTGTCTTGTAATTTTCTGTCGAAGATGGGACATCTTAGATAATGTATTTCAGGCTTCTGAGCTCCCAGAGGTGCTGATTGTAGATTTCGTCATTCTTGTGGTCTGGTTGGTCATTTGGTGACTTGCCTGGACTAGTTCTGTATGTTTTGTCTTCCCCGCAGTGTGGGACAACCGAAGCCTCTGTTCAGTTTGCTTGCTTGTTTTGGTTCTTATTTTTGTTTTTAAACCAGCCTTCCTAGGGGTCACTCCTGGCTCAGCACAGCTTAGTGGCCAGTCATTAGTTGGTCAGAAGTTTTCCTTAAATACCTTGAAGGAGCACCTTCTTTCTGCCCTTTGCCAACTGGACCTTAGAGTGCGGGCTGGGGAACACAAAAGTCAGGCAGGCTACAAGTCTGACTTGGATTTTACTTTCTGCCTCATAGGCCCTCATGGTCAGCCAGGGATCCAGGGTTGAGTCCTCTCCGACATGTACACGCAGCTCTTAGTGTGTGTGCGCTTCTAGATCCCCAGGAATACGCTGGTGCTTCCCAAAGTCCCCCATGGCTATCTTGTGCCCCAGATCTTCTTAAAATTTTGGCTGGTCGCTTGCTTGTCCCAAATGGCATTGAAGCCTTAGGTGGCCATGACACTGGCCTTCCCCCAAAGCTTTGCCACTAATTGATATTATTTTCAACATCACCTCTCAATTGTGAATTTTTTTTTGCAGAGCTCCGAAATCAGGTCAGCCCCTCCAGCAGCAGTAAGACAGCCAATTCTCGTGGCTACCATGTCCTGGCCTTTGGGGGTGGGGGAAGGGAAACGGGAGTCACCTGGTAATACAATGTCACAGACGCCATTGTTATTACTGAGGCTGTCAAGTGTTTTGTTGAATTGCCTTTCAATTTGCTGTCTGCCTTTGGTTAACTTCCAGAGTACCGAAATGGTTGTTTTTGATAATTTTACCCATTCTTACCATTGCTTTTTTGAGCCAAGACCTTTGCCAAGATCTTGCTTCCGTCACTTGCCCTCATTCCTCACTCCTTTGTATGAGTACAAGTTTCTTCTTCCTGAAGTACATCATTAGCAATTCTTCCTGAAAGGATCTGGGAGAGACAAAATGCTTTTTTTATACCTTTTTCTGAATTTTATTACTGTGGGAATCTACATGGACCTATTTTTCATTGTTTAGGATTCACAGTGGTCCTCATTTCTTGAGAATCATGGCTCAACAATTCCAGCAAACCCTTAGCCATTGTATCTTGGGCTATTACCTCTACCTTATCTCTCTGAACTATACTTTCTGGAAACTCTATTAGATAGATGTTGAATATTCTGGTTCTATTGTCTATGTCTTCTAACTTCTTTTTCTTTTTTTTTTTTTTTTTTTAATTAAAAAAATTCTTTTTAGGGGCGCCTGGGTGGCGCAGTCGGTTAAGCGTCTGACTTCAGCCAGGTCACGATCTCGCGGTCTGTGAGTTCGAGCCCCGCGTCGGGCTCTGGGCTGATGGCTCGGAGCCTGGAGCCTGTTTCCGATTCTGTGTCTCCCTCTCTCTCTGCCCCTCCCCTGTTCATGCTCTGTCTCTCTCTGTCCCAAAAATAAATAAACATTAAAAAAATTCTTTTTAATGTTTATTTAGTCTTGAGTCAGAGAGAGACAGAGCATGAACGGGGGAGGGTCAGAGAGAGAGGGAGACACAGAATCCGAAGCAGGCTCCAGGCTCCGAGCTATCAGCACAGAGCCCAATGTGGGGCTCAACCCCATGAACCGTGAAATCATGACCTGAGCCGAAGTCGGACGCTTAACCGACTGAGCCACCCAGGCGCCCCTCTTAACTTCTTTTTCATATTTCTTTCATCATTTCAGCTCTCTGTACTTGTTGAAATCTCGTATTACAGTTCTCTGATCCTCTCTTCTACGGTGTTCAGTCTGCTGTTCAATCCATGTTTTGAGGGCTTTATTATGATCTTTGTTTTAATTACTACATTTTTCATTTTTAGAAACTCTACTTGGTTCTTTGTCATATACAAAGGATTTTTCTTAATAAAGATTTTATTTTTAAGCAATCTCTATACCCAACGTGGGTCTAGAGCTCACAACCCAGAGACCAAGAGTCATGTGCCCATCAACTGAGCCAGCCAGACACCCCTCCATGGAGTTTTAGGGTGTTTATTTTCTTATAGTTTGGATTTCTTATTTTACATCTTTAATCATAATCAATATATTGAATTTTATGCTCCCTTTCATTTTATTGTATAATCTCAAGATGGGGTGCTCCAGTTATCCTAATTGCTGTGCCTTTGAGTCTTATTTTTTAAGTTTTTATTTATTTATTTGGGGGGGGGGGAGGGAGCAGGGGCGGGAAAGAGAAGGAGAGAGAGAATCCCAAGCAGGCTCTGCGTTGTCAGCACAGAGCCCGTTGCCGGACTCAACTTATGAACTGGGAGCTCATCACCTGAGTCGAAATCAAGAGTCAGACACTCAACCAACTGAGCCACCAAGATGCCTCCTTTGAGTCTTACTTGTGGAATATGTATCTCCTCAAGGGCTCTGACATTTCTTAACTGTAAACTCATCATTTGTGTTTGCTTTTTGTTTTAAGAACCGCTTATAGTCTGGGGGCATACCTTTAGGGCTCCTCCCTACCCCCATTCTCACTTTTTTCTTCTTCTTCTTCAGGAGCATCTTTGTTTCTGTTGATTTCTTGGCTTGCAAGAAATTACTGAGTAAGAAATTACTGAGCCATTCCTGTGGAGTGATCTGGAATCCCACGCAAGTGTAAAACTAGGTCAGGGGCTTTGAATTCTCAGGCTGAGGCAGACAAATTTGCTTATCACCCTCTGGTAGACACATTACCTCTAGTTGGCCCTTTAATGGACAGTGGCTTTTCAAGGGTCAACTTTACAGGACTCTTGGGTAAAATTTCCATTTTAGGTGGGTCCGGGCTGCCATATTTAGCCAAAAAAATCTGTTTATGTATATAAACAAATGCATATATCTGTCTGTTCATATACATACATACACACATACATACATATATACATACATAAATGGGCATCCTATATTATTTTTTTCTGGCAACCCTAATCCAGGGCCTCATCTCCTGTCATTCCTGGCTACCAACCTTCACTGACACCTAAGGGAAGACACATTATCAACTGGATGAGGTTTTGGGGTGATGGTGGGGTTCGGAGCTGCCGGCCAAGAAAGAACTCTTGAGGATGTCTTTGGTGCAAAAAGGTGACTTTATTAAAGCATGGAGCTGGGGGGCGCCTGGGTGGCTCAGTTGGTTAAGCGTCCGACTTCGGCTCAGGTCATGATCTCACGGTTCGTGAGGTCCAGCCCCACGTTGGGCTCTGTGCTGACAGCTCAGAGCCTGGAGCCTGTTTCGGATTCTGGGTCTACCTCTCTCTCTGCCCCTCCCCAGCTTGCACTCTGTCTTTCTCTTTTTCTCAAAAATATATTAATAAAATAAAATGAAAAAATTAAAGCATGGTACAGGGCCTGTGGGCAGAAAGAGCTGCACTGGGGTTGTGAAGAGGGGCTCCTTATATACTACGGGGCTGGAGAGGGTAAAGTCAAAAGGGACGTTTCCAAAGAGATTTTCATAGGCTAAAGACTCACAGATTACTGCAGGCTTAGCTATTGTCAGCTAAGGTTTTCGTTCCCTCTTAAGACAATAAGTAGGGAGTTCCTGGATTTTAGGCTATTGATGGGATTGCTTTTTTCTTGTAAACTGGTGGAGACTTATCAGTTTAACCATTTGTTTTTTGTCCTTTCCTGTTTTGGGGTAGCCAGGGAGTGTCCAAGGAATATCCTACATGAACCACCTTGAAAGGGGGGGGGGGGGGGGGGGGGCTAGCTTGAACTTTGCTCTCAGCCTGCAGTTATGCTCCCTCATCAAACTCACTGGCTGTCATCTACCCTATTTAGTTCCCTCTTTGTTCCTAGGCTCCTGGGATTTCTCTTCCATGGGGGCTCAGCTGTGCATCTAAAATAAAATTTTAAAATTTTATGGAACATTTCAGAGAATTTCACGAGCAGGGTTTTCCAGTTATCTTGGCCTGCCAAATCAGAGACATATGGAGTGGTTTTTCAGAACAAGCTTTCATAGCCCCTCTTGTCCTGCCAAAATTCTGATACAGCTTGCTAGGGAGTATGGCAAAATCCGAGTGGAGCTGGGGCCAGAAACGGGGTGGAGGTGGGGATCATTCCTGTGTAATCTAAAAACAACACAAGGGCGCCTGGGTGGCTCAGTCGCTTAAGCATCCAACTTCAGCTCAGGTCATGATCTCACAGTTCATGAGTTCAAGCCCCACATCGGGCTCTGCACTGCCCTGACAGTACGGAGCCTGCTTGGGATTCTCTCTCCCTCTCTCTCTGCTCCTCCCTGACTTGTAATTGCTCAATAAAAGGTCATTTTCCCTTCCCCTAAAACAGGAAGGAGTCGCTCCCTATGGCCCCATAGCCTGGGCAGACTCACCCCAGGGTGTGGACCACGGGCATTCCACATCCCCGTCCACGGCTCTGAGCACCTTGATGGAGGTCAAGTGGGAAGCTTGTGGGTTGGCCTAGATTCCATTCTGCGGATGTGGACCCACAAGTGCTGGATGAATGGGCCAGTCAGCCCGGAGGACAGGCCCTAGGGGGTGCCCCGGGGTTCTGTATTAGGCCCCACCTATTTATCTGTTGAGGGTGCGGCACAGAGTTGAGAAGGATTAGGAACTCCTTGAGTGACAGTCACGACCAGGACCCCTGTGGTCTCTTCTGCCCCTCCTGCCTCCCCCATTTGTCCTCAGACTCTGAGACTCTCCCTGGAGGGCTCCTCCTCCAACAGAGCTGCCCACCCCAGGACCTCAGCTCCCTGTGTCCAGGTCTCCAGCCCAGATACAGGCTCCCCTTCCCCAGCATCGTGCCCTCCTTCTATGATTCTGCCTCCAGAGTGTCTTCCTCACTCACCAGCTGCCCACGCTGGATACCTGGGAGGCGCTTTGGACTCCGCCCTCCCCCTTCTGAATCTGGTTAGTCACCAAGTCTCCTGGATGGAGTCCGCCCCTGGGCACCTCTGCAGTCAGGCCTCCCCACCGCCCTCTGGGTTGTCACACCTCCCCACTCACCCGAGGATGGCGGCCCCTGAACCCGATCAGGGCCTCAGTCTTGCTTTGTCTGCTTCCGACAGTGTTCTATTTTGCTTCTGTTTTTAAATGGGTCAACGCTCTAAACCAGATTTCTCATGCAAAGAAAGGATTTTGGATGCTCTTTTTTAAATTTTTTAAAATGCTTATTTATTTTTGAGAGAGAGCGAGTGAGCGAGCATGAGCGGCGGAGGGGCAGAGAGAGAGGGAGACACAGAATCCGAAGCAGCTCCAGGCTCCGAGCTGTCAGCACAGAACCCGATGTGGGACTAGAGCTCCCGAACCGGGAGATCATGACCTGAGCCAAAATCAAGAGTCAGATGCTCAACTGACTGAGCCACCCAGGCGCCCATGGATGCTCTTGCGAAGTTCTCTTCTGTTTCCAGGGGGCAGCTGTTCCCTTCAGAGGGGACTCCCGTCTCCCCTGATGATCAGAGACCCCCACCAGGCTGCCCTGCCCCTCGGCACTTGACGCTAAGGCTCCTCTTTCCAGTTCATCACCACCCTCACTGCTCCCAGCTGATATGCCAGCGTTGTTCACGCCATTTGGTGGCTTGCTCGAGTCCTAGACAAAATCAGCTTCCTTAACCTGGCACTCAAGGCCCTTCCTCATGCCACTCAGGCCGCCTCTCCAGCCTCACCCCAGTGCTTCTGCAAACCTACACGGACCCCAGAAATCCCGAGCACCCCTGCCTTCCCGGGGCCTGTCTGCACTTCAGCTGGGCTTTTGGTTCTCCTTAGTTCACAAATGGCTGTACACAAAGTGAGTCCAAGGAGTACAAAACTGTGCCCCAATGGGCCATCTTTGAGACTTCCCCCAAATGTTTTATTACGATAAACTTCAAATATTAAGAAAAGTTGAAATAATGGGTTCATGAGCCCCTTGTGCCCACCATCTATATTCAAAGATTGTTAACATTTGCCCGCGTGTGCATACGGCTGGTTGGCCGGATTTGCTGAAACCTTTCAAAACTGATTCCCAAGCATCGTAACATTTCACTTCCTGAACACAATGAATACTTCAACATGCATCACCTAAAACTGAGTCCTCTCCAAAACCACAATCCCATTATCAGACTCAAGAAAATGAACAATCACTCCCGGTATGATCTAATATCTAGTTCACAGTTAAGTTTCCTCAATAATCTCAGAAGAGTATTTTACAGCTGTTGTGTTGTGTTGGCCACATTAGTAACCAAGTACCCTATGGCTACTTCCTGTTGGGTCTCTTTATTCTCTGGTGCTCTGAAACATGGCCGCCACCAATCTTTCTCAACCTGACTTAATTTAAAAAAATTTTTTTTAGTTTGTTTACTTATTTAGAGACCAGTGGAGGGGCAGAGAGAGAGGGAGAATCCCAAGCAGGCTCCACTCTGTCAGCACAGAGCCCAATGCAGGGCTCAAACCCACGAACCTTGAGATCATGACCTGAGCTGAAGTCAAGAGTCAGATGCTTAACTGACTGAGCCACTGAGGTGCCCCCCCCTTTTTTTTAATGTTTATTTATTTTGAGAGAGAGAGAGAGAGCATGGGAGGGGCAGAGAGAGAGAGAGAGAGAGAAAGAGAATCCCTAGCAGGCTCCACCCCGTCAGCACAGAGCCCCATGGGGGGCTCGAACTCATGAACCAGGAGATCATGACCTGAGCCAAAACCAAGAGTCAGATGCTCAACTAAGACGCCCAGGTACCCCCCAGCACACACTTTTTCATGGACACACACTCCTCTGGTCCCTTGCTTCTTTCCATCCCATAATCTCAGAGATGACATCATTCCCATAGATGAGATGCTTTTCTCATCCCATTTCTGCAACTGTTTTTTTTTTTTTAATTTTTTTTAACGTTTATTCATTTTTGAGACAGAGAGAGACAGAGCATGAACGGGGGAGGGCCAGAGAGAGAGGGAGACACAGAATCCGAAACAGGCTCCAGGCTCCGAGCTGTCAGCACAGAGCCCGACGTGGGGCTTGAACTCACGGACTGCGAGATCATGACCTGAGCCGAAGTCGGCCGCTTAACCGACTGAGCCACCCAGGCACCCCAGTCTGCAACTGTTTTTTAAGTAAAATATACATACATGAGTGCTCATATCATAAGGGAAAAGCATTGTGCTGCCCTCCATGTAACTACCATCCTGACCTCTAACATTACAGTTTCGCCTGCTTTTGTACTTCTATAGATAGGGCTCAGGGTATTTTGTCTTCTGTGTCTAGTTTCTTTTCCCCTCCATTACGTCTGTGAAATTCACCCATGTTGTATAGTTGCAACTGATTCCTCCTCTCTTCTGTGAGCTACTCCATTGAATGAATACGCGACCATTTATTTATCCGTTCTACTGTGGATGGGCATCTGGGCAGGTTCCAAGGCTTCATTATAACTAATAGTGCTGCCTTGAACGTTCTACAGACAGGCCCGACTTGGGGTTTTTCAATTTTATGATGGTGTGAGAGCAGTGTGCATTCAGTAGACGCGGTACTTGGAATTTAGAATTTGGATATTTTCCTGGTCTAGTGACGTGTAGGATGGTCCTCTCTCGTGACACTGGGAGGTGGCAGCTTCCCATCAGCCACGCAATCATGAGGGTGAATGACCAACGTACAGTCAACACTCCTGTGCCCAGGAGGGCACAGTGCTTCTCACTGTCTGAACAGCATTCAGGATGTCGCAGGAGTCAATGCGTTATTATAAAACAGGCTTTGTGTTAGATGATTTTTGTCCAAGTATGGGCGAATGTAAGTGTTCTGAGCACGTTTAAAGTCTGCTAGGCTAAGCTACGATGTAGGTTAGATATATTACATGCGTTTTCCACTTTAAGTGGAAAACATACAATGGGTTGATCAGGAGGTAATCCTGTAGTAAGTCAAGGAAGATCTCTGTATAGGTGTTTCGATGAACAAAAGTCTGTTAAGCATTTCTGATTAATCTTAGCTCAGGGTGGATCCCCCATTCGATTTTAGGGCTGCACAGTACACCAGCGTGTGGATGAACCCTAATTTATTATTTTCTTATTTTTTTAACATTTATTTATTTTTGAGACAGAGAGAGAGAGAACATGAACAGGGAGGGTCAGAGGAAGAGGGAGACACAGAATCTGAAACAGGCTCCAGGCTCTGAGCTGTCAGCACAGAGCCCGATGCGGGGCTCGAACCCACAGACCGCGAGATCATGACCTGAGCTGAAGTCAGACGCTTAACCGACTGAGCCACCCAGGCGCCCCATGATGAACCCTAATTCAGACACTGAATTGCTTCCAACTCTTTCGCTGAAATAATTGTGTACATATACCATTTCCTACAAACATGAATGTATCTGAATGTTAAATATTAGAGGTGGGGGGGGGTGTCTGGGGGCTCAGTCGGTTAAGCGTCGGACCTTTGATTCTGGCTCAGGTCATGATCTCACAGTTCATGAGTTTGAGCCCCACGTTGGGCTCTGTGCTGACAGTGCAGAGCCTGCTTGGGATTCTCTCTGTCCCTCCCTTGCATACACTCTCCCTCTCTTTCTCTCACTCAAAAATAAGCAAACATTAAAAAAAAAATACTAGAGGTGGAATTGTTGTGTCTTAGGGTTCTGTAGAAGGTTTGCTCCATCACTAAAATACAATCTAAAACTACTCTGCTAATCTAATCTTTTCTCCCAGTGGTTCTCAATAGAGGCACCCTTAGTATTTGAGCCAGTCCAAAGAATCAGATTCCCTAGGGACGCCTGGGTGGCTCAGTCGGTTAAGCATCTGACTCTTGGTTTTGGCTCAGGTCATGATCTCATGGTTTGTGAGTTCGAGCTCCATATCGGGAGGCTGCTTGGGATTCTCTCTACCCCTCCCCTGCTTGTGCTCTCTCTGCCTCTCTCAAAATAAATAAACTTTAAATAATTAAAAAAAAAAAAAGAATAAGATGCACTATATGTCAACTGCACTCCCTAAGTCATTGAGTGACTGAAGAAAAAAAAAAAGAAGGAAAAAAAAGCATCCACGTTTTCCCCCAGCTGGGAAGAGTATACTTCCCTATTGTGGACCGTTGTTATAACCAAGGTAAAAACTGCCTCATCAGTACTCTTGATTCCTTCTGTCTCTGTTGGAATACCACCAGTGATGGGGATCTCACCACCTCACACAGCAGTGCCTCTATTTTCAGACAGCTTTTGTCACTGTCCAGTCACTCCTTGTCTTGTACCTTTCAGCTATTGCCCAACCCAGTCCTCCCAGCATGCCTCTCTGCAGCCTCCAGAGTTTTCCCTTCTCCTGGCTAAAAATCCCCAGGTCTTCCTCATTTTACACACAGGACGTGGTCTCCAGACTTCTCAGCGCACTGGGAACGGGTGGCATTTTATTTCTCTACCTCTAAAACTAAACTGCTCAGAGCTGATACGCTCCCCCCACCCCGCCCCCCCCCCCCCGACCAGTCAGAAGCATGCACTTTACTTGACTTGGCCTTTATTGAGTCAAACTTATGTGGTTTCTAGTGATGGAAACCAACTCAAACTGGCTTAAGAAAAATAAGGCAAAACAAAAATCAAATTCAGTGGCTCACAAAGGAGCTCCAGCTTAGCAACCCCAGGAAGGGAAGCTTTGCCTCCCTGCATTCAGGCATCAATGGCGAGGAAGGGTACTGATTGACCTGCTGGGTCACGTGCAAGCCGCCTGGATTGATTGCTGTCCCCAGGAGGCTGGGTACCATGCTTGTCCAAGCCTGGATCCTGTGTCCTTTCTCGCTTACAGTGGCAAATGGGAGAGTGCAAGAGACACTGCGATTCTGACAGGGTAACACCAGTGGGTGTCTGTTACATTGCCTTTAAAGGTGGGTGACATTTGCTTCCGGGGGTGCGGAGCTCACTGCGTCTCAGAACAACTTTCACAGGCGAGTACAAATTCCACATCAGCACAGTCTATTTTTATTTTTATTAAAAAACTTTGTTTTAATGTTTATTTATTTTTGAAGGAGAGACAGAGCACGAACAGGGGAGGGTCAGAGAAAGAAGGAGACACAGAATCTGAAGCAGGCTCCAGGCTCCGAGCTGTCAGCACAGAGCTGGATGCGGGGCTCGAACTCAAGAGCCGTGAGATCATGACCTGAGCAGAAGTTGGACGTCCAACCAACTGAGCCACCCAGGCGCCCCCACATCAGCACAGTTTAAAGCCAAGTCTCACTTACCTAGAAGCAATGCTACTAGCTTTAAAAAAAAATTCATTTATTCAGCAAGCATGAGCTGCATACCCATTTGCCTGCAGGAGGTAGGTGGATGGGGTAGAAGCGAACCCCACATGGCCCTGGGACTGGAGGACCCATGGCACAGTGGGGGAAGGCAGACACGCCAATAGACTGTGCTGAGGAATCCGTGCTGTGAGAGGCTCCCTGGAGGCGGCGGCATTCGCAGTGAGCATAGAAAAGGAGTGGGTGGTTGTCTGGTGGGCATGTGGGAGCAGTGGGGACCGAGAGGGAAGGACATTCTGGGAAGAGGGAACGGCACATGCAAAGGCACAGAGGTGAGCAAGGACTTGGGAGTGCCTGGCAGTGTAGGAGGACTCAGTGTCCGGGACAGGCTGGGGCTGGTCAGCACCCGATGGTGACCTCCAACCAACCTCTAACCAACCTCCAACCAAGTTTGGTGATGATGCCTGTGGCCCCAGGGTCGCCAAGCTCCCTGGATTTTACAATACAAATAGTCAATCAGATCCCGGGCGTCGGGGACTCAGGAAGTTCAGTGTCTCCCTCACCAAACGCCCCTGAGGTCTCCCAGGGAGGGGTTCCAGCTCAACCTCTTCCGTCACCACTTGCCTGACTTGCTCCTTCCCATAATCTTGTCCCTCTCCCTATTTTTTTCCAGCTCTCTGATCCTCTTTACCCCCCAAGATGTGGACCTCCCCAAGACTTCTACCCAAGGCTTGAGCTGTGAGAGCAGAATTCCAGTGCAAGAAAGGAAAACTGGAAATGGGTACGGAAGGTCTCTCCCTGGCATGGATTCAACCCTCGTCTTGTACCCTTCAGGACCCCATCCCTCAGCACCCTTCAAACCCTCCCTTCCCTTTGGTCTCAGCTTGTTGCTAGAAAAACAAATTTAGAGGGGCGCCTGGGTGGCCGAGTTGGTTTAGTGTCTGACTCTTGATTTTGGCTCAGGTCATGATCGCAGCGTGAGTTGGAGCCCCGCGCCAGGCTCTGCGCTGACAGCATGGAGCCTGCTTGAGATTCTCTGTCTCCCTCCCTTGGACCCTCCCCTGCGTGGGCTCTCTCTCTCCCTCTCTCCAAAATAAAAACATTTTAATTTTTTTAATGTTTATTTATTTTTGAGAGAGACAGAGTGCAGGGGGGAGGGGTGCAAAGAGAGAGGGAGACACAGAATCTGAAGCAGTCCCAGGAATGAGCTCTGTCTCCAGCCTAGTGCCCCTGGGAAGCTAGTGGGGGGAGTTTCAAGGTAGCACTGTGGCCCACAATGCTGCCGGAGGTTCACAGATCCCCACTAAGGCTCCATTATACTCCCTGTTACTACTCAGGAGCCTCGCCCTCAGATGACTGTGGTTGACCCAAGCATCACAGCCTTCCTGTGCCCAGAGAGCCTGCAGAGAACGGACAAGATTAGCCCTGCCCTCCAGGCACTTGCTGTTTGGCAGGTCACACAGAAATCCCTAAGGCTCTTGAGGAAAGGTGTTCCCAGTGTTCCCAGTGTCGAAGGACAGCCGTTGCCCTGGGGAAGGGGAATTTGGTGGCTTGGAATCCAGGGCGTGGGGGAGACAAACCTCACTGTATACTCATGGATGGATTTTGAATCTTGCCCACTGTGCACATAAAGTTTACTTTCATAAACGTTTTTTCTATGTGAACGTGGACACATACGTATGTACACTTTTGTATCAGAAGAGTAAGCATGTCAAGAGTGGGGAGTATAGAAGCTGGGCGTCGGGGGAATCACCAGATGTGTGAGGCTGTAACGGAGGCCCCGGGGTGGGCAGTCCTGCCAGGGGAGGGGCCCTCCAGGGAGAGTCTGAGGGTCAGGAAAGGGCTGAGGACAGAATAGGGGTCGGGGGTGAAGACAGCAAGCCACGGTTTTAAGGGGCAGAAGAGACCACAAGGGTCCTGGTCGTGACTGTCACTCAAGATGTTCCTAATCCTTCTCAACTCTGTGCCACGCCCTCAACAGATAAATAGGTGGGGCCTAATACAGAACCCCGGGGCACCCCCTAGGGCCTGTCCTCCAGGCAGACTGGCCCATTCATCCGGCACTTGTGGGTCCAAATCCACAGAATGGAATCTAGGCCAACTCACAACCCACAAGCTTCCCACTTGACCTCCATCAAGGTGCTCAGAGCCGTGGACGGGGATGTGGAATGCCCGTGGTCCACACCCTGGGGTGAGTCTGACCCGAGCCTGCCAAGCTCATGGGGCTTTAATGAGTTCATCCTTCCTTTCTAAGGCCAGACTGTCCAATGTGGGAGTCACAAGCTACCTGTGGCTATTTAAATTTCAGTGCCAATTAATTAAAATTAAATGAAAATTAGGGGCGTCTGGGTGGCTCGGTCAGTTGAGCATCTGAGCCTTGATTTCAGCTCAGGTCATGACATCACAGTTCATGGGACCGAGCCCCAAGTGGGCTCTGTGCTGTCAACGTGGAGCCTACTTAGGATTCTCTCTCCCTCTCTCTATGCCCCTCCCACACTCCCCCCCTCTCTCTCAAATACGTAAAAAACATAATAAACCACCGCACACCAGTCAGAATGGCTAAAATTAACCACTCAGACAATGACAGATGCTGGCAAGAATGCAGAGAAAGAGGAACCCCTTCGCACTGCTGGTGGGAATGCCAACTGGTGCAGCCACTCTGGAAAACAGTGTGGAGGTTCCTCAAAAAATTAAAAATAGAACTACCCTATGACCGAGCAATTGCACTACTGGGTATTTACCCAAGAGATACAGGTGTGCTTTTTTGAAGGGGCACATGCACCCCAATGCTTATAGCAGTGCTATCGACAATAGCCAAAGTATGGAAAGAGCCCAAATTTCCATCGATGGATGAATGGATAAAGAAGATGTGGTCTATATATACAATGGAGTATTACTCGGGGATCAAAAAGAATGAAATCTTGCCATTTGCAACTCTGTGGATAGAACTGGAGGGTATTATGCTAAGCGAAATTAGTCAGAGAAAGACAAATATCCTATGACTTCATACATATGTGGGGTTTAAGATACAAAACAGATGAGCATAAGGGAAGGGAAGCAAAAATAATGTAAAAACAGGGAGGGAACAAAACCTAAGAGACTCTTAAATATGGAGAACAAACTGAGGGTCGCTGCAAGGGTTTGGGGTCGGGAGATGGGCTGAACGCGCAAGGGCCATTAGGGAGGACACTTGTTGGGATGAGCACTGGGCGTTACACATAGGGGATGAATCACTGGAATCTACTCCCGAAATCATTATTGCACTACATGCTAACTAACTTGGATGTAAATTTGTTTTTAATTCAAAAAATAAAAACATAAAATTAAGTGAAAATTAAAAATCTGTTCCACACAGCCGCACTAGCTACCTTTCAAGTGCTCAACAGCTCACTGACCTCTTCAAGTGTTTCTGATTTTGCATACTATAATAATCTGAAGTTTCTCTCCTCACAAACACCTGAAAATGGTCAATGAAATAGAACAGAAATGATCTCAAATGCATGGCTGAGTTCGCACAAAAGAAAGAGAAGTCGTCAGATGCCAGAAACAAGAGGGCACTGTCCCCCGCAGATGACAGCTAATGAACTCACCTGGCTTCTGTCCCCGGGTGAAGAAAGGGTGAGCAGCAGGGGCTTATGCTTAGCGCTCTTGTGGGGACAGGAGCCATCCTTGGGGCACACCCAGGGCTAGAGGTGGGCCTGAGAACTCTGAAAAGTGAAAGGGGGAACCTGAGAAAATGTGTCCATCTACAGGGAGATGGGTGACAAGCAAGTTTGTCTGTTTCAGCCAGAGAATCCCAAACTCCCAGCCCAGCATCACGTGGTTTACCGGGCTGGGACAGTCCAGAAACTCTCAAGCCAAACGCTGACATAAACACCGAGCCTGGTCTGGTGATACTCCTGAGGAATAAGCCAAGGGGAAAAGCTCTGAAGCCATACTCCATTTTACCCAGGCTGTGATGGATTCTACTGGAGGAAAGGATAATTAAGAACCAGCCACTGTGAGGATAAGCTTACGCTGAGAAATGTCAAAATCCCGGGGCGGGGCGGGCGGGGCGCAATTCGGATTGAAACTCAGAGAGCACAACAAACAGAAGATGACAACGATCTGAAAGACATCAAATGAGTCTTAAAAACGAATATAGGCTGGCTGGCTCAGGCAAAAGAGCACGTAACTTGATCTCAGGGTCGTGAACTCGAGCCCCACGTTGGGTGTAGAGATTAAATTAAAAAAAAAAAAAAAGAGAGAATATATATACTTACCTGGCAGGGGAGATACCATGATCACGAAGGTGGTTTTCCCAGGGTTAGGCTTATCCATTGCACTCTGGACGTGCTGACCTCTGTGATTTCCCCAAATATGGGAAACTCGACTGCATAATTTGTGGTAGTGGCGGACTACGATCGCGTTTTCCCCTGTAGGAAAAAAAAAAAAATGAATATAAAAAGTGTTGGCCTTTGGAGGGAAGGAGAGACTGGGTGTGAGCACAAGGGAGACTTCCGTGGATTCTAGAATGTTCTGAGTTCTGACCCTAGTGCTGGTTCCAAGGCTTGGTTCACTTTTGGAAATTTGGTGAGGTATGCATCTATGATTAGTACATTTCTCCAGATGTATGTTATAATTCAATTAAAATGATTTAACAAATGATTGAAGGGAAAAATGTTCGGAATCAGAACTCTAAAGAATAAGACATCATTCATGGTGGGGAGGCAGGTGTGTAGAAGAATCAAGTAGAACTTTTATTATTTAAAAAAAAATTTTTTTTTCAATGTTTATTTTTGGGAGACAGAGAGAGACAGAGTGTGAGTAGGGAAGGGGCAGAGAGAGAGCGAGACACAGAATTCAAAGCAGGCTCCAGGCTCCGAGCTGTCAGCACAGAGCCCGACGCGGGGCTCGAACCCACGAACCGTGAGATCATGACCTGGACCGAAGTCAGACGCTCAACCGACTGAGCCACCCAGGCGCCCCTCAAGTAGAACTTCTAAAAATGAAACATGCGCTCCATGAAACAAAATTTTAAAAAGGAAATGAGCTGTATAACAGGTTAAAGTAGCTGAAATCAAAATGAGTAAGCTGGGAGACATGTCTGAGGAACAGATTCTCTATGCCCAGAATGCACAGAAAACCAAAATGAGAGGAAATACAAAGGAGAGGTTAGAAGGCATAGAAGAGAGAATAATAAATGGCAACATAGGTCTAGTAGGATCCAATAAAGAGAGAGAAAGAATGGGGGAAGGACAATATTTAAAGACAGAATGATTGCTCAATTTTCAGAACTGACAAAAGATACAAGTTTAAAGACCCAAGAAGCATAAACCCTACCTGTGTTTAGAAAGGGTAAGTCTGGGGCGCCTGGGTGGCGCAGTCGGTTGAGCGTCCGACTTCAGCCAGGTCACGATCTTGCGGTCTGTGAGTTCGAGCCCCGCGTCGGGCTCTGGGCTGATGGCTCAGAGCCTGGAGCCTGTTTCCGATTCTGTGTCTCCCTCTCTCTCTGCCCCTCGCCCGTTCATGCTCTGTCTCTCTCTGTCCCAAAAATAAATAAACGTTGAAAAAAAAAAAATTAAAAAAAAAAAAAAAAGAAAGGGTAAGTCTTCGGGGCACCTGGGTGGCTCAGTCAGTTGAGCGGCATGACCTCACCTGAGCGGCTCAAGTCATGATCTCACAGTTTGTGGGT
Source organism: Lynx canadensis (assembly GCF_007474595.2). Classification (NCBI taxonomy): domain Eukaryota; kingdom Metazoa; phylum Chordata; class Mammalia; order Carnivora; family Felidae; genus Lynx; species Lynx canadensis. Next base: position 30,783,862 of record NC_044318.1, on the reverse strand, counting down.
TCGAGCCCCACGTCGGGCTCTGTGCTGATAGCTCAGAGCCTGGAGCCTGTTTCGGATTCTGTGTCTCCCTCTCTTTCTGCCCCTCCCCTGCTCGTGCTCTGTCTCTGTCTCTCTCTCAAAAAAAAAAATAAATAAATAAGCATAAAAAAAAAAAAGTCTTCATTTCAAAACCATCATGGTGAACATGCATAACAAAAGCAAAAAGAAAAAAGAAGTTTAAAGCTACCAGTGGCTGATTATCTGACCATAATAAGACTGATGGCAGAGGGGCGCCCGGCTGGTTCAGGCAGTAGAGCATGTGACTCTTGATCTCAGGGTTGTGAGTTTGAGCACCACACTGGGCACAGAGCTAACTTTAAAAAATAAAAAAAATAAGAAGGGTTCCAAGGTCCTTGTTTTGTTTGGGACTAATTTTTGGCTTTGTTGAATCAAAGATGCATGCCAGAAATCGGCAACTTCTAAAATTTTGAAATAGAATTATTATTATAAGAAAGGTTGGGGGAAGGAATAAAAGATACTAACCAATTTCCATGTGATGACATAAATAATTCAAATACGTCTGTAATCACAATAAATGAAAATAGACTAAGTTGCCAATTAAAGGGTTATATGATTATACACTATTCATAATATTTGACCATAGACTATTTACAAGAGGCTCACCTAAAAACATAAAGATTCAAAAAGACTAAATGTCAAGAGATGAGGGAAAAACATGTGAGGCAAGGTGCCTGGGTGGCTCGGTCGGTTAAGCGGCCAGCTCTTGATTTTGGCTCAGGTCATGATCCCAGGGTCATGGGATTGAGGGTTGTGTCAGGCTCCATACTGAGTATAGAGCCTACTTAAGATTCTTCTCTCCCTCTGCCCCTCTCTCTCCCCTGCCCAGTTTCTCTCTCTCTCTCTCTCTCTCTCAAATAAATAAATAAATAAATAAATAAATAAATAAATAAAAACGTGAGGCAAAAGAAGATGACTACGGACCAATTCAAGCAGACTTTAAGGCGAAAACAGAAGAAAACAAAACACTGGTAGGCACAGAGGCTCACTACATAATGTTCAAAAGGATCAGTTAACCAAGACAAAAGAATTTAAACCTGTAGGCACATAACAACAGTCTCCAAATACAAAAGGCAAACATTCACAGAATTACAAACACACGTTGACAAATCCACAATCACGGTGAAATACATTAAAATACCTCTCCCACCAGTTAAGAGCTAGAGCAAGCAGGGAAGAATTAGTGTGGACATGGAAGATTTAAACCACCCTCACAGGGGCGCCTGGCTGGTTCTGTCAGAAGAGTGTGTGACTCTTGATCTTGGGGCTGTGGGTCTGGTGTAGAGATGACTTAGAAAAATAAAAAATCTAAAAATAAATAAATAAATAAAAATAAACTACCCTCATAAGACTCCATATGAGACAGAGAATACACACGGACTATTTTCAAAAAACTGACCACATGCTAAGTCAACAAACAAGTCTTAATAAATACCAAAAATCACTATCATGCATAGCATATTCTCTGACCACAATAGAATACAGTGGGAAATCAGCAAGACGGAACATAAGCAAATCCCCATGCATTCCAAACTTGAAAATACCTTTCTAACTATTGACTGGTCAAAGAAGATACGAAAACACCATACGATAAAACAGAGAGGATATGCCTACAGGAATACTTAGGGCAAAATTTACAGCCTGAAGGGGCACCCCAGTGGCTCAGTTGGTTGAGCGTCCAACTCTTGATTTCCGCTCAGGTCATGATCTCGCAGTCATGAGATAGAGCCCCGTGTCAGGTTCTGCGCTGACAGTGTGAGGCCTGCTTGGGGTTCTCTCTCCCCGTCTCTCTGCTCCTCCCCCACTTGTGCAGTATTTCTCAAAATAAATAAATAAACTTAAAAAAAAAAAGACTTTATCAGCAAGCAAAACAAACTCCCTTTGTGCTCTCAGGATGGGCAGACCTTAAATAAGAAAACAGTAAGATAATAACTCAGGTGAGAGAAGAGCCAGAGAGGGGAAAAAAGGGGGGGGGGGGCTGCTGCTATTTCAAATAGAGCTGTTAGGGAGGGCTTCTCTGAGCAGAAGCCTAAAGGAGGCGAAGGTGGGCGTCCTGTGGGTATCAGGGGGACAGCAGGTGGAAAGGCCCGAAGGCTGGGGCATCAGACATACAGAGCCCCGCAGCCACCTTGGCTGGGCTGAGACCCATGGGAGAGGCAGGGAGGGGCCGGAAGGTGAGTAGGTCACAGTGAAAGGCTCTGGTTCCTACTCTGGAGGACGGAGGGTCTGAGCAGAGACCACGGCATGCCTTGATTTTGGTTTTTGAGGAAAACACCACGACTGCTCCATGGCAAACAGACCAGACCAAGGAGACAGAGGTGAAGCATCCTTCTTACCCAAACATTCCCACCTCTTCTCTAATGTATCTGAGATCTTTCTGAACAGTTTTTTGGGATATTTTGCAAAGTCTGCACATTTTCATTTTTTTATTTTGTACATTTTTTTAAAATGTTTATTTTAGAGAGAGACACAGCACAGAGTGCAAGCAGGGGAAGGCCAGAGAGAGAGGGAGACACAGAATCCGAAGCAGGCTCCAGGCTCTGAGCTGTCAGCACAGAGCCCAATGAGAGGCTTGAACTCATAAGCCTCGAGATCATGACCTGAGCCAAAGTCAGATGCTCAATCGACCAAGCCACCCAGGTGCCCCCCCTTTTTTAACGTTTATTTATTTTTGGGAGAGAGAGAGAGAGAGAGAGAGAGAGCGAGCACACACGCAGGGGAGAGGGAGACACAGAATCTGAAGCAGGTTCCAGGCTCTGAGCTGTCAGCACAGAGCCTGATGCGGGGCTCCAACTCTCAGAACTGGGAGATCATGACCCGAGCTGAAGTCAGACACTTAACAGGCTGAGCCACCCAGCCACCCATTTAATTTTTTTAATGTTTATTTATTTTAGAGAGAGAGAGAGAGACAGAGCACAGAGTAGGAGCAAGAAAGGGGTAGAGAGACAGGGAAAGTCTGCATGTTTTTAGTGCTAGCGAGCTACAGTTTTGGTTATAAACAAAGCATATTCAGTACTCTGTTTTCTTCTTTACTTTCATCATATATAGATGGGAGAATTCCATGAGTCAATTTCAATTTTTCTCATACTCCTATTCATTTGTATGGAAAGTCTCTGACCTACAGTAACATGCTTGTAACAGAAGCTTTGCAGTAGCTCAACACAGATGCTCACTGAGATTGACACAGGAGCAGACTGTACAGATTTGTAGAGTATCGGTATGCCTTTTCACAGAAATTGACTATTTAAATCACTGACCTTAATCTCAACCTAAAAATTACTCCTATTCAGATCATCCTACATAGGTCAACCATATCACACCAACAAAACACCAACACTTCAGAACTTAAAAATAGCTGAGTACTGGGGTGCCCAGGTGGCTCAGTCGCTTGAGCATCTGACTTTGGCTCAGGTCATGATTTGCAGTTCGAGGGTTCAAGCCCCGCGTCAGGCTCTGTGCTGACAGCTCAGAGCCTGGAGCCTGCTTCGGATTCTGTGTCTCCCTCTTCTTCTGCCCCTTCCCCACTTGTGCTCTGTCTCTCAAAATTAAATTAAAAATGTTATTAAAAAAAAGTTACAAAAAATAGCTGAATGCTGCAAACTATCGCAACGACTATTATTCCTGTTTTACAGAGAACTGACAGTTGACACAATTCACTTGAGGTCACACGGCTAGTAGTAAGTGGCTTGGCCAGGATTAACCACAAGCAGTTTGAAATGCAATGCACAGGCCCCACCACTACATTAAAGGTTCCCAGAGAAACTGTTGGGCCTTCGGGGGACTTCCACCCCCAGGACCCACGGGGACTGGTAAAGACTGGGATATGCACTCCGTTGAAGGAGTTAGGGAGCAAATCAGGATCAAAGCTCATGAGGGCAACCTCAGGAGAGGCTGGGCATCTAACTTTGTCAGGGAGGCATTCGCCAAGGGTATGGAACTTTCTAGGATTGGTTTCAATCTCTGGATCCTGGGTGGAAGGCAGGCTTTGTGCAGGAGAACCCAAAAGAAGGGAAAGGGTTTTTGCTAGTCGGAGCATGGCCCAAGACTGGCCCTGGATGCTGGCTGGGTAGAGTAAGGAGGATCAAGTCTGGAATCAGGGATGATCCATGGATGGTCCTCATACTGGAAGAGCCCCAGCCATCAGCCTTTTTGGAAGTCTTCCCTCTTTTTACTTCATTAATGATAAATTACACCCTTCTCCCTCATGTAGGGCCTTGTGGGATATGACAGATGACTCTTAATACGGGTTCCTGTCCCCCAGGATCTCACCTTGAAGCGACTTTGGACTGGGAGCCTTTGTAATAAAAAATGTAAGGCCATTCAAGAATAAATATTAAGGTCTCAAAAAACTGGAAGAAAATAAATAAGAAGAAACAATAAGGTTTTCATTTAGTCAAGGGCACTTATGTTTTTAGAGTAATGGAGTTATGGGGCAGAGAGGTGGAGGGAGGGTCCAAGTTCAAAATGGGCAAGGAGAGAAGAAACCAAATTAGCCATAATGATGCTAGACACATAGGAGACAGGTGCTCAAAACAGATTATTGTGAACCAAGAATTTTACCAACATTTCTTCATCTAATCTTTACAACATTAAAGAGGTAGGTGATATCCTCCCCTTTTACAGATGATAAAATTGAGACACTAAAGAGGTTAAGTAACTTGCTCGAAGTTACACAGCTAGTAAGAGGTGGAGCCCCAGTTACTTGGGGTCTAAAGTGGTTTTATCACTTGTAAATAAGAAGAGACGAAAACAGAAAATGACTTCATAGCTGCTCTGTCAATCTCAGCACTGGGATAAAGTAGCAAAAATTGCTTAAATATAAAAGTACTGGGCATACACTGCAAAAATTCTGAGGCTCTTTTAAATTGTGTCTGAGAAACTACCACTGTAATTAATTCTCATTACATATCCAAGCTTTGCTTGAGCTAGATGAAATTCAAGTCCGGGTTGAATTCTTTCCCAGCGCAATGACCTCTGCAAAAGCGAGATGCGCCGACTCTTGCTAGTTCAGCAACCTACACTCTAATCTCAACACCCCTGCCCTCCGCCAATACCGAAGCCCCGAGTAGACAGACCCCAGAAGTCAGGATTCCTAGCTGCACTCCCATCGCCTCGCACGCTCGGATCCTGACCCCCAATCTCACCCCTTCAGGGCCCTTCGTTCCAGTGCATTCTCAGCCAGTGCCCAGCTCGGGGGGGGGGGGGGGGGGGGGGGGGGAGGGATCCTCCCTGGAGGAGGTGGCCCTTACTTTGGTGTGGACGGGCGACCCCTTGGCCGAGAAGAGGGTGTCGGAGTAGGGCCAAGTGGGGCAGGCCTCCGGAGGGGGGGGGGGGGGGGCTGCCAGGTCTGGAGGACGAAAAGCTAAGCGACAGCAGGCAGTCCAGCCGGCCGGGCGCAGGGTCCCAGAACAGCCCGCGGAGCAAGCCACCCCAGCTTCCCGAAGGGAGGGCCCGGCCTGCGCGCACGGGCTGGGCGGGGCGGGGGACAGCCGGCGGCTGCGGTGAAGCCCGGGGGCCAGCACACAATGGGCGGGGGCGCAAGGCCGGGCGCCCCGCCAACGCGCCGCCGCACCACGTGGGCCGCAGAGCGCGCCGGGCCAGGAGCGGCCCGTCGGCCCAGGCCGGGCGCAGCGCGGCGTACGTGCGCGCGCGCGCGCGTGCGTGCGTGCGATTTGCGATCAGGCGGCGCGGCGGACAGCCCCGGCGGCGGGGCGGGGGGAGTTATATTGCGGGGTCCTTCCTCGCTCACCCTGGTTCCTCTCGGAGCGGAGACGGCAAATGGCGGACTTCGATACCTACGACGATCGGGCCTACAGCAGCTTCGGCGGCGGCAGAGGGTGAGGCTGGCGGGCGCGGGCCCCCGCCGGGCGCGGGGGGGCGGGCGGAGTCAGGGGCCCCGGGGCGGCGGCCTTCCCGCGCTCACCCGGGGCGGCGGGCGGTAGGGGGCCCGTCTCGGCCCGCGGAGGCCTGGGAGAGGAGCCTGGTGGGCCGGGGCCTAGAAATGGCGCGCTCGGGGAGGGGGGCGGCGGCAGTTAGTTTCCCCCACGTCTTGCTCGCGGCGCAGATTCGTCCCTGTGTCTCCCGCCGCCGACGTGTCGTCTTTCCAGTGCCTTGGCCGCAAGGCCAGGCCGCAGCGGCACTGAGTGCCTTGGAGGACGAGCTCCCGCTTCCAGCCCCATCCCCCAGTACGGCAGGGCCAGCGCGGGGTGGGGGCCGTAGCCTGCCCCGCTCGGGTCTCTGTCCAGGTCCCGGCCTCCTGTTCTCTGCTTGCGCTGCAGGCGCTCTGGCCCGCTTCGCCAGGAGGCCAGCCGACTGGGTAAGGTCGGGAGGGCGAGAGGGGTGATTCCCTTCCCTGATGTGTGAGGCAGGGATTTGGCGGCTAGAGCCCGGGAGTGGTCCGATTCACGCCGGTGGAGGGGGAGACCAAGCAAAAGAAAATACATAATAGCATTTTTAATTTTTCTGTGTGCTGGGTCAGTGTCTTATTGGCAGGTGCTACGTGCTTGCTGGCAGAAAATTTTATTTCTCCCTAGTTTCTCCTTCTGACCTGGAGAAGGAATCGCAGTTAGCCTCGTTCTGACTCTGGTCGTTTACAGACTGTGTACAATTGAGACACCCCCTTTGAAAGAGAAATACTTCACTAGTGAATAAGAAACTTAGCGTATTTAATTTCGGGAATCCGCGCTGGATTTTTTCTTTTTCTTTTTCTTTTTTTTGTTCCCTTATGCAGAATTTAGAAGACAGACTATAAACATCTTGCTATTTGTCAAGGACACACTTGGCCTTTGTGTACTTTTACAGAAAGGATTACTTTCCCAGGATAACACCACAATAGTACCTACTGAGCTGTCCAGTCTCCTGGGTTTCAATCCCAAAAGTATCATTGTTTGGTGAAGAATGATCTTTTAATACCTTGGTTTGGGACTGGCTCAAACAAAGGCTTGTTTTGGTTAGGGAGTGTACCTAATATTACTCATGACACTAGAATATGGAAGTTGGGGAAGGTGGAACCACCTGTTCTTTCAAAGAATATTTTATTTGCTAATAAAAAAGAAATGGATGTTGGATGACATGTGAAACTGTTGCCTTTGGGGTAGGTTCGTAGACATCAAATTTGCTTTTAAAGTCATCTTCAAATTTAATAACTGGGATTTTTTTTTTCTTTAGTTTCAAGAAACATTAAAAGTGCCCAGGAAAACTCTTACACAGAGTGGTTTGATTTAAGGCAGATCCAAGGAGTTTTCGTTGGTTCGGGACTAGAATAAGTTAGTCATATTATCCTGAATCTGGGATTTGGTGTTTGGTTATTGTGGGGGTTTTTTGTGGTTTTTTTGCCCCCCCTCCCCCGCCCCCCCCCCCCACCGCCTTTCGACAGATTTGCTAGCTGCTCTGGTGACTTGAGGTGTTTGAGTCAGACTTTTAGTGGATGTCGCATTTAAGTACATGGGAAATGCCACTCAGTTCCTAAAAGCAGTCCTAAAAACGCATTGATGAATTTGTGTGCTCGTTTAGACAGGGTCCGGAGTGAGTCCAGAAACTTTACAAAGGACCAGACATGTAGCAGTGAGGTCTGGGCCAAAGCTTTCCTATTCCAGAGTCAATGTTACTTTAATTTCATCAGCTCTGGAGTTCACCAGTTTCTGGTTCCTCAGAAATTCAGCAAGATGGTAGAGGCTCATGGGTAACCTTCCGTGATAATTTGTACTGTTACTTGAACCATGTTTCACATCGATGTCTCAGTGCTGTTTGCTTATGTTCACATACAGTGCTTAGGCATTGTAGAAGATTGTCACTTCGGGGAAGCCAGTTTTGCATTGCTTTGTTTGGTGCTTTTGTACCAAGGGACCCTTCCCTTTGGTCTAAAACACCTTAGCGAGTAAGAGGTCTCAACTGTAAACCACTTGGGTCACAGGTGAAAGGAATAGCAGGTGTGAAATGCAGTCATAACCTAAAAGCTTGGTTTTAATAATTATACATTCCCTGTAATTGTCTTCTGTGTTGTATGTAATATCCAGTGCTGTTGTCAGGAAGCGGTGTTAAGCGGTTATTTTCTCAACCCATTGAGAATGTCCCCGGCGGCCAGTGACAGAGCCTGGAACTGCATTGTTGCCCCCAAAAGCAAAGCAAATCACAATTCCAAATTACCAAGAGTTGATTGTACTAGATCTTGAGTGTATTTTGTTCGGTAGGTTGCTAAATTTTCTTTCCTGGGTTTTAATTTTATTGGCCATTGGCAATAAAGTGGAGAGTAATAGGCTTTTACATTTCTAACTATAACGTGCTTTTGCGTGCTCCAGCCTAAAACCATCAATTCTGGGAATTAGATTGGAACTTGGAGGTAGCAAGAATCGAGATTGCTGAAAATGGTACCTACTAAAACTACACCTTTAAGTATTCTTCTTTTTAATCTAGATTTTTATTTCTCTGTTTTTAAATTTTTATTTAAATCCAAGTTAACATATAGTATAATTACGGTTTCAGGAGTAGAATTTAGTGATTCATCCCTTACATACAACACCCAGTGCTCATCCCAACAAGAGCCCTCCTTAGTGCCCATCACCCAGTTAACCCATTCCCCCCCCCACCCAGCACCCCTCCAGCAACCCTCAGTTTGTTCTCTGCATTTAAGAGTCTCTTATGGTTTGCCTTCCTCTCTGTCTTTATCTTATTTTTCCTTCCCCTCCCCTATGTTCATCTGTTTTGTTTCTTAAATTCCACTAAGTATTCTTTATCAAGTTCCAGTTAGGGGGGACTGGAATTCTAATTTTTTTTTTTAAGAGAGAGTGTGCAAGCAGCGGGGAGGGGGACAGAAGGAGAGAGAGAAAGAGAATCAGAGAATCCAAACCAGACTCCACGCATGGAGCCTGACCCAACCCAGGGGCTTGTTCCCACTACCCTGGGTTCACAAACCGAGCTGAAATCAATAGATGTCATTTGGACAGGGAGCCAACCAGGTGCCCCTCTAAGCATGTTTTAAGACTAATAAGAGGAAAGAAAGCAGGGCATAAACAGTGGTAGCTATTTGCACTGGTCATGGTAGGATCCGTAGAAGTATTAAAAAAGTTTATCTTAAAATCCTGTTTGCCTGCCAAATGCCAGGTGGCCTGGGGTTATCGTCCTCCTCTCCACTCCCCAGCCTCCCAAATGCTGGATTCCAAATCATTATCTTCTATGAAAATCGTTACCACAGATGCTTGACTTGGTTTCACCAACAGTCTCTAACACAGTTTGAGGAAAAGCCCCAGCTTTGGAATCAGGCAGACAGGGCTTAAGGGTCATCTGAGCCTTGAGCCGTGTATTAGCTGTGTGCTCTGGAACAAGTTCTTTAGCTCTCTGAGCCTCAGTTTCCCCCATGTAAGATAAAAACTCCTCTGTAGAGCTATTTATTGGGAATATTAAGTGAGCTGTCCAAAGCAAGCAGCACAGTGTCTGGTACACTTAATCATATTTCCCTTGCATCAGTAAGAGTGGGAAAAGTTCTATTGGATTAACGAGTGAGTTTTTACTTTCCTGGCTCTGTTTCTAAAGCCAAGAGAAATCTATTCTATAGGCATAAAGCATTTTATGAAGAGTGCTATATTGTAAATGAGTGGTAACTAATTTTTTCTTGTAGATTATTGGTTTGTTACAAAATTTATATTTGAAATATTTATTGCAAATGCTTCTGAGATTTCTAAAGACTGACTTGGTATATTGTTAAAATGTATATTTCTATTTGAAGTTAACCTTTAGTGTTCTGGGAGGATGTCCCACTAAGTCAAGTAGTCTTCCCAGAAACTTGAAACATGTAAACACAGTGTTGGGGCAGTATTAGTCCTAGATTAGACTCCCATCTTCCAGTTTCCAGCTTCCCCTAGAAGTAGAAGAGAGGGTTGGACAGGACAGCATGCCATGCCCCTACCTGCACACGAAATAAGTGTAATTGCTTGATTTTGATAGAACTTAAGCTGTAATACCTACATTGTCTTTTTTAATTGAATGTCCTTGGTTCTTTGACATTTTCCCCATGTTGTGATTTCTAAAATTGGGGTGGGGGGGTGCCTGGGTGGCTCAGTCCGTTGAGGGTCTGACTGTTGATTTTAGCTCAGGTCAAGATCTTGTGGTTAGTGAGTTTGAGCCTGGCATCAGGCTCTTTGCAGACGGTCAGAGCCTGCTTGGGATATTCCCCCTCTCTCTCTCTCTCTCTCTCTCTCTCTCTCTCTCTCTCTCTCTCTCCCTCCGCCCCCCCCCCCCCCGTCTCTTTGCCCTGTGCACATGCTCTCTCTCTCTATATAAATAAATAAACTTAAAAAAAAAAGTGTTCTTGATGGGGCCCTCTGGATGTGCTCCAGTATGTTGATACTACATTGAAAAGATACTACGTTGAAAACGTGGCACCTCCAGTTAAGTCTTGTATTCAGTGTAGGGTGGATGGAGACTATCGTCTCCCCTGTTCTGCACACTATTCTTCTGTAATTAATCAGCTGCGTTTTTGGAGCCCTTTGAGTGTTTGGTTTAATAGAAGATAATTGGTTTCTCCTACATACCTGCCTCTGTATTCACTCTTGAGATAGGATGCTTTGGTTGACATACATGAAGAAAATCCAGCCTTACACAGGTAAGCAGCTGGAAAAAGTAGTATTTTAATAGCCTTTTCAGATAATTGTGGGTATTTTTTTTTTCTGCTCCTATACCAAAACTGGACAAGTGGTAGTTTCTGCAAAAGTTAGTTGCAGTGTGGAATCTGAAACTTTATCTAGTAAACTTTTCATACTATTCTTTAAAGTCCATTGATCATTTTATATTTCAAAGGGATTTTTTTACCTGCTCATGATCTTGTAACATGAGGCATTGGTTATCTGGAAAAGATCAGTTCATTGAGTTATGCAGATCTTCCCAGTGTTAGTACATTTTCTTATACAGTACCAAATGATGTTTATTTATGCCACAGTTGATTTTATGAGAAAAATTTCAGAGATTGTGAGACTTTCAAACTTATGTTGATGAATACGAGTTTTCTAAAACTTTATTTTTTGCTTGAAAAGCCCGCATTTTATCGCTGGCAACAGATACTGTTCGTTTTCCTTAAAGGACAGGCTCACTTCATTTTCAAGAAAATGAATAGTCGTAGTTTGATAATTCTTCAGGTAAAAATGGTGTTCCATGAAAAGCGTAGCTAGCTCAGCTTGTAAACTTGCATGAATGCTTTTCCTGGAGAAAACCATCACATTTCTATAAGCCGCAAAAATGCTTTGCCCCCATTTCAAAACATAGGATATTAAAAAGTGGGTCAAGATTTAGTAAAATTAATCACTTTTACTGCTTTATCAGGGACATTGTGTTTTGAAGCTCGTAGGCTCCTTTCTCTGCAAATACTCCATGATGAAGCATGAGTAATAGTGTAGTTTGGTGCCCCAGCCTTGGTTTACTGTGGGGTCAGTTGCAAGATCAGTGCAGGTCTCAAGTAGCAGCTAGTAAGGCGCTGGGGGACTGTTAAATGAAGGGTGTGGTCCTGGAAGGCACAGTTAGGACCACAGGAAGTACATGTTAGTGTTTACAGAGGCCACCCGAGAATATTAAAGGATTGCTCCTTGAGCTTAATTTTCTGTTCATGGAGGAAGGTCAGTGTGGTTTAAATTAGGCCAGAATTTACCAGTTGCTCGTTTTATGTAACACTTAAACACCAATCTAAACTTTTTCAGGGGTGCCTGGGTGGCTCAGTTGGTTGAGTGTCGCGGTCTTGATTTCTGTCCTGCATGGTTTCAGGACTTTGAGCCCCACGTTGGGCTCTGTGCTAATGGCACAGAGCCTGCTTGGGATTCTCCCTCTCTGCTCACATCCCCCGCGCCCACCCCCGGGCTCTGTCTCTCTCAAAATGAATAAACTTAGAAAAATAAACCTGAACACTTTCACATGTGAACAGAAGTGGAAACCAGTGTATCAAACCCATGTAACCATTCCCTGGTTTCATTTGTTTCAGGGTGTGTGTGTGTGGTAAAATGTATCCATAAAATTTACCACTTTGACCATTTCTAAGTGGCACTGGTGTTCACAGTGATACTTAGAAACTGCCCATTGAGCAACTCTTCATTTCCATTCATTTAGCTTTATAAACCTTTTTGCTGTTCCTGTCTTCATCAGTCTCCCCCATTGTGGGGAGGGGATAGAATTTTTTTATTTTTGGGGGAGAGAGCGTGATGCGATTGGGGGAGAGGGGCAGAGTGGGAGGTGGGCAGAGAGAATATCTTAAGCAGGCTCCACAGCCAGCATGGAGCCCTACACAGACTCGATCCACAACGGGGGGGGGGGGGGGGGGATCATGACCTGAGCCAAGATCAGGAGTCAGACATTCAACCTACTGAGCCATCCAGGCGTCCTGGGATAGAATATTTTTTTTTTAATTTTTTTTCAACGTTTTTTTTTTTGGGGGGACAGAGAGAGACAGAGCATGAACGGGGGAGGGGCCGAGAGAGAGAGAGAGACACACAGAATCGGAAACAGGCTCCAGGCTCCGAGCCATCAGCCCAGAGCCTGACGCGGGGCTCGAACCCACGGACCGCGAGATCGTGACCTGGCTGAAGTCGGACGCTTAACCGACTGCGCCACCCAGGCGCCCCATGGGATAGAATATTTTAAAGCCAGTCAGCCTTCCTGTCTCTCTGTCTGAAAATACTTTTAAAACTTGAGTACATGCATGTTGCTAACTGATTAGGGGTTTCTTTTTAACCAGTTTTTCTGTTACCCAGTTCGTGTTCGGTTTTGTGCAGTTGTCTCAAAGATTACTTCATATAGTTGGCCTATTTGAATCTACAAAAGATTTGATTACAAAAAATCTAAAGTACAAATAAAGGTAGAATTCAATACTAATCCACCTCATGTACCTGTTACCCACTCTTTAAAGTGACACCTTTTATTTCATCTGTACCTCCTCCCTTCACTTTCCTCACAAGTTTTTGCATTATTTTATTTTATTTACCTTTTTTAAGAAAGTTTTGTTTTGTTTTGTTTTTTGTTTGTCTTTTGTTTTTTGTTTTTGAGAGAGAGGGGGAGACACAGAATCTGAAGCAGGCTCCAGGCTCTCAGCTGTCAGCACAGACCCCAACGCGGGGCTCGAACTCAGGAACTGTGAGATCATGACCTCAACCGACTGAGCCACCCAGGTGCCCCGCCTGGATTATTTTAAAGCACATCTTAGATGTCTCATTTCATCTAGAAGTACTTCAGTATGAGTTTCAAAGGCACAGACTTTTAAAAATAAAACCATGATACTACCACATCTGAAACTTCCCAGGAAGTTTTTTTTTTTTTTTTTTTTTTTTAATGTTTATTTACTTTGAGAGACAGAGACAGAGTGTGAACCAGGGAGGGGCAGAGAGAGAGGGAGACACAGAATCCAATGGGGGGGGGGGGGGGGGAGGTGGAGGTTCTGAGCTGTTAGCACGGAGCCCAGCACGGAGACGCGGGGCTCGAACTCATGAACTGAGATCATGACCTGAGCTGAAGTCTGATGCTCAACCCACTGAGCCACCCAGGCATCCCCCCTTCCCCCATAAGTATTTTGATTTCTCTAATTAGCTCGTAAATTTTGATGTACAACTGATTTGTTTGAATCAGGACCAAAGTTTGCCCATGGCATTTGGTCATTGTGCCCACTAAATCTGATGGGGCACCTGGGTGCTCGATTGAGTGTCCCAGCTCTTGATTTCAGCTCAAGGTCATGGTCCCAGGATTGAGCCCTACAGTGGGCTCCGTGCTGAGTATAGAGCCTGCTTAACATTCCCTCCCTCTGTCCCTCTCTCTCTCTCTCTCCCTCCCCCCCCCCTTTGCCTAATTCTTGTAACTATCACGTGTAGGGCAACTAGAGGTTAAAATAAATTTGATATTAGCAGAAACACTTATTAATAAATGTTAATAGGTATGCGTCTTAGTACATATCTGTCTTTTAGTACAAATAACAGATTTTTATGATTTTTCAAGTATTTTTAATTTTATTAAGGTATAATTAATATGTGGTGTTAGTGTGATATTCACAGTTTTTCAGATAGTAAATGGAGAAGAACTGTTAGTTTTGTATGCCTTTGAATTCTAGCTTTTATCTGGTGGTCTATCTGGCATTTTATTGTTCTCTAAATAACTGAAACATAAGCTATTTGTAGATCATAAAATTGAACATCACATGAAAATGTGAAGTTTTCTTTAAAGTGAAGTGGATCTGGGGCACCTGGATGGCTTAGTTGGCTAAGCGTCCGACTTCGGCTCAGGTCACCATCTCGCGGTTGGTGAGTTCGAGCCCCACATCGGGCTCTGTGCTGACAGCTCGGAGCCTGGAGCCTGCTTTGGATTCTGTGTCTCCCTCTCTCTGCCCCTCCACCACTTGTGCTCTGTCTTGCTCTGTCTCTCAAAAATAAATAAATGTTAAGAAAAAAGTTAAAAAAATAATAAAATGAATTGGAGCTGATAGTATGTAGAATGTCAAATCTCAAATAATCACCCTAAATTAGAAAAAGCTCTCCTGGGCCACCTGGGTGGCAGTAGGTTGAGCGTCTTACTTTTTTTTTTTTTTTTAAGTTTATTTGTTTTGAGAGAGAATCACATGTGAGCCGTGCAGGGACAGAGAGAGAATCCCAAGCGGGCTCTGCTCTGTCAGTGTGGACCTGCACATGGAGCTCAAACCCATGAGCTGTAAGATCACAACCTGAGCAGAAACCAAGTCAGACGCTCAACAGACTGAGCCACCCCGGCACCCCGAGCATCCTAATCTTGATTTTCAGCTCAAGTCACGGTCCCAGGTTTTGGGATTCTGTCTCCCTCTGCCCTGCACACGTGCTCTGTCTCTTCTCTAAAATAAAAAAATAAAATAAATAGGGAAAAGAACTCTTGGCCTATAAAGTTCAAAACTAATCCATAGAAATGGTTTACATCATAGCTTCAAGACAGATGTTTTTTGTGGCAGTATTCTCTGAGGACCGATAAACAGCTTGAGATTTTTATTTTATTTCCTCTGAAAAATCTGGAACTTTGGATTGAATAATGTTTTGCACCGTATGAAGCTACTATATTAATAATCCGTTTATTTGCTTTCATTAATGTGTGGGAGTCCAAAATTTTAGTACATTGGGATAAATGCCTTTTTCCTAGTAAGAAACATTTTCAGAAAGACTGTAAACCAGAAGTCCCCCTTGTGCTCCCTGTTCTGGAACAAGGCTTTCAGACTGCCTGTTCTTTCCTGTTGGTAGATGAGATCAACTTAGAGGTCCTGACAAGCATTTTGAAAGATGAAATAGAGAATAGTGTATGTTATACTGTGAGTTTGTACTGTTGAGAAGCTTTTTGTTACTTGTATAGCTACTGTGCAGGCAGGTATATATGTGTGCACGTTTTTAGTCACGGCGTAAAGATGTTTCTCTTGCTGTTGGTCGTAGACAAAATTTTTTTTGAAAAACATATAAGTGCCTAATTAGAGATGTCATCTAAATACATGTAATCCTCTCTTGGGGCGCCTGGGTGGCGCAGTCGGTTAAGCGTCCGACTTCAGCCAGGTCACGATCTCGCGGTCCGTGAGTTCGAGCCCCGCGTCAGGCTCTGGGCTGATGGCTCGGAGCCTGGAGCCTGTTTCCGATTCTGTGTCTCCCTCTCTCTCTGCCCCTCCCCCGTTCATGCTCTGTCTCTCTCTGTCCCAAAAATAAATAAACGTTGAAAAAAAAATTAAAAAAATAAATAAATAAATACATGTAATCCTCTCTTATATTTTAATTTTTTTCCCAAATAAGAATACCCAGGGGTGCCCGGGTGGCTCAGTCAGTTAAGCGACTCTTGATTTCAGTTCAGGTCAGGATCTCACAGTTGATGAGTTCGAGCCCTGCCTGAGTAGGACTCCATACTGACAGCACAGAGCCCCCCTGGGACTCCCTCTCTCTCCGTCTTTCTCTGCCCCCTCCCCACTGACCTGTCTCTCCCCCACCCCACCCCTCCCTCTCTCAAAATAAGTAAATTTTTTAAAGAAAGAATATTCATGTTAGTGGAAGAAGTTATTTGTGATCCTGGAGGCGTTGCTAGGCCTGTGTCTTCATTCCTTCCACCCCTGCTGAGTACCAGAGACCGTAACAGTTCTGGAGACAGAATTCCTGCCTTAGAACTACTCTGCGTTTCCCTGCAAGGGTTTTTTAATCCTGCAGATGGGATTGAATTATGAAGATAACCATTCACAACAGAAAAGAGCTCTTTGAGAAGGGTTCATTGAAGAGTTCATCATTGATCCCAGGGTTGATCAGAAACATCCACAGGCTCTCTTGCCCATCCTTCAGTAATGCCAGTTATCAAGATGAAGGGGTTTAATTGTGAATGCCCATTGAAGGCCTTGGAGACTGCATACATTTAGGAGAGGAAGATCTACTTGGAAATGAAATGCTTTGAATCCAAGTTGTCTGGGGCTAGTTTTTAAAAACCTCAATTGCAACTAAAATGTAATAGGGCGCTGGATGGGCTCCTGGAACAGAAAAAGGACCTGAGGTAGAAACTAAGGAAATCTGAATAAACTGAGCTTTAGTAAAGTATCGATATTGGTTCAGTGATTTTAATTAGTGTATTTTGGTAATGTAAGATATTAGTAGTAGGTAAGATAAAACTGAAATGAGGGCCTGGCTTTTGAGAGCTCAACCTTTTTTTGGTTATTTTCTAGAAACCAAATGGGTTGCACATCATAACCATGACTTTTTTTTTTTTTTTTTTTTTTTTTTTTTAAGCATGTTCAGTGGACTTTGTTGTTTCCTTGTATTTTAATCTTACAAAGGCGATCTTTTTGGGGATACTTATACAGGATCCAGCATGGTGTCATGCGTGAAACAGTGTAATATATGCTAGAATATATTTCTGGGTGGAATGTGAGAGACCTAAAAGACCAGAGTTGTTGATCAGCCCTAAGGATACTGTGTCCCTAACCTAGACTTAATAGGAGAACATGTAATGTTGCAAATACCCCAGAGAGGTTAATACTCTGTACTTGGGTATCTTGGCTTCCCTCTTGATTTTTCAAGAGGAACAGCAACAGTGATTAAATTATGGTGTGGCTTCTGATGGCCTCTGGAAGTCTTTATAAAACCCTTTCCTAGAAAAGAGCTTAGCGTGCATCCCTCCTTTTTTCTTATCCCTTATACTTGGAAAGTAAGCCTGGAGCACTTCTCTCTTGAATCTACTTCTTGGAGCTGATCCCGGCCCTAATACTCTCTTATCTTGTTTCTTACAGTCAACCCTCCCTCCAGGCTCCTTGCCTCCCACAGGCTTCTTCACAGCAAACCAGCTTGTTAGGTCAGTGTTTCCCTGTGTGCTGTGGGAACGCAAGGGTCCCGGTTCCTGTTGTTCACCCCTGCGGACCCTGCTCCCTGTGGCTGTCTCCCAGATCGCCTGCAGTCTTTGATTTCTCCTTTCCAGATGCCGGGACCCTGTCAGTTGGATTATCGGCTCCTTGAGGGCAGGGACTGGGTCTTAGGTTTGTGCCCTCTGTACCTCATAGACATGATTTGAGTAAAGAAAAGTGATTTTTCTGTAAAGGATTTTGTTCATGCTTGGAGTTGAAATTTGGATTTCCTAAGTTACCGAGGTTGTAATTTATTACTCTGAAACTTGCATATGTTGGGGCGCCTGGGTGGTTCACTTGGTTAAGTATCTGACTCTAGATTTTGGCTCAGGTCATGATCTCACGGTTTGTGAGTTCAAGCCCCCACATCAGGCTCTGCACTGGCAGTGTGGACCCTGCTTGTGATTCTCTCCGCCTCTCCCCTGCTCTCTGTCTCAAACTTTAAAACTTGAATATGCTATTTTAAAAAGCAGTGGACTGTCCCTAAGGGATAGCAGAAGCAGTAATGAGCCAGAAGGATCGATGCTGAGTGGAGGGGGTGCAATACAGCCTGGGGGATTGCAGTGCAGACCTTCAGGTGTCTGTTCTGAACGGGGGGCCGGCCTGCTCTTTGGCTCATCTGTTCTGTATCCACGGCAGCCTGTCCACCCGCTTCTGCACAGCAGTGTAGCCTGGAGCGTGCTTAGTCTTCCCGTAATGCTTTGGATTGTTACTAAACTTTTATAAAGCAGTCAGGATTTATGAGTTGTTTTATGGTCGGTTTTAAACTTTGTAAAAGAAAGATTTGAGACACTTATGAAGTCACAGACGAGGAAAGTGAGAGAGACAGAGGTCATTTGGAAGAGGTTCTACACCAAGCTGAGAAAGGTGTCAAATGAGTCTTCTCTGCCTGTGTTGTTTTTAACCTGTTTTAGAAAGTGCTTTGGAGTAACACAGCTTTAGACAACAGTCTCTTGTAAACTTCAGTTACTGTCAAAAGGTATCATGGGAGTTTTCGCTCAGAATTTGCCGACATTTGGGGTTTTTTTTTTATTCGGTGGGTTGCTGACTGGATGTATCCTTTTATTACATGCATATGCACTCTCTGGGGTTTGTCCCCTCGCCCTGGTCTCAAGTTGCTGGCACACTGGAGACTTCCACTCTTCTCGCTTTGTAACCGTTGGAGACAGTAAATTTGAAGGCAAATTACAGGCAGTCCAGCTGCCCTGTCCTGTAAGACATGCTGAAGTCCCATAGAACTATGTCACATAGGGTAGTATGCAGGGTGACTGTGGTGATTCTTGGGAAAATCTGGAATAGTAAGCCGCCGGCAGTTTTGTGAGGCTCTGGTGAAATAAGCAGGTTAATGGGCTGGGTTGGTTGTTTCCACATGTCTAGCTCTTAAAATACTGCTTGCTTGAAACAGGATTCTGCCATCTTCCCCAAAGCCAGAAACTGCTTCTTATCCTGCGGCTTTCTTCTTCATGCCCCTGCCATCTGATTAACACTACCTACCCTCCTTCCCTTGGTCCTTATCCAGGCTCACCTGGCTGCCTGAACTCAGAGCCCTGACTCCACCTTCTGGGCCCTGCATAAGTTCTGTAAATGTTCCATGTGTCCTTTGAGCAAGCCTTCCTTCCTCCATTTTCCCGAGTCATCAGACATACACCTGCTGAATTTACCAGCTCTCCATTCTCCCCTTCACCTTAAGGTTTTAAAAAATCGTTGTGGCTTTTCACCTTCTGTATATACGTGCATATACACACAAACATGCAGGCAGTGTGTGCCAATGTAGTTGTTTGTGTCTTACACGTGCCGCTCACCTTGAGCTGCTTGAGGGCAAGGGACTGTTTCCACCTGATGTTTAGTAACAGATGATTTTCAAGTTATTAATTGTAATTCATCGTGTGCTTTGATAGTTTTTCAAAAGTTTGCATCTATTGTATCTTATATAGTCGGTACTCAGTCTCAGAGTATCTCGTTGAAAGTATTTTAGGGCTTCGGGTTATTGAGATAATAACAGTGGTATTGCAGGGGCACCTGGGTGGCTCAGTCGGTTAAGCATCTGACTTCGGCTCAGGTCATGATCTTGGGGTTCATGAGTTCAAGCCTCACATCGGGCTCTCTGCTGTTAGTGCAGAGCCTCCTTTGGATCCTCTGCCCCTCCCTGGTTCGTTTCCTCTTTCTTGCTCTCTCTTTCTCTCTCTCTCAAAAATAAATAAACTTTAAAAACAAAAACAAAAAACAGTGGCGTTGTGAAGGGTATTGAAGCGCAAAAACAAGTCATTTACTCACCTTGGTGGGGTGGGGGGAGTGAGAGCAGGTGGGATGCAGTTCACTGGAAGTAGCAGAATTTTGAGTTACTAAGCTTAATTCTAGCCATCTAAGAATTACGTCGTGATTTTGTTCTTCTGCTAAGAAAATGTCATAAAGGATGATACTTATCTCAAGAAAGATGGCGGATTTCTTTCATGTTATCCCTAGCAAAAACCAAGTTACTTTCCGTGACTTGTATTGATGCTTCCCCTGTGAAAAGGATGGCTTTGAGCAGATCTGTGTTGTGAGGCAACTCCTTTAAGAGGGGAGTTTTAAGGGGCACCTGGGGTGTCTCGTTGCTTGAGCGTCTGTCTTTGGCTCGGGTCATGATCTCACGGTTCCTGAGTTCAGCCCCACATCGAGCTCTTGCTGCCATCGCAGAGCCTGCTTCGGATCCTCTGTCCACCTTTCTCTCTGCCCTTCCCCAGCTTGTGTTATCCATAATCTGACAGCAGCAGGGAGCAGGTGTGTTACGAATGGGTTGAACTTGGAGCAGCTTTGGAAATCTTCCTGTGAACACAGTGTGATGAGTCGGGACGGTCCATCTCTGCGTGTGTTAGCTGCCAGGTGTGAAGGAGGGTGTTTGCTAGGGTTTTGGGACATGAGCATTTCGCAGATACTGAGTTTAAGTAAGTAGGAAATAACGTTTCTGTCACCAAACGATAGGTACCCTTTCCATAAGTGATATTTTGGGGTACTCTCGATAATTTCAAGATGCTGTTGTACAATCAGGTGGAGTCGTTCACATGACTGGTATGGCTGAGCGGAAGACATTACCCTTGTCCCGGCCTGGGACAAGTAGACTTGAATCCTGTCTGTTTCCCCTCCAGGTCCCGTGGCAGTGCCGGTGGCCATGGTTCCCGTAGCCAGAAGGAGCTGCCCACAGAGCCCCCCTACACAGCGTATGTAGGAAACCTACCTTTTAATACAGTTCAGGGCGACATAGACGCTATCTTCAAGGATCTCAGCATACGGAGTGTACGGCTAGTCAGAGACAAAGACACAGACAAATTTAAAGGTGAGTTTGGGGGAGTCCGTACTGTATATTCTCGTAGAGGGAGGGTCTGAACCAAAATGGTGGGGAACCAGAGGGCTTTAATTGTGGAAGTGTTTATCCAAGTAGCTGAAACCCGCATAGCCCTTTAACCCATGAGGCTTTCGGTTCTACTTGGGGGAAAATGTGTTACACGTGATCTTATTTGTAGAAATGTGCAATATATGCCCGAGTAAATGTGCTGTTTGCCTGACTGGCAGTCCTGTCTGCCAGTAAAGGAGTTCCCCGGGAGAGAGAGGAACAGACAGCACAGAGGACTTTGCCGGTGCATCTCCCCTTCACCGACGCGTGGCTTTCTTCTTTGTCGTTTTCCTGTGATCTAAAGTATTTGTACAGAATTCAGAAGAGAACCTCACAAATATCATCACTGTATCTTTGTGATTTGGGAGCGTGTCTGGGAGAGGGTTGGCTCAAATTTTGGGTAAAGTTCGTGTCTGTAGAGTAGTCTCTTCAAGGCACGTGAGCCGGGAAGCAGTAAGCAGGAAGAGTCACGTGAGCATCATCATCTAGCTCTCCGGAGTCCCTGAAGGGAAACGTGCCCTCTGTTTAGGGCATGGCGCGAGGTTCAAGGGCATGCGGTTTACGTTATTTATCCAGAAGAACATCCAAGGAGAAGTACTAGCTGTGCGAGAAGCAGAGGTTTTGCTCATCCGAGCGGTTCTGTGTATAGGTGGCGCTTTTACCGTTTTGGAAGTGTTCTTGGCTTTAGAACCGGAAGCCTTGTTAATAACGAGTGCTCTAAAAACAGAAGTAAATGTACCTGTTCAGCCTGTGAAAGTCAGGCCCACCCAGTGTGCCTCCTAGAGATGCGCTAGGAATTCGGGCTTCTGGGGGAGGGGAGGAACGGGTGGTCAAGGCCAGCCTTCAGGCTGAGTCAGTAGCAGCAGGTTTTAGTTTCTACATCAGACGGAGGGTCATCCCTCCGCAGCTCTGAGGTGTGAGATGGGTGACCGGGCTCTTGTGACTTCTTTGAGCACAGGAGGTGGTTTCCACAAGTACTCTAGACCATTGTGAATCCATTTAGGGGGGCCGGCAGGGGGACTCTTCCAGCCAAGCGGTACCTTCTTGTTGCAAGTAGTTGGTGGGGAAATGGTGAACAGGAAGAGTTTGGACCCAAGCCTTCAGAGCATTTGTAGTCTGGTGGGCCTTGAAGGTGAGGTGTAATCACACGGGACGGGGACACTCGGGGTGCGGTGGGAGGGTGTGGTGTAGTACAGGGTGCAGTGTGAGCAAAGCGGGGCAAGGGGTGTGCCGAGTGCAGACTGAGACTCCAGGCTGCGAGGAGGAAGGGGCGTGGAAACTGTTGGAGGTTGAGGGAGAAGCTAAAGTCATTCAGAAGTCAGCTCTTCAGTGGCCCAGGAAAGGCTCTAATGTCATGGTTAAAACTTCTAAAACGAAAGCATTATAAAAACAGCTGCCATTTCAATGCCTGGTTGGCACTTTCTGGTAGAGTATAATTGAGAGGGAGGAATACCAGTCAAGTATTTTATTTACCGAAAAGTAAAATCTCTCTTTTAGGCTCTGCTAGCCTGCTGTCACTTAGATGCAACAAAAGTGGGGAAATGGGAGAGACGGGGATCCCACTGTGTCTTAACCCAGAATTCCTTGAGGAAATTGGGATTTGTTTCTCTTACAGGTTTCTGCTATGTAGAATTTGATGAGGTGGATTCCCTTAAGGAAGCCTTGACATATGATGGTGCAGTAAGTATCTTCAGTTTTTCTGTGTCGTGTCAGCAGCTGAGATGTTTTTCTTGCCTATACTTACACTGTTTTCCCCTTATCAGCTGTTGGGTGATCGGTCGCTTCGTGTGGACATTGCAGAAGGCAGAAAACAGGATAAAGGTGGCTTTGGCTTCAGGAAAGGTGGACCAGATGACAGAGGTGATTGGTTCTTCTAAAACTGAACATAACACTTACTGTATGCCCACTGGTTACAACTGTTGAAGGCTACTAGAATTATCTTGCCGGTCTGATAGGCTTTTGTGAGCTTTTAAAAACGTGGAAAAATCTTAGAATGGATGGTGCTTCCACAAGCCTGGGTTTTGTTTTTGTTTTGTTTTTTTTGTTTTTTGTTTTTTTCCTATTGGCAACAAAAACTCTTACAATTCTTTTGAACTTCTCATCACATGAGTGATTCTTCCCAAAGAATTTTGCCATGTGTGTGCAGCAGGGTAATGGTACGACCTCACCTTTATCTTTTTTGTGTGTCCTCAGGAATGGGTGGCTCTCGAGAATCTAGAGGTGGATGGGATTCCCGGGATGACTTCAATTCCGGTATCAGTATTTAAAGTATCACCACTTAACCTTTTTCAATGGCCTTGCTGCTGTTGTACGTTTATTGTGGACGTAGCCCACCTGGCCGGACTACTCCTTTAGTTCATTCCGCAAGTGAAACTTCCCTGAAAGATGCCCAGGCATGCAGTAAGCCTCTGTTAGAACCTAAATGTTCGGTGTAGGACTTGAGAGGTTCCACACTGTGGGCGAGTTAGACCGACCCACCTCCTTTTGTTACGATGCCTCAGCCTATAGTTCCCATCTGGCCTTTGTCTAAGGAATCCCCTTGGCTGCTCTGTGTAAATAGAAGCACTGTTACTTCTACAAAGTGTGGGGGGTTTTGGAAGCTTACAGAAAGCCTCGTAACCGTGGTTCTTGGTGGCTCCTTCTTCCATGGTTAAAGTCGTGGTGACCAGTTTGTTTTTTTGAAGGGCGTGGAACTCCTATCTCTTCTTGGTGGACACGATCTGCTCTGTTCCTTTTCTTAACTTACCAAGGCAGACCACCAGGTGCCTCCTTGTCTCCCCTTAAGAGGTCGGTTTGCATGTCGGGCCTCTGCTTTGAAGGGTTGATCATCTCTTTACTTTCTTTTTGTTTTTTTGTTTTTTTAACAAAAATAAATTGTATATGTGATCAAAACGTCAGTTGTAACAGGTAAAAAATGAGGAAGTAGTCTGTTTTCTATAAACCCTGCACTCTCCACTGTATGAGAGGATAACATCAGTGCCCCACCCAACCACCCTGTCACCCTCCCCCATCAAACAAAATTCGGCATATAGTGTTTGGTAAGTATGGGAAGAACTGGCACAAGCTGTTGAAGACCAAAATTTTTACGAGTGCATTTCCAGTGCTACTTTGGCTAAACAGGTGACCGCTTATATCTGTTGAATTACTTAATCCTAAAAATCCTGTAGCCAATCAGAAATGAGCTTATTCATAAAAGTACAGTATGATCCAGTAAACCTGTAATTTTATGTATAAGCTAGTCTCTGATTGAAACACGCAGCAAATGTCTTCTCAAAGTCAATCTGAGTGCAGCCGTTAGTGGCCTGATGAGTGGTGGCCTGGGACCGGCCGGTTTTGAATTCACTGGGAGTGTAGGAATAGCACTTGGGTGTGTAGGCTCTGGAATTGTGGCAGTTACCTAAGGAACTGTTGCCCTCGCTGGGACTTTTACTCTCTGAAGCAGAGAGCACAGCCAGAGAGACTCCCCCGCCACCCACCAGGTTCAGCATAAACTGCAGGGTCTGGAGGTGTCTGAATCCAGAAGTGCCCGCGTGGTGGAGTGATGCTTGTGTCCGTTATTTGTGAACGTAGATCTTTTTTGCTCTTCAAAATGATGCTGTTTTTTAAATGACATACACTGTTGTAAAAAGATTCGAGCAATACCGAAAAATAGAAGAAAGCAAAGTCCCACCCCCAGAGGTAGCCAAGTACGTTAAAGTAAAAAAAAAAAACTTGGAAGGTTCTTGTGAAACGGTGTGCCTCCTAAAAATCTGTCATCAAACTTCATTAAAAGATACTTGGTAATGTCAGACCTTGCGTTTCCCTCGTAATCTTCGCCTGCTCCTGTCGTAAGAGATTTTGAAATGAGGTGGTCACTGGCTGTGGATGCGTGCTGTTTCTGTTGTTTTGGGTTTTTTCCCTTCTGTCCTACTTGGGTGCATCCGGACTAAGTAGCAGTCGTGCTTACCTGCCTTGTCAGTGCGGGTGTGAGCTGATTTCTGCTACACTGGTCGCAAAATTTATTCTCCTAGGGGAGTAGCTTTTGTACTCCCACGGAAAGGTCCGCTTCACAGTTGATTGGGGGAGATGTCAGTCAGATGTTTGAATCTCAGTTAAGCTTGTTGAATAAACAGCGTAAGCTCTGGTTTAAAAGATTCTGTAAAGAACCTTCTACCTGACTGTATACATCCCAATATGTTTTCCCCAAATCAGTGCTCCTGTTGGTCTGAATCTTTTGGGGGGGATTGTTTTCATTACTTGTTTGGTTAAAATTGGTACTGTCCAACTCAGTTTCTGAGCTGGGTTTCAGATAACTTGATCGCTTTCCAAATTCCTTGGCCACCCTTAAAGAACAGAAAAATACCACCCTTGCAAACAGTTGAGTCTTCATATTCAGGGGAGTTAAGTTTAGAATCACTGAGAACCCCAGATGAGTAGATACCAAACCATTGTTCCCAGGGGAAACGACAGGGTCCGATTCCTGTGAGCCTCTGGTCCCAATATTTTGTTGAGTGATCAGTACGTACCTTGTTGCGTGTATTTCTGTTTAAAGACCCCTAATGTCACCTATACTGTTGATTTGTTTAACAAGGAGCTCCTGGCCAGCAGCACCAGAACTCTGCTCGAATGGAGCTTATCTAACGTGTTTTCTCCCGTGAGGCACAGGACTGCCTTCTTGCACTTAGGAGTGCTAGACGACTCTTCAGCTCTATGTGCGGGGCCACTTTAAACAGTGAAATTGCCAAAGAAAAGCCCAAAAGAGCAAAAACCTGGCACCGAATAGTTTGAAAAGACACTTGTTTATGGTCTGAGCTGAAACAAGAAGGCAGAGTGTTGCTTTGTTGGACCTCAGCCGAGAGACACGCATGTCGGGCGACTCAGATTTCCACTGCTCTGTGCATGTCTGGAAGAGCAGAAGGGCCAAAAGATTTAATTTCAGGGTTACATACAAAGGCTAGTGAGTCGACAAACGGGCAGATACGAAATGTACGGATGATGCGGATGGACCATATATAGAATATTCCTCAGGCTCAGGATCCTTCTGGAAGATAGATGTTCCTCCAGAGCTTTGAGCAGTGGCACCGTCCTTCGAGTAAAAGTGGTCACCTTTGGGGGCTGGGGGGGGGGGGGCAGACTGGTTTGTTTAATTACAATATTATTTCTTAAATTTTTACCGGAAGCTCACTCTCCCTTCAGTAGGCGATACTGTTAAAAGGCTAGTCAGCTTAAACCCCCTCTAGATGAAAGTCCTTCCATGAAATACAGAACTGAAGAAAACTTAGGGTTCTCAAAGCCTGTGGAGAAAACAGTCTTCTCTACAGACAGATGAGAGTCGGAACACTCCTGACCGTTGTCGTGACAGTTACTTTGCTGAGGGTTCCAGCAGATACCCGCAGGGATGGGGAGGAAACCTCTCCTCCCCCTCGCAGCCCCCGGAGGTGGCGCAGGTTGGGGGCAAGGTGCTCCGCTCCTCTGCGAAGGGGGTGAGCCGTGCAGGGTAACTGCCTTGTTGACCACACGGGTGCCGAGCTTTTAGAGTGCTGCACACCCGCCACACAACAGAGACAAGACAAGCGGGGCGCGTCACCCAGAGGTGGCCTCGTATTTTTATTCTGTCTTCGTGTCTGGGCTTTTCTTGGGTGTCGCATTCTAAATTGTAACTTTCACATTTCAGGTTTATCTTTTTAATAATCAGAGGCTTTATATTAGAAGACACAATAAGATGGGCTTTGAGGATTTTTGTTTGTCACGAGCCTTATTTTATAGTCTTAGGTAGGGGGTGGGGTTTCCGCCACTTTTCCTGCAAGCTGAGGTTTAAACAGCTCGCTTTATTTTTCTTTCGTAAGAAGTGTAACGTCTGTTAGCATTGAGATTACCCAGCACATTCTCATTTGGACCCCATGCACTCTTTTGCAAAAACTTCCGATGTTGGACAAACTAAAGAATTCAAATTGAACAGTCCACGCCAGCTGCACAGTCAGCTTTTGAGACGGTAGCTTAAAAAGTAATCCGGTGTCCTCTTCCTCCTTCAGGCTTCAGGGATGACTTCTTAGGAGGCAGGGGAGGGAGTCGCCCAGGTGACCGGCGAACAGGCCCCCCAATGGGGAGTCGGTTCAGAGATGGCCCTCCCCTTCGAGGGTCCAATATGGACTTCAGAGAACCAACAGAAGGTACGGTGATGCTTTGTGGGTGGAGGTTGTCTTGCCCCGGTGCGCTGGCTGTTCCCCCCACACACACGCCTTCTCGTGCCACGGACGGTGGCTTCTGTGGCCCGCCCCTTAAGTCTTCAGTAGCAAGTTGGCCTTTGTCAGAGCGTCTGGGGATGGGATGGGTCTTCAGGGCTGGCCTGATGGTTAGAAAATGGGCTGGCCTCTAGGGGCTGGCCTCAGTCGGATCATTCCACCCGGGCGGGGAATGTGGGGTCCTTTTCTCATAAACCACGTTGGTTTCTCTCCCGCAGAGGAAAGAGCACAGAGGCCACGGCTCCAGCTGAAGCCTCGAACAGTTGCCACGCCCCTCAATCAAGTAGCCAATCCCAACTCTGCCATCTTCGGGGGAGCCAGGCCCAGAGAGGAAGTCGTTAACAAGGAGCAAGAATGAGCTCGCGGTTGGGAGGGAATGGGGTGTGGGGGAGTCACAGCAAGACCACAGCCTGGCTAGCCCCCTGGACCAGCGGTCCTGCAGTCACCATTCCTGCGCCTGACCTTTGTCCTCCTTTCTTACAGCGGAAACACAGAGCTTGTGAGTGCATGTCAGCAGTTAACAAGTGGTTTTTAGTACATTCTTGGCTTTGCTGAACCTATCTAGTGCCTGTTTTGTGCTTTTTTTTTTTTTCTTTCTTTCTCTGCCAGTCCTTCCCCCATTTTCCTCCTGTCCTTTTTCCTTCTTGCTCCTTGTTTCCTTCCAGTACTTGAGTCTCTCTCGAGGGACAGAGGCAGCCACCCGTGGGCGTTCTCAGGATGGAGGTGGTGCTCCATTTTTCTCCCCCTGCTTTCTCGTTTTACTTTGGACACTCTGGCCAGACCCGGTTGGTCCTTTCATTTTTCTCAGTGCTTCTCTTCTGACCTGCATGTGGAGTTCTGTATTGCTGTGGCTTCCGAGGGAAGGAAAAAGACAAAACAAAACAAAAAACAGAAGTCACAGATTGGGTAGCATCTTGTTTTTATTCAGCTGTGGTCAACAGAGAGAATTTGAGGCACCTTGTTTTCAAAACAAGGATAAAATATCTGTTGATCCTTGCAGATTCCTCCCTGTCCCTATTTATAAGCAGCCCTGTCTCTGTCACTCCCTCCCCGGATGGATCATTCGAGCCGGAGGCTCTCCTTTCAAAGGTGGAATCTAAGAGAAGAGGGTGGTAGCGTGAGTCGGTGAGCAGCTCAGCGGACGGGCCGGGGGCCGAGTGCACCTCCGTGCGCACGCTAGGATGGCTGGGTCAGCACGTCGTGCAAGCTCGTCCCCTCCTCCCCGGCGGAGGTGGAGGCTCCCGTGGGTGGCTGGGTGCGCCGAGCCTCCGTCCGGTCTCCCGTCCGGGCAGGGCGCTCCGGGGGGACCGACGGGCAGTGGTGGCCGAGCCGCGCCTGGGCCGTGCTCCCCGTGCAGACGCGGACTCTCCTCAGACCCCGTCGTGTGTGTGTCCCTGTCTCTCCCTTGTGTTTACCTGTGTCTGCTCCTCGCGTAAGTAGCAGTGAGATACTGCGCTTCCCGCCCTCCCTGACTTTTATAATGAAAATGGGCCTAAAATCTGGCACTTTACTGTTGGACTTGATGAATTGAGGGTTTTACTCTGCAGGGCTGTCAAGAGCCTTCAGAGAGCTGGTAGGTGGCTGTAAGTCCCCAGGTCTCCTCTTTGGGGCACAGTTGCCTATCCCCACAGGCTGTGTTTGGCACGTACCCAGGGCCAGGGGGGCTGGGCCGTAGCTTCTGAGCTAAACGCCCGTGTGTGAGAGCAACCTGGGTTTTTCAGCAGCGAGTCCCGGACCGTCCCGTTGGG
This sequence comes from Lynx canadensis, assembly GCF_007474595.2. Classification (NCBI taxonomy): domain Eukaryota; kingdom Metazoa; phylum Chordata; class Mammalia; order Carnivora; family Felidae; genus Lynx; species Lynx canadensis. Next base: position 30,755,134 of record NC_044318.1, on the reverse strand, counting down.
AGCAGTTTGGGGGCCGCCAGCAGCTAGAGCCCAGGGAAGAGACCTTCCGTTTGGGGGTGGGGGGGGAGGTGAGAGGTCGTCACTAGCTGGCGTCCTTGGCTTCTCTCACTGGGTCTCGGTCCCGGGGTCTCAGCAACTACAGAACTCTCTCTCCTTTCCTTCCTTCACCTGCCGCCTCTGCTTCCGAAATAAGAACCATTTGTGTAACACCAATACTTAACTTAAGAAAGACATGCATTATGTGGTTGTAATCAAACCTGATGCTTTCAGATGACCTACTTACATCTTCAATGTGGAAAAGATTAAGAACAAAACAAATTCATCTAAACTTCTGGGCAATCAATCCCAGTTGACTTTTAAATGTAAGAATGGAATTCCAAACACTTAACACATTCAGCTATATGACAGAAAGTAAATCTATGGATATGGTATTTTGTGAATGATCTTTTAAATAAAAGAAAACCTTACGTAATATTTAATGCTCGCCTTTATTTTTGACTTCTTTCTAGCTGCTCTTAACGAGAAGTTCACACCCTTATTAAATTGGGGAAGCGGTGTCCGAATCCGGTAGAATGTACTGCGACCACAGGAGAGAAGCATCTTGCTCTTGGAAGTTACAGGATTAGTGAAAGCAGTTTAAAAGCTAGTGATGATTAGAAATAGGACGCCCAGGTTTTCCTACCCCCCCCCCCCACCTTTCCTCTCATTTCCTAAAAATGGCAATTTTCTGAACAGAGGCCTTGCATGCAGTGTGGCCTTAGTTTTTGATTGGGTAAAGGGACTTTCTTCCTGAAAATGGAAGAAATCAGGTGTTTGCACAATGTGTGCATGCTTTTAATAACCGCTGATTTTGGGGGGCACCTGGGTAGCTCCGTCGGTTAAGCGTCTGACTTCAGCTCAGGTCATGATCTTGTGGTTTGCGAGTTCGAGTCGCGCATCAGGCTCTCTACTGTCTGCATGAAGCCCGCTTCGGATCCTGCGTCTCCCTCCCTCTCCCCCTCCCCCACATTTGTGCGTGCACGTGCTCGCTCTATCTCTGAAATAAACATTAAGAAAAATAATAACTGCTTATCTTTAGCAGAAGTTCTAGATGCTCTTTGTGGCCGTGGCGGGTGCTACTTCGTGGCAAGCAGATCCTGTATTTTTGGGAGCCGCTGCTGTGTGGTTTTGTGACCCAGGGGACACAGCGCAGAGCTGGGCCCTGTGTCGAGTGGGGGGTGGGGAGACCTGGCCAGCAGGGAGGGTGGAGGAGGGCCCGGCACGTGCAGAATTTGCTTACTGTGAGGTGAGCCTTGACTGCAGCTTACTAACCTTCAGGGGGAGGGCAGGGCGGGTGGACACTGTTCTGGTTCCTGGACGCGTGGCTGTCACTTGGACTGCTCCCCGACCAAGACTGGAGGAGAGGACACGGCACTTGCCTGTGTTTTCTTTAAGGGGTAAGGTCCCTGCGACTGGACGCTCTGTGCCCCACGTGGAGTTGGACTGGTGGCCAGGCTTGAAACCCCACTCGATAAGGCTTCTTGTAGTGTTGTTGTTTGAGAGAGAGAGAGAGGGAGAGAGAAAGGAATGGGGCTCACCCGACTTGGGGCTTGAGTTTACGAACCATGAGATCGTGACCTGAACTGAGATCAGATGCTTTACTGAGCCACCCAGGCGCCCTCGATGAAGCTTCTTTCCAAAGGTCCCTTGGATCCCATCTTCAAAAGGCCTGTGGAGCGCTCAGACCCTCGAAGGGGGTCATCTGGGTCTCCAGAGGTTTCCCTGGAGCTTTCTCCCTGCTTCCCTCGAGATGTCACTGTGACTTTGTGGGCGTTTCTCTTGACAGGCACCTGTTCCTTGGCCTGTGGTATTTGTGTAAAACTAAGTATTACCGAAAACGTTTTAGTATCTGTCTCCTCTCAGTAACTGAAATAAGAAGGCACATCTTTTCCCAAGTAAGCACCTAAATAAAAGTTTATACCAACTATGAATGTTCTGGAAATAGGTTTAGTGTAGACAGACAGTTGATGCCTGGTTTCTCTCTCTGCATTTTCCCCCCCTACTTATTCTTGAACTGTCTTCAGAGAAACAAAATTTAACGGACTGCCAGGTTGGGCCCTTTTAATAAGGGGCTCAGGTTTCTAAGAATGTTCTTCTCTCAGAGCCCATTTTGTCAGAGGCCAGATTGTTTCTCCAGGGCTCAGGAGAGAAGTTTGCACGGCAGACTTTCAGAAGCCGGGGCTGCCCATCTTGACTCAGAGGTCTTAGCAGGAGGCAGAAGCGGCGAGGTCAGGAGGTGTGCATTTGGGTCGAGGAGGAAGATGCTGGAATTGTTGCCTGGCGTCCACACTCGACTCAGGATTCTAAGGAATGGCCTGGTTTTCTTGTTGAAGGAGGCTGCTTGGTAGAGAAGTTAGTTGAGAGCAAGAGCTTGTTAACAGTAACCCGGAAAGCAGTTCCTGCTTGAGACTCACTAGAAACAGCATTCCTTTGCTGTGCAGTGAGACTGCTCTGTGGCCCCGAGGGATTCTTACACCTGTTCGTTTACTTAAAAAAGAGAGAGAGAGAGAGAGAAACTGCCTATTGTGGGGCTCGAACTTACAACCTTGGGATCAAGAGTCACATATTCTACCCGCTGAGCCAGCCACGCACCCGTTTCTTTTCACGAGTAGTACCTTAAATACTCTGTTGTTTCCCTCCACCCTCTTCTCAGATTCCACATGGCTCCTGAGGTCATGTGGGGCCACTAGCCTGTGCAAGGATTGTTTTTGAATGTTAACCGCAGTGGGACCTGCCGGGGCCCGGTGTCGCGCGCGTGTGTGTGTGTGTGTGCGCGCGCGCGCGTGTGCGTGTGGCACCTCGGTCTGGTGGAGAATGGGGTGGGTCTTGCCCAGTGGACTTCTTGCCAGTTTTCTTTCCGGGAAGTCGGGAGGGGAAGCCGACAGGGTGTCCCATCCTGGGATCTCTAAAGGATCCTCCATACAGGATAGCAGTCCAACGTGCGTCACAGGTGGCCGTCACCTGGTGTGCCCCACGCTCCCCAGACCCGGTTCGCCAGACGAACGGCCATGAAACCGCAGAGCTGCAGGGAGACCTAACGGATGGCCAGTTGCTTGGGCTGGACCCCCTCGTGCGTCCTTGGGAGCATCCGGCCGGGGCCTCCCCGCATCTGCCTTTCAAGTTTTGATGAAGAGCCTTGGTCTGTCCTTTGCGCTTTCTTGGCCAATCTTGAACAATGGTGAGACGTTTGATACTCACAGGAAGTCAACAGGCTTATAACATCCCTCTGAGAGGCTTCCTTTTGCAGTTTGTTGTCATGAACATGAACCAAAACGATGAAGACTGTACTTAATTATAACATACTACTCATCTCTTCCCCCATCTGTAACCACCCTCTAAGCGTAAAATACCAAATATACAAATAAAAGCAAAAACTGTTTCACGATGGCGGGCTCTTTGGTATGCAGTTTGGGGACCAGAGAGAATTGTTTCCTGTACCTGTTCTTTTGTTCACTGTCGGAGACAAGGTAAACGTTAATAAAATTATTCATTATTACTGGCCTCGAAGCTTCTCTTTTTGAACGGGATTGGGAGGGAGGGAAGTCAGAGCAGCTTTTCAGGTAGCCTAGAGATTCTGTAAATAGCACCAAGGTGCCTTGGAATCTGTAGGGTCTTTCTCATGCATTATATTCTTGAAACAAAGAGTGTGCTCAATAGATATTTTTTTATTTTAATGTTTATTTTTGAGAGACACAGAGTGTGAGTGGGGGAGGGTCAGAGAGAGAGGAAGACACAGAATTGGAAGCAGGCTCCAGGCTCTGAGCTGTCAACCCAACACGGGGCTTGAACTCAAACATCATGACCTGAGCTGAAGGCGTCCGCTTAACCAACTGAGCCACCCCGGCGCCCCTAGATATTTTTTCAAGGTATTCTATCAAAATATAAACAAAATGAAAAGACACATTAAAGACTAAAACAAACGATGAGGGGTGTGTAAAGAATTCCTGCAGGGGCACCTGGGTGGCTCAGTTGAAGCATCAGACACTCGGTTTCAGATCAGGTCATGATCTCACGGTTTGTATGTTCGAGCCCTGTGTCAGACTCTAATGCCGGTATGGGGCCTGCTTGGGATTCTCTCTGCCCCTCTCCAGCATGCTTCCTCTCTTTCTCCGTCAGTAAGTAAATAAAAAATTTTTAAATATGTATATATATATACATGTAAAGAATTCCGGCAAATTGTCCAGAGAAAAACCCCACAGAGAAGGAAGGTGTTAACAGGTATTTCGTGAAAGAGGAAGTAAGGCCAAAAAACGATGCTCAGCCCCACTAGCAATCCTGGCATTCCTTGTAAATCAAGACCGCGAAGAAAGAAAGAACCGTCGTGCACCCCATTCAAGTGGCGCACGTCATGAACTGACAAGCCAGTTGCCTAGAGGGTTTGTGGTCTCTCGTGTTACAGATGAGCATGTAAGCGGGTGGTCACTTTGGGAATGAACTTGAATATCGAATTAACCTTCCCCTCCCAGGTATGTACCCCAGACAGATCACACGGCAGCAGAAGCTGCATTCAGATAATGGAATGAACCGTAGGCGCGTGTTGATGGATCACAACGATGTGATAGACGGGACCTAGGCCCGGGTGTGGACAGACTGCAATGGCCCTTTTGTTAGATTCAGAGCCCCTCAGAAATACCTGTAGATGGCAAAACAAGCAGTCGCTTAGGTTGGGGGAGGTTGAAGAATGAGAGGTGCCTTTGGGGAGTGAGTTCACAGCCAAGAGTAGGTGTCAGAAGGCTGGGGAGGAGGAGTGGAAGGGAGGCTCTTTTGCACCTTAGGCTTGGGGGTGGCAGACCCCCTGGCTCCAGGGGTTTCTAGAACGTGCACACTTCTCAAGGTGCTTTTTCTGTAGATAATCCACAGCTTCCCATCAGCCTTTAGTAACTCTGTGACCCCAGGGGCACTTGGGTGGCTCAGTTGGTCATGATCTTGCAGTTTGAGAGTTTGAGCACCGCATCAGGCTCTGCACTGGTGGTTCGAAGTCTGCTTGGGATTCTCTCTCTCTCTCTCTCTCTCTCTCTCTCTCTCTCTCTCTCTCCCCCTCCTTCCCTCCCTCCCTCCCTCCTCCCTCCCTCTCCCCTTTCCCTGCTTGTGCTCTCCCCCTTACAAAATAAACTTTAAAAAAGAAAAAAAAATGGGCTCAGAGAGGGTCTGAGCTAGGTCCCACCGCAGATTGACCTTAACACCTTACCAGTGGTTGGAGGTCACTTCTGCCATTGCTAAGGCCTGAGACAGAAGCCAGGCATGTAGGACGATAGCTCCTTCCCATTGGATGTGTGAGGTTCTGTCCATCTCTGCCAGCTGGAGACCCCTGGGTAGGGGCACAGTCCCGGGATCGATGGACACCAACACCAGCTTGTCCCAGTTGTCTGAGTGGGGCTCGGCAGGTGGTCCCAGCATGGAGGGCCGCTGGCACACAGCCACCAGCCTCCCTGCACTTTTGGGTGGTGAGAAGACAACAGGCTGGAGATTTGGGATCTGGGCTCAAATCCAGCATAGCTTCCATGGGCTTCCAGCCTTCTCTGCCTGTGTAAGGAAAGTGACATCAAAGGGGCCAGTTACCATGGGAACCAAATGAAGCATGGCCCAGTGGGGAATAGAGTATGGCAGCGCCCGCACAGGCACGGGCCTGGGAGTCAGACGGACTTGGCTTTAGTCCCGGTGCCACCGTGCACTGGGATGGGGGACAAGCTCCTGGCGTGGAGGCCCCAGGGATCTCCCACATCAAGGCTTGGCCGCTGCACTACCTATCTTCTCCACAAGGTGGCAGCCGCGGGCAGCCCTGGCCCCGGCCTGGACGGGACGGGCCGAAAGAGAAACCAAGTCTCTGGCCAAAAGGGGCCCACGGGACCAGAGGGCCTGGGCTCTGAAATTCCAGACTAATGGAGGCTTGGGACCCTGGTGGGTTTCCCTGGGGTCTCCTGCGAGTGGGGTGCCACTACCAGTTCCATGGCCTTAGGCAAGTCAACGCCCAGTAACAGAAGGACCCAAGCAACCTGTGCATTTGTGGGTCCCCCAGGAGCCAGTGTGGAGTCCCTGAAGTGGACGGGGTATAGGCATGGGGGCAGCAGCCGCGGGAGGGGTCTCTGGGTCTCTGGGAATCAGGGCGGGGGTGGGGGGCCGTGAGCCGTGGCTCCTGGATCATCTCCGCCCTTGTGTCCTCCGGCTCACCTCCCTGTCCTGCTGCTTCTGACGCCTATGGCGGGCGGGCTGCAGCGCTGTTCTGTCTGCCCCAGCGCGCACCTGCCGTGCGTCCCTCTGTCCCACGTTCCACGGGAGCGTGCACAGTGTGCGCGCGTGAGAGCGTGTCTCATTCCCTGGGACTCGCGCTCCCTGGGTGCCTCTCTCTCGTTCTCCCTCCCTCTGTGCGTCTCTGAGAGTCTGCGGGTCTCTGTGTCTGTCGGTCAATCTCAAGCTCAGGCTCTGCCTGTCTCTGGAGGAGAAAGGACACTCTGTACATGTGTATGCATGTGTGTGTCTGTTTCTCATCCTTTCCCTGCCTGTGTGCCTTTTTCTGTGTGCTGCTCCCTCTTGAAGTGTGTGTGTGTGTGTGTGTGTGTGTGTGTGTGCGTGTGTGTGTGTCTCTCCATCTCTTCCTACTTTCTGGTTGCCTGTGTGTGTGTGCGTGTGTGTGTGTGCACCCCACTTCCTTCTTTCTCCCAGTCCCTCTGTGTATGTCTCTTCCTCTCTGTGTGACTTGGGTTTACATGTGTGTATTTAGTGCGTGTGTGTGTGTGTGTGTGTGTGTGTGTGTGCTCTCCGCGCCTGCTTGCGTCCGTCTCTCTCTCTCTCTCCCCTTGTCCCTCGGCGTCTCTCCCTGTCTCTGCGAGTGTCTCTGTGTCTCCGTCTGTTAACAGCAGAGCCTGTCCGGCAGAGCAGCGGATGTGTGAGGGATGATTCAGGGGCTGACAGGAAGCCCGCTGCCTTGCCTGCTGCCCGCCAGAGTCTGTGGCGTTGGCGTCAGCTCGGGCAGGTGTGTGGGCTCAGGATGAAGTGGCCGCAGTGAGGAGCCCCCAGCTGTCAGGTAAGTCTTGCCCAGGAGTGCCTGGAGCCTGGCCCAGGGCCAGGGGTCCGGAGGCTGGCTCCCACTGAACTCCCCACGGGGGCAGGAATGGCGCCACTGGCCCAGCGGGAGTGCTGGGGGGTCCCGCCGGGTGGGGTGGGGAGATGCCCAGCCGCTGGGCCCTGGTCCTGCCCTGGCGCCCCTGGCTGGGAAGTGCTCCCTCCGGGACCCTGTGGCACCCAGGGGCAGCCTGTTTCTGTCCGCCTTCCCACCCTCGCCTTCCCCAGCCCAGCCTACGAGGGCCTGGGAAGCCCCTGTGGGTCCTATCGCTTCCAGAGACCGGTGAGGGGCCAGGCCCACGAGCCCTGGTTTCTTCGTCCGTAAAATGGGACTGTAACATCCCTGCCACCGGGCTATGGGAGGACGGGTGGGACTCCAAAGGCAAGCGTGCCCAGGGCCTGCCTCAGGCCAGATGGAAGCAGCCCTCCCACCGCCCCCACCCAGCCCCCAGCCTGGCGCTCCAGCTCTCTGCGAGGCCGTAGGCCCTGGGGACCTGCTTGTGCCCGGCTCTGTCACCATCCGCCCCCCCCCCCCCCGGCCTTGACCTTGGCCGTCACCATTCCCCACCTCTGCCACGGAACAAGGGCTGCCCAGGCCCCCACACTGGCCTCCTGAGCATTACGAGCCTCCGTTAGAGGTCCCTGGGTCGGCCTTATCTGAAGGCCAAGATTGCATGGGAAAGGGAACAGGCACCAGAGCAGAGCCCAACGGATAAAGCCTTCCCAGGGCCCAGATCCGAATCTCTCGCTCCACTCCTGCCCCCTAGTCTGCCCTGCCGCCCTGGTAGGCCTCAGTTTCCCCATCTACGGCTGGAGGTAGGGCTGGGAGATGGGGCGGGAGGCTGGGACACAGGCTTGGCCTGCCCGGCCCTGAGGGCTTTCCCACCGAGGGCTGTTGCAAACCTTGTTCATCTGAAAACTGCGCACTTCCCTTTGTGCTATTTTGGCCCGCGGCACCTCGGCCTGTGGCCACAGGCCGCCTCGCCTCCCCACCCCACCCAGCCCTGCCTGCCCCTTGGGGCCCTCCTGGGGCCCCTGGGCCTGCCTCTCCTGGGGGCTCAGCCTCCTCCCCCAACCCTCATCCTGCGCCCACCAGCTCGTGGGGCCTGGGTGGGAAAGCCCGGCCGGAGGGCGGATCTGCTCAGTCCGGGGGCCTCTCTTTGAAAAAATATTTCATGCTTCTTAAAAATAGAATTGTAAGAAAGGGGTACAGGAGCGTGGCCTTTGGAGCCAGCCCTGCCTGAGCTGGGGTCCTGGTTCTGCTGACGGGCTCGCTGGGGGAACTCGGACAGAGTGCCTGCCTCTCTGGGCCTCCCTCTCCTCCTTTGGATGAAGGGAGCTGGCATCTCCCAAGTGACACTTGGCGCGGCTGTGACAACTGAGGGGCCGGGCCGGATCCCAGCCCGCCCCGGGGTCCCGGCACGATGGGCCCCCATGGGGCGGTGGAGGGGGGCTCAGGCCGGTGTGTCCGGGGGACCAGGCAGGACGGTTCTGGTAGGGTTACCCCGCACTATTCACTGCAACACCCCCCGCCCCCAAAAGGCTGTGGCTGCCCCTTCCCGTTCCATGGGGACCCTGATGGTGGCGAGTCGTGGTTGTCATCCAGCTGTGTCCCCCAAACTCCCACACTAGCACCTCCGAGCACCATCTCGATGCTGGGCCTCATGTGACACACCTGAGGGATGTGTCATTATTTCCCCTGTTGTAGAAGGGCCGCCGAAGGCCAGTGAGGCTGGGATTCCACAGCAGAGTCAGACACACGCTGTGTTCTCGGGCTCCCCCCCCTTCCCTCAGCCAGTGCCGGGGGACGGGGGTGGGCCAGGATGCCCCCCCACCCCGGCCCCGACCGTGCTGCTTGTCCCCGGACAGCCGGGTCCAGGAAGCAAGAGGGCGCCCTGGTGGCCAGGATGCCCTGCGGTCGAGGGTCCCCCTTCCCCGGGACGGCCACAGAGGTCAGCAGGCCAGGTCCTGGGCCTCCGTCGCCAGGCCGCAAGAGCACGAGTGAGTTCTCTAAACCAGCCGGCCAGAAATAAGACCCTTAGCACACTTCTCTTCCGGAAGCCCGGCCCGTGAGCCAGACTGTTTATCATCTGCCGAAAGTGCTTTGAGGAAGGCACTGCGTCGATCCCCATTTTGTAGATGAGAAAACCGAGGCCAGGAGACAAACAGGCACAAGCTGGAGTCCTCCCTCCAGGACCAGGTGCTCCCAACCCCACACAGCCTGAAGTGCCCTGGGGCGGGCGGCCCAAGGTGGGGGGGGGGGGGGGCGGGGAGGAGGTTGTGCAGGCCGGGAGGGCAGCGCCCCGGCTCTGAGAGGGCGGGGCTCAACACGGACAACGTCGCGGGGTGGCGGGGGCCGCCCCGTCCTGAGATTTGGCGACGCTCGTGCTCCCACTGACTCACTCGGTGTTTGGGGAAGGAGGGGTGGCTTCTCCGTGACGGCCCCGACGGAGGCTCCGTGTGGCGTGGAGGTTCCCGGTCATTTTTGCCACAAGGGTGGAGGCAGCCCGGAGAGGCGAAAGGGACCGCCGGCCGCCGCGGTGTAGGCCTCGGGGAGCCCAGGGCAGGAGCCGGGCGGTACGAGGCTCCGCTTCTCCCCCGGCCTCGCCTTCCCCGGCTGTAAAGTGGGGAGAAGCCCTCCCCCCGGGTGGCCGAGGCAGGGGGAAAACAGGCGTGCACAGGATGCGTAGGGAGCCGGTGTGGGCTCCGCGTGCCCGCCCTGGGGCAGGGCCCCCTCGGAGACGCCCTGTCGCCCCCTCAGCCGCGTCCCCCGGCCACTGCCAGGAGACCGTCTCCACGCTCGCGATGATTCTTCCCGGAAACCCCCTCAGCAGGGCACTCCCCGGGCCCCGGTGTGTGGCCGCCCGTGGCTTCGCCAAGGACTGGCAGTCCCGGCGTGGCTCCGCGGCTGGGACCAGCCACTGACCAAGCGGTGGCCCGAGGCCAGGCGGGATTCAGAGTCTCCTCACCCTGCAGAGTCCGCCTTCCAGCCCGCGACGCTCCCGGCACCTCCCGCCGCCAGCTGCAGCGGGAGCCCGCCAGGCCTCTCTGCCCCCCCCCCCCCCCCGCACCCTTCTTCCCCTTATGCCCTCAGGACCCCCCTGGTGCTTAAGGAGAGGAGATCCCACTCCTGATAGGGGCCGAGAAACGCCCTAGGCTGGGTGGCGGCTGCCGGGGGGCTCCGGTGCCGAAGGGGCTGAAGGGGCCGTGGACCGAGCTCAGGAAGCAAAGCTGGGTTTACAGGAGGCGACAGGGTAGAGCCAGACTTAGGGCCCCGAGGCTGGAGTTTGAGTCCTGACTTTTTACTTTGCAGCTGGGATCTCCAGCCTCAGTTTCTCCTTTCTTCCTTCTCTTCCTTCCTCCCTCCCTCCCTCCCTCCCTCCCTCCCTCCCTCCCTTCCTCCCTCCTCCCTCCTCCCTCCCTCCCTTCCTCCCTCCCTCCCTTCCCTCCCTCCCTCCTCCCTTCCTCCCTCCCTCCCTTCCTCCCTCCCTCCCTTCCTCCTCCCTCCCTTCCTCCCTTCCTCCCTTCCTTCCTCTTCCTTCCTTCCTCTTTCTTTTCTTTCTTTCTCTCTCTCTCTCTTTCTTTCTTTATGTTTATGCATTTTGAGAGAGAGAGAGACAGAGCATGAGTGGGGAAGAGGCAGAGAGAGAGGGAGACACACAGAATTCGAAGCAGACTCCAATCTCCCAGCTGTCAGCACAGGGCCCGACGTCTGGCTCGAACTCGCCAGCCGTGAGATCATGACCTGAGCCAAAGTCAGATGCTCAACCGACTGAGTCACCCAGGCGCCCCTCTGGCCTCAGTTTTTATATTTGTGAAATGTTGGGAGGGCAGTTGTGTGGACTAAGCAAAGGGCACATGGTGCTGTCTGGTCCCCAGAACCTTCCAGCACTTAACCAAGTGTCGGTGATGGCCCTGGGGCCAGGACTGCGGGTTTGGGGTCAGATGAGGGAGCAAGGTGGTCCCAGGGCTGATTCCAGCCTGACCCGTTGCTAGGGCAGGGAGGGGAGCCGGTGCTCCCAGGGCCTGGGCTCAGCCGTGGGGCTGTCGGGACAGGGGGTCTGGAAATCCGAGGGTGTGGGGCTGGGCAGGACCCTGGAGGGGCGGTCAGGGGATGATCCACGTTGCAGCCCTGCAGGACGAGTGGCTAGGAGCGGACATGAACGTGGACGCCGAGCTGCTGTGGCCGGGGGCGGCCCTGCTGCTGCTTCTGGGGACGGTGGCCAGCCTGTGCGTGCGCTGCTCCCGCCCAGGTAACAGCGCGGCGGGGGACAAGGGCGTACCCAGACCTGGCCGCGCTGGGTGGACCGAAAGACAGGCTTCGACGAGGCGGGGATGAAACCCTAAACCAGCCTGAAGACCATGAGTCTGGGTCACTGTGGGGCTTTGGTTGTGCTGGGTCAAGGGGTCTGGGGCAGGGGAATGCTCTGGAAAAAGGGTGGAGATGTGCTGTGCTGCCTGCAGCGTGGACCTTCATGCTCTGCTCTCCCAGAGAGCAGACACCGTATCAGTGACAGGTGGCCCGCGGCGATTGGCCGGCCGTGTCCCATGTCCCATCTGGGGCCTGCCCAGGGCACAGGGGAGACAAGATGGGGGGATCTCAGAGCTCAGTGCCCGCCCCGGCATTGGAACGCTTGATGGTCTGGTCTTGTTCTTGCAGTGGTGAAGAAGTCTGAGAAGATCTACGAGCAGAGGAGCCTGTAAGTGCTTAGGTGTCCCCAGCCCAGTGACTTGGGGTGCCCTGGCTGTGGGCCTCCACAGGGGCAGCCCCTTGGGTGTCCCCGCCCCCCTTCCCTCACCCCTTCCCGCCTCCTTCCTCCAATGGGTCCCGAGCAGTCCAGCCTTGGGAGGAGGGACAGCCTGCCTGCCCAGAGGTCCTCCCCTTGCCCCCAGCCCAGGGGAGGCCGCTGTGCTGGTGCTGGGGGCGGACACAAGAGTCCTGCCCTCCTAGGCCACGCGGGGAACCGAGACCGGGCACAGAGCAAAGCGGGGTACAGGTCTCCCCTGGAAGAAAGGCTCACAGAGCTCAGAGCTCCAGGAGGATGTGGGCGTGTCCTGGGGGAATCAGGAGGCCTGCGGGGGGGTGGGGGGGGGAGGATCTGAAGAAAGAAAGAAGGCGAAAGGGAACATTCCAGAGAGAGAACAGTGCGGGCCGTTGCCCACCGAGGACCGGGGTGGACACAGTCTTCTGGGGCTGAGGTGGCAGGTACAGGCCTCTCTTGAGAGACGTGAGCTGGGCGAGGGGGCGGAGGCTGTGGCCTTTGTCCTGAGGGCCCGGGGGAGCCACAGAGGAGCCTGAAGCTGGGAGCTAGGGGGAGAGGTGAAACGGGGTCGTTGACCCCAGGCCGGATGGCACTTCGGGGACAGGCGAGCGCTGGGAGGGTCAGAGGTGCCGGTCGCTGCAGACCGGGGTGTGGCCCAAGGACAGCCCGGGTCAGGAGGGCAGGGGCCCCTGGTGTCCTTACACCGAGCAGGAAAGTGACAGACGGCGGGCCTGGGCTGAGACCCGGGAGAGACCCCCTGCGCTGAGACCCGCGTGCACACCTGTGCACGGGCCGGCGTGCCCACTCACACCCACACGCCCCCCGCATTCTTGCTCATGCGTGTGTTTCTCACACACGCGGCACCATGTGCCCGCCCGGGGAAGGAACTCACCTACGACTGCGCACACACGCTTTCTCGTTTCCTTTTGCAACTGAAAAACCACAATGAAGTTTGAAAATAGAGTGTCCCCATCCACACCCAGCCCTGGGCCCAGGACTAGACTTTTCCCGGCTTTTTTGAGCACTTGTTCCCCTGCATCTCCAGCCCACAGTCTCCACAGGGGGTGAGGGTGGGGTGGGGGACCTGGGCCCCGCTGGTGCCTCCCACACCGCTGCCCCAAGGCAGGCCTCCTCCGTATCTCCTGTCTCCCTTCCTCTCTCAGTGCCTGCCCACTCGGGGCCCCTGACTGAGTTAGAGCCAGAAGTGAAACTTTGTCGTGGTGGGAAGTGGAAACTGGGCCTGGACAGGAGGAGAACCCACTTCACTTGGGGTCCATCCTGCCAGCCTACGTGAAGTGACCGCTGTGTGTTCCAGGCCCAGCTCCCGTGGGAAGCCACGCCTGACTCTCTCCTGTGGAGTTAGGACAGCCCTCCTAAATCAGGTCACCCTGACCCCTCAGCCTTCCAGGAGCTCCTGGAAGCCTGGGCCAGATACCCATTCTGGTCCAGAGGAGGAGCCCCAAAGGCTTTAATGTTTAGCCAACCTGCCCTCCCACCCTTAGTGGTGGCTTCTGCTCTCCAGGGAGCTTCATGGTCCAAAATGGCAGCCAGAGCTCCAGCCCTCATCTCTGTGTTCCAGGCAGTAGTAAGAATGAAGGACCAGGATAAAAAGGGTGCACCCCTGTTGGCAGTGCCTCCTTTAAAGGCGTTTTCCTGGAGGTCCCAACAACCTTGGCTTGCGTCTCATTGACTAGGGCTTAATCACAGGGCCATGCTTAGGCACGAGAGAGACTGGGAAATACAGTCTTTTAGATGGGCCTCCATAAAAATCAGAGACCCGTTTCAAAGAAAGAAGACACGGGGGTGATGGCTGGACACCTCGCTGTGTCTGGCTTTGAAGTTACCTCACCAGGTATTTAGGAGCAAATGGTGGGTTGGAACATCTCAAAAGGGGCTGAAGTTACCGTCGGTTGAGATCTCTGAAGAGCCACCTGACCCTCACCGGAGAATCTCGGGGCCACCTCCCCAGCCCCGCCCACAGACCCTCCTGACCATCTCCGGGGTTCCTGGGGAGGCCGTGGAGACAGCTGGCTCCAGCCTGGGGCCGTGCGAGAAGGGTGGACACCCGGCGGGCAGGGTTGGGGAGCAGTCCGGACAATGGGGCATCAGGGAGCCCTGCATCACTCTCACCCTGGTCTGTCCCTCCCCTCTCCGTTCCTCGCCCCTGTCTGTCCATCTCTCCTGTCTCTCTGTCCCTTGGGCTGTGGGAGGCCATGCGCTGGCTCAGCACAGCTCCGTGTGTTTCCAGGGAAGAGAATGCACAGAACTTTGCGGTGGCCCGGACCTATTCCTGTGAGTCCCCAAACTGAAGGGTCCAGGGACTGGGCTCAGGGCTGGGGGTGTCCATATCTGTCCCCATCGTTCTGAGGTGGTGGCCAGGCCTGATCTGGTGGAGTGAGGGGCCTGTAGGTGGCAGGCTGGTCTGGGGGTCCAGCCAACACCCCCTTGTCCTTCGCAGTGGTCAGGCAGGCCTGGCCAGGGCCCTTGCTGGACACAGCCTCTGACGTGGCACCAACAAGGTAGGCATAAGCCCCCGACCCCAGGCCCAGAGGGGTCACAACCCCATAGGAGGTGATGGGAAGGAGGGTCCTGCGGTCCCCACCTGGCTGAGCTCTGGCCAAGACCTCGCTCCCTCCCTGAACCTCAGAGCCCCCGAACTGGATTCTGAGGGCTCCACGAGGGGGCCGTGGGGCTGTGGTTCACAAACCCCAAGGCCTCCTCCCCACCCAGCCCTCCTCAGCCCCTCCCCCCCTTTCCTCCAGGAAGGACAAGCTTCTGCGGTTCTCCCCCAGCGTCGAGGGTGAGTGGCCCTTAGACGCAGGGTGGGGGCAGGGGTGAGGGGGGACTGAGACATGGGGGGGAGGAGGGACTGAGACACAGGGGTGGGGGCAGGGGTGAAGGGGGGACTGAGACACGTGGGCAGTGGGGGGGTCCCCTGAGGTGCTGGGCCAGGAGGCCTGGGGGGAGGGGACAGAGAGCAGGTGCAAAGCTACGAAGGTAGGAAACACCTGGGTCTGGAAGGCCCTTCCTTGGGGGTGGGAGTGGGGCCGAGACACGAGGAAGCCACGAGCCCGCCTTTCTTCCAGATTCTGCGTCCTCTAGGTACCTGGAGAACTTCAGCAAAGGTGGGTGGCATCCGGGGAAGTGGGGGCTGCGGTGGGGCCCACAGCCCGGGGCTCAGGCCTAATTCTCGCCTCTTCCTGCAGGAAGCAGACGAGGATCTGACGGAGCCTTCATGTGAGTGGTCTTCTGCGGGCCCTGGCCCCTCATCCCCGCCCCCACCCACCCCCGCTTTGAGCTTCCCCCTTTAGGAAGACTTCCTGCCCCGGAACCCACTGGCCCAGGCAGGCTCTGCCCCTCAGGTGGTTATGGCTTTGTGGGGACAGGGACATGGCCCTGCTCTAGGGAGGGTTTGTCTGGGGGGACTCATCCCACATCGCCTAGAGACAAGTTCCAAGAACCCCAGGGAGGAAGGGCCCTCAGGGATGTCTCTTCATCTCACAGATGGGCAAACTGCTCCCCAGGGAAGAGGGGGACGAGTCGGGATGGCTGGAGCCAGGCTGGGTGGCTCAGGGACGGAGGGACCAGGGGAGAGCCTGGCCCAGCCCCCACGAGCCCCCGGGGGAACGATATATTGGAACAGCCCTGGCCTCACTGTCCCCCGTGATGCCCCCACCCCAACCACCCGCCTACCCAGCAACCGGCCTGTGTCTGTGTTTTCTTGCCAGAGACCCCATTGCCACGCACTATTACAACTGGGGGCAGTTCCAGAAGCCCTCGGAAGGTGAGGCGGAGGAGGGGGAGAAGGGGGAGGTGGGAAACTTCAGAAGCCACGTTCCCCGGGCCAGAGGTGGTGGGAAGGAAGAACGTGGAGGAGGAGGCTGGGCCTAGGTCTGGACGGGTGGCGGAGTTGGGGAGCTCGGGGGCCAGATCCCAGGAGCGCAGTAGGGAGGCAGAGAGGGGACAGGGTGGTGGGCCGCAGAGGTGAGGGAGCCAGAGGGGGAGCTGGGGGCAGAGGTAGCGGGGGAGGCTGAGCCCCCGTGTTGTGCGGGCCCCCCCCTCGGGACTGGGCAGCAACCGATGGGTACACGTGGGACCTCGGAGAAAGGCGCCGGGCAGGGAGGCCGGGCTGATGGACACTGAGCCCTGCGGGCTCTGAAGATGCCAGGATCTTAGGCCCTTAACACCTTTGGTTCACAGAAGAAGAAACTGAGGAGCGAGGGAGGGCAGTGCCTGCTGAGAGGTGCTCGGGTCTGGGGCTCGAGGCCAGTTCCTGCATCTTGGCTCCTGCCTGGGCCATGCTGGGGGGTGGGGTCCGTGGTGGGTAGAGAGGAGGGTCTTCTCCCCGCCCCCTGCACCCACCTCAGCTATTCTGAATAAGGGAGGGGCCCCCAGAGATGAGGGGGGCCCCATCTTTGACACAGATGGATGCAGGCGGTGGGCCAGCAGTTAGAGCTCAGCTTGCCCCTGACGGGGGCCACGGGGGGGGTGCCAGGCTCTGATAGGCCTGGGGTCGCCCCGCCCCGCCCAGAGGTACTGCTTCAGGACCAGCCTAGGCCCCGAGCCCGCCTCTCCGTGGCCTCCAGCAGCAATCCCTGCCCCTCACTGCCCGGTAGCAACGGGCCTCCCTCCCTCCCTCCCAACCAGCCAACTGCCTGATTGCAGCCTGAGCCCTACTCCCCGCTCCCCGGTGCATTTGGGGGGGACCTCAGAAGACAAGGAGCTCAGGGTGGCGGCTGCCGAAGCCAGGCCAGTGTCAGTGAAGAAGCTTGTCCAGGAGAATGTTCGGGAGCCCCCCGGGGGGGGGGGTGGGGGGGGTCGGTGCAGAGGCTGAGGGTTTGGCAGGACGGGTCACCTACAGAGGGAAGGCAGGACGGAGGGAGGGAGGGAGGGAGGGAGGAAGAGCCCGGCCTGCCGGGCAGGGCCGACCGGCACCCACAGCCCCGTCTCCTCTCCCCGGCAGACGATGATGATGCCAATTCGTACGAGAACGTGCTCATCTGCAAGCGGAAGGACACTGAGTCAGGTGAGGCTGCCAGTCCCGGGAGCTGGCAGGGAGGCCAGCCTCCTCGGCTGAGATCCGAGGCCCCCGTTGCTCAAAGGCACCACTTGCCTCGAAACCCGAAGGTTCACCTCAGCTCTCGTGCCTTTGGATAAAGCACTGCTCGAGGCCTGGAGGGGCCCCGGGGGTCCGGCCCCAGTGAGATGCACCGACAGGACCCCTTCCTCCCCCGAGGGGCCGGCCAGCTCGGGGCACAGGAGGAACCCAGGCGCCCCTGCCGGCCTGAGGCCTGGGCCAGCCCCTCTCTCGGTGTCTCCCTGCAGGGGACGAAGGATCTGAGGACTATCAGAACTCAGCTTCCATCCGGCAGTGGCGGGAGTCCAGGAGGGTGGTGGGTACGTGTCTGGAGGGCAGGGGCTCCGGAGGGGTCAGCTTCAGCAGGCTTGCGGGGGGGGGGGGCTGGCCTGGGAGGATCCGGTGGGCGGGGGTGGGCGAGGGCGGGAGAGTCGGGGTCTGACCCGGGAGGGTCAGGCCGGGAGGGCTCCCCTGCAGCCGGTGCAGCTGACTGTGCAGCGACGCCTCTGGCCCGTCGGTGGCCACAGACGCCTCGAACCCCGTCGGCAGCCCCCCCACGGGCCAATCTCCGGCGAACCGCAGGGATGAGACCGACACGCTGTTCAGGGTGGCATTTCCCGCAGGCTGTTTTGCAGCCTCTGGGGGTCTGGGCCCGAGCCTCTGGCTGGGGGGACGGGCGTGGGTGTGAACGTGCGAACCGTCTGCCCCCTGGTCCGCAGAGCAAGGCCCGAGGGAGGTGTCCCCGTCGCTGGCAGGAAGCCCGGACGAGGAGCCCGATTACGTGAACGAGAGCGTGGCAGCCACAGAAGCCTAGCGAGGGCCTGGAAGGTAGGTGCCCCTTCTCCCAGGGCGGTGGGCCTCACAGGCCTGAGAGGCCCCATCCCAAGGGGGAAAAAACAGGGCTGGGGGAGCCACGTGGGGGCCCCGGAGGGGGTCGAGGGGTGGCACCCATGGTGCTGAAATGGGGGGGGGGCTCTGTCGGGTGTTGGGACCGCTCCCCTAGGTGCTGGGCCCCCTGAGCAGCCCATGCCCACCCCGCCCCCGGCTCCCGTGGCAGGCCCGGCGAGGGGACAGCTCCACGGCAGGCACAAGGGCCTCAGGCTGTTGTGGGGGGGTCCGGCCGGGGGTGCTGGTGAGCTGTGGGGTGACGGGGTGGGCCCTGGGTGGTCTCCGCAATCCTGAGCGAGTGACTTCACCTTCCGGGACTATTGCCTCGCTGGCAAAACGGTGCAACTGGGACACGGCATGTGAGGGACACAGGGACAGGGGTGGGACCTGGAGACAGAGGAGGGTGCCCATGATGGTCGTGGCTGGGCCGTGCGAAGCACCCGCTTGGTCAGCCAGCGTGGGGCTGAATGTTCACACGTGCCCTCTCGTGGTGCCCCGAAGGCACAGAGAGCTCAGCCACTGCCCCTCCCCCAACCATACCTCCCAGCACCTGCCGCGGGCAAGTCGGCCTTAAGCGCCGCAGACACAGTCATAAAATCCACTCATGGGTGCCCTGCTGGCTCAGTCGGTGGAGCGTGCAACTCTTGATCTCAGGGTGGTGAGTTCGAGCACTACAGGGGGTGTAGAGATTACTTAAAATTTTTAAACTTTTTAAAAAATTTATTTATTCTTGGGGTGGGGGGGCATGAGCAGAGGAGAGGCAGAGAGAGTGGGAGAGAGAGAGAGTCCCAGTCTCCACACTGTCCCTGCAGAGCGTGACATGGGGCTCGAACTCACAAAGCATGAGATCATGATCTGAGCTGAGATTAAGAGTTGGACGCTTAACCGACTGAGCCACCCAGGTGCCCCTACTTAAAAATAAAACCTGAAGGGAAGAAAAAATCCACCCAAATCCCTGACCGTTCAGGACTTACACTCTGGTGGGAGAGATTTCACAGATGGCTGTAGGCTGAGAGAGGAAAGGAAGAGGCATGTTAGGGGGTGATAAGCCCTGCGGTCGTGGGACTGGGGCAGGCAGGGCAGCTGTGGGGGCTCCCTCCTCGCCCCGCTGGGGGAAAGATTTGCAGGGGGGCAGCGGTGCGCCCAGAGGGTCTGACGATGGGGAGGCGCGGCCAGCCACGCGGCCTGCACCTGGGTTTTCTGGGATGGGAGAGGGGGCGGCCTGGGAGACTGGAAAGAGGATCCCCGGATGCTGAGAAGAGAATGGAATTGAGGGCACAAGACAGGGAGTGGAGAACATTCGGGAAGTTCCACTGCAGAGTGGGGAGCGAGGGAGCAGAGAAGCAGAGACGTGGGGCGGGAGCCAGAACGCTGTGCAGGTTTCTGAGCTGAAACGATGCTGTGAGGTAGGTTAGGGTGGCAGAAACGACACAGTGGGTGCGGGCTTGGGGTCCAGCTGCGGCTGAATGGAACCTTTGCGTCCAGCATCCTGTCCGGCACAGGGGGCCGAACTCCACGGCCGGCGCCCACAGTGGCCTGGAGGCTGGAGTGACACGATCCCTGGACTCGAATTAGCGGAAGGGTTGTGCCAGGCGAGGCGGAAGCAGGGCTGAGTTAGAGCAGACGCTCTTGGCAGGTGCCTTCTGGGTGGGAGGGGAGAGGACGCGCCTCGAAGGTGAGTGCGGGTCACAGGGCAGAGGGCGTCCCTGTGCGGGTTAACCCCAGCCGGGCGGCATCGATAAGCACAGTCAGGATTTCCAAGGGAAGGAAGGCAGCTTGATGGGTGGGCTCAGCCTGCAGGGCAGGAAGGGGGCTGAACGCTGACCATCTCCACCCATCCTGACCCTGACCCTGACCCAGCCACCCCGGTGCCGAGGGAACAGAGTGCTGTCGAGGCAACCCTTTTCCTTGTAACAAACCTTTTCATCTTCGTTCAAGGAGCCGAGGGGACCACCAAGCTCAGAGGACTATTTACCGCCTCCCCAAAGGTCACTTCTCTGACTTGCTCAACCGCTAGACCCCCCCACGGTTGCTCCTGGGAGACGCGCTGACACGTCTGAGGACCATCCACCAGGCCGCAGGGGACCGGTGGGGAAAGGACAGTTACAGGTGGAACCACCCCCTACCCCC
Organism: Lynx canadensis; assembly: GCF_007474595.2. Lineage (NCBI taxonomy): Eukaryota > Metazoa > Chordata > Mammalia > Carnivora > Felidae > Lynx > Lynx canadensis. The sequence continues at coordinate 30,735,178 of NC_044318.1, read as the reverse complement.
CCCCCCGCCCGGCTCCCACGGGAGCCCAGAGCCCCTGCCGCGATCGGATGTCAAGATTCAGGCCAAGTTGCATCCCTGTCCCCACGTCTAGAACATCGTGCATCACTGGTACTCCTGTGCTTTTTGCTTTGGATTCAGGTTCCAAAGTGCTGACCAATGCCGGCTGCTGGGCTCTTCCTCGTGGTCCATAAGCTTGTACAGTTAATTTATATAGGTGGAGCCGTATTTAATAATCCACATCTCCGGGCAGAGATCCGATCTGTCTCGCCTCCTAGAAGCATTACACGTAATTCCAGCAGAGTTAGGGGAGCCCCGGCGCTCCTTTCTTTGGGCCTCGGTTCACTTGGAAGAAGTCAGGCTGCAGGCAACTTCGCGCAGCCCGTGGGGACGTCTGCTGTGGACAGAGTGCGTCACGTTTCCGAAGGAGCGGAGCCGCGCAGCCGAGCTGATTGGGCAGAAACACAGCTGTCTCACGGGAAGGGCAGGGGCCCAAAGGGACCTTCTGAGTCAGAAAAGCCACAGCCAGGGAAACGAGATGCTTCCTTCAACTGAAACATCCCAATAGACCATTTTCATTTAAAAGTAGCAATTCTCATGTCTGCTTTCTCTGCTTCATGCAAAAACCTTCTAAGGGAATGAAAGTCTTGCTTCATGGAAAGGGGCCTTGCCCCACCCCAGGCCAAGGTCGGGGGATGGAGAGAGAGAGGGTGTGCTGGGGACAGGGACCTGGTCACAGGGTCAGTCCTCTTTCCATAAGTTAGTGCCACAGGTTGGGAAACGAGAAGGAAAAATGACAACAATCGTTGGCCACTTGTTACTTCCCACCCAGGAGTCCCGATCTCACAGGCTCAGACGGAGTGGGGTGCGGCGGGGGCTCCGGGCTCCACGGTTACTGGGTGTGGGGAACCCTCTGGACCCTGGGCCTCCCCCCAAACCTCACAGGGACCATGGAAGCTCCAGGTGAAAAATAAGATGGAGAAACTATGTTTTTCTAAAACCTCACCTTGCAGGTTTTGAGGACCTTAATTCTTTTTCTCCCCTAATTGGAGCCCTAACCCAAACAGCCAGTTACGTGGGAGCCTTCCCTGTGTCAGTTCAGTGTCCCATTCAACACTGTGGCCCGGGCAGGTGACAAACCTGCCTGGGAGGAATGGCAGAGTGGAAGGGAGCTCTAGAGCTGCTGTGGCCAACCCTGGGCCGGGAGAGGATTTAAAGAAAGGCTCATGGGCTTGCCTAGCTGTTCCAGCACCATCTGTGTTTCTGCGGCAGTGGGGACACAGGAGGCAAGCTGCTGGGACCCTCTGTCCTCGAGCCCACAGGGCAGGAGGCAGCATGGCACACAGCTGTTTTCTTTTTCTTAAAAAAAAAAAAAAAAAAATTTACGTCCAACTTTGGCTCAGGTCATGATCTCACACTTCATGGGTTCGAGCCCCGTGTCGCGCTCTGTGCTGACAGCTCGGAGTCTGGAGCCTGATTCGGATTCTGTGTCTCCCTCTCTCTCTGCCCCTCCCCTGCTCACATACTCTCCCTCTGAAAAATAAGTAAAACATTGAAAAAAGTTAAGTTTGGGGTGCCCAGATGGCTTAGTCAGTTAAGCGTCTGACTTCGGCTCAGATCATGATCTCACAGTTCATGGGTTTGAGCCCCGTGTCAGGCTCTGTGCTGACAGCTCGGAGCCTGGAGCCTGCTTCGGAATCTGTGGCTCCCTCTCTCTCTGCCCCTCCCCGGCTCACACGCTCTCTCTCTCAAAAGTAAATAAACATTAAAAAAAAAAATTTTTTTTAAGTTAAAAGTTTAAGTCGGATGCTTAATCAACCAAGCCATCCAGGCACCCCAACACACAACTGTTCTCAATGGAAGCTTTCACACAAGACCACCAATCACAGGAGCTGAGTCACCCCCAACCCCTGTAACAGGACATCAGGGATTTGCTTCAACCACCGGAATGGGGAGGGTGGTGGGAACACAAGAGGACACAAGAATGGCCGTATGTTGGTAAAACTGTTAAGATGGGTGGTGGATATGGGAAGTTCACTGCATCATTCTTTCCACTTACGTACAATTGAGATTTTTTACAATTTGAAAAAAATAGTACCTGGGGGGGGGGTGGGAACAGTCATGCAAATTATTATAAAATTCCCTGGGGAATTCTATGGCAGCATGCACACACAGGATACCCAGTAACACCGTCCCGTGATCGCTGCCCATCCTGCCGAAGGGCCCGCTGCCCCAGGCTGTTCTGAGAGGTCTGTCTCCGTAGTAAATCGCAGCAGGCTTCCACAAGAACTGAGATCAGCTTGGTCGGTCTCTTCCTAAATCACCTTTTCTACTTGTAGGATGCTAGGAGCAGAGACAGGAAGCCGGTTTTCCTCCTGGCCTTGTGGTGCCACCTTACTGCTGATAAAACTGTATTTTTTTAATGCTTATTTATTTTGAGAGAGAGAGAGAGCACGAGCAGGAGAGGGGGACAGAGAAAGAGAGAGAATCCAAAGCAGCCTGTGCCGTCAGCACAGAGCCCAACGCGGGGCTTGATCTCATGAACCTTGAGATCATGAACTGAGCCGAGATCAAGAGTCAGACGCTCAACCCAATGAGTCACCCAGGTGCCCCTGGACAGCTTTTTTATTAGCTGAAATGCCACACGTGCCCAGATCGGGTGCCATGCCCCGGAGGTTCTCTGGGGCCTTTCCATCCTGTCACCACATCTGTGAGTCTGAGGCTGAGCGCAAACTATCGTGGAAGCTGCATGAAGGTGAAGGCCACGACTGTGTGAGAGGAAGGTGTGTCCCCATGCTGATCTAAGGCAGCATTTTGTCCAGATCAGAAGGTGCTGACTACTGGGTCTCACGGACGGATGAGGAGGACTCTTGTCCCCTAACTGGCCACCGGGGCCATTGTCTTCTGACACAGCCTGGCCAGGAGCCCTGCCATCTGCAGAAGGGAGTTCACACCTTCTGCAATTTTCATGTGAGTGTATCCAATTTCCTGAAAAACAAAGCAAACGTAAATCTGGTTAATACATGAGGGAGCACTTTATGCTTTATTTTTAACTTGAACTAATAGTTTACTTAAACTCGATGCAATGAACTCACACTCCAGCTGGGAAATAAACTCTAAGTCATAACAGGTTACGTTTAAAGCTCAGTTTATTTTTTTCTAAGAGGATGTTGAGATATTTCCTTGTAAGATACTTTTTTTTTTTAACTAAAAAAATTTTTTTAAAGGTTTATTTACTCTTGAAGGAGAGAGACAGAACGTGAACAGGGGAGGGGCAGAGACACAGGGAGACACAGAATCCGAAGCAGGCTCCAGGCTCTGAGCTGTCCGCACAGAGCCCGACGTGGGGCTCGAACTCACGATCTGTGAGATCATGACCTGAGTGACGTTGGTTGCCCAACCAACTGAGCCACCCAGGCGCCCCTGTAAGATACTCTTAAAGAGAAAAAAAAAAAAAACAGGCTTGGAAAAAATATTAAAATATTTGTAAAACACATACCTGATAAAGAACTTGCAGCCAGAATATATAAGTAACTCTCAAAGCTCAAGAACAAGAAAACAACCCAGTTGAACTTTGCTTTGCTAAGGATTGTGGGAGGCAAATCAACACAGGGAAGAGAGCTCGACATCCTCGGTTACCGGGAAATGCACATAAAGCTACGACCAGATACTACTACGCATCTGTTAGAATGGCTTTAAAAAAAAAATCAACCAAAAAAAAAATCAACCAAACATTCCAAGTGCCGGCCAGGCCGTGGATCATCTGGAACACTCCCGCTGCTGGCAGAAATGCAAAATACCACAGCCGCTTCGGAAATCGGCTTGGCAGTTTCTTGAAAAATTCAACATACCCTTCCCGTTACAGCCAGCAACCTCACCTCCTGGGAAGTGACCCCAGAGAAGTAAAAACTTACGTTCACATTCACACACATTCACGCACACAAATGTTTACGGTGGCCTTATGTGGAGTCCCCATAACCCGGACACCCAAACGTCCTCCAACTGGCGAACACGCAAACGTGCTTCATCCGTACCGTGGAACGCACTTGGCAGTAAAAGGAAGGACCCACCGCGACAGCGTGAACAAATCCTAAATGCGTTAAGCGAAGCAGAAGAAGCCAGACTCAAAGGCTTCCCAAAAACAAAACAACAAAAAGATTTAAAAAAAAAGATACATAGGTAAAGCGGGGAGGGGCAGGGGTGGTTTAGTCGGTTGAGTGTCTGACTCAGGTCATGATCCCAGGGTCTTGGGATCGAGTCCCGCATTGGGCTCTGCAATGAGTGTGGAGCCTATCTGGGATTCTCTCTCTCTTTCTCTCTCTCTCTCTTTCCCCGTCTGCTCTCTCCCTGCTCACTCTCTTCCTTAAAAAAAAAAAAAAAAAAAAAAAAAAAAAGGCTCCCTTCTACTTGATTCCATTTATAGGACATTCTGGAAAATTCTGTCCCTGCAAACAGAAAGCAGATCAATGGCTTCTGGATGTTGGGGGAGGAGCTGACTACAGAGGGGCACATATATTTGGGGAGTGGGGAATCATAAAGCTATGGCGTTTATGAGACAGCAGTTTTGTCAACAGAAGGCACCCAAGAGGTTGATTGTACTCCATGTAAACTGTACCTCAATTAACCCGACCTTAAGGGTAAATGAACAAATCAATCACTAATGAAGAGCCACCCTAAGGAACCCGAGGTCGCTGACCGGCGGGACAGGTTTCAATCATCTCCCGGCCCCCAGCCGATGAGCCGCCGGCCTCTGCTGTGGTCAAGATACTCGCTGTGTGCCTTCCAGGGGCCAGGCCCGTGAGCAAAACGGAGAGCCCACGACGTGGCCCGCATTCCCTGGGAGAGAGGGGGGCATTGCTGTACTCTCACTGACCTTGATGAACTCCAGTTTCAAGTATTCTGCCATCTGGAAGGTTTTACACACTCGAAAAATGTTGCCAATGATGTCTTCCGGTGAATAGCCAAGATGCCACAGGTGAGCGAGAATCTAAACAGGAAGAGACGAGGTGGTGACAAGGGTACTAGGGCGGGGGGACGACAAGAAGTTGAAGCCACACCAGTCTTGGGTCCGTCACACCGCAGGGAGTGGACGGATCATCTTGGGCAACCCAGCGATCCAGGGGAACGGCCGGTGGGCAGACCCTCCAGATCGCCTGGGGGGTCATGAGTTTCCCAACAAGCAGAGAGAATATCACAAATGTTTTATTGTTTATTTATTTACAGTAGGCTCCATGCCCATGTGGGGCCTGAACTCGGCACCCTAAGATTAAGAGTCGCGGGGCGCCTGGGTGGCGCAGTCGGTTAAGCGTCCGACTTCAGCCAGGTCACGATCTCACGGTCCGTGAGTTCAAGCCCCGCGTCGGGCTCTGGGCTGATGGCTCAGAGCCTGGAGCCTGTTTCCGATTCTGTGTCTCCCTCTCTCTCTGCCCCTCCCCCGTTCATGCTCTGTCTCTGTCTGTCCCAAAGATAAATAAAAACGTTGAAAAAAAAAAAAAATTAAAAAAAAAAAAGAGTCGCACGCTCTATCGACGGAGCCAGGCAGGCACCCCAACATCACAAACGTTTGAAAAAGCATTGCGTGGTCTACTACAACAGCCACGTAGTATTTTTATCCAAGGCTCCGAAAAAGCCGTATGAATCATCCCAGCGAGTCCTGGGGTAAGAGGCAGAACCGTCTGTCTGCTGTGCCCTCCGGAGCTGCAGGTCACGAGGTGCTCCCCCTGCAAGTCGAGTCTCGAACAAACCCCCACTGGAGCCGAGTTCTCTCCACCTCCTGCCCTCACAACCCCAGGCCCCAGTTCCAACCCCACCCGGCCCACCCAGACTGTGGGGTCCGGGCTCAGCTGTTCTCTGGTGGCATCCTGGGACGGACGCAGGGGGTAAGGAAGCTGTGTGTTCATAAATCTGAAGGCTGCCTTTATAAAGGCTGTGTGTTGGGGTCTCTGCCCAGGTCTCCCCTTCGGGTTTGCGTTACGTCTGGCCCCTAAACCCAGTCCACCTCTGGCCTAGTTTGCTGGCAGCCGGGTGTGGGGGACCTCCCAGAATCGGGTCAATGGACTTAAATCGTACCACTGCCGCCCTGGTGGACCTGAGGGTCACCGGCACCCTGAAGATGCCCCCTGGAATCTGCACTTGGGACTGGACTCCATAATGAGTCTAGAAGTCCCCGGTCCTGCCTCTCCTGGACGACCAGGGGCCACTGGGTCCCAGTGAGCCATCCCCACACTCTTCAGGCAGGGCCAGAGGATGAAGTCTCCCTCCGCAGACAGATGGTGTCACTGACACGTAAGGAGTTGGGCTGGTCTTGGGTCAACAAAGTCCCCTCGTAGGGGATGTAATTATAGTACAAGTGTGTGTGATTCTGAATCGCAGGTTGAGTGCTTGTCAGCGGTGGGATTTAGAGCGAGAAATTCAGTCTCCCGCAATCAGTTTTCCCCTCTGACGCGTACCCAACTCCTAGCCTTGTTCTAAGAATTACGTGGAGGGGGCGCCTGGGTGGCTCAGTCGGTTAAGCATCTGCCTTCAGCTCAGGTCATCATCTCCTGGTTTGTGGGTTCAAGCCCCATTTTGGGTGAGCAGGAGGCCCCCTTAAGGTGAGCCCCGCTTTTCTCTCTCTCTGCCTCTCACTCACTCACACCCTCTCTCAAAAAAAAAAAAAAAAAAAAAAAAAGAATTCAGTGGAACGACGCTTGTGAAGTCCCTAGTACAGAGAGGCTCCCCCCGTGTCAGGGACGCAGGTGCAAGGCCAACCTTGTACGCTTCGTCGATGTTGGCGTTCACACAGTGCTGGATCATCTCCTTCACCAGCAAGGGGTGGGGCTCGTCGCAGACCTGAGCAAACCGGAAAGGAAGGCCTGTCAGGGGCTGAGGGGGCCCATCTGGGGAGGAGCCCCGACAGACCAACTGGGGGGCCACTGGTGTAAGCAACCTCTCAGCTGCTTTCCCCCTCGAATTCTCCGGCAAACACGACCAGGTTTGGAAACGTCCCTCTCACCACCAGATGAGTCACCAGACAGAATATGGTGTTCCCCTCCCCAGTGAGGAAGAGCTTCTGACACGTGGTTACAGATTCCCCAGGCACAAGCTGAGCGAACAGGGGCTGACGGAATCTTCTGTCTTATTGGAAGCCATCGGCCACACACCTTAGGTCACAAGGTCCCGGGAGGGCCTGCCCAGAGCCGCTCAGAATCCACTTAAGAACCGGGAGCTCTCCTGGGCCGACCTCCTACCTGGAATAGGAACCGGATTCCCCGGAGAGGGTCCCTCACTTCAGAGCCTGCAGGTGGTGCGCGGGTGTCGCTGAGCCTGGGGCCGCCCCCCTGCCCCTGCCTCCACTGGCCTGGAGACCCCACTCCACCCTCCAGCTCAGGATCCACATGTACAACTTCCAATGAAAAGCCTTCTGCCCTCCGCTCTGATGCCCCACGCCACCCTGGGATTTGTCTTCCCAGCTCAGTTAACTTCCCTCAGAAATCGTGCTTTCCTGAGCCCTTGAAGGTCTGCTCCCAGATGACCCGGGGCCTGAACTATCTAGAGGAGACTAAGCAAGTTCCCAGAGTGTCCTCGAAAACACATTCGCCACCAGGGGCTAAACAGGCTTTCAACGCGGCTCTTTTTACCCCCAGACTTGCTAAGGTCTGAATACATGGGGAGCTCTACCCAGCCTTTACCCCCAAATAAGGGGGAAGCTGGTCTCCAAGTTTCAAAGGGGTCCACGCAGACCCTGAGTTGTCAGGATGCACTGGCCAGTTTTCAAAAGTATTCCCAGGAGGAAAACCCTTTGCCAATGTGGGAGAGCAGGAATCTTTGTCCCTGGGCTGGGTGGGTGCGGAAGAGGTGGGGGGGGGGGGGGGGGGGGCAGGGGCTCAGCGTTCGCCCTCCAGCAGCGGGATCATGTGATCTAGGGGCGTGCAGCGGAAGCCTGCGTCCTCGGCCACCAGATACTGAGAACCTCTGCGAGCAGGGCCACATGAGGACCCTGGGGGTGGTGACCCTGGGGGTGGGTGAGCGACCAAGGCCACCTCCCCACGTGCGGGGGCGCGCCCGACACCCTCCGGAGTCTGTGCGGGGCGAGCGCACGCGGACACCTGGAGCAGGGGCCCCAGCACAGCCGGCGGTGGCAACACCGAGGTGCAGGACCCCCGGGGGCCCCACCGGCTCCCGTACCTTGAACACGTTCTCGCTGTTGATGAAGCCGAATCCCGAGAAAGTCGACTGCAAGTTGTTGAGCGCCTGTGGAGGAACAAGCGCACACGTGGAGGGAGATTTGCGGTCCTGCCCCTCCCCTCCTGGGCTCCTCCCCCTCCCCCTCCCGGGCTCCTCCCACCACCCCCTCACCCAGCGTGGGAGCAGCACCTCCCCCACAAGTCTGCCCTCCATCAGCCCCAGGCCCCGATGGCGGTGGCATGAGGTGCTTCCCCGCCCCGGGGCTGTGCCCTGTCTGCATAGTGGCCACTCGCTGCTTCCCCCTGCCACCCGGGGCACGAGCCCAGGAGGTGGCCGCAGCGACACGCACCTGCCTCATGTCTCCCTGGGCGGTGAAGATAATGGCTTCCAGGCCGTCGTCTGTGTACTGCACCTTCTCCTGCTCCAGCACGGTCATCAGCCGGGCCAGGACCTGGGCGTCGCTCAGCTTTGTGTAGCGCAGGACTGCGCAGCGGGACTGAATGGGCTCTGAAGGGACAGGAGGGTGAGGCTGTCCCCAGAGGGTGGCCTGGTGGCACTGTGCGTGCATCAGCATCAGCCACGCCGGCACCGCGCTCCCTCCCCAGCCTGTGCTCTCTCCGCTCGGAAATGAGGGCCAAGTTTCAAAGGATCAACCAAGAAGCGGCAACAAGAGAGGCCTCTCCCCAGCACTGCCCCAGGCAGCTTCCAGAAGGGGAAAAAGCCCCTCCAGGATAGAGACACCCACATGCCACAGCCTGCTGGTGAGTCAGTGCTGGGTGTCACCGCCCAGCCAGTCCAGGGTGAGCACGGGACATCTTGTGGTTTCTGTAAGGGCTCCACAGGAGATTCTGACCACAGCCAGGGCAGAGAACCGCTAGACAGACAGATGCAGAATTCCAGAAGCTGCCCCTCACCCTACATTTAGACTATGACAGCAGCTTCTCTACCATCCCCAAGCCCCATTCGGGTCTCCCTGTCTGTCCCGTGCTCACACACGCTTTCAAGGAATGCACTCCTGTGAGTTTTTATGTGCATTCAAAAATCCTGGGAGTCCTAAGAGTCAGTCCATTTCAACTTCTCTGGAATCAGGAAGCTCCATAACATAACCTTAGTTACGTATTTGGCTTATCAGCACCGATAAGAAGAGCACTAAGTTCCGATGAGTTCACATTTAAAAGCAATCAGTAGGGGTGGTTTGGTCGGGCTGAGTGTGGACTCTTGATTTGTGAGTGAGGAAGCAGACAGACCTCGGGGTCAGAGCAGACTAACGGGTAAGCTTCCACAGAGGGGGCAGTTCCTGGTAATGACAAAGCCCCACGTGCAGACTGAGACCGTGCCAAGCGCTCAGAGCAGGCAGAAAGTGCAGGAGCACGTCTGGAGCAAGGCAGGGACCGTGGCGCTACGTACAGATCAAAATGTCGCGTGTGCCTGCGATGGTGCAAGAGTCGCATGGGCCTGGGATTCCAGTCCCAGCTCCTCCGCCTGCTGTGTGACTTTGGGCAAACGACCCGACCTCTCTGAGCTCCGGTGTTCTCACCTCTAATGTGGAGCTGATAATACCTTCACATCAAATTACAGAAGATTAAATGAAAAAGCTGATTCTGTAGTGCTCAGCCCACCACCGCAGGCAATCAAAAAGCCCCTGCTGTTCTGTTGCTAAAGAGCCAACGTGAGCGCCACGTGTGGACCTTATGCCACGCAGAGCTGACCCTCACCTATGATTTTATCCGAAGCGTTACAAGCAAGAGCGAAGCGAGTCGTTTTGGAGTAGATTTCCATGGTTCTCCTCAAGGCTTGCTGGGCTCCATCGGTCATACTGAGAAGGAAAACACAGGGGCAGCTCGCCACTGGGACCCAGGGCCCACTGGACACAGAACCCTCCCCAGAGACCCTGGGAGCCGTGATCTCCAGACTGAGCACGCTCAGCTTTTCTCTGGGATCCACGCGGGTCTCACACAGGCAGGGAGGTGAGACACTCACCGCTATGGGATCTTAGGCAAACTACCTGAGCCGGGGCGGGGAAGGGCAAAATGGGGTGAAGGGAAACACAGCCTTGCAGTTACGGAACGAGTAAGTCACAGGTATTAAAGGTACAGCATAGGCGCGTCTGGATGGCTTAGTTGGTTAAGTATCCGACTCTTGATTTCCGCTCACGTCACGATCTCACGATTGGTTAGATTGAGCCCTGAGTCGGGCTCTGCGCAGATGGTGAGGAGCCTCCTTGAGATTCTCTCTCTTCCTCTCTCTGCCCTTCCCCTGCTCTCTTTTTCTCAAAATAAATAAACATGAAAAAAATTTTCAAAGGCACCGCATAGGGAAACATAGTGATATAATAGTGTCGCACAATGACAGACGGTAGCCACACTTGTGATGGGCACAGCGTGATGTATAGATGTTGAATCCCTATGTTGTGCACCTGAAACTAATGTAATACTGTGTCAACTACACTCAGAATCTTTTTTAAATAAATAAAAAATAAATAAATAAATAAATAAATAAATAAATAAATAAATAAATAAAACGCACTAGGGGGAAAAATCCTACGTAAGCCTCAAAGTCACCTATAAGGAGATAATGATATGACCCACCTCAGAGGGTTAGGGCGATTAAATACCACTGAAGTGGATGCTTGAAAACGGTTAAAATGGTAAACTTTATGTGTATTTCACCACAATGAAAAAAACGCGTCATTTAAATTATTCACGTAAGTGATGTTGGAACGAACACATTAACTGACTTATGTCTTAGATGAATGTTTGTAAGTTACTTAATAAAGATAAGGTTTAAGGCTCAGGCCACTACAAAATCGCTTTCCGAAGATGCGATAAGCCAGTCTGCCCCAAAAGCGCCAAGGTGAGAGTTTTCCCTCCCGACTTCATATTAAGTCCGACAGGGGACTGAGAAGTCAAGGTCAATGTGTATACTTGGCAAAGCACTCTACCTGTCTGCTTCATCGAGGATCATGATCTTGTGCCGCCCCTTGGGGAGGGTGACTTTCTGCTGGGCAAACATTTTGATTTTGTTCCTCACGACATCAATGCCCCTGAAACAACAAGGCAGAACGGTACCGTCACCTTCTGAGACAAGTCCAAGTGCCTTCATAGGGACTTCCAACCCCCGGAACGCCACCATGGAAACGACTTTCGTTTCTAGGGTTTTGGGGCAATTCGAACTTTTTATAAGGATCAACAGTTCGTTACTTTTATTCTTTCTTGGAGGTCTCCCAAAAACCGAATTTACTTACTTCTTTTGCTGGGATGAAACTCATTTTATCTTGCAATTACCCTAGGAGTCCAACGGACTCTTTTATAATCTGGGGTCCATCATGGGTCTAAGCGACCTTATTCTTTTTTTAAAAAAAAATTTTTTTTTCCCTTAAGTTTATTTATTTTTGAGACAGAGAGAGACAGAGCATGAACGGGGGAGGGTCAGAGAGAGAGGGAGACACAGAATCGGAAGCAGGCTCCAGGCTCTGAGCCATCAGCCCAGAGCCCGACGCCGGGCTCGAACTCACGGACCGCGAGATCGTGACCTGAGCTGAAGTCGGACGCTTAACTGACTGAGCCACCCAGGCGCCCCTACGCGACCTTATTCTTGAAACTCTGTATCTTCAGACTAACTGGCAGTGTCATCATCCTAGTAACTATTTCATCGTTACTTATCAGTTATTCCCAATGATGCTAAAAAGGGGATTGTCTTAAGAAAACGCAAGGCTGCTGCACTTGCCTACACTGGTGCCATTGGTCAGTCGTGTGAAAAACAGTCACTACCGCCCTACCCTCCAGTGTTTTGTGTCCCTGGGGGCACTGCACTCCCTTTCCAGAAGGTACAAAAGAAGTTCAAATACACCCTCTTTGTTGTTTTTAAAGCATTCATCGACTGCAGCTGAAAACTCAAAACGCTTCATTTTCCACCTACAACGTCAACGAGAAAACAGACGACAGGAGGGCATTCCACATTATCAGATAAATCAGAAAATGACCACAGAGAGACAAAGAACAGCACCCAGATGCTAATGAGGACGGTGAGGCTGACCACAGTCAGACCACCCCCACGATGCCAGCATCGTCGGTGAATTTTCTCAAACTTCGGCATCAAGGAATGCACAGTGTAGTTCCGAGGACAAAAAATAAAATATATTTCCATCCAGTTAGTCATTCGACAGGAAGGACTTCATTCCCCGGGATCTTGTGACAAGAACCTGACCATCCCGGTTTGCTAAAAGGTCACGTGACAATATTCTCTCATCTCCCATGATGTGTGCCCACCAGCATGTACGGGGTAGTTTACGGGGGTCAAGAGCTGAAGGTAGGTGTTGTATACGAAGGGGACCGGAAAAAAACAGATGGAAAAAAAAAACAATCCTTGTACTGATTGTTCGAATTGGTGTTAATAAATCTAAAGTTGGAACTATTTTATAATTATGGGCCATTTTCTCAAGATGATAAGCCACCAGAGTTTTCAAAAGTAGTGAGTCTGATGAATCAAGTGTGAGTAGAACAAGAAGTGACATTAGGCTAGAACCTACTTGTATCTGACATCCGGACTCGGTATTTACAAAATGGATCAATCCCAGGGCCATTTGCGACAACGGATGAGCGGTTAGCCATATTTGAAGGGCATTGCCTGTTTCAGGGATGTTTGGATCTTTGAAACCAGCAAAGTATAGGGGTGCCTGGGTGGTTCAGTCAGTTAAGCGTCCAACTTCAGTTCAGGTCATGATCTCATGGTCCGTGAGTTCGAGCCCTGTATCGGGCTCTCTGCTGTCAGTGCAAAACCCGCTTCAAATCCTGTCTCCCTCTCTCTCTGCCCCTCCCCCAGTCATGCTCATACTTGCTCTCTCTCTCTCTCTCTCTCTCTCAAAATAAATAAATAAACATTTACAAAAAAAAAGACCCACAGGAAAATATTAAAGAGCTGAGAACCGGGGCGCCTGGGTGGCTCAGTCAGTTGGGCGGCCGACTTCGGCTCACGTCATGATGTCGCGGTCTGTGAGTTCGAGCCCCGTGTCGGGGTCTGTGCTGACAGCTCAGAACCTGGAGCCTGTTTCAGATTCTGTGTCTCCCTCTCTCTGACCCTCCCCTGTTCATGCTTTGTCTCTCTCTGTCTCAAAAATAAATAAACGTTAAAAAAAAAAAAAATTAGGGGTGCCTGGGTGGCTCAGTCGGTTAAGCGTCCGACTTCGGCTCAGGTCATGATCTCACGGTCCGTGAGTTCGAGCCCCGCGTCGGGCTCTGGGCTGACGGCTCAGAGCCTGGAGCCTGCTTCAGATTCTGTGTCTCCCTCTCTCTCTGACCCTCCCCCGTTCATGCTCTGTCTCTCTCTGTCTCAAAAATAAATAAAACATTAAAAAAATTTTTTTAAATAAAATTAAAAAATAAATAAAGAGCTGAGAACCATGCCTCAAGGAATAACCAAAGACAGACATTTTTATTCAACGGTTCCTCATTTCATAATCCTCTACTATTTTCATCTAAAGAGTAAAAACAGCACAGGGGACGCCTGAGTGGCTCAGTCGGTTAAGCTTCCGACTTCGGCTCAGGTCGTGATCTCGCAGTTCGTGGGTTCGAGCCCTGCGTCGGGCCCTGTGCTGACAGCTCGGAGCCTGGAGCCTGCTTCGGATTCTGTGTCTCCCTCTCTCGGCCCCTCCCCCACTCACGCACTGTCTCTCCGTGTCTCAAAAATAAATAAACTTAAAAAAAAAAAAAAAGCAAACAGCACCTCACACCCATCAGGATGACTACCATCACCAACGAAAACAGAAAATAACAAGCGTTGGTGAAGATGTCGGGGAACAGGGCGCTGTTGATAGGAGTGCAAAGTGGCACAGCCACCGTGGAAAGACAGTGTGGCGGTTCCTACAAAAGCTAAACTGAGTGGCCGAAAATCATCCAGTGAGTCCATTTCTGAGCATATATCCAAAATAACTGAGGCAGGGTCTCAAAGAGCTGTTGGTACACCCATGTTCACAGCGGCCACAAGATGGAAGCGACGCAGGGGGCCGAACCAGAGGAAAGGATAAGCAAAATGTGGCGGTCCGTCCTCGCAGGGGGATACTACTCGGTGGTAAAAAGGAAGGGTATTCTGACACCTGTCCTAACACGGAAGAGCCCCGAGGCCATTATGCTGAGCGACACAGGCCCGTTAGGAAGAGACAAGTGCTAGAGGATTCCACCTCCGAGAGGTCCCTAGAGGAGTCAAGGTCGTCGAAACAGAAGGTAGAAACGTGGCTGCCCAGGGCTGGGGGAGAAGGAAATGGACAGTCGTTGTTGAATGGGTATCCACTCTCGGTTCTGCAGGGAACTGAGTTGTGGGGATGGCTGCACAACAGCGTGAACGTACTTAACGCTGCTGAACTGTGCTCTTGGAAATTCTGAAGATGGGGGGCGTCCAGCTGGCTCAGGCGGTAGAGCGTGTGATTCTCGATCTGGGGGTTGTGACTTCAAGCCCCACGTGGAGTGTGGAGATTACTTAGAAAAATAAAATAAAGGGGGCGCCTGGGTGGCGCAGTCGGTTAAGCATCCGACTTCAGCCAGGTCACGATCTCGCGGTCCGTGAGTTCGAGCCCCGCGTCGGGCTCTGGGCTGATGGCTCGGAGCCTGGAGCCTGTTTCCGATTCTGTGTCTCCCTCTCTCTCTGCCCCTCCCCCGTTCATGCTCTGTCTCTCTCTGTCCCAAAAATAAATAAACGTTGAAAAAAAAAAATTAAAAAAAAAAAAAAAAAAAAAAGAAAAATAAAATAAAATCTTAAAAACAATTTTTTAAGATGACACATTTTATGGTTATGTGTATTTTACCACAAAAATTAAAAATAATTTTTAGGGGCGCCTGGGTGGCTCAGTCGGTCAAGCGTCCAACTTCAGCCCAGGTCATGATCTCTTGGTTCGTGAGTTCGTGCCCGGCACCGGGCTCTGTGCTGTCAGTGAAGAGCCCACTTTGCATCCTCTGTCCCTCTCTCTCTACACCCTTTCCTGGCTCACTCTCTTTCTCAAAAATAAACAAACAGGGGCACCTGGGTGGCTCAGTCAGTTAGGTATCCGACTTCGGCTCAGGTCATGATCCTGCAGTTCGTGAGTTCGAGCCTTGCGTCAGGCTCTGTGCTGACAGCTCAGAGCCTGAAGCCTGCTTTGGATTCTGTGTCTCCCTCTCTCTGCCCCTCCTCCGCTTGTGCTCTGTCTCTCTCAAAATAATAAGCATAATATAAATAAATAAATAATAAGAAAATACAAATAACTTCTAAAACTTTCATTAAAAAAAGGGGCACCTGGATGGCTCCATTGGTTAAGTGTCCGACTTTGGCTCAGGTCATGATCTCGTGGTTCGTGGGCTCGAGCCCCACATCGGGCTCTGTGCTGACAGCTCAAAGCCCAGAGCCTGCTTCAGATTCTGTCTCTCTCTCTCTCTCTCTCTCTACTCCTCTCCCACTTGTGCTCTATCTCTGTCTCTCAAAAATAAACACTAAAAACATTTAAAAAAAACAAAACTTTCATTAAAAAAAACACAAAGTGGCACTGCCTGGGTGGTTCAGTCAGTTGAGTGTCCGACTTCAGCTCAGGTCATGATCTCATGAGTTTGAGCCCCGCATCAAGCTCTCTGCTGTCAGTGTGGAGCCTCCTTTGGATCCTCTGTCCCCACCCCCCCCCACCCCTCCCCTGCTCGTACTCTCCCCCTTTCTCAAAAATAAAAACATAAAAAAAAAAAAAAGTAGATGAGCAGTTCAAGTGCTTATGATGCCACGTCTACGGGCTAGAGACTCTCATTATTGTTCACGGGGGAGGATCAAAGGAAAACACAGAGCTGGCGAGACAAACTCCAGGTACAACACAGAACTGCAGAAAGGTGGTTTCTATGGCAACTCAACCTCAAACACTCGTCACCCTTCAGGGGGTCCTAACTCCCAGGTGTACCTGTCGTTTGAGGCGTTGAGCTCCAAGACGGCGTCCTTGAATGCTGGGCCCAGCAGGGCGCGTGCCAAACACAGGATGCTCGTAGTTTTGCCCGTTCCTGGGGGGCCCTAGGAGGAGATCGAGGGGGCTTCAGGCCGACAGAATGAACTCGCCTCAGCTCTCGAGTTACTGTTCCCCGCTGTTGCGCTCGCCTCCCCCTCAAACCCCCACCCCACATCAATACGGCCACCAACCCACAGGCCTCCTGACCACCTGGAGCGGAACGCTTCCCTGCCAAGAGGAAGGGCCAGGGCTTCGGTGGCCATGGGCCTCTCTGACCAGGAAGCTCTGCGCACTTAGGCTCTTGGAGGGAAAGCGAGACTCTAAGACGTCCAACAGGGAGGGCCGGGACCAGGTACTTACAGCGATGATAATGTTGGGCACGTTCCCTTCTCTTGCAAAGACCTGAAGAAAGAAATGTGCATCAGAACTGACTCATCTGCAGACCTGAGGCACCAAGCGTCCGCAGCCACACAGGCCCGTGGACTAGCACGGCCACCAGTTTCTCCACGCGGATGCCCCACGGAGCTCTCACCTCTGCATATTCCGAACCGAAGTCCTCATTCCCCCTCACACCTGAAACCCCACTCAGGCTTCCCCTTGTGTGGACCGTCAATCCTATTGCCCATGCCGGGAACCGGGAGGTCATGGCTATCCTGGACTGGGCCTCCCCTACACCCCCTGCCCCACATAGTGCCTCAATTACAGAGGCCTGGCCATCCTTTTTCCTTTATCTCAAGTCCATTTCCTTCTCTTCAGCCACACTGCCACTTCCTTTGTCTATGACCTCTCTCCTGGATCGCTTTTAACTGGTCGCTAGCTGGTCTTTAATCCCGCCCCACTCCCATGCATTTCCCCTACTGCAACCACAACCAATTTCCCAATATTCTAGAATGCACATCCATTAAAACCTTTGCACCTGACTGATGCCCTTGGAGGACTCCTTGCCGCCCTCCCTGTGAA
Organism: Lynx canadensis; assembly: GCF_007474595.2. Taxonomy (NCBI): domain Eukaryota; kingdom Metazoa; phylum Chordata; class Mammalia; order Carnivora; family Felidae; genus Lynx; species Lynx canadensis. Next base: position 30,718,107 of record NC_044318.1, on the reverse strand, counting down.
GCCCAAACTCTTCCACAGGGCTCATGAGGCCGTGCTCACCTCACCAGCTCATTTCTCATACCTCCCGATACACACGCTCTACAGCCTTGTTACCCTGTGGGCTCCAAGGACCAGCAGCGTCGGCATCCTCCGGGAGCCTGTCAGAAATGCAGATTCCCTGGCCCCACTCCAGACCTACTGGATCAGATCTGCATTTCTACCAATTCCTACACCCATTAATTAATTAATTGTAGGCAATTCCTACACCCATTAATGTCTGGAAAGCACTGTTCTGTGTGTTCCACTCAGATGGCATCCCCGCCCCTCCCCCAGAGCAAACTAGGCCCTCTCACCTCTGGGCCTTTGCACATGCCATTCCTGCTGCCTTCCCTAGCTCCGCCCCCCGCTCCCCATGTCTGGCTAACTCTCACATACCTATCTTTGCCGTCCCTTGTTCCATTTGAGAATTAAGATACTGTGAGCAGGTTTGTTCCCTGATTGCTTCCACGGCAGCCTGTACCTCCTCTGGCAGACTGCTCATCACAGTACCTGTTGATTTCAGCCCCTGTGAGACTAAATCCCACACGGGCAGGGGGTCATGTCTATTTTGTTGACCCTTCTATCAACAGCTCCTAACACTGGACCATATCTGGCCCACGAAAGATACTCAAATATCTGTAAAATGAGTAAAGGTGTAAAAGAAATAAATATCTCGGTAGCTGTTGAAGTCGAAGTCCCAGTTACTGCAGAGATTGTCTCTGTCAGGTCTCAAACGGCTGGGCTTCTAGATTCCGCCTGAAGACCTCTAGAACTAGGATTTCAAAGCTTGCTCTGCGGTGAACATTTCTCCTTGTTCCTATTCCTGTCGTCCTGAAGCCGGCTGTCCTGTCACTTAGTCCCTCTAGGAAGGGGTTGACAAACTACTGTAAAGAGGTGTTGGGGGGAGGTGGGGGCCATCCAGCCTAAGACCTGTTTTTATAAGCCCCCTAGCTAAGAACAGTTTCTACATGTTTAAAGGATCGTTTTAAAAAATTAAGAATATCGGGGTGCCTGGGTGGCTCAGCCGGTTAGGCGTCTGACTCTTGATCTCGGCTCAGGTCATGATCTCACAGCTCATGGGATCGAGCCCCACGTCAGGCTCTGTGCTGACAGCAAGGAGCTTGCTTGGGATTCTCTCTCTCTGCCCCTTCCCCACTTGCACGCGCGCGCGCTCTCTCTCTCTCTCTCTCTCTCAAAAAGAATAAACACTAAAAAAATTTTAGGGGAGTCTGGGTGGCTCAGTCAGTTAAGCATCTGACTTCGGCTCAGGTCATGATCTCACAGCTTGTGAGTTCGAGCCCCGCGTGGGGCTCTGTGCTGACAGCTCACGGCCTGGAACCTGCTTTGGATTCTGTGTCTCTGTCTCTCTGCCCCTCCCCCGCTTGCACACTCTCTGTCTCTCTCTCTCTGGAAAATAAACATTAAAAATGAAAAAAAAAATTTTAAATAAAAAATAACAAACAAAAAATTTAAAAATTAAAAATCAAGAATATGGACAAAGACCTTACATGGTTTGCAAAGCCTAAGCTATTGACTAGTAGGTCTTTACAGAAAAAGTTTGCCATCCCTGCTCTAGAACAACACAGAACAAGTCAGGGAAACCCCCTCCAATTAGCCAGCCCTTTAAACATGTGAAGTTATCCACTATGGCTTCTAGTCTTCTCCAGACTCTCTCCATCCCTTAATTCTTCTGGATTCCAGGCTCGCCCCGCCCCTCACTATCTCCGCCGTCTTCCTGCAAATGCCTTGAGCTTGTCAAAGCCACAAGAATGTGACTTAAGATCAGCTCAAAAACAAAACAAAAAAAATTACTCACCTCCAGCCTGCTCACAGTGTCTTCATTGCCGACAATTTCACTCAACTTCACTGGCCTGTATTTTTCAACCCTGTTTTTAAGAAAACACATAAAGATCTTGACAGGACTATTTTCAGAAGGCCCAAAAGAAAGCACTAGAGGGCAATCCCGAGAGCCCTGTCAGAAGGCTACATAGGGGCGCCTGGGTGGCTCAGCCGGTTAAGCGGCCGACTTCGGCTCAGGTCATGATCTCACGGTCCATGAGTTCGAGCCCCGTGTCGGGCTCTGTGCTGACCGCTCGGAGCCTGGAGCCTGTTTCAGATTCTGTGTCTCCCTCTCTCTGACCCTCCCCTGTTCATGCTCTGTCTCTCCCTGTCTCAAAAATAAATAAAATGTTAAAAAAAAAAAAAAGAAGGCTACATACATTCAATTTAAATATAGGAAACGCTGCAGGTTTTAAATTTCAAGAGGCATCTCAGTGCCATTTGAAAGGTTAAGCGCCTAAGATTTGTGCGCCGAAGGCTTCAAACCCTCCGCAGCAGAGGAACACCTGTTGTTGCTGGAGAAGGGCCAGCGCGGGCCATCTGGAACAACGTGACACTGTGCAGCGGCACAGTCGGCCCGTCACAACAGAGTCTCAGAACATGAGGCGCCGACACCTGATCTGACGGACCCGGGCGCAACCAAGCCCCCTTCTCGTCCCTCACCTGCCACTTTCTGCAGACTTGCGCCAGGTGCACCGCAGGGCTGGCTAGACAGACTCCACAGGCCGGCCCTGTGATCCTGTGCGGACAGGCTAGTGGCTTACTCAGAGCGATGCTTCTCTCCTTTTAAATTAGTAAGCAAGCTATGTCACAAGAAGATGACCTTCTCGAGCTCTGAGAACAGAAGTGGGAGTGGATTTGCAATGATGTGACCATTAGTACTTCCTCTGCCCTTTATTTTACTCTCTGATTTACCCTCGGCCGGCATCCCCTCCAGAAGCAGCCTCATGCAAAGAAGCTTGTTTGACACATAGTACAGTCAATAAAGAGCTCTCCTCCAAGACCAGCCGTTGGAGCATGCTTGTTCCAACTCATTTCTTGTTCCTACTCATTTCTTGTTCCTACTCAGCCCTTTCCAGGTGTCTTTTATTTTTTTTTCAGTTATTTATTTATTTTGAGGGAGAGAAAGCGGTGTGTGCGTGGGGCAGGGGCAGAGAGACAGAATCCCAAGCAGGCCCCACGCTGTCAGTGCAGAGCCCAACTAGGGGCCTGATCTCACGACTGAGCCACCCAGGCGTCCCAGGGGTTTGAGATGTTAAGGGCCGCAAAGTGGAAGGTATAGGAACGAGCGAGACATTGTTCTTGCTCTAAAGGCCTTTCCTATTAGCAAGCATACAGAGCTTAACAAATCCCACTACGGTGCTAAACTGGTTATATAAACCAAGGGCTGGGGTGCCTGGGTGGCTCAGTCGATTGAGCGTCTGACTTTAGCTCAGATCATGATCTCGAGGTTCGTGAGTTCAAGCCCTGCATCAGGCTCGCTGCTGTCAGCACAGAGCCCCCTTCGGATCCTCCGTCCCCCTCTCTCTCTGCCCTTCCCCTGCTTGCGCTCTCTCAAAAATAAGTAAAACATTAAAAAAAAAAAAAAAATACAAGGGCTGTGGAAGCCCAGAGGAAGGGAATCACCACCGAGGAATGTAGGTGCTGAAATTTAAGCTAGACTTTGAACAAGGCAAACATGTTCCTTCTTCAGGGCCTTCAGAGGGGCTCCCCCTGCCTGAAAGCTTTCTCCACATTGCCACATGGCTTACTCCCTGAATTCCAGCCTTTGCTGAAATAGCTCATCAAAGGCCTTCCCTGACCACCAGACCCACTTACCCCATGCCACCTGTCATCAGCAAATATACATGTCTACTTGTCGATTCTCTATTCTTTCCCTATCCAGTGGAAGCTCATGACAGTCGTGTGTTTTGTATAATGAAGTAAGCATCCAGTGTTGTGCATAAAAAATGTAACTTAAGGGGCGCCTGGGTGGCTCAGTCGGTTGAGCGTCCACCTTCAGCTCAGGTCACGATCTTGCGGTCTGTGAGTTCGAGCCCCGCATCAGGCTCTGGGCTGATGGCCCAGAGCCTGGAGCCTGCTTCCGATTCTGTGTCTCCCTCTCTCTCTGCCCCTCCCCCGTTCATGCTCTGTCTCTCTCTGTCTCAAAAATAAATAAATGTTAAAAAAAAAAATTAAAAAAAAAATGTAACTTAAGCCACATATGTAATTTTACACTTTCGCAACCACCTTAAAAAAGGTAAAAAGGGGCGCCCGGGGGGCTCAGTTGGTTCGCCATGTGACTCCATTTCAGCTCAGGTCGTGGTCCTAGGGTCGTGGGATGGAGCCCTGTGTTGAGCCCTGCATTGGGCACCGTGCTGAGTGGAGCCTGCTTGGGATTCCTTCTCTAACTCTGCCCCTCTCCCCCACACTACCTCTGTCTCAATTTCAAAAAAAAAAATTTGTTTTAAAGATAAAAAGAAAACGGGTAAAGTTAATTTTACTAGTAATTTATTGAACCTGGGGCACCTGGGTGGCTCAGTCAGTTAAACATCTGACTTCGGCTCAGGTCGTGATCTCACAGTTCTAGGATTCAAGCCCCGCGTCCGGGGCTGTGCTGACAGCTCGGAGCCTGGAGCCTGCTTTGGATTGTGTTTCCCTCTCTCTTCCCCTTACGTACTTGTGCTCTGTCTCTCTCAAAAATAAACATTAAAAAATTTTTTTTAAATAATTTATTGGACCTAATATATCCGAAAGAGTATTATTTCAACATGTAGTTAATGTAACAATTACTAATGAGATTTTTTAAATACTAAGTCCTGGAAATCCAGTGTATTTTGTACACTTAGAGCCCATCTCAATTGGGACTAGCCTCATTTCCAGTGCACTCCATAGACTCAAGTGGCTAGCGGCTGGGGGACTGGACAGTGCAGCTGTGGATAGCCCCGTGGGCTGTACTGCACTCCATTTAGGTGCCTGCTATGGTCAAGAGGAGTGGTCTGGAAGGATGGGCACACACACAGGCGAGAGAGTAAAGCCATTACCACGCGCATAGGGAGTGGGACCGGAGCGGATCATCCATACCACACCTGTGCCCGTGAGGTGGCTTCCCATGTCACCAGCTCCTCTTAGCTACCCAGGATGCACCTTGTGCACGCAACCCCGAGTTCCGAATCTGCAACCAACGCTCCCCGACGTCAGAGTCGCCCCAGGCACAGCGACTGAGTGGGTGGTCACAGGAGGCGGCTATTAACACAGTCTGTGATCACAGGTCTCGGTTCTGACCGAGGACCCCTCCCCCCCCCCCAGACTTCAGACCGGCCACTCTTGAGCTAGGTGGGGTCAACGAAGCGCATCCCTCGCCCTCTCCAAATACTAATGTACTCGACGCCGTCCCGGGACCTCCTGCTCCGCTAAGGAGCCCCTGGAACAAGCTCCAGCCCCTGGATTCCCCACGGGACGCGGCCCGCCCACTCGCCCACCCACACGTCCAGAGCACCCATCATTTATGGCCTAGGTCCTCACCACGGCAGCTCGTAGTGGCTCGCGCTGCCCGCGGTCTTGCCGGAGGCGGGAACAGGGTCCTGGGCCCCCAGCTCTCCTGCGCCACCGCCGCTCTCCCGCACCTCCATTCTCCCGCCGCCTCTTCCCGCGCCCGAAGCCCCGCCCTGTGACGCCATCACGCAAGCCCCGCCCCGAGCACACGGGGGACGCCGGTCGGCGGCGGAAGACTTGGGCCCATCCCTTTTGCGCCTGCGCAGAGAGCACCAGCGAGACCGAGGGTAGCGGGGGTGTCGGTTGCTAGAGGCCGCGGTTGCTAAGGGAGGCCTGGCGTCCAGCCCGCTAGTGAGAGGAAGGCGAGACCCGACCGCATCGACTTCCGAGAAGGCAGGTCGCTCCAGGAAGGGACGTTCGGCTGTTTTCGTCTTTGTGTGATTGGTCTGGGAGGCCCTGTCAGCGTGGCTGGCCTGGAGCGGTGGCGCGCGGGCAGGCCTGGGGGGTGGGAGCATCCCGCTGCCGCCCAGACGTGGGTTTGACGGCGGACACGCGTAGGGACTGAACGTCTGGGCGGTGTCATCTGGGACCTGACTGTGCCCAGCTGTCCGGATCGCTCAGGTGTCCCGGTGGAAACGCTAGCTCCCATGGAGTGCGCTCCTGCCCCCTGGAACTTGGCGCTTGCGATCGGGGAGTTTTCCCAGTGTTGCACGGTGGAAGTAACCCCCGTTTTGCAGAGGCGGCAACTGCCCCTCTGTAGGATGTGACTCAATTTCATTCCGGAGAACTAGGTACTCCATATTCATGAGTGCTTTGAGCATTGTTTTGGGCTCGTTTTCTGCCTACTGAACTAATCTTTCCCCGCCTAGCCCAAATGTCATAATAAGGGTGCATAATAAACAAAAATAATGTACAAGGACCGTCATTTACTATGCTCTTACTATACCCTGTAGTGTACCCTACTATACTATATCCGAGGTGGATACTCCTAAATATCCACAGAAACAGGCTTGAGAATTATTGAAATATTTGTCCTATGTCATTGAGGTTGCAAGTGGTGGCCCCAGCATTCATTCCCCATCGTGCTGCCAAAGCAATTCATATAAAGTTCTGTTGTATTGCACGTAGCATACTCCTGCATTCCAATTTGGGGAGAAAAATTGGCTTTCATGTCCACATTGAAGATAAGAATCGGGACCCATTTATCTCTCTCCCTAGTGCCTAGCACAAGACCTGGCACAGTGTGAATGTTCAATTTGAGTGTGTTTAATGAACCATGAGGATCCACGTTTCCAGAACAGTTTGGTCAGCCATGAGGAACTGGGCTGCTCTCTCCAGAGAACTGATCAAAACCCTATGGCTCTTTCCCTTCCATCACCAACTAAAATCTCTATATATGATAGGTAGGAGACCTTGTTTTCCAGGTGATGGATTTGTCATTCAAATAAACACGGGCTCCCAAATCTACATCGCAAGGGATTGTGTTCTATTTTTTGTCCTTGCCTTTCAGTTTTCTTTCCCCAATTGCAGGAATGTATTGGGGAAGACAGTATTGGGGTTGTGTTCCTTTTTCATGTGTAAATTCTCTGCTTCCTCTTTCCTACCTGAGTGGTCAGCTCCTGGAGGACGAGGGGCCTGCCCCCTGACTCCTGGTGCCTTCTCTTGCACCTAGTAGACCGATGTGGAGTTCAGGTCTGCTAATTGTTCATTCGAGTTCTGCAGCCAGGCTAGCAAGTTGGAAGCAGTGGGCATAAGCTACAGTTGTGTCCTGCGAGGTGGGTGAGAACACGTGATTTCTCATTCTGTTGAAGTTATTGCCAGTTGGGCAGGGACCTCAAATGACTCCCGATTCTGAAGCACGATGGTAATTACTAAAGTCTCCAGGTTCAGGACTTTCTCAGTGTTTTTCTTGTTCCCTTTTATATGATTTGGGGGTGGGGGAGGCTTGAAGTTGGCTCTCCCTCTTCCATTCCCCTTTAAGCCGTTTGGCATGTTTTCAAGATCACTATTCACAGATCTTTTATTTCTCTGGAGAAGATACACATTTTCTTGAAATACAAACTTTTCTTGAAATGTCTCTTTCATCGTTTTCCCTTGGGTTTGTTCCCATGTAATAATGTTAATATTATCACATACACACCCTCCTCCTACCACATATACACACAGCTTAAACACAAAACGTTTTGGGGACGCCAGGGTGGCTCAGACGGTTGAGCATCTGACTCCTGATTTTGGCTCGGGTCATGGTCTCGCGGTTTGTGGGTTCAACCTCCATGTCTGGCATTTCGCTGACAGTGTGGAACCTGCTTGGGATTCTCTCTCTCACCCTCTCTGCCCCTCCCCCAGTTGTATTGTGCGTCCCTCTGAAAATATATTCTAAAAAAATTAAATTAATTTTAAAAATGAAACATTTGCAATAAATGCAGAACACAGTTTATAATTCTTTCCCCTTTCATGGTTCTCCAAAAATACCACTCTCCAGGAGGCCTGTTGGCGCTCCCAGGACTCCGCGTTCACTGATGTCCTTCGAACACGAAGAGGATCAGGGAAGGAGGTGACTTTTGGGGCAGAACAGCATATCAGGGCTTTTTCCTTCTTTCTTTTTCTTTTTTTCTCTTTAGACTGAGCCTTCTGTGACTTGTACTTGAACCTAGACAGAGCTCAGAGCTTAAAAACTCCAGCCAGTCCCATAGAGCCACACAGCAGCCACGTGGGGGAGGAGGGGGAGCAGGGAGTGTTGGGGAAACTACAGGTTTAGGACCAAACCAAGGAAAAGGCAAGGAAAGCCAAAGTGAATTCCTCCTCTGCTCTGGGCTGAGCTCCCTGACTCTTCCCTCACGAGGGCAATTAGTTACACAAAAGAGGAAGGACGTGGAAAAGGAGAGCAAACTGAAAACAAAATCCTTTACCAGAAGCCAGAGCCCTCCCATCAAATTGCCAAATGGGACAGGCAACAAATCTTGGTTAAAATGACACCTTGGCTTTTGCCACTAGGGTGGCGCCCACTTCCCAAGTGACTTGCAGGATGTGGGGTTGAAAATCTGCTGGCATCCCAGGACCAGGACCACCAGACACCCCTGCTTTCCACCACTGGCCCGGGATGTTGAACCTTCTCGATGCTGTTTACCTTGCTTACACGGAATTTTTGAAAACTCATTTGTTGTCTCCCAGTGGCTTTCTTCATGAATTGTAGCTGTTTGTTGTTGTTTTTTTAAATTTTTTTTAATGTTTATTTATTTTTGAGACAGAGAGAGACAGAGCATGAACAGGGGAGGGGCAGAGAGAGAGGGAGACACAGAATCTGAAACAGGCTGCAGGCTCTGAGCGGTCAGCCCAGAGCCCGACGTGAGATCGTGACCTGAGCTGAAGTCGGACGCTTAACCGACCAAGCCACCCAGGTGCCCCTTGTTGTTTTTTTTTTTAAAGCAGTGATACTATCACTGAAATAACTGTTCGCTCCCAGACCCTGCAGTGTTCCATCACCCTTACAATTTTTCTAACATTCTCATTAGCATTTTCAGCATTAAAAGGCTCATTATGTAGTGAAAAAGCATATATCCTAAACATATTTCCAGTATAAGGATTTGTTGGCTGGGTAACATTCGTCCTCGGGAATTGTGCCGATCACATTTGCGGAATTTGGAAGCTGGTATAGACATAGACATCATTCTGCCTGACTCGCGGTTTCTGTCTTTAACAAATATTGATTGAGTGCCTACAGCCACTCTGATAAGCACAGGATGTGGAACAGGGCAAGCTTCCGCCCTCAAGGAGCTTGTGTTGTAGGGAGGGAGACAGACACCAAGCGACTGGTCATGTGCTTACTTAATTATGATGATGGTTAAGTAGCACTGATTGATTGGTTGTTATACCTAGAGGTCAAGGAGGGCTTTGCCAGGGAGGGGGCATTTTACCTGAGATCTGAACCCTGAATTTGAGAGCTGAGTGTCTTTTGGCTTTGCCTGGAAGGCGCCTCCCCTAACACCCTCTCCGTCTATCCATTTGCTCTCTATCCTGAGATCCTGTTTCTTTCTGTGTTGTACTTACAATTACCTGGATTTATTGCCTTGTTTATTGTTGGTCTCCCCACCCCTAGAATGGCAGCTCTTTGAGAATAGGAGCTCTTCTCTGTCCTGGTCATTGCACCCTGGGGCCTGACGAGGCCTGAAGGAGTAATGAGCACACGGTGGCTCCCGGGCGGGTGCGAATCAGGGTGGGAGAGGAAGGAGGCCTGGAGGGGCCATACCGCAGGACCAGAGAAGTTAGGGAACAGCCACAGGGCCCAGTTTATATTTTAGGTCCCTGGTTGCCATGTGGCAAGTGGTGTGGAGGGAGTCAAGGGTGCTTGTAGAGAAAATTGTCGCTTACCACGCTAAGCACTGAAAAATGTACAGAACTGTTGAATCACCACACTGCGCACCCGAAAATAATATAGTACTGTAGGTTAACTATATTGGAATTAAAAATTAAAAACAAAAGAAAAGTGGGGCAGGGGGTGCCTGGGTGGCCCGGTCGGTTAAGCCACAACTCTCAAATCTCAGCTCAGGTCGTGACCTCACAGTTCATGAGTTCGAGCCCTGAGTCAGGCTCTGCGCTGATGGCACAGAGCCTGCTTGGGATTATGTCTCTCCCGCTTTCTCTGACCCTTCCCCGCTTGCACGCTCCCTCTCTCAAAATAAATAAACTTCAAAAAAAAAAAAAAAAAAGGAAAAGAAAACAGAAAACTGTGTCAAAGTGTTTGTTTTGTGATCTTTGACTCTCTAAATTTAAAATTATAAAACATTTGAAGCATACTGAAAATAATATCGATATGCATATACTCACCCACCAAGACAGGTGTTAAAATTTTGCCTTAAAAAAATTTTTTTTAATGTTTATTTTTGATATAGAGAGACAGAGCACGAGCAATGGAGGGGGCAGAGAGAGAGAGACACACACACAGAATCTGAAGCAGGCTCCAGGCTCTGAGCTGTCAGCACAGAGCCCGATGTGGAGCTTGAACCCGCGAACCACGAGATCATGACCTGAGCTGAAGTTGGTGCTTAACCGACTGAGCCACCCAGGCACCCCAACCTCTTTTTTTTTTTTTTTTTAAAGAGAGCATGAATTGTGGAAAGGGGCAGAAAGAGAGGGAGAGAGAATCTTAAGCAGGCTCCACAGTCAGCACAGAGCCTGATGCACCGTCTGATCCCAGGTTCATACACCTGACGCAGGGCTCAATCTCCTGAACTGTAAGATCATGACCTGAGCCAAAATCAAGAGTCAGTCACCCAACCAACTGAGCCACCCAGGCACCCCTTTCCTCTTTTTTTAAAAGAGAAATCAAACATTATGGATACTAAAGTTCCCCACCCGTTTCTCTCTTTGTCCCTCTTCCACTCCCATTTTAGAGAAGAGGAACCTGAGGCACAGAGAGGTCAAGTTTTGTCCCCAAGGTCTCTCAGCGAGTAGGAGGGAGAGTCGATCTACACTAGGTGATCTGAGCTCTGGGCCTGTATGTTTTATAGGCTTTTGTACTTTGATGAGACATAAATTATATATTACCATGATGTACTATTGTTTGGTAAGTTTTTTAATTTCCTGTAAGTTGAATCATTCTGGGTATAATTTTGCAATTTTTTTTTCACTTAGCATTGTGGTTTTGAGAGTTCTCTGTAGAAGTCTATTTCTTCTTCTAGAACGTAAACTCCATGAGAATAGGAGTTGTTGTCTCTTATGTTCACTGTCTGGCACAGAGTAGATGCTCAGTAAAACTTGCTGAATGGGGCGTCTGGGTGGCTCAGTCAGTTTTGTGTCCAACTCTTGATTTTGGCTCAGGTCATGATCTCACAGTTCATGAGACTGAGCCCTGTGTCGGGCTCTGTGCTGACAGAGCGGAGCCTCCTTCTGATTCTCTCTCTCCCTCTGCCCCACCCCTGCTCACTTGCACTATCCCTCTAAAATAAAAAATTAGGGGCACCTGGGTGGCTCAGTCAGTTGGGCATCTGACTTCAGCTCAGGTCATGATCTTGGGGTTCGTGAGTTCGAGCCCACGTCAGGCTCTGTGCTGACAGCTTAGAGCCTGGAACTTGCTTCAGATTCTGTGTCTCCCTCTCTGTCTCTCTTACCCTATCCCACTCGTGCTCTGTCTCTCTCTTTCAAAAATAAATGTTAAAAAAATTTTTAATATAAAAAATAAACAAAATAAAAAATAAAAACTTGATGAATGAATTAATTTTTCTGCTGTAGAGTATTCCACTGCATTTCTGAGATAATTTCTCTAGGGTAGATAAAAATGGAATTAGTGGGTCCCAAGTAAGAGCATCTTCAATTTAATAAGGGTCATTAGAATGACTTTCTGGAGAAGGTCTCCTGACAAATCCTTACAGAATATTCATGGTCAAGGTAGAGGAAAAACCCAACTCCTATGGGGCTCCATATGTCTAACCTCCATGAGGCCATCTCCCTGACCTCCCTTTGTACCACCCTCGCCTTCACGCTACTCTAGCCACAAGAGCTTCCTCGCTCTAAGTCAAAAGTGCCTAGCACATCCCTACCTCAGGACCTTTGCACTTGCTATTTCCTTGGCCTAGAGTGCTCTTCCCTCACATGTCCACAGGGCTCGCTCTCTTGACTCATTCTGGTCTCTGCTGTGTGTCATCTATTCATCCATTGGTCTATTCATTGTCATCTGCTTCCTTCCTCCTACCAGTCCTTTCCCTACCCTGCTTTCCTTTTGTTCCTATAGCACGTAACTCCAGCTGATAAATATGTATTAAGTATGTATTGTGTATGCGTTCCCCCATTAGGATGTGTTTCATGATGGCAAGGATTTTCTCCACCTTAGCCAACTACTGCTGTTGTCATTGCCTTGAACAGTGCTTGATAGTTAGCAGACATTGAGATAGATGGATGGATAGATAGACAGATTATTTTGGCAATAAGAAATAAGCTTTCTTTTTTTTTGAGTATAGTTGATGGACAATGTCACATTAGTTTCAGGTGTCATTGGTAAATATTTTTTGAATGAATGAATAATCCCAGGGAGTTTCAGAAATATGAACATGATGAAGTAAGTCAAAATTTCGCATTAGTATTTTTCTGTAGCACTTTTGTGTAATCATTACCTATTTGATATTTTAAGGGTCCCAAATGGCTTAAGAGAATTAGACATACTGGTGTCTACCAGGTGGAACTTTATGATTCTAATTTAAAATGTAAAATTGAATTAAGTTAAACTTGTGATTGTAGGTTAAAATCTTCCTAAATTTATAAATAGTATTAGAGTATTTAAGGGACCTTAAGATTCAACATATTATAAGTTTAATAGATTTGTAAGATACATTTAAAGACTTACACATTTTGTCAGAAAACTGAGATACTTAAAGGAAACCAAATATATTACGTTTATAAATGTAGTTTAAAATGTGTAAGAGGTTTTGGGGTGCCTGGGTGGCTCAGTAGGTTAAGCGTCTGACTTCAGCTCAGGTCATGATCTCGTGGTTCGTGGGTTCGAGCCTCACATCGGGCTCTGTGCTGACAGCTCAGAGCCTGGAGCCTGCTTCAGATTCTGTGTCTCCCTCTCTCTCTGCCCCTTCCCTGCTCACACTCTGTCTCTCTCCCTGTCAAAAATTAATAAACATTAAAAAAAAAACTTTTTTTTAATGTTTAAGAAGTTTCAATTATTCTGTAGTTAAAAAGACCTTTAAAAGTATTGTCACAATTCACGAGAGTTGTAAAAAGAAAAATAAGGTTTGTAAAGTGAACCTGAAAGCTTGAGGAGGAATAAGGTTTCTCAAATATATAACTTTACAAGTCAAAAGAAAATCTTTAACTTTCCAACTAAACATTTATTTATTTATTTATTTATTTATTTATTTAAAATGTTTATTTGAGAGAGAGAGAGAGAGAGAGAGAGAGAGAATCCCAAGCAGGCTCCGCACTGTTAGCACAGAGCCTAATGTGGGGCTCAGACCCGTGAACCATGAGATCGTGACCTGAGCCGAAATCAAGAGTTGGACTCTTCACCGACTAAGCCACCCAGGCGCCTGCCTTTATCTATCTATCTGTCTATCTATCTATCTATCTATCTATCATCTTGCACACCCAGTGCAGGCCTAAGGCAGGGGTTGAACTCAAGACCCTGATAAAGATCTGAGCTGTGATCAAGAGTCAGATGCTTACCCGACTGAGCCACCCAGGTGCCCATTTGTTTATTTTAATTTGTAAAAAAAATTTTAAGATTTAATTTTTAAGTAATCTTCATACCCAGTGTAAGGCTCGAACTCACAACCTTGAGATCAAGAGTCACATGCTCCACCAACTGCGCCAGACAGGCGCCCTTCCAAAGAAACTTTTTTTTTTAATGTTTATTTATTTTTGAGAGCGAGAGAGAGACAGAGTACAAACCCTTAACCAGCTGAGGCACCCAGGCACCCCAGAAACTTTTTTTTTTAATCCTTATTTATTTTTGAGAAAGAGATAGAGACATGTGAGGGAGGGAGGAGCAGAGAGAGAGGGACACAGAATCCGATTCAGGCTCCAGGCTCCGAGCTGTCAGCACAGAGCCCGATGCAGGGCTCGAACCCATGAACTGAGAGATCATGACCTGAGCCAAAGTCAGATGCTTAACAGACTGAGCCACCCAAGCACCTCCTGAGATGCATCTTTTTTTTTTTTTTTTTTTTTTTTTTTTTTTTTTTTGAGATGCATCTTTTAAAAGGCCTTTGCTTTTCCTCACAAGGTGGCATTTTAGGATGGGTAAGGCTGGTGATTTCAAGGGTGAGAGCCTGCCTTGTACTAAGCAAATTCTGAGCAGCAGTGCTTTAATAATCCTCCCAGAGGACACGCTGTTCTACATAAATACACGTTCTGGTTAAGTGCCCTCCGTATGCAAAGTTTTTCGTTTTAACGATTCTGTTATATTTTAACAATCAGGAAACTTTGAAAACCTGCTTTACACACTTCCTTGCCTTCTTGGGAAAAAAAAAAGGGGGGTACAGAATTTTTCCAAATGCTTTAGAGCCATCAGTACAGTGGCCATGGGATTTGGGTGCTGTGATGGGGCCTTGACCCCAGGGCTGCGTAGGGCATGTGGGGGACTATTTGCCCCACACGATAGATCCTGGTTTGTTAGGCTGTTTGGATTCTTTACTTCTAATTTTGTTCCGTTTGTTTATTCATCCATGCTCTGCCTTCTTCCTGTCCTCGGTCGGCCTGTCTGCCCTGACCTTCCTGGGGCTGCTTCTCAATCTGCTGAGGGGTGGGGGACCAGAGCACCAAGCTCATTCCTGTTTTGTCCAGTTACCCCTCCATCAATGACTGATGCAAGATAGGAATGCATATTTCTTTTCTTTCTTTTGAAACATTCTTGATTATTTTTAAGTAATCTCTACACCCCATGTGGGGCTAGAACTCACAACCCTGAGGTCAAGAGTCACATGCTCCACTGACTGAGCCAGCCAGGCGCCCCAGGAATGCATATTTCTGTTTGTTTGCCAGTGCGGTGTCCAGATATATATACACATAGGCACATTACATGTAACGTACATAGTATTTGTAATATATAATGTGTGTATATATCATTGCTGCTTTAATTTTCACTTTCTTTTTTCAAGTTTTTATTTTAACTCCAGTTAGTTAACATACAGCATTATATTAGTTTCATAATTTTCATTTTCCTGATAAGCACATGTTAATATGTGCATTGACCTTTTATATTCCTCTCCCGAGACTTACCTGCTTGCCTGTCTTTCTGTTCTGTACAAATTGTAAAGCTCTTTTGGAGAATAATTTGTCAATTTCTAGTAATGCTTTAGAAGTACACATTCTTGGGGCACGCGGGGGGCTCAGTGAATTAAGTGTCTGACTCTTGATTTCGGCTCAGGTCATGATCTCATGGTTCATGGGTTTGAGCCCCGAATTGGGCTCTGTGCTGACAGTGTGGAGCCTGCTTGGGATTCTCTCTCTCTCTCTCTCTCTCTCTCTCTCTCTCTCTCTCTCTCTCTCTCTCCCTCCCTCCCCCACTCATGCTCTTTCTCAAAATAAATAAATAAACATTAAAAAAAAAAGGATACATTCTCAGACCCAGAATTTTCTTCTAGAAACTTGTCTTACAGAAATGCTTACACACGTGCACAAAGACGTATGTATGATGGTGATATTCACTGCAGCAGTTTAGAATGGGGGAAAGCAGGAAATGAGAGAAAAGTCCATCTGTAGGGGGAAGGGGGAGGCCAGTTGTGCTGTGTTCATACTACGTAGTCACTAAAAAATGAAGGCCATCCTTGTATACTGAGCAGGAAAAGTCTCCATGCAAAAAAGAGTCATGGGAAAATATATATATATAATGCAGTGTATTTTTTTTCAGATTTTATTTTTAAGTAATCTCTACACCCAATGTGGGGCTTGAACTCGTGACCCCCCAGATCAAGAGTCACATGCTCCACCAACTGAGCCAGCCAGGCCCCCCCAATCCAATGCATTTAAAAAGAAACTTCATGTCCAGAAAGAACAAACAGTTGTGTTTCCCTCTGGGGATCTGGCAAAGGGGAGAAGGTTCAATCCATGAATTTCTGTTTTAATCTTCTGAAACAAGAATGATTTGTGAACCATTGGCATCCTAAAATATTTATTTCAAGGGTGTCTGGATGACTCAGTCAGTTGAGCCACCGACTCTTGATTTCGGCTCAGGTAATGATCCCAGAGTCATGGGATTGAGCGCCGCATCAGGCTCCTTGCTGAGTGTAGAGCCTGCTTGGGATTCTTTCTCTCCCTCCACCCCTCTCCCCTGCTCTCATACACACACAGACACACACACACACACTCTCTCTCTCTCAAATTAAAAAAAAAAATTATTTAAAGTAAAAAAAATGTTTTTAAGATCTTATTTTTAAGTAATCTCTATACCCATCATGGGGCTCAAACTCATGACCCCAACCGAGATCAAGAGTCACATGCTCCACTGATGAGCCAGCCAAGTGCCCCTCAAGTAAAAAAATATTCTGCCTAAAGTCTTGCCCCATCAGGTGTGGTACGGCGACATCCGTTATCAGCTGGGAGCAGGTCACAAATGCAGTTTCAGGAAGCATGGTCAAGGGTTGTCAAGCCTGGCTGCATAGAATCACCCAGAATGTTTGACACAAATGCGGAGGCCTGGGGAGGGGGCGGGGGCACCACAGAGGTTCTGATGCAGTAGGTCTGGGGGCCCTGGCGTGCAGCAGGAATGAACCTCCGATCTAAGGCCTCCATAAATGATAAACATGATAAACTTAGGGACTCTAGTGTGAGTGGGGGTGTGGGGGCTCTTCCTGCAGAAGAGGGAGTACCAGGCCAGGCCCTTTATGGCTGCTCTGAGACTTCCTTCCTTCCTTCCTCCCTTCCTTCCTTCCTTCCTTCCTTCCTTCCTTCCTTCCTTCCTTCCTTCCTTCCTTCCTTCCTTCCTTCCCTCCCTCCTGTTGCTTCCTACTGGGTTCTCTGTGGCATGGAACATTTGGACAGCTGGACCAGGGAGCCCACTTGAAGCTAAGAAGCCCTATACTGAGAAAAACTACATGTCCACACAGGATCAATTAAGGGTTGACTAACTGCATTTTGAAAACCTCACCCAGGGAGTTGGACACTTCTTTCTATGGCAATCTCCCGGACATTATTCTCAGCGTGAGGTCCCGTCCGCCATTTAAGACCACCTCCATCCACCGCAAACAGGGTGCTTCTCGGGTCCAGCCTGACCTGCTGGCATTCCAATGTGGGGGTGTATTCTGTTTTCCATAATCCCAGAAACGGCCAAGCATGGGTCTCACTGTCTGAAGAAGGCTTACTTAGCCGGAGCGTGCCCGCTCATGCGCACACAACATTCTTCGGGAAGGCCCTGAGGGTGTCAATTCCAGAAGGTGCGTCTCACAGGTAGAAATGTTTGCCTCATACTGGAGGTTGTTGGGTGCGGGGCTTAACTTTGGAAATCCTCGAGGCCCTGGGACATTACACCAAGACGGCAGCTTTATTATGCCCCAGGAAATGTCCTAGGTGTAGAACACAGGCTGTGGGATGGGGGTGGGGAGGACACAAGCGAGAAACAAACTGACGCTGTGTACATAAGGCACCAAAGAGTGGGGACTGCCATCCGCGGTGCGGATGCGTGGGAGCGAAGGATTCCATCTGGGGAGAGTCGCAAGTCACAGATGGCCACAGACACAGGTGGTAATAGAGCCACGTCTTTATCCAGCCAGCCAGCCAGCCATCCGTTTAGTCAACAAGTATTTATTTAGTAAACAGGACCAAAGTTGGGACCGTACCGTATCGGAGTGTGGGATACAGAAGAGGAAGAGGTTTAGCTCAGCACTGCAGATGCGGGGACGGGGGTGGGGGGAGGAGGAGGAGGAGGAAGGGAACTCTGAACCCAGATTTGGAGGGGAAGCATCCGGGACAGTTTCTTGGAGGAAGTGATGCCCACCCACGCCAGGCCCCCAGAACTCATTAGGAGTTATTCTCGGGGGAGAGTCCAAGAGGTGGGGCTGCCCCAGGTTCCAGAAAAGGGTGTAGTGCGCGCAAACACAAGAGCGGAGGGGCGGGGGCGGGGGGGGGGGTGTCTTCTAGAGAAGTCAAAGCTCACAGAGGTGGAGCAAAGGCTGAGCACCAGTACGGCTTGGGGGACGGCCGGAACTCCAGCAAATGGCCGAGACAAAGGGTGTCCAGGTGCAGGAAGGCCAGGTGAGGGGCTGCAGAGGTGGCCAGGCACGTCTGCAAGTCCCAGAAAGCCACTCCCAAGTCTCAAGCTGAGGAAGGCGGGATGGAGCCCTGATGATCGAGGAAGAAGGGGGGGGGGGGGGAGCACCAGAAGGTGAAGCAACATCCCGTCGCACTTGGAGGGCTCTGGAGTCCGAAACGGGGTCTCCAATCAGGGGTACATGCTGCACATGCCCCCCCTACCACACACCCAACCTATAGCCGGGATAGAGGTGGGCGGGTCCCAAGTGAGCATTGTCCCGGACGTCCCCACTTAGGACAGCCCCGGCTCAAATACCACCTCTTCCCCACCACCCGCAAATATTTACATCCTGTTTATGCCGAGGCCTCCCAGGGCCTCAAATTTTCATGAATAAAATATGAGTTTCTAGGCCCAGCCGTGGAGGGAAGAAACCCCCGCCAGCTGGTAGGGACCAGAGGCAGTTTAGTGTTTCGGTTGCTGTCGCCTCCCGCGTGGTATTTGGAGGAAATTTGAATTGGCGGATCAAGGTGACCCAGGGCGGGAGATTTGGGCATTTTCTATACCTTCTGCGGGTTCTAGGAACTAAACCAGTTGCAGTGAACGTTCCCTATATTTTATTCCTGGGGCTGTTTCTTGAGACACTCAGCCTTTCACTTGTTTATCCTTCCGAAATGTTATAGGAAAGTCAGAGGTTTTCATAGGTGGAGGGAGACTTTTAGAGATAAGCCAGCCCCCAGTGCCCTCCTTTGAAAAAAGAGAAAACCCAGGCTCAGAGGGCAAGGGTCTCGCCCTGGGTCATTTAGGCTAATCAGTGATACGCTGTCAGGGTTCCCTGTCACCTGGTCCAATATTCTCTCCACCACATCACACTTCCTGCAAGTACAAAAATTTTGAAACTCATAGATGGTGTATTTCAGAGTGGTTTTGGGTTTTCAGAAAATTAAGCAGATAATCCAGAGAGTTCCCATATACCCCCTTCCTTCCCTGGCACACAGTTTCCCCCATTATTAACATCTTACATGAATGTGGTACATTTATTACAATTAATGAGCCAGTATCAATACATTAGCATCAATTAAAGGCCATAGTCTGCATTAAGTTTCCCCTTTTATGTTCAAACAGTGTTATGGCTGCTGACAAATGCATGTCATGTAGCCACCATTTCAGTATCATACAGAGTAATTTCACCTCCTTAAAAATCACTTGTGCCCGCCTTACTCCTCCCTCCTCCCTCCTCCTCCCCATCCAGTCCCAAGCAACCACTAATCTTTGTATTCTCTCTCTCTCTCTTTTTTTATTTTTAATGTTCATTTATTTTTGAGAGAGAGAGAGTGTGTATGAGTGGGGGAGGGACAGAGAGAGAGGGAGACACAGAATCTGCAGCAGGTTCTAGGCTCCGAGCTGTCAGCATACAGCCCAACTCGGGCTTGAACTCATGGACCACGAGATCATGACCTGAGCTGAAGTCAGAGGCTCAACCGACTGAGCCACCCAGGAGCCCCTAATCTTTGTGTTTTTTTCCACCACCTTGCCTTTTCCAGAATGTCATATAGTTGGAATCATACGGCATGTAGCCTTTTCAGACTGGTTTCTTTCACTTAGTAATATGCGCTGCAGATTTTTGTTTTAATGTTTGTTTATTTGGGGGAGACAGAGTGCCAGTGGGGAGGGGCAGAGTGGGGAGGAGGACAGAAGATCTGAAGCGGGCTCTGTGCTGACACCAGAGAGCCTGAGACAGGGCTGGAACTCACCAACCTGAGCTGAAGTAGGACACTTAAGTGTAGGGGCCCATAGATTGGTTTTTTTTTTTTTTTTAATATCCATAGAAACTTCTGTCATGAGTAATGGAGACCTTATAGGTTGGTTGAATATTCCACATTCTTATCCAATCCTGCTCCTTCCAAAGATGTGGCAATTTCTGGAAAATGACACAAATTTCTTCCTTAATTATAATTAGAGACAGATTCAGGTTGATGCCTGGACTTGCTTCTTGGAACTTCAGAGTTGTTTTCTTTTCCCCTTAGCCCTTCTGATGCCTTCCCTTCATCTGGGTCCTTTCCTTTTTCTTTTTGATCAAACTGGCTAGAGGTTTATCAATTTTTTTAATTCTTTCAAAGAACCAGCTTCTGGATTCCTTGATCTGTTCTACTGTTTTTTTGGTTTCAATAGCATTAGCTTCTGCCCTAATCTTTATTATTTCCTGTCTTCTGCTGGTTTTGGGTTTTATTTGCTGCACTTTTTCCAGCTCCTTAAGGTGTAAGGTTAGGTCGTGTATCTGAGACCTTTCTTCCTTCTTTAGGAAGGCCTGGATTGCTGTCTACTTTCCTCTTATGACCGCCTTTGCTGTGTCCCAGAGGTTTGGGGCTGTGATGTTATCATTTTCATTGGCTTCCATGTACTTTTCAATTTCCTCTTTTACTTCTTGGTTAGCCCATTCATCCTTTAGTAGGACGTTCTTTAGTCTCCAAGTATTTGTTACCTTTCCAAATGTTTTTCTTGTGGTTGATTTCGAGTTTCATAGCGTTGTGGTCTGAAAATATGATCTCCGTCTTTTTGTACTTGTTGAGGGCTGTTTTGTGTCCCAGTATGTGGTCTATTCTGGAGAACGTTCCATGTGCCCTGGAGAAGAACGTATATTCCTCTGCTTTAGGATGAGATGTTCTGAATATATCTGTTAAGTTCATCTGGTCCAGTGTGTCATTTAAAGCCATTGTTTCCTTGTTGATTTTCTGATCAGACGATCTGTGCATTGTTGTAAGTGGGGTGTTGAAGTCCCCTACTATTATGGTATTATTATCGATGAGTTTCTTTGTTTGTGATTAATTGATTTATATATTCGGGTACTTCCACATTTGGAGCATAAATGTTTATGATTGTTAGGTCTTCTTGGTGGATAGACCCCTTAATTATGATATAATGCCATTCTTTACCTCTTGTCACAATCTTTATTTTAAAGTCTAGATTGTCTGATATAAGGATGGCTATGACGCCTTCACTTCAAAAAATTTCTTCACCAACCTTTTTTTCTCATCTATTTTAGCCTCTCCCTTGGTCTTATTGTCTCTTCTGCCCACTCTGTAAAACTTCGATTGGAGAGAATATTGGACCGGGTGACAGGAACCCTGACAGATTATCACGGATGATTAGCTGAGTGGCCCTGGGTTAGGGAGACATTTTTAAAAATTTTTCTAATTAAATTTTTTTTAACGTTTATTCATTTTTGAGAGACAGAGAGTGAGCGGGGGAGGGGCAGAAAGAGAGAGAGGGGGAGACACAGAATCCGAAGCGGGCTCCAGGCTCCGAGCTGTCAGCACAGAGCCCGACGCGGGGCTCGAACTCACAAACCGCGAGATCATGACCTGAGCTGAAGTTGGACACTCAGCCGACTGAGCCACCCGGGCAATTAGGGAGAAATTTTGTTTCTTTGGACACTGCGTGTTTTTCCTATGCCATGCGTGTGCGAGAAGCCATTTCCTGTGACATTTTATTCAGTCTCTTACAAACATTAGTGAAGAAATCCTTATTCCTGTGTTTAATACGTGAGAGAACCACCGTGAGGCCATGAACTACTTGCACGAAGCCAGGCAGCCAGCAAGTGTCTCCGGGGGGATTTGAACCCAGGTCACCAGGAGGGACCAGGGCTGTAAACCTCCTCTTCTTCCTCGGGCAGGAGTTAATTTTCATTTTGACTCGAATACAAAAAAAAATGTCCCACATTTCCCTGGCTTTCACAGTGGCGTAACAGTGTCAGTAACCTGAAGAAACACTTTTTATGGGAAAGAAAGTTCTGGTTTAGGAACTGCTGACCTAAAACCAAACAGGAAATCGAGCATTCCCGGCTTAAATGGACCATCTGGGAATCTACTAGGATCGGCCGTGCCGCGGGCCTGGCAGTTCGCTTCAGCCTGGGCTCAGAGGAGAGAGGAGGTGGGCTCAAGGCTGCAAACGGGCCTGGGTCCTTCTGCCCTACCAAGGGCTGGAAGTCAGGGTGCGGGGGTGGGTGACATCCGGGCTGGAGCTCAGGGCACAGGAGAGAGAAGGAGGTGCAACCCCCATGCGGATGGGGAGGCGGTGCTCTGGGAGGGGGCTGATCTCAGGGCGTTTGCCTGGCTGGGGCCGGGAGGCTCTGGCAATGCACTGGAATGTTCTGTCTCAGGGAGCCCTGTCTCTTGACTCCCGGCCTCTGGTGGAAATCCCTGGCAATCCCCGCTCTGAGAGAGCATAGTTACTCCTACAGAGTGCTCACAGCATCGCAGGTGCCATGGGAACTCTAGAGAAAATGCTATCTCCTTTTGCTCACCCAGAGAGGGAAACTGAGGCACAACGCAGTGAAGGTCGTTGTCCAAGGTCGTGCAGACTGTAAGTGGCAGCA
Organism: Lynx canadensis; assembly: GCF_007474595.2. Taxonomy (NCBI): domain Eukaryota; kingdom Metazoa; phylum Chordata; class Mammalia; order Carnivora; family Felidae; genus Lynx; species Lynx canadensis. The sequence continues at coordinate 30,695,719 of NC_044318.1, read as the reverse complement.
AATGGGGGAACAGGGATGAGGGTTCTCAAATGTCTGGGGCCTCCATCTGGTTGGCAATTAGTTCTCTTTAAGGACCGAATTGGCCCGGTAGTGGGGTGGGCATTCTGTGAGGGGTACATACGTGGCTTCTTTTAAATAAAGAGCCATGTGGCTGAAAAGTAAACTGAACCTCTCTGATTTAAACCGTGAAGAACATGATGATGAATGTGACTACGTTCATATTAAAATCTTCTGTCCGTTGGGCGCCTGGGTGGCTCAGTCGGTTAAAGCATCCGACCCTTGATTTCGGCTCAGGACATGATCTCACGGTTCATGAGTTCGAGCCTCGCTTGGGGCTCCATACTGCTTGGGATTCTCTCTCCCTCTCTCTCTGCCCCTCCTTACTTGCTCACTCTCTCTCTCAAAATAAATAAATAAACATTTAAAAAAAAAAACAGGGGCGCCTGGGGGGCTCAGTTGGTTGAGTGTCCAACTCGTGATCTTGGTTCGGGTCGTGATCTCACGGTTTGTGGGTTCGAGCCCCGTGTAGGGCTCTTCGCTAACAGTGTGGAGCCTGCTTCAGATTCTCTCTCTCCCTTTCTCTCTCTGCCCCTCCTCCGATTGTGTATGCATGTGGGTACTCTCTCTCTCTCAAAATAAGTAAATAAACATTAAAAAATTAAAAAAACAAAACAAAGTAAAAAAACCAAACTGCTGTCAGTTCACAGACACGATGATAAGCCACAAAGCAGGAGAAATACTGGCAATTTTTCCAACCGGTAGAGGAATAACATCCAGGACGTTTAAAAAATCCTACAAATCGTCAAGGAAAAAGACCAAACAACCCAATAGAAAATGGGTTGTGGGTAACTATTTCATAGAAGAGGAGACTCCCGCCACCCACAAAGTTTTAAAAGATGCCTAACCCTGCCCATAATCAGGTTTTGTTTGTTTGTGTTGTCTTTCTACAACAGCCAGACGGGCCACGGTGAAAAGATCTGAGAATACACAGTGTCATCGTGGATATTGGACAAAAGGAACTTAGATTTTGCTGTGAGAAGGTAAATCACTACCAGCAGTTTCGAAAACAATTTGACATTATCGTGTGAAGGGGAAGGCGGATGTTCCCCAAGATTCTGGAATTTCCCACCTAGACGTGCCCCCCGGGCCGCCTGTGCGGTGAGTAACACAGGACAGGGACAGAACAGCAAAAACAGAACAAATCTAGGGGCGCCTGGGTGACCCAGTTGGTTAAGTGTCCCACTCTTGATTTTTTTTTTAATGTTTATTTATTTTTGAGAGAGAGAACACAGCGGGAGAGGAGCAGAGAGAGAGGGGGACAGATGACCCAAAGCGGGCTCCACACTGACAGCAGTGAGCCCAGCATTGGGCTTGAACTCGCGAACTGCAAGATTGTGTTATGAGTGCAAGTCTGATGCTTAACTGACTGAGCCACCCACACTCCCCCTGACTCTTAATTTCTGCTCAGGTCACGATCTCATGGTTCGTGATTCCGAGCCCCGTGTGGGGGGCTCTACGCTGACAGCACAGAGCCTGCTTGGGATTCTCTCTCTCTCCCTCTCTCTCTGCCCCTCCCCGTTCTCTCTCTCTCTCTCTCTCTCTCTCTCAAAATAAATAAACTTAAAAAAAAAAAGAAAACCCAGAACAAATCTAAACAAGAACCCAAACTGGAAGCAAACTAAAGGTCCGTCAGGAGGAGAACGGGCGAGTACTTGAGGGACGGCACGTAAGGGGACGCTCGGTGGCCCCCCCAATTTATGTGGACAAATCCGCCAAAAATCATATCGAGCAACACAGGGAGCCCACAGAAGAATACCTCCAGCAGTTACACATGGGCTGAAAGCCCACAAACCTAACAGCATTGTTGAGGGGCAAGGCGAAGCCAAGGGAGGGAAACCAAATTCAAGAAAGCCTGCCTTTGGGGCGGGGACAGGATGGAGAGGTTCCTGGAGAGGATGCAAAGGCAATGGAAACATTTTATTTCGTAAGCCTAGTGTTTTTTATTTTATTTTATTTTTTAATTTTACTTATTTTTGAGAAAGAGAGAGAGAGTGTGAGCAGGTCAGGGGCAGAGAGAGAGAGAGAATCTGAGGCAGGCTCCAGGCTCTGAGCTGTCAGCACAGAGCCCGACGCGGAGCTTGAACCCACGAACCGTGAGATCATGACCTGGGCCTGATCAAGAGTCGGACACTTAACCAATGGAGCCACCCAGGGGCCCCAGTGCACGATGTTTCATATTAAAAACTGAAAACAGTTTACTCCCCACATGCTTATGAACCAAGGACGGGATGGGTGGGGAGAAACCTGCCCAAAATCACACAGGGAGTTGGGGGCAGAGCCCCAGGATTCCACCTCCAGCCTGACACTGATCTAGAGACACCCCCCCCCACTACCACTACCCTGATCTTGGGTCCCTGGCTCCACATCAGCACCGCCCCTCCCCGCACTGGGCTGGAGCCCTCTCACCCGTTGCAGGGCACCAGCCCTGGGACCCTGTGGAGCTTGGCTAAACGAGGAAAAGGAGCTGCATTGCCGTGGTCGGGAAACTGAGGCAGGGGCCGTTCGTGTCTTGCACAGAGCCCCAAGGAAGTTTCTCTCCAGCTCTCCAGCTCTCCAGGCTGGGGGAGGAGAGGAACCAGCTTGCTGATGACATTCACAGACACCCTCCCTCCTGCCAGAGAAGAAAAGTTTGTTTCGGCCGCTTCCCCTGTCCCTTGCCACATCCTTGATCAGCGCTGACCCGCTCCAGACTACCTTCTCTGCTTCTGCCCCTCCTACCCCACCAACATGAAAGGACAGACACCAGTCATTCCCATTTTGCAGACAAGAAGACTGAGGCTGGGCCATGAGGCCCTCGTCCAGGGTCACATCATAACTACATCCATGTTACTGCATCGGTACCACAGCGCCAGAGGGATTCCCAGCGGGGTGCTCCCCACACCCGATCTGGACCCTCCCCCCCCCCCCCCCCCCGAAGCATCCCTGTTTGGGGAACCGCTTTTCTTTGGGTCCAGCCTCCGTTCCTGAGTCAGGGAGCTCTGTGCCCAGAGAGTGGGATTCTAACACGACACCCCTTCAGGAGCTGGGAGAATGCGGATTGTCAGGGCAGGGCAGCAGGCTTGGAAAAACAAGGGTGTCCTTGTCCCCACCTGCCGGGCTGGGCTAATTACTGCCCGGACCCCTGGGAGCTTTCTTAGGCAGCTGGAGCCCACCCTTCACCCGAACTGCGGGGAGCAAAACCCTCCCCCGCCTACAGGCATCAGGGGCCGGGGGGGCTTCCTCTTGCTGAGAGGAGCTGGGAGCCCAGAGCGTTGGGGGGGGGGGGTCCCATCCTCGATGATGTTCTTTTTCACAGCCCAGTCCCTGCCAGGGATGCCAGGCATGCCAGTGACCTTGCCTGTCTGTCCACAGGGCCTCTGCCCCAGCCCCTTGTCCTTGACCGCCGTGTTCCTCCTCCTAGGAGGCCTAGGGAGCCAGGCTTCAGGCCTAAAATTCATGTCCTTCCCCTGCTTAGAACCCTTCAGGGCTCCCTGTTGCCCTTAGAAAAAAGTCCACCTCCGCAGCCCTGCCGTTATGAGGCCCTCGCTGACCAGGCCGGCCGCCCCTCGGCCCTCATCTGAGCCCTGGTTTCCTTGTGTCCCTGCCTCCTGAGCGCCTTAAGATTCCTCCCAACGTCACCCTGAGGCTGCCCCCGCTGCCTGCCACCCACTTATCCTGGGAGACACATCCAGGCTGTCACCTCCTCCAGGAAGCTGCCTTTGAGAATTAGATGCAGCCCGAAGCATCCTGCCCATAATTCCGTCAGAGCTCCTATTACTTTATACCTTGTATACCTGGGGGCGCCTGGATGGCTCAGGCGGTTAAGCGGCCGACTTCAGCTCAGGTCATGATCTCACAGTTCGTGGGTTCGAGCCCCGCGTCGGGCTCTGTGCTGACAGCTCGGAGCCTGGAGCCTGCTTCAGATTCTGTCTCTCTCTTTCTCTCTCTGCCCCTCCTCTGCTCACACTCTGTCTCTCTGTCTCTCAAAAATGCATAAACGTTGGGGCACCTGGGTGGCTCTGTCGGTTGGGCGTCCGACATCGGCTCAGGTCATGATCTCGCAGTTTGTGGGTTTGAGCCCCGCGTCGGGCTCTGTGCTGACGTCTCGGAGCCTGGAGCCTGCTTCGGATCCCATGTCTCATTCTCTCTCTGCCCCTCCCCCACTTGTGCTCTGTCTCCCTGTCTCTCAAAAATAGATAAAAAATGTAAAAAAAAATTTCTTTTTAAAATGCATAAACGTCAAAAACCATTTTATACTACATACACCTGTGTATGTAGAGCAATTTCGTAGCCACACGCCGGGCGGAAAAGGGGCCACAGGATTTAAAGCAGTAAAAGGGGTTTCATTGCTGGGCCAACTGCAGTTTGAATGAGAGTGGTAGTTTTTGTATTTTATACACACCTGGACCACATCTGTGGGATGAAGGGGCCACAGGGTAAGCTGTAGAGAAAGGGACTGCGATTTTGAAGAGGGCCGGTAGCTTTCCTGATGGTGCTTTGCCTAATGGTACTTTATCTCTGCTGCTGCAAAACAGGGCTTGGACAGATGACCTCCTCGCTTCTCCCCAAACATCTGGCTCGCAGACATGGTGGCGGAGGGGGGCTGGGGGCGCGCGTAACGACATCCAAGGCTCAGAGGGGCCCCGGAAGGCAGGGGGGAAATGGAAGGATGTGCGAGCGGGTCTAAGAAAAGCCAGACTGGGCAGTGCAATTCCATTAGGAAAGCAAGATGTCTGAGAACACCAGGATTGGGGTGGGACCAGGAAAGTCACCGCCCTGGGCCCTCCAAGCTGGAGTGTGCACCCTCCACAGGACACCGGTCCCAAACGTTCCGGGAACGGCTGTCAACTTTGACCAAGTGTTCCCCCATCAGCAGCAAAGTGAACAGAACAAGAGTTTTCCAGAAAGCTAGAGGTACTTAAAGGGCCGTCCTTTATTCCAAAAGGATGCTCTCACCTTTTCCTGGTGCCCAAACACCCTTTCTTACAGGAAATGGTGACAGCACATTTCCCAGCGGCTTTTCGTGGTGAAGTAACAAACGGGTAACATTCCTGCTGGTCTCCGGTTTCGTGTTTTTGGCGCGGGTGATGGGTGATCGGTATGACTTCTCCGAAGAACTCAAAGGGACCCCAAGGAGACGTCCCCTTGGACCCGGGCCACTTGTGAGGGGGTGGGCAAGCCCTGGTGGGGGGGAGTAAAGGCCAGTGGGCAGTGTCCCAGGGAGAAAGACACTGGCGGTCTCCCCAGGCAAGAGGCTCGCAGAAACACAGAATAAACACGCCCCCAGGGTGTGACGCGAGGCCCAGATGTCCACACTTGGGGACAAGGAGGAGGAGAGAGGAATGAGGAATAACAGCTGTGAAAGCTGGAAACCAAGGGACTGCCCAGGGGCCCTGCAGCCGGCACCTTCTAGAAACTTTCCTCGGCAAGAGGAGACCAGGCGGCTGGCCCAGCTTGGGACCCAAGTAACTCCAGGAGGAGTGGAGGCCGGAGGCACCTGGGGCCTCTTCTCTGCCTCATCAGGAACCACCCAGCAGCAAAGCCCTGAGACAGGCATTTACCTGACTCTTGGTGAGTACTGATGTCATCCTCCCACGAGGGGTGGCCTGTGCCCTCCTCGTTCCCCCATTCCCAAAGTCTCCCCCACCCCCCCGCATTGGAGAAGCCCATTCAGGAGTCACCCAAGGAAAAGCAACTCACCTCATCAGGCGCCCCTGCTGTCCCTTCAGTCTCTACTTTGTCCGAGGGGCAGGAAGTGCGGGCACTAAAACATCAAGTCTGGGCCCCGGGGGCCCTGGGTTCCACACAGCGCTGCTCCCTACCTGCCCTGTGAACCTGTGTCAGACCCTCGTCTGTAAACGGGGCCAGAAACAGACCCTGCTCCCGGGGCATCCTGAGGACGACACAAGTTTACAGGCTCTCAGTTGCTTAGACCCATGCACGGCATACAGTAAGCAGTAGAGAGAGCACACAGTAGGCCCTCAGCAGGTGCACATGGAACTGGCACATTGCATGCAGAGGTCCCTCTCAGTGTGGCTCTGAGGGACCGGTTTCCCAGGCTGCCTGCTGCGGGTCACAAGGCCGGAAGGTGGCAGAGCTCACATCAGAGTTCAAGGTGGCCTCTCTCTGCTCTCTCTACGCCCAGCACTGAAGCCCGGAGGCCTGGCCAACCTTGCACCCAGGAGCTGTGTGGCCTTGGGCCTGTCCCTTAACCTCTCTGTGACTCGTTTTCCTCCTCTCTAAATACAACGGCCAGACCACATATGAAAATGAAGCAACCCACAATTTGCACCCTGCGGTCCGGGAAGACAAATGATTAACCCCCGTAGTGATCGGCCCCAGATGGGCTGGACTCCGTCAGTAACTGCCAGCTTCCTGAATCTTTGCCTCCACCACCAGCTCAGGACCAGCCAGAAAAAGCCTCACCGACGTTCCCCTCACCGGTCACAGTGGTGACATACATCCCGATTCAAGTTATCCTGCCTGCAGCTTCCCTGTGCTAACAGCCTCCCATCCAGACATCTTCCCTTTTGCCCACTCTGAGGCTCTCCTGCCCCCTGCCCGCCTGGAGTCTTTGCAAAAACACGAGTGATGGGGCGGACTCCTTTACTATATAGCTCTGGAGAAACTCCCTTTCTCCTCCTCCAAGGGGTCCCTCTTCCTTTATTTCTGCAACCCAAGCACAGTTCTTCGCTTGAAATCTACTCAGTAGATAATCAGTACTCAGCAATGCCAGCTTTTTGTTCACTCGGCCAGCCTTGGTTTACCATCTGTCCTCAGGAAATCAGGGAGGCCGCCCGGACAAAGCCCCCAGAACTTGGAAACCCCCAACAGAGAGAAGCACTCCAGTCTCCAGTAGCTGCTGGGCTCCTTACACTAAGGGGCCGTATCAACCCGGAGGGAGGTGCTGTGATTCTCTGGGAGGGAAGGCAAAGAAAGTCCACGTGTTTGCAAGACAGGGTGTGGCCTTCAGAGGGATGGCCTCAGCTGATATCTCCATGGTGATGTCACTCCCAGCCCGAGGCTGCCGAGACAGCATCCAAACAATCATTTTTTTGTGTTTTTAGCAGAAACACAACATCCAAACAATCATCTTAACAGAAGCGGGTTGGTGTTTAAATTTCTTTTGTTAGTTAAGTAACACATGTTGATTGTAGAAAAATAACAGAAAAGGGGAGAGAAATATCTCAGAGATCCCTCTCCCCTCCAAAGCCCACCAGGGTTACCAGTTTTTCCCTCTGTAGGTGACAAGGTTGAAAGTCTACCACACCCAGGGTTTTATGATGTGATTAAAAAAAAAAATTGAAGTATAATTAACTTCACAGGATTATGTCAGTTTCAGGTGTATGTGACATGCATTTTTCAACTGACCTAAATATAGGACCGTTGTTACAAATTCCTAGTAGAATAAGCAATTCAGAGGCTGTAAAATATTCCATCACGACCGATGTGGTGTTGATCCTCAAGATTCAAACAGTAAAAAAGTGCAGCAGAGAGGCAGCAACCTGCTGGGCAGTCCGGCCTCTCTTGGCTCTGCCCTGGCCCCCCTCTTATTCCCAATGTGCTCTTCCTATGAAAGCCCCCCCCACCTACCCCTCCTCCCCCCACCCCATCCTGTGGGCTGCCAGTCAGGGCCAGTGTCAGCAAGAAAATGGCCAAATCAGCGCTTTCTGGGGAGACAAAGCCCTGCCTGAGAGGTCAGCTGGGAGGGCTCTCCTCCCCTGGTCCTCACCCCCCACACCAGCCCCACCCCAGGCCTGATGCCCCGGGGCATCTTGCCCAGCTCCACCCTGTACATCTACAGCATTCACGTGGCTGCAGGAAGCAGCAAACCCCAATCCAAGCTCCCGGGAGAGAGAAAGTATCTTTTCTCATCTAGAACAAGCGTGGCAGCAGTAAGGGCAGAAGGTGGTGCTGGCCCAGGTGAGTTGCCCCTTTGCAACTCCACCCTCGGAGTCCGAGGCTGAGGAAGCTAGTACTCTGTGTGCACTGTTGGTCTGAATAGCACTGGGGGCTGTAAGTGAGGGAGGGGCTGGTGGGGGGTCAGGGGTGGGTGGAAGGCAAGAGGGGGTGGCTGAACCCCGACAGGCACAGGGGAGCTCAAATGCATCACAGCAGGACCTTGTGACCTGGATAAATCCCTGCCTCTCTTTATTATTATTATTATTATTATTATTATTATTATTATTATTATTCCTGCCTCTTTTTTTTTTTTTTTTTGAAGGAGCGAGAGAGACAGAGCATGAGTGGGGGAGGAGCAGAGAGAGAGGAAGACACAGAATCCGAAATAGGCTCCAGGCTCCAAGCTGTCAGCACAGAGCCTGACGCGGGGCTCGAACCCACAAACTGCGAGATCATGACCTGAGGTGAAGTCGGACGCCCAACCAGCTGAGCCACCCAGGCGCCCCTCCTGCCTCTCTTTAGACCTCAGTTTATCCACCTGTGGAAGGAGGGGTTGGACTAAATGGTTTAGTTTCCAACAGGGAACCTTCTTGGTCTATTTCTGGTGGGTTGATGTCCTGGGAACTTTGGCCATTTTCCTGGTTCCAGAAGCTGTATGTGTCAAAGAAGGGAGAAGTGCCCCCAGAATACAGGTGACATTTGATCTGGGCCAGAAACCCACTCATTTGGGTAAATCATACTCTTTACTACACCCTGCCCCCCGCCCCCCTGATGCACTCACCCCCATCTTTTCTGAGCTCTCTACCCTAGAACCTGGGTGTATGGACCAGGTGGGGATCCAAGGGAGTCTGTGAATTGCCTGAACCTGTCTGCAAAACTCTGTGTGTATATGTATGTGCATGAATGTGTGTGTGTGTGTGTGTGTGCGCGCGCACACGTGTATGTGCATGTGTGTATTGTACATTTCTGGGAGATCCTCCCCAGGGTTCAAAGTTTCGAAGGCCTGCGTGTCCTTAAAAGCTTGGGAAACCTCTGGCCTTGGGGCGCCTGGTGGCTCAGTGGGTTAAGCATCCAACTCTTGATTTCGGCTCAGGTCATGGTCTCGTGATTTGCGAGTTCAAGTCCCACACTGGGCTCTGCGCTGACAACGTGGAGCCTGCTTGGGAGTCTCTCTCTCCCTCTCTCTCTCTGTCTCTCCCCTGCTTGCACATGTGTGCTCTCTCTTTCTCAAAATAAATAAATAGACATTAAAAAAAACTCTTAAGAGGTTAACTCATTTCTCAAAGATGATGGATACCAGAGCAGTGGAGGGATGGTGGTGGTAACTGAACCAATTCATTCATTCAGGTGTCGTTGTCTACCCTCGGCCAGGCACAGGACTGGGTGCCTTAGGGGACATGAAGAAGACTGCCTGGTGCCTGCCTGTCCTCCTTGGAGTCAGTGTCACTGTGTGGACCACAACCTTCCTCCACACACCCACCTTCTCATGCTCAAGGGAAATGGAGGTGAATTTGAGCTGGGCTTTGAAAGGGAAGGATGATTTGTCAAATAGAGAAGGGGACAAGGGCATTACAGGTAGAACTAAGGGCAATGGCTCCGAAGTTAGCTTATCAAGGCCGGGGAAGGTGGCACAGAGGCACAGAGGCCAGTCACAGTGCAAGCACCTATGGGTGTCGGGAGTCCGATATTTCTTGCTCCTGGGCTGCCACTTAACCTCTGTCCCCCCCCCCCCCCGGGGTGTGTGGGGGGGGGCTGGCAGCTGTGTCAACTCCTCTGATACCCCAGGAGACGGGTCTTACTCCGGGGAGGAGGGTGTAATATTCATCTGGGTCTTGAGTATCACTTTTTCCAATAACAAGTTGGGAGTGTATCACCAAGACCCCAGTGCCTTTCCCCCCCAACCTGCCTTGGCCTCAGGACAGCTCAGTAAGACCTGGAGTTCTCAGCTCGGCTCTACCGGCTACATCATCCCCTCCTCATCAGTTCCTGTCCAGTTCAAATGTCACCTCCTCCGTGAAGCCTTCCGGGGAAGCTCCTCCCCATCTCTCCCAGCATCTCGAGTTTGCATCTCTCCCAATGGTCTGAGATAGCCTCGTGAGCCGAGCATCAACACGATTTCGGCGTCGATAGGTGACCATCGCCGAGGCGGGTGTGGGCGCACCCCAGACGCCCCACAACTGACTGCCTCCGGCGGAGGACAAGGTATACGGCAGCGTTTTCCGCCCGCCCGCCCGCTTGCGGCGCGGCGCGGCGGCCGGAGAAACGCGAGGCCACGTGAACGCGCGCCTGACCCCCGCCGCGCCAGGCCCCGCCCTCCCGCGCCCGCCCCAGCGCCGGCCCCTTTTGTTCCCTCCCGGAGCCGGGCCGCTCGCTCCGCTCCCGCTCAGCTCGGCTCGGCTCGGCTCGGCCGCGGGGCGCGCAGGCGGCGGCCGGGGCTGCTCGATCCGCGCCTCCCGCCTTCCCGCCGCCGCCGCCCGGACGCGGCTGCGGCTGCGGCCGCGGAGCGTGGCCCGGGCCCGGAGCGCGAGCGCGGAGCCCCGGCCCCGGGAGGGGCTGCGGCCGGTGGGCAGCGGCGCGCGGGGAGGGGCCGCAGCATCCTCTCCCCCCGCGGCGTCCGGGCCGGGAGCGGAGGAGGCCGGGCGCCGGGCCTCCCGCAGCGCAGCCCGCAGCCGGAGGGGCGCAGGTAGGAGCGGCCGGAGGGCCCCCGGGGGAGGGGGCTCGCCGGGCAACAAAGAAGCGAGGGATGCGGGAGGCGGCGGCGGCCCGGCCTGAGCTGCAGCGGGGCGGCCGCCCGCAGGCATTGTCGGGGCGTGGGAGAGGCCGGAGGGCCGGGGGCCGGCGGGTGGGCGTGAGCGGGAGCTGCTCCCCGTGCACCCCCAACTTCCCTGTCGCCCGCAGGCGAGGAGAGGACGCTGCTGGCGTTGGTGGGGGGGGGGGTGTTTCCCGGGCTGCGAGTCCCTTCGGTGAAGGCATCTCCGGCACCGTCGGCGCCCGCATCCGCAGACTGGGGTTCGGCACATCTGTTGTGGGGGCTGCCTGTCCCGGCTCTCAAGGGCAGCGCCGGGAGGCCGGACGCGCCGCAGGGCTCTCTCAGCTCCCAGGCGGTGGGGGAATGGGGGGGGGGGCACAGCCCGGTGGGCGCGGCCATACAGCCCCCTTTTCCAGACCCCGGGTCTGGGAGAACACGGAGCCCCCGCCCCGCCGGCTGGGGTCGCCCGGCCGATTCCCTTTGCAAAACTTGGTCGAAGTGCATGGTGGAGGGGATATTGGGGGAGACTGGGGCGGGGCGGCATCCCGCCAGGGGTGCCCCCCCAGGCTGGCGCTGGTAGCTGGTGAGGCAGCAGATTTTCTGCCCTCCCCACAGGGAGGGGCCATCGCCACCGAGATGCTCTGCTGGGCCTCCAGGGCGCGCCCGTTTGGGCCCTTCAGGCGGGGCTTGGGCGGGGCGGGTGCCCACTGGGCACTGCCACGCAGGCCTTGGCCCCACCCTGGGAAGGACGGACAGAGGGGGCACCTTGGGGGGGGGGGAGTCACACACCCAGCAGCGCGTTCCCAACCTTGGATACCCCGCTTCTCCAATATGAGGGGGGAGATGTCCTCACCCCTGTAAGATGCCCAAGGGAGGTTAGTGGGGGTAGCAGTGGCCTAGGGCTGCTGGCAGAGGAGGAGGAGAGTGCAGGGAACACCACGTGGGGCAAGACTCCTCACCAGTTGTAATGTAAACAATGAGCCCTTCATTCATCCAGCTGCTGTCACCTGGCCCAGCACTGCCAGGAGCTGGCAGGTACACAGAACAGGGGCCTCGCTGCCCCCAAAGGGCACAGCCCTGCAAGTCTTGGTGGCTTGCTTGATGAGTGCCTTGGTGGGGTAGCTGGAAATACAGAGGAGGGACGCCTGGAGGATGGGGTGGAGCAGGAAGCTTGATGGGGGCACCGTGCATAAGTTTGCTGCCAGGATGCCACACAAGAGCTTCAGGCAGGAGAAGTAGTGGGGGTAAGTGCTTGGAGTCCTAAAAGGAGGCCTCGTGGCTGATGGGAAGGAGGAACAGTAAAGGATTTAGGTGATTGGGGCATGGGGTTTGAGGGAAGGGATTGTTCTGTCTCTTCTACTTTAAAAAAAAAATTTTTTTTAATGTTTATTTATTTTTAAATGTTTTTATTTATTTTTGAGACAGAGAGAGAGCATGAGCAGGGGAGGGGCAGAGAGAGAGGGAGACACAGAATCCGAAGCAGGCTCCAGGCTCTGAGCTGTCGGCACAGAGCCTGACGGGGGGCTCGAACTCACGGACGGTGAGATCATGACCTGAGCGGAAGTCGGACGCTTAACCGAGGGAGCCACCCAGGCGCCCCTAATGCTTATGTATTTTTGAGAGAGAGAGGAGAGAGAGACAGAGCACAAGCAGGGGAGGGGCAGAGAGAGAGGAAGACACAGAATCGAAAGCAGGCTTCAGGTTCTGAGCGGTCAGCACAGAGCCCGATGTGGGGCACGAACTCACGAGCTGTGAGATCATGACCTGAGCCGAAGTCGGCAGCTCAACCGACGGAGCCACCCGGGTGCCCCTGTCCCTTCTACTTTTGCACATGGAGGGGCGGGGGGGTGGGGGTGGAAGGGGTGGCCAGGCACCTTCCTCCAGGGGCTATAAGCCCAGATTGCGCTGGCACCCGCAGTGTCTGGCCCAGGAGAGACGTTGGGGTATGGGCTCAGGTGGAGGGGGGAGGGTTGGAGTGGAGCTTCAAAGGCAGGGACCTTGCAGAGGGAACCTGGGAAGAGCCTCGGCTCACATGAGCTTTTGCACCAGCAAGCTTCTAGGTGCACCCGGCAGGCTGGGAAGGTGCTCTCTGGAATTCTGCACCCGGAGCTCAAACTCCCAAGGAGGGCGACCCACCCACAGAGGTACCAACCCCCCTGCAGTATCTGCTGCCTGATTTGGCGGTTAAGCGTTTAGATGCTGGCACCTGACAGCCTGGGTTCAGATTCCAGCTCTGTTCCTTCCTAGCTGTGTGACCTCTGATAAGTCACTGCACCTCTCTGCCTCAGTTTCCCTGTCTATAAAGTGAGGGTGCTTATGGTATCCACCTTTTAGGGTTGTTGTGAGAACCGAACGGATGGATGTGTGTGAAGTACGTGCGCTATGACAGGGCGGGTGACCAGTGTTCATCGCTGCTCTACCCACATAGCTGCCGTCCACACACACGTGGCTCGTCCCGTCCCCCAGCTTGTGTCCGTGCTGGGGCAGCCGTGCCTGCCTGTTGGCCGCTCACCGCGGCCTCCTCCCAGAGCTGCCCCCTCCATTCTGGTCCTTGACGTGGGGGACAGTTCCCTCCTGGTGTCCCCTCCCTGGGCCCGCCACCCTGAAGGTTGACCCTGCCCTCCTGATGCCCTCTCCCCGCACCTCTGCTTCCGTGCTCAGAGGAGGGGCCAGCGGCCTTCCTGACCCTGCTGGTTCCCTGCCGGCCTCATCTAAGCGGCGGTGACAAAATACCACGGACCAGGTGGCTTATACCCAGCAGAAATTGATTTCTCACGGTTCTGGAGTCTGGAAGTCCAAGATCAGGGTGCCAGCATGTTCCAGGGGAGGCCCTCTTCCGGGTCGCACACTTCCTGTATTCACACACGGCAGAAAGGGCTGCGGAACGGTCCGAGGTCCCTTTTATGAGGACACTGATCCTGTCCTGGAGGGCCCCTCCCTCCTGACCCTGTCACCTCCCAAGGCCCCTGGCCTCCTGACAAACATCACATTGGGGCTTAGGTTTCAACATATGAATGTGGAGGTTGGGGGGGGTAGTCACAAACGTTCAGACCGTACCACCTGCCTGATGGCTCTTGAGGGGGATGGGGAACCCCAGCTTTCGTGTAGGTTTTTAAGAAAACAACACATACCGAGGGCTTACTCTGTGCCAGGAACCGTCGGCGAGCTCTCTAAATGCGTGTTTCCGTTTGTGGATATCTTCACGATGCTGCCTGCATTTTACAGATGAGGACGTCGGGGCACAGAGAGGTTTCCCTGTTGGCCTTTCGTGCGTCAAGCACCTACCGGGTGCCTGGGGGACACGCTGCCATGTGCGTTTCACTAAAGCCTGGTTTGGGCCGTGCCTTCCTCAGACACCACCCCGGTTGCCCAAGTGCAAAGTCCGAGCACTTTCTGGCTCCTGGCCCCCCCCAGCTGGCTGTGCCTCGGCTTCCAGGCCGGCTCTCCCCACCCACCCAGGCTGTCTCAGCCTTCATGAGCTGGGAGCGGTGGGCGTGGCTTGGTGAGCAGGGAGGGCCCTGACCCACGTCTTCGGGATTATTTTCTTACAGGGGAACAGGAAGCTTCTCCAATTAGGTTAAGTGAAAGGAGAGTTCGGAGGGAAAGGAAACTTCTGCAGCAAACAGTTGCAGGCCGCCCGGCTCCCCCAGGACCTGGGATGCTGGCAGACAGCCCCTCCTCTGGTTTTCCTCTTTTCTGGACTGCGGTTTCATTTTCTCTGCCTCTCATCTTCTCTCCTGGTAGGCTGTGTCTCTCTGGGTTGCTGATGTGACTGCCCTGAATGGGGGCTTTAGCTTGAGGCCACAGGACCTCCTGTGGGCACTCCCCTCAGTCTTGGGGTGCTGGAGAGACCAACCCGGCACCGGCTTGGGCGCCCAGCTGGTGGGCGGCAGGCCACGTGATCTCTGGGGCTGGGGGTGGGGGCGGGGAAACGGTGCCGGGCACCAACTACAGTGTCAGCCGCTGGAGGATGCCCACGTGGTGTGTGCTGGGGGAGGACGGGTGAGCGGGGCATTGCTAGCCTGGAAAACTGGATCTGACGGGAGAGGCGGACCCAGAGCCAGTTAACTGCGGTCTCCACTGCGGTCTCCACCTCTAGGCAGCGGCATTTCTTGGGAGTAGCTGGAGTGGCCCAGCCTGGCCGGCGTGGGGACCGAGGGTGCCCTCCCCACCCCCAGCCCTGGCTCAGGAGCAGATGAGGCTCCTCCCTTCAGGACCTGGAGACCTGGGCCACCCCACTGCCCACCCTGTCCCACCACCCCCTTCCAGGGCTGCCAGGGTCGATGCACAGAAACAGGAATACAAAACTCAGGATCTCAAAGGAAATGCTTGAAAACGACAATGAAGTGTGTCCCTTCTGAATAGAAAGCTGATGGGACGCCTGGGTGGCTCCGTTGGTTAAGCGGCCAACTTCAGCTCAGGTCACGATCTCACGGTCCGTGGGTTCAAGCCCCTCGTCAGGCTCTGTGCTGACAGCTTGGAGCCTGGAGTTTGCTTCGGATTCTGTGTCTCCCTCTCTGTCTCTCTCTGCCCCTCCTCCACTTGTGCTCTGTCTCTCTCTCTCTTTCAAAATAATAAATAAGCATTTAAAAAAAAAATAGAAAGCAGAGCATGTCAGGTGGTTTTTATCAACAAGGTGTAAATTGGGGCCCTTGTCCACCTAATGCTTCTGTCTTCCCTGGGCAGCTCTTGGTACATCCCTGGAATCTGCCTTTGACTCTGCCCAGGAAAACACCTGCTCTGCACACATCCCTTTTCACCCTCGTGGCCTCTTTGCCACGAGGGGGTGGGCTTTCAGGCTCACAAGGAGTCCCTGTTTTTCCAGCCTGGAGTTCTCAGCCTAAAGCCCACCACTCGTGTGGTCCCTAAGTCACTTGTGGTCCCACAAGCGTGTCACCCTAAGTCAAGTGTGAAGCTGGACGCTGCCACGAGGGAGGGAGCAGCATTTGGTGCCCGGGGGTGTTTTGCTGCCTTGTGTCCTCATTCTGCTCAGGCTGTTCCCTTTTCTACTGTGGACTGTTCCTTGCATAAATTCGTTGGTTCTCCGACACAGCTCACACTTCAGTTTCTGTGCCAGGGGTTGTGCCCAGTACCAGGAGCTCAGGGCGGAGGAGGGGAGACATCCGAGAGGGTCTTGTGTGTTCTTTGTGTGACTCCAGAGGGCTGGAGATGATTCGCAAAGGTAAACGCCCCTTAACGAGATGAAAATGACTGGGGTAAAGAGCAAAGCCGGGGAGGCAAAAATCAAATGAAGCTGGAGGGGCTGCCGTACCTTCCGTGGCAGGTAACTTGCCTCTGAGCTTTCTAGTAGCCTGATCTGAGGGCGAGGCAGGTATTTTGAGCGGTTGTATTGTCACCTCGCTCCTGTGAGCGCTGCTGTATATACCACTAAAGCCTAAGGGTCGGGCTGCCAGCCATTGTGGTCCTGGTATGGCCCTTGGTCCAGAAGGTAGAGGGTGAGAGCGGCTGCCTTCTGATCTTCCTTTCTTTAAATTTTTTTTTTTAAAGTTTATTTATTTGTCTTGAAAGAGACAGACAGCGTGAGCAGGGGAGGGACAGAGAGAGAGAAAATCCCAAGCAGGCTCCATACCATCAGCGCACAGCCCAATGTGGGGCTCAAACTCATGAAACCCCGAGATCATGACTTGAGACGAAACCAAGAGTCGGACACTTAACCGACTGAGCCACCTAGGTGCCCCTGTATCTTTAAATTTTTAAAAAATATTTGTTTATTTTTGAGAGAAATTGAGAGAGAGAACAAGCAAGTGTGAGTGGAGGAGGGGCAAAGAAAGACGGAGATCCAGAATCCGAAGCAGGCTCCAGGCTCTGAGCTGTCAGCACAGAGCCCGACTTGGGGCTTGAACTCACGAACCATGAGATTATGACCTGAGCCAAAGTTGGATGCTTAACCGACTGAGCTACCCAGGTAACTCTGCCTTCTGATCTTTCTAAGCCTCCTCCTGGAGGGTCCCTGTGGACCGCTGAGAGCCAGGGTTCGTGCTCACAGCCAGCCTGTTCACTGGGATCTGCCTGGCCCCAGGGGTGCGTGAGAGCTGATGAGCTAGGAGCCACACTGGCTCCTGCCCAAGAATCCCCATCTCCCGAGGAGGCGTGGGGGACATGATACAGGGAGTGTACCCAGTCGGCCCCAGGAGTTGGCTGAAGGACAGAAGAAGGGTGAAGGCGTCTGGCAGAATGAGCGATGGGGGGAGGGGTCTTAGGGAGCAATGAGAAACTCAAGGAAGCTGGAACGAAGGGTGCTGGTTGACAGGGTTCCCAGGAAATGAGGCCAGAGGCAGGCGAGGCCTAGGCTAGTGGGCAGAGAGACCACAGGCCATGGCCTTGGCACCCAGGGCTGGGGGGTGTCCTCCTGGCCTTGTCCTTGAAACCTCTGCCCTGTCCCCCCCAACCTGGGTGCCAGGAGGAGAGTTGGTCTTGATTCTGAGGAAGTCAAGAAAGGAAGTCAAGAAGGGTGGTTAAGAACTCAGGCTGCGTGGCCAGAGGGCCCGAGTTCGAATTCCACGTCTACTATTGGATCAGTTGTGTCACCCTAAGCAAACGATTGACCACTCCAGGCCTCAGTTTCCCACTAGTAAAGTGGATGGAATTCATAACAGGGCTGTTGCAGAGGTTAAATGAGGTAGTATTTATAAAGCACTTGGGCCGGCGTGTGGAACAGAACAGATATTGTGGGTCTGTGTCTCCTTAGGCTGGAACAGCTCAGCAGAAGAGGGGGGGCCCATCCCACCTGGACCCCCACACCAGGTGCACTCACACAGGCTCTGAGTCCAGCACAGTGAAGAATCAAGCTCTGTGACAGAGAGTGGTGTGGACATGGGGTCACCCTTCCAGCCCTGAGTAGGGGGGCGGTGCTCAACATAGTTGGTTAGTGTTGTTATGGACAGTAATAGTAGCTGTGTGAGTTTGGGAGAGCCTCGCGGGGCAGCTGTGCCACCTGGAGCAGATACCTGCTCTGAGAACAGGTCTTGGTCTCTGCTTGATCTCCTCCAGTGATGGGGGGCTCACTGCCTGCCTCTTTGTTCATTGGACCCAAATGTGGTTAGCATCCACTCTGTGCCCAATGCTAATTGTTGGGAACCTTCTGCCCTTCCCAGAGCTCGCTCCAAGCCGGCCAGTGAGTGCGGCTGTGGTGTGTGAACAAGCTGCCATGGATGTGGAGAGGAAGAGGGTGGTGGCCGAGGGAGGGCGTTTCCACGCGTTTGTGTTTCCTTCATTCATTCGCCTGCTCGTTAGGCGTTTTGAGCTGCTGCATGTGCTGGGCGCTGTCCTAGGTACCGAGAGCTCAGCAATGGATACGATCTGCAAAGAATCTGCCCTCTTGAAGCTGCCGTCAGCGAGATATGAGGGAGTTTGCCAGCGGATGAGAGGACCTGCGTTAGGCAGAAGGAACAGTGTTTGCAAAGGCCTGGGGATGTGGTAGGATGCGTATGGGTGTGGGTGGGCATCTGTGGCATTCAGGCAGCTTTTGGTGGCTGGGGGTGGTGGCTGCCTTTCTGGAAGCACTAAAACACCATGAGGGCTTCTTAGTGACTGACCTCACCCCTGGGGCCACCAGGTTCTGCCCCTCCTCCGCCCATCCCGTCCCATCACCCACCCACAGCCTTGGGTTGCCCTTTGTCCTTCAGAGGTTTAGATGGTGCCCCTGGCCCCCTGGCTGGTTCATGCGTTCTCCAGGCTGCCTCGTGGGCCCTGGATTGCATTCTGTCCCCACAGGCCCAGACCTCAGGGGGGCTCAGCCTCCTCCCTGCAGGGCAAGGCTGGAGAGAGGATGCTGGGGTGCTGACTTGGCATGCCTTGTTCAGGGAGGAAGGTTGGTGTTCGGGAAGGTTGTGTAGTGAGCACAGCACCACTGTGGGTCAGGCCCCGGGTGCTTGACGTCCATGGGGCTTGGGCCTGCCCGCAGGGAGCTCACAGAACCGCGGGGAGCCAGATGCCCCGTGGGTCCCCATGGTTAGGCACCACCGCCCGGGGCTGTCTGATAGGCGGGAAGGACCCAGAGGGGCTGGGACCACCCCTGCTTCCTCCACTTCCGCTGCCACCCACCTCCAGCCCAGGTAATTAAAAAGAATTTTAGGGGCACCTGGGTGGCTCAGTCGGTTAAGCGGCCGACTTCGGCTCAGGTCATGATCTCGCGGTCCGTGAGTTCAAGCCCCGCGTCGGGCTCTGGGCTGACTGCTCAGAGCCTGGAGCCTGCTTCCGATTCTGTGTCTCCCTCTCTCTCTGACCCTCCCCCGTTCATGTTCTGTGTCTCTCTGTCTCAAAATAAATAAACGTTAAAAAAAATTAAGAAAAAAAAAGAATTTTAAAGCCTTTTTATTGAAATACAGTATCCACGCAGAAAAGTGTGCATGACATAAGCATACTTGTTGAAGTTTCCAAACTGAAATCCTTGTATAATGAGAGCCTGCTGGCTCCCCAGAACCTCTCCTGTTGTCCTTCCGGTTAGTACCCCTGACCCAAGGGGGACCCCTTCCCTGATTTTTTTTTTATGTTTATTTATTTTTGAGAGACAGTGCTAGTGGGGGAGGGGCAGAGAGAGAGGGAGAGAGAGAATCCCAAGCAGGCCCCACACTGTCAGCAACAGAGCCCAATGTGGGGCTCGAACCCACGATCGAGTGAGATGATGACCTGAATGGAAATCAAGAACCATATACTTAACTGACTGAGCCACCCAGGAGCCCCCCCTGGTTTTTGATATCATCAGTAATGATTGTCCACTGACTTCATTTTTATTTATTTGTTTGTTTATATTTATGTACGTATTTAAAGTTTCTTTATTTTGGGGTGCCAGGTGGCTCAGTCAGTTAAGCATCTGACTTTGGCTCAGGTGATGATCTCACAGTTGGTGGGTTCGAGCCCCGCATCAGGCTCTGTGCCGACAGCCCGGAGCCTGGAGCCTGCTTCGAATTCTGTGTCTCCCTCTCTCTGCCCCTCCCCCACTCACACTCTGCCTCTCCCTCTCTCAAAAATAAATAAACATTAAAAAAATTAAAAAAAAATAACACACAAGTGTATAATCACAGAGCTCAGACACGTGGTTGCATAGAGTTGTAGTTCATTCACTTGCATTGCTGTATTTTCTTCCATTGCAGGAAGAGAGCCCGCCTTAGTTACTCCTTCTCACGGGGTTGGATATTTGGGTTACTTTCAGTTTAGGAGCATTAGGAACAGTCTGTCTTTGGGGCACTTATGTCCGCATTCCTTTTGGGGGCGTGCCTAGGAGTGGAGTCTCTGGGTCGCGATCAGGGTTAGTAGGTGAGATCAAACTGGTTTCCAAATCGCTTACCAGTTGACTCTCATCTCGGCAGTGGGCGAGCGGTCTGGACATTCTGCAGCCTCACCCACCCCTCGTGTGTCTGCTTCACTTTCTGCGTTCTGGTGAATATGGCGTTAGCCAGACGAGCAACAAAGGAGAACGTCTTTCCATGTTTGCTGGTCTTTTAAATACCCTCTTTTCATGTAGTGCTCTTTGAGGTGTCTTGCTGATTTTTCCAACTTGATTTGTTGGACTTCTCTCTGTATTCTGAATATGAATCATTCTTGGAATGTAGGGCTTGCAAATGTCTTCCCTTTCTGTGGCTCGTTCCTCACACAGTCCTGTCTCTCTGTCTCTCAGTGGTATCATTTGATGTACAGAAACTCTTAATCTTTTTTTTTTTTTAATTAAAAAAACATATGTATTTAGGGGTGCCCAGGTGGCTCAGTCAGTTAAGCCTCCGACTTGGGCTCAGGTCATGATCTCGCGGTTTGTGAGTTCGAGCCCCGTGTCGGGCTCTGGGCTGACAGCTCAGAGCCTAGAGTCTGCTTCGGATTCTGTGTCTCCATCTTTCGCTGCCCCTCCCCTGCTCATGCTCTCTCAAAAATAAACAAAAAACATTAAAAAAATTTGTTTTATTTTGAGACAGAGAGAGCAAGCAGGGGAGGGGCAGAGAGAGAGGGAGAGAGAGAATCCCAAGCAGGCTCTGTGCTGTCAGTGCAGAGCCCGACATGGGGCTTGATCCCACAGACCATGAACTCATGACCTGAGCCGAAATCAAGAGTCAGACACTTTACTGAGCCACCAGGTGCCCCCAAAAGCTCTTAATCTGGTCCAATTTATCCGTCCTTTCCCTGTCTTCTGGTATTTTCTGTGTCCTGTTAAGAAATCTTTGCATATCTCAGTCTTTATTTATGTGTCTTAAATACTGTATTGTTTTGCCTTTCACGGTTAGACCTGCTGTCCCTCTGGGATTGTTTTCGTGTATGACGTGAAATAAACATACTAGTCTCCCTTTGCTGCCCTGACAAATGACCACAAACACAGTGGCCCTCAAACAGCACAGATGTATTATTTTACATTTATGGAGGCCAGAAGTCTGAAATGGATCTCTCCCGGCTAAAATCAGGATGTCAGCAGGGCCGTGTTCCTTCTAGAGGCTCGGGGACGAATCTGTTTCTTGCCCTTCTCCAGCTCCTAGAGGCTGCCCGCATTCTTTGCCTGGTGGCCCCTTCCTCCATCTTCAAAGCTACCAATGTCACCCTGAGTTGTTGGCACGCTGCCATCCCTGTGATTCTGTCCCTCTGCCTCCCTCTTGCACTTGTAGGGACGCTTGTGATCACATTGGGCCCGCCTGGATAATCCAGAATAATCTTCCCATCTGGAGGTCGGCTGACTAGCATCCTTAAATTCCATCTACAACCTCAGTTTCCCTTTGCCATGTGAAAGCTAACATCGTTAACACATTCCAGGGATGGGGACATGAAAATCGTTGGCGGGGGGCCATTGTTCTATCAACCACGGGTGGGTCATGATTTGTTTTTCCCCATGTGGTTATGGGGACCCAGAACCACTTGTTGTAAAGATCATCCTTGGCTCAGGGGTATTTTTTAAGTTGCTTGTGCAGATTCTAACCCTAGGGAGGAGGCCCGGCTGGCTGGGTTAGGGAGGAGACCCCGGGTGTTGGGGTATTTCCTGGCCTACGTGTGTTGGATGTAGTTGCAGCGAAAAGAGACTAGGTCAGGACACTGTCCTGGGAGACAGGACGCAGGAGCGCTTTCTTGCCTGTTCTGCCTAGATCGCTAGGTGACCTCAGCAGGCCCCTTCCCTCCCTCAGCCTCTGACTGCTTCTGGTCTCAGGGACCCCTCTGCCCAACACACGTTTTCGGTCACTTGGACGCTCGAATCTCATCGTCCTGTTCACTTGCTCTGTGACCATCAGCCTGGGCCTCAGTTTCCCATTCTGTGAAATGGGAATAAAGGTGGGTCAGAGGGCAACTTGAGTCATGTTGTTCCCAAGCCCTTCTCCTTGGGCCTGGCCGGGACCTCATCCAGCGGAGCCAGGCTGGGTCAGTGGCAGGAGGGCCCCAGCTGTCCAGTCGCTGGGGCCATGAGTGGCCCACAGTCAGGAGCGGGTTCTCGGGGCCATGGTTGCCCCCTGGTTCTGAACGTGCCAACTGTGTGTGTGTGTGTGTGTGTGTGTGTGTGTGTGTGTGTAAGTGTGTGTATAAGGCCAGGAAGTATATTGACATTGGTGTCCCTTCCCCTCCCCAGACCCGACACAGCCCTGGTCCCCTCTGCTCTGCCGAGGACAGCATCTGAACCACCTCCAAGCTTGAGGGACGATGGCCGCGCTCCAGTGTGTGCAGCTCAGGTGAGACTGACAGGCCGGTCACTCCCAGGGCTCCGTGGTCACCCCGGGCCACGGGCGGGACAGGGAAGATGCCAGCTTACAAACTGGGATCTACAGCCCTGAGCTCAGAGGCCGAGAGGTGCGAGGATGGTGAGCACGGGAGCCCCGTCTTCTGGACGGACTTGGCCCTGCTCGTCTCGCAGCCTCAGGCGCCGGAGAAGCTGGGGTCATCTGGGGCCCCGGGGCTGTCCCCTGCTCCGCCCCGCGGGTGCCCCGGCCTCCGTGTCCATGCCGTCTTCCCAGCTTCGGCCTGCACCTCCCGAAGCCCCGTTGGCTGGTGGAGCCTGGGTTCCGGCTCCAGCTCTGCTGTGAGGCTCGGGCGGGTCCCTTCCCCGGGCCGGTTCTGGATGGCTGCCAGGCTCCTCGTACTCCCAGGGTGACCCCGCACCCCAAGCAAGGCCCATCACCACCCTCTCCTGCATTGGTCAGCGGCCATATGCGTGCCGGGCTTGCACCGCCTGGACTGGCTCCAGCGTCCTCTGGGGCCTCGCTGACCGGGTGGGAGCGGAGGGTGGGTGTGGAGGCACAGGCACGGGCCGACGGGTGCCACGTCCCCGGCCATCCCGGGCCCACCTGAGGGGCGGCTGGCACGGGGCTCCGGACTTTGGCTTTCACCTCTAGCTGGCAGGACTCACAGGGAGGGGGCCTGTCTCAGCCCCACCCTGCTCTGGGCTCCCTCCCACGAGGGGATTCTAGCCTCACCGCCTGTCAAATGCAGGCAGAGTGAGCCCCCCTTCCAAGCAGGATGGGACAGGCAGCGAGTGCCAGCTGGGAGTAGGCCTGTGCGGACGGTGGTCACGCCCATCTGCTAGGTTCAGGGGTTGGGGAGGCACTGGGTTTCCAGTGCAGGCGTGAGTGCTGGGGTCCCTGCTGGGGCGGGGTTTGGTGAGCCTTGGCCTGGTAGTTGGCCCCCCTGGGGGTCACTGTCTGGTTCCTCAGGGCAGGTATATACGGCGAGGGGAGGGACTCTTCTGTCTTGAAAAAAAATTTTTTTAATTAAAAAAAAATGGCTATGAAATATTTTAGGCACTCAAAAAACAAAAAAAAGAAAAACGGGGCACCTGGGTGGCTCAGTCGGCTGGGCATCCGACTTCGGCTCAGGTCACGATCTCACGGTCCGTGGGTTCGAGCCCCGCGTCGGGCTCTGTGCTGACAGCTTGGAGCCCGGAGCCTGCTTTGGATTCTGTGTCTCCCTCTCTCCCTGCCCCTCCCCACTCATGCTCTGTCTCTCCCTCTCTTTCAAAAATAAACATAAAAGAGAAGAGGACCTGACAGAATATGATGAACGCCCATGTACAGTCTGCAGGACTCAAGCTACAAATCTTAGAAATAGAAATAAAGTCGCAGTCGGTTAAGCGTCCGACTTCAGCCAGGTCACGATCTCGCGGTCCCTGAGTTCGAGCCCTGCGTCAGGCTCTGGGCTGATGGCACGGAGCCTGGAGCCTGTTTCCGATTCTGTGTCTCCCTCTCTCTCTGCCCCTCCCCCGTTCATGCTCTGTCTCTCTCTGTCCCAAAAATAAATAAAAAACGTTGAAAAAAAAAAAAAAAAAGAAATAGAAATAAAGCCCCCAGTTACCCCCGCCCCAGCCCCGTCTCCACCCCACACGCTGGGTGTTGCATGGAGCCCCGTGATGTACGCCCGGCAGGTGCCTCCCGGGCCACGCCTCGCCGCCCCTGTTTGGGCTCCACGCCCACCGGCCCCTGCTCTTCGCCCCTGCTCTCCGCCCCTGCTCTCCGCCCCTGCTCTCCGCCCCTGCTCTCCGCTCGCCAACTCTTGGTATCACCTGGCTTTTTGGCTTTTTGCCCATCTGATTGGGCGGGAAATGGGATCTCCTCGTGGCTCGGATTTGCATTTCCCTGCTGACTGGGAGGCCCGGCGGCTGTCCGGTCGCGTCCTCTCCTCGAAGGCTTCCTCGTCTTACCTGTCGGCTGTTCTTACCTGTCTGTCTGGGGTGCCCTCACGTCATCCTCCGTCACGTCACGTACTGGTGGGTGCTCCCAGCTTGTGATGTTCCCTGGCCTTGGCCGTCCCCGGCGACTCTCCCAAGGGCCCCATCACTCTGCCCCTTGCTGCCCCTCCCCGGGGTCCCTCGGGGACCTCACGCCAGCCCCCGCCTCCTCCCAGGTCCCACCCAGTGGGACCCTCGATGCTCCCTCTGCACCCACACTGTTTGCCACCAAATGCTGCTCGGCACCTCTCCCCTCTCTGTCCCCTCCAGCCCCCGCCTCTGCGCGGTTCAGGCTGCATTGTCGTGTTCCTTATGTATCCCAGCAGCCCCCGGGACAGTGGCCTCCCCTCCCTCGCTCCCCCCAGTGTCCTCATCCCCTCCCGAGCGGTCTTGCCAGTGTGCACATCTGATGTGTCGCACCCCTTGTTTGACATCCTCCGTGGACCTTCATCCATTGAGGCTGATGCCTGTGTGTGGCTGGGAGACCCCACTGTCCCTCCCAGTCTCTGGATTAACGCCCCCGCCACACGCACACGCACACACTTTGGCCAGTAAATGTCCAGCTGTTTGGCTGACCTGCAGAGCACGGCCTGCTCCTTGAGGTTCCCCTGCCTGGCCCCTGGTGTGCTGGGCTCCCTATTACAGAGCTTTCCCTTTCCGCCCCCAGGGTGTTGCTGCTGCGGCCTAAGCCTTAGGGCTTGCGGTGAGTGGTCAGGGGCCACATGAAGTTCATCTGTGGGTGCCACATTGCCCGGCACTCGGATCACAGGGTCAGGAGAGGAGGGGGGAGTGTGGGCACCCTGGCTGCTGACAGCTGAGGCAGGAGGAGGGGGAGGAGGGGGAATCACCCAGGAGAGCCACCCCTGTCATTGGGGGTGGCAGGCCTGGACCTGAAGGCTGGGCTTCGGCCAGCAGCCTGGTCTTGCCAGAGTGCCTCCCTCCAGCCAGAGGCCCCGGGTGTGAGTGGCGGCCGGGTCTCCGGAGCCGGATTCCTGGTGCCGGCCTCTTGCACGCCCGCCCCGGGCATGGGCTTTCCACTGCCCTATTTGGCACCTTCCCCCGTTCCGTCGGGGCCGCACCCTGGGCCTCCGATTGGCGGAAAGTTCTTGGGCCTCGTCCCCACTCAGACTGTGGCCCGCCCACCCCCTTGCAGCTGAAATGGAAACCCTGAAATGCAGCCCGGGTTTGTCTTCGGTAAATGGCGACTGAGGGCGGCACAAAGGGGGCCTGTTGGTCTGAATGCCGCCCGCCCTCCTCTCCCCCTCCCGCGCCCGCCTTGTCTGGGCCCTGAGTCCCTGGGGGAGGCGACGTGTGCACCCCGGGCCTCCCGAGATCTCAATAGAGAGCGGTTGTAGTGGCAGCTGCCCTTTCCTGGCGGCTCCCGTGTGCCAGGCACCGGGCGACACCTGTAGGGCGTGTTTGGACTCGCTCATCTGTGCCCCCCACGGGGCAGCGGTACCTTCACCCCGTCTTACGGGTGATGCAAGAGCCTCACGCCGGGCCAAGGACCCACAGCCACGCGTGGTGGGCTGGGGTTTGGGGTTTGGACCCACATCGCCTTAAGCCTGTTCCCTCCTGTCTCCCAGGCCTGCCCCGCCCCCCACAGTGTGGCCAGAAGCCAATTTATCGCCAGGTCCCAGCTTTTCCCAAGAAAGCCCTTCCTTCCTCTATCCCGTGAGGAGGGCTGAGTCACAAAGGGGTGATTGGCCCCAGGCTCCTCCCCTTCTTCCTGTTCACCATGTGTTCTCTCCTCCCCTCTCCCCTTCGTCCCCCCCCCCCCCCCCCGCTCTGGAGACCCTGGGGGGTGGGGGTGGCTGCTGCCTGTCCTCCCTGGCTGTCCCCGCGTCACCACCCAGCACTGGTGGCGGGACCAAGCGAATGCAGCCGGCTCCTCTGGTTTCCTTTGTCGGCGAGGCAGTGAGGCCACGGGTATCACAAATGCTAGCTCGGGCCCAGGGAGGCAGAGGCGGGCCAGCCCCGGGTCTGGTTCCAGCACAGCCGCTGAGCAGCAGGTGACTTTGGGTGAGTCCCTGAACTCTTCTGAGCTTCCGGCGCTCCTCCCGTGAGACGGCTCCTGGCTCATCAGGGCTTGGGAGGACTAACGAGGCCACATTCCTGCGAGGCCTGGCAGGTATATTTCTGCATCCTGGAGGCTGCTGGGATCGTCAGGGTCCGGGAGGGAGGAGGGCAACTGTGGGAGCCTCTGGAAGCCTCCCCTGGGAGGAGCGTGCTGGGGATTTGCGGCCTCGGGGGCCTTTGTCCTCTGGGCAATGGCCGGTGTGCATTCACACGAGGTTTCTGGATCATGGGCTCTGTGCCAGGCCTGGTGCTGGGACTGGGTCCTCAGAGAAGTTGTGGCCCTGCCTGGGGTTGCCCATGGGCTCCCAGGAGGCAAGATGAAGATAAACGAGAACAGTATGATCTCTCCTTGGCTCAGTGTGCAGTCCTGAGGTCTCTGTGAGCCAAAGGTTCTGGGAGACTTCCTGGAGGAGGCGGCATTGGGCTAGGTACAGGGGAAGGGAGGCAGATGGGAGAAAAGTCAGAGCGGGGTCTGGGAGGTAGGAAAGTGTCAGGTGGGTGGTGAGGGAATGCAGGGTCATCAGTGGCAGGTGCTGGGGACACTGTCTTAATGCCTGGGCCTTGCCTCAAAGGGCGTGCTGGCCAGCGGGCAAGTCAGATGGGCCACGTAAAAAGCCACAGCATCAGACTGTCAGCTGGGCTGCTCACCACAAGCCACTCAGTCCTACGTGCTGAGGAGGTGAGGGGGGCCTCCTAGGTCTGTCATCCCCGTGGGCCAGTGTCATTCATTCTTTCAGCAGTGATCTATTGAACACCTGTATTCACCAGGCACCCTTGTCAGGACTAAGGGTACCATAGTAAACAAAACAGACCCTGGTCCCTTTCCTTGATCAGTGGCAAAAAACAAAGGAGGCTGGAGATGGGGAGGAATTGGTAGGGGTTGTAATTTCAGAAGGGGACATTGGAGCAGATGCTCGAAGGACTTGAGCAACGAACATGGATATTTGAGGCAGAGGGAATCGCGTGTGCAAAGGTCCTGAGGCTGCAGTGTGCTTAGTGTGATCCAGGAGGGGCCAGAGGCCAGTGTGAAGTGAGCAAGGGAGGACCGTAGTGCTGGAGGGAAGAGATGAGGAGGGCTTTAAAGACCCGCACACTAACGTCTATGGGGAGCCTTCAAGGATTTTATTTTTTTATATGATTTTTAAAAGTTAAGATTTAACTTCCCATAAAAACCATTTTAAATGTACAGTTTGATGACAGATTTGCTACTTAGTACAAATATAAGTTGTACGGCCATTATAATCCATTTTTAGAACCCTTCTACCTTCTGGAAAGTTCCCTCATGCCTGTGTGCAGTCCATCCCTGTTCCCACCGCCAGGCAGCCACAGATCTGCTTCTGTGTTTATGGTTTTTTTTTTTTTTTTTAATTTTTTTTTTCAACGTTTATTTATTTTTGGGACAGAGAGAGACAGAGCATGAACGGGGGAGGGGCAGAGAGAGAGGGAGACACAGAATCGGAAACAGGCTCCAGGCTCCGAGCCATCAGCCCAGAGCCTGACGCGGGGCTCGAACTCACGGACCGCGAGATGGTGACCTGGCTGAAGTCGGACGCTTAACCGACTGCGCCACCCAGGCGCCCCTGTGTTTATGGTTTTGAAATTCCCTATAAATAAGAATCAACACGTACTGTTTTGTGTCTGATTTCTTCCAGTTAGTGTAACATCGATGAGGGTGGTCAATATTGTTTCATATGTCATGGTCCTTATTATTGGTGAGTAGGGTTCTCTCGTATAGATTTGCTGTTTTTCACTCACCAGTTGATGGATGTTTGGGTGTTTCCCTTTCTTGGCTATTATGAATAAAGTTGCTATGAACATTGTTCCTTTTACAAATTTTTGTATGAATATGTGTTTGTATTATCTTGGGCAGTTGGGTCATGTGGTAGGTATACAGTTAACTTTCTTTTTTTAAGTTTATTTAATTTTTAAGTAATCTCTGTACCCAGCGTGGGGCTTGAACTCACAATCCCCGGATCAAGAGTCTCATGCTTTACCGACTGAGCCAGACGGGCACTCTGGGTGTTGAAATCTTGTGTTCATTTTCCATGAGGTGGTTTGCCTTCTGATGAGTGAGTGGTGAGAGTTCTTTATGTGTTCTGAATATAAGATTTTTGTTTTTGTTTTTTAAATATGAGTTGGGGGCGTCTGGGTGTCAGTCAGTTGAGCATCTAACTTCGGCTCAGGTCGTGATCTCAAGGTTTGTGAGTTTGATCCCCGCATCGGGCTTTCTGCTGTCAGCACAGACCCTGCTTCAGATCCTTTGTCCCCCTCTCTCTCTGCCCCTCCCCTGTTCGTTTTCCTTCTCTCTCTCTCTCTCAAAATGGATAAATAAACATTAAAAAAAAAAAAAAGGAAACAAATATAAGTTTCTTATTAGATGTATAATTTGTAACATTTCTCTCCGGGAGAGTTTTAGGCAGAGAAGGGGCCCAGAAGGCATGTAGAGGGGGCTCCTTCCATCTCCTCCTAATCCCAGCAGGAGGGTCCTCAGTCACACACGTGGGGCCCTGCATCAGGATTTCCTGGGTCAGAGGCCCCCCTGCTACACTGCTGGAACAGGCCAGTTCGGCACCCGCAGGGTGGGATATTTGCCGTCCCCAGAGAGCATGCTCATTCGCCCCTGCTGGCTCAGCGAGTCGCTAGGGCTCGGGCTCGGGGGTGTCGACACAGCCTAACCCAGACACAGCCTAACCCAGCCGGAGAGGGATGTCTGCAGTTCCCCGGGGAGCGCGCTTCCTAGAGGGCCGGGTTCTGGGGAGCCAGGGAGTAGCCTCATACTCTAGCTGGTTGAGTGACTCCTGGGCCCCAGAATTCTGGGGGTGTCAGAGTCGTCCATCGGGGGATTGGCATGTTTGGTTTGGCCGGCTACGGGACCAGACTAAGGCCGGCAGCCGTGTCTCCTGTTGGCTCACCTGGGCGCATAGGTGGCTGTCCCCACTGTGTGCCTTGGGGGGGAGCGTGCTTGTCTCTGCTGTTAGGGCTGTCCAGCCCTGCGTGAGGAGCGACTCCTTCCCACGACTGTCGCTTGTTCAGCCTGCTGACCTGAGAGCCGTTCTGAGGGCACCGTGCAGACTCCCGCCCTGAGCACTGTGGGTTGGCTTCTGTATTCGTCAGAACTTTTTTTTGGTTGCAAGCGACCGTGTCCCTCAAGTAGGTTTAGGCGAAAAGAGCAAAGGATGCCCACGCGTGAGGATTTGTCGACTGGTAGAAGTGCAGAGCTCAAGTGACCAGCTTCAGGCTCAGCTGGATCCAGGCCCTCCAAATCCAGCAACTCGGCTCCGCTCTCTCCCTGTTGGCATCATTCCCTGGCAGGCTTCTCTGTGCAGTAGCTGGGATGGCCCTGTAGTCCCTGGCGTCCAACCCACACCCAGGCAGCCCCCAAGAAAGGAAAGAACCTTCCTAAAGGTAAAGGCAGCCAGAGTCCAGACCCTGATGCTCTTTAGGTCGTATGATCTTTCCTTAACTAACCACAGGGGCTCTGGCCAGGCCTGGGTCATGTGTCCACTCCCCGCATGTGCGGCAGGGTCAGCCTCTAGAAGTCTTACGGATCGGGGCACCGGGGTGGCTCTGTCGGTTAAGCGTCCGGCTTCGGCTCAGGTCACGATCTCACGGTTGGTGAGTTCGAGCTCCATGTCGGGCTCTGTGCTGAGAGCTCAGAGCCTGGAGCCTGCTTCGGATTGTGTCTCCCTCCGTCTCTCTCTGCCTATCTCCAGCCCACGTTCTGTCTCTTTCTCTCAAAAATAAACCTTAAAAAAAAATTAAAAAGTTTATAGAAGTGTTACAGATCAAGAGCGGAGGAAAGGTTCTCTGAAAGGGAGGAACATTCTGGGTCCACGGACAGGTAAGGAGGTGGCTAGACGAGCATCTCCTACTGCCCCAGAGTTCAGCAACCAGAGGACGCCGATTTCCTTCTTCCCAAGGGCCCCGGGGGGGATGCTTTTGCCCAGAATCCTCTACCCATCTGGCGGTGCTCTGTATCCTGTCTCCTGAGTAGACAGTGTGCTCCCCAGACAGAGCCCCGCAGCTCTGGGACAGGACAGGGCCTGGCCCCTGGTGAGCCCTCCATGAACATCGGGTACAAGAGAGGGTGTGTGCGCGGGAAAGCGGAGGGGGCGGCCAGGGGACAGCGGGTCTGTCTTGCCCGCCTCTCCTCCAGTCCCCCCGCAGCCAGCCAGCCCCCTCTTGCCGGCATCTGGTGCCCTGAGTCGATTGCCTTGGAGACGAGGCTTTCTTGTGTCAGGACGCACCTTTGTCAAACGCTGCCGCGTCTGTGTTCCTATCCTGTCCTCTGCTTGCTTGGAAAGGCAGGGGCTGTGATGGTGGAGGGCGGGCAGAGGGCATGGTAAGTCCATCCGGGCAGGGGGCCGAGGCAGGCGTAGGCGTCTGTGTGCACGAGCCCCCACCCCTGGCGTGGAGTGGGCAGGTGCTGGGAGGGTGGGCACAGGGGCTCTGGGGTGACAGGGTGGAACCGTGATTGAATTAGGTGTCCCCCTGTCCAGCCCGCATCGGGAGAGATGTGAATCATTGGCTGGTCCTAGAGGGTCTAGGGGACATCGAAGAGTGACACCCGCCCCCACCCCGCCCCCGGCTGGCCTCGTGTGCCAGAATCCGTACCGGCCCGTGCTCTGTGAGCGCCACACTCAGCCGTCGGTGGCTGGGCCGACCTGTGTGGTCCTGATGGAAGGCTGCAGGGGCTAATACAGCTGTTGCGACAGACCGTCCCCCCCACCCCCACCCCGCCAAGCCAGCTTGCTCCTGACTCTCGCCTCCCGGGCCCAGGAGGTGGGCAGAGAGAGCACACCCGACCTCGGGGTCCCGCAGACCAGGACACGTGTCAGGCAGGCCACACTGGGCCCACGCTTGCTGCTGCTGCTCAGGGCCTCAGTTTCCCCGTCTAGAAAAAAGGGGTGGGGTGGTCCCTGGCCCACTGCTGCGTCACCATCGGCGTGCCCCGACAGGTGGTGACATTGTGACGCAATCCCTCTCGTCTGCCTGCAGGTGAATGAGGATGACGGAGAGGACGTGACCCCGCGGACCTTTATCCACACGCCGAGTGGCCCCACCATGCAGAAGCCCAGCGGCCTGAAGCCCCCCGGCCGCGGGGGGAAGCACTCGAGCCCCGTGGGCCGGACGTCCACTGGGTCGGCCGCGGTGTCGGCTGCCGCGGTGGCCACCGGCTCCAAGGAAGGTGCGCGGGGCCGGAGGTGGTGGGTGAGGGGCCGGGCGTGGGGAGTGCTTCTTCTGGAAGAGCCGCTGGGCGGGGGGCTAACGGTACGTGGAAGTTCTCCTTTCTGTCCGGCTGCGATCCTTCTCATAGTCAACTAGGACCAGGCACCGATGGATGCTTTATGCGCATCGCTCTGTCTCATGCTCCCTGACCGGGAGGCGGGACGACTGCTGGCTGCCCTCGGGGACAGGGGCCTGGGATCCTCCTAGTGAGCCAGCCCCATCTTCCGCCCGCCTTCTTGTCTGCCACCCAGAACCTCGCCCTTCAGCCTTCCCGTGTCTGACCCCTCGTCTTCCTGCTGGTGGGCGGACGTGAGGGCCGGGGCCGGAGGCTGGAGGCTGGAGGCTGGGGGCACCGGCCCCGACAGCAGATGGATAGAGGACAGCTGTCTGCTTGTGTGACGGTGCAAGTGAGGTGGTCCCGGGTGGAATATTTAGGAAGTTTGATGCAGAGGTTAAATTGCCTGAGATCCCACCCCCTACCGGCCAGACTGGTCCTTCGGTTTATGTTCTCTATCTTTTCTGAATTGTCTGCCATCATGCTGCATGTGTAATTTGAAAATCTGCTTTTTTTTTTTTCTTTTAATGTGATCAAGTGGATTTTTCCGTGCCGTTTTTAATGGCCGTAGAATATCCTGTCCATTCAACAAATACAAGTCAAAGGCCTGCTTTGTTGACACGGTCTTAGCCATCAGAGTTCTCATTCTGAGCAAAAATGGATGTGGGCCCAGCCCTCGGGGCTGCCGGTCTGGCAGGGGGGAGGCTGAGTGTCATGAGATGCTAGAACTGGGGACTGACCAGGTCTGGGAGGTCAGCCCCCAGGAGGGGGACATGTGAGCTGAGGTCTGGAGGGTGATAGTTTACTAGTTGAAAAGGGGAGGGTATTTTAGGCAGAGGGGACAGCTCGTGCAAAGGTCCAGTGGCAGAACAACGCATGGCAAGAGACTGGCATGTGGCCAGTGACAAGTGTGCTGGTGGGAGAGCGTGGGCCAGGGTGGGGACAGCTTGGGGTTGTCCGAGTCATTTCACTTCTGTCACAATAACAACGGGAAGCCGTTGTTTTAAATCAAAAGGAATATGGTAAAAAAAAGAAGTGGAAACGTGTTCTTAACCCATCCTTTGCAGTTGGAGATGATTCTTTCTTATTTTTCACTTTGATAAATGATGTCGTGATGAATGTTCTGGGGCACAAATCCTTGCTTTGATTACGCTGCAGCTGGCAGGGTAAGGCACTGTCCGTCCCATCTGATTGGAATAGAAGTTTAGGGAGACAAAAAGTAATAGCCAGGGACCAGACTAGGCAATCTGGGCCCTGGGTGGGGTCAGGGAAGGTTTGAGCTGGCAGAACCAGGGCCCCGGCAGAGACCGACAGCCAGGGTGGGAGGGTAAGGAAGTTGCACGGTGTGGCCCATGCACAGGCCCCTGCCAGCAGGGCTTGCCCGGAACAGCCTGTTGGAGGCCCAGACTTGCTTTCCAACGTGGCAAAGCCTTCTTTACTCATGGGAGGCATTCCTGAGCACTGCGAAGAGGCCGGAGAGAGGAAATGAAGGGGAAAGGATGTTCCAGGTAGACAGAGTGATGCAAAGGCCCTGAGGCAGGCGTTGACTTGGTTTGAGGTGTGGTTAGAGAAGGAAGGGAGACAAGTCTGGGTGGAGAGGAGTCTGACGTGAGGTTGGGAGGGCGGGAGAGGCAGATTGCGGAGGGCAGGAGTTTGGGTTTGTTTTCAGAGTGACAGGAGCTGTTGGAGGAATGGCCGGGCGCTCACATCCCTCAGCCCGCTGTGCAGAGGACAGATCGTGGGGGTTCTGAGCCGGGTGGTGAGACCATCGAGGGAGGCATATGTGGCCTCCCGGGAGAGGATGCCTGCGCTCGCTGCCAGGGCTGGGAGAGGTCAGGGGCTGACCACCAAGAGTGGGCCATCAGGGAAGGCTTCCCAGAGGAGGTGGAATGAGCTCAGCCTTCAGAATGGGAGGAATTGAAACATGGAGTGGAGGAGGAGGAAGGCCGGCCGGCAGTGGAGGAAGAGAATGGGCAAAGGCACTATGTGGGCTGAGCTTGGGCCAGTAGGGGGGTGAGGAGGTGGGGGTTGTATGGCCCCCTCTCTGGAGAAGGTCACCAGCCAGGCCTCACCCTCTTGTCTACTGGAGAGAGCCCCGTAGCACCTTCTGGGGTTATTTTCATCACTTCTCCCTCCCTGATCAACAGGGGCCTGAATTCCGGCTCTGATCCAGCCCTTAATGCCCCTTCTGACTGCCTCCGCTGTGTGACCGTGGAAGAGTTACTTAACCTCTCTGAGCCCCAGATGGGATAATAACCTCTCTCTGGTGGGATCCAGAGAGTTAACGAGTGTGAAGGGCCTGCAAGCTACAAAACTCATTAAAGACTCCTTTCTGTCCCTTTCCCCATCCAGGTTCTCCTTACTGAAAAATTTCTAAGTGTCAGGCACCCACCTCCCTTCCATTTAACCCAGTCACAGCCACCACCGTGGCAGATTTCCTTCCAGTCTTTTTTCCTATCGCACTTACTGTTTGAAGCGGTGAAATCACGGCTGTGCCCAAACCTACGTGTCACTTTTCCATACCTCTTGTCTCCCGCTGCACTGCCACACGATCTTTGCATCATCTCGAAGGGCTACGTAGGCTTTCGAGGGACATGGGAAAGGGCCACACGGTGTGGCATACGGGCTGCTTCCTAGTCACACCACAGGGTGGTCTGGGAGCCCCTGAGGGTGGGGGCTGGGTGGTCTGATTCTGCCTGGGCCCCCCGCCCTGCAGGACTGTTCCAGGGAGAGGAGGAGCGGCTCAGTGAATGCCCGATTGATTGCAGAACTGGGCCCGCCCATGCCCGGCGCTAGTCTACAGCTGGGCTCGGCGCTCCCCTCCCTCTGTCCCTGGCACCCGCTGCCTTTGCTGCCTTTGCAGGTCAGAGCAAGATGTCCAGGCTCAGGGAGGGAGCAGGGAGCCCAGAGCAATTGGCCTGGTGAGCAGGGAAGGAAGATTTGTGAGGCCCACAGCTGCTTTCGTCCCTCCCCCAGTCTCTGGAGAGGGGGAGGGGCAGGTAGAAGAAGAGGACAGTGTCATCCTCAACAACCCCCCCCCCCCCGCCGGTTCCTCAAGCTCCCTCACCTCCCCCATGGCACTGGCCATCTGCCCACCCCTGCAGGAGGCTGGGACCCTGTGTGGGGGACACTGGGGCCTCAGAGGTGAGTCTGGTGGAGGCTGGAGCCTGGGGTGGGGGATTGAGGGGGTACTAGGCTCTGCTCTGGGAATCGGGCAATGGCTGCCTCCCAAGCATGAGCTCAGCCTCCGGGCAGAGGGTCTGGCCAAGGGCCGGGCCTGGACTGATGCCCCTACCTCCCGCCCTGTGGAGATTGGGGAGGGGAGGGGAGCTGTGTCAGTCCCCAGAGCTGTGACACACAGGAAGCGGCAGGAACAAGGGGGCCATTGGAGGGGGACTGTCTTCCCGGGGGGGAGGGCGGGAGGGGGCCCGGAGGTGGTCATAACGGCAGGTGTGCAGGAGGGCGGGGTCTGGGCCCCACCAGTGGGCAGAGACTGGAGAGGTCAGGGGCAGCACGGCCAGACAGGATGGGGCACACCCCTGGAGGCTGCTTCAGATCAGACTGTCAGGGAGGGTCTCGCTCCGGAGGTGACATTGGTACAAAGATCTGAGCCACGAGCAGGAACCAACCCAGCCGAGGTTAGGGGAAGAACATCCAGGCAGAGGGAATAGCGTCTGCAAAGGTCCTGAGTCTTGAGACGCCTGGGGGCTGGAGAGCACCTCGAGTGGGCGAGGGGGGAGTATTGGGAATGGGTCAGGGGAGGCGCCGGGGCCCCAGGGCCCCAGCAGAGAGCTGGAAGCTGGTGCCAGGGCCGCCTGGGGCTTTGCAATGTATCCTGGGCCTGAGGGGGGAGAAGGGGGTCCAGGCCTCTAGGCTGGCGGCAGTCTTGGCTGCTGGGGAACAGCCCTCCCTTCAAGTCAGGAGCTGCCTGTGGGGATCGGGCAGGGTCCACCACGGCCCTGTGATGGTGGGAGAGAAGGGACAGATAGGGGCCCTCAGCCCTTCCCTGGGGCCTGCTTCTGGGCGCCAGGTGGAGGCAGGCCAGGCCAGCAAGATTGGCCACGGTGACATGGGGAGGCTCAGGGCTGCTGGGCCAAGGGACCGATCCTAGGTCACTGCCGTGCTCCCTCGGCCCCTGCCCCTCCCCTGCAGGTCCCTGAGGGGCCTCTCCCACCCCCTGTACTGTGGCCCGGCCCCCGAGGCATCTCATTTAGAAGGCTCGGCATTTGCCACCCTCTACTTCACAAGCAGGCGTCTGACCATGTTTCTGCTCATTAACAACCCAGTGGGATAACTCTTCCTCTCATTTTAAGGATGGGAAAACTGAGGCTTCAGCTGTCATCGAAGTTGCCCAGAATAACAGGGCCAGGGAGTGGTGGCGCTGGGATGGAGACTCTGGGCTGGGGCTGAAGCTGGCTCAGGCCGCCGGTACCTGCCGCCCTGCCACAGGGAAGGCGTGGCCGGGACCCCCAGTTCAGTCCCAGCCCCGCACACTCGGCTCCTGTCTTGGGCAGCTGGCAAGTGGGAGGACTGATCTGTTCTCCGTAGGCTGGCCACAGCTGTCCCCCAATGCGCCTGTGGCCTTTCCTCACGCTGGGGACCCAGGACATAGGAGGTCAAGGATGAGTGTGCGTGGGAGCTCCCCTCAGGCAGGGAGCGGGCCACACGGGGCTTAGAGGGTTCACCTCCTATACTGTGATCCCCCGGAAAGGGCCTACACAGGGCTGGTCCCAGAGCGTTTTTGGCTTATGGAACTGGGGCCCGATGTCCTTCATCCCCTGTGGGCGCTGCAGACACGGGAGCCAGCCTGCTGTGCCCGAGATGGGGCCGGCAGAGCTTGGAGCTGGCCTGTAGCCTTAGGCACTGGCCCTACCCTACTCCACGGTCCTGGACGATTATGTCTTTCACCTTGGTGCCCGGCTCCCTGGGAGAGCAGGTGGCATCCTGCCCGTGTTTTCAGTGACTTGTCCCAGATGCCGTGCAAACCTGGGCAGAACGGGGACAGACCTCCCGCCTTTGATCCTGCCCCAGGCAGCACTCATCTCCCTTCAAGGTCAGCTTCTCCAGCCCTCCTCCCCTAACCACATCCTAAACTTTTTAATGGCATCAGGATGGGGAAAGCCAAGCTGAGCTTTTCTGTGGCTGGGCTGCAGGGCAGGTGGGGGGTGGGGCAGCCTCCTAATGCTCCTGACGTCGCCCAGTATCGACCCGGGGTGGGGGGGGACGCGCAGGGGCCCATCTTGCCCGCGCCTGTCTGCCGTGCTGTGGCCGGAGCAGGGCTTCTCCATGGGGAGCTGGCTCTGCTCTTTCCAGGGTAAGCCTCCCACATCTTTCTCCGCCTGGGTCCCCTCCTGGGTCCCCACCTGAGTCTGTGGGTGGGGGCTCTGTCCTCCTGGTTCGGGAGTAGGGGGAACCGAAGGGGACTTCTGAGTTCAATTTGGCTCAGGAAGGAACAGTGAACAACCCTTGGGACAGGGCACAACCTTGGAGTGGGCGGATAGAGGGTTCCTTCTTTGGGGAGGGATGGCTGAAGGCAGTGTAGCAGGTGGATGCCGGGCCTGTGTGGCCACAGAGGGTGGGCCAGGGGAGGGGGGTGGACTCAGTCCTCCCTGGAGGCCATATTAGCTGGTTCTGTCAGAAGGACTGACTGGGGAGCGGACTGGACTGGGAGGTTCGCGGTGGGAAAGCCGGCACCCTTGAGGAATGCGATGGGGACCCTGTCCCTTCCTTCGTAACCTCTGCCTTAAGCATCTGCTGGGGACAGGAGAGGGCTTAGAGCAGAAGGCTGCTTTGGGGTTTGTGCGGCATTTATGTCATGTTGCTTTGGGGCCCCCGGGGAGGGGAGGTCAGTGTTGTGGCCAGTCTGCATTTCGGCCTGGTCCCAGGCTCCGAGGATGGAGAGGGGAGTCGGTGTGGGACTCAGATGTATACCCTAGCAGACTGGGAGGCAGCCTGTGCAAACCAAGGGAAAACAGAGTCCTGTAGAGTGGCTGTGCCAGTGAAGAATGTTGGAGCTGCTGTGATGGACAGGCAGGGTATCCTTAGGTGACACAGAGAGGAAAATGCCAGGGTGACCGTTCTGTCTGGGACAGCCCTAGTTTATGTCTGTGGTCATGGCACGACGCTATAGTAATAACACCTCCTTTCTCTTCAGGGTGTCTGGTTTTGGATGACGAATCATATCGTCACCTCCTTTAAGCAGTCATGGTGCTCATTAGCACGTTAAAGGCTCTGACAAGTCCTGCAGCAAAGTAACCTCAACTTTATTTAAGCTACAATTTCTCAATCTTCTTTGAATTTGGAGGTTCAGTGTTTATGTTCATAATATCTGTTATCCCTTTGTGGAACTATGGTCTGTAGAACATTTAGGGAATGCTTGCTTCCTTGGGGGACTGGGTCTTACATAGGCATGCTTTTTTCCCTCTGGCCTTCAGGGACAGAGGGCAGACTTCATTACACCCTTCAGTTCATGACATACCGTGTCTGTGAGGCCCTGCAAGGCCCCTCTTGTGTTTTTGTAAAGTTGGTATCTTTTTATCGCGTTTTCTCTTCCCACCACCCACATCTAGGCATCCACGTCTATGTTAGGACACTCTTTCTTTTTTTAAACAAATTTGTTTTTAATGTTTATTTGTTTTTGAGAGAGCCAGAGAGAGAGAGAGCATGCGTGGGGAAGAAGCAGAGAGAGAGGGAGACATAGAACCTGAAGCAGGCTCCAGGCTCTGAGCTGTCAGCACAGAGCCCGACGACAAGGGGCTTGAACCCACAGACCGCGAGGTCATGACCTGAGCCGAAGTTGGACGTGTCATCGACTGAGCCACCCAGGCGCCCCTTGAGCCCTCCTTTCTGCCCAAGTATCGTATCAGAAACACCTTTCTGTATAACCTGGGAGAAGTATTTTTAAAGTTGCTCAAGAATCTGAAAGACTTGGGGCGTGCTGACAGCTCGGAGCCTGGAACCTGCTTCAGATTCTGTGTCTCCCTCTCTCCCTGCCCCTCCCCCACGTATGCTCTGTCTCTCTCTCTCTCTCTCTCTCTCTCTCTCTCTCTCTCCCTCTCTCTCTCTCTCTCAAAAATAAACAAACATTACAAAATTTTTTTAAAAAAAAGAATCTGAAAGACTTGACCATAATTTATATAACTGCTTCCGTATTTGGGGGCACTTAGATTCAGGGTCTTGTTGCTGTTGTTGTTTTAAGATTTTTTTTTTATGTTTAAGTCATCTCTACACCCAGCACGGGGCTTGAACTCACAACCTTGAGGTCAAAGAGTCGCATGCTCCACCAGCTGAGCCAGCCAGGTGCCCCCAGGGATTTCTGTTGTTGTCTCTCTTGTGAATGACAAGTCAGTATGTCCGTTTCTTCGTTTAAATTATTTCTTTGGGAAATGGACCAAAGATGACACTCCCTACTTAATTTTTTCTTATTGAAAATATTGTATTTCACTTTTAAAACATTTTATTAACCAAATTAACACACGCTCATTATACCCGTCCAAGGTTAAACTAGAAAGTATTCCCTGTCTAGAGTTGAAATGACCAGGGTCGGGGGTGATGACGCGAGTGGGTTTGTGTTTAGCGGGGGTCCCGGATGGCTTTGGAGAGGGGTGAAGCAGGGCAGGGGGTGCTGGAGGCTGAGAGAGACCCTTCTGGAGGTTTCTGCGGCAAGCTGTGTGGAATCTTGCAGGCCTGATCTCAGGAGGGCCCTCTGAGACCCTAGAGGGAGGTGTGGATTTCAGAGTTATTTCTTCTGTGGAATTGCGAGATCTGATGAATAATTGGATGGAGGGTAACAGTAGGGGAAAGAGCAAGGAAGATTTGTGGTCTAAGTGGGTGTTGGGGATGCACTCCAGAGATGAGGGGTACAGAGGAGGCACACTTG
The DNA here is from genome assembly GCF_007474595.2 of Lynx canadensis. Taxonomy (NCBI): domain Eukaryota; kingdom Metazoa; phylum Chordata; class Mammalia; order Carnivora; family Felidae; genus Lynx; species Lynx canadensis. The sequence continues at coordinate 30,656,148 of NC_044318.1, read as the reverse complement.
GAGAGGGGATCACTGTGGTTCAGAACGTCAAGTGTGAGAGAACGTCAAGTGTGAGAGAACGTCAAGTGTGAGAGATCCCAGGGGACGTCGAGGGGATGCTGCTGGAAGGGGCAGGTCTAGAAGGGACAACTGCTGGAAGGGGCAGGTCTGGCAGTAGGGAAGGGATCTGGACTGGAGAGAGAAATTGGGGCCCTACTTCTACTGTATCTTCCTGTGTCATTTGGATCTTTTACGAGGAGAACGTATTCACGTCTTTCAGGAAGGCAGGGGTGTGGCAGCGTGTAAGTAGCTAAAGGCGTAGGCGTGGGTTAGATCGTAGGGGGCACCGTGTAGATCAGGGCTCCCCAGGTCCTGACCTCCTGCAGCTCGCCCCTCCCCTCCTACTCCCTGCACTGGAGACGGGTCAGAGACTTGGTGCTTGTGTGCCTTCTGTCCTGCCTGTCATTCAGGGCGTCTGTAGAGAATTTTGGTGGGTTTTGAGGCTGGCCACCTGTCCAGGGTGTGGGCTGGCACCGGCCCATATCGGCTCACAAGAACCCATGGTGAAATTGTCAGGAATTTTACGAGCCAGATGTTAAAGGCAGCCTTTCCCTAAAAAATTAGATTGTGTGACCTTACAATTTAATAAATTCTATTAAGAACATGGGTCATAAATACTCAAAGCTCATGACTTCTGCTAGTGCTTTTAGTAGTGTTTATACCACCATTTTATTACTGGTGAAATATTTCTGTTTTACTACAGGTAGGATTTTATAGTATCTGTGTTTTTAAGGTTATTGCTCTGTGGTAGAAACACCATATGATCTCTTTCGACATCCGTGTTCAGTGACATCATGCTGGTAGCTTGAAATTGACCATGGTGGGAGAATTTACGTTATGGAAATCGGCAAACTCTACAAATCAGGATTATTGTTCTCCTGGAGAGCTAATTATTTTTGTTCAAAAAAAAATATTTTTTTAATGTTTATTTATTTTTGAGAGAGAAAGACAGTGATAGAGCGTGAGCAGGAGAGGGGCAGAGGCACAGGGAGACCCAGAATCCAAAGCAGGCTCCAGGCTCTGAGCCGACAGCACAGAGGAAGCTGTCATTTTGCGGGCTGGGGGGTGTTCGTGGCGCACATGGGGAGCCAGTGACCGGAGGAGAGGCGAGCGATGGTGGGGAGGCGGGTCCCTGGGGAGACCGAAGGGGGACGGGAGTTTGCCTCTAGAGGGAGAAGAGCGTTCCAAGCTAGAACAGTGAACCTTCCCTCCCCAGCCCCAGGCCCCCACGGATCTAGTTCCTTCTAGTCAGGGAGGTGGCCAGCTGAGTTGTGGCTGCGGTTCTCTTGTTATCTGGACCTCACCCCGGTGTGAGCCCCCATTTGGCCGTGCCTGTAGCCCCAAGCATCTGACCCTGGGTGCTCAGAGAACTGGGTCCCTGGGAGCTGGGGTTTGGAAGGCCTGTCCCCTCTTCCTGAGGCAGGGTGGGACCCAAGTCCCCGCCGGGGGAGGGGCGGGTGCGTCCTCCCACCTCCGCTGCAACAGGCCGCCAGCTGCCGCCACCCCACCCCACGCCCCTTAGCCCTTTTTTCAAAGTCCTGCTTTGAACTTGAAACCAGCAGTAGATTCCCTCGTGCCTGGAGTCTGGGGAAAGGACCAAGTGCTCAAATGAGGTTTAAGTCTGTTGCCGCCTTTCGCTTTTGTGGGGGCTTGCCGGGCCAGGCTGCTCTCTGCAGAGGCTCCGAGGGCGGGGGGCGGGGCAGGCCCTGCCGTCAGGGAGCTTCTGGAACCTGCCTCAGAGCCCGGTGGGTGTGACAGTGGGTGTGAGGGGAGAGCCGGCCAGGTCTGACAGCCCTGGGAGAACAGGGAGGGATGCACAGACTGTCAGGTCCTGGCCGCTCTGCCCTCGCCCTTTGCCGTCCTGTGGGGAAACAGGTGCAGGTCCAGGAAGGGGCTTGGCCAGGCCTGGCTCCCTGGATGGAAGGGGACTCTATCCCTGTTTTCCATGCCTCCCCAAGCCCTGGTCTCTGGAAGCTTCCTGGTGTGAGGGGGGAATTTGATGAGGGTTTGTCCCATGAGGCTGGGGCCGCCAAGGGCACCGAAGAGGAAAAATGAAGCAAAACCCCCGCGCGCCGTCGCCAGGGGCTTGGGACCTGGATTTTAGCAGCTGTTAGAACAACTGGTCTCTGGGCCTATGACCTTAGAAGGGGCGGGTGGGGAAGAAAGATTACCTGAGGGTCTGCCTGACTCGGGACAGCTGGGGAGGACAGCTGTGTGGGCAGCTTCTGACCGAGAAGAGCCACACTGGGTTCCCCTTGACCTGGGACCCTCCTCTGTGCTCTGAGCAAAGAGGCCGTGTAGGCACAGGTGCTCACCTGCGTCACAGCTGCCCAGGCCAGTTAGCAGACATCATGGAGCCGCTGGGCACAGGCACGTGTTCTAGAAACAGATACCGGAAGGGCAGGTGCCACACATGCGAGCCTTGTGGGAGAGCTGTTGAGGGGGAGGGCTCTGAGCCAGACCAGCTGGGCCTGACTCCTGCCTGGGTAACTTTGGACAAGAGCATCTGCATGATAAGAATGTAACGTAGAGGGGGGCGCCTGGATGGCTCAGTCGTTAAAAAAAAAAATTTCTTTTTTTACATTTATTTATTTTTGAGAAACAGAGTGAGACAAAGCGTGAGCAGGGGAGGGGCAGAGAGAGAAGGAGACACAGAATCCGAAGCAGGCTCCAGGCTCCGAGCTGTCAGCCCAGAGCCCAATGTGGGGCTCGAACCCACAAACCGTGAGATCATGACCTGAGCCGAAGGCGGACGCTCAACCGACTGAGCCACCCAGGCGCCCCTTCAGTCGTTTAAACGTCCAACTCTTGGTTTCAGCTCAGGTCACAATCTCGTGGTTCCATGACTTTGAGTCCCACGTCGGGCCCTGTGCTGGTAGTGCAGAGCCTGCTTGGGATTCCCTCTTTCCCTTTCTCTCTGCCCCTCCCTGACTCATGCTGTCTCTGTCTCAAAATAAATAAATAATCTTTAAAAAAATCTAAAAGAATGTAACGTGGAGAAAGTATCCAGCCCGTTGATCCAGACCGGTAGCTGCCCGACTCTTCTCGTTGATGGACCACAGCACCTTGGGCATGGTTATGATGGGGGCCGGGGCTGGGCCATACTCCAGTATGTGGCTTCCTCCGGCTGCTTTTCGGAGTGGCTTTTCGTAAGGAAGGTGCCCGCCTGATCTGGTGAGTGGGAGAACCACTGTGGGGTTCCCAAGGTCAACAGAACCTGCCTGGGAGCCCTTCTTCTGCCTCCTGGGACCCTTTGTGGTTCTTAAATGTTTAAAAATACTTTTTAAAGTTCATTTATTTATTTTGAGAGAGAGCACGTGAGCAGGGGAGGGGCAGAGAGAGAAGGGGAGAGAGAGAATCCCAAGCAGGCTCCACACTGTCAGCACAGAGCCCGACGCGGGGCTCGAACCCACGAACCATGAGATCATGACCTGAGCTGAAACCGAGAGTCAAGACACTCAATGGACAGGGTCACCCAAGTGTCCCTTAATTTTTTTTTTTTTTTTTAATTCTTTAGTCTTCGTATAAATCATTGTTATCAAAATAACATCACAGTCAGCCCTCACTGTGCCCTTGCTTGGGCCAGGCACCGAGAACAGCCCCAGAAACCAAGGTGCAGATGAGGAGGAGACCCAGGTGGGGCTAGGCCTCTGCCTCATGGCATCTCAGTGGTGGAAGAGAGCCTGGGGGGGTCCCCCTTCCAGGGTCCCGCCTAGGGGTCTTCTCTTAACAGGAAGCAAAGGGGACGTCTCTACATGGGATGGAGTAAAAGACAAGATTGTTCCCTGCTTATAAGGAACTGTAGGGTTTGGCCAGATTCTGGAAAACGGGTTCATTCAAGGGAGTCCAAGATTTGGGGTGATTGTAGTTTGAGGCTTGGCTTGGCAGGTGCTTAGTGGTCTATTTTTGGTTTAATACACGTGTGTACCCTACACCAAGAGCCAGAGGCCTCTAGCCAGGCAACCTAGGTAAAAGTGCCTGATCTCTCTGAGCCTCAGTTTTCCTCATCTGTAAAGGGGGGATAACAAAATGACTTCACAAGATTAACCGTGAAGGTCAGACGGGCTACTGTATGTCAGGCCCTCAGCACAGAGCATTAGTTAGTGGGTTGATCACCGTGGTTGTTAGTCAAGTTCAGCAACGGAGCCCGTTGATCTCCCAAGAGCCCAGTCCACAGTTGAGAGGTCCCCTTTGTCAGGACCCCCCCATCCCGGCTGTCCAGGCCTCGGGTGCCACGTGCTTCCCCATTCCCGCCACCAGTGCCCCAGAGAGAGAACCACATGCTTGGTCTTGACTTCGGGCTGGGCCTTCGACTTACGTGGCTTCCCCAGCACCTAGAAGCTCTGGCTTCCAGTCCTGAGCTCCTTGCCAGGCCTGGGCCCAGGGTCTCTTGGCCGTGGCTGAAAGGAAGATGCTGGTGGGAGCTGCTTCCCTGTAGCCCCTCACTGGCTGCCCCTGGAAAGGACTAGAAACATACGCATCACTGTTTCACAAACGCATCAGCCTCTGGAGCAGAGAAAGGTGGGTCCTTCTCTGCCTGATGCTGAGTCTCGCAGGAAGTGGGGGGCAGCCTCCAGACCTCGTGGTGCAAATGGGGAAGTTTCCTGAGCCCCGTAGCACAGGAGGCCCTGCGTGGGGCCCAGATACACATAAGGCATGTGACCTTGAACAAGTGAGTGACCTTGAACAAGTTGCTTCTCTTGCCTTCCACGTCCTCGTCTATAGCATGTCAGGGCCCGGGCCCAGGGGGCAGGCCCCTTCCCTGGGTTTGAGTCCCATTTCTGCTGTGTGACTCTGGGCAAGGCCCTGGCCTCTCTGAGCCTCAGGGTCATTCTTCTTCTAAAGAGGGGCTGGGTCAGGGCAGAGAGAGCCCAGAGGTCAGCCCCAGGATGTTGGAAGTGAAGGACTTGTCTCCCATGCACCTCCCCCTCCCCCCTTTTCCTGGTCTATGCAGTCCTGATGCTTTGGGCTGCAGCTCAGGGAGGGGAGACTCAGCAGCAGAGCAAGAGGCTTTTCTGGCTCCTTCCTTGCCCCAAGGTGTCTGTGGCTGTCCCCAGCTGTCAAGGAATGGGTTGGAGCCGTTTGTATTGGGCCCCGAGCTGGCTGGGGTGCAGGGTGGGGGACACAGAGACCACTTCCCCTTGGTGGCAGGCCATGAGTGGTCTCAGGTTAACAGCCAGGAGCCTGAGCCCGCTGGGAGGGGGAGGTGGCAGTTTGTAACCCTCGAGAATGGGTTCATTCCTGGCCCTCGATCCTGAGTGACCCTGAGCTGTGAAAGGTGAGGCTCTGAGGAGGTGCTTTCCTGAGTTTGCCCTTTTTTTTTTTTTTTTAAGTTTCCTTATTTATTTTTGAGAGAGACTTAGCGCGCGCAAGCGGGGGAGGGGCAGAGAGAAGGAGAGAGGGAGGAATCCCAAGCAGGCTCCGCTTGGTCGGTGCACCAGCCCGACTCGGAGCTCGAACTCACAGAGCCGTGAGAGCAAGACCTGAGCTGCAGTCGAGTCGGACGCTTAACCGACTGGGCCACCCAGATGCCCCCTGAGCTTTTTTTTAATCCTTGAACCTTCCGGAAGGATTGGGAGATAGGGAGAGACCTCGGGGACGCCCAAGGCCGCGCTGCCCCCCCCCCCCCCCCCGCCGTGCGTGCCTCAGTTTCCCCATCCGTCAGCCGGCACGGGGGGGTGCACCCCAGAGCCCTGACCGCTGCCTCTCTCCCGCCCCGCAGGCTCCCCCCTGCACAAGCAGGCCTCGGGCCCGTCCGCCGCCACCGCCGCCCCCCCCGCCGCCGAGAAGCCGGGCCCCAAGGCGGCCGAGGTGGGCGATGACTTCCTGGGGGACTTCGCGGTGGGCGAGCGGGTGTGGGTGAACGGCGTGAAGCCGGGCGTGGTGCAGTACCTGGGCGAGACGCAGTTCGCGCCGGGCCAGTGGGCCGGCGTGGTGCTGGACGACCCGGTGGGCAAGAATGACGGCGCGGTGGGCGGCGTGCGCTACTTTGAGTGCCCGGCCCTGCAGGGCATCTTCACGCGGCCCTCCAAGCTGACCCGGCAGCCCACGGCCGAGGGCTCGGGCAGCGACGCCCACTCGGTGGAGTCGCTGACCGCCCAGAACCTGTCGCTGCACTCGGGCACGGCCACGCCGCCGCTCAGCAGCCGGGTCATCCCGCTGCGGGAGAGCGTCCTCAACAGCTCGGTCAAGACGGGCAACGAGTCGGGCTCCAACCTCTCGGACAGCGGCTCCGTGAAGCGGGGCGACAAGGACCTGCGCCTGGGAGACCGCGTGCTGGTGAGTGCTGCCTCCACCGCCCCGCCTTCAGGGGCAAGCTGGACCCCGGGGGCTGGGCGGGGAGGGGACTCGGGGGGGGGGGGGGTCCGGGCTGGGACGCCCAGTCCTCATCGGAACCACACGGAGTGACCGGGGATGCCGGTCCAATGGGCTCTGGAGACTGTCGCCGTGTGACCCTGGGCGAGCGCCTTAACCTCTCTGGACCTCAGTCTTCCCATTTGTAAAATGGGTTGGGATGCACGAATATGCGTAATGCCTCTAGACGGTGCCAGAAACTTAGGAGGTGCCCCATACATGTTAGCTCTTGTTGGTTTTATCCACGGATCCCGCCCGATGGTATTTCCCAATGGTGTTATCCGTTGACCAGCATGGATGCCCCAGGCCTATACTATTTCCTATGCCCCGGGAAAAGGCCGAGGACCGCAGGGTCGGGTGGTTCAGACACCTAATAGGCTGTAACGCAACGATCACTATTGGTGTCGGGGACAGAGTTGGGTCACTCTTTGGAGCCAAAAGGACCATCAGCCAAGTCTTCCTGCCGGGGGCCCCTCTTCTCTGCCGGTCCCTGTCACTGGGGCCACATTGGAAGGGGCAGTGGCCCCCAAGTCCTTTAGAGTCTGGATTCATCATCTGGATTCATTCATCAAGTCCAAATGAAGCAGTGTTTCCCTGGCACCTGCTGTGGGCCAGGGCTGGGCTGGGGGGGGGGGGTGCCAAGGTCATGGCAGGACAGGGTCATGTTCCTCCTGTACCAAGCCCAGGGTTAGGGTGGCCGAGGTGACCCCAGAGCTGACCCTGCCCCCCCCCCCAAGAACCACAGTGTTGGGAAGGAGAGAGTAACCCACGAGGCAGTCTCTGAAGGGCATCTGGTGGGCTTGGGTGTGAGAAGCCAGTGGGGGTAGAGTCAGCTGGTGGGGGAGACTGTGTTCATCAGTCTTCTGAGGGACTGTGGGGACCATATACCTGGAGCTCCAAGGCTGAATGGGGAAGGGTTTGGGGGGCTCCAGGGTCCCCTCGTGGGGACTGCAGGAAGGTATTGTTGCCTGGGATTCTCCCTCCCTACCCCGAGGACCTCACACAACGCCAAGGCTTCCCCTGGAGGCTTCTGGGTAGGGTATTTGGGGCAGGGGCAGGGGAAATAGAGGAAATGTTTATACCCATTGCCTTGTTGAATCCTCAAGCCCACACCGTGATGTAATTTTATCCCCACTTTGTGGATGGAGAAACTGAGAGAGAACTTTAAGAACTTACGTAGTAACTTACAAAGACTCAAACCAGCCCCCGCAGCCCGCCTTCCTGAGTCTCTCTACCCTGGTGATCTCTCTGGGGTCTGCCCACCCCAGGGGCTGGTTTCCCAGCCTGCTTCCCTGTGGACAGAACTACCCACTTCGGTGATCTGGTGGAGGGCGTGGCCAGACTTGGTCCCTGCCCTCCAGCTCACTGTCTATCAGGGGAGAGAGACAGACGTCAGTGTTTCCTGATAGATCCGGGTGAGTGCCCATCACGGAGGCTTGACCTGGTGGGGGGCATCCCCGAGGCTGGTGTTTGGGCTGAGCCGAGGGAACGGACTAGAGAAACAAAAGAGTAGCCGGGCTGAGCTATTGTTAGCAATAGTGCTGGGCAGCATTGTGCCTATGAGGCTGGTGTAGGCTTGACCCTGAAGGAGTGGAGGGGGTTTGCTCTATTTGCAGAGGGACCATGGCACGGGCAGATCCATCTTTAAGCACATCCCGCTTGCTGCTTGACGAGGAAAGGATGGGAGGGGGCAAGAGTGGAGCAGGGGAGAGGCAGAGGGCTGCGGTGGCAGCTCCGGGGACAGGGGGCTAGACTCTCGGGGCACTTGTGACTTCCTAGTCAGGGTCCTTGTGGTGGGGCTGTTGCTCTGCTGTTGCTGCCACGGCTCCCCGGGAAGCCGTCCCCACCTGGCTGATGGGACCCAGGCAAGCTGGCATACAGTCTCACTGAGCGGTCTTGGGGGTGCCCGGGGGCCAAGGGCACCTGCTGGCCGTTGACCACTATAGGGAGATCAGGTACAGGTTGGTGCCCTTGCTGCTACTTCCCGCCTTTGTGATGCTGGGCAAGTCACTTAACTGAGCCTCGCCCTCTTCCATTTCATTCATTCATTCATTCATTCATTCATTCATTCATTCATTCATCGTCTGTCCATTCAGCAAAATGGGCGTAGAAGCACCCTTGGGCTGCTTTCGTTGAGAACATTAAGAAAGCTGGTGGACGTGAAGTGTTCACAGTTACACGGGGCCTGGTGAGTCCCGTGAGTGCCGTGGGTGTGGTCTGAGACCTCTTTGGGGTGGGAAGTGGAGGCTCAGGGGGTTATGGGCCAGCACTGGTTGGTTCTCAGGTTGCAGGAGCGGGGAGGTTGATCCCCAGTTTGATCCTGTCTGGAACTCCCTTTGCTTCCCTTTTAGGGAGTGGGCAGGGGGGCATACAAGCCTGCACAGGGTGGGCACTGCTCTAGAAGTCTCTGCCAGGCCCTAGCCCATCAGCAGGGCTGGTGGCAACCAAAGCAGATGGGCCTTGCTGACTTCCTACCGCGGTCTTGGGGGCGTCCCTCACGCTGGGGGCTGTGCCCAACACTTTCTGTACCTACTCTTTTTGGGTCCGGCCCACTGCCTTAGAAGCTGGGAGTTACCCTCCCATTTCATAGATGAGGAAACTGAGCTCAGCCCTGGAAACAGCCGGTCTGGAGTCACGCAGCCAGGAGGTAATAGCCATTCACTCATTCATTCATTCATTCATTCATTCATTCATTTATTGATGTTTATTTATTTCTGAGAGAGAAAGAGAGAGGGAGGGAGAGCGTGTGAATGCGCACGCGGGGGAGGGGCAGAGAAAGAGGGAGACGCCGAATCCGAAGCAGGCTCCAGGCTCTGAGCCGTCAGCACAGCTGAACTCCCCAACAGCGAGATCACAACCTGAGCCGAAGTCGGACGCTCATCCGGCTGAGCCACCCATGCCTCTATTTATACTTACCAACTGAGACTGCGCTAGAAACAGGATATCCGTGGAGTCTGGGTGGGGGGGAGGAATTTACACCCGGGGTTTGCTTCTACCGAAAGGATGGAGCCCCACGTGTCCCCCGTCCCACCGGAGTGTGCAGCTTCTCCAGGGTCGGTCCTGCAGCCTGGTCCACTGCTCACGGCCAGGACCCAGCTGGCTCAGCCGACCCCAGGACTCGCTTCTCCCTGTGCCTGCTGTGGACACCTGCTACGTCACCTTCCTGTCCCTACTCCACGCTTTAAAAAATTACATGCTGGATGTGGGTGACTGTGGAGGCTGGAACTTACTTGAGGACAGGAGACGATATCAAAAAAATATAACTGTTGGGGCGCCTGGGTGGCGCAGTCGGTTGAGCGTCCGACTTCAGCCAGGTCACGATCTCGCGGTCTGTGAGTTCGAGCCCCGCGTCAGGCTCTGGGCTGATGGCTCGGAGCCTGGAGCCTGTTTCCGATTCTGTGTCTCCCTCTCTCTCTGCCCCTCCCCCGTTCATGCTCTGTCTCTCTCTGTCCCAAAAATAAATAAACGTTGAAAAAAAAAAATTAAAAAAAAAAAATATAACTGCTTTTGCGGATTTTCTAAATCACGTGATCCTATAAATGCATTATCAGGGCCCTTCCCAGGGCCTTGGAGGAGGCCGGTGCAGAAGCTGTATTAGCTTCACCAGCTGTTAAACCTGCTTCTGAACTGGGTCAAAGGCATGAGCAGTATTATTTATGGTCTTTAAGTCACGTTGCTCTTCAGAGGTACCTATGGATCCTGGTGTCACTGGGGCCTCAACGCTACCCCCTGAGGTGCAGGTAGCAGCTAAAGAATCACGGGCAGTTTATTTACGCTCTCTGTGCCTCAGTCCCTTCACCTGTAAGATGAGAGAATAGTTCACCTGCCGGGTGTGCAGGGCGTTTAGAAGCTGTGCTCTAAGTCAGCTCTGCGTGTCAGTTCTTACCAGCCTTAAAGTCCTTGGAGGGTGGGTGTTCCCCTCGGCCACGGGGGTCCCAGGTGCAGTGAGGGGCTCGGAGCTCAGAGAGCCTCCCTGAAGTCACAGCAGCTCATGACGGCCTGGTGTCCTTGGCCCTCCTTGGTCAACCACTTGCTCGGGCCCACGGGCTGGTTGCCCTGCCTTTGTCCTTTTCCGCCCCTCCCCTGCCCCAGCACACACACGGATAACCTTTCTGATCCATGCCTGGAATTCCTCCAACGATGAGCCACGCTTTTCTGATCGCTTCTTCCACTCCCCACCACCCTCAGCCCTCCGTCTGGGGCACCGTCTGGGGCCCCCGCCGCCAGCTCCTGCCCGCCCCTGCACAGGGGCCTCTTTTTTCCTTTCTGGGTCCCCCTTTCCAGTCTCCCCATGCGCTTGCCCCGGCTGCGCCCACCTTAAAAACAAACTGAGGGGCGCCCGGGTGGCTCATTTGGTTGAGCGTCTGACTTCGGCTCAGGTCATGATCTCGCGGTCCATGGGTTAGCCCCACGTCGGGTTCTGTGCTGACGGTTCAGAGCCTGGAGCCTGCTTCGGATTCTGTGTCTGCCTCGCTCTCTGCCCCTCCCCTGCTCGTGCTCTGTCTCTCTCTGTCAAAAATAAATAAACATTAAAAAAAAAAACCCAAAAACTGAGCCCCTGCCCCATGTCTATTCCAGCCGTGCCCACTTCTCTGACCTCCCTTCAGCTAAACCCTTGAAAGCCCCCTCTGTGCACGCGGTCTCCACCCCTGCTGTCCAGCACCCTCTGCTCCGGGGAAACTGAGGCTGCCACAGATCTGCACAGTACAAGTTAGAGCGACCGGTTCCCTGTCCTGGCTTTATGTCCCCTCCCGACAGAACTGGCCACCGTCCGTCTCCCTGCCTCCTTCTGGAAGCACTTTTTTCCTCCCTCCCTCCACCCCAGCTTTCCTCCTACCTCCTTGGCCAGCAGGGAGGTGTTCCTTGCCTCGGGTCAGGTCCAAAGTCCAGCCGTGGCTCCAGCCGTGGCTCGTCTCCCCCTGTGCAGTCTCCCTGCTGGAACCATCTGGGCCTGTCGGGACACATGGGGCGTCCCACTGCCCAGGGGTGGCCGGTGTCTTAGATCAAGTGCTTACGCAGCATCCCTGCTTAGTGTGTGTTACTTTCCCGGGGCTGCTCTAACAGCTGCCACCAACTAGTCCTTTACAGGAAGGGGGTTTTCTCTCCGTTCTGGGGGTTAGCAATCTCAAGTCAAAGGTGCTGGCAGGGCCGTTCACTCTCTGAAGGATCAAGAGAAGAACCCATTCTGTGCCTTTCTCTTCGGTTCTGGAGGCTGCTGGCATCCCGTGGCATTCCTTGGCCGGCAGCCATCTCACCCAGCCCCTCCCTGCGCCTTCACACAGTCTCTTCTCTCCGTGTGTCCGTGTCTCTCCTCTTCTTATAAGAACAGCAGTCACATCCCATTAGGGCCCATGCTAATGACTTCCCCTCACTTAATCCCATCTGAAGGACCTCAGCTTTAAATAATATAAACATAATAATATAATTAATAATAATAAGATCACATTCAGGGTGCCCGGGTGGCTCAGTCAGTTAAGCATCCGACTCTGGATTTTGGCTCAGGTCATGATCTCGTGGTTTGTGAGTTCCAGCTCCACACTGGCAGTGTGGAGCCTGCTGGGAATTCTCTCTCTTTCCCTGTCTCTCTCTCTGCCCTTCCTCCACTCACGCTTGCTAGAGAGCAAAATGCTCTCTCAAAATAAGTAACTAAAATAAATAAACTTTAAAATAAATAAGTAAGGTGGGGTGCTTGGGTGGCTCGGTGAGTTGAGTGTCTGACTTCAGCTCAGGTCATGGTCTTGAGGTCTATGAGTTCGAGTCTCACATCGGGCTCTGTGCTGACAGCTCGGAGCCTGGAGCCTACGTCCGATTCTGTGTCTCCCTCTCTCTGCACCTCCCCTCCATGCTCGCTCTCTCTCTCTCTCTCTCTCTCTCTCAAAAATAAACATTAAAACAACATTTTGAAAAATTTTGAAAATAAATAAGGTCACATTCACAGGTATGGGGAGGGGCGGGGGAGTCAGGACTTGAATGTATCTCTTTTAGGGGACACGGGTCAGCCTGTCACACATGCCCCAGACAGAACTCATCTGTTTATCCCCCACCCCGTCCCTGACCTGCTCTTCCCGTCCTCCCCGTCCTTGTGAACACTCACCTGCCTCTCCAGTGACCAGGCCAGGAACTTGGGACTCAGCCTTGTGCCCTGTTTTTCTCTCCTCCCCAACCATGCGACTCATCTGGAAGTCCCCAGTGCTGTCTCGAAAACACACCAGAATCTGTCCCCATCCTATCGCCTCCCCTGGGAGGCTCCTCTCTCTCGGATGGAGGGCCCGCCTCCTCCTTGGTCTCCCTGCCCCCACCCAGGTCCCTGCACCCCACAGGCTCCCATCTCACCTGAGATAAGGCCCACCTGCCTTCCCATGGCCCCCAGACCCTTGTCAACTGCCCGCCCACCCTCGGGCCACCCGGCGTCCCTCCCTCCCTGGCCGAGCCCTGCCGCAACTGCCTTCTGTCCTCTCCTCCAGTGTCCCGGGCTGGTCCCTGCACAGGGGACACTGTCCCCCAGAGCTTCCCACAGCTCGCACCCCGTCTGCGAGGCCTCTGCCCCATGGGCTCTCCTCGGAGATTGAGGCCTCTGATGTCACCCTGCCCAGCCCCTCCAACCACCTGGATTAACAGCAGGAGTTCACTTCCTCCTCCTCCACTGCCGGTTTTCTGCCACGGCCGAGAGCGCCTTGACCACGGGCCTTGTCCGTTTTGTCCACAACGGCTGGGCCCCTAGTGCCCACCGCAGAGCCTGGTGCCAGGAAGATGCTGAATGAACCACTCAGGGCCCCGGGGGGTGGTCCCGAGCGAGCAGGGCACCGCTGGCCCCGTGTTGGGGCTGCACAGGCTAGTTGAACCCCAGGTTCTTCTCGCTGGCGGTTGGTCAAATCAGCAGCTGTGGACACCGTCAGGAGGGCCACCGAGGGGCCGCCGGCCTCTGTCCCCTCATCTCCCGAGAGCAACTCTTCTTCCCGGCCAGCCCTTCTTCCCATCAGTACCACCCCCTCCCCCCAACACAGCATCCCGGCAGGTGCTGGTCCGGCCTTGGCCGTGAGCCCCTCGCCGTGCCCTCAGCAGCCCTGTGACGTGGGCCCGGCGTGCCCCCCCCTCACCCGCCCCTCCTCCTGATGGCAGAGCTGAGCTGGACGGCCCGGGGGCCCTGTTCTCTCGCCGTGTGGGCGCTACCCTGATCTGCGGCAGAGGCGTGCATTTGAAGTGAGTCACCAGTTTTGACTTCCTCAGAGGAAAGTCCCCGAGAAACAGATGAGCCTGGCCTGCCCACCACCATTGCTCTGGGAGACCTGGGATGCAGTTGGTGTTTGGCCCAAATAACCTGCGGGTGGCACAAAGGGGAGGCTGGGGCCTGGCACGTGGTGGGGGTGGGTGCCAGGGAGTGTTCTCTTTTATTTATTCATTTTTTTTTTTTTAAGTTTACGCATTTGGAGAGAGAGAGCAGGTGAGAGACAGAATATCCCAAGCAGGCTCCCCAGTGTCAAGCCCGATGCGGGGCTCGAACCCACAAACAGATCATGACCTGAGCCAAAATCGAGAGTCGGACGCTTAACCAGCTGAGCCACCCAGGCGCCCCTAAAGAGGGAGAATCTTGAACAGGCTCAGTGCGGAGCTCGATCCCCTGACCCTGGGATCATGCCCTGAGCCAAAATCAAGAGTCGGACGCTCAACCGACTAAGCCACCTAATCACATTTTCTATAGACCTAAAATTGCCCCCAAGAAGTCTATTAACTTTTTTAAAGTAAAGAAGGATTATAACAAAAAAAGAGAAGAGGCTGATGTCCTCCGTCTGGAGGGTGAGGCCTGCCACACCCGGGCTGGGGTCTCGGTGAGCAGACTCTCGGGGGTCGTCGGGGAGACCGGTGTCCCGAGGTTGTGCTGACCAAGGTGGGGCGGTCAGTGCCACACCCATCCCCTCTGGAAACTTTTCCATTGCCTCTGCCTTGCTCCCAGCTCGGGAAGGGTACCCACCTGGCTCCGTTGTGCTGTAGGAGGAAGAAGGGACAAGGAGAGGATTTGGGTCCGGAGGCAGCTGAGGACCAAGGGTGAGGCAGTACCCTCCCGGGCCGGGGAGGGGTGGGTAGTGCACTTGTAGCCACAGACCCCCGCCTGAGGGGAGCCTGGTAGCTGTGCCCCGCGAGGACCGAAGAAGCAAGAGAGAGAGGTCCAGCAGGCTTTTCCGCTCCCTGACTACTCTGAACCTCAGTCTCTTCATCTAGGAGTGGAGTAATGCTGCGCACCGCATAGCGCTGTGACGTTTAGAAATCGTGTCCTCGATGTGCCCGGCAGGCAGTCGGTGTGGGAGAGACGTTGGGAGTGGAGTGAGTTTTGATTAGCGAGCTGGTCCCTTTCAGGCACACGTGAGGCACACTTGGGGGTGTCAGAGGAGGTAACATTTAGGTTCCAGCAAACACGGTGGATAAGCACGTGTGTCTGCCTCCACTCTTCCCTGAACCTGCCTGAGAACGACAGGGAAGGGAGGTTTTTTTTTTTTCTTTTAATGTTTATTTAACATGTGTGTATGTATTTCATGTTTTATTTGTTTATTTTTTAATGTTTGTTTTGAGAGAGAGAGAGAGCGCGTGTGCATGCACACACAAGCGGGGGAGGGGCAGAGGGAGAAGGAGACACAGAATCCGAAGCAGGCTCCGGGCTCTGAGCCGTCAGCACAGAGCCCGAGGGAGGTGGGGCTCGAACTCACGGACCGCAAGATCACAACCTGAGCTGAAGTTGGACGCTTAACCGACTGAGCCATCCAAGTGTCCCAAGCTATGCACATTAAAAAAAATTTTTTTTTGATGTGTGTTTACTTTTGAGAAGAGACAGGGAGCAAAGGGAGGGGCAGAGAGAGAGAGAGAATGAGAATCCCAAGCAGGCCCCACACTCTCAGTGCAGAGCCGGACATGGGGCTCGATCCCGCAAACCAAGAGATCATGACTTGAGCAAAACTCAGGAGTCAGACGCTCAACCGACAGAACCGCCCATACGCCCCAATTCAAAGAAATTTCTATCCTGATGGCTGACCCCCTTTCCCCGCTGGCGTCTTCTAGAACCCTCCTCAGGGTGAGCACAAGAAGCTTTTCTGGGGAAAGTGGCCAGTCCTCTAACAAATTAGAGAAGGTCCTACAGGCATTAGATCTGAACAGAACACCATTATGTACGTGAGTATGAATGTTCAATGAACAAAAATGCTCTGGGAAAGTGAAAAAATATGACACGTATACGAAACTCCACAGAAGCATTAGAAGATCGACTTGAGGAGGCGCCTGGCTGGCTCAGTCAGTAGACCATGCAGCTCTTGATTTTGGGGTCATGAGTTCAAGCCCCACTTTGGGCATAGAGATGACTTTTTAAAAAAAAAGATAAATTAGGGGCACCTGAGTGTCTCAGTCGGTTAAGCATCTGACTTCGGCTCAGGTCATGATCTCACGGTTTGTGGGTTCAAGCCCCACATCGGGGTCTGTGCTGACATCTCGGAGCCTGGAGCCTGCTTCAGATTCTGTGTCTCCTCTCTCTGCTCCGTCCCCACTCACACTCTGTCTCTCTCTCTCTCTCTCTCTCTCTCTCATAAATAAATAAACATTAAAAAAAAAATTTTAAGAGATAAGTTTGAGGAAATCTCCCAGGAAGTAGAACCAAAAGACAGATGGAAACAGGAGAGAAAATAATACCCTCAGAGAACCTTCCAGGTGATCCAGCTTCCAAATGTAGTGGTTCCAGAAAGGAAACAGGAAGAGGAGGGTAGAAGTCAAAGAAGGAATGCGAGAAAATTCCCCGGGATTGACAGGGGTTTCTTGGTTGAGAGGGCCCACGGGAGCCCAGGCAAGGGACGAGGCCCACACCCAACGCACCTCACCATGTGCCTGCACAGCCCTGAGACAGAGCAAACTCTGCCCGTTTCTGGAGTGGGCAGACAGGCTCGCCCGAAGGATTGGGACTCGGGTCGGCTTGGAACTTGTCAACAGCCACCCTGGAAACAGAGAGAGGGAGCTTCGAAAGCCTGGAGGAAGAGACCCAGCCCGACTCCTTCAGCCGTGAGGGAAGCAAGAGAATTGGAGGCAGGCGTTCACACAACGACCTGTATGTGGATGTGCACAGCACCTTGATTCACGGTGGTTTACTGGAACCACTGGAAACGACCCACGTGTCTTAAGAGCCGACGAACGGACGGACAAAATGGGACGGAACCCGTATGCTGGAATTCATAAAAAGGAAGGAAGTGCTTCCACGGATAGACGTGGGTGGACCTTGAAAACATGATGCCAAATGAAGGAAAACTAGACACAGAAGGTCACATGCTGATAATTCCACTTCTGGGAAATGGCCAGAATAAGGCAATCTGTAGAAAAGAGTGGTTGCCAGGAGCTGGGGGTGGGGGTCTGCTTCTGGGCGCAGGGTTTCTTGGGGGGGGTGATGAAAATGTCCCGGGACCAGAAACATGATGGTTGCGAATGTACTAAAAAGCCCCAGGGCTCTACACTTTATAGTGGTCAAAGGGGTGAATTTTATGCTATGGGAATTTTACCTCAATTAGCGAAAGGGAGGCTAGAGTAAAAATTATTGTCGATTATGCAAAGGCTCCAATAGGTTATTTCTTCATGTGCTTTTTTTTTTTTTTTAATATTTATTTATTTTTGAGACAGACAGAGACAGAACATGAACGGGGGAGGAGCAGAGAGAGAGAGGGAGACACAGAATCGGAAACAGGCTCCAGGCTCTGAGCTGTCAGCCCAGAGCCCAACGCGGGGCTCGAACTCACGGACCGCGAGATCATGACCTGAGCCGAAGTCGGATGCTTAACCGACCGAGCCACCCAGGCGCCCCAAAAAATGTTTTTTTTTTGTTTTTTTGTTTTTTGGTTTTTTTTTCAACGTTTATTTATTTTTGGGACAGAGAGAGACAGAGCATGAACGGGGGAGGGGCAGAGAGAGAGGGAGACACAGAATCGGAAACAGGCTCCAGGCTCTGAGCTGTCAGCCCAGAGCCCAACGCGGGGCTCGAACTCACAAACCGTGAGATCATGATCTGAGCCGAAGTCAGATGCTTAACCGACTGAGCCGCCCAGGCACCCCATCCCCAAAACTTAACTTCTAATAGCATACTGTTGACCGGAAGCCTTACCAATAACATGAGCAGTCAATTAACACGTATTTTGTATGTTACATGCATTACGTATCGTATTCTCACACTCAAATAAGGTAGAGGAAAAATGTTATTAAGAAAGTCATAAGGAAAATACATTTTTACAGTACTGTACCGTTTTTATATAAAAAAAAGAAAATCCTCATGTCAGTGGACCCACACAGTTCAAACCCATAATGTATATAACTTTAATTGTTAAAAATTTAAACTTTTTGAGAGTAATGTTTTTAAAATATTTATTTATTTTGGGGTGGGGAAGGAGACAGAGAATCCCAAGCAGTCTCCTCACTGTCAGTGCACAGCCCTATGCAGGCCTCGAAATCGTGAACTGTGAGATCATGACCTGAGCGGAAATCGGGAGCCAGATGCTTAACTGACTGAGCCCCCCAGGTGTCCCTAGAGTAATAGTCATACTTACTGGCCTGTTCTGTGAGTTTGTTTTTTAAAAAAAAAATTTTTTTTAATGTTTCTTTATCTTTTGAGAGAGACAGAGACGGAATGCAAGTGGGTTAGGGGCAGAGAGAGAGGGAGACACAGAATCGGAAGCAGGTTCCAGGCTCCGAGGTGTCAGCCCAGAGCCCGACGCGGGGCTCTAACCCACAAGCTGCAAGATCATGACCTGAGCCGAAGTCGGACGCCCAACCGACTGAGCCACACAGCAGCCAACCATCATGTAACCATTTTTTAAGGATAACGTTTATCGAGACGTTACGTATTGATAATGGTATTGCCAGACAGTGCACATTCAGTGCTTAATCCTCAGGAAGGGGGGAAAATAAATAAATAAATAAATAAATAAATAAATAAATAAATAACTTTTTAGAGGCGAAGATGCTGAAGCTCAGAGAGGTTAGGCAACTTGCCCGAGCTCACACAGCGTGTAAGTGGCAGCATTTCAGTGCACATCTGTCTGTCTCCAGAGCCCTTGCACGGGACGGCCCTGGGAAGCTCTGGTTTTACCCGTATCCCTCGCTGCTGTCCTCGGGCCTCTCCTCCTCCTCACCCCCTCTTCCTTCTCCCCTGCACACTGGAAGGGAGAGGGGAGATGAGCCTGGCCATCCCTGCCTGTGCCCGCTGCGTCCTCTGGACCTGAGTGTCTCTGTGCGCCAACAGGTCGGCGGGACGAAGACGGGTGTGGTGCGGTACGTGGGGGAGACAGACTTTGCCAAGGGCGAGTGGTGCGGTGTGGAGCTGGACGAGCCCCTCGGGAAGAACGATGGGGCGGTGGCGGGCACCAGGTATGGCGGGCTTCCCCCGGGGAGTCTGGGAGGGGGCTGCTCTTCCGGGGGTGGGTGGGTGCAAGGGCTGGGGCATCGGAGGAGGTCAGCATTGAGGGTAGCTGGGTAGCTGTGCCACTCACCACGGTATAGATGCTGCCAGCTTCCTTCTGCCTGAGGCAGGCGCTGGGAAAAGCACCCCCATTTTACAGGTGAGAGAACAGAGGCCAGAGAGGTCATTGCTCAAGGTCGCACAGAGTCACGGGCAAGTGCTAAGTGGGTCATTGGTTCTGTGTTCCCTCTTCCATGCCACACGTGGGGTAGGAGCCCTAGAAAAGAGGAGGCGGTTCCTGCCTTCCGGGAGTTCCCCTGGGTGATACAGGAAATAATCCGATACTGGCCCGTGTCCAGCAGCTATGAGTGGGGTCACCACCGGGCTCCAGGTCCCTTGCTGTCCCTGATTAGAGGTGACTGCCTGTTCTGCTGGGTCAAGAGGGTCTAAGGCTGGGGCTGGGGGTGTGATGTTCTGGGTGAGCAGTGTGTGGCAGGGGCGTGGGGCTAAGGCCCAGTGGCCCAAGAGCCTGTGTTGGCTGTCCCGAGGCTAGATTGTGTGGCCCAGGGGAGGCTGTGGCAGCTCTGAAAAGGAGTGGCCAGGGTTGTGCAGGCCAAACTGCCAGGGGAGGAACCACACTTGAACCAGGTCTTGAAGGAAAGTAGGGTTTTGTTTTTGGAACGGGCTTGAGGAAGATCTGCTCTATCAGGGCGGGGGTGGGGGGGGGAGGACAGTCCCAGCAAAGACCTGCATACAGGAAGAGGCGGGATGGGGTGGCAGTTTCGAGGAGAGTCAGAAACTGGACAGCACCAGCTCCCTGGTCCCATGTGGAATCTGTGCCCAGGAAGGTTCTGGGAGAAAATAATCCAGAGTTTCCGGGACAACACTTGGCCTTCCTGTTCTCAAGATGGATGTTTCCACTCACTCTTGCCCTCAGAATTCAGGGCCAGGTTGGAAGCCTCAGCCGCCACTTCCAAGGCATCTCCTTCAGGCTTTTGTTGCTCTGTGCTGGGAGTATTGTGCACAGAGGGCCAGTGGCGTTCCTTGGGGCTGGGGTAGCCCAGGGGCAGTCATGAGAGTGGGGCTGTAGATATGGCTGGGGGGGGGGCACTGAATGGTATGAGGGAGCCAAACCCAGAAGACTGGGGGGTCCTGTCCTGGCTTTGCCACTTAACCAGCTGGGTGACTTCAGGCAAGTTACTTAACCTCTCTGAGCCTGAATCTCCCCATCTGTGAAATGTGGATACCAGTAGAGTGGTTGGGGGATTGAAAATAGCACTCATGTAAAGGGACTGGCACAGAGCGGGTGCTCAATAATTCCCCTCCCCTCCAAAATATGCCCACTGGCTACTTATGGCTGCAGAGAATCTCAGAGTGTACTCACTGTTATTCCATTTCTGGGAGTCCCATCCATTGGTCGTGGGGTGAGGGTGCTGGGACCCCCAAGGCCAAACCTCTCTGCTCAGGTAGGCTAGGGGTGGCTCCAGGCTGTGGGACCATGACGGCAGCGTGTGTCTGTCCTGCCTCCCCAGGTACTTCCAATGCCCGCCCAAGTTTGGCCTCTTCGCCCCCATCCACAAGGTAATACGCATCGGCTTCCCGTCCACCAGCCCTGCCAAGGCCAAGAAGACCAAGCGCATGGCCATGGGTGTCTCGGCACTGACCCACAGCCCCAGCAGTTCTTCCATCAGCTCCGTCAGTTCGGTGGCCTCCTCCGTGGGGGGCCGGCCCAGCCGCAGTGGACTGGTGAGGGTGGAGCTGGGGAGGGTTAACCTGGTGTGTGTGTGTGGGGGGGGGGCGTTGGGACAGAAGGAGCCAGGTGAGCCAGTGACCCCTGACTTGCTCCTGCTCTGGTTCCAAGTATTCCTCTGTGAGTTTGGTTTTTTGCTTTTTGTTTTTTGTTTTATGTTTATTTATTTATTTTTGAGAGAGAGAGAGCAGGAACACAAGTGGGGGAGGGGAAGAGAGATTGAAACAGAAAATCCTAAGCTGGCTCCAAGCTGTCAACACAGAGCCCGATGCAGGGCTCGACCTCACAAACCGTGAGATCATGACCTGAGCCAAAATCAAGAGTTAGACACTTAACCGACCGAGCCACCCAGGCGCCCCATCCCTCTGTGGGGTTTTTGAACAAAGATGAAAGCTTAGGGGTGTCTGACTGTCTCAGTAGTGTATGTAACCCTTGATCTTAGGGTCATGAGTTCAAGCCCTACATTGGGCGTAGAAAAAGAAAAAGAAAAAAAAAGATGAATGTCCATATCTTTTAATAGAGAAGATTGATCCATTTACGTTTATTGTTATTTTTGTGTTACTGATTTATCAGTAGCCTAACCCCTTTCCTGGGAGTTAAGGAGGGTCATACGGATACAGGACAAGTGATATGGGTAGAGGGTAGGTAATACAGGTGCAGAGCAGGGAGTCGAAAGGTTGCCACAGTCACCCTGGGTGAGGGGAGAAGGTGAGGCTGCCCTACTGGACAGAGGGTCTTCTGTGCAAGCCCAGTCTAGGTTGGGGGTCTAGGATGTCTCCAGAGCATGCAGTCCAGGTGAGGGAGGCCACCGTGAGGCAGAGCCCGGGAGCCGTGACCATCAGAGGCCGTGACTCTCCTGAGATTTGGGGAGCGTTCCTTGGATCTCAAACATCACGATTCCCCCCTGCGTAGATTGTCTAGGGCACTGGCAGGGAGGAGCAGGACCCTGGGAGTTGAGGGGCTCCAGCTGTCGTCTGGATGGTACTCCAGATCCCTGAGTCCTGCCTGCACCCACGCCTTCCTGCAGCTCACGGAGACCTCTTCGCGTTACGCCCGCAAAATATCGGGCACAACTGCTTTGCAAGAGGCGCTGAAGGAGAAGCAGCAGCACATCGAGCAGCTGCTGGCTGAGCGAGACCTGGAGCGGGCCGAGGTGGCCAAGGCCACGAGCCACATCTGTGAAGTGGAGAAGGAGATCGCCCTGCTCAAGGCCCAGCATGAGCAGGTAGCTGGGCTGGCGGGGCGGTGGGGGCACCCAGAGGGCGCCAGCAGCCTCCCCGGGCCAGTTCTGTGAGTCACCCTCATGCAGAGAGAACCAGGGGTGTGCAGAGGATACGAAGACTCCTCCTCCTCCTGATGGACCCGGAACCTGGGTGTATCGTGCTCTTTCTGACTTGCTATAGTGGGAGCGTTTTCTTCCCCGTTTGAACGGCTGTGTTGCCATCCATCACGGGCCGTGTCCTTACCGACGCAGCCTGTCCCCTGTAGTTGTTCAGGTTATTTCCAATTACTCACTTTGTCTGAATATACTCGTCTACACGTTTTTTGTCTACAACCGTCCACGTTCCAGATTGTGCCCTCAAGTAGCTCCTTGTGCTGGATTTCAGGGAGGCGAGCCCTCGCCCGTAACCTTGAGTCTCCTGCTGTCCAGTGTTTCCTCTTCCCTGATGTAGATGTTTGTCTCCTGCGTGAGAGATCCTTCCTGGGTCCCCGTCCCCGTTCGGAGCCTGGCTCACCCCACCCTCAAGTGCTGGAATCATTAAGGCCAGGCTGTCACAGAGGCCTTTAGCAGACAGCGGAGTCTTAGACCCTTAGGGGTTGAGGGACATGGAGGGGATTGGGGACCGGTGGGCCAGAGGCTGACCTCTGCCATGCCCGGCACTCAGCCGGGCCCTCCTCCCTCGCAGCTTGGCCCACGGTCTGTGCCTGTCCAGCTGGCAGGGGCGTGGTGGTGGCGGGAGTGGCCTCTGCCACCTGGAGCCTGGTTCCGGGAGGAGGCTGACCCCGTCCCGGCCCTTGCTCGGGGCCCAGTATGTTGCAGAAGCAGAGGAGAAGCTGCAGCGGGCCCGGCTGCTCGTGGAGAGTGTGCGGAAGGAGAAGGCAGACCTGTCCAACCAGCTGGAGGAGGAGAGAAGGTGTGTGCCACCTCTGCCCTGGTCCCGGAGGGCACTTCTCTGGGCCTTGTTAGCGATGGCCAGGCGGAGCCCGGGCTCAGGACCTCCGCCACACCCTGGCTGCGTCACCCCGACCAGTGGCGTGAGCCCCGCGGGCCTGTCCCTCATCTGCAAAGTGGGGTGATGATCCCCATCTCTGCAGGCTGGAGGGAAGCGCCCCGCCTGGGAGTCACCACGTCCGTCCGCTGTTCTCCATCCAGACTGGGGGGGGTGGTTTGCTGAACTAGGGGTTCTCCCGTGCCCCAGACCGGTTCACATCGCGGAGCACCCCTCTGGGCTGTGTGCTGTGTGTTCGGCTCCCAGCTCGTCTGCGTCTGGAGACTGAGGCTCAGAGAAGCACCATGTTTCGAGGTGTCAGCCCCCTGCTGAGCGCTTTCCCTGGTCCCAGGTCTCTCTCAATCCTACCACGAGCCCAGGAGGCAGGTATTGCCCCCGTGTCACAGATGAAAACACTGAGGCTCAGAGCAGGCGAGGGACTCGCCTGAGGCCACCGGCCTGCTGGTGATGATGCGGTTCTTTCCCTCCTGCCTCGGTGACGAGCCGGGACTGTGGTTCCCTCGGTGTAGGGCCTCTGGCCTGACTTGATCCTGGGTCACCCGATGGGACAGAGCTGACGGGGGACAGGGCTTCTCTCGGCCCGGGGCTTCTGTCTCCTGGCTGATACTCAGATTTCTGTGGCTCCCTCCGCTCCCCCACGCCTCAGGCAGCCCCCACCCTCAGCCCCCGCCTCGGGTCTGGGTTTGGGCTTTCGGCCGAGGCCTGTGAGCCACAGGCTGTTGTTACGGTCTGACTTGGAGAGAGAAGAGTTTATTTATATCTGCCTGAGACTGTTCTCGGGGCCCACACATCTGGTTCCCATGGCGACACGCCTGATGCTGACAAATAAAAACTTGAAGATGCCCCGGGGGTTGTGTTCAGGGCCCCTATACCTGCTGGGTGACCTTGGGCAGGTCTCTTGCCCTTTCTGGGCCCCATCTCCTCACCCGTATGCCGGGAGCTGTCAGGAGGCCCCGGGAAGAGCAGCTTTGTGAGCTGTTGCCGTGTCTGTGTCTCCCCTGTGCTGTCTTGGCGTGTGGGTGGGTGAATGTGTCTCCCGGAGGGTCCCTGCCAATGCCCGCAGCGGGGCAGTGGGGGCCCTCATCACGGAGCAGCCCTGGGCGATTTTGAGGGGAGGGGATGAGAATGAGGTTGGCAGGGGAAGAACCCCCCCCCCCCCCCCCGTCCCCGCAGACTGGTCTGTTCGGTAGGCAGTGAGGTTCCCAGCACCACTGTGCTTCCATTTACAGCCTGTTCTGCCGCCCGGTCCCACCACCACCCTAGGGAGGAAGGACGTTGGCTTCCACACCCCCATTTTAGAGAGGCCGGCGGCCTCTGAGTAGAGCACACAGTGGGAATTTGGGAGGCCCGGAGCTTTCCAGGAGGTTCTGCCCCCATCAGCCATGACCCTGGGACAGTGCCTTCTGCGGGGTCTGAGCACCTGGTGGCCTCGCCCATCTCTGCCGTCACTGGGCGAAGCCCACCGCTCTGGGCGACGCGCGCTCAGCCCCGTCTCCCCCTGCAGGAAGGTGGAGGATCTGCAGTTCCGAGTGGAGGAGGAATCCATCACCAAGGGAGACCTGGAGGTAATGGCCAGAGGACCGCCCCTCCCCGCCTCTCTCCGCAACCCCGGCCCAGCCCTCGCAGGGCAGATGGTCCTGAGGTCCAGGCAGCAACTCTGGCCCCTTGGGAGGGGGCTGGGGGCATGTGGGGAGAGAAACCCAGGAGGGTCCCCTGGGAGAATGGGGGGGGGCAGGTCACAAGAGACTTGGGTGTCAGAGGCGGGGTGGCTCAGCTCCAGGAGCCCCAGAGGGGCCGTGGTTCCTTTTGTTTTGCACCTGGGCGGGATGAACTGAGTATCCCCAGGATGAGGCCTGAGGACATAGTGGCTGGACTCCCCTGTCCCTTCTTTGTTGGACAATAGTCCTAAAAGGTATCCCTTGGGTTCTTGGATTCCAGGTGAAACTTTGGCTGGGGGTAGCTTGCTGTTGAGTCACAGAACTTGTAGATGGCCAGACAGCCTCAGAAAGCCAAAGGTTGTCACCCAGGCACGGGGCAAGGCAGCAGCCCCTGGGACCAGGACCCAGGACTCCTGGTTCCTGAGCTCAGCCCATAAGGATGACCAGTGATGGCACCTCGGTTACAACTGCTGGACGGGTGGTCTGGGCAAAGGTGAACCTTCCGCCCTCCATTCCACACCCTCCTGAGCTGAGGGACGGGGGATGCTCCCATCAGTCAGTAAACGTCCCCCGCCGCCCCCAGCTCTCCTCACCACGCTGTGCGGAGACCTCGGGGCTCACGAGGCCACGGTTGGGCAGGCAGGAATGGCTCGCTGCTGTGGTCCTCCCTGCTCCCTGGGAGGCGACAAGGGACGAGGACTCCTGGAGCTGTCGGATGGGGCAGGGGACAGTGATTCAGTCCTCCCCACGCTGGCCGGGCCCTAACTGACCTTGGACAGCCTCTTCCCTTCCTGGGCCTCAGTTTGCTCATTGGGAGGGACATGTGTGATCTGTATAGGGTCACTGCCAGCTGCCCCTCTGGGAGCAGATTTTGTTGCCTGAGCCTTTTTAAAGGATGGATGTTGGGGTGCAGCCCCGATGTAGGAGCCCCAGCCTGGCGTTAGGACGATCTGTTGTACGTCCCCCTCTTAGCCAAGGGGACCGGTCACGTGGTTGCGTCTGGCTGGCTTTCCTGCTGGGCGGCTGCCCTCTTGCAGGAGTTGGGGGTGGGCTTCTGGCAAAAGCGCCCGTGGTTGCAAGGGACAGAGACCCCTGCTCACTTCGAAGGCTACAGGGAAGTGTCACCAGCAGTTCAAGGACGCAAAGCAAGA
Source organism: Lynx canadensis (assembly GCF_007474595.2). NCBI lineage: Eukaryota > Metazoa > Chordata > Mammalia > Carnivora > Felidae > Lynx > Lynx canadensis. Next base: position 30,630,556 of record NC_044318.1, on the reverse strand, counting down.
AATAGCCTCAGGAGCCAAGCCAACCCCTTTCCGTCTCTGCTCAGGGACTTCCCTCTTCTCTTGCTTGACTCGTGCTCAGGCTGCACGTCTGTGTGTGTGTCTCTCTCTCACTGTGTGACTCCTGGCCACCCCCCCTTCAGCCGATCCTACAGCTCCAAGTGGGGGACACAGGGAGGGACAGTAATAGACGGCAACAGTCAGTCAAAGGGGCACTGGAGTCGCCTTGCTGCTGCTTTTGTTATGATCTTATTCGTGACGACCATAACACAAATGGTCCCAACGTTCCACTCATCCCCACCCATCTTAAGAGTCAAAAATAAAACCCAGAACATTCCTGCGAACTCCTGGTCTCCCTCCAGCTGTCACCCCCTCTCTCTGCTTGTCCCCCTCCTGGCCTCACTCCCCAGTTCCAGCCTCTTAGCCTCCTTCCTGATCTAAATGTTGGCCTGTCCAAGGGCCTGTTCGCCCCTTGGTCTGCGCTGCCCCTGAGACCTTCCAGTCCGTGTCAGTCTGTGTCCTCTGTGAGTCCGTGATGCCTCCGGTCTCCCCCCGAGCTCCACACCGGCGTGCCTACTGGCCATCTCCGCCAGGAGCAGGGGGCGACCGCCACCTGCAGCATTTTCCTGGGGCGGCTGTAACAAATGACTGCAACTCGGTGGCTGAAAACAACGCAGACTCACTCTCTCACTGTTCTGGAAGCCAGCAGTCTGAAATCAAGGGATTGGCAGGCTTGGCTTCCCTCGGAGGCTCTGAGGGAGAATCCGTTCCGTGCCTCGCTCCCAGCTCTGGTAGGGTCACTGGCAGCCCTCGACGTTCCTCGGCTTGTGACCGCGTCACTGTCTCTGTCGCCGCATGGCCCTCGTCCCTGCGTGTTCCCGTGTCTCTGGCTTGGCCCTTCTTATAAGGACACCAGTCCCTGGGTTTGGGGCCACCTTAGATCCAGGATGACTTCTTCACTAACCACATGCGGGAAGACCTTCCAAACAGAGTCCCATTCTGAGGTTCCGGGTGAATGTGAGATGTGGGGGGATGACGTTCAACCCAGTAGAGCATCCCAAACGTGCCGTGTGTTCCTGCCCCCCATGCCCTCCGATACCCAGCTCAGCAGTTGGGCCCACGGCTGATTCGTCTTGAATCTTCTCTTTCCCTCATCTCTCCGTCAAAAAGTCCTCTTGACCTTGACCTTGCTTCGGAAATTATCTTCTTCCCCGCGGCCACCTACTTGGGCCAGGCCACAGCACCTCGCCTCAGACAACTGCACCAACCCCGACTTGGCACTTACGTCTTCTCCCGTGTTCTTCTACTGCCCATTCTCCACGCTGAAGCCAGATACCCTAGCTTGTTAAATTTTTTTTTAATGTTCATTTATTTGTTTTGAGAGCATGAGCGGGGAGGGGCAGAGAGAGAGAGAGGGAGAGAGAGAGAGAACCCCAAGCAGGCTCCGCGCTGTCAGCACAGAGCCCGATGTGGGGCTGGAACTCACGGACCGTGAGATCATGACCTGAGCCGAAATCAAGAGTCTGACGCTCAACCAACTGAGCCGCCCAGGTGCCGCTACAGCCTTTCGATTTTTAACGGTGGGAAAGTTTGAACCTACATAAGTAGGTTCATTCGCCCGTCAGCGGGCTTCAGTGATTATCAACTCACGGCCAGTCTTACCCTAGCTACCCCCACCCCCAGCCCTCTCTCGTGTTATTTTTAAAGCAGACCACAGACATCTGTCCGAATCTCTTGAAAAGGTAGACCAGACCCTGCCCCTTCCCTGCTCACCCTTCCGGATCCACGGCCCCAGATAAGCCGAGGCTCTTTCAGGGTGGCCCAGAGAAGACGCTTGGACCCAGGCCTTGTGCACCTGTGCTCCAGGCACCGAGCTGCTCTGACGCCCCCAGCTCTGCCTCTGAGCTTCTCCGTGTGCTGGTTCCTGCTTCTCCTTCAGGCCTCGCCTCTAATTGTATCTCGGAGAGGCCACCTCTGCCTCTCTGCTCTTCCCTCCGTCCCCTGTGCCCCCTGCCCGGTGCCTTGTCCCCGGGTCCGACCACAACCCGGAGCCTCGTCAGTAGTGCTGCATTGTTTGCGTCTTTCCCCGCAATGGGCGCCCTGCGGGGGCCGGGACCCTTTCTGTCTCGCTCACCCTTATGTCCCCACTGCCAGAACAGGTCAGGAGTGCGGGCAAGTGCTTCTCCCAGGGTGGCGACCCCAGGCCACGGGCTGCGGACGTGTCTTACGGTTTTCTGGAACAGATCTTTGCCACCTTGCAGCAGGGAAATGTGTGTACCGCTCCCTGCTGCCTCCTGAGTGGGGACGTCGGATAGCCGCCTTAGACGTGACCTTCTTGGGGTTTGGTGGTGGTGGTTTAATCATCCAGGGGTTTCGTGTTATGATTTTGCTAGTTACTTTTCACTTGCATGGGAAGCGCACGGTAACACTAAGGGCCGGGCTTAGGAACTCAGAATCCTCTTTGTTGATTCGTGCTGTGTGAGACCTCAGAGAAGGTCACGAGCGGTGATGTGTGCCTTTGACCTTCGGGAGCCCCCAGGGCAGGTGGGGAATCTGTTCCCCCCACTAAAGAGCATTTCCAGCCCTCAGTTACCCGAGGGGTACCCCAAGGCGGTGGCTCTGTGCCTCGCAAAGGTGCGGACACAGGGTCTGCGAGGAGAAGACAAGCTACAAGTACAGGGCGTAGGTAAGGCTTGGCTGAGCTCCCGGATTTGAGTTGCGGCAGGAAGTGGGGGTCCCCGACTTCAGGACCCTCCTTTGATGGCCCGTGTTGCTGCTAGAAATCTGTGTCTCCCCTCCATGGAGTGAGGCCGGCTCAGGGGAAAAGACACCAGTCCTGACATCTGGGGCGTCTGAGTTCTGGGCCTGCCAGAGTTGTGTGATTCTGCACCCGAGGCTCTGACTCCGGAGTCGCCGCTCCCTCCTGTGACACGGGGAGACAGCTGAGACGCCCCTTATGCGGGGGTTGGGTTCTAAAGTTAGCGCACCAGACAAAAGTCGCAGCCACCCCTGCACCGCCTCACGCAGCTTGACCGTAGCTTTACGACCATCGACTCCAGGGGACCCGCGAGTGACAAGCAGGAACGTGGTGGCCTCGCTCCTCCCACCCTGCCCGGTGTCCCCAGAGCAGATGGAAGACCAGGTCCTTCACCCCACCTAAAATCTAGCCTCTAAGGCTATTTTCCGCCCTCCGGGGTCCGGTGGTTGCGTTTATCTTAAACAAGCATCTGAAGCAGTTACACTGGACCCCCCTGTGCCTCCATGGAGACCCCAACCCGCAGACCAGGAGTCTAGAAGTTGGGAAAGTGGTTGATGGGGCTGGGTGGGGGGGTGTGGGGAGTCCTGTTGGGAGCACCAAGTAAAGCTGCCTTGAAATGTGGAGCTGCGGGCTCTTTCTTGCCCGTGGAGCCACCAGGCATGCGCCACCTAGCGTGGGTCCCGGGCAGAGTGGCGGTGCCCAGCCTCTGTGGGAGAGGAGGGTGGGCGCGAGGCCCCGGAGACACCATGGTCAGCCTGTAATTTTCTGGAAGAGACGGAGCATGGCTGCTCGTTAGCGCTGTGGCCTGCCTCCCTCTTTGAGAGAGAGAGAGTAGAGTACTTTTTCACTTGTTCCTTTAGGAAAACTGGCAGACATAAGATCACAGGCCAGAGGACGTTAACATCTCTCTAGCTCTGTATGAATGGCAAGCGTGTTTCTCAGATGGGTTTACACTGTCCCCGTCACCCTTGCCAGAGACGGGCATGTGTGTGGCTAAGTCCTGCCTCGTCGGAATGGCCACACAGATTGGCCTTAAACTGCTTCTCCTGGATGGGGGAGGCTGAGGAGGACTCTCTGGCTTCTCCCCACGATGAACTTGGGTCTCCAGATTGCCCCGGGGGCCCTGGAGCCGGCACCCTTGGCCCCTGCCACCCTCGCAGATCTGTTAGAGGAAACCCAAATGCCAGGCTGGATGCCCTGAGAACGTCGGGCTTTGTTGGCCTGTGAAGCTAGGACAAAAGCATTCTGGTGCTTTTGGGAGACCGGGCCTCCTCCGCGGGGCCCCCGGGGGTGGGCACTGACCCTCCGGGCTCTGGGCAGGGCAGCAGGAAGCAGGGCCTTGCAAGGGGGGTAGAGAGACTTTTTTAAAACCTTCCCATTGGCTTGGTTCTTATACTTTCAACTCAGGCCCCCGGGGCCAGGAGTCCTGGGTTCATTTGCTGACACGTCTATCCTGAGGGCCTCCTGTGTGCAGGATCCTGTGCCTAAAATGAGCAGTAGCCCGATGAGGAGCGCGAGGAGGCTGGGGCCTCTCCCCAGAGCCGCCAGGGGAAGGACTGACCACCTGGGGAGCATGGGAGGAACCGCGGGGCCCTCTTGCCACCCTCTCCAGGGGCAGGGTGGCTGGGGCGGGGTTGCGGCAGCCCCTCCTCTGCCATTAAACCCACCCAGCCTGGTCCCCTCCCCAGACCTCCTCTGTCCCGGAGCCACCCTCTCTCCTTGACCCGCTCTCCTGTCTTGTTCACGGAAGATGACGCCGCCTCTCTCTCTCTCTCTCTCTCTCTCTCTTTTTCTCTCTCTTCCTCTGGCTTCCTCTGCCCTGTACTCCTCTCCCCTGGCCCGCCTCCCCACCCGCCCCGGGTGGACCAGACCCAGACGCAGCTGGAGCACGCGCGCATTGGGGAGCTGGAACAGAGGCTGCTACTGGAGAAGGCGCAGGCCGAGCGTCTGCTCCGGGAACTAGCCGACAACAGGGTAACGCCGCCCTCCGGCCCCATCACGCCTCCTTCGGCTTCTCTGTTTTATTATTTTCTCTGTCTTTGGCTGCTTTCCTCATTGTTTTGCCTTCTGAGCCCCTTCTAGGAGGGAAGTTGAGGCTTGGGAACCCATTGCCATGTGACGCCCTTTGGGGAGCAGGGGGTCTTGATTGTCCGGGACTTCGGGCCCCGGCTCAGGGTCCCACTGGCTGGGAATGTCCTGTGAGACCCCGCCCCCCCACCCGCCCCATGCACTGCCACAGCAAGGCTTTGTCATGTTCAGAAATGGGGTGCCTCTCGGGAACGTCCTGCCCCTTATATGGGGCACCTCCTGTCTCCCTGGGCTGGGGAGGCTGAGGAAGGTGGGTGGTCAGGGGTCTGTAGACCGAAGTTTCTCTAGCTTAGGGGGGTATTCTTTTTTTTAATGTTTATTTATTTTTGAACAAGAGAGGATCCAAAGCAGGCTCTTCACTGACAGCAGCGAGCCTGTTGCAGGGCTCGAACTCACGCACCTTGAGATTATGGCCTGAGCTGAAGCTTAACCGCTTAATCGACTGAGCCACCCGGGCGCCCCCTAGGGGATCTTAACTATGGTTGCAGGAGGGGCCAGCCAGAAGGACCTGGGGCTTTTGGGGAGTGGGGATGTCCATAGGGCGTGAGGTTCTGTGTCAGACCCAGGGTGGGGCTGGTGAGATACAGCAGACTAGGGAAATGTCTGCTGGAGCAAGGGGGAGGTCCTGCCAAGGCCCAGGTCCGGGTTCTGGGCCCAGCTGGCCCCTCGGTGCCCACCATACCTTTCCCGGGGCCGGGCCCCCTGTGCCAGGTACCCACGTCCAAACAGCTGGCCAGCCCAGGCCAGCTGCGGTTCTGGCAGTGGAGCTAAACAGCCAGCTAGCAGTGATTAGCTCAAACCATCTGAGCAGGGAGGGCTATGGGGCGAGCCACGGTCGGTTTCTGCAGGCCCGCCTCGGCACGCGAGTGTGTGCGTGTGTCAGGGGGAGTCTGGAGACACACACGGGTCCCTTTGCACACCCTGGCCATTGCTGGGTGACCGTACGTGCTTGTGTGGTACACACACATATGTGCATGGAGGCTCTGCCTGCAGAAACCGACCCAGTCACGGTTGACAGGCTGGAGCCCCCCACACTGAGGCGCCTTGATCTAGGGTTCAGCCTGATTATAAAAACAAAAGCAGATTTATTGAACTACAGGTCACCTTCAGAAACAGTTTTAAGTTAGCGAAAGACTTAAAACGTGTCGATGAATGTACTGTTTCCAAATCCATGACCACTGTCGTGATCCAAATGGGTTCTTGGAAGACGGAGCCTCTGATCTCAGTTTGCCATCAGGAGGTGGGTCTGGGAGCATTAACTTTGTACCGCCTCAATTAAACCAGACCCTTCTCTGGCCAGCCCCTCCGCGAATCGACCCATCCGGCTGCCAGATAATGCAAAATTCCCTCCTAAAGAAAGCCAGAACCTCCAACAAGTGGTTTCTTTTAACCACTGATGTGTCCTAAGCCACCAAGGGCAGCGGGGACCGTCCCGTCCCGGAATCACAGGGCCGCAAGCCCAGGGAGTCCTTCCGGAGGCTGGGACGCCCAGGCGGGGTGGGCGCCCTTTCCCCTCCACGAACCTCCCCCGCGGGGCCGGGGTCCGCCCTTGCTCCGGCCACGGCCCCTCGCCCTCCCGCCGGCCCGCTGACCTCGGTCTCCCTCTCTCCCCGGTAGCTGACCACGGTGGCCGAGAAGTCGCGCGTGCTGCAGCTGGAAGAGGAGCTGAGCCTTCGGCGCGGCGAGATCAAGGAGCTCCAGCAATGTCTGCTGCACTCGGGCCCGCCACCCGCCGACCACCCCGAGGCCGCCGAGACCCTGCGGCTGCGCGAGCGGCTGCTGTCGGCCAGCAAGGAGCACCAGAGGGAGAGCGGCGTGCTGCGGGACAAATACGAGAAGGCCCTGCGGGCCTACCAGGCGGAGGTGGAGAAGCTGCGGGCGGCCAACGAGAGGTACGCGCAGGAGGTGGTGGACCTCAAGGCCAAGGTGCAGCAGGCCACCAGCGAGAACATGGGGCTCATGGACAACTGGAAGTCCAAGCTGGACTCGCTGGCCTCGGACCACCAGAAGTCCCTGGAGGACCTCAAGGCCACCCTGAACTCGGGCCCGGGGGCCCAGCAGAAGGAGATTGGGGAGCTGAAGGCCGTGATGGAGGGCATCAAGATGGAGCACCAGCTGGAGCTGGGCAACCTGCGAGCCAAGCACGACATCGAGACCGCCGTGCACGTCAAGGAGAAGGAGGGGCTGCGGCAGAAGCTGCAGGAGGCCCAGGAGGAGCTGGCGGGGCTGCGGCAGCACTGGCAGGCCCAGCTGGAGGTGCAGGCTAGCCAGCACCGGCTGGAGCTGCAGGAGGCCCAGGACCAGCGCCGCGACGCCGAGCTGCGGGTGCACGAGCTGGAGAAGCTGGACGCGGAGTACCGGGGCCAGGCGCAGGCCATCGAGTTCCTCAAGGAGCAGATCTCCCTGGCCGAGAAGAAGATGCTGGACCACGAGCTGCTCCAGCGGTCGGAAGCCCAGAGCAAGCAGGAGGCCGAGAGGCTGCGGGAGAGGCTTCTGGTTGCCGAGAACAGACTGCAGGCCGTGGAGTCCTTGCGCTCATCCCAGCACGGCAACGTAGGCGGCCGCCTCTCCTGCCGGGCGGGAGGGGGCGGGGGGGGCGGGGGGAGCCCCCACAGTCACGGGGGCCCCGGTGTCGGCCGGCCCCCTCTTCCCAGCCAGGCCCGGGCGAGAACGGAGGGCACCTCTCGTGCCTCCATCAGTAGTGCAGGGTGACCGTGGGGACCCGAGGTGGTCTGGGCTGACCTGGCTGGGTCCCCGCAGCCCAGGCCTGCAGAGATGCGTACCCCAGCACAGAGCACAGGCTTCCTCCTGATCCCCGGGTCTCTGCGTCTCCCCCACGTGTCCTACTGCGCAGGCTCCCGGCCCTCCCCCAGGTGCCAGCAGCCAGGAGCTCCGTGGGGCTCGAGCTCTGTCCCCAGGGTGGGTGTTCCGTCTCCCACCCTAATGCCGACCCAGGTGACCTGAGCTGCGGGTGGCTCCCTCTCGCCAGTCCTAATGAGCCCGAGCAGCCGTCCAGCGGCCACAGTGTGGGGGCCTCCAGAGTGGGCGCTGGGAGGTGGAGGGGGGTCAGGACCGACGTTGCCTTTTCTCACCTTAACTCTTGCTAGGTCAGCGTTCGCTCTGTTTCACAGATGAGCAAACCAAGACTGAGACGGAGAAATTTTCCCAGGGTTTCCCGCCCACCAGAGGCAGAGGTCAAGTCCAGCCCCACAGCTGGAGGCCAACAAAGGGTGCCCAGGATGACAAAAGTCAAACCCTACCCGAAGGACAGCTGGCAGCATGGTCATTGCCTTCATACGGGCCCTGGGGCTTCGCGAGCTTCTGATTCCCCTTGTGCCTTTGAACTAGAAGTTAGCGTTCCAGCAATAAGGAAGTGTTTGGGAGTTTCAAGGAACAGGATACCTTTTTCATAAAAGGAGCCCTGCCTGCATGATGCCTTGTCCTCCCAGGGTGGCAGCCTTTCTGCCCCCTTTCTCCCAGGGAGGGACTGTTTTAGCAAGTGCTGTCCCAGGATCCTGGGCAGAGAGAAAAGGAACAGTCTCTGAGCAGCTTGTGTGCAAATGGCCTCACTGCCTTCTCAGAGCAGGGGTAGTCAGGCCTGGGACCCCAGCAACTGGACTCCTGTAGCAGAGGAGGTTTCAGACTGCTGTGGTTCCAGAGGACAGCCCCTTCCTCTCGGTCACAGACCTTAGGCCGAGGAGTGGGCGGTGATCTCAGCAAGGCCCTTCTCTTCATTTCCACACACCTGGGGCCTTGGCCGGGACCCACATGACTCCCAGATGCAGAGGTTTCAGTGCAGAGACAATGGGCTGAGACTTAAAAAGGGGCTTGGGATGTATGAGCAGAAGTATGAGTGGCAGGTTGATGGAGGTGACTGCCTGCTCAGCTCTGGGCCCGTCTGATCCACAGTGTTAGACTGGCAGACAGCATGCTCAGAGGAGAGCCTGCTTGGGCAGGAGGCTGAAAACTTTTTTCCAAGAAGCCGTGGGGAGCCTGTTAATGTTTGCCATTCAGATTTTTTTTTTCTTAATTGATCTTTTCTTCTTTGGTTTCTGGGTTTATTATTAAAAAGTAGCATTTATTAAAGTTCCTCGGGAGCTGGCCCCGGGGCGTGCTCTGCATTCGTTCGCAGCCCTCGGACAGCCGATGCTGCTTTTACGGGTAGAAACCAAGGCTGGGATTTTGCCTCTGGAAGATGATGGAAATAGACTTCCAGGACTAATCTCTGTGGGCGTCCCAGGGAAGGAGACATCTGTTTAATATAATAGACGTTTTCAACAAAGGAAGGAGTGGGAGGTGTTCACACGGAAGCTGCACAAACAGCCTTCAGGGGCGCTGGGGGCAGGCGGGGGTCCTCTCTTGTCAGGGAGGCAGGACCGAGAACATGTCTGCTCCTTGCCACCGTACCAAGTCCCTGAGAGCCACCCTGTGTAGGGGTGAGGTGGGCCGGCTGGGGCAGGGGCAGGGGCAGGGGCAGGGGCCAAGCATCCCCCTTACCAGAGCCTTCTTTCAGATGATCGAGTCCAACGACATTTCAGGGGAGAAGGTCAGGATGAAGGAGACTGTGGAGGGTGAGTGGCTGCTGGGCTGGGTGGGACCCTGGGCTTTTTGTTTTACATCATCTGCCCACCCTCTGCTCACCGCCTCCCCCCACCCCTGTCCCCCCTCCGCATTGCCAGAGTTCCCTCCCTAAAGGCACCGCGTTGGCCAACCTCACTTTACTTTCCAGACACGTTTATGCACATCCAGACCCGTAAGTGCCGGATGGTACCACGCCTCCCTGCTGTCCAGCCCCCCTTTCTCCTTTCCATTTAATGATGCCGCATCTTGGAGGCCGTTCTTATCCACGGTTTCCAGTCTTTGTCTATTGTCAACACTGCTTCAGTGAATTACCTTCCCCTCTTTGGGTCTCCAACGGTTTTAACTCCCAAACGCTGTGGTTCAAAGTGTGTTTCCCCACAAGCCTTACCGCCAACAAACTTCATCAGACTTTGTGACCTTTGCCAGTCCGAGTGGTTCTCCCATGAGATAACGTCACCTTGCCTCTCTCTTACTGTGAGCGAAGCTTCCTTTCCAGTTCCACTTGGCGTCTTTTGCCCGTGTTGTTCCTCGCGGGTTGTTCATCTTTCTGTTGATTTTTACAAACTATGTACGACATTGCAAACATTCCTTTCCCATTTTGTGGTTTGTCTTTGGACTTTTCTCAGGGTCGTATGTGCCATGTGGATTTGTTTCAAATCAGTCTTTTCTGGGGCACCTGGGTGGCTCAGTCAGTTAAGCTGCTGACTCTTGATTTCGGTCCAGGTCACGATCCCAGGGTCGTGAGATTGAGCCCTACATCAGGCTCTGTGCTGGGTGTGCAGCCTGCTTAAGCTTCTCTCCCTTTCCCTCTGCCTCTCCCCTGCTCACGTGTGCACATGGGCTCTCTCTCTCTCTTTCTTTCTCTCTCTCTCTGTCTCTTAAATAAAATAAAAATAAATAGGGGCACAAGGGTGGCTCAGCCGGTTAGCCTTTGGCTGACTAGCCGGTCTGACTTTGGCCCAGGTCATGCTCTTGTGGTTCGTGAGTTCATGCCCCGCTTTGGGCTCTGTGCTGACAGCTCAGAGCCTGAAGCCTGCTTCAAAATCTTTGTCTCTCTCTCTCTCTCTCTCTCTCTGCGCCCCCCGTCCCCCCGCTTGCACTCACTCTCTCTCTCAAAAATAAATAAACGTTAAAAATTTTTTTAATAAATAAATCATTTAAAAGTCAGTCTTTTCTTTTTTGGCTTCTGGGCTTCTTATTTTTAAAATGTATCCCGTGGTTTCTTCTAGTACTTCTTTAGTTTCATTTTCTCTGCTCAAATCTCTGGTCCACCTAGAATTCATCCTTCTATAAGGTGTGAAGGAGGAACCATTTTTCCCTCCCAAAAGGGTACCTATTTGTCCTATTACCAGTTTTGAAAACCTCATTTCAAGCTCTCCACTGATTCGAATTACTAATCTTACCACCTTCAAATTCCTTTATATAACTGACTTTATTTCTGGTCCTTCTATTCCATTAGTAACCTGTCTGTTCGTGGGCCAGTTCTATAAGGTTTTAATTATTGAAGCTTTATTTATATCATCATGACTGCAAGCCTAGCCTTTCCCGCTCTGCTTTTTCAAGATTTTTTGCCTGTTCTTTTTTTTTTTTTTTTAAGCTGATGCAACGTTAACATAGAATTAACTGTTTTAAAGTGAGCAATTCAGTGGGCATTCGGTACATTCACGGTCTTGTGCGACCACGACCTCTGTCTAGTTCCAAATCATTCTCATCTCTGCAGAACGAAATCCCATAGCCATTATCAGCCACTCCCCAGCCTCGGACCACCACTAGTCTGCTTTCTGTCTGGATTTGCCCATTCTGGATATCGACATAAATGGCATCCCGAGACACCTGGGTGGCTCCGTCAGTTAAGCATCCGACTTCGGCTCAGGTCACGATCTCACAGTCCGTGAGTTCGAGCCCCGCGTCGGGCTCTGTGCTGACAGCTCAGAGCCTGGAGTCTGCTTCGGATTCTGTGTCTTCCTCTCTTTCTGCTTCTCCCCTGCTCACGCTCTGTCTCTCTCTCAAAGTAATAAGTAAACATTAAAAAAAATTTAGAAGGCATCCTACAACATGTGGCTTTTTATGTCTGGCTACTTTTACTTAGCATACTGTATTCCAGGTTCATTCCTGCTTACGGCTGAGTAATATGCCGTCATACGCTACACTTTTTATCCACCCGCCTGTTGGTGGATGTTTGGTCTGTCTCCACCCTTCGGCTATTGTGAGTCGCGTTGCTGTAAGCACACGTGTGCAGGTGCTTTGCAAGCGCCCGTTTCCAGTTCTTTGGGGGGTGTGCACCTTCGAGTTGCTAGGTCATATGGCATCTCTGTGTTTAACTCCTTGAAGAAGTGTTTGCCAGACTCTCTCGGCTAGTCTTGCTTATTGTCCAGGTGACTTTAGAATCAGCTAATTCTAGCTGATTCTGGGGTGGCTCAGTCAGACATCCCACTCTTGATTTCAGCTCAGGTCATGATCTCACGGTTCGTGACGTAAAGCCCCGTGTCAGGCTCTGTGCTGACAGCCCGGAGCCTGCTTGGGATTCTCTGTCTCCCTCTCTCTCTCTCTGCCCCCCCCACTCGTGCGTGTGAGCGCCCGTGCCCTCTCTCTCTCTCTCTCTCTCTCGCTCTCTCTCAAAATAAATAAATAAGCTTTAAAACAAAAATAGAGGGGCGCCTGAATGGCTCAGTCGGTTGGGCGTCCGACTTCAGCTCAGGTCACGATCTCGAGGTCCGCGAGTTCGAGCCCCGCGTCGGGCTCTGGGCTGATGGCTCGGAGCCTGGAGCCTGCTTCCGATTCTGTGTCTCCCTCTCTCTCTGCCCCTCCCCCGTTCATGCTCTGTCTCTCTCTGTCTCAAAAATAAATAAAAAAAATTAAAAAAACAAAACCAAAAATAGAATCAGCTGATTTAGTTCCATAAGAACTAAAATCGTATTGGTATTTATATTGGCATTACATTTATAAAGTAGCGTACAGAAATGTAATGTTTTTTGCGCTTTCCATAGATTATCTTTTTTAGCACTGCTCTGAGGCTATCCAGTATTCGAACCCCCACGACTGGGTGACACGGGTACCAGGACCCCAATTTCTCACTCGAGGAAACTGAGACTCTGAGAGTTAAGTGGCCCGAGACCACACAGTGTAGGAGTCTCTTACCCAGAGCGGGTTACCCAGAGAGAGGGCTGGTGTGGGGGAGCGTTTGGACCCTGGAGGCCAACTGTGGCCTCGTTTTAGGGTTCTTGCGGGAAGGCCACCCCCTCCGCCCCTGCACCTGGAACACTGCAGACAGACCCCTTGTCTCTCCCTCCTCCCCTAGGCCTGCAGGACAAGCTGAACAAAAGGGACAAAGAGGTAGTAGCCTTGATGTCCCAAACCGAGATGCTCAGGGCCCAAGTAAGTGGTAAGTCTCCTTCCTGCAGGGCAGGTGTGGGGGGGGCTTTCACGGGGGGGCCTCAGCCGGTCGGGCGTGGAGTGGGTTGGCTCCTGGGTCAGGGCGCCCTCTCCCGTTCTGCCCCGAGAGGGCACCATGGACCAGTCCACCCGCACTGGGTTTGCACCTGAGCCGTGGTGAAAGGGCCGGTGTGGCCCCCACAGTGTCCATGAGACAATGAGGGACCCCGGCCGGCCTCTTCCCCCGGAGCCAGTTCTCCGTGTTCTCTCAGTGAACTCCACCAGGTTGCTCTCTGGTCTTGAGGACCATTTCACGGGTGACAAAGATAGAGTGGCTGCTGCCCCCGGTGCCTTTCTAGCTAAAGTACCAGGATTTCAGATTCCGGGGGAAGGATGCCGGCCACGGCAGGGGACGAGACACAGAGGACACGAGGACAGAGGGGGAGCCCGGGGAGAGGCAGGGGTCTGGAATTGGTGACTTCGTGAACCGGCCCTGCTTCTCCCACCAGAACGCCAGTGGTGGTGTCCACGAGACGGCCCCCCTCCTGGGGAATGGTTCCCACCCCCACTTCTGTCCAGTTCCCACCACGTTCACGTGGCCTCATTGGTCCCGGCCAAGGTCAGCTGACCTCAGACCCCTCCAAGGAAGGCTACGGTGAAGATTTTGCTTTCCCTCGTCCAGGACACGGTCGTAAGCGCCCGGGTCCTGTCTCGGGCAGGGCGGACCGCTCCCCCGGCCCCGAAGGGCCTGCGCTGCTGTGCTTGGGGCCGTGGCCTGCTTTGTGCAGCTGCCCCCTCGGCCCCTTGCTGCCCGGCCCTGCAGGACGAGAGAGACCCGCTCAGTAGAGCGTGTGGAGTTGTGTGGTCCCCCCGAGAAACCCGGCTCCCTGCCCGGGGCCTTCGCCGCCCTCCCTCCCCCCCGGGTGGGACAGATTCCCATGGCGATCCTGCCCCTCTCTCTGCTTTCCCTGCCGGCCGACCTCAGCACTGGAGGCGAAGTGCAAGGCGGGAGAGAAGAAGGCGGAAACCCTCCAGAAGGAGAAGCGGCGCCTGGAGGCTGAGCTGGAAGCCGTGTCCCAGAAGACCCACGACGCCTCGGGCCAGCTGGTCCTCATCAGCCAGGAGCTGCTCAGGAAGGAGCGGTGAGTTAGCCGTGGGCGCCGTGGTCCCGTCGGGCCCGACCCTGGCGCCGCTCCACCTGCCTGAGAGGCAGGGCAGGGGCGGGGCGGGAGGGACAGGTGGCTGGCAATGGCCAGCGCCCGCCGTAGTCCCCCGCTGAGCTCGGATGCAGCCTCGGAATCCTTCTCGACACGGATCTCCAGGCAGAGCTTGTAGGCAAGATGAGTGGTTCCCACACTTCTTGGTCCCCGCACCCCTTTCAGCACTTCAAGGTCATAAGGATTCCCCCACAGCTTTTGCTTAATGCTTCTGTATTTGCCATGTTGTCAATTAAAGCAGAAATTTTAAAATATTTCTTAATCCATTTAAAAATCGTAACAAGCTGGGGTGCCAGGGGAGATGAAGCGCCCGACTCTTGGTTTCGGCGCAGGTCGTGATCTCACGGTCTGTGAGTTCGAGCCCCGCATCGGGCTCTGTGCTGGCAGCATAGAGCCTGCTTGGGATTCTCTCTCTCCCCCTCTCTCTCTGTCCCTCCCCCGCTTGTGCTGTCACTGTCTCTCATAAAATAAATAAACGTTAAAAAATTGTAGCAAGCAGGGGAACCTGGGTGGTTCACTCGATTAAGCGGCAGACCGGCTCAGGTCATGATCTCACAGTTTGTGAGTTCAGGCCCCATGTTGGGCTCTGTGCTGACAGCTTGGAGCCTGGAGCCCGCTTAGATTTCTATGTCTCCCTCTCTCTTTGCCCTTCCCCCAACCCTAGTCTCTCTCTGTCTCTCGAAAATAAAATTAAAAAAAATTTTTTTTTAATAATAATTTTTTTAAAAATCTTAAAAAGTAAAAAAAAAAAAAAATAGAATGTCTTACCACATGAGCTCTCTTGGGTGAATGTTTTATTTGTTTTGTTTTATTTTTTTTAATGTTTTATTTATTTCTGAGAGAGAGACACAGCATGAGCAGGGGAAGGGCAGAGAGACAGGGAGACACGGAATCTGAAGCAGGCTCCAGGCTCTGAGCTGTCAGCACAGAGCCCGATGCGGGGCTCGAACTCACAGACGGTGAGATCATGACCTGAGCTGATGTCGGACGCTTAACCAACTGAGCCACCCAGGTGCCCCTTGTTTTATTTTTTAATTAAACCTTCTGTTCTCTCTTTATCTTTTTTTTTAAGCTTATATATCTATTTTCACAGAGAGAGAGAGAGAGAGTGCACGTGTGCATGTGAGCAGGAAAGGGGCAGAGAGAGAGGGGGAGCACAGAGCTGGACATGGGGCTCGATCCCACAAACCATGAGATCATGACCTGAGTCGAAATCGAGGGTCAGATGCTTAACCTACTGAGCCCCCCAGGGGCCCCTGTTCTCTTTTTTTTTTTTAAACTTGAAAAACATTCCGGAAGAGACCCAGTTCTCTTGACCATCCCGTCCCCAAATCTGGCCCCTCTTGGTTTCATGCCTCGTGTTTCCACAGCGGCCCCTCGTGGCACAGGTGCTGTGTCCCTGTCAGGGTGGCCTGTCTGTAGGCACCCGGCGAATCTCCACAATGTGGGAACAGAGGGCCAGGGCTGACTAGCTCTTCTGTGCCCCTCACTGGCCCCTGCCAGGAGCCTGAATGAACTTCGAGTGTTGCTGCTGGAGGCCAATCGCCATTCGCCAGGGCCCGAGAGGGACCTGAGCCGCGAGGTGCACAAGGCTGAGTGGCGGATCAAGGAGCAGAAACTCAAGGATGACATCCGGGGCCTGCGAGAAAAGCTGACTGGGCTGGTATGTGGGCCAGGGGGTGGCCTGGGGATGGGGGGATGGCAGGGTGGGCTGAGGCTGCCCCAGCTGTGGCGACCGGCAGCCTCCTAGAGCCAAGTCACAGGGAGGGTTCAGAAGGCCCTAGAATCACAGGTCAGCGATGTAGCCGGTGGAGGGGCCACGGGCGACCCGTTTGCAGACGTTGTAGCCGGCCATGTGGTCGTCTGGGGGATTCAGGGCAAAGGAAGGCTTCCGAAGAACTTGAGCTTGTCCAGAGCTAGGATGGACTGCTTCAGGGTGAGCGCCCCATGCAGGGGAGGAATCAAGCCAGAAACCAACTCCTTGCTCAGGGTTTGGCAGTGGGGACTCACGCATCAGTCGAAGGAGGGAGATGGGTATATCAAAGCACCTTCTGACCCTGGGGTTCTGGGAGCTGAGACCCCTCCATCAGGAGCAGGAGCCTGACGGGGCTGAGTCCCGGGACGAGGTGGGGGCTGGAGTAAGCGGGCTGTGCGTTGAGGACCAACCTGTGGCCAGTTACCGCGCCTAGTCCGTTGCAAGAGAAGGACAGGACCCTGTCTGGGAAGACAGGCTGCTGTCCTAGGAAGTTGCTCCGAAGCCCCTCCCTGCCCTCCCGCTCAGCCGCTGGGGTTTGGCCATTGGAGGAGACAGAAGAAGGGAGGCCTTGAGGGCCGGGGGGAGGAATAGGACCCACCCACAGCTGTGGGGGCCCGTAGGGTCAAGGGCTAAGGGGTGTCACACACCCCTCCAATCCTGGCGGGTCTAGCCAGCAGGCAGGATTCCAGGGCCCTTGCGGTCCTTGTGGCTCTGTGAGTCTGGACCTAACTCAGGAGAAGACAAGGCCCTGGGGCTGGTGGAGACTTCAGAGTTTTGATTCTGAGACTTTCCCTGAGCTTCATGGAGTGGGGGCAGTGGCATTCTGGCTCCTCTCCGTGGGGAACGGGCTGGTCAAGTTTACATGGATGTGGGAAGTTCCCCTTTACCCGGGGGCGGCCTCTCCTGTGTCTCTCTGAGCTGTCTCTTCCCCACCCCCCCCCCGCCCCGTGCCACAGGAAAACCGGGGAAGGGCTTGGTGGTTAGAAAACCCCCAAAGTGAGGGAGTTTTAGGTGGACGATCAGAGCGGAGCGGAAGGATCTGGAAGCATGCGGCCCAGGGGCAGTTTATGTGGGAGCAGGGAGGCTGGCGGGTGTATCTCCAGGCACCCTGGTGGGCAGGGGTCAGTCGTGGAAGACTTGGGAGCTGAACGTCACAAATGTCCTGTTGGGGAGGGGAGGAGGGTAAGAGGTGATGAAGCCGTGGATCTAGGGGTGAAGGGAAGGGACCCACCTAAAGACAGTGGGGGAGGGGGAAGGGGGGAGTGGGGGCCACAAGAAGGAAAGAAGGGAGGGCGTCCTGCATTTCAGGACCTGGAGAATCTGAAGCATCTGACAGCCTGGGAATTCAGGGCAGGGGACAAAGAGGATACTTCAGTGGGGACCCTCGAGCGGGGGAGGAAGGCCTGGCCCAGAGAGCAGGGGGGGCCAGGAGAGTTTCCTGCCTGGAGGAGAGACCGCCCTCCCCCCAGCACACATGTGCACAGGTATGTGCATGCGCACACACACACACACACACACACACACGATCGCGTGCGTACTCCCCCTCCCTTCCCTGCTGCTTCCAGGACAAAGAGAAGTCCCTGTCGGACCAGAGGCGCTACTCGCTCATTGACCCGTCCTCGGCGCCTGAGCTCGTGCGGCTGCAGCACCAGCTGATGAGCACAGAAGATGCGCTGCGGGACGCGCTGGACCAGGCTCAGCAGGTGGAGAAGCTCGTGGAGGCCATGAGGAGCCCCGACAAGTCCCAGGTGAGCCGTGGGCCAGGGCGGCTGACCCGGCGGCCAGCCACGGGGCGCCGTCCTCGGGAAGCGTGGCCCTGTCCTCCGGGAGTCCCGGCCCAAGGGGTACGTGGCTTGATCTTGAGGAGGAGCTCAGACTAAGCTGGGGATGCAGCCTTGGTCCCCCGGGGTCCTGGGACCCGCATTCTGAAGAGCCTCTGATGGCCCCAAGGGGAAGACCTCGCCACCTAGGGGCCAAACCAGGAACTGCTGCCTGGTGAACCTCTCAGCATCTGCCCGTGGCTCTCCCTCAACAGGCCGTCCCCAATTCCGGATCTGCAAACGGCATCCACCAGCAAGACAAGGCCCACAAACAAGAGGTAAGGGGCGCCCTGGCCCCGGGGAGACACCCTGGCCGACTCCTCTGGCCAAAAAACCCCGAAAAGCCACCAAAATCACGACGGTGCATTTGCGCCAGAGGCTTCACCGTCGGGTCGCTCACGACCTGGGGCCAGTGCAGTTAAAGTTGGCTCGGCTGTCATCTGCTCTTTTAACCTCGTGTCTCTTTTTTTAAGGACTTTCATAATAAAAGTTAAAACATGTCTATTAGGAAACGTTTGGTGGGGGGAAAGACCCAAAATAGATAAAGAAGATAGTTCTCCTGCCCAGAGGTGACCAAGGTTGACATTTTGAAATGATATCCTTCTTGAACTTTGCTGTGTGTGTGCGTGTGTGTGTGTGTGTGTATGTGTGTGCATACCCAGTCGGTCCTCATTATTCACAGATTCCTTACTTGCAAACCTACCTCCTCGATAAAATTTGTGACCCCAGAATCAATACTCACGGCACTTGTGTGGTCATTCACGGACACGTGCAGAGGGGAGAAAAATTCGAGTCACCTGACATGCTCATTCCCAGCTGAGGTCCGACAGACGACCCTCTGCCACCCTGTTCCTGCTCTCAAAAGTCAACAAGTGTCCTTTCCACGGTCTGCTTTGTGCCACATTGGCCGCATTTTTGTGTACACGGGCACTCGGTGCTCTTTGTGAGACCCATCTGCTCTCACCCCTTCCCCTAAACTGCTCCCACCCTACCTCCTGTCTCGCTACACCCCAGACACCGCAGAGTGGCTTTTCCTGCCCCGGGGCCTTTGCATGTGCTGTCCCCGCTCCCTGGCACAAGCGGGCTCTCAAACAGCCCACCCCACTCCCTTCACTATCTGAGACACGCTTGCTGATCAAGGCCTTGCTCCCCCCAGGAGAAGCACTGACCCTGAGGGACACCGCGGAGCAGCCGAGTCCACAGCAGAGCCCCTCCGGCCTGCCCCGGCGGCGCCCCCTCCAGGCAGGGGCCAGGACTGTCACTTTGGAGACAAGAACAGTGTTTGTAACGATAACGTGCCCACTGCCGCGGACAATCCCCCACCCCGACCCCCCTGCCGGACCGGGAGGCTCCCTCAAGCACCACCTTCCACAGCGAGCGGTACAGTCCTGGCCTGGACCCCGGGACCTTCAGCCTGGACGCCCCGGCAGTTTCTGGAGTTTGGGGAGGCTGAGGTGATCCGGCCAGGCCCCTCTCGAGCTGCCCTGAGGACCATCTTGGCACCCCAGGTGTGTCCCTGCCCTCCCTTTCTTCTCCTTCTTCTCCCGGGTTCCCCTGAGACCCCAGAGAGCCATCGTCCTGGGAAAGGGTCAGAGGGGGCCCAGCTAGGCACCAAGGAAGGCAGGCCAGGCCTCAGGAGCCCGGTGGGGACCCCCTTTTCTGCAGCCACTTCCGGGCCTAAGCAGTCCCCAGGCTTCTTGCCCCCACAGGCTGAGCCTTCTTCAAACAGTGGTCCGAGACCCGTCGGCCTGTCTGCCCAGTGAGGCCCGGGTTCAAGGTGTTGGGGGCAAGGTCCTTCTCCCCCCAGCCCCCAACACAACCTCACATACACAGCTCCAAGCTGCTGGCCAGAGGGTAGCCACCAGGGCCAGGAGCCACAGTGTTAGGAAAGTTCAGAAGCCCCTCTCCCCATCCCCCACCACGCACCTGGCTTGGAGCGGGGGCAGGGTGGCCGCAGGGCGTTTGGACTGGTCTGGAACGTGTCTCCTGGGTTGACCAGACGCTCCGAATCTGGGCCTGTGCCCTGCGCCACGTGCACCCCCTGACCCTTGGCACACGCACGGAGGGAGCAGGCGTGCACACGCGGTCGTGGGGGGTGGGCATTTGCAGTCAGCCGCGCTCAGGACGCACACGCTGGGGTGCACAGGACACACGCTCTTGGGACCGAGCGCCAGGTCTGGCAGGCCCGCGCCCACGTACATCGCAAACGTTGCTGCCACCTGGCTGCGTGCCCACACGCCCAGGCATACGTAGGTGGGTGAGCGTTCAGGGATGCGTGTGCCACACACGTGCATCAGAATGCACACGTACCAACAGCCCCCTTTCTTACCAGGCACCTGTCCAGAGCTTTGTAAGCCCGTCTCCTATAGCCAAGGAAAGAGCCCAAGGGATGTTGATGACGAGAAAAATCTAGCCGCCTCTCTCCTCTGCCCCCCGAGTCCAGCTGAGTTACTCCAGACCTGTGTGTAGCGGGAAAAGCCAGTTCAGAAAAGCCTCTAGAGCTGGAGGGCCCGCAGGGTACTGCTTTGGGCCTGCCTCCACCTCCCGCAGCTCAGGGAGGGTTTTCGTTCGGGGCCCTCCCCTGCCAGAGGTTCGCAGGGGAAACCTGATGGCCCATGGTGGTGTTCCCGAAATGCACCAGGATGGGTACGCAGACTGTGCCCTGGGAACAACCTTGGTGGTCTTTGGGTGCTCCCAGGCACAGATGCGTGTGGCTCCCATCCTTGCCCAAACTCAGCCCATCCTGGAGGGGGGCAGCCAGTTCGTCCCATCAGCCCCCCACCTCCCCACTGGCTTCTGGTAGCTCTCGCATGCGGTTTTATTAACAACAGTCTAGAAGCGATGCTTTAGTGGCCTAACCCAGAGTCAAATACTACTCTTTCCAGCAAAATCTGGCAGCTCGCCCCTCCTACGGGAGGCACTGATTAGTCTACTAACAGCCAAAGGCCCACACCAGGAGGGGTTGAGCCCCCAAGGCGGCTGGCAGGTGGCAAAGAAGCCACTTGGCTGCGAGCGTCTCCGCCTGTCCGGTGTGGGCTCAGCCGTGCCCCGTCCCCAAGCCCTCCCGCACCCTTGCCCTCCCCAAAGTGGAATTGTTGAAGTGTGGCGAGTCTGTGCTCGAGACAATAAAGCTTGTGACTGAGGTCTGGGGCCTTCGTTGTCTGCTTTTCTCTGTGGGCGCCCCAGTGCATGCCAGGAGTCGATAGTCCCATTAGCTGCCAACTAATTCCTACTCAGTTGTGAATGACTGATGGGGGCCTCAGAGGGCCTGGCATTAAGAAGTCCGGGAGACTGCACCTGGCCTTGTCCAAAGAGCAGGAACCCAGCAGGGATGGGACGAGCACGAGAGATAGGTCAGCAGGATGGGAGGCGTGGCAAGGCGGCCGGGCAGGGCTGGGGGTCTGGATTTGAATCTGCTGGAACTATGACTGGGCCCAGAAGGAAAAAAACGAAAAACCCCTGACGTGCAAAATGACGAACACGAGTTCAGTGAGTTCGGGGAGAACGTTTAACCTTAGTGAGCAAATTCTATCTCCTGCAGCAAGCTTTCTAGAGATCAAATGAACAGTCGAGGTTTTGCAAGCTCTGTGGTCATTTTACAGGTTTTGCAGTAGACGTTGCCTCCCTGGGAGACCGAATGAGGCTATCGAGGTTGACAGCTGAGTCTGGAAGCGTCGTGCGGTCTCCCGAGCGCTGCATCAGCACAGTGGGAGGAAGCAGAGAGAGGAAGTCCTCGGGTGAAGGGCTTAAGGAAGGGGCCGTGTGCAAGGTGTGGCCACGGCTAAGGGAACCCACAGGGCACCACTGCCACCTCAAAGGGGCAAAGGAGCTGTGAGTGAAACCAAAAGCTGCAGCTGTGGAGGGGACCCCACCCCAGGCGGTGCGATCTAGGCGAGCAGGATCTGGAGGGTGATGAACCCAACCGGGAGCCCAGGCAAGGCAGCCTGTTGGAGGGCGAGAGGCCAGCCCCTGGGCGCACAGAGCCCGGAGAGAGGGGGTGCAGAATGGGTCTGGGGAGGGGGTGGGAACAAATGGGGAGCTCTGGGGCCTCAGATGTTAATGGGCTCTGTCGTTCCGGAACCGACCTTACCAGCCCGGCATTTTGAGATTCAGAGAGCTCCTGCAAACAGGATTCTTTTCCTCTCCAGGCTTCTCGGACACCGCTGTGATTTCTGGTTCCTTTCCATTGCCTCCCCCTGCCCCCCGCCCAGGCCCCATCACCAACTGAGACTAAGGGCCCTAAATGCATCACTCTTGCTGATGGGGGCGGGTAGTGTTGTGGGGGGTGGGAGGGTAGTGTTTCTTTGACCAGTTCAGACTTCAGGCCAAACTGCATGCTGGGGGCCTGTGGTCAGAAAAGAGCGGAAGGGGCGCCTGGGTGGCTCAGTCAATTGAGCTTCTGACTTCGGCTCAGGTCATGATCTCACGGTCCGTGGGTTCGTGCCCCGCGTCGGGCTCTGTGCTGACAGCTCAGAGCCTGGAGCCTGTTTCGGATTCTGTGTCTCCCTCTCTCTCTGACCCGCCCCCATCCGTGCTCTGTCTCCCTCTGTCTCAAAAATAAAATAAACATTAAAAAAAAAATTTAAAAAAAAATAAAAAAAAAAAAAAGAAAAGAGCGGAAGCCCCCGCCCATTCAAGGCTCCTGAGCCAGCAGTCAGGGTGATCCCGTGTTACCTGCTGGGAAGAAGAAGGTGCTGGGTGCAGGGAGGAAAGAAGAGGGGAGCAGGCAGGGAGTGTCAGAGGGAGTAGGGGACCTGGCGGCTCAGGGAGAGGCCCGGGGCAAGGCTGGAGCACAAGTCTTACTGTCACCAGCGCTGAGGGTGCGGGGCACACGAGGCCAGAGGGCAGAGGGCCCGAATCTCATGGAAGGAGCCCCCAAGAGGTGCCGGATAGAAGACACCTGTGCCGGGATGAGAGAACTCCTTGAGGGGCTGGTGAGGAAGGGGAGATGTCCCGTCCTCAGGGGCTCACAGCCTCGGGGACAGAAGGCTGCAGGGATGGGGGGTGGGGGCTTCGGGATGGTGTGTGCAAAGCGGAAGGCCTGGAGGGTGGCCTTGACCCTGCGTGTGTGTTCGGGGTGGGGGTGGGGGTTCTCAGCACCCCTCTGGAATGAGCACAGGCACCCTTGTCAGGACATCCTTGACAGCCAGCCCAGCTGCCACCCTCTGACTGTGTGGACCAGGCCCCCCATGCTCTTCTTCCCTGAGCCTCAGTTTCCTCATCTGTGACATACAGAAAATAAAACCGTTCTCACACACTGTGGGATCTAAACGAGACCCCAGAATGGGGCACCTGGGTGGCTCCGTCGGTTAAGCGTCCGACTTCAGCTCAGGTCATGATCTCGCGGTCCGTGGGTTCGAGCCCCGCGTCGGGCTCTGTGCTGACAGCTGGGAGCCTGGAGCCTGCTTCAGATTCTGGGTCTCCCTCTCTCCCTCTCTCTCCCGCTCTCTGTCTCTCTCTGCCCCTCCCCAACTTGCACTCTGTCTCCTCTCTCTCAAAAGTAAGAAGAACACTAAAAATGTTTGTCTTGGGGCGCCTGGGTGGCTCGGGT
Organism: Lynx canadensis; assembly: GCF_007474595.2. Taxonomy (NCBI): domain Eukaryota; kingdom Metazoa; phylum Chordata; class Mammalia; order Carnivora; family Felidae; genus Lynx; species Lynx canadensis. The sequence continues at coordinate 30,607,416 of NC_044318.1, read as the reverse complement.
GGCTCAGTCGGTTAAGCGTCCGACTTCGGCTCGGGTCATGATCTCACGGTCCGTGGGTTCGAGCCCCGCGTCGGGCTCTGTGCTGACAGCTCAGAGCCGGGAGCCTGTTTCGGATTCTGTGTCTCCCTCTTTCTCTGACCCTCCCCTGTTCATGCTCTCTCTCTGTCTCAAAAATAAGTGTTAAAAAAATTTAAAAAAAATTTGTCTTATAACTGGGAGTTTGTACCTTTGACCCCCTTCACCCATTTCACCCACCCTGCAAACCGCCCCCCACCCCTGGTAACCACCCATCTGTTCTCTACATGTATGAGGACTTTTTAACAATTTTACTCCACATATAAGTGAGATCATACAGTATTTGTCTTTATCCATTCCTCTCTTGATGCTCAGCCGGGTTGAGAAATACTGTGTACTCTACCCACGAAGACATGGGAAGAGACGAATGTTGGTAAGAACATTATTAATAAAATAGGATGGACAAACTGACGCCAGAGTCTGGACGGCCTGTCGCCATCAACCAAGCCCCCGAGTCCCTGACTCAAGCCTTGAGAAGCTGCCTGGGGCTGGGGGGGCGGGGACAGGGAGGAGGAGGCGGTCAACCCAACGACAGCCCCCAGGAGGCGGAGCAGAGGCACATCCTGAGGGTCCCAGTGAGGAGGAGGCTCCCACCCACACTCCAGCTGGGAATCTCAGCTTGGACCAAACCCGTGCATACAGAGCCCTGCTTCTGACTGCACTTCCCAGACCAGTGAGGCAGGAAAGAGAAAGGGAAGCTCACCAGGGTAGAGCAAAGAAAGGCAAGGGAGCAGCTGCCGGGGGGAGTCAGAGCGAAAGAACCAATCTCTGAACACAATCTGCCCGCAGAATCCATAGGAGTCACGAACGCGCTGGAAGACACGGTGAGATCTGTTTCTGGCCGTAAAGCCGGCTAAACGTCATTAAACAAACAAACAAACAAAAATTCCTCTTGATATAATTTCTCCTGATGGAATGTGCCGGATGAAATACAACCCACATGCTTCTGAGCCTATAACTGAGCCTGCAGGCAAGTACGGGAAATCCTCGAGGGCCCAAAACAAATGTCTGCCCCGGAGAGTGGTGAAGCCCCTTGTAAGCGGCAGCTGCCCCAGGGCATTTGCCAGTGCTGGAAACCCCGAGGCTTGGGATTTTATGGCCACAAGGGGCTCAGCGGACAAAGCTTTGCAAGGTGGAAAATTGGGACCAAGATGCCTGTCAAAAGTCAAAAATGACTGAGCTACAACTCCCTAAGAAATAAGGACTAGGGACGTCTGGGTGGCTCAATTAAGCTAGCGCCTGACTCTTGATTTTGGCTCTGGCCATGATCTTACTGTGCGTGTATCGGCCTCGACACTGACAGCTTGGGATTCTCTCTCTCCCTCCATGTCCCTCACTCCCCTCTCAAAATTAATAAGTAAACTTAAGGAAGGAAGGAAGGAAGTCCCACCCAATGTGGGACTCAAACCCACAACCTGAAGGTCAAGTCACGTGCTCCACTGACTGAGCCAGCCAGGCACCCCAAAATATATTTTTTAAATGTTTTAATGTTCATTTTTGAGAGAGAGAGTACAAGCAGGGGAGGGGCAGAGAGAGAGAGGGGGACACAGACCAAAGCAGGCTCCAGGTTCTGAGGGGGTCAGCCCAGAGCCAGACACAGGGCTCAAATTCATTCACAAACCACAAGATTACGACCTGAGCTGAAGTCGGACACTTAAACCGACACCCTGTAGAGGGACGTCATTTAAAGAAGACACAGCTGAGAAATTTCCAGAATTGGTGAAAGATATGAAATGCAAAGAATCCCGAGAAGTTTTATTTATTTTATAAATAAAAAAGAAATCCACACCGAGGCACGTTACATTGAATTTGCAGAATGCCGGAGACAAAGAGCCAAGCAGGACTCACAGGGTATAATCCTAAGGGCAACTTGACTTGTTCGAGCCAGTGGTTCTCAACCTAATGTAAGTTTTCCCTTAAGGGGACATTTGGCAAGTCTCAAGACATTTTTGGTGGCCACAAAAATGTCCATCATTTGAGAGGTTGTGCTACTGGTAGAGGTCAGGTTGCTACTAAATTCCCTTCTCCCGGGGCGCCTGGGTGGCTCGGTCAGCCAAGCGTCCGACTTTATCTCAGGTCATGATATCACAGTTTGTGAGTTCAAGCCCCACACCGGGCTCTGGGCTGATGGCTCAGAGCTTGGAGCCTGCTTCAGATTCTGTGTCTCCCTCTCTCTCTGCCCCTCCCCTGCTTGCGCTCTGTCTCTCTTTCTCTCAAAAGTAAATAGACATTAAAAAAAAAAACAAAACCCTTCCGGACAGCCCCCCCCAAAGAATTATCCAAAGCAATTCTCCTCTGACTCTCTCTTATCACCCTCGACTGGAGTCCCCTTTTATGTTCCTGATGGGCATGAATTGCCTAACAGTGCCTGAGAGCTAACATTTGTCATCAAGAGACAGCACCACACTGCAGCTTGAGCCCCTGACTCAGGCATTAACCCACCTGTGACCTTGGGCAACCCCCAACCTCAGTTTCCTCATCTGTAAAGTGGGGAGTGTAATCCCCAGGCATGGGGGATCGCGGAGGGAAATGTCAGCAGTTTGCAGGTGGCAGGGGTGTGGGGGAGCATCCTTCCCTGGGTCACTCCTCCTGGGATGGGATCGGGTGGGGCCCTGGGTCCCGCTTTGGGAAGATTCAGAACTCGGAGCAGCAGTGTTCTGGTGCGGGGTTGAGCCACTGTGGGTGGCAGTGGGGACCAGGGGTCCCTTCGACACCCCACCCAATGCTCACAGCACTGGCCCCCTGAGCTAGGAAAGGAACCTGAAAAGGCTTAAGAATGAGACCATCTGGGGGCGCCTGGATGGCTCAGTCATTTAAGTGCCTGACTTTGGCTCAGGTCCTGATCTCACGGTTCATGAGTTCGAGCCCCGCGTTGGGCTCTGTGCTGACAGCTCAGAGCCTGCAGCCTGCTTTGGATTCTGTGTCTCCCTCTCTCAGTTCCTTTCCTGTGTTGCCCCCTGCCCCCTCAAAAATAAATAAAGATTAAAAAAAAAAAAAAAAGAATGAGACTGCCCGGGTTTGAATTGCAGCCCAGCCACTTAGCTGGTGTACGACCTCACCAGAGCCCCTAAACTCCTTGAGCCCCTGCTTTCCCATCTCCAATATGACTAGGACAATGAAATACACTGCACTGGCTTGTTATGACAATCAAATGCCACATCCCTTCCTCCCAGCCCAGGGTCTGTCACATGCTAGGGAGTGGTCTCAAGAACAGGGGACTCTCTCGTCCCACTTCGCCTCTTTGCTCTCGGTGACGCCTGGACCCCTGACTCCACGGGGACCCATCCAGCCCTCTTGCCTGTAATGCTGCCAGCTCACCACCAGGTGTCGCGCTCGGCTCTCTCAATCCCCATCCGTGGATGGGAGGGACGACTGAAATCCAGAGCGCGGAAGGCTCAGGGCCAAGTTCACAAGCCAGCCCCACCTGGGGACCCAGATGTCTCAGCTCCTGACCCTAGAGTTCTAGGCAGATGTGGCCTCCCAGATGTGGTTCCCAGATGTGGTTCTGGCCTCTCTATGAGTGTCCATCTGGGACAGTAGGGGGAGGATGGATGTTCCTTCTATCACCAGGACCCCAAGAGGCCAGGACTTGAAATCTCCCCGCTTCCATCACAGTGCTCCTCCCACCCCACCCCTGCGCCCACTCCCCACCATCGACCCTGACCCTGACCCTGCAGGATTTCAGGCTGATTTGCCCTCCTGACTCCAGGCACTGCCCCCATCCATAGAGCTGGCTCCGGAGCCTGGAGTCTCTGTCTTAAACTGTCACCACTCCGCCCTCTCCATTCTCAGCTCTGGACACCCACTCTGGTCCCTCTCCTGTTCCCCATGAGTGGCTTAAAAATGTCTTAAGACTGTAATTTGGGGTCCAGAGTAAATTCAGAAGGCAACATGGGACAGGGCAAATAACCGGGAAACTTAGATCCCGGCCCAGACCCCGCCCCCCCCAGAGAAGCCATTCCAAGTGACGCACACCCACACCCTTTCCTCCCCTGCCTTCCCCCACCCCCTCATGGCACACATCTCTGTCTGAGGGGACATCCTTGTAGGGAACCCGTTTAATACCTGGGTCTCTCCATGGTCAGGCCCCACAATGGGCTCCCTCATATCCCTAACTTTTAGCCTAGTGCCTGGAACATCGTAGATGCTCAATGCACCCCTCCACACGCACACACCCCTAAATCTTCAATGTTGCCCCTCCTCTTTGCTACTCCCTGAGCTCCAAACATTGCCAGGCTCACCCTCCATTTAAAAAATGTTCAGAGCACCTGGGTGGCACATTCAACTGAGCGTCTGACTCTTGATTTCGGCTCAGGTCATGATCTCAGGGTTGTGGGATTGAGTCCCGTGTGCACTGAGTATGGAGCCTGCTTAAGACTCTCTCTCTCTCTCTCTCTCTCTCTCTCTCCCTCTGCCCCTCTCCCCAGCTCATGCTCTCTCTCTCTTAAAAAAAAAAAAAGTGCTTCCTGGGGCACCTGTGTGGCTCAGACAGTGGAATGTGTGACTCTTGATCTCGGGGTCATGAGTTCAAGCCCTGTACTGGGCTCTGTGCTGGGCATGAAGCCTGCTTAAAATTTAAAAAAATATGGGGGCACCTGGGTGGCTCAGTTGGTTAAGCGTCCGACTTCAGCCAGGTCACGATCTCGCGGCCCGTGAGTTCGAGCCCCGCGTCGGGCTCTGGGCTGATGGCTCAGAGCCTGGAGCCTGTTTCCGATTCTGTGTCTCCCTCTCTCTCTGCCCCTCCCCTGTTCATGCTCTGTCTCTCTCTGTCCCCCCCAAAAAAATAAATAAACGTTGAAAAAAAAATTTTTAAAAATATGGGGGCACCTGGGTGGCTCAGTTGGTTAAGCGTCCGACTTCAGCTCAGGTCATGATCTCGCGGTTTGTGGGTTCGAGCCCCACATTGGGCTCTGTGCTGACAGCTCAGAGCCTGGAGCCTGCTTCGGATTCTGTGTCTCCCTCTCTCTCTCTGCTCCTCCCCTGCTCATGCTCTGTCTCTGTCTCTCAAAATTAAATAAGTGTTAAAATTTTTTTAAATAATAATCAAAAAATAATAAAAAGGCAGTGAAAACAATATGTGCCCACATATATATGGCCAGCCACAGAGCCTGCTTCAGATCCTCTGTGCCCCTCTCTCTCTGCCCCTCCCCTGCTCGTTCTTTCTCTCTCTCTCTTTCAAGATAAATAAACTTAAAAAAATAAAAAAAATATATAACAAAATTAAAGTAACATCTTCGTGTTCAGAAGATGAACTGTGTCTTTGTTCTCTGAGTAGGTTCATCCACGGTCCCGTCCTCTGGGAAATCTGTCTCATGGGTGGTCGTCTGGAGCTTCTTAAATTCTTACGTCTTAAGGTTCACGGGTTTAATCTTTTAATCTCAGACTTCAGGCTTTGATCTTCTACCTTAAATCACATTCATTTTGTCACTTTATTTTACCATTATTTTAAACCTCTTAACTTCTCTCTGTTGCTCAGGGTGACTTTTCAGCCCGACTTCCTGGTTTTAAACCTTTAAGTTTGTATTTGTGGATTTTCACTTTGATGGTGGCTTTAGATTTTTTCAGTTTATTTGTCTATTTTTATGTTTAATTTTTTGAGAGAGAGAGGGTGAGCGAGCGAGTGGGGAGAGGGGCAGAGAGACAGAATCTCAAGCAGGCTCCAAGCTTAGCGTGGAATCCGACGCAAGTTTCGATCCCGTGACTCTGGGATCATGACCTGAGTCGAAATCAAGAGTCGGACGCTTAGGGGCACCTGGGTGGCTCAGTGGGTTAAGTGTCCGACTTCAGCTCAGGTCATGATCTTGATGTCCGTGAGTTCGAGCCCCATATGGGGCTCTGTGCTGACAGCTCAGAGCCTGGAGCCTGTTTCCGATTCTGTGTCTCCCTCTCTCTCTGCCCCTCCCCTGCTCATGCTCTGTCTCTCTGTCTCAAAAATAAATAAAAACATTAAAAAAAAAAAAAAGAGTCGGACGCTTAACCGACTGAGCCACCCGATTTCCTCCGTGTAAAATCCCCACTCTTCTCTGTGATTCCTTCTCTTTAATTGTCCAGGGATTCGGTTCTCACAACCCGGGTGCAAGCAGGGTTCTAGTATAATCATCAATCCCGTTTCACAGCTGAGCAAATGAGACCCAAGAAGGGTAAGCATATGCTCGAGGTCACAGGGCTGGTGAGTGGCGGGAGGGATGGCCGGTCCAGGCTCCCCCCCTCTGCTTCTCCCCAGGTGCCGACAGTGCCCTCCAGGAGGTTCGGGTCCCCCTGGCCATCTCTGCCTGGCCCCTCGCCAGGCTGCCTGCACACTGATTTCCTGGATGGTCCAGACCTGTCCTCCAGAAGGCACTGTGACACCTGGGCCACCATGCTGCACGACTCCAGGGGGCACTATTCACGTAGCAACCTGCAGAGATAGCTTGTAAGGACACGCCTGATGGGCTGAGGGTCAGGGAGCACAGGACACCTGTAGCGTGTGTCCCAAACAGGGATCATCTTTGGGGTCACCTACATTGCTTCACCTGCGGGCTCATGACTCAGGCTGTCCAGTCAGATACCCCGACCCAGCACTTTCCGCCATGACCACCACTGGGATCATGTGGCTGAACCAGGGTCATGGGACCAACACCAGGATCCCGCAGAATATCCGTCCTTCAGGCACGTCTCACCTCCTTCCCCACCCCTCACCCTCAGCTATAAAGGAGAGAAAATAAGGTTTTGGTTTTTTTAACATGTTTATTTATTTATTTATTTCGAAAGACAGAGATAGAGAGCCAGCAGGGGAGGGACAGAGAGAGAGGGAGACAGAATCCCAAGCAGGTTCCATGCTGTCAGCGCAGAGCCCGACATGGGGTTTGAACCCACGAACTTGGAGATCACGACCTGAGCCGAAGTCAAGAGTCAGACGCTTCACTGAATGAGCGCCGCCCAGGTGCCCCAGTAATAGTGTTTTTTTTTGTTTGTTTTTGTTTTTAAATCTTTTTTTAAGGTTTATGTATTTCTGAGACAGAGAGAGACAGAGCACGAGTGGGGAAGGGGCAGAGAGAGAGGGAGACACAGAATCGGAAGCAGGCTCCAGGCTCTGAGCCATCAGCATAGAGCCCGATGCAAGGCTCGAACTCACAAACTTGGAGATCACGACCTGAGCCGAAGTCAAGAGTCAGACGCTTCACTGAATGAGCCGCCCAGGTGCCCCAGTAATAGTGTTTTTTTTTTTTTTTTTTAAAGTACTGTAGATCCGTTGAAATGAAAGATGCCAGAGAAAACAGTATATCCCGTGGGGCTCCTTGCGTAGAAGAATAAAACAGGCATCAGTAATTGATGCTATTGGAAGTCAGAGTAGTTTTCCTCCAAGGTAATGACCAGCAGGAGGTATAAGGAGACTGCTGGGGGTCTGGCATCTTCTATTTCCCCACCTGGGTGCTGGTCCCATGGAATTGCTGTTTATGAAATCCAATATGCTGTGCACGTATGATTTATATACTTCCCTGTATGTGACACCTCAATTAAAAAAAATTTTTTTAGGGGCGCCTGGGTGGCTCAGTCAGTTGAGTGGCTGACTTCAGCTCAGGTCACGATCTTGCGGCTCGTGAGTTCGAGCCCCACATCTGGGCTCTGTGCTGACAGCTCAGAGCCTGGAGCCTGCTGCGGTTTCTGCGTTTCCCTCTCTCTCTGCCCCTAACCCACTTGCATTCTGTCTCTCTCTCTCAAAAATAAACATTAAAATTTTTTTTTAATAAATAAAAAAACATTTTTTTAAGCAAAAATGCAAGTATTCTCCTACAGGCAGAGGATATGGCTTTCCCAGGGCCTGGACCAGATCTGGCCAGCCCATTAATTATCTCCATGAGAACCCATCATCCTGGGCCACAACGCTTGGAAATGCTCCAGACTTTTAGGTAAGAACTCATTTCAGCAAATCTGCCCCCCCCCCAACCGCTGCCCCCCCAGCTCAGTTCCTGATGCCTGATTTAGGGCCAATTTATCCCAGGGGGCTTGTCCGGAGCCACAAGGCTCCCACCCACACATCTACAATGACTTACCGAGTGTTCCTCTTTACTCCTCCTTTATTTTTTTTAAAACGCTTTCTCGAGCTGTAATTCACATGCCGCACAACTCACCCCCTTAAAGTGCGCGGTTCGATGGTTTTTCGGAGATTCAGAATCGTGACACCATCCTTAACTACATTTTGGAACATTTTATTATCCCCCCCAAAAAAACCCTGTGCCCTTAGCTGTACCCCCCCCCCCTCCACCCGCCCCTGCCTTCCTACCGCTCCCAGGAACAATGTATTTACCTGGTAATGATGTAACGATTTTTTTTTAATCCTTTAGATAAAAACGGATCATGTTTCCCCGTGTATTGGTTGCCGAAGATTTCGAAGGGAAACGTGTGACCGGCATCTGACAAACTCATGAGCCCTCTGGTCTGATTTTATTCTCCTGCCCTGATTCCCCCTCATTTCCCAACTTTTTTTTTTTTTTTGTTTTACTTCACCCTTGCATGTACACCTTGGAAAACCCACATCAGGATTTTTTTTTAATTTTTTTAAATGTTTATTTATTTTTGAGACAGAGACAGACAGAGCATCAACAGGGGAGGGTCAGAGAGAGAAGGAGGCACAGAATCTGAAACAGGCTCCAGGCTCTGAGCTGTCAGCACAGAGCCCAACGTGGGGCTCGAACTCACGGAGTGTGAGATCATGACCTGAGCCGAAGTTGGCCGCTTAACCGACTGAGCCACCCAGGCGCCCCCCACATCAGGATTTGATTCGGGAGGCTTTGACTTTCTAGATTAATTCAGGAGGGAATTATCTTCCTATGCAAGAGCATGGTATATCCTTCCGTTTACCTACATGTTTTTAAAATTTACGTCGCCGCATTAACGTTACAGTGTTATCGATAAAGGTCTGGAGGAACTTGCACTAAATTTCTTCCAACACACCTGATGTCTTGTTTCGGACTATTTAATAACTGATGCGGGGACAATTAGCTGTCCATATGGAAAAGAATAAAATTAGATTGCCACCTCCCACAGAAGCAAAAACTGACTCCAGATGAATTAAAGAACTATGTGCGAAAAGTGAACTTGTAAACTTTTAAAACAAAGTGTAGGATAGGGAAGTGTATTCGATTGGAAAAGCCCAAAGCAATAGTGGCTTCAGTAAACTCTCTTCTTTATGATCACTTTGGGTATAATCACCCTAGAGGTAAGCAACTAAACAAAACAAGATAAAACCAGAAATGCTGTTGTGACTGATACAGTGATATCAAGACTTTAGCTTCTAACTGTATGCCCAGGGCCCCTGGGTAGCTCAGTCGGTTAAGCATCGACTCTTGGTCTCAGCTTAGGTCATGATGTCATGCTTTGTGGGTTTGATTTATTATTATTATTTTTTCAATGCTTATTTTTGAGAGAGAGAGACAGAGACAGAGTGTGAGTGGGGAGGGGCAGAGAGAGAGGGAGACACAGAATCCGAAGCAGGCTCCGGGCTCTGAGCTGTCAGCACAGAGACCAGAGACCGGTGTGGGGCTCAAACCCATGAACTGTGAGATCGTGACCTGAGCCAAAGTTGGATACTTAACCAACTGAGCCACCCAAGTGCCCCACACAGGTTTGAGCCCTGCGTCTGGCTGTGCACTCACAGCACAGAGCCTGCTTGGGCTTCTCTCTCTCCTTTTTTCTCTGCCCCTGACTTGTGTTCTCTCTCAACATAAATAAATGAATGTTAAGATAAATAAATAACTAACTATGCCCTTCCATCCTCAGCATGTTGTTTCCATATTGAGATTACCTCAATATCCAAGATGACTGTGGGAGCTCCAGCCATTACATTTGCCTTCCGAAATTAAAAAAAAAAAAAATTTGTTTTTTAATTAAGTAGGCTCCACACTCAATGTGGGACTTGAACTCAAGACCCAGAGATACAGTCTCATGTTCTACCAACTGAGCCAGCTAGGCACCCCACCCACATTTGCCTTCTGGATGGCAGAATGAGAAAGGTGAGGAAGAGAAATGCCGTATAAGTCCCACAGAGCAGTTTCATTCACATTTCATTGGCCAGAGGTCAGTCTAATGGCCAGCTGAAAGGAGACTAGGAAATGTAATCTTTCAGTTACGTCTAGCTAAAAAACTGAAATTCCATTTTAAAGGAAGAAAACTAGAATGGATATTGGAGGCCACCAACGGAATTGGCCATAGAAAGTTTTTCTGAAACAAGATGCAAAAGGCATCAATGTTAAAGGAAAATATTGACAAATGTGACTAAATTAAAATCTAAAACTCCGAATACATAAAAGATTTAAATTATTGTAATACATAAATATTGAAAACAAAAATGAAAGACGCATCTTAGTTTAGGAAAAGATTTGCAGGGTGCATGATTGACAAAGAGCTGAGGTCTATCATATATAAAGAGCTCCTACAAATCAATAAGAAAAAAAAAAGATAAAAACCCAGTACATGAAATTTACTCTCAGGCGCCCAACAGAGACCAGAGGATGGCTTTGGTCTGGGCAGAGGGTTCCAGACAAACCAGCCGCGGCAACACTGAGCCCCAGAGTACACAACAGGAGGCTGAATGGACCAAGCCCCTGCAATGGGACAGTGTCACTTCATAAGGCACAGGGTAATCCCAACTGCCATGAGTGCTATATATGTGTGCATAAAAGTGGGTTTCAATCCTCTCTGAAATGCAGTTTGGACAACTAAGTACCTGCAAGTGTCTCCATAGATCCTTACGTCTGGAGTGTCTCAACCTTTATAGCGAGAGACACCCGCTCTTCCCCATGGCTTCCGCAGCTCCACCTTGGGCGACTTCTCCCACCTCTTCCACGATGCCTCTTCTCCTTCCTGACAGAGTCGGTCTCAGGGACCTAGGAATTTTGACCGTCTTCACTTGGATTCCCCAAGGATTTGGGTGCAAGTGGTCAGGAGGGGACCCTGGGGTGTCTGTGAGGACCCTGGGAAGCCAGTGAAGAATGCATCAGTGAGCAGCTGAGTTTGGGGGCTCAGTCTTGCTAGGGACCCTCTGAAAGCTGGGCACCATGTGCCTGAGGATCGTCCTATGGAGGGGGCAGCCAGGGGTGGGGGGCGTTCAGTCACCAGCTTCCGCCCCTCAGGGGTCAAGGGTCTCCCCCTCCCCCCCTGGGGAATTCAGGAACTCACCTAGAGCCAGACATCACCCTCAGGCAGAGTCCCAGGAAGCTGTCCGCAGGTGACTCCAGGTGAGTCAAGGGCATGTCCCCTCCACAAGCAGTGCCATGTCCCCTCCAACATTATGATCGAGCCACCCCAGAAACTTCAGGGCCCTTTCTGAGAGGTTTGCGGCTTCCCTTTCCAGCCTTCTTTCCCTCACTTGGGTCCAGCCGGACAACTCCTTCCCGACGTTTCCTGCACTGTCTTCTGTCGCCAGGGTTGTGTTGGAGTTGTTCCTTCCCTCCTGTTCCAGGTCCTCTCCCACCATTTATGTCCAGCTCAGACACTGGTGTCTCTCTCTTCTCCATCTTCCTCCCTCTATCTCTGTTCTCCTCTCTCGTTTTCTAATGACCTGGTATTTATTCCTAGGTGTGCCTGTCTCCCCAACTAGCGCTGGGCTCTGAGAAGACAGAGGTGGTGAGATCTGCTCTGCGGGTCCCAGGGTCTGTCACCGCACCCGGCACGTAGCCGATGTTCTGTAAAATACCTGTGGGTTTTCCTTTTGCAGATGAGAAGCAAACTGACTGAACCCCCCGAGCGCCTTATGGAAGGAACACCGACAGTGTTCCCCACACAAGGAAATCCTGGGGTAGGAAGTGTGGGCCAAAGAGAGGAGACAGAGTGGTCCCTGCCCTTCGGGACTGTCGCTCATCCACACGTCCAGTGCGTGTGGGGTATCCTGCCATGTGCTGGAAATTCAGGTGTTCGAGGACGGCTGGTCCTGTTTGCCCGGGCCTGCACGAGGCCACACGTGGGACTAGGAGGCAAGAAGGCCGGGAAGAAGGGGACCCCAGCGCTGCCCTGGTGAAGCCATGGTCCAGAGGGGAGACCAGTGCATCCTGGTAGAAGAGGACGATGGGTGACATTGGGAAACGTGGGCAGCGGGGGATGAAGGAGCTCAGGGAAGCCAGAGATCTGGGAAGACTTCTCGGAGGAGGCAAGCTGGGGCTGAGACCTGGAGAACAAAAGGAAAGTTTTCCTGGCTGGCTCGGCCCTCAGGGATCATGTGGTCCGGCTCGGCTGCCTCGCTCTTTCTTACAGGGTTCTCCCATGAGGGTCTGGTCTCCCCAAATACCCTGGGAGCCCACAGGGGTCCCCACTCCATGAGATGAAGGCACTGGGTCTAATTGTACCACCAAAGCCCTGAGTGACTGCAGGCAAATTCCTCCTTTTCTCCAGTCTCTGTCTCCTCATCTGTTAAATGGGTTCATCCTCCTCATTACCCTCACAAGTTTGCCAGAAGGAAAGGAGACTATCCGTGTGGTTTCTGAGCGAAGAGTGGGCAAATCGCCTTAAGGATCACAGCACCCAGGCCCTCACTTCACAGATGGGGAAACTGAGGCCCAGGGAGGCCGAGAGCCCGCCCAAGTGCACTTAGCCTCAAGTCCCTGCCTGAGGCTCAGCTCTTAGGACAATGGGACTGTCTTCTCTCCCAGGAAGTCTGGGTCCCTCCAGAGTGAGGGGGTCCCCACTTGTGGGTGTGTCTGCTGTCTTCTTTTTGGCTCCTTGGAAATGTTAATTGAGGGAAATTATGCAAAGGAGCCCAGATTGGAGATGCTCATTTGAATCTCAACAAGGTGGCTACATTAAAAATAGCAGGAGCAAGGAGGTAAGCCTGGGGTGGGAGAGAGGCCGCCAGGCGCCATGGCTGAGAAGGTCCAAGCTCCTGGGCCCCTGGTGTGGTGAAGGGGCCTTGGAGCCTCAGCCTGGGCCCTCCGCCAATATCCCGGGGCCTCCCCTATGGTCTTGTTCCCCACTAGTCTCTTCCACACACTGGACACCCAGACGATGGTTCTATAGATCAGATGTGACCATGTCACTCCTCTGTATATAACCTGCTGAGGCTGCCCATTGCCCCCAGGATAAAAACCTCATTCCTGCGCTCAAGGCCTGTTGTGTCTGCTCCCTCTCCTCCCCCCTCCCCCCCCCACCCCCCAGGTCCCCAGGTGCTCTCAAGGGCTCCTGCCGAGGGATCATCCATTTCATCACTCCGGCCTCACCCTGGTCTGGCCTTTGCACAGACCACTCCTGCCGCCCAGAACAGCTGGTGTCTCCTCTTTTCCACCAGGAGAGCTACGTCATCTTTCCAGCTCCAGCTCAAAGGCACCTTCCTGGTGCCTCTGGGCCAAGCTGGTTGTTTCGGGCTCTGTTCTTCAGATGCTTCTCCCATAGCATCTGCTGTCGGGGTCGATGTGCCTGTGGGTCTGGCCACCCCCGGGCTACAAGCTCCCCAAGGTCGGGGGCCACGTGTGGGGCATCCCCTGGACCCGGCCCTGCCTGGAGCCCACTCTTGCACCCTGCGCAGAGAATATCTGGGGTGTATGCAAGGGAATGGCCACAGGACTGCCTCCTTGGGCTCCACCATTCACCCCTCCCTCCAAAGCTGGCTGAACTGGTCTGGGTGACTCTGGGCCCCCCACCCCAGGCTGTCCTCAAGGACAGCAAGGGGAGGGGAGCAGAGTGAGGAGGGAGGCTGGTTATTAATTAAAAAGCAAGTCATGTGTAGGCCCTGCTTCGTTCCAATAAAAACCGTCAAGGGTATTAATTACCAGATCTGGCGATAGACGTGGGCTAGGTTTGCTCAGGCCGGGAAGGATCCCGGTGGTAGGAATGTCAATGAGCACCGGGTCTCCGTGGCTCGGGCCTGGGCTGAGGCGGGGTGGGAGGTGAGGGGCACCCTGGCTGGACAACCGGTCGTGGATGCAAACAGCACCACCACCAGTTACCTCCTGCAGAGCGGTTACCACGGACAGGACAGAAGCCACATGACCACCTGACCACTCGCATGTACCTTCTGTCATCTTTTTTTTTTTTAATTTTTTTTTCTTAACGTTTATTTATTATTGAGAGACAGAGAGACACAGAGCGTGAGCAGGGGAGGGGCAGAGAGAGAAGGAGACACAGAATCCGGAGGAGGCTCCAGGCTCCGAGCTGTCAGCACAGAGCCCGACGCGAGGCTCGAACTCACGGACTGCGAGATCATGACCTGAGCCGAAGTCTGACGCTCAACCGACGGAGCCACCCAGGCGCCCCCCTTCTGTCATCTTAATCCCAACGGCCTCATGAGATCGGTCCTATTTTTATCCCCATTTTGCCGCTGGGACATGCAGGCACAGAGAGATTTTGTGACTTGAGAGGGTCACACAGCTAGCAGGTGGCTGCACCAGGACACCAGTCAGGGTTCCTCTTAACCTCAGGGAAACAAGAACCCGGACGTGTTGGTCAGCCTCACTGAAGCAGCCCATCATCACGCAGGTGGGGAAACTGAGGCAGGAGAGGACATCACTCGCCAAAGTCATATCCACACATTGGTGAACATAGACTAAGTCCTCCGAGGTTCCGTCCAGGGTGCCCTTCCCTTCTCACCAGCTAAGTGGGTGTCGAAGGTCTCCCAGGAAGAGTGAGGGTGAGGGGGCTTCAGACGGGCCAGGGTTTGGGGGCCAAGGCTGTCTGCCCCTTCCTGCCTCCCTCCACACCTCCCTCCTCTTCCCTCTGCCGCCTCCGGGGCTTTCAACAGCCCCGCTGGGCTGAACCAACCAGCCCTAGCACTTGTCTGTGTCAGCCCCGGAAGGCCAGCTCAGCTCAGCTCCGGTCCCAACGGAGTTAAAATAGGTCTGACCTAAATACAAGCACAATGCCGGTGCTGAAAATACGGCTGTGTCAGCGGAAACTCCAACCGGGTAAGAAACCATCGCACTTTGGGATGAATACTCCCTCACCCCAAGAAGGGGGCCGGGCTGTGCGCACTGTGAACTCTGAGAGTTCCTGAAAACGTCTCCACGTGCGGACAGGTGGACAGGATAGAAGGACAGCCGCTCCCCTGACCTGGCCGATGGCAAGCCCACAGCCCTGTGGCCGTCACCCAGAGAAACTGGTACTCAGAGACGGGAGGGGCCTACTCGAGGTTGCACAGCTCGTGTGCAGCTGCAGGTGTGGGGAGGCAGGTCTCTGGTTTCTGGGTGGGATGGAGGGCCGGGGGGGGAGGTGGAGACGGTGGGGGAGTGGGTGGGAACGTCAACCAGCCGAAGCAGGAGTTTGGGCCCAGTACTCGGGGAGGCCCGCTGGTGGCAATGGTTTTGACCGGCCTTGGGGTGGGGGCCCCAGGTGATGGCAGTCCTGCAGGTGGGCACCGACATTGTGCAAACAAGTGTGTGGCCACCTGTGCTCTCCTTGGCACAGCCTGCTTCTTGGGCCACCCAGGACACTGAGCTCAGAAGGGCTCTGTGCTTGGTTAAATGCTCTGTCGCTGCGGCCTTAAAATCCTTAAGGATTTTATCTTTGAGTGCATGGGGTTTTAAATTTTTTTTAATGTTTGTTTATTTTTGAGAGGGAGAGACAGAGTGTGAGCAGGGGAGGGGCAGAGAGAGAGAGGGAGACACAGAACCTGAAGCAGGCTCCAGCCTCTGAGCTGTCAGTACGGAGCCCAATGCGGGGCTCGAACCCACGAACTATGAGATCATGACCCGAGCCAAAGTCGGACGCTTAACTGTCTGAGCCACCCGGGCGCCCCTGGATGTGTGTTTTGGTGAAGTCCAATAGGACAATGAGCATGAATGGGACAGAGGGGGTACTTAGAACGGTGTGCCCGTGTCCTATGCCACCATATTTGCGTGGGGTGTGGTCCTCATCATTGGGAACGACGCACGGGCTCGGAACTCCACGATGAGCAAGAATTCAGTGAGACTCGAAGTACAAAGTACACGTATCATGTCAAAGGGCTGCGGACAGACAGCCTCGAGAGGCCCCCTTTCTGTTCCAACTTGCTCTGGATGTGGAAAGAAGGGGATGACTGTCTCACAAAGTGTCCAAGGCTCCTCTGTACATCGTCAGCCAAAGGGAGAGGCCGTTGGTCGAATGCGTGTGTATCAAAAAGTGAAACAGACAGAGTTGAGTAAGTTTGGGACAGTGTTTCCATTGCTGGAGAAAGAACGAAATACAGACCTCCTGTGCTCGATGTGCTTCATAGATGCTGTGTTGGTTTTTTTTTTTTTTTAATTTTTTTTTTTAACGTTTATTTATTTTTGAGACAGAGAGAGACAGAGCATGAACGGGGGAGGGTCAGAGAGAGGGAGACACAGAATCTGAAACAGGCTCCAGGCTCTGAGCTGTCAGCACAGAGCCCGACGCGGGGCTCGAACTAATGGGCCGCAAGATCATGACCTGAGCCGAAGTCGGCCGCTTAACCGACTGAGCCACCCAGGCGCCCCAGATGCTGTGTTTTTTACACATGGATGGTTTGTGGAAACCCTGCACGGAGCAAGTCTATTGGTGCCCTTTCTCCAACAGCATGCACTCCCCTTGTGTCTATGGGTCGTGTTTTGGTAATTCTCACAATATTTCTTTTCCTATTTGTTTATTTCCACACCCAGCGTGGAGCCCAAGGGAGGGCTCAAACTCATGATCCTGAAAGCAAGACCCGCGCTGAGATCAAGAATCAGGCGCTTAACCGATTGAACCACCCAGATGCCCCAATTCTCACAAGATTTCAAACTTTTTCGTTATTATGATATTCGTTACGATGATCTGTGATCAGTGGTTACTGAGAGCACAGGTGAGGCTTAGCAGTTTTTAAGCAATGAAGTACTTTGAAATTAAGGTATGGGGGTCCCTGTCGGTTGAGCATCTGACTTCGGCTCAGGTCATGATCTCACAGTTCGTGGGTTCCAGCCCCACGTCGGGCTCTGTGCTGACAGCTCAGAGCCTGGAGCCTGTTTCAGATTCCGTGTCTCCCTCTCTCTCTGCCCCTCCCCTGCGCGCACTCTGTCTGAAAAATAAATAAACATTAAAAACAAAAAAAACAAAAAAAGAATGTTGGGGGGCAGACAAGGAGGTTTTCAGGACACCCAGTGGCCGTTGGTCTCGGTGCCTTGGGGTTCCGAGTGCCCGGCTGGCCCTGGCACGTGTCCCCCTGAGCAGTGGCTCCATGAAGCCTTCAGGACCTTGGGGCAGGGGAGCCCCAGCACTCCAGATCCAGGCCCACCACCCCTCATTCAGTGAACACCCAGCTACTGACCCCACTTAGGCAGGGAGTATTCTAGAGGCAGGACACAGAGCCGAGAAGAACACGGAGCAGAACCCTGGCCTCGACGCGACAGCTGGCCGGAAAGGACCAAGAGCTTGGCGCGAGGTGGTCTTGGCCGTCAGCAACGACATGAAGCTCCAGGTCTAGTGGGTGGGCCCAGGCACAGGGTTTCTCAGAGCCGGATGTCGCTCTAGGAGCTGGGGCAGGAGACCTACAAATGTCCGCAAATGTCAAAGGGCACCTCTAAGGCAGTCCCGGTGGGCAGGGCGCTGGTGGCCTCTGAGCAAATCAGAAAGGGGCTCTGGTCCAGGCAGATGCAGTGGACCGCGGAGGTGCCCTGGGACTGAGCCCTGGTGAGCTGAGTGTGGCCCCGGCTGGCCTGCCCGCGTGCTGCCCGACCTCAGAAGCCTGGAGCAGGCGGTCTACATGTCAGTGTGTCTGGCTAGCCTCCCCGCCAGGGTCCCTCAGGCTGCAGAGGGCTGGGGGTGCTGAGGCCAGGTAGCGGGGGCACCCACAGCCAATGCCACGGGGCCTTATACGTGCCAGGCACAGTTCTGACCATTTGGCTTGCAGAACTCATTTCATTCCCACGGCACCCCCTCGGGGTGGGCACGCTCCTTGCCCCCGTTTGATCAGTGAGGTCGCTGATACACAGAGAGGTGAGGTTATTTGCCCAAAGACACACAGCTAGCAAGGGGCAGGGCTAAAATTAGCATTACAAATTTTTTTTCTTAATGTTTTATCTTTCTGAGAGACAGAGAGAGACAGAGCACGAGTAGGGGAGGTGCAGGGAGAGAGAGACCCAGAATCCAAAGCAGGCTCCAGGCTCTGAGCTGCCAGCACAGAGTCCGACGCGGGGCTCAAACTCATGAACTGTGAGATCATGACCCTAGCCGAGGTCGGACGCTTAAGCTACTGAGCCACCCAGGCGCCCCTAGAATTGGCACTCTTCACCACTCCGCTGGACAACCTCATTCTCTTTATCGCTTGGTTCTCTTTGGTTCTGGCTCAGATGGACACCATTTAGGATGAAACTGGGGGGAATTCATTAGAATGTTAGAGAACTCGTCTCATTTAAAAATGAGGAAACTGAAGCCCAGAGAGGGGAAGGGACTTGTCTGTAGTTGCACAGCACAGACACAGAGACAAAGAGTCTCCAATGGGAGCAAACAGGCCCCCATCTGTCGCCTGAGGGACACTGCCCCTTCTGAGACTTCAAGGGGTCTGGGGCTCAGTCTCGGGGGCCCTGGCAGGCGAGGCCTCAGCGATTAGGTGGTTTGTCCCGAGAGGACAGACCGGGGCTGAAATCTGGCCCACACTCAGCTGGCCAACCTCGTGGGTCTCGGGCCCGCCATTCAGGGGCCCCGGGTGAGGGGACAGAAATAGGCCATCTGTGAGCTTTCCCAGGGCTGTGCCGCATTGGGCCCACCGCCTCCAAGCGCGCGGGCATTCTCTGCTCATTTATTTATTTTCAGAGCAGGAAAGTGGATTTGAAACGCTCCTCCTGAATGTTTACCCCTGCGGGAATGTCGGGCTTATGAATAATGCAGCAAGTCAGGGGCTGGGGCCAGGCGAGCTCTGTCCTGTCCCTGAAGTTGCCACATGCAGGCCTGGGGCAGAGCTCGCCCTGCCACTTGCTGCTCAGTGATTTTGGGGAGATGCTCTGAGCCTCAGAGCCCCCAGCTATAAATGGGGGTCCTGAGCCTCTCCCTGCCTCCACAGAGAGGCCCACGGAGGCTGTCCCGTCCTTGCCACCTTGGCCTTCCCCTTGGGCACTGCTGTTCTTGCTCGTAGACTTCATCTGGTTCTCAGTGTCACCAGCCTCTCCTGAACATGTACTTGAGCACATCAGCAGTCGAACAGAGCAGAGAATGAGGCAGTCCCCGGCGGCTGGAGGGCGCAGGCCGAGGGAAGGCCTGGTTCCATGGACCGAGTTGGCTCAGCTCTAAGTAGGGCTGTTGGGTAGCTGCCCTAGGCACCTCTCGCCCCAGGCCTCGGGTTGTCTTGGGCTCTCTCAAAGGGGCTATTTTTTTTTTTTTAATTGAGAGAGAGAGAGAGAGAGAGAGAGAGAGAGAGAGAGAGCACATGAGCGAAGAAGGGGCAGAGAGAGAGAGAGGGAGAGAGAGAATCCCAAGCAGGTTCCGTGCTGTCAGCACAGAGCCTGACACGAGACCAGATCTCATGAAGTGAACCATGAGATCACGACCTGAGCCTAAATCAAGAGTCAGACGTTTAAACAACTGAGCCACCCAGGTGCTCCTCAAAGGGGCTGTTTTTATGTCCAAGGAAGTCTGGAGTCCATGTTCCTACCCTGGGCCTCCAGACTCGCTTCTCCTGAAGGAAGGCCCCCGGATGCAGGAGATGTCTCCTGTTCCCCAGGGAACTGTGCCTGGGACAGTGGCCCTGTCCTGACCCTTAGCCCCCCGCCAGGACCCCTAGGCCGCCTCTGAGTTCCTGTGGGACTGAATCACCAGTCACACCAACTTGGGTGTGGAAGGACCATCCTTGGGCCACCTCGCCTTCCAGGCAGAAGTCACAACACAGCCTTGGAGTGCCCTCTGTTGGTGGGGTGACAGATGGGGTCCCGCACACCCCACACACTTCTAAATGCTTCCTGCTGAGCCTAAAAGCAGGAGTGACTTAAGTTAGATTTAAGCAGGGACGACTGTTGGGTGTTAAAATGGATGAGCCAATGGTCAAGCAGCCGCAAGTTCTCTGGAGAGGGGGGGGGTTGGGGGGGTGGGGGCTTGGCTGGGGGCGAGGGAGGGACCACGCAACCCCTCGGGGTGCTACCATCCTCCACGCCATCCCTCAAGCCCTGGGAGGCAGTGACCTCACGCTACTCTCTATCATAATATTTACCAACAGAGCTGCAATTGAGCCAGGAAGCTTGGCAATTATAATCATGTTATCATTATTGCTGATAATTCCGATCATAAGCATAAATTATAAACAGGAGCGGGGCACAGTGGGTAAGAGCAGGGGGCAGGGACAGCTGCGTGTGTGGGCGGGGTGAGACCGGCCTGTCTCCCCTGCTCCCACTCCCCTCCTGTTTCTGGCTGAGGCCAAGTCCCCTCCAGAGCCTGGCCCAGGGATACGGTGGCTGCAGGGGGGTGGTGGGGCGGGGGGGGGGGGGGCCCCAGGTGGCCTTTTCCTGCCAGGGTCCCGAGGTTGTCCTGACAGCCTCACACCAAGCCCCACTCTGCCGCGCAGAAACTATTAAGGCGCAATTATTACAGAGACAGTCTTTCCGAATTGATCTTTCAGTTACTCCACGGCTGCAGCCATGGAGACGGCCCCAACTCAATTACATGCCTCTCTCTGTTCTTGACAGATTCCAGCGGAGAGTCGGAGGAGGAGGCAGAGAGAGGAGGCGTGAGGTAGGGGGGGTGCAGAGAGCGAGGGGTAGTGTTGAAGAGAGCGACCTACAAAGACAGCAACAAACAGATGGGGAGAAACATCTAGGGAGAAAACAGAGATCAACGAGGCACCTGACAGTAGACAGAGGAGGCCCGTGTCGATCCGTTCATTCGTTTCGCAGACGTTTGTACACTCACTGGCCAGGGTGCTTGACAGTGTCCGTCCCACCTCCTCCCTTACCTGAGCTTTGGGTTGAATGGGTGAATCCAACGGGGAGCGAATAAGCATCACCCAGCATAAAATCAACGGGGCCGAGGACTCAAGAGTGCCTGAGGGCACTTAGGCGGGCAGCCTGGCCGGTGAGGTCAGGAAGGCTGAGACCTACCGGAAGAGGGACAGGCAGGGCACTGGGTTCAGGACACTGTGCAAAGGCCAGCTTTCCTTCCACGACGCAAAAGCTAAAATCTGACTCCAAGGCCTGGACAGACCCCTCTTTTGGGGGAAGAGGGTTTTGGAAGACTGGTGGGGGGGCCAGGAGGGACCCTTCTCCTGGGGGTGAGGACCCTGGGTTCCCAGAAAATCCTGAGGTGGGAGAGAAATATTTTAGCGAGCCCCGAGGCCCTGGCCCAGTGGGCCTTTGGCACAGGGGCCGGAGGGGGCCGTCTGCTTGGTTCCCTATTCCCCGTGGGGTCAGGGGCATGGCCTCAGACTGAGGTAGATGCCCCCTCTGGTTCATTGCCGCACACACCACAGCTGCCGGCCCAGAGCCCCAGGTTCAGGGTCTGGGTCTGCACGATATCCAGTACAGACAGGGTGCATTGGTATACAACCCAGGCCCTCCCATCTCAGGGCCAGTCCGATCCAGGCAGATGCCAGGCCTGTGACAGAGAGCCAGCACCGCGTGCCCCGTGGCACAAGGGACGTGGCAGTGAGCCAGTACTGCGTGGCTGAGTGTGGTTAAATCAGAGACGCCAGAGCTTGAACGGCGCTCCCTAAACTTGACCGTGTATCACAAGAGCCAGGGTTAGGGTTAGGGTTAGCAGTGCAAAGTCCCCGGGCCTCTCTCCCACCCGGCCAGTGTCCGAACCAACACATCTCCTGGAAGGGCCCGGACCTGCACCTTTCACAGGCACACGAGGCGAGGAACCTGAGGCCCAGGATCTTGCAAATCAGCAGCGAGCTGAGACCGAAGATGCTTCCAGGTGACCCCTTAGCCGCTAGCCACATATGAAAGCCTGTCTTGTCCAAATTGAGATGTGTTGTGTTACAATAGACATTGGGTATCGAAGACTTCGTACGAGGGAAAGGACGGAAAACATCGCAGTCTTTAAAAATATTATTACGCGCTCAAACGAATACAATTTGGATATGTCAGGTTACATAAAATATATCGTTAAAATTAATCTCACCTGTTCCTTTCTCATTTTTGCAAACTACGAGGAAATTTAAAATTTCCTCTGCGGTGCGCATTTGTGGCTCGCGTTCTATTTCTGTTGGCCAGCGCTGCCCCAGACTACTCACCAGGGCCAAACCCTGGGGCCTGGGAGGCTGAAGTGCAGATCTGCCCGTGTCCTCGTGGAAGACCTCCTGGCTTCCTACCCCAGCTTGCCAGCTTCGGTGCCTGAAATCCCAGAACGTGGGCTCTATTTTGTTGGGGTCCGGAAGCCTCGGAGGACTCGGAGAGGTGACTTGACTGATCAAATACCCCAGAGAAGGAAGTGATCTCTGTCCTTGGTGGCCTGGATAAGCCACGGAAAGAAAGATTTGGGAATGAAAAGAATTGCTGCTGGTGACCTGGGGGATGGCCCGCCTTGGGAGGCGGAGGGAGGATTTGGAGGTCCCCAAGCAAGCCCATCAGCTACCCTTTGCTGCCATGCGGCCCCCATATCACCTGAGCACCCTGGCCGGTAGGGATAACATTTACCATCTGGGCTACGGGTTCTATGGGTCCTGCACATTTTCCCTTTGATTTCCACGATGGAACAGGAGGTATGCTCTGAAGAGAAAGAGGCGTAGCTGGTTCCAGAAACCGTTTGAGTCTTATTTTTAAAGGATGAATACTAATTATCAGCTAAAATCATTTCCTGAAAATCCAAGGAAACCCACAGAGATGGCAAAACGGAGTGGCGGGAGATGAAGGTGCTGATTTCACTGTCCTCACCTTTGGCCCCTGTGGTCACGTCTAGGGTAGCATATCCTAGGCTCCTCCCCATAGGCTTGCCCCAAGGTAAGGAGGCTGTCCTTTTATCTCTTCTATGACTCCCTGGAGTCTTACCTCCAAGGAGCAAGGACCCAAGAGACGTGGCCAAGATCGTGGGAAAGGAAATGATGCGCACAGGAGGTCAGGGAGCCAGGACTGGGCCCAAACCCCAGGGAAGCAGGGAACTGAGTCCCTGGGGGCAGTTCTGGCCAGTCTACTGGTCCGAGACCCCGGGATATAGGCACTGGGCCAGGAGAGAGAGACCAGCTCCTACCGGGGAGCCCCTGAACTGACAGGACGCACAGGTACACGCTCACTTCCGCAGATGCCCTGGCATCTTACGTTCCCATCTGTGAAATGGGGATTGTCAGGTCCACCTGCCGGAAGGGTTGTCAGGAAGGTGGGATGAACGAGGGCACGGAAGAGGCTTTGTGATGGAAGGAGTCCTGTGACTTCCAGGTTATGAGGGGGAAGGAAATGAGAGCAGCCTCAGTTTCCACATCTGTGTAGGACAGGGATGCAGCCAGGCCTGAGGGAGGGTGAGGCCAGTGGAGGCTCCTATAGGCGGGGAGCAGCCACCGGCAAGGACTTCTCAACCAAACTCCCCTCCCGGCCGAGGGAACTCCTGCTGCCCTTCTCCGGGGAAGGAACCGAACTTGACAAAAATGGAACGCCCCTGACCTTGTCCTTAGAATCCTCACCTCCGCAGGAAGACCCGGTCCAGCGAGACTCTGAGTGGGGCTTTGCCCCTCGAAGAAGCCAACAAATTAAAAAATTGAGAACTACTCCCTGCCGAGTACCTACTACCCAGCAGGCACTACACTAAGCATCTCCCCTGTGGCACATGTCATTCAGCCCTCCCAATCATCACACAGAGAAAGGAGTACCTTGGCTCCATATTACGGATCAGGAAGCCGAGGCCCAGAGAGGGCAATCGCCTTGGCCTAGGACATACAGTTAATGAATGTGAAGCCAGGGGTCATACCCTAGTCACACGTAGCGGGGCAGGGCCTAGACGTGCCGGGCCAAGGCCTTCTGCTGTGGCGCGCTGCCCCCCAGTCTGCCTGGGCAAGGTTGGGGGCAGACTGGCTGTTCTGGACGGGGAAGAACAGCCCAGAGGTTGGAAGAGGGCATCCGTCAGCAACACCCCACTCGCATTATTGCTGCTCTGGATTCTGCCTGCAGAGGGCAGTAGTGAGCACACACCGGTACTCCCTCCCCACCAGGCCTCTCAGCTCCTCCCGGCCCCGGGGCACACAGGCTTCCGGCACTCTGCCCCAGGACTTGGGGGTCTGGAAAGCATTCTCCCTAGAAACCAACAGCCCAGCCAGCCCCTCCTGACCAGTTTGCCCCAGCTAGACCCACTGAGGCCACGCCTTACCACCATTGCAGTTGGATGGATGGACCGTAGGCCAGTGGGCTCAACCGGGGCTATGGAGACAGTCCCAGCCGCGCCATGCACATGCTGTACGTCCCTAAGCGGGTCACCTCCCCTCATTGTAAAACGAGGCCAGTACAACAACAGGGTGTCAGGATGTCCCCCAGGCCTTCTGGTGATGAGGGGGATAGGGAGGTACCCCCGAGAGGGCAAAAGGCAGTGTGTGACGAAGGGGGCTTCTGTGGCCTCATTCCTCACTCCCACTCCTCTGACCAACACCGTGGGCAAGGCATTCTGGGCACCAGGGGCCCCTCTGGGCTTGGCCTTGGGCTGGGCACTGTGGACCTGGCCTGCCCAGGAGAAGCTCTGTCTGATGGGCTTGTGGGCTAGACCTGCCCAGCCAAGTTTATCCTTTACCAAGTGCCCGCTGTGCGCCCAGCAGGGCCCCAAGGAGGTTGGGGGAAGACTCCGTGGGCTTTGCTGGGACCTCGAAGGTTCTCAATCTCCATCTGGCTCTCTCCATCTAGGCCAGGGGTTCCCTGGGGTTGGGGCCTGCCTGGCTCGTGTCCCTCCCAGGAGTGCCCAGCATAGCAAGGGCCCAGCACAGGGCTCGGGGCACCACCCCCTCTACTGAACGAAGATGCGCAGCTTTGGACAGGATGAGAGGTGTGCTCCCTGATTCCGTAGGACGGCTGGTATGGTAGGGGAAGGGGGTGGCAAACGCCTGAGTCGGGGATCAGAAGGAGGGCTGCCCAGGCAAGATGGGCCTTGGAGCCTCCAGCTGGATCTGCTGCGACCTTGGGCAGGCCACTGCCTTCCTTCACATCCCCGGGGACAAAGGCTGAAAGAGGTACCTGAACCGGCCACCGGAAGCCAACCTGGGCAAGGTGGGAGTGACCAGTCAGCAGACGACTTCGGTTCTCCAGCCGCCGCCGCCGCCTCCGCCTCCGCCGCGCAGGGCGCCGGGCCCTGCTCCAGGGTGTCTCCCCTCGCCCGCTGAGTGACCTTGACCCTGCGCCCCGGGAACCCCGCGCCCCGGCTTCCTAATCCGCCCCTGACGGGGCGCTGGGGAGGCGGAGGGGCGTCGCCGGGCAGCCAGGGGGCGCCGAGGCCGCGGGCGCCCCTCCCGCAGGCCCCCCTGGCGGCGGGCGCTGGGGCGGCGCGCGCTCGGGGCGCCGGGGGCGGGGCGGGGGCGCGGCGCTCCCCCCGCGGTGCCCAGGCCGGGGCGCGGGGCGGGCCGGGCGGGCTAATCCCGTATGTAAATGGCAGCCAATGGAGGGTGGTGTTGCGCGGGGCTGGGATTAGGGCCGGGGCGAATGGCTGGCAATCTTACTGGGATTACAGAACAAAGAGCCTCCCTGCGCTCCCGCTCTCGGCTCCGCTCCCCGCGCCGCGCCCCGCCCTCCGCCGCAGCCCGCGCCGGGGGTGGGGGCCGCCGAGCGCCAGCCCCCCGGCCGGCCCGAGAGCCCCCGCCGCGGCCCCTCCCCGGCCGGCGCCCCGCGCCCCGCGCCCCCCGCCCCCCCGCCGCGCCGCGCCGTGCCGCGCCTCCCTCCGCCGCGCCTTCCCCCATTCTCCCGGATTAATTAAGGAGGCAGCGGCAGGAGGCTGAGTCCTGGCCGCGGGCCGGGGCCGGGGCGCCGCTGGCAGGAGCGCTTGGGGATCCTCCAAGGTAGGAGAAACTTTTGCGGGGGGCGGGCGCCGAGGCCCTTCTCCCCTTCTCCTCCCACCCCCGTGGCCCCCGCCCCTCCCCCTCAAGGTGTTCCAGAATCTGGGTCCGGCTTTCGGGTGCCTTGGGAGGCACGTGACTGGGATTATAATTCGGGCCGGGGGGGGGGGGGGGGGGGGGGGGGGGCCGGCCGCCCTCACCTGCCGGGAGGGGGGGTGGGAGCCGGGAACTGTCACCCCCCCGGTCCTTCCGGAGGTGGGGGGCGTCCCGGGCGGGCGGCGGGCGCCCGCAGACTGCTGCAGTTGGCGAATGAGGTCAGTCGTGCTGCCCGCGGCGGCGGGCGCCAGTGTGGGAGCAGAGGGGGCTGGGAAGGCCGCCGGTCCCCGCCCCCCCCCCCCGCCCCCCACCTCTGCCTTCCTCGGGCTGGGCCATCTCCCGGCCGGTGCCCCCCACTCGCAGGCTGAGTCCGACACAGCGAGGACTGCCCCGCGCAGTGGTTCCTGTTGGGGTACCCCGGGGAGGGGGCTGGCCTGAGTGGCGGCAGCTGAACCTGTGGAGGAGGGCGGGGAGGAGTCTCAGAGGATGGCGGTGGGGGCCACAAAGCATTCAGAGGAGCAAGTTGGGGGTGCCCCGCATGTAGGTGGTCTCTGAGTTCCCGCACACGGGCAGGGAGGCCTGTGGAGCGTCACGGGGTGCTTGATGCCCACCCCCCCATCCTGAGTCCTTCGAAATGATGGGCTCGGTGCCTCTCCTGGGCTCCGGCCCCGGCGTGTGGCCAGGGACAGGGATGATGCCCTGGCCTGGGCCCAGGGCAGAGGGGGACGTTGCAGCTGAGAGTTCTGCCCTCCTGGACATCTGGCCATGTGACCTAACCTCCCTGGACCAGACCTGGGTGGGGGGAGGCCCCTGTGTCCCCCATCACCGCGGAAGTGAGGGAACTCCGCACGCAGGGGTCTCCTTGCCAGGCAAGTGGGGGCAGCGCTGTCCTTGGATGGAGTGGGGTCCTGGTGGTGGGGGGCGTGGGACTGCCCTGGGCCTAGCAGCTGGGTGAGGGGCAGGCGTGGACCGAGGAGTGGGCACTGGCAGGGGCCTTCCCTTGCTGCTCACAGTGGAAGGAAGAGGCGGCCAGAAGCTGCTCTGACCTCCTCTGGTGGCCTCCGGGCTGGGACTGCTTGCTCCTCGGCACTGCCCGGGTCCTCGGGGCTTGGGAGGTGCCTTCCAAGCAGCCATTTATTTCAGCAGTGTCATTCCCAAAGGGAAAGGGCACTGGCATTGATTATTTATTCGGAGCAGGAGGCAGCACTGGCTGGGAGGCTGGTGGCTGCTGGTGGGGATGGTCTGGGCGCAGGGGTGGCCAAGATGGGTGGTCAGGTGCCCATCCCAAGCCACCCACTGTGGGAACCCAGGAGGGTTTGAGGTAGACTCTGACCTCTTCCGAACAGGGACCACTGGACCAGGGGACAGACTTGGCTCCAAGGTGAGGGGATGTCAGAACCCCCCACCTGCTTTTGGGATTTGAGAGGCTTAAGACCACACCCCATTCTGCAGCCCGCTAGGAGAGTGACCTAGAAAGTTGAGGCTGTGACTCAGAGGGTCCCAGAGGACCCCAGCAGAGGAAACAAGCAAAGGTTGGAACTCTGCTGGTACATTTAAAATGTGGGAGGGGCACCTGGGTGGCTCAGTCCATTCAGCGTCAGACTCTTGATTTTGGCTCAGGGCATGATCTCGTGGTTCGTGAGTTCGAGCCCCACATGGGGCTCTGAGCTGACAGCACGGAGCTTGCTTGGGATTCTCTCCCTGTCCCTCTCTCTCTGCCCTTCCCCTGCAAATGCACTTTCTCACTCTCAAAATAAATAAAGTTTAAAAACGAAATAAATAAAATGTGGGAGACCTGGGGCCGAGGGTGGCAACCCTGGGTCTTAACGACAGCGTTGTCGGGACACGTTTAACCTACTTAAGAGGACTGTTCACCGGGTGCTAGAGGAAGGGTCATTTATGTGCAGTGTGCTCATCGCAAGTACTTTTTATCTGTTCTTGGAAGGCAGTCTCTCCCAGAGCCAGGCTCGCCTTCCGGCACAGTGGCGGATGTTAGTGTTCGATGCTTGGAGATAGTCAGAATGGGGGTCTCGGAGGCAGATGTTCTCACAGCCTGTCCCCAGCAGCCAGCGCCTGCACAGTCTGGCAGCAGTCCGGGGGGTGGTCAGAAACCCCAGGTGAGGATCTCAGGGTGACGCCATGGGGCGTTCGTCTCCTACAAGTGTGACCTTGGAGCCACAGACCGCATCGCCTGGTCCATCCCTGTTCTGGGTTCCGTCACTCATCCGTCCATCCACTACCACCTCGACCGGTTCATTGAGTCCCTCAGTTTTCCTGAATGCCCTTTGCATGAGCTGTTCGTCTTCCCTGGAAGGTTCTTTGCATCCTTCCTCTGAGGGGGTGGGAGACTTCCTTTGGTGGCCCTGCCTAGAGGGGATACAGGTGGTAGGATTTGCCTGTTTCCTCTCCATGAAGACTACGCTGACGGTCCTCGGGCTGGAATCCCAGGGCTGGCCTCGGTGCTACCTCTGTGTCCCCCGTGGCGTCCTGTCCTTCCTCTGTCCCAACGTTGATCTCAGAGGCTCCACATCTGTCTCCCCAGGTGCCCTAAGGGCAGGGCAGGGACCGGGGCTTTCTTTCGATTCCCTGGTGCCCAGGGCTGGCACCCAAATACTTGTTGAATGGCTGCTTGAGGGAATGAATGGATGAAGTCTGGCTTCAGAGCCTTGGCCCGTATTGCTAAGCCTGTTATCCCTGAATCCCTATCTGTGGGGAGGATTCCCCCCCCATGGTGAGACTCCCGAATATCCTCTGTCCTGCTTCTCAGACCTCTGGTTCTTGGCTGTCTGTGGGCGACTCTTCAATGCCTCACGCCAGGTTCCCTGGGACAAGCGGGAATGTGTGCCCAGCTCCAGGGGCCTGCGGAGGCCTCAAGGGGCACCCGGGAACACGACTTTCAGGGTGAATTCACAAACACCGGGGAGCAGAGCAGGACTCGGGGCCGGCCGGGGGCTCGGAACCTTCCGGAAGGCTGTGGGGCCCAGGAGACGTGGACCCTTAGGGCAGCCGCAAGGGAATTCCCAGCAGGAATTAATTCATAAGCAGAGGTGGAGTATTGGAAGGATTGTTTTATGTGGGAGAACTGGAGAAGAAATGGAATTGGTTAGAAGCAGCAATGAGATGTGTGCCCCCTCACCCCCCTCCCCCACCTCCCACCTTCGGTGGCAGGGAGACAGTGCAGACATGTGTGTAGATGTTGGGGTGTCCAGGCGGGGCCCAAGGGGAGCCAGCTCCCCCACTTGGTTCCTAGGCCCCTCATTTGCAGGCGTGTCTGGCTGGGACCCTGAGACCCTCGTGCTCGCTGGGGTAGCTACTCTGTCATTTCAGACTCAGTGCTGTGGGTTGTGGCTGATGACAGTAAGGGACTCAGAGCCCCGGGGGATGGGGGGCTGGCGCAAGGGGCTGAGCCCTTGTTCACTTTGTGGGGACTTAAGTTTGCTGAATGGGCTGGGTGGGGCTGTACTTTGTCTCCACCCGGGCTGGGGATGGCTCGGTGTGTCTCAGGCAGAGCCCTTGTTCCCGACACTCTTCCTCTTGGTCCGGAGCTGGGCCTGGCCAACCCAGAGCTATTTGTGTGCCCACCTGTCTCCCTCCTTCAGGACCACCTGCTTCTGGTTGCCAGATCTGGCTAATAAAAATAGGGATGCCCAGTTAAATTTGGATTTCGGATAAGCCACAGATAATGCGGGATTGAGGATGTAACTTTGTTCAGCTGGAGCTGAACCGGGGGTCTCGTATTTTATCTGGCAACCTTGCAGCTGTGACCTCTGGGCAGGGGGACTGTCGGGGACTGGGGAGAGAGGCTCAGGGAGTGGTTGAGGCCTGGAGTTGGGGTCAGGGCTCAACCCAAAGCTCCAGGGGATGGGCTGGGGGAGTTTGAATCAGGCAGCACTGACTCCGGTTACCTCGGTCCGGCTTTCTCTAGTCTGTGGTGCCAGGGTCCGGATCTCCTGTTAAGCTTGGGTGGTGTGGGGGGCTCTGGGAAGCCCTGATTTTCGGAGACTTCTGTGCCACTGTGGTTGGGAGGGGGGGGGGTAGAGGGGAAGGGAAGCTGCTGGGGACACTATCGGGCACCCAAGTTAGGATTTGCCATCAAGGTTTACAGAGTGAGGCCTGAGCGCTGGGAGGCCGTTTCTCTGATGGATCCCCGCACTTCAAGACTTAGAGATCCTGCCTCAGGGCCCCTGGTAAGGGAGCATCTTTGCCGGGTTGGGTCACAGGCGGTGAGGGGCAGTCCCTTGAGGGATGCCCCCGTGGCTATAGCCAAGAAATAAGAGGCAGGGTCCTGTGTACCATGTCCCTTGCCCCCAAGTCTGGGTTGTGTGCTCATATGTAGCATGGAGATGATACGCCCTCTCCTGCCTGAGCCTCAGATACTGTGGATGGACGGGGGGAGCCTCCAGAGCATGGGTATGTGGGTCACCCCAGTGCAGGCCTGGAGTGGAGACCATGTGGGAAGCCAGAGGTGAGTGGTCCTGGCTCAAGGGCCTTGGGTCTTGGGTAGCCTGCAGGTGCACAGCAAGTCTGTATAGTTGGGGATGGGGGGCTGAGCCCGTAGCTGGAGGAGGCCCTCAGGCTGCTTCTGTCCTGGAGGCTTGGATGGGGCCAGGCCTGTTTGCTGATGGGGGGGAGGGGGCGTGTCTCAAGGTGTATTTTCTGACTTCTGGCAGAACCACCATATAGGGGAGTCTATATCTGTCCATCTGTCTATCTGTCACTCCACCAGGCAGTGAGAAACTCGCAGATGCCCCAGGTCTGCAGATTCTCAGGTCCTGGCATCCAGCCCCAGGCCTGCACGTAGGAAAGGCTCACCCCATGGGTGGGTGTGTATTTTGGTGAAGGATGAGGGAATCCCCCGAAATGCTCAAGTCTTAAGTGTGCTTTCTAAGGGGTTTGACCACTGTGTGTACAATGTGCTGCTTCACGCAGCCCGGCCTCTGCAAAGACATGGAACGTTCCACCACCCCTTAAAGTTTCCTCAAGCTCGTTTGCAGCCAGCCCCTTACCTTCCCCCAGCTCCTGGCAATCACTGTGTTTTCTTTTTTCGTTTTCTTCTTTCTTTCTTTCTTCCTTTCTTCTTTCTTTCTTTCTTTCTTTCTTTCTCTCTCTCTCTCTCTCTTCTCTCTCTCTCTCTCTCTCTCTCTCTCTCTCTCTCTTTCTCTTTCTCTTCTCTTTCTCTTTCTCTTTCTCTTTCTCTTTCTCTTTCTCTTCTCTTTCTCTCTTTCTTTCTACCTCTGTGTGTTTTCTGTCTGTAGTTTTGCATTTTCCAGAACGGCACATAAATGCAGTCACACAGTATGCAGCCTGAGTCTGGCTTCTTAGACCCAGGCGTATTGGAATCTGCTTCCTTTTGGTTGCTGAGGGCCATGCCACGGTATGGATGTGCCACATGGCCCCACCCAGCACTCGGTGTTTGCAGAGCCCTGCTTGGGACCACCCAGAGAAGAAGAGGGGTGCCTTTGCTCGTTTTCACTGGGGCACTGCCTGCACCCCCATCCCCTCCCCCATTGAGAGCCGGTCCTGAGCCAAGAAAGGTGCACACCTCTGTCCGCAGAGCCTAGAATTTCATCCTCCGTTTCTGGTGACTCACACAGCCAGCGAGCCCCCGATGAAATTACACCCTCCTGCGGCTGCCCTCTGCTGTGCAGGTGGGCTCCTGGGACACCGATGCTCCTGGGGCTGGGACAGCTGGGGGGCGGGTGAGGGCCTGGAGGGCGGGGAGCTTTGTGTGCCCTGTGGTGTCTCACCCATCTCCGTGTGCCCTGCTCCCCCGGAGTCTGGGGGTCCCTGGCAGTGCCTCCCAGGTCTCCACTCCTGCAACTTTGGAGCCTGGGGTTGAACTTCTGTGTTTTCCTGAAACAAGGCCAGGGCTTGTCCTCCGCAGGGGGCGGGGGGTGCGGGGAGAGGAGGGTAGGGCAGGACAGTGAGGCTGGCGTTGCAGTCAGGAGCATGATTTAGGGTCCCTTGGGGGGGGCTGTGTGACCTCAGGCAAGTGACTTTTCATCTCTGCTTTGGATCGGTCGTCTGTAAGTGGAGGGCCAGTGAGGGACTTAGCTGCGGTTACACCAGCCGGGGGACCTCCGCAGAGCCCTAGAGGGCATGGGGGCCGCTGGGAGTGGGGAGGAGGTGGGGATGTGCAGGCCTCTGGTTCCCTGGCCCCTTTTGAGCCAGAGTAGGGCCACTTGTATCCACGGTACCTGTTGGGGTATTCTAAATAAAATCGTCTGCCAGAAGTTGGCCCTTCGTGGACAGCGGCTGTTCTGCACGTTCGTGCGGGCAGTCCTGAGGTTTCGATTGGTCACAGAAGCTTCTGGTCAGGCTGATTCCCGCTCTGCCTGCCCGCTGCGTGTGCTTTGGAACACTGCACAGTCGCTGGGCCTCAGTTTGACCGTCTGAGAAAGGAGGCGGCAGTACCTGGGCGGGTCGTGGGTGGGCGTCGGGAACTGTGGTGTCGGACCGCAGGGGGCCCAATGGGAGCTTTGTCGGCCTCCCGGGGTGTGCGGGCTCCTGAGGAAAGGGAGCTCCTTGGGGGCTGACACGGCCTGCCTGGGTGCCTCAAGAGATTTGAGGGGTTTTAACTTTGTTTTTTTGTAAACAAGTCGTTTGCTTTTCCTGATGAGCCCAGCTGCCCCCAGCCCCCCTCCCCTCCTCCCTCCCCCCTCCTCCCTCCTCCTCCCCCGGCCCAGTCGCAAAGCCTGCACCCCTCAGTCCGACCCCGGAGCTGTACCTGGTGGGAAGTCAGGAAGGACTGTGCAGGCTAGGCCCATACAGAAGGGCCCTAGGGTGCTCCTGGGTGGCTCCCTGGAGCAGGCAGGACCCCTGCCTGCCCACCCACCCAGCTCCAAGGTGGTCCTGGCGGGCTCCAGGGGGGCCTTAGGACTGGGCCAGTCTGGTGTCTCTCTCATGTTTATCCAGGAGCTGGTTTTTCAGGTGTGCCGGCTTTCAGCCGAGAGGCCCAGGTTGGGAGAGGTAGGGCCTTTGGGAAGGGGGGTGGTTGCCCCTCTTCCCCGGGCTCACCCTGCCTTCCAGCTGGGGGTGCAGCCCTCTGGGCGGGGAAGGCTACCACATCGTCCCTGTGGTCCTGTTCCATTGTCCAAGGGAGAGATGCTCTTCCTTGCCCCGGTCAGAGGCCGGTGCTCCTCCTTGGAGCTCCTTTACCTGCCTCGGGGCTTCCCTACTTCCCAGCAGGGTGCCATGGAAACAGCAGGGCCTTTGAAGCCAGGCAGGCGTGGTGCAAGTCCCAGTTCTCACCACTGACCTGCTGTGTGGCGTCAGGCAAGTGCCTTTACCTCTCTGAGCCTCATCTGAACCACTGAGGCTGCTTGTTCCTACACTGCAGTGTTCTTGGGAGGACAAGCGCGTTCATTCGGGTGGGGACTGGGAGCCCCAGTCGTGCCCAGAGAGGAACCGGATGCCATCATTTCCTGCTTTGCTCTTACCGCCTCTGCTCATGGAGCATGGGGTGTGCCATGCCTCAGTTTCTGTTTCTGCAAGCTGGGAAAACCCCAAGGGTAGAGCTGGTTAGTCCCCTGGGGCTGGGGCTACCCAGGGGCAGTGGCCCTGTGGTTGGTTTGGGGAGAGCCGTCTTTTCCCTATGGGATATGCCTGAGGGCAGCCTGCAGGAGGTGACTTCTCACTGGCCCCTGGAGGATGGGTGGGGTGTAGACCCAGGAGTAGTCTGGGGTGGACATTTTGAGGAGGGAGGTGACAACCTAAGGGTCCAGAGACAGGAGTGACGATGCATGTGGCCAAGTGAGCATTTTGCTGCAGAAGCGGCGAGGTGTTGGGTCCTGGCAAAGACCTTCATCTGATCGCCTCCCTCCCCGACCAGGCATGGCCAGGCCCCACCTGTTTCCGTGCCAGCACAGTGAGCTTCCCTCGGTTTCTAGAACATACCGTGCTTCTGCCTTGCTTCCCTGTGTGGTGTTGCTTCTCCCTGGAATGTATTTAATGCTCCCTGTCCGTTTCACTGGGCCGATTCTTACTTGCAGGGCTCAGCTTGGATGCCACGTGTCTCTGGAAGCCTTCCCTGTGCCCCCTTCCGAGCCCGCGTTAGGTGCCCCTCCTCTGTGTTCCGACAGCCCCTGAGGGTTCCAGCTGCCCTTGACCTGGCCTGTCACCTTCCGACAGGTCCAGGCCTTGGCGCCTCATCCCTCCACATCCCCGCCCCCGGCACCCTGCCTGGCCCAGAGCGAGTGTCCAGTGTAAACTTGTTAAGTGAGTTAGAAGCAAGCGAGGTGTCGGGCCACTATGGGTGGGGCCTTGGAAGGTCAAGGGCCTTCTCTGCCTTCGGATACTGATTCTCACCGGCTCACCCCCCCGTGCTCCCCATTTCTGGCCTGGCTGTGACTCTCAGGGGCATCTGGAGGGGGGTGGTGGCGGGGCCCTGTGTCTCCCTGGGCCGGGTGTAGACTGGTTTGGGGGGGTTTCCCCTCTGTGAAGGGCAGCTGGTGTGTGTATGGAGAGAGCACAAGTGTGGCGCGTCAGAACAGTTAATCCCCTGGGCTATTTAGACACACACGCTTGTGCGCGTGTGCGCGTGTGTGCGCTCACACACGTATGTGTGGCATTCTGGGGGGCCGCCGGTGGGGACTGTGTTGGATAACTTGGCATTTAGCCGAATCCCGACCACCAGCCTGGCCCCAGGGCTGCTCAGGGTACAGAGCCCCTGTAGGCCCGGCAGGTGGCCACGGGGGACGAGTCTGTCGGTTAGGAGTGCGTTTGACTCCAGGTAATAGAAAGACTGAACTTTAATGGCTTCGACAAGGGCTTTTATTCCTCCCAAGAAAAAAAGCCGTGGGTAGGCGGTCAGAGGCTGGGATGGGGGCTCAGTGATGCCTTCAGGGGCTCGGTTCTTTCCTCCTTAGCTTGTTAGATTAAGTTCTTTTAAAAATTACTTTCTTTAGGGGCGCCTGGGTGGCTCAGTCGGTTGGGCGTCCGACTTCGGCTCAGGTCATGATCTCACGGTCCGTGGGTTCGAGCCCCGCGTCGGGCTCTGTGCTGACATCTCAGGGCCTGGAGCCTGCTTCCGATTCTGTGTCTCCCTCTCTCTCTGCCCCTTCCTTGCTCACGCTCTGTCTCTCAAAAATAAAGAAACATTAAAAAAATATATTTTCTTTGAAGCATATGCTGAAGTATGATTTCATACATTCACAGAGCTGTGCAGTCAAATTTCTGAGCATTTCATCCCCTCAAAAAGAAATCCCAACCCGTTACATTGTCAGCCCTCTGCTGCCTCCGCCCCCCGCGCCTGGCAACCACTGGTTCGCTTTCTGTCCCTGCATGTGCCTATTCTGGACGTTTCATGTCAGTGGAACCCTATAACATGTGGCCTTTGTGTCTGGCTTCTTAAGCTCAGCATCGCGTTTTCGAGGTTTATCCAAGTTGGGGCAGGTGTCACAGCATCTCTCCTTTTAACGGCCAAATAATATTCTGCTGTGTGGACGGGCCACCTTTTGCCTATCCATTCATCGGTTGATGGATGCTTGGGTCATTTCCACTTTTCGGCTGTTGTGAGCACTTGTGCACAGATTTTTGTGTGCTCTATGCTGCCTGTCCTATTGGCTAAACACCTGGGAATGGAATTGCTGGGTCATAGTGGCAGTTCTGTGTTTCACATCCCGAGGAACTGCGTGACGGCTGCACCATATTATGTTCCCACCGGCAATGTGTGAGGGTTCCAGTTTTTCCGCATCCTTGCCAACACTTGGTATCGTCTTTTTGATCATAGCCATCCTAGTGAGGGTGAAGGGCTATCTCATGTGAATTTTTTTTTTCTAATGTTTTTGTTTATTGGGAAGGAGGGGCAGAGAGAGAAAGGGAGACAGAGGATCCGATGTGGCCTCCACGCTGACAGCCGCGAGCCCCTTGACCAACAAGATCATGACCTGAGCCAGAGTCGGACGCTTAACTAACTGAGCTATGATTTTGTGTGATTTTGATTTAGCTTGTTGGATTTTGTCTTCATGCTTATGCATCGTGGTCACAGAATGGCTGCATACCCTCCAGTCCTCACACCCATGGTCCAGATGGAGACAAGGAGTTAGGGCAGAATGCTTCTACTCTCAAAGGTTTGCCTTCATACACACTCTCCTCAGGAGCTTTAGTTTTGCACAGATGGGACTTTGGGCCTCTGATGCCCCCTTGCTGTAAGGAACTGGGAAGAAAGAGGCATGCCTGTTGGGGAGGAAGGGGGTCGGGAATGCTTTGGGCAGGCTTTGCCCCTCGTGGCCCAGACTGGTGTGGACATCTTCATTTCTCCAGGAGCATGAATGGGGATGGGAGCCCCCCAGTAGGTAGGGTGGGGACTTTGATCATGGGTGTGTGGCTGTTCTACAGACCAGAGTTACCACTGCCCATCTGGGGCCTTAGGGGACCCCACTTTGTCAGTCACCTGCCAGACTTTTGTGACTCTCTATCCAGAGACCTCCTTTCTACTCAACCCAGGAGGCCTGTAGCCCAGGGCTCACTAGGTCCTGCCTCAGGTCCTGTGCCCCTCTGTGCCCCGCAACCCAGAACAAGCCATGGGACGTCTTGCCTTTACAACTGGCTGGGGCTAGAGCTCAGACACATGTGGCTGGTGGGAGTATAAAGCCGCATGGCCATTTTTGGAAAACAGTTTGGCAGTTATTTATTTATCATTTTTATGACATATAATTGCATCATAATATTCACCATTTCAAAGTATTCTATCCAGTGGTTTTTAGTATAGTCACAAGGTTGTGCAACTGTTACCACTATCTAATTCCAGAAGAATTTTTATCACCCCCCCCCAAAAGAAACCCCACATCTATTAGCAGTCTCTCCCCATTCCCCCCCACCCCCCACTCCCTAGCAACCACTAATGGTATCTCTGTGGATTTGGGGCATCTTTTTATACAGTTGAACACGGGCTTGCCGTATGACCTGGTAATTCTGTTCCTCAGTATTTGCCCAAGGGAAATGAAAACTTGGGTTTACATAAGAACCTGAAGAAGAGAAATATCTCAAGTGGCTGTATTCGTAATTGCCCCACACTGGAAACATCTCGGTGTCCAACCGGTGCGTGGATAAGCAAACCCGGGTAGGTTCATACCGAGGAAGACTGGTCAGTGCCGAGAACGACCAAACTCTTGATCCGGACAGCAGGGGTGAATCGCAGAAGCGTCGGCCTGGGTGAAAGGTGGCAGACTCGGGAAGTCGTGTCCCGTTGCATTTCTGTGACAGGTTGGAAGAGGCGCAACTATAGGGACGGAGCAGATCCCGAGTTGCGTGGGGGCGGGTTGACTTGGGGTGCTGATAGGACTGCCCTGTGCCTTGATTGTGGTGGAGGAAACAGCAGTATGCATTTGTAAAAACTCCTAGCACAGTACACGGAAAAGCGTGACTTTCACCGTGTGTGTTACCCTTCAGTTTCCGGAAACCATCCTGAACCGGGGACTGGCCTTTCCGGATTAACCCCATGTAGGGTTAGCCATTCCATTTGTTTTAGTTGGTGGCAGTCCTCCTTATGCATGTAGCCGTCGAGCTTGAGTCTTTCAGGATGACTCATGTGACTTATGCCTAGGGCTGGGGCCGAGGGCTGCCTTGGCACCCCCTCCTGTCACCTTCCTCGGGCACCCCCTTCTGCCTCTGCTGTTCCTGACCTTCCTGGATGGGGTATGCCGTGTGCTTTTGGTCCATGAACAGTTAGAGCCGGAAGGGACGTCAGAATATGTTGACCTTCTTTCCTTTTCAGATGGGGAGACTGAGGCCGGGGCTGGGAAGGCACTTGGCCGATTCCAGAGTGGTAAGACTCAAGATCCCAAACCTCATCTCGAGACTCTGGGGCCAGGGCTCCTTGCAACACCCCCCCCCGCAGGTGCCCCAGAGCCTCCCTTGTCTGGCTGGTCTGGCGAAACAGCGGGAGGTTTTGGAGCAGACCCAGGTGGAAGGCAAGGCGGGGGGGGGGGGGGGGGGGGGAGGGGTGTCAGTGTAAGGAAGTGGGAGTGGTCAGGGCCTCTAAGACACCCTAAACGAGGAGAGAAGAGGGTCCACGACGGCACAGGGTGGCTGCACCTTGTGCTCGCAGGCTGGAGGTGCGACGTGGTTGATTGTGGTAAAGCGTGGGAGTGGCTGGTGGCCCCTGGGGAGAGGCACGAGAGCATGGCACTGGCTTCTGTCCTGGAAACCCATGACATCGGGTCACCCTGAAGCCCCATTATGTGTGCAGGTGAATCCCAGCAGGCGTGGTCTGCAGTGTGGGGCTGACAGCCTGGAAGCACCTCCTCAAGGAGAGACCCCAGGAGACCCTGACCGGGAGCCGGTGGGATATCTTGGGTGGCGACCCTCTTCGGGCAGACGGGTGGACCCAGTCTCAGTGATGCAGGCCCTGGGTTTATCCTGGCGTTGATGTGGAGCCACTGGCATGTGGGCCATGTCTACCCTGGAGGCTTGGGAGGTCTGCAATCCCCTGGGAGGGTGTGGGTGTGGGCGGGGAGGGCAGGCACCGGGCTGGAGCTGGCCCTCGTCCAGGTTCCTGCCACCCGCCTCAGGGAGCCAGTTCAGAGCTGTGTCAGCCCCCCGAGGAGCGTTCTCAGGCTGCAGGCCTTAGAAGGCTAGCGGGTGCCCTGGACGTGGGTATGAGGATGCCAGGAGTAAGGCCTGGGAGCCCCCCTCCCCTCCGACTTGCATCCCTGCGGGGACACGGCTTTGGAAGCGGAGTGACTTTCTCATCCCAGGCTTCAGAAGGGGTTCCTTCTGGGCCAGGAAGCCAGTGACTCCTTGCTCCCATTTTTTTTTTTTTTTTTTTTTTTTTTTTTTTTTTTGCGGGGCGGGCTCTGTGTCTGCTGCTGTGGATGGGTGGTGGGGGCCAGGGGCAGACCAGGCAACCCCGAGTCTGAGGTCTGTGTGGAGGGCAGGTGGTCCCTGGCATTCTGCTGTGCTGTCTCTCCCCCCACCATCCCAGAAGGCCTGTGATCTTGGCATCATGGGACCCTTTCCTGGGCCCTCCGCCCTGTTTTTGGCTCCAAAAATGATGTCTCCATACCTCGAGGTCCTTTCTGGTTTTCAGGAGCCACACTGCCTCCAGGAAGCCTTCCTTGGGCCTCACCGCGACCCCAGACAGGAAGCCTGGCCCCTGTCCTGAAGCCTCTCACCCTCTGGGGGAGGCAAAGAAGGAGAGCCCTTCTGTAAATATCTGTGCGCCAGTCGCTGGGCAGTGAGCATGCCGGGAGCTGCTTGGGGGACGTTGTCAGGGACTGGGTGCCTGTTTGCTCCTTCTAGTAGACTTTGCTTTGAAGCTGGCCCCTGACTCTCCTGGCTGTGTGACCTTGGGCAACTTACTCAGCCTTTCTGAGCGTCCAGGTCTGCATCTGTCCAACGGGAGGGATACCACTGTGCTCTAGGGTTGCTGCAGGACATTAAAAGGATACGACCAGCACAGCACTGGGCAGTCATGTGGCTGCCGATGGTAACGATGGCCGTAACGTGACATGGGGTTTAGCTAGGCCCAAGGCCAAGGTAGGGTTTGGATAGAAAGACTCTGTTGGGTCTTGCTTTCACCTCCCACCACTGCTCTGTGAGGGAGGAAGAGGCGGGGTGCTGTGGATGTGTGTCTTTATTGGAGGCAGAGACTGAGGCCCAGAGAGGGGAAGCAAGTTGGCCAGCATCACCCAGCCGCTGGGTTGGCAGAGCCTTGTCTAGACCCAGATCTCACGAGGACGGGCCCTGTGCACACTCCCGAGACTCGGGCTCTGTCACCGGTCGTTGGGCCCTTAGGGAGGGGATGCTGTGGGCCTGGGCTGGGTTCCTCCAGGTTCTCCCGTCCCCGGAGCTGGGAGAGGAGGGCAGGCAGGCAGGGGTCACTCTGTGGAGTCACGCTACCTGGCCAGAGCTTCAGGTGGGCCTGGGTTGTCCCTGGTGGATGGAGGTGGCCAGGCACTCCTCGCCCAAGCGAGGGAGCGGCGAGCAGGGCTGCAGTGAATGTTTTCACATGAGATGTGTGTGCTTTGCAGGAACAGAGCACGGATGTGCCCATGGAGTCCTGGCTCCCTCACGGTTCTTGTGTAATCATAGGAAGGTCACCTACACGTTGTGCATCCGTTGTCCAGCGTGGGATGGGTGATGGTCCCTGTCCCGTCCTGCCTCTCTCCTGGGGC
Source organism: Lynx canadensis (assembly GCF_007474595.2). Taxonomy (NCBI): domain Eukaryota; kingdom Metazoa; phylum Chordata; class Mammalia; order Carnivora; family Felidae; genus Lynx; species Lynx canadensis. Next base: position 30,567,315 of record NC_044318.1, on the reverse strand, counting down.
GCTGGGGGATCACACGTGATGCAGCGTGAAAGCTGTAACGGGGTGGGGGGCTTTGCTGCACCTGCGTGTTTGTGCCTGTGACCCTCCAGCCACAAAATAAAGTGTGTCATCCCCCAGGGGCCAGGTCATTAAGTAGGATGCCCCCAGGACAGACTGTGTGGGCCTGAGTAGGAGGAATGACTGGGGCAGGGTGCCGTCGCATTAGCTGTGACGTGCACGCGCAGACAGCAAGCAGGCCTGGAGAGGCGGCAGGTGTAATCTGACGGATACCTGATGAACGGACATCTGAACCTCCTCTTTTGTGTGTGGTCACCATTTATAACTTTCAGCTTCTGTTTCCCCACCTGGGTGCTCCAGGCACAGGGACCGGGCCTGATTTACCCCCAGTTCCGGGTCTGGGGTGTATAGGTGCAGTGGGATTACCCTGCGCTGGGTTTGTGCCCCGCATCCAGCAGATGGGTGTGACGCCCACAGGGGTGCGTGGGCCCAGGGCTGGGACCGGGGAGCCCCTGGAATGGGGGGTGCAGGAGGAAAGGGTCCTGCAGGAAGTGGCGTTGGGATATAAAAGGGCGGGCACAAGAGGTGCGGGGTTGGGGGCAGGGTGGCCGTGATCACTGCCCTGGTGTGGATCGGGGCGGGTGTGGAGGCCACACTCCAGGCGAGGGGGCGTGGTGGTCTTTCCGCGTGGGGCGGAGGGCAAGAAGGTCCTCGGAGAACTTTGCGCCTGAGTTCCCAATTTCCATAGGAGCAGTTAAGGCCCCCTTTGGGGTGGTGTCTGGAGTTAGAAGCCAGGTCTCCCTAGCCTCAGCTGGGCGTGGCCTTACCTGGGACCTCCCCCACAGCGGACCGGGTCACGTGGTATAGCGAGGAGGACGGGGCGGGGGGGGGGGGGGGAGCTGGCGGCTCAGGAGGGCTGGCTGGGGTGGGAGCCCGTGAGCCAGAGCCCCGGCGTTAGATCACCCACCGTGATTAGCTTTTTTCCGCCCAGCCTTTTCCCGACAAGAAAGGGCCTGATGCGCCTCATCCATGTTGCTCATCCTTCTGAGAAGGCCTGTTTACGTCTGGCAAGGGGGCTCTCGGGAGACATGATCGCCCCAGGGGCTGGCACCGCCGCGGCGCTGGCTTCTTCCCACCGTCTCCTGACACCCGGCCTTGACGCGCTGCAGATGCTTAAGAACCCACACACGCGTACGTCCCCGGCCCGCATGCGCTGACCTGCCGGGGTCACCCAGAACCAGGGGACAGGGTGCCGGGGTCCCCTGACGGCCGGCTGAGCGCCCCCTCCTGGAGGCGGGAACAGAAGCGACAGTGTGCCGCCTGTCTGGAAACGTGCAAGAGCTAACCCAGAGTTGATGGGACGCAGTGATGTCAGCGTCAGTGCTCCCGTGTCTTTAATGAGTGCCTGTGATCTCCGGCCCTGTGCCAGTCACTCGTCTCACGTCAGCTGCGCCCTCCTCAAAATGCTGAGAGCAGCAGAATCGGTGGCTCGGGTTTACTCACGAGGAAACTGAGGCCTGGCGTCCGCCTCCATGGACATCACAGGCCGGTGGGAGCTGGGTGGGGAACTCAAGCCCTGCTTGGGTTGAACCTGCCCGCTCCCCGCCGTTTCTCCCCGCTCCTGGCGCGCGGAGGGGTCAGCCTGGTGCCGACAGGGCAGCCGGGGTCCCGTGTGGGGAGGCTGGAAGGCAAGGATGGTCCGGTTTGGCTGAGCTTCAGGTTGTGGCTCCCCCTCTGGATTGTCCACCAAGCAAGTATGCGTGGTTCTGGGGCACAGCCACGAACAAAACAAAATTCCTGCCCCTGCGTGCACATATCCCTGGGCCGGCTTGTGGTTCCCCTCCCCGGTCCTGCACACACCGCCCCAACCAATGGAACGTAGCAGCCACGGGGCAGGGGCCCTTCATCTTCCTAGACGAACAGAGGGCCGGGGAGGAGAGGCTCCTGGCTCAGGTGCTGAGATCCATCTGGAAGGACCTGGGAGTGCGTCCATCCAACCCCCTTGTTCCGGTTTTCCCATCCTAGACCACGAAGCCCTTTGTAGCCCTCTGCACCCACTCCCCTGCCCATCCTAGGGTGCCATCCCAGCCCTTGTGCTCCTGTAGGTCCTTCGATAGGCCTCCGGACCTGTAATTTCCCACCCTTCTCCCTCCCCTGATCCTTCGACTCTCCCTCGTCCTCAGTTTTCCTCTGACTTCTCCCACCATGTTGGCCCCCGGGGCCTTTGCTGCTCCTGAATCTCTCAGATCTTGCCCCGTTAGCCCAGAGCCCCCCACCTAGCCCCCAGCCCCTGATTGGTTACAGGTGGCCCTCTTGACTGGAGGTTCCGCCTCTTGGTCCCCCCCCACCGTTTTGTTCCTCGCTGAGCTGAGGGCACCATCATCCTCTCCATCATCAGAATCAGAAACCCGGGCATCACTCCCAGTGCCGCCTCCTCGGATTCCCCCGTCCACACTGTCACAGATCTCCACCCTTTCCCTGGTCCCAGCCACCCTGTCCTCCATCCTGCTGCTACCCTCGACCTCAGGCCTGGCCGTCTCTGGCTTGGACCATTGCAGAAGCTTGGTAACTGCTGGCTTCCCGGCTCTGGATCCGGATCTGCCAAATACTGCCAGGTTCCCCGCATCTAACCGCATCCTGCCCCTGCTCCAAACTCTTCAGTGGTTCCTGGCCTCTGAATGATGACCTTGCAAGGTCCTTGACCCAGTCCCCATGGCTGAGCCTGGCTCTTCGCCCACTGCTTCCTGCCCTGACCTCCCCACCCGCCACCCTGCTCCGGCCCAACTGAGACACGAGACACGTGGGCGGCCGGGCTGGTGGTTGGGTTTCCCAGACAGCCAGTGATTTGGCACTCCTTCAAACGGGTCTTGCCATATTTGCTTGGCATTTGTTTCCAGGGAGGTGGGTGGGGTGGGGGGCAGGATGGTCACCCCCCTGCAGATGAGCAGTGCTTGGCACGGTTCCCCTGGCGCTGTCCCTGTCCTGCAAACTCTTGCTGCCCCGCGGCCTGACATTCCGCTCATGTCACCTCTTCCAGGGAGCCCCCCCACCGACTTCCCCACCCACTAGCCCATGCTACTTACGTGTCACGTATTTTTACCTTTTTTTGTTTGTCTGTTTCAGCGTTTGCTTACTTTTGAGAGAGAGAGACAGAGCATGAGTGGGGAAGGGGCAGGAGAGAGAGAGAGAAAAGGGAGACAGAATCCGAAGCAGGCTCCAGGCTCTGAGCTGTCAGCACAGAGCCTGACTTGGGGCTCGAACTTTAGAACGGCGAGATAATGACCTCAGCCAAAGTTGGACGCTTACCCGACGAGACACCCAGGTGCCCCACTTATTTTTATCTTTAACTGAAGTATAACTTACAGTAAACATGCGTAAATCTTCAGCGTCTAGCATGATGGGTTTTTACCTGTGTATACACCTAGGTAACCACCACTCAAATCAAAATGTATCACTGTGTTTTATTTTTCATTTTTTTAAATGTTTCATTTTAAACGTTTATTTTGAGAGAGAGAGAGAGCCTACGAGTAGGGGAGGGGCAGAGAGAGAGGGAGAGAGAGCGCACAGAGCCCGACTTAGGGCTCAAACCCACAAACTGCAAGATCATGACCTGAGCCGAAATCAAGAGCCAGACGCTTAACAGACCACCCAGGCGCCCCTGTATCACCATGTTTTAACTTTTTTTTTTTTTTTCCTTAATAGCCCATTTTATTGTCTGTGTCCTATCTACCCCCAGCCTGGGACGCTCCCACGGGCGGGAGCACCTGCTGTGTGGGTCCCATGCCGTGCAGAATGAAATGTGTTGGTGATATGCACGGTGGCCACATCCCACCGGTGTGACCATGACTGGGGGATGTGGCATGGGCTGGGGCCGGGGGTATTGGTGTGTTTTGAGCCTGGCCAGGGGCTCCCCTGCAAGGTCAGATGCCCCATCCTCTGGTGGGAGAGGGGCTGGACCCCTTCCCGGCCAAGGGCCTCTGCAGGGAGCAGGGGCCCTGCCCGGAGAGGCCCCTGGGGGCTGGCAGCCTGGAGATTAGTCTCCAAGGCCACGACGCCAGTTGCCATAGGCACGCAGGCCCGAGTCAGGATTGCCATTTCTCATCCTAGTCACGCAGGCGGCGGCTGCCCCTGCCCGCCCGCCAGGAGCCGGGAGCCAGGCTTTAAATAACGGGGCGGAAACCTGATCCCGGAGAGTCTGCCCGCCAGAGCCCAGCCTCCCCTCCTGGCGAGGCAGGCGTGGGGCGACCCGGCCACCCTGTACCGCCAGCAGCACCCTCCCTTCTGTGGGGCGGCAGAGAAAGGACAAAACCTGAGTTTGAGGGTTTTCTTCGTGGTCGTAGTGCCCGGTACACAGGCATGGCCCTGACCTGGTCCTGGGGAGCCCCGGCATAAAGCCGTACCTTCTGGAACCCTTGGGCTCAGAGGAGACGGGCTTCCCAGGGCCAGGCCACAGACCTGCCCCTTCCCCCAGCTCCTCCTCGGCAGAGAAGGCAGGAGGCCTCCCTCGATTTCCAGGAAAGCAGCCCAAGGCCTCTGCTTCCCTGCGGCTGCCCTTTGCCCGTGGCCTGGGCCTGCTTTCCTGTCCTGGGGGCAGGGCGGCTGGAAGGAGGAAGGTTTCTGTTCTTTCTTTCCAAATCGCACCATGACAGCTCCTCAGCTCAGATACTGTACAAAAAAAAAAAAAACAAAACGTAGAGGGAAGGTAAGTCACTTATGGATCCAGCCCAGCGAGGCGGACAGTCTGCTTCATCCCTGGCTTTTCCATGTGCGCCCGGGGCCGGTCATCCGTCCAGTGCTGGCTCCAGGCCCCACGGGGCACTGGGGATTGTCTGCTGTTTCCCTTAACGTGTGTGTGTGCGCGCGCTATGTGTATTTCCGGCTGTGTGGCATGCTTTGGTGAAATGCCTTTGCACATCAATCTTTGCGTTTCGGGTAATTTCCTCGGGGTAGATTCATAGACACGAAAGCGGCTGGTCACGGGGTGGGGCCTCGGTGCAACAGCCTCTTGAGGTCTGTCAAGCCCGCCTTCCTGTTGTCCGCTGCCTCCCTGGGGATTCCAGTTCCCCCACGTCGTTTTAAAACTTTGTGTTGAGAAGAAAAGCTATTTGTTGTAAGTCAACAGCTCGATAAGTTTTTAGAAACCAGTTTACCCAGGTAACAGCCCAGATCAAGAACAGAACATTCCCAGCTCCCAGAAGCCTTCCATGCCTCCTTCCAGCCACCCTCCTCCACCCCTCTCCCGCAAAATGACCACCATCCTGACTCCTAATGCAGGAGTTCGGATGTTTTTGAGCCACAAGTAAATGGATCCCTACGGTGTGACCTTCCACTCCTGGATGCTTTCATCGTATTTGAGAGACTCGGCCCGTGGTGCTGCGCCTACTTGTGGTTTGTTGATCCGTCTGATGCCTTTTTCAACAGAGCAGGCCCCGGGGAGAACGCACTGGAATCAAGCACGTGCGGGCACTGCCCTACAACCGGGATGCCTACCATCGGAATTGTTGCCCATTTTCAAAGAAATCAAGTTGGTTTCCCTGAAGCACCTGCACCAGTGACTAGGAAAGGGTTTGCAACTGGCACAGAGCAGTTAGGCGCACGGGAGAGCACGGTGGCATTATGTCCCAAACGTGCACTGGGTGTGCAGAGATCTGGGGTGCGGACTGTCCCCTCTGGGTTTCCCCGGATGCACATGGAAGCAGTTGGGTGAGGGGCCCCCACCCAGCTCTGCACGCTCTGACATCGTATACTTAGAAGCGCTAAGAGCTGCTTTTCCAAAGTGGTTGAGACTTGCTCTTGCTGTCCTGGTTCCATATTGCCTCCCTTCCTACCTACCCAAAGCTACCGTGAGCTGTCCTTGACCTCTGCCCACGAGACCCCTCCCCCTCCCCCTCCCCCTCCCCCAGGTGACTTGTGGGAGTCTCTAGACTCTCTTTAAAAGGTCTTTTTTTTTTTTTTTCTTTTTTAAGTTTGCTTATTTATTTTTGAGAGTGAGTGAGCTGGGGAGGGGTACCGGAAGAGGGGGAGAGAAAATCCCAAGCAGGCTGTGTGCTCTCTGCACAGAGGCAAACACAGGGCTCGAACTCATGAGCTGGGCGATCATGACCGGAGCCAGAATCCCGAGTCGGAAGCTTGACCGGCTGAGCCACCCAGGCTCCCCACTCGTTAAAAGGTCTTGGTCAACAGCCGGCGTCCGCTTGCAGACCTCCAGGGATGGGGAACCCAGTGCCTATGCGGTGTCCTGTTCTTCCACTCAGGGACGGCCCTCCTGGTTGGGAAGTGTTTCCTTGGGTCAAACCAAAGCCCGTATCCCTGTGACTTCTGCTATGATGTCAGCAAGCCTGGGGCTGGTGTGGGACTTCAGAGCCAGTGACGGACTCGAGGCCCGGGGAGACCACGTGCATCCCCAGACCTGCTGTCGTGGGTGTTGCCCGGTTACGCTCAGTAAATGGTTGTTGTGGTTATTTAATTGGGGTAAAACACCCATCACGTAAAATTGACTGTCACAACCATCTTTAGGTGTTCAGTGCAGTAGAGTTAGGTACAATGACATTACTGTGCAACCGTCTATGGAACTTTCTCATCTTCCCACCCTGAAACTCTGTCCCCAGTAGACACTAACTACCCCTCCGCCTCCCCCCAAGCCCCTGGCACCCACTGATCTGCTTCCTGTCTCTGAATACGACTGCTCTGGGTCCCTCATACAAGTGAAATCATACAGCATCTGCCTTTTTGTGCCCAGCTTCTTTTATTCAGCATGGTGCCCTTAAGGGTCATTGTGTTGTGGCATATTGCAGAGTTTCCTTCCTTTTTAGAATTGTTACGTATTATTTGAAAAAAAAATTTAATGTTTATTTTTGAGAGATAGAGACAGAGCACAAGCAGGGGAGGGGCAGAGAGAGAGACACACACAGAATCCGAAGCAGGCTCCGGTCTCTGAGCTGTCATCACAGAGCCCGATGTGGGGCTCGAACCCACGAACCATGAGGTCATGACCTGAGCCGAAGAGTCAGACGCTCAACTGACTGAGCCACTCAGGCACCCCAGAATTTCCTTCCTTTTTATGCTGAATAACATCCTGTTGTGTGTATAGACCACATTTTCTTTATCCATTCATCCGCTGGTGAACACTCGGGTTGCTCCCGCCTTCTGGCTACTATAAATTCTGCTGCCGTGAACACGGGTGTATAAATATCCCTTTGAGACTGTGTATGCTTACCGACATTGCTCTAATGTAAGATCTCCACCTTGGAGTGGATCTGATAAGTCACCTCCTCTAGTCCTCACCCAGTGCTTGAGTCCATTTCTCCAGCATCCGGCTGAGACTTCTTCCGCCCTGGGACGCCCACCAGGGATGGGACAGAGTCCTACTTCCTTCTATCACCTCTGACTGTCCGAGGGCCAGGAGGGGCCTTCATGAGTGGGATCACGGCAGAGGCAAGGACAGGCCGGCATCCTCTCTGTCTCCAGATGCCCCTGCTAGAAGGAAGCAGGTGGAGAGGCTGTAGCAGGCAGAACTTCTCTAGTTGAGCAAACTAGACAAAGTCCTCAAGGACAAGGACTGAGGGATGGTGACATTTACCAGGAGAATCGTAGAGACTCAGGTCTCTTTTCTTTTTTATTAAAAAGTTGTTTTAAATGTTTATCTTTGAGAGAGAGAGACAGAGTGTGAGCAGGGGAGGGGCAGAGAGAGAGGGGGACACAGAATCCGAAGCAGGCTCCGGGCTCCGAGGTGTCAGCACAGATCCTGACACAGGGCTTGAACTCATCAACCGTGCGATCGTGACCTGAGCCGAAGTCGCATACTTAACCAACTGAGCCACCCAGGCACCCCAAGATGCAGGTGTCTTAAGAATAGAGTCTATTCCAACTAATATTTCTTAGCTCCCCCTCCCCCCGCCTCCCCAACAGTGCAGTGAGATAGGTCTGACTTGCCCCATTTTATAGATGAGGAAAGCAAAGTTCAGGGAGATGAATAACTTGCTCATTAGACTGGCCCTGGGGAAGGCAGGTCTTTCTTCGAATGGTGCCCAACACTGGGGCTTTTAAAAGTTTATTGGATCAATTTACTTTCATTTATTTACATCCTACCTTATTTCAGAAGCGACTTAAAAGACTCCCACAGAAACATAAACTGTAGTCAGATGGGATTAAAAGGGCAGTAAAGTAAGAGTTATGGCTTACAACGGAGCCGGAAGTGAATATAATTTGAAAACGCATACCGTGGAATGGGTTTCCGTTAGGAATGCGTTCAGTTAGAAGTAACCTGATAAACGGATTGGAGAAGGGAGGGGCTTGTTTTCTCCTGTAACCAGAACGTCCGGAGGTGGGCGGCCCATCCTGGGCTCAGGGACATCAAAGGAACCAGCACTCCGTTTTCTGGCTCTATGCTGAGCAGTGACTTCGGTCACTTTGGCCTAAAGGGGCAGCCGGCACCTGTTCCACGGGCAGGGGAGAAGAGGGTCACATGGGGGTCCTGCTACAGACCCTTGGATTCTTGCTGTGGGTGCCAAACAGGACACATGCTGTCTGCTCATCGATTGGAAAGGGCATCTCAGTCTGTTATCAAATAGACCAGGACACGAGAGCTAATGGGTGGCTTTATAACCAGTAGATGCTGACTCACTAGGATGCTTTGGTTTTAACCTTTTAAAAAGTGCAACGTCCACTGTGGTAAGTTTTTCCCTGTGTATACACATGTATATCCAGCCACAAGGGAAAGATACCTCGTTAAAGGTGGCTTCAGTGGGGCACTTGGCTGGCTCGTCGATGGAGTGTGCAACTCCTCCTCTTGGGTTTGGGGGTTCGAGCCCCATGTTGGGTGTAGAGATTGCTTAAAAATAAAATCTTTTTAAAAAAATGTTTAGTTTTGAGAGAGAGCAGGGGAGGGGCGGAGAGAGGGGGACAGAGGATCCGAAGCAGGCTCTGTGCTGACAGCAGAGAGCCTAGTGCGGGGCTCGAACTCACGAACCTTGAGATGACCTGAGCCAAAGTTAGATGCTTAACCCACTGAGCCACCCAGTTGCCTCCCAAAATAAAATCTTTAAAAAAAATAAAAAAAAGGTGACTTAAGGAACGTGGACATTTACTACCTAACCCGAAGCCCAGAGGTTGGTAGATTCTGAGTCATGACAGGTCAGTCAGATTGTTTGACGGGTCTGTGCTGCTGTCCGCGTGAACGCTTCGCCTCCTGGGCCGGCTCCTCTCCTGGTCCCCACATGCTGTCGTGGCTGGGGGTGTCACACGCAGAAGAAGGAGGACATTTCTGGCTTCAGTCGTGCCCTGAGAGCAAGGAGAACTTCCCTGGAAGCCCCTCGAGTCTCAGTGGCCAGGATTGGGTGGCATGCTTCTCTTTAACTGGTCCCACGTAAGGGATTGATCTAAGCACTCCAGAATCCCCATGATTCGCTGCCCCAAACACCTGCCTTTAGATGCCAGGACACAACGAGGGCTCTGTTCTCAGGGAGAAGGGGTCAGGGCTGGGGTTGGGACTCGGTGTCTGGACCGAGTCTGGACTGCCTTGCAGTGCACCGCGGCTGATGTAAGACCCCTTCCCGCTGCCCCGCCTGGAACCTTCCTAGGCAGGTAGAAGTGGAAGTCAGGGCTTTGACCTGTTTTATTCTCTGCCAGCTGCTGTGATGGTGGACAGTGGGCGGGGGCAGGAATTCAGGGCCCCGGGCAATTCTGTGCCCACTGGGGAGCCCCTGTGATAAGAAATGAAGTGGGGGGAGGGGCAGGCTCCTGGGGAGGAAGGATGCCCCTACCCCCCCCCCCCCCCGGAGGAGAATCTCCTTTTTGTTTGTTCTCTCAAGCTTCTTTTTCAAGAAACACAAGCATATGGTGGCGGATGGTGTGGGGGCCGTGTTTGGGTTGTATCTGCTCTTGCCTTTGCCTTTTGCGTGGCTGAGTGCGTTTTTTTTCCCCACCTGCTCTTGAGGCCAGCTGGTTCCTAGGGCACTGAGACTTGACTCAGAGGCATTCTCCCGGCATCCAGGGAAATCCAGCCCTGTCCCCTGGTGGTTCTGGAGTTTCCAACGAGGAAAGGATTGCAGAACTTTCCGGCAAGTCCGGGCCTGAGCTTTGTAGGTCTGGGCTGAGGAGTGTGTGTGTGTGTGGGGGGGGGGGGGGTCGTGTGTGAAGGTGTGGACTAGGACTCATAGGTGGGACGTGAGGGGTGAGGATGCCCTGGATTCGTTTCCCAAGGTTGCCGTAACAAATGGCCGTCGACGTGGTGCCTTAAAACAACGAGAACTGTTCTCTCCCAGTTCCGGAGGCCAGAACCCAAATCAGTACCACTGGGTCAAAATCAAGGTGTCGGCAGAGCTATGCTCCCTCCAGAGGCTGTATGCCTGGCCTCCTCCGACGTCTGCCGGCTGCTGGCATCTGTGGCCCGTGGCCGCGTCACTCACTCCCCGAAGCCACCATCATCAGATTCTGTCTGCTCCGCTTCTCATGGCCTTCTCGTCCCTGCGTGTCAGCTCTCCCGTCTCCTTACGAGGATACATGCGATGGCGTTTAGGGCCTACCTAGATAATCCAGGATAATCTCCCCATCTCACGGTCATTAATTTAATTGCATCTGCAAAAGTGATTTCTCCATATAAGGTGACATTTACAGGCTGCAGGGATTAGGGCATGAGTGTCTTCTGGGGGCCCCTTTTGGGCCTGCTGTGAGTCTCTAAGGGCAAATTAGAGCAGCCATTCTTGGCTAATACATGCCGGCTGGAAGAGAAGGGCAAATGGAGGTTCCCTTCCTATTCCCAACTCGGCTGTGTCTGCACTGGGTGGGGGATGGGGGGGGGTCCACATGCACGCGGCACCCCAAACACGTATCCAAGCTCTAGCCGCCCTTGCAAACAGCTGCCCATCAGAGGTGTGCCTGCATCGGCATGGTGCGCCCGTGGGGCGTATCGGTTACCTACCGCTGCGTAACAAGTAGCCCCAAACTTAGCAATGTCAGACAGCCGTCATTTCGGATTTTAATCTCTCTCAGTTTGGGGCTTGGCTGCACTTGGTTTGATGGTTCTTGCTCAGGGTCTCCTGCGTTGGCAGAAGCTGGCTGGGGTTGGGGTTGTCTCAGAGACTTCCTTACTCGCTGGCGGCTGCCCTGGGACAGACCTGGGTCTCCTCAGGCATCGCTGGACCCACCTGTCTACCACGGTGGCGTCAGGACAGCTGGACTTCACGCATGTTGGCTCGGAGCTCCCGTGCTGAGAGTCTCAGGGAGAGAATGAGAAGCCTAGTGCCCTTTGGAACCTGGCCTTGGAAGGTCACGTGGCAGCACTGCGGGGGTACTCTGTTGGTCAGAAGCACGTTATTTTTATTTTTTTTTTATAAGATATTTTAACGTTTACTTGTTTTTGAGAGATTGAGACCGAGTGTGAACAGGGGAGGGGCAGTGAGAGAGGGAGACACAGAATGTGAAGCAGGCTCCAGGCTCTGAGCTGTCAGCACAGAGCCCGATGCTGGGGCTCAAACTCATGAACTGTGAGATCATGACCTGAGCCGAAGTCGGACGCTTAACCGAATGAGCCACCCAGGCACCCCCAGAAGTGAGTTATTAAGGCCCACATTCAAGAGGAGAGGAACTGGATGTCTCTACTTGTTGGGAGATGTGTCAAAGAATTTGCTGTCATGTTTAAAGCCACCAAGGGAGGACACGCCAGAGAAGAGGACCCCCAAGGGCCCAGGACGGGGATTTGTTTGCCCAGTGGACTCCAGGGGCCTGAGCACCTCCAAGGTATTCTGGGGGCATATTCATGCTCTGGGGGGGGGGGTGTCCTCTCAGGCTGTCCCTCGGAGGGGGGCTGAGCAGGGCCCCCTCTGAAGGACAAGCCCAGGGTTTGGGGCTGAGTAGGGGACAGAGCACAGGGTGTCTCCCACTCGACAGTCTCAGAATCTGACCATGGTCTTGAAAGGGCCCAAGGATCTGCTACCCTCACCAAGGACCCCATGCCACATCCCGCCGGCCGATGCCACAGTTCCTTTGCCAGTGCTGCCTCCTGGCCAGAGTACTCCCCATCTTCCCCGCCCCCCCACTTCTGCTTGTCCCCTGATTCTTCCAGACCTGCATAAACAGCCCCTCCACCCCAGACACCTCTCCTGGCCCAGTTCTGTGTACTAGGCTGGTTCTTGGCAGGCCCAGGGAGGGAGGCACGCAGGAGCCGGCGGTCTCATGGGGGCCCAGATACCTCTGCGTCCTGGCAGAGGGAGAGCTGCAGGGAGGGAGGAAGAGGGAGCTGTGGGTGGCCAGCCAGGGGGCAGCGGGCCAGCCGGGAGGGTCAGGACCCGAGGCACTGATGTGCCTGACAGCCGCTAAGAGTGGGCCAGGCAAAGGGCAGGGGTGTCTCTTTCAAAGGGCATAGAGGTGCTGGTTCCCAGAAGCCAGAGGACAGGCATGTCCAGGGGCCTGCAGGCTGGTGGGGGGGGGGGCATGGAGTAGGGGTGAGGTGTGGCAGTGACTCCGACAGGACCGTGGTCCCAGAGGGCAAGGCTTGTGTCCTGTTCATTCGTGTGCTCAGCAGGGTGGTGCTGTCGGCCTGCTGGGCTTTGGTTGGCGCCTTCTCTGTGAGGGTCTCTCTGCACCCCGAGGGAGTGCACCGTGCTGGAATTGGCCCCAGGAGGCCTGGCATCGAGCACACTCGTGTGTGCACCTGTGCGTGTGTGTGAGCGTGTATGAGTGTTTGAGTTACCCGTCCTCACACTCACCTCTGGGTCAGAGATCTGCTTGTCCGGTACACCCTCTCTCTCTCTCTCTCCCCCTCGCCCCATTCCAGCAAAGGCCACTGGGTGTCCACTCTACTCTGAGGGTGACACTCGCGAGTGGACAGTGAGTACGACCAAACTCTTCCCTTTACTTCTGCAGCGAAGGCTGTGTATCTGCAAGATTCCTTGTGCCTCTCTCCACAGAAACAGTAATAGCGTCTTTCCACTTGTGCTCCCAGAGAACTCCTATTCACCCTTCAAAACCCATCTCAATATTCATCAACTCAAGGAAACCGTGTGTGGAGACCCCCTACTCCCCCGAAGCAAAATAAACAGAAAATGTGGGTAACCCCCATCCCCCATGTCAAGCTCTGTAGCCCGGGCGAGCTTCCCCTCCTGTCCTCATTTTATGGTCCAGTAATTGTAGACAGGCTGGCCCTGTGAGCACTAGGAGGGCAGGTGGGGCTGAGTCATTTCCAAGTCTGCCTAACCCGGGGCAGGCTCCCAGGAGGATTGAATAAACAGGTTGGGGTGAAGGGAGGCCAGGGAAACATCCCCCCTCCCCACCCCCGCCACCTCTGGGGCCTCCTTAGAGGTAGCCAGGCCTCAGCTTCTGCCGGGCTGTTGTGGGCTGGCCCTCCCCCTCCAAACGGTGCTCTGCCCGGGACTGAGGCCCAGCTGATGGCCAGGTAGGGGTGTGCCCTCTGTTCTGTCCCCTGCGGCCCAGCTGGGTGGCCGGTGAGCACCCTTGGGGATCAGCAAGTGTGTGAAGGGGAGGGACGCCCACGTCCCTGATACAGAGGGGCCTGGGGCAGACCCAGCCCGTGGGGGTCCCCTCACTCGCCACTCCCTAGACATGCTGACGGTAGGAGGGCTGACGGCGTTTGTTCCTCGGTTGGCTCTCAGGCCCCCGGGGGACAGGCGACCCTCCCCGGCTGGTGGGCCGGGCCACGTGCCGTCACCATGGCCAGGGGCTGCTCTTGCTCCGCCGGGATTGTGCCCGCGCCGTCTCCTTCCTCGCCCTCCCGTATCCGTTCCACGCTGCACTCTGTCTCAGACACGTACCGTCACACCTGCACACCCACTCACACTCCTGATTTCTTAAGCGTGCGCTGTTCCGGCCCCGGCAGACTCGAGGAGGAAAGAGAGAGGAGGCTGTGGATTCCCAGGGCTCGGGGGGTTAGGCCCACTTCCCGCAGGCCCAGCCGGGGTCTCCTCGCCTGCGCCTTCCTGGGCCCCACGGGCCCTCCTCTCCCTGCCGGCCAGGCCGGGCCCACCGATCTGTCGGCATCCCAGAGGGAAGTGGCCGAAGGCTGCTGTCACGGAGTCCCCGATTCGGTCGGGGTGATCTGGGCCGAGGCCCCGCCTTTGCCACATCCCGGCCCCGGGACTGACGGTCAGGGTGCTCGAGGCTCGACGTCCTGTTCTGGAAAGTGAGGGCGGTTGAGAGGATTAACCAGACATCGGAGTCTAACCCTCCTGGGTACTCAGGAGGCAGCCACGTTGCTCTGTTTACTCCCCTCTGCTGAGCCCCTGGCAGAGAGTGGCGACCCGGCCCCATATCTTTGACACTTGCTGTTTGGGGCCCAGGTCCATTCGGGCGTCCCCTGTGTGTTGCTCTGAACCCCTGGGCCCACGGTGCGGAAGACTGGTACCTGAGCCCCTGCCATCCAGTGCACAAGCCCTGCTCCAGTCTCTCTCCGCTTGCCTCCAGCCGGGAGCCTGGCCAGCCCCACGGGTCTCTTCGGCCACCTTGCTGGCCTGTCACCATGCCTGGGTTTCCACCCTGAGCCCCATGCATCAGAATTAGAGGAGTCCCGCCCCAAGTAGGAGCAAAAAGGGACTGTGTGTGCCAGATGTCCCCAACGTCATTCTGGCTTGGTTGCTCCCTTTTGAGCAGGAATGTCCTAGAGGACTTGGTTTCTTTGCCCTTAAAATGGGCAGAGTCCCCTCCCTTCTGCCCGCTCCCTGGACAGAGGTCACAGATGTCAGAGTGCTTGTGAATGGGACAGCAGTGTCCGAGGGGACCCTGGTGGGCAGCTATGTCGGTGGTCATGAGGGTGACCTCTGGGAGAGGAGGAGGGAGTTGGTGGCAGAAGCAGGGCAAGGAGGGGGAGGGAGAATGGGGGCGTGGGACCCTCAGATGAGGGGGCATCCAGGTGCTGGTGGGGGAGGGGAGATTTACTTACTTCATTTATTTACATGTTTATTTTGAGAGAGAGAGAGCAGGGGAGGGGCTGAGAGGGGGACAGAGGATGAGAAGCGGGCTCCGTGCTGACAGCAGAGAGCCTGGTGTGGGGCTCGAGCTCATGAGCCATGAGATCGTGACCTGAGCCAAAGCCGGACACTTAACCGACTGAGCCACCTAGGTGTCTGGGAAGGGGAGTTTCTTTTTTTTTTTTTTTTTTCGTAAATTAAAAAAAACAAGTTTATTTATTTTTGAGAGAGGGAGAGAGAGACAGTGTGAGTGGGACAGGGGCAGAAAGGGAGGGAGACACAGAATCTGAAGCAGGCTCCAGGCTCTAAGCTGTCAGCACAGAGCCTGACGTGGGGCTCAGACTCATGAACCGTGAGATCGTGACCTGAGCTGAAGTCGGACGCTGAGCCCCCCCTGGCGCCCCCCCGGGAAGGGGAGTTTTAAGTGGGCAGGGCTGGGGGTTTATCCGCAGCCCTGGCTTTTTTTTTTTTTTTTTTTTAATTTTTTTTTTTTCAACGTTTATTTATTTTTGGGACAGAGAGAGACAGAGCATGAACGGGGGAGGGGCAGAGAGAGAGGGAGACACAGAATCGGAAACAGGCTCCAGGCTCTGAGCCATCAGCCCAGAGCCCGACGCGGGGCTCGAACTCACGGACCGCGAGATCGTGACCTGGCTGAAGTCGGACGCTTAACCGACTGCGCCACCCAGGCGCCCCTAGCCCTGGCTTTTTTGCTCGCATACCCCCTCCCACCTCCGACCCCATCAGCCACTTCGGTCAGCTCTTGCGATCATTGGGGGAGGTCAGGTGCTCGGGAGAGCAAGCTCCTGTCTCCCCAGGCATGCAGGCCATGGGAGGCAGAAAGGACGAGCGCAAGGACACCCCCCACGGAGCCTTCCAGCTGGCCTGCAGTGCCCAGTGCAAGGTGTTTGGGATCGAGGTCCCCAGCTGAGGGTGCTCTCTGCCAGCGCTGGCCCCCGAGGCCTGCCGGGGTGGGCTTTCTGGGCCCGACTCCCATTGGGTGCCTGCCCACTGGAGACAGGTCTGCCTTGGGTCGGGGCAGTGGTGACTCAGACAGGGACACAGGCGCTTGGCTGATCTTTGGCTCAGAGATCGGGCTGGCTCCAGCTCTTGGCGGCCAGCAAAGCCGCTGCTGTCTGGGCAAGGGAGTCCCCAGCTGCGGGGGACGTGGGCAGCAGGCAGGGAGAGCAGAGCTGCTGGGAAACTGGAACCGTGCCCGGAGATCATCCAGGCCCTACCTGGCTGTGGGTCAGCCCTGCCCGGGAACTTAAAGATACAGTGTCCCCAGCCTGGCTGCTGACCTGTCGCCTTGGGGCTTCTAGGGGGCGGGAGGCTGGGATCACAGATACAGAGTGGTGGGGCAGGTGTCTTCCCTCCGTCTCCGCCTCTTAGTGACCGTTCCCTGTGGCTCACACCTGGTCTTCAGACAGCTCAGGAGAGTGCCCTCCTCCTGTCCTTGAGGTCTCCCTGGACAAAGTGGTCCTGTCCCCTCTCCCGGGACCCCCCAAGCCTGCCTCTCACCTTATTAGGTAAAATTGATTTTTCGGACCTGGAAACAGGACCTACTGGCCATCCCTTTGCCTCCCTGTCTGTGTCGTTCTCAGCAGCTGGGAGGGACGTTTTGGGCTTCTGGTATATTAGTCCCTGTGTCGTGGGGTGACCAGCTGTCCCAGTTTGCCCCGGACTGAGGGGTTTTCCAGGACAGGGGACTTTCTGTGCTCAAGTCAGGAAAGTTCCAGGCGAACGAGGGGACGTCGATCGCCCTCCTTATGTATCATCCGTGGAGTCCATCAGTTGATCTTTCTGTTCCCCGAGTCCTGGTGGGTGAGAGGAGTACAGTCCCCCCCGCCACTTCTTTATTTAGTTTATTTATTTATTTTGAGAGACAGAGCACGTGGGGGAGGGACAGAGAGAGGGAGGGAGGGAGAATCCCAAGCAGACTCCACACTGTCAGCACAGATCATGAGATCATGATCATGAGATCACGACCTGAGCTGAAGTCAGATGCTCAACCGACTGAGCCACCAGGCGCCCTTTACCACCTCTTGAAGACAGGACCAGGCTTGAGGACAGACAGACAGACAGACCTTATCCCTGCTATCCACTGACTGGGGGCCTCGGGCAAGCCCCTTCTGCGCCTCTGCGTTGGAGGAGGAAGCAAGCAAAGAGGGTTAACTCACCACTGATGCCCCCCCACAGAGCAGTGTCCAGGGGCACCGATGTAGGCTGCTCAGAGGAGTACCTGTCCAGGACACCTGTCTGAGCCAGCAACCTCTGTCAGTTTCACTTCCTGGACTGTTCCTCTGATCCAAGTACATCCCGCATTGTAGTGTCCCACATTGCCCCTCCCCCTTTTAATTTTAGTTTTCTGAGAGCCTGGCAAGCCCAAAGTTGTCACTCTGTTTATAGCTTGTGAGCGTCCCAGTTCCTGCCTGACGTGGCCGACTGTCACACCGGTTAGTTCCCCGAGGATTCAGGGCGTGCCCATGAAAACCCGAGCAGGCGTTCGAGGCAGTGGGCACACCGTAAACCCAGCAGGCATGGCCCTGGCCTCCCGGCGCTCACGTTCCTGTTGGGGAAGTCGGGTGAGAAACACACGAACGGGTCCCTTCAGATCGCAGCAGGTTCTGTGCGGAAAATAAGAGACGGGGAGCCAAGTGCCTGGGTGGCACTGGGTGGCTCAGTGGGTTAAGTAACCGACTCTAGATTTCGGCTCAGGTCCGGAGATGGGGTGCGGAGACTGCTTGAGATTCCCTGTCTCCCTGTTTCTCAAAGAAAGACAAAATAAATTTATAAAAAAAGAGTTGGGCAATCAGTGGGGGGGGGGGGGCTGCTGTGTGGTCTGTGTGGTCAGGGGCCGTGCACAGAGGAGCTGGGGCTGGTGGAGCGGGGGAATCCGTGGGAGTTGGAGGCCTGGAAAAGCCTGCTGCGCAGGGGAACTGCAGGCAGGAGACCCGGAGAGGGGAGACACGAGGGGGAGGGAGCCAGAGCCCATTGCAGAGGGGAGAGGGCCGATGGGCCAGAGAGGGCAAGTGGGCCCAGGTCACATGGGGTACGCGCTCAGGGAGGTGTTCTCTCCACTCTTCTAAGCAGGAGGGCGGCGTGAGAGCGACGTGGCTGCTGTTTGCAGGAGGGACCATGGGGGCAGGAGAAGGGCGGGGGTGGGGGGACAGCGAGGGGTTCATTGCCGAAGCGTGAGCAACTGAGGGTGGTGGCCCGGGTGGTCAGGTGGCCCTGGTGGTGACGAGAAGCAGGCAGATCTGGGTGCTTTCTGGAGCCACAGCGACTTGATTCTCCCCCGACTGTTTTAGAAACGAAGAGGGGCGCCTAGGTGGCTCAGTCAGTTGAATATCCCAGGTCTGATTTTGGCTCAGGTCATGATCTCACAGTTTGTGGGTTCGAGCCCCACATTGGGCTCCATGCTAATGGTGCAAGCCTGCTTGGGATCCCCTCTCAAAAACAGCTAAACGTTAAAATTTCTTGGGGCGCCTGGGTGGCTCAGTCGGTTAAGCGGCCGACTTCAGCCAGGTCACGATCTCGCGGTCCGTGAGTTCGAGCCCCGCGTCAGGCTCTGGGCGGATGGCTCGGAGCCTGGAGCCTGCTTCCGATTCTGTGTCTCCCTCTCTCTCTGCCCCTCCCCCGTTCATGCTCTGTCTCTCTCTGTCCCAAAAATAAATAAACGTTGAAAAAAAAATTTTTTTTTTTTAAATTTCTTTTAAAAATAGGGGTGCCTGGGTGGCTCAGTCAGTTAAGCATCTGACATAAGCTCAGGTCATGATCTCATGGTTCATGAGTTCAAGCCCCACATCAGGCTCTGCGCTGACAGCTCAGAGCCTGGAGCCTGCTTCGGATTCTGTCTCTCTCTCTCTCCCCCTCCCACCCACCCCTGCCATAAATAAATAAACACTGAAAAAAATTAAAATTTTAAAAACAAAAAAACAAATGAGAGAGAAGGGAGATGAAGACAAGGCCTCTGTTTGAACCTGAGCACCTGGGCGAATGGCCGGGAGAGGCAGGTCTAA
This sequence comes from Lynx canadensis, assembly GCF_007474595.2. Lineage (NCBI taxonomy): Eukaryota > Metazoa > Chordata > Mammalia > Carnivora > Felidae > Lynx > Lynx canadensis. The sequence continues at coordinate 30,548,378 of NC_044318.1, read as the reverse complement.
GCAGGGAAACACGGGGCCTACTCCGTTTAAGTTGCTTGTTAGACGTGGAAGAGGACAGGTAGGGAGAGAGAGAGAAGCCCAGAGTCACCAGCCTGTAGGTGACATTTAAGCCAAAACATTGCAGCGAGGGGCAGAATTGGACGGGGGAAGAGGAGGGCCGGTTGGGGGTGGGGGGACTGAGCCTGAGCCCTCCTCCCGGGTTAGGTTAGCAGTCAATGCCAGCAGTGTGAGTGGCCAGGAGGTAGGAGGAGAATCAGGTTGCCGGCACCCTGGCAGCCTCTAGAGAAGAGTCTGTCGAAGGAGAGGAGAGAGACAGAACTCGTGGCCTCCGGGCCCTCACAGGCCTCGTCCATCCAGGAGCCCAAGGGCGGCTGGCAGGCCCTCGCTGCTTGTGCCCTGCTTCTGGGGTCAGCCACCTGTCACCTGAGGCGTCACTTCTGGTGTCCCCTCCTGGGGACCCCAGAGCAGCTCTTGGCTGCCTCCAGCCCGGCCTGGCCTGGCCCTGGCCGCCAGTGCTCGAGGGCTCCAGCTGTGGCTTCTGTCCTCACCGCGGGCCCCCAGGCCCCCGGCGTCTGTCCTGTTTATGCCAGGCACTTGCCTCCTGCTTTACTACTCTCATCTTCGTATTCTCTGTTCTGTGTAGTCTGTTGGTTTTATTGAGTGGTTTTCTCCCCGCCTCAGGTTAGAGCCAGCCCCCCACCCTACAAACGAGGAAACTAGGCGCGATGCCTGGGTGGCTCAGTCAGTGAAGCGTCCAATTCTTGATTTCCGCTCAGGTCATGATCTCATGGTCGTGAGTTCAAGGCCTACATCAGGCTCGGTGCTGACAGGGCGGAGCCTCCTTGAGGTTCTCTCTCTCTGCCCCTACCCTGCTCGCTCTCTCTCTCTCAAAATAAATAAACTTTAAAAAAACACTTAAGGGGCGCCTGGGTGGCGCAGTCGGTTAAGCGTCCGACTTCAGCCAGGTCACGATCTCGCGGTCTGTGAGTTCGAGCCCCGCGTCAGGCTCTGGGCTGATGGCTCGGAGCCTGGAGCCTGTTTCCGATTCTGTGTCTCCCTCTCTCTCTGCCCCTCCCCCGTTCATGCTCTGTCTCTCTCTGTCCCAAAAATAAATAAAAAAAAAAAAGTTGAAAAAAAAATTAAAAAAAAAAAAAAAAAACACTTAAAATTTTTTTTAAAGTTCATTCATTTTTGAAGGAGAGAGAGTCAGAGCACGAGCAGGGAAGGAACAGAGAGAGAGAGAGAGGGAGACACAGAATCTGAAGCAGGTTCCAGGCTCTGAGCTGTCAGCACAGAGCCCCACAAGGGGCTCAGACTCACAAACTGTGCGATCATGACCTGAGCTGAAGTCAGATGCTTAACCGACTAAGCCACCCAGGCGCCCCCCAGAAACCCTTTAAAACAAATGAGGAAACTAGGGTTTGGGGTAGTTGACCCGACGTGGTCTCCCCGTGTGTGTGGCTTACGGCTCCCGGCCCGGCGCTCTGGCCCCTCTGTCCCATCCACAGCAGCTCTGGCCACATGGGACCCTCTCTCCGAAGCCTGGCCGTTTGTCAGAGGGGGGACTCTTCTCCGTCTTGCCTCCCTAAGTGCTCCCACCTGCTTGGGACAAGGAGTCAGGGGACAGCCCAAGCCGAGCCCCCTTTTCCTCCCTCCCTTCGTCTCTGAGTCCCTGGTTCCTTCCTAAATGGATTAGGACTCTGCAGGAAGGAGCCAACAGCGGTCTGGGTGACCCGGAGGCCGGGGCCGTCTGGTGCCTCCTGCTTTGCCCTGATTCAATTTGGGCCTCAGCAGCTGGGAGGCTGGCAGGCTGAGGTCCGTCTGGGGACGGCTCGAGGGGTGGCCAAAGGGAGGGGAGAAGCCTTCCAGCGCCCCAGGCGGGCAAACCTCTCAGCTGCTCACACGGCAGACCTTCCGGTGGTCTTCGTGCCACAGAAGGCTCCAGGGGAGGCCACCGGCTGCCTGCTGGGCCCTTGGGATGTCCCGTACGTGGCCTGTCATGCCCTCAGCATCCCTTAATACTGTGGACTTCAAGCATTTGTAAAATTGCAACCTGGGAGAAGAAAGGAATTTTATAAACATTTAGAAGTGAACCCAATTCACATTCCGGCCAGCGGCTGCCTGGCCCGTTGTTAAAATCAATATTTATTCACAGCCAAATAGCAGACTGGGGCCAGAGCCGAGGCCGGAGCCGGGCTCCAGAGTGTTCCTCGTTCGTTTGCGTGTTTCCATAACCGAAGTTCGGACGCTTCTCACCTGGTTATGTGTGAGGCACTCTGACACTTGTATTGCGTCACTGACCCATGACTCACAGGAAGCCTACAGACTGCGGTTTGGACCACACCCCCCCTTGGCCCGTCATGCACATCGGGCCTGAGCTGGGCCCCGGGGGTCACCAGCCCTTGCCCTCACAGGGCTTACAGTCCAAGGGGCAGCTGTGGTAACAGAAGGCATTCTGGGTCTGGCACCCTTTAAGGCAGCAGGCCCAGCTGTCAGCCCGCCCCCGGTGTCCCCGTGTGCAGGAAGCGAACGGGACGGGATCCACAGACTCCCTCTGATGCTCACTCCCCTGAACTGGCCACCGGCACCTGGCCTGGGGCCCATGCACAGAGCCCTGGAGGAGCTGAGCCCAGAGAGGGAAACCCAGAGTCCCTGCCTCCACTCTCTGCCCTCTCCTTTGCTTGGATTGGCGAGAGAGCAGCCGCCTCTGGAAGGCCCTGGCACTGGGACAGCCTGTGGTGGGGGGGGGGTGCCCCCAAACCCTGGCCCTGACTCCTGGGGTTCTGGTGAGGGAGGGGCAGGGAGGAACTGGAAGCAGGGGAGGCTGACCTGTGTATCTAGTGGGTGCCCGTTCTGGGCTGCCTGGGGCAGCCCTGACATTGGGCCCTGGTCTGAGGGTACCCCAGCGGGGAGAAAATGCACCTCTGTCCTCCAGGATCCTCGTGACTATGGGACAAAGTCCTGTCTTGGGGAAACCCTGTTCTGAGATGAAGTGGCCTCTGCCCCGCGGTATCTTTCTGAGCTCGGGGGGGCCTCGGGGCAGTGGCCTGGCCTAGGGAAGGCTGTGGCTTGAGAGAAAGCTGTGACGGAGGAGCCTGGGGACATGTGGGAGGCCAGCAAGGACGCCTGGCCCAGCTGGGGCAGGAAGGGGCAGGAGGTGGGGCAGCGGAGGGCACCTTGCCAGCAGAGGTGACCATTAAAAGCAGGGCAGGCAGTCGGTAGAGGACAGAGGGACACTCCGGTCGGGGAGAATGGATGTGGGTATGTTTCAGAGACGGTGATGCTTGGCGTACCTGGAGCGTGGGGTGTGAGTGCGGGAGCTGGACGGGGGACAGGAGTCCAGAGGTGGGCAGTAGGGAGCCACGGAGGGTGTGTGAGTGAGGCAGAGCCACTGCCAGAGCTACGTGCAGGGGGAGAGTTGGTGGTTGAGGTGCCAGGCAGACTGGCCCTGGTACTGGCATTGCAGGTTCGGGGGACGTTTCGTGGAGCACACTCCCCAGTCTCCTGCCATCTGTGCCCGTGCCCCCGTGGAGCTGTGTGCAGGCGACTGTGTCTCCGGGCCTGTCGGGGCTCTAACGCCTTCATGCGTACGAGACCCTTGTGTGAAGAGGTGGCCAGCTCTTGATTCGTCCCACCTGGGAAGCAGAGGCGGCCCCTGGGGGCCTGGGCAGTGGGCAGCTGCCGAATGTGCCCCGCACGCCCATCTCCTCCTCCTCCCTCCCTCCAGGTGACCATGGCCTTGTTGGGGAAGCGCTGCGACATTCCCACCAACGGCTGCGGGCCCGACCGCTGGAACTCCGCCTTCACCCGCAAAGACGAGATCATCACCAGCCTCGTGTCTGCCTTAGATTCCATGGTGAGTGCCCCCGTCTGCCCTGCAGGAGCCGAAGCCGACCGCAGAGCCGTGGTCTCACTCCCCAGCCCGAGTCTCAGTGGCCCCATCTGCAACAGGGCCCTCTGCCCACGTCAGTGGGCGGGAGGCTTAAGTGATCGGGATGGAAAAATCCAGCCCTGCGAGTAACCGCTGTCCCCTCGTCCCCTCTTCTTCATTACCTCGTGCCATTCGAGTCCCATCCCTGGGAGGGTCCCAGGCTTCCCTCCCTCCCCTGGGGTCCCCTGGAGGATAGCGTGTGGGCAGTGATTCGTGCGAGAGCTGTAATCCCCGATGTTAAAAGCAAGATCTGGGACTGCATCTCAGGACCAGGAGAGAGAAACGCGGCCTCAGAAATTGTACCTAACCCTATGGTAGTTTGTTCCAAGTAAGGAAATAGTAATGTCATTTTCCTGTAGCCTTTTCCTGGGGGAAAGTTCTGTGACAGAGGTTAGGTGGGTGTTAAAATCTGTCTGGCATCAGTTAGCTGCGCCCTTGCATTTTAGGATGGCGAAATTCAAGTCCAGAGAAGGCAGTACCTTGCCTGGAGTCACACAGCTTGGCCAGTTTTTGTTTTATTTTTTAAAAATGTTTACTTAGTGATTTTGGAGGCAGGGATGGAACATGCACACGCTGGGGAGGAGCAGGGGGAGAGAGAGTCCTAAGCAGGCTCCCCAGCTCAGAGCCCAACGTGGGGCTCCATCCCACGAACTGTGAGATCATGAGCTGAAATCAAGAAGAGCTGGACGCTTAACCGACTGAGCCACCCAGTTACCCTTTCATCTTTATAGTTTTAACATGTTTGTGTCTCTAAAATTTTTTTTAATGTTTATTTATCTATTTTGAGAGCGCGAGATAGTGATCAGGGGAGGGGGAGAGAGAGAATCCCAAGCAGGCTCCCCACTGTCCACACAGGGCCTGATGCGGGGCTCGATCCCACAAACTGAGATCATGAGCTGAAATCAAGAGTCGGACACTTAACCGACCGAGGCAGCCCAGCATGATCAGTTTTTAAAGTGGCCTTTCGGGTGCAGAGTCTACGGTTTCCAAGAACAAGGGCCTCCTTCCAGGCTGTTCCTGCTTAGGGAGCTCGAGCGCTGTTGAGGTGGTGCGTGTGGGCCAGAGGCGGTAGGCACCGCTGGGGAGGTCGGCTGGGTACGACCCCGTCCCCGTGCAGAGCGTCCTTCGTGAGGAGGGGAGCCCCAGCAGCTCAGCCGTGCCTGCTGCAGGGGCGGCGATGGCGAGGTCAGCTGTGACAATGGGCAGTTACGACCCGGTAATTGACATTTAAATTGTAGTTAGTCGAGGGGCGCCTGGGGGGCTCAGTCGGTCAAGCGTCCGACTCTTGGTTTCCGCTCAGGTCACGGTCTCACAGTTTCGTGGGTTTGAGCCCCGCGTCGGGTCTGTGCCGATAGTATGGAGCCTGCTTGGGATTCTCTCTCTCTCTCTCTCTCTCTCTCTCTCTCTCTCTCTCTCTCTGTCTCTCTCCCTCTCTGCCCCTCCCCTGCTCCCGCTGTCTCTGTGGCTCCCAAATAAATAAGTTGTAGTTAGTTACAATGAAATACGGTAGTTCAGTTGTTCAGTTGCGCTGGCCTCATTTCCGGGGCTTCGTGGCCACAGGTGGCTATGGCATCGGAAGTGCAGGCAGAACATTCCCATCGAGACGGAGAGTTCTGTTGGGCGGCACTGCCCTAGAGGGTGTTACGGAGGCTCCTCAGGGGAGCAGTGGCCCTGTAGCTGTCCTGGGGGCGTGGACAAGACCCGCCTCCCCCGGCCTTGGGTCCCTTTATGGCCTTCCTGAGGGACCCTGAGGATAACAATGACACTTGCTCCGCCGTGACCTGGCTGTGGCGTTGTCTGGGGCCCAGGGCCCAGGGCCGGGGTCCTCGGGTGGTCTGCATGGGGCCAGACCTCTTTTAGGGCATTTCCTCACAGTCCAGGTCTCTGTGTCTCTGGGGACATCAGTTCCCGGGGAGTGAATATCTCCTCCAACAGCAGGTTGCTTTAATCTTCAGAGGAAATCAGCACACACCCTTCACCATGGGAGAGCCTAGGGGACAGGCTTGCTGGCTCTACAATGTCCCTGCCCGCCCCCCCCCCCCCCCCCCCCGCCTCCTCAGCAGAGCGACTCTGAAGCTGAAGCTGCCGCAAGAGGCATGATCATGGCCCAGAGAGGTTGAGGAACCTGTCCTAGATCACACAGCAGCAGGACTGTGATGAGAAGGCAGGCTTCCTCACTGCCAGCAGAGCTCTAACTCAGATAAAAACCAGCATTTATGAGGCGCCGAATGCAAGCTGAGAGCTTCGCAGGCAGAGTTTTTCTGTTGACCTAGGTCAGAGGGCTGAAACGCTCGTGGTCTCGGCTGCAGGGCCCCTGTGTGAGGGCTTCCTGTGCTGTGGGCCGGCCAGCCTCAACTCTGGGACTGCAAAAGTAACCTCTCCGATTGTGTACCCACATGAGGTGCCCCGGTTTAGAGACGTGTTTTCATGCCAACCAGGCCCCACGACCAAGCCCATTGAAAGCCTGGGCACTGGGCCGTTTGGCCCCATTAGTCCCAGAGCAGGAAGGCGCTGATGGGGGATTGAAGCCTGGATCTGTCTGAGCCTTGGTTCTCCTGGGGCCCCCCACCTCCTCCTCAGTTAGGACTTTGAGAAAACCTAAGACAGGATTGTCCCTGGGGCTGGGGCCAAGCCTCAGGCCGGAAGCCTCCTGCCCCCAGAGCAAGGCAGACCTGGGAGGAGGGACAGGCAGAGGCCATGTGTCTTCGTTCTCCTGTCTTCTCCCCTGACCTTGACCAAGCTCCGGTGGGGGCGGGGGGCATCATTCACTCATTCCTACTGCAGAACTGACCGAGAACATTGGAGGGGTGACCTCCCCCTCGAGCTGCTGGTGGGCTCTCAGGCAGCTGGGAACTCCCATCGCACCCCCAGAGCCGTCACTGGAGGTGTCCCCAAGCAGGGGGAGCCTTCCCCCGGCTCACGTACCCTGCTCCCCCCTGCAGTGCTCGGCGCTCTCCAAGCTGAATGCGGAGGTGGCCTGTGTCGCTGTGCACGATGAGAGCGCCTTCGTGGTGGGCACCGAGAAGGGGAGGATGTTCCTGAGCACACGGAAGGAGCTGCAATCAGACTTCCTCAGGTTCTGCCGTGAGTACCCCGGGGCTCCGGGGGCGGGGCCTGCGGTCCCTGAGGGCAGGGGCTCTGGCGCATCTCTGGGTCCCCAGAGCATTACCAGGTGGCCCTGTGTCGGGGTGGGGGGTGGGGTTATGTAGGCTTCCCAGTGTGGCATCGTTATGGGGGGGCAGAGTTTTTATTGGAATCAGACACACAAACCCCAGGGGGGGCCAGGCCCGACCCCTCCACCTGCTCATTGACAGAAGGGGACACTGAGGCCCAGTGTTGCCCGGTTCCTGTGAGTCTCTGACATGGGGACCGAGTGCATCTGTTCACCTAATACTTGCTCAGTCCCTGCTGTGTGCAGCACCCTTTACAATGCTAACTCAGTTACCCAGGGCGGGTAGGCACTCTCATTGTTATAGTAACAATCTTGGAGCCGCCTCCTAGTGGCTCTTGGGGACCAAGTGACTGAGGACCCATGCAGCACGAAGGAAATGCTTGATAAACTCGATCCGTAGTGCTTTGGGCCAAGCCGTGTGCTCAGGAAATACTTACCTCTGGTTTACAAATGAGAAACTGAGGCCCAGTGAGCATAAGCCACGTCCCCCAGGGACACACAGCCGACAAGCGGTAGAGGCCAGGTTTCTGTTCTGAACGCCGTGCTCTTTCTGCTACGCCCCTTCAAAATAGGGGAGGGACATCAGGACACCCCGCCCCCCCTGCTGGGAGCTCTGAAGCAAGGGTCTTTCTGAAGCCTCCAACTCCTCAACGCTACCTGGGCCTTTACACCCTCATAACTCAGCCCCTGGCTCTGCGTTCTCCCCTCCCAGCATCCCGCGTCCTCACCGCAGGCGGTGCTGTGCTGAGTGCTGGCTCACCTCCAGGTGCATTCTCACCTCTGCCCACTGGAAGGCCCTCCCTCCTCTCCCCTGCCCGCAGATGCCTCCCTAGCCTCCAGATTCACATTCCTCCCGCCCAGGCCCCCTCTGTGCCGCTGCCACTCCTTGCCCCCCACCCCAGCCCTTGCTCCCCACACTGTGCCAGCTTCCCATGCCCTAAGCTTCCATGCGTGCTCCTGGTAAGCTCCTGAGCGAGGTCAGCGTCACCTTTGTGGTGGGTTAGGTCCTACAGGGTTGGGGCCTGGCCCCAGCGCTGAAGGCCAGCATCCCTCCGGCCATTCGAGCCCACGATTTGGGACTCAGAGCTCTTGGGGTTAAGAGCAGGCCCTGAAGTCAGACGTGTGGGGCCCTATCCTGGCTCCGCCACCTGCTGCCCAGTGGGCCTTAACCTCCTTGTCTGTGAAAGGGGAGGACAGTGCTGCACTCCTCGAGGGTCGATCCGAGGATGAAACAAACCTCCTAGAGGTTAGAACAGTGCCGGGCACGTGGTTTACACACAATATACGCTGGCTGTTTTTGTCCTTGCCACTATATTAGCATCTGCCTTATACCCGGGGTCTGGACCCTAGATCAGCCATTTCAGGGAAGGCTGTCCCCCGGCACTGGACTTCCAGTGCTCCCAGCTTCCAGATGCTTCCCCAGCCGCCCCCACCCCTACACCCACTCAGCTCTCAGAGCCTGTGCCCTCTCCCCAGGTTGGGTGGGGGCTGGACCAGGGTAGAGTAGACAGTGCCAGGGTCCTGTGGCCCCCAATCGGCCAGGCTGGGGTGTGTGCACCTGGCTTCCCGGAGCCAGGCAGAGCTGCTATTTATAGCCGGGAGCTCGGCTGGTTTATTTCAAGCTCCACGGATCCCGGGAGGGGAGCCGGCTCCAAGCTGCGAGGGGCCCTCCAGACCCTCCACCCATCCCCTTTCCAACGCATTTTCTAGCATTTCCCTACCCAAAGGTTCACTGATACTCCCAGGGCCCCACCCTGGCCCAGCCTGGCATGAACGTGCCTCTTTGCGGCCCCTTGGCCTCCTGGCGGTGTCCCCATCGTCTCCTCGTCTGGCAGAGCAGAAAACTGGGGCCTCGATCGTCTAAGACAGCATTAGTGTCAAAGCCCAGAGAGGGTTGGATGGAACAGACCTTGGCTGAACCCCAGTTCTGAGCCAGGCCAGCCGGTTTTTATGCGAGAGCTCACAGACTGAGGCCCAGAGAGGGAAGGGACTTGCCCAAGGTCACACAGTGAGTTAGAGGTGACCAGGAGGAAACCCAATCCTTATGCTAGGCACTAGGAACTCAGAGATGACCAGCCCTGCCCTGGGCAGGGGTTTGGGGCAGGGCCCGCTTGTTCATTCGTTCATTCGTTCGTTCGTTCATTCATTCATTCCTGTTCCGTGTTGAGTGTCTCGCTGCAGGGTTCAGCGCGGGGCAGGGACATGCCAGCTCGCTGGGCAGGTGGTGACGTGGGTGCTCGCCATGGCCCGACATGCTCTGTGTCCCGCAGGAGGGGCCCCATGGAAGGAGCCAGAGGCAGAGCATCCCAAGAAGGTGCCGCGGGGCGAGGGTGGCAGCCGGAACGTCCCTCGGTCTTCCCTGGAGCACGGCTCGGACGTGTACCTTCTGCGGAAGATGGTAGAGGAGGTGTTTGATGTTCTTTATAGTAAGATCCTTCCTCATTCCATTTGGGGCCCCCGGGCGGGTGGGAGCCCCGGTCCCTGCCCTGCTGAGGAGGCCCCTCCTGGCCCCACCGTGGGCCCAGGGCAAGACCTCAAGGTGTGCCCCCCCCCCCCCCAGCCCTCCCTCGTCTTGTATCCCCAGGCATGGCTCCTCCACCCCGGCCTTGCTTCCTGAACCACCGTCCCCACTGCCCCGGCCTGCCTGGCGCTGGTCACTGCCACCTGTCGCCTGGAGATGGCCCCCGGCTCGCCCTAGTCTCTTTTCGCCTGCGGGCCGGCTCCCTGCTGCCCCCACCTGTCCTTGACCAAGGGCCTCTTCCTAAAACACAAGTCTGACCAGGAAGCTCTTCCTTCCACTGCTCTGGGGGCTCCCCATTGCCCTCAGTGTGGCCTAAGCACCCACGTGGCCGGTCCCGCCCACCCCCAGCCATGCTGCCCTGCCTGACGGAACCGTTTCCTGTTCTCCAGCACACTCCGGCTTCATTTCACACCTCCTCGCCTTTGCACCGCTGTGCCTTTTCAGACTGCCTTCCCCTCTGTCTGGTGGACGCCACATTACTCTCTAAGGCTCAGCTCTGGGAAACCCCCTGCCCCACTGGCTTAATGCCCCCTTTGGGTACCCACTGTGTCCTGTGTCCTCACCAGCGCAGTGCTCTCTGGGGTCAGGGTCTGTGCTTGCCTTTTCCGCTGTTCCCCAGCCTGTAGTTCAGGGCCCAGCAGCGGCAGATGTTGACAGGGTGTTTGTTGAACGACTGAGCGACGGCTAACTTAACTAGTTAGCCGAGTCCTTCCTGTGGGGGAGGTGGGCGGGCCTGGCCTCCCTCAGAAGCGTCAAGTTGCAGAATCTCTGGCCCAGTGGTAGCCTTCACACTCTCTAGGTGACCTTGGGCAGGTCCCTAAGGGTCCCACCTCTGGCTTTGTTCCCTTCTCTACTGCAGTCTTTGGTTGTGTGGAGCAAAGGTCTGTGAGGAAACTCCCCGCTGTCGTCTAGATGTCAGGAGGAAGAGGAGGCCTGGGTGGGAGGGGAGGCCCGTGGGAGGGGAGGCCTTGTCACACGTGGTTGGCCAGGCAACCGCCCTTTTGGCAGCTACGGGGTTGGTGCCCACAGCCCCCTACACGCCTCGCCCCACTCATTCCCACCACCGGTGGAACCTGAGGTGGCCCTGAGCTGAGCGGCCTCTTACTGGCTCCAGGTGGGGCTGCAGGGTGGGAGTGACAACAGTCATTCCTCACCCAGGGCCCCTGGGCCACCCTGAGTCCCCAGCCAGTCTCCCCTCAATTCACCCCTTCTTCAACCCCACCACCTTCTGTCCATGTGCTTCCTCTCTTCCTGAATCTGTTCTTCCTGTTTCCACTCCCCTCCCTCACCTCCTCCCTTCCTCCCTGCCATCTCTCTCCCGCCCTCCTTTCTCTCTCCCCTGTGTCTCCTCCTCACCTCCCACCTGCAACCCTGCACCCCACCCTCCCCTCCGCCCGGGTGCCCTGAGAGAAGAGAATGGCGAAAAGCTGGGAGCCCTGTCCGTGGGGGAGCCCTGGCCCTCGGGTGCACACAAAGGGGACTTGTCCCTAGCGCTCGCCCACCCCTCCCCCCCACTTAGCCTGTCCTGTGTGAAGCTCACAGTGAAGGGGCCCGTGGGGTCCAGTTTCCTGGGAACCCGGCACCACAGGGAGTGACTCCACGTGGCCCCAGCCCAGCCTGGCTGCCCTCTCACACTAGACCCTCTCCTCGACCCCCTCCCCCACAGGCGAGGCCCTGGGAAGGGCCAGCGTGGTGCCCCTGCCGTACGAGAGGCTGCTCAGGGAGCCGGGGCTGCTGGCCGTGCAGGGGCTGCCCGAGGGCCTGGCCTTCCGGAGGCCAGCCGACTACGACCCCAAGGCCCTCATGGCCATCCTGGAGCACAGCCACCGTATCCGCTTCAAGCTCAAGAGGTGAGTGGGCCCGGGGCCTGGTGGCTGGACTGTGAGGTCCGGACCAGGATGGGCCAGGAGGGCGACCTGCTTCCATTCTGGCTCAGCCACCTGTGGCCACTTACCCAGTCACGGGGAGGGGACTTCAGACACCCGAGGGGGACTAAAAGCTCCCAGCCTGGCGGCGGAGGTGAGGCAAATGCCCAGTCGTAGAGCATGATCTGAGCCAGGCGTTATGTCACGGGGGCCCCCAGGGGACTTCGGTGTTGCAAAGAGGCTGGAACAGCCCTGGCCGGGAGCCACATCATGTGTACTTGCTGGGGTTATGTCAGGGGCTGGGGGGAGGCGAGGAGGTGGAGGCTGGCGAGCTGGGTCGAGCGCTGGGGCTGCCTGGAGACCGGCCCGAGGCCGTGGCGTTGCCCATGAGTGTTCAGCAACCACCCTCCGCGCACAGGCCCAGAACAGGAGGGATGTGGTAGGAGCTGGGGGGCGACCGGGCATGTGATGGATGGGTGGGAGGCACGGAGGCCGAGGGGCAGGGCCCAGCTCCTCCAGCGGCCCTGGGCACATTACAGCCCTGCCCTGGCCTGCACCCCCGCCAGTAAAATGGGGACTAGCTCCCGTCCTGTGTACCTCGCAGGCCGCCATGTTGTGCGGGGGCCGGGCTGGGGGACTAAAGGAAGAGGTGGAACCTTCTGGTGGGTCAGGTGTATGAAGCCATCATGTGTCCTTCTCTCCTTCACCCAGGCCGCTTGAGGATGGCGGGCGGGACTCAAAGGCCTTAGTGGAGCTGAACGGCGTCTCCCTGATAGCCAAGGGGTCTCGGGACTGCGGCCTGCATGGCCAGGCCCCCAAGGGGCCACCCCAGGACCTACCCCCCACCGCCACCACCTCCTCTGTGGCCAGCTTCCTGTACAGTAGTGCACTCCCTAATCACACCACGAGAGAGCTCAAGCAGGAGGCGCCCGCCTGCCCGCTTGCCCCCAGCGACCTGGGCCTTGGCCGGCCCGGGCCTGAGCCCAAGGCCTCTGGTGCCCAGGACTTCCCCGACTGCTGTGGTAAGCTGCTGCCGGGACCCCTAAGTCTGGGGGTGGGACAGGGGTCACTCGTGTGGGGGCACCCTCCCAGGGCAGGTCCGGGTGCCCGGGCCCACCCCAGGCTGAAGGAGGCACGTTGGGACAAGGAGCTGGGACAGGACAGCTGGCGACCCTGGGCCTCCCCTCAGCCGTCTGTGAACAGTATCCTTGGCCTGGGGCCAAGCGATGTCCAGAGGAGTCTGTGGAGTCAGTAAATGTGCTAATTGGTCACATGCTGCATCCCCAGCCTGGGTTGGGGGTACTGGAGATAGAGAAGGGACACCTGGATGTGAGAGAGACCTGTGTTCACATCCTCGGGCTCCTTGGCTCAGTGGCTGTGTGTCCCAGAGCAAATCTCTACCTCTCTGAGCCTCAGTTTCCTCATCTGTCAAGTGCAGATGCCAATAGAACCTCTCACAAGGTTATCGTCCGGGTCAAGTTCCCGGGCCAGCCAGAAATGCACGTTCTCAGGCCCTGCCACAGTCCTGCTGAATCTGAAGCTTTGGGGACGGGGTCCGGTCGCCTGTGTATTCGAATCTGCCAGGTGATTCAGATGGTGCTCAAGCTTGAGAACTGCTGTATTAAAGCACTGAGTCCGGGGCGCCCGGGTAGCACAGTCAGTTGAGCATCTGACTGTTGATTTTGGCTCAGGTCGTGATCCCAGTGTCATGGGATCGAGTTCCACATCGGGCTCCATGCTGAATGTGGATCCCGCTTAGAATTCTCTCTCTCTCTGTCTCTTCCTCTGCCCCTCTCCCCACTTGCGCTGTCTCTCTAAAATTACACACACACAAAACCCCTGAGTCCAATGCTTAGTACATAGTAGGTGCTTAGAGGGGGCTGTTATCAGGAGGAGAATAAAGGGCTTCCCTCCCCTCCCCACCGCCAAATGTGTGGGCTGAGCAGCCGGTGGGACTTACACACCTGAAATAGGTGTCCCCGCCTGTAAAAGGTGTCCTGGGACATCACAGCTTCTCCCTGATCTCCTGTTTGGATAGCAGACTCTGCCCCTGGTCAGGGAACTTGCCTAGAGTTCGCGATCACAGGGCTCAGTTCTGGGGTCTCCCTGATGGATGAGGCTGTTACCCCAGAGCCAGAGTCTGCGCACCCAGGCCAGATCTGGGGGAAGCCCTCTTGGGGCCCACCTTGAACCTGTGCCTCTCCTCTGCCTTGTCCAGGACAGAAGCCCCCCGGGCCTGGTGGTCCTCTCATCCAGAATGTCCACGCCTCGAAGCGCATCCTCTTCTCCATCGTCCATGACAAGTCAGGTAGGACGGTGCCCATAGCAGTGCCCTGAGCAGACTGGGGACCCGGGGCTGGGAGTGGCGCTTCCCGAAATGGAAATGTGTCCACTGGGTCTTACAAGAGAGCTGTGCACGAGGGACCTTGAGTCAAACCAGAGTATGACAGTTCTGCATTGCTATGTGACAAACTACCCCGGAACATAGTTTAAAACAGCAAGTGTTTCCACCTCATGGTTTGCGTGGGTCCAGAATTCAGGAGCAGCTTAACTGGGTGGTCCTGGCCCCGGATCTCTCATGAGGTTGTGATCGGGTTGCCGGCGGGGGCTGTGCTCATCTGAAGGTTTGACCGGGGCCGAGGATCCACTTCCAGGCTCACTCATGTGGCTGGTGGCGGAAGGCTCCTTCCTACTGCATGGGCCCCCACGGGGCTGCTCGAGTGTCCTCGTGATGTGGCGGCTGGTTTCCTGACGTTAGCAATCCCAAGCAGAGTAGGGAGGAAGCCACATGTCTTTCATGACCTACGTCACAGGTCACCATCAGTTCTGCCGTGTTCTACCCGTTTTTTTTTTTTAAGTTTATTTATTTTGAGAGAGAGAGAGAGAGAGTGTGTGTGTGTGTGCGTGTGTGTGAGCAGGGGAGGGGCAGAGAGCGGGAGAGAGGGGGAATCCCGAGTAGGCTCTGCACTGTCAGCATGGAGCCAGACGCCGGGCTCGAACCCACAAACTGCGAGATCATCACGTGAGCTGAAGTCAGATGCTCAACCGACTGAGCCACCCAGGTGCCCCCGTGTCCTACCCTTTAGAAGCCAGAAATGAGCCACCCACACTCACAGGGAGCGAGAGGAATTAAACTGCACCTCTTGAAGATGAGAGACAAAAAAATTATGTGGGCAGATATTAAAAGTACCACACGGTATTTGGGATTCATTTATACCCAAAGGGCTGAAGCAAGACTGTCCAGCAATTATGCCTTGTGGAGATCTCAGCCTCGGCTTCAGTGAGAGGCTCCTTAAGAAGACCTAGTCCCCTGGGGCGCCTGGGATGGCTCCGTCGGTTAAGCGTCCGACTTCAGCCCAGGTCATGATCTCACAGTTCGTGAGTTTGAGCCCTGCGTCGGGCTCTGTGCTGACAGCTCAGAGCCTGCTTCAGGTTCTGTGTCTCCCCCTCTCTCTGCCCCTCCCCTGCTTGTGCTCTGTTTCTCTTTCTCCAAAAATAAATAAACATTAAAAAAAAATTAGGGGCGCCTGAGTGGCTCAGCCAGTTAAGTGTCTGACTTTGGCTTGGGTCTTGTGGTTCATGGGTTCGAGCCCGGCGTCGGGCTCTGTGCTGACAGCTCAGAGCCTGGAGCCTGCTTCGTGTTCTGTGTCTCCCTCTCTCTCTGCCCCTCCCCCACTTGCGCTCCGTCTTTCAAAAATAAACGTTAAAAAATTTTTTTTTAATTAAAAAAAAATGAAGATGAAAAAAAATTTAAAAAGGAAAATAAAAAAAAGACCTAGTCCCCTGAAGGGCGCCTGGGTAGCTCAGTCAGTTAAGCATCTAACTCTTGATTTCGGCTCAGGTCATGGTCTCGCGGCTTATGAACTCGAGCCCCACGTCAGGCTCTGTGCTGACAGCGAGGCTGGGTAAGACCCCAGACGTACAAGGTGTGAGGGTTAGTAGTCTGAGGTCAGGACTCGGCATCTCAGGGAGAGCACCCTCTCAGCCCCCTGCCCGTCTAGGGCAGGAGACACCCAGGATGGACAGGCTGAGCCTACGTCATTAGCCACTGCCCGTGGGGGCAGACAGAGGCAAGAGGAGAGAGCAGGTGTGGAGACCAGCAGGGCGTTGTGTAGGGCTGTCTCCTGGAGGAGGCTGGGGCCTCAGGGCCCCCAGTGGGAGTGGGTGGAAGGGGTGAGGCCCCTCCGGGGGGCTCTGCCGGAGAAAGCCCGGTGGCCTCGGCTGTGGAAGGAGTGTGGCTGTCCTGGTGCCCCGGCCCAGCGAGGAGGGTCTAGCGGGGAGCTGGACGCTCGTCACGAAGCAGCCAGGCCCTGGGCTCCCCGCTCCGACCCGCCCTCACTCGTACCTCCTGTGTTTTGATAGAGAAGTGGGACGCCTTCATAAAGGAAACCGAGGACATCAACACGCTCCGGGAGTGCGTGCAGATCCTGTTTAACAGCAGATATGGTGAGTGGGCGGCCCAGCCCGCTGTGTGGCCCCGGCAATGTGCTGAGCATCTCATTACGTGGCAGTCACTTGTGTTCCCTAACATGACAGCGGGAGCCATATGCTGGCACACCAGCAGTGCTAATGTCATCTCCTGTCTGGCTGGGGGGCGGTTGTGTCAATATTTCCCTTCCAGATTTCTCCGGGGGGGCGGAACTGATGGCAGAGCCCCAGCCTTGACTCACCTGTGGGAGGCGGGCGGGTCGGCATCCAGAAGACCCAGAAAAACGGCCGCTGGCCTCGCGCACTTGCAGGGTCCGCCCCGCGCTGCGCTGTTTCCTGCCGCCGTGCCTCTGGGCCTCTGGGCCTCGCCCTCTGCCCGCCATGCCCCCCGTGTGTTTGGGGAGCACACTCCCACTCGTTCTTCGAGACTCAGCCTAGGCCGGCCGGGCCCCCAGAGCCGTGATGGGGTTCTCTCTGTCACGCGCCCTGCACCTGATGCCCCTTGTCTGTATCTGTTCCCGTGACGGCCAGGACCGTGCCAGCCCCTCCCTGTGTCCCCAGCACCCAGGACAGAGCCGGGCTCAGGGCGCATGTCTACCCTCTGCACCTGGTTGGTCGCCGGGGCGGGCGTGCCTTCCACGCCGTCCAGTTTCACGCCCAGTGGACGGCGAGGCCACTGGTTGGCTGGAAGGCGGGGGCTGGAGCAGGTGGTCTGTAAGCCCCTCCCACCCTGGGTGCTCTGAACACCCCCCCACCCTGTGCCACGCGCTCCGACACACCCACTCTCCCCGTCTCCCCGGCAGTCCTTGCTCACTCTGTCTTTATTGAGCTCCACCTGTAAACCCCACTCAGCGGATGGCCACGTGTGGCCCTTGCCTGCGTGGGCGGCTCTCATTTAACTGTGGAGATGAGACTCAAGTTCCCACAGGTCACCGCAGGCGTGACAGCCACCACCCGCTGAGTGGTGCCGCCCCACGGTGGGGAGTCCCTCCGTGGATGGGGCCAAGGGAGGAGATGGGGCAGGGGCCCCGGGAGCTCCCTGAACGTGCACGGTCCAGAACGAGCACTGTGCTGGGAGTCCATAGCCACTTGCCGGGTGACCTGGAGTTGGCTGTCACCCTCGGTAACCTTGGCCTTCTCAGCTTGAGCAGAAGGGACAGCGTGGGGCTTCACCCTCCTCTCTTCCTTCTGTCTCCTTCTGTCTTTCTGTCCTCGCTCTCTCTTCCACCCTCCTCTCCTGCCTTGATAAAGGAAAACCCTTTCTCTGACACTTCTGACCCCGGAAGGGTGGGTTTCCCAGCCCCAACAATTCTCCAGGCCTCTGGACACCAGCTGGGCGTCCTACAGTTCAGTCCCGACGCAGACGCCACAGGTTAAGGGCCAGTCCCAAAAGACAGCCCCGCGGTTAGGCCGTTTGAGGCCTACGGTCATTTTTCCGCGTCTTCCGGATGGTTCCCGAGACGGGCACCCGCACTTCTGTCCGCCTCTGCTACACATCCACGGTTCGCATGACCCCTCAGGCTCAGCCAGCCAGCCTGCCACAGTGGCTCACAGAACCCGGAAACACCTTGCTTACCTTTACCTGTTTATTGTGAAGGGGACGGACGAACAGCTAGAGGACGAGGTACACGGGGTGAGGCCTGGCGAGTTCTCGAGCGCTGGAGCTTTTGCCCTGGTGGAGTTTGGGGTGCACCCTCCCGGCACGTGGGTCCGGCAGCTCGGAAGCTCGGGGGAGCCTTTGGTTTAGAGTGTTTACAGGGGTCCCAGTAAGTCGGAGGGATTGGTTAAAACATTGTCCCGTGGTGATTCGCTCAATCTCCAGCCCCTCTCTGTCCGGGGCGGTGGGGGTGGGGCTGAAAGGGGCAACCCTCTGATCACGTGCCCCCCCACCCCGAAACCAGTCCCCATCCTGAGGGATCTGGGGGCACCCCCCTCATTATCATAAACTCAGGTGGGTTAAAAGGGGCTTAATATAAATAACAAGGCTCTTCTCAGGCCTCTCTCTCAGGAAATCCCCAAGAACCTGAGTGCAAGGCCACGCATGGACTTCTTATTAGATCACGAGTTGCTCCCTCCCCTTTTTTTTTTTTTCTCACGCTTTCACTGGTTCGCCCACTTATCAGTCATGCATCCTGAGCCTTCCCACCTTGTGTCGTGCACGCAGGCCAACGCTGGTCTCAAGGCACTTCAGCAGGTGCCTGAAGATGTGTCTTGGGTTGTAGTGTAGTGCCTGGCGGGGGGGTGGAGGGTGGTGGGAGGAGCCCTTGGAAAGACAGGACCACACAGAAAAAGGTGAGGTCTTCACAGGCTTGAGCAGTCGGGGGTGGCTTCATGGAGGAGGTGCCCTTTGATCCACGCTGGGGCTAGGGAAGCCTAGGCCTGCAGGCTTGGCAGGCTGTGCCTTCTGGATTGGGGCGGGGCTGAGCCAGGCTCTGGAGGCCTCGTAAGGAAGCCGGCACAGCCTGGGCGTCTTTGATGTGGTCTTTCTGGTAGACCCGCTCCTCCCCTCTTGCCTGGACCGTCCCAGGCAGGCGTGAGCTGGATGGGCAGTAGGGGGAGGGGATCTGGGGAGGACTGGCTCTGTCTGCCTTGGGAGCCTTCTGCCCCAGCCGGGCTGGCACGGCGGCCTCCAGTCTTCCCGCCTGTAGTGCCCTCTGGATGTTTCCAGAACGCTGAACCTTTTGCGGATGCCAGCACCTGGCCTGGCCACATCCAAATCCAAGGAGAAGCACTGGGCTTGGAGTGGTTGAGGCCGTGTCCCTTCTCCGGTTTCCCCAACTCTGAGCTTTCCCTGCAGCTGTGCCGGGGAGAAGGCAGTCCCCAGGGGCACGCTGTGGCTGGCCTGAGGTATCCCACAGACCCTGGATAAGTGGATCCTGCCCCTGGCTCTGCCCTTTCAGCCACCAGCTCTGGGTGAAGTGGGCCAGCAATGGGGCTGGGGTGCAGAGTAGGGGGGCGGGGAATAGAACAGAGAAGAAACGGGGGGAACCCCAGCCTCCAGGAAGCCTCAAGAACATTGTCACCCGGAAGGAGATTGAGACTACGAGGCACTGAGGATCCTGCATGGTGGCTCCGTTCTCCCGTCTCAGTGGGCAGAGGCTGGAGGCCAGGTGGGATTGACCGCTGTCCACTGGGTCCCCTTGCCTCCGAAGAGACAAGCCCAGCAAGTGAGAGGAACCCGAGTGGAGATGAATTGACACAGACTCGCAGAAGCCACCGCTGACGGGCTGGGGCTGGGGGTTGGGGGAAAGACATGGTTTGACAGCTGTTGAGATTTCGAGGGTTTAATTTGACAACGAGCTAAGTGTGGCTTCACAGTGGGATCTGGCTGCCAGAGCCGCCAACGCAGACCCGGCTGTGTCAACAGAAAAACAGTCTTGACGGTGTGCCAGGGAGGGCCCCAGGCAGCTCGGCCCTGTCCCGCTCCGGGTGTGGCTGGAGGGGAGTCCAGCTCGGAGCTGGCACCTGCTGGGACACGGAAAAACGCGGTGCGGCCGGAACGGGGAAGGGCCTGAGGAAGGGCACGGAGACGCAGGACCACTGGGGAAGTTTGGAGGGATGAGGCAGGAGGGAAGCGGACACCCAGCCCAGCAGGTCTCCTGAGACCTCCCAGGCCCTGGGGAGGGAGGTGGGGTGGGGAGGGAGGGGAACAGGGACCCATGAAAGTCCCATCAAGCACATAGCAGGTGCTCAAAAAGTACTTGGTGCCTGAATGAGTAAGAACACGGGACGTAAGTGAATGACTGAGATGGCCTGAGACCGAACCCAAGGGTCCACAAGGAAGGAACAAGGAACCCACTTTGTAAACCCGGATTCTGCCTGCACTGCTGTTGGCAAAGTTTCTACAGTCTCATTTCTGGCCCTGATGAGTAAGCATCATGTGCACCCCCCACACCTCCCTGGAGGAAAGAGCATGTCTGGAAGGCTGCAGGAATCCTGCCGAGAGCCCCCTCAAGCCTGGCTGCCGTTCACTCGCTCACCGAGTACAGGGAGCAGCTAGTCTGTGTCCCATCCTGTCTAGATAGATCCCAGATGGGGAGCGGTTGGCCGCCTGTGTCCCCGTGGAACTGAGGTTCTGGACAGTGAACCAGCATACAGACGAATACGTGTATAGTGTCAGGTCATGGTGAATGTGGGACGGAAAACAAAGCAGGGCGAGATGGAGGGGACTGGCGAGGTGACATCTGGGGGGACGCTTGAATGGGGAGAGGGAGGAAGGGCAGTGTCTGGTGATCTGGGAGGAGAGAGTCTGAGTAGATGGCAGAGCATGTGCAAAGGCCCTGGGGCAGGTGCGTGTCTGACGTGTTAGGGAGGCGACAAGGAGGCTGCAGAGACTGGGATGAGCAGAGGGGGCACAGGAGGGAGGTGAGTCAGAGGTGATGGGGTCCTGGTCACGTGGGGCCTCGTAAGCCCAAGTAGGACTTCGGCTGTCACCGAGGGGCATGGGAGCCCGTGGGCATTTTTCAAGAGGGCAGTGACATGCTGCTCCATGGCCGGACGGGTGCAGGGGATGGGGTGGGGGGAGGTGATGGTGACCACGGCCCTGGGGCCCCGCATGTCCTGCAGCTTCCGTCCCGCGCTCAGCCTTGCCGTTGCCCTTCCAGCGGAAGCCCTGGGCCTGGACCACATGGTCCCCGTCCCCTACAGGAAGATTGCCTGCGACCCAGAGGCCGTGGAAATTGTGGGCATCCCCGACAAGATCCCCTTCAAGCGCCCCTGCACGTATGGGGTCCCCAAGCTGAAGCGGATCCTGGAGGAGCGACATAGCATCCACTTCATCATTAAGAGGTACAGGGCGGTGTGCGGGCCTGGGCTCGGGGTGCCGCGGTGTAAGGGCTGGGCAGGGCGCCACGGCAGGCGCGAGGCCGGGCCCGGGGAGGCGATGATGACGCCTGGGTGGGATGAAGAGGCTCTGACAACCGAGAGGATGGGCGGGCCAGGGAGAGAAGTCGGCCTCCTTAACCTGACGGGAAGGCTCTTCCTTCCTGGCCTCTTCTGAGGATTGAACGGGGAAACTGAGGCACGGCGCCTGTGGACACTCAGTAAGGTCTTAGTAAGAGGTGTTTGCCTCCCCCTAAAGAAGACTGAGGCCTTTCAGCTTACCTGCCCCTGGAGGGGCGCCCACCTGAGGTCACACCCCACCTTGGGCTGCCCTACCTGCTGGTAGGCTGACTGCCTCTCCTGTCTCCCCAGGCAGCCTGGCGCAGGTGTGGGTAGGTGCGAGAAGGCAGGACAGGATGCACTTGAGAGCTGCGAACCCCCAGGGTGGCTGGGCTGGCGCGTGGGGGGAGCCTGCTGCTGCCCATCCCGCAGTGTCGTTGCCCGAGACTCTAGCAAGGAGTTTGCCCTCACAGCCGGGTGGACCCCCACCGTGCAAGCATCGGGGTCTCCAGGCAATGCGTGGACTCCCTGGGATGTTTCCTCCTAAGTGGTTAGAGGCGGAGGGTGGCCAGAAGCCATGCCGTCCAGCCCCCTGCCTCCAGGCAACAGGGCACCTGCTCCGGGAGCTCTCTGAGGGCACGCCTGCAGGGTGTGCGTGTACTCACGGGCGTGCTTCCTGGACTAGAGGCAGGCGCTGAGGGCGAGGACTGCGCGTGGCTCGTGGCTGAATTCCCAGCGCCTAGAACAGCCCCCGGTATGCAGTAGGTGCCCAGTGTGTATGTGTGCAATGAGTGAATGAACGAACAAATACTCGTCCGGGGGTGCAAGGAGGCTGGGCAAGCGGCTGGGGATCCACTCAGGGTACAGAGCTGTTCTAGAGCAGTGGGCAGGACCTCTGCAGGGTTGCTGGAGGCCGGAGCGGGGTCTGCTGGGCCCCTTTGCTTTGGGGGGGGGGCGGGGCGAACAGGCTCTAGGGCGACCAGGGCCCTGGAGGTGGGCAGATTCGGGAGGGTGCTGTGGCATCATCCCGGTTGGCGGTGGGTGGAAGGAGAGAGGTTGGCTCCATTCGGGGTGGATTCCGAGCTCTGCTGGGTTCGCCGGTGGGTGGACGGTGGGAGTGTGGAGGGGAGCACGGAGGCCAGGATCACGCCGTGTTTCTGGGCGTACAACTGGGGGAAGCAGGTCTGGTGTGGGGTGGAGAGTTCACGTGGGGTATGCTAGCCTGGAGATGATCGGATACGGAATTTTGAGAAGTCAGAAGCTCCAGAGGGAGGTCTGTGTCGGAGATAAGATTTCTGAGAGTTGTCCTCATGGGCCAGGTAGGGCTCTCGCCAGGGTGGAGATAGAGAGGAGAAGGGAGTCCCCACTTTAGAGGCCAGGGCGAGGAGGAGGAGGGAGAGGAGGAAGCGGGGAGGAGCCACCAGCAAGGAGACTGAGAAGTGGGGGGTGTGGGGGGCGTGGTGGGAGGGCAGATTATTCTGGAAGTCCGCCCTGACCGTGTGGTCTCCTGTTTGGAGCCCTTTCCAGCCCCCGGGGTACAGTGCATACTCTGGCCCCAAGGCATGTCGTCAACCCCCCCTGCCTTCCCTCCCTGACATGGAGCACAGCCTTGGACACCCTTCTCTGAGTCCAGGCCGCCTTACCGCCTCCAGGCCTTGGCTGAGGCTCCTCCCTCCGCCCGGATCAGCTCTCCCCAGCTTCCCACCTGTGTTCATCGTTCAAGGTGTGCTTACCTCTGGTCTGAGAGTCCTCCCCGGCGCCCTCGTTCAGAAAGGACTTCCCCCTGCCACGTTCTGGAAGTGAATTGAAACCAGTCGCCCTTCTGTCAGCCAGTGCCTGGCGCTGTGTAGCTTAAACGTGTCTTGCTGCTGCTGAGTTCTTTTCCTGCTTGACTCTCGGGAGGGGGACAGGGGGTAGGTGAGAAGAAAGCTTCAGGGACACCCCAGCATCCCCCCATGTGCCTGGCCCTGGTATTTGGGTCCTCACCGTGGCTGACCTTGATCTCAGTCTAAACCAGAGCTTAATTAATTCTTCACTAGTATTTGCCAAGTGCCTGTTACAGGCTCAGCCCTTTGCTGGGCTCTACTGAGGACTTCACAGACAGCAGGCAGTCCCCAGAGGCCACCACCAGTCACGGCAGGAGGCGTGGGGTGGTCACTCCTGTGATGAGTTCAGGGCACAAGAGGACAACAGGTTTCCAAGTGTCGAGTCGATGGCAAGTGGCGAGCGGCAAGCCGGTGGGGCTTCCTGAAGGAGGAGGCTTTGGCATCAGGCAGATGGGGCTTAAAGTCACTCGAAGCACGATTACCTTGAATAGCCCTTCTCTTCTGAGCCTGTTTCTCGTTTGTAAAAATAAGGACAAGGTGTGGCCCTCTCCCCAAGATTTTCTCAACATAAAATGAGGAGGCAGGCCTAACACACCTGACCTATAGTAGGTGTTCAATAAACATGAGTCCTTTCACTTGACCGCATCTTCCTCACATATAAAGAAGTAGTCAAGTGCATCGGTGTTGACGGCCTGAGTTTGGGTCCTAGCCCTACCTTTCCCAGCTGTGTGTCCTTGGGCAGGTCACTTAACTGCTCTGTGCCTCACTTTCCTCATCCGTAAAAGGGGGCTAGTGGTGGTCCTTGCCTCACGGCGCTGATGGGAGACCACGTGGCGGGAGGTGAGCAAAGTACCTAGAACAGCAGCTCCTCCCTCCCGAGCCCTCTGGACCTTTTCTGCTGTTACACATCCTCGCCTGGTCGGTGGAGCATTTGAGATGTGAGTCGGGCAGAAGTGAGTTGGGAGGCAGGGCTTGGGAGCTGCCAGCAGGCTTTCTCTGCCGTGGCCCATGTGTCTGCAGGGTCGGGGGCAAGTCAGGGGGAGAAGCTGATCCACAAGGCCTGGGGGTCTTATTATCAGCGGTAGGGGGCTCCCTGGCCCCCCAAACGCCCATTCCCGCCAGGACACCAGCCCCGAGTGTCAGGGTCCAAGCTGACACCCGAGGGGCAGACACATCAGTTCTACCTAAGACAGAACTTAAGGGGCAAAAGCATGCGGAGGGGGTCCCGGGACCCTGGGATGTGTTCGGAAGATTGACTGCAACTGCTGGTCCGTGCCCGTCAAGCAGCCCTTGCGGGCCTGGCGGCTCCCGAGGGCATCTGTCATGGTCCTGGAGCCTCGTCAGACCTCCCTGTCATCTGCCCCCCAATCCTCCTCCCAGGGAACCTGGCAGGCCACGGGCGCTGTCTCCCTGATGGACGACGGTAACACCGTAAATGATAAAACCAGAGTCGAGGCCAGCAGCCTCCCTGTCACCGGGTGGGGCAGAGGAAGCAGGAAGCAGGGCTCGGCGAGGAAGTCGGTCTTCCCAGAGTTAGTCCCATGGCTGCTTCTCAGCCTTAGGGGACCCAGATAAGTGGGGGCCCCCAGGAGCAGCGGGGAAGGCGGGGCCCCTCAGAACGAGAACGGGAGGTCAGGCCCCGGGCCTCGCCTGCCTCCCACGCTGACTTTTTGGCCTCTGTTTGAATTTTCTGCCGGCCTGGCCTTGGGCATTACTAGGCCCTTGTGTTGGGGCTCCGACATCCTTTCTTGTGTCTCGTGTAGCATCTGTAGCCTGAGTGTCACAACCGAGGCCCTGTCCCCTCGTCCGGCTGTTCCATGGCACACAGACTCTGCTCAGGAACCCCCACCGCTAGCTCCCCACCCCGGTGGGTGCCACCAAGGTGGGAGCCCGGGTGGACAGAAAGAATACCAGCCCTGAAGGCCGACAGGCACCTGACCCCAGCTTCCTTGCTGACCTTCACCCCACTCTCGTATTCCTGGCTCAGACTTCAGGTGTCTCTCCGGGATGACGCGGGGGTCCCGAATGGTCGCAGGCCACCAGCCATCCCTCCTCCAGTCCGCGGTCTGTGTGGTGATGGGGTGGTCTGGAAGTGCCACGTTGCCCTCGGAAGCTCCCCATTGCCCACGGGGCAGAGAGCACGTGCCCGAGCCCAGCATGGAAGGCTGTTCCCCTCCCCCACCAGTCTTCCCAGACCCCTTCTCAGACTGGGGCGCCTTGGCTCCCGTGTGAGGGGTCCCCTGTGTCACCCGCATGTGGTGACAGGCCTGGCTCGTTGCAGTCAACACGGAGCTTCTTGGGAGCAGGGTTGGTCCCCGTACCTGTCACTGAGACACAGGCCATGATGGGTCGAAGCCCACGGGGCCCTGGCGGGAAGGGGGTGTATATCGCCTGCCACCTGTGGCCAGAAGGAGCTCGGGGCTGGGGCACCGAGATGGACAGCTCGGACCCTCCAGGACCAGCCCGCCTTGGCCGGAGAGAAGTGCTCCTGGCTGTTCTGAACGGTGGCCTCTCCTGCCCCCACGCGTGGCCAGCCCAGGACTCCGGGCTGCAGCGGCAGCCGTGTGCCTGGGACTGGAGTGAGCATCACCGAGGGGGCCTGGAGGCCTGTCCCTGAGCCCCGGGGGGGTGGGGGAGCCCTCGGCCTGCATTGCTCTCATACCTGTCTCTCTCCTCTCCCCAGGATGTTCGATGAGCGAATTTTCACAGGTATGTGCGGGTACCATCCAGTCCGTTCTGAACCTCTGAGCTGATGCCCCCGAGGGCTTGAGCCGCCATCCCACGGGGACCCTGGCGTGGGGAGGGGGCCTGGGCGTGGCCACCGCACCCCGGGCAGACACAGCCCCCAGCTCCCGGTGCAGACGCCCCCTTCAGGGACAGTGAAGCTAACGTTTGCTGAATACTGACGTGCGGCGGGCAGTCTGGCTGGGAGCCTGTTCCGTTCTACTTTAATTTCGTTTTGAACAGTCCTGTGAGGCGGGTTCTGCTCTTCTCCCTGAAGCCCAGCCAGTAAGCCGGGAGGCTGGCCGCAAACCCAGGCATGTGGCCCCGAGCCCGGGCCGTAACCAGTAGGCAGCGCGCCCCTCAGGAAGAAGAGGAGGGCTCCGCGTGATGCAGCAAAGGGGGCAAGGATCTTGGGTCCTAGTCCTGGCCCTGCGGCCCGCCAGCTTTGTGACCTGGGCAGGGTTATAGGAGCCTCACTTTCCACATCTGTGATATGGGGGGCGATGAGGGCACCCAACTTCCTCTGGCGTTCTCCGATAATTAAATGAGAGAGGGGTCCCGCAGTATGGCCTT
Organism: Lynx canadensis; assembly: GCF_007474595.2. Taxonomy (NCBI): domain Eukaryota; kingdom Metazoa; phylum Chordata; class Mammalia; order Carnivora; family Felidae; genus Lynx; species Lynx canadensis. Next base: position 30,522,457 of record NC_044318.1, on the reverse strand, counting down.
GGGGGCATCGGCCATTTTCTGGAGGGTTCCCTCAGCCTTAGGAGTGTACGTGAGGTCGGGACAGACGTCCTGTAATCCTCCCGGATCCCTGGCCTCCTCCGGCGCTGGGGCCCATGTTCCTTCTCCCAGGAGGCATCTCTGCTCAGGACCTGTTCCTGGCCTGGCAGAGGCCAGACGACCCACAAAGGGCACCCCCGAGAACCTCCCACCAAGGCCCGTGCCCACGTGTCCCACAGGCCGGAGGCTGGCGGGCCTTTGTCCTGACCTTCCTCGTCTCTCCACCCAGGGAACAAGTTTACCAAAGACCCCACAAAGCTGGAGCCAGCCAGCCCACCGGAGGACACCTCTACAGAGGTCTCCCGTGCCACTGTCCTCGACCTGCCTGGGACCGCTCGGTAAGGCCCCCCCCCCCGCCACCCGGCGCTGGGCTGATAGTGTCACTGCAGCGGGGAGCAAGGCCCGGGGCTGGCCAGAGGATGCTGTGCCCGGCGTCTCCTGACAGCCTCACACCGCGACACCCCGGGTAGGCACAGGGTCACTCCACGCAGAGCCCCCTCCCGCCTGTGTCCCCACCCTGCTGCGGGCCAGGGAGAATCTGAAGGGACAGATTCTCTGCCGACCGTTTTCCAGCTGGAGAACCCTTGTCCCCACTCAGGATCTTAGCCGGATGTTGCCTGATGTCTCTCGCGGGAGCCCTTCCTTTGCACCCAGACTAGGTCAGGCAGCGGTCCCGCGTGTCCACAAGGCCCTGCGCTCAGCTCACGGCCTGGTCGTCACCGCCCGCCAGTGCCCCCCCGACCCGGGCTCTGGGCTCCTGGGGGCCAGGGATGGTCCCTTTGTCCCAGAATCACCGCATCCAGCCCAGGCCTCCCCCACAGTGCTGTGCGGAGTTACTGAATTCCCCATCCCAGGGGCCCTGCCCAACTTTGCTGCCCACCTCTCTTCCCAGACCTCTGTCCCCGCTCCAGGCTGGTGGCCTCTCAGCTCCCCCTCCCACCAGGAAGTGCTGATTGAACCCCACCGTGCTCAGTTGTGGGGCTCCCAGACTGGCCAGACCCAGGCCCCAGGAGCTCCCACCCGGTGGGGAAGGTGGGTGCCCAGACTGTTCACCCCAGGATAGGAAGCAGAATCTCTGCTGGGCCAGCCGGCAGCTGTTGTCCTGACAGACCAGGCGCTGGGAATCTCGCTCATGGGGAGGCCCATCCTGTGGGGACGGGAGTGACCGTGGACAGGGGTGCGTTCGGCATTGGCAGCCTCTGTGGGTTCCTGGCTGCCTGGAGGGGAGGGCTGGGGCTGACGTGTGTTGTTTCTTGGCTTCCTTCACCTTCATCCATCCCTTCCTTCCTTCAGGACATTCACGGAACTACTCCTTCCCCCTCACTGTCCGTCGCACGTTATTCCTTCCTTCTTCCGGCCGTCCAGACAGCGAACGGACCACTAATCCTCCCTCCACGACATCCCTCCGCCTTCCTTCCTTCCCTCCCTCCCTCCCTCCCTCCCTCCCTCTTTCCTTCCTTCCCTCCCCCCCTCCCCCCCCTTCTTCCTTCCTTCCTTCCTTCCTTCCCACAGGTCAGACAAGAACGGTGTGTCTGAAGACTGTGGGCCAGGTAAGGAGACGCGGAACCCTGCTGTGTGTGTCCTGGGGTGAGAGGGCATCTGCCAGCCCCACCCGACAGCCTTGGGGAGGAGACCAGCTCAGACCATGAGCCGGGAGTACTACTAATGAGTTACCTCTGCCCATCCTGCCCCCCAGGCCCCAGAGCATGCTGGGAGCTCCCTGGTGGGGGGGCTGGAGGTGGGGAGGATGTCAGGAGACCTGGATTCTGGCGTTACCACTACTCTGTGACAAGTGGCTTCTCCTCTGTGTGCCTCAGTTGCCGAGCCTAGGAACTAGAGACCCCAGGACGGGCCTGAGGGCCTGCTTGACCCTCCACTCCTGGTCTGGGCAGGGGCTTGGGGCCAGCCTGACTTTTCCCGGGGCCCTACTAACAAGTCACAGACACAGGAACGTTCCAGAAGCAGTTCGCTTTGCCCGGCCCTGCTCGCGCCCGCCCACACCTGACCCCTCCTTTCCTCTTCACAGGAACGTCAGGGGAGCTGAGTGGGCTGAGGCCCATCAAAATCGAACCAGAAGATCTAGATATCATCCAGGTCACTGTCCCAGGTACGGAACAGTGTCTGAAGGGCTGAGCCTCCTGCCCAGCCTGCCCAGCCTGAGCCTATAGGAATCGAGCAGCTCCCAGAGCAGGGCTCCCGGACCTGCCAGAACCACCGTGTCCCTCCCCGGCTGGCCTCTCTGTCTCCCGAGGGCCAAGAAGGGGTCTCCAGGCCGCTGTTTCTCTAGTTTGACCCTGCGAGCAGCGGTGGGCGTCACAGGCGCTTCCTGCAGCCATGTCTGCCCTCTGTGCTGGGAATGTCTGTCAGCTCCAAGACCTTCCTGAAGTTCCCCCCGCCACCCCCCAACCGTCCTGCTCAGGCCTGGCTCCCCTGGGGTTTGTAGGCAGGAGGGAGGAGAAGAAAAGGTATAGGAGTAAGAGGGCCTGCGTTTGATTCCAGACTTAGAGCCCCCTGTGCCTCAGTTTCCACATCTGTGAAGAAGAGAGCGTATTTGGTCTCTGGAGGCTCAGCGTGGGGTCCCACACCCCTCAGGCACCTGCCTCGCCTCTGGCAGAACTGGTCACTGAAGCTGTCCTCCCAGACTTCTAGGACACGGCTTCCTTAGGGGTCCTGCTCTGGGGGGGTCCCTGGGGGACCGTGACAGGGTAGGATAAACAGAAGATGCTGTTGTCATTTTCCAGACCCTTCGCCAACCTCGGAGGAAATGACAGACTCAATGCCTGGGCATCTGCCCTCGGAAGATTCTGGTTATGGGATGGAGATGCTGACTGGTAAGAAACGGGCTAGGACCCCACCTCCCTGGGGCGTACTGGGAGGGGTGGGCCAGGAAGCCCCCAGGCTTTCCTTGCTATTGACTTAGAGAAAACCCAGGGTATGCCTGACTCCCTGTACAGGCCAGATTTTTTTCTGGAAACTTCAAGTAGGCCTTGGTTTACATTGTCTGGCCTCTGCGTTGTTCCCAGGAACCCCCATCTGAATTAATGTGTTCGTTTGTTCAACAAGTATTGGGGCGCCTGGGTGGCGCAGTCGGTTAAGCGTCCGACTTCAGCCAGGTCACGATCTCGCGGTCCGGGAGTTCGAGCCCCGCGTCGGGCTCTGGGCTGATGGCTCAGAGCCTGGAGCCTGTTTCCGATTCTGTGTCTCCCTCTCTCTCTGCCCCTCCCCCGTTCATGCTCTGTCTCTCTCTGTCTTAAAAATAAATAAACGTTGGAAAAAAAATTTAAAAAAAAAAAAAACAAGTATTTATTGAGCACCTACTGTGTACCAGGAGGTGCTGGGGACAGAGACGTATGTATACCAAACACCAAGGTCCCTGTGCTCCTAGTGTAGGGAGACAAAGAGTAAAGAAATCAATAGGTAAAATAGGAAGTCAGATGGTGGTAAATGCAGTCAGGGGAGAACAAGCCAGGAGGGGAAAGTGTGAAGGGGTGGGCGTGCGGTGGTTATTACAGGACTTGGGTGGTCAGAGAGGAGCTCGCTAAGAAAGTGACGTTGGAAAAAAGAACTGAAGGAGGGGGGAGCCATTGGACGTCAGGAAAGAGCTTTCTAGGCAGTGGGACCAGCGTGTGCAAAGGCCCTGAGGTGGGTTGCATCCAGCATGTTCAAGGAGAAGCAAGGAGGCCTGGGTGACTGGAGCAGAGTGAGTTAGGGAAGGCGAGGTCAAGGAGGTAGGTGATGGTGTGGGTCATGCAGGGCGAGTACGTCGAAGGAAGGAGTGAGGGCTTGACTCTGAGGAGACAGAAATTTCTCATGGGGGGGTGGTTGGAGCTCATGAGGGACATTTTAACAGTATTTGCTCTGCCCGTGGGGTTGAGAATAAACCACGGAGGAATGAGAACAAAGGCAGACACAGACTATTGTGCTGTCCTAGCCAAGAGGAGTGGTCCAGCAGGTAGACAGCTGTGGGGAGGAGGGTGCAGTGTTCTCTGTGTTTTGTCTTTTTAATTTCATTTTGGAAGTGTTCAAAAACACCCAAAATTGAAAAGAGTTATTTAATGAACCTCAGGTGCCCAACTCCCATCTCAAAGCATTATTAACAGACATTCTGTGATTATTATAGATGGGAAAAAGAAGAATTTTCATAGGTAAAGTTTAGAAGTTGATTATCACAAAGACGAAACAAATGGAACGTAAAATACGTAGTACACAGGGTTCACAGGTACAGCAGAAAATGGCGTTAGTACTCAAATGATTCAAATTTGGAAATCTCTGTAGCAAAGGATGCAGGGCCAGACCATGAAACTTGAACACACACCCATGTGTGTGATACCCCCTGTAGGCCTCATGGCGGGGCGGGGGGGGGGGCGCAGTGGGGGTGCTTAAGGCTACCATATGGCACTTAAGTGACCAGCCCAGGGGTGGCTGGGTGGCTCAGTTGGTTGAGCATCTGCCTCTTGATTTCAGCTCAGGTCATGATCCCAGGGTCGTGGGATCGAGCCCCACATTGGGCTCAAGGCAGCATGGATCCTGCCTGGAATTCTCTCTCTCTCCCCCTCTGCCCCTCTGCCCTGCTCGTGCACTCTCTCTCTAAAATTAAAAAAAATAAAAGTAAATAAAATAAATAAGTGACTAGCACAGAGGCACCTGGCTGGCTCAGTTGGTAAAGCGTGCGACTCTTAATGTCGCGATCGTTGAGTTTGAGCCTCGCGTTGGGTGTAGAGATTATATAACAACAGGAAAACAAAATAAATAAACAAATGGTGCAAAGAGGTCTCAAAAATGTAAGGTTCAGTGTGGAAAGCAAGTGCAGAAGGGTAGGGGAGATACAGAATTTATGTAAGTTTAGAAACATAAAAACGGTGTGGTTTAATGTTTTATTTAAAAACTTAGGGCAGGGGTGCCTGGGTGGCTCAGTCGGCTAAGTGTCCGTCTTCGGCTCGGGTCATGATCTCACGGTTCATGGGTTTGAGCCCCTCATTGGGCTCTGTACTGACAGCTCAGAGCCTGGAGCCTGCTTCGGATTCTGTGTCTCCCTCTCTCTCTGTCCCTCCTTGGTGCAATCCCTCTCTCTTTCTGTCTCTGTCTCTCTCACTCTCTCTCTGTCTCTCTCTCTCTCAAAAATAAACATGTAAAAAAAATTAGGTGCAAATATGACAAACGCTAACATATATCCTTTCCAGCTGGTGGATACATGGGTGTTTGTTACGACATTCTGTGTGCTTTTCTGCACTTGAAAATTTTTTCCCCAACCGAAAACAGATTCATGACTGGAGAAATACGGGAGGTTTCCTGCTGGCCCAGGAGGATGGTGCCGTGTTAATTGGTGACCGAATGGAAGCAGAGCGTCTCTGCTCCGTGTCCGCGTCCATCTTCTCTGTTAGGGAGAATGGCCTGGAAACAGGAAAGCTGAGCAGGACTTGGGAGTCCCACTCAGTGAGGGGATAGGGTCTACAGAGCCGCTGTGATGGAGTGGAGGTCTCCAGCTTCCGAGGAATTGGATCCCAGGCTGATAATACGTAAGCTCCACTGTCCACAGCGCCTGAGAAGTCATGGGGGGACAGAGGATGAGCCGGCCATGGGGAACAGACTTCCAGAGGAGGGTTTGTCCAAACTGCAAACAGGTGCACCTGTCCCAGGCTCGGGTCGGAAACAGATTTCCGCACAGATGACTGGACCATTAGAAGGGAGCCAGCCAGCGTGGGCTCATTCTTTGGGACTGAGTCGGCTCGGGATCTGGGTTTGACTGTGGGCCAGCCGGGGACGCAGGGCTGCACGGGGACTCCAGCCTCCTCCTGGGGGAGCTTTCCCACGGTGTCCTGCTGGGCTCGGTCCTCCTTCTTGTTTTCATCAGTTGGGTGAAGGCGGTTCAGGCAGCAAGACGATGCAGTTTCCAGAAAGAATGGACAGTGCACCGAGGAGTGATGTTCCCCATGGCCGTCAGAGGCCAGAACACTGGGCTGGAATCCACAGGAAACATTCACAACCCGAGGACCATGTCATGGGCAGGGTTCCCCGGGGGACAGACTCTGGGATGGGGTTTAATGTGTGTGTGTGGGGGGGGGGGTCATTAGATGCATCTATGTAATACAGGGGATGGAAGTTTGGGGAGGTTGCCGCTGGGGAGTTAGAGCCGTGATGGAGCCCCAGCAACGGCATCTGCCAGCACCATGGGAAACTCTAGAGCCAGAATGGCCCCCTGGGGTTGTTCTGAGTTGGGCTGGGACATCCTCAACCGGTCGTGGGATGGGAGCCACCCCTCACGGGCACCTGCCGCCAGCTGCTCGCATTCCCTGCTGCTGGGCCAACAAGCATTTCCTCGAAGGGGACCGGAGTGGTACGTCCCAGTGTCCACCACAACGTGAACGGATGATTGTACAAAAAAAGAAAGCGACAGCCAGCAAAACAGACGCGTGCGGCCTCCGAGAGACGAGGGCTCGGACTAAGGGGCATCTCTCTTGCACCCCTTAGTTGGGCAGAACCTCCGTGGAGCGTACTGGGAAGTGGGTGCTCCTAGTCCTGGGAAGAATGCGCATTCCCGAGTTGCTTTTTAAAGAAATTTGTCAGCTGCAGGAGCTGTCAAAATGAGTGATGCTGGTAGTTCCAGGGGTCCAGTCCTAGGAAATCATCTGAAATACGGACACCGTTTTCTGCACAGAGACGTTCGTGGCCGTGTTACTGGTAGCAGCGAAAACCTGGAAAGAGCCAGCCCACCTGTCCGGGGAGCTGTTGATGGCATCCTCCTGACGGGCTGTCAGCAGCCACCAAAAATAGGCAACAAGGCGGGGAGCATGTGAGGGCACCGGGCTGCTGTTTGCAACCGTTGAAGACATAATCACTGGTTCAATAAACAAAGCAGAGGATCGGCGAGAACAGTAGCTATGTTAGATTAAGCGAGTTATCTTCTTCGGAGTTCCCTCCATCGGTTGTGATGTGCTTTTAATACCTTGGGAATGAAGAAAGAATATTCTCGATGGGCCGGGTAGGACCGGACTTGGTAGCAGTCTTGGAGAAACTGTGCGGAGGCTCAGGATGAGCGGACAGAGTGGCCCGGCCGCTAAGGTCGCACGGCACCTGGCTGTGTTCACAGCGCTGTTAGAGAAGACCGTGGGTGTCTGTGGGTGTCTGTCTCAGGTTTGGACACCAGGGGGGCTGGGCGGCCGTGGACCTGTATGGCTGTGGTCCCTTTCTTTCTTTCTTTCTTTCTTTCTTTCTTTCTTTCTTTCTTTCTTTCTTTCACATTTATTTATTTTTGAGAGAGAGACAGAATGTGAGTGGGGAGGGTCAGAGAAAGAGGGAGACACAGAATCGGAAGCAGGCTCCAGGCTCTGAGCTGTCAGCACAGAGCCCGACGCGGGGCTCGAACTCACGGACCGCGAGATCATGACCTGAGCCAAAGTCGGATGCTTAACCGACTGAGCCCTCCAGGCGCCCCCCAGTTTCCTTCCTTCCTCCATAGTGGGGCTGAAGATGCCTGGATTCGGTGGGGCGCTGGGGCTGGTCCTATCCCTATCAGCTCTCCAGATTGTTGGTCCTGCCGGAAAGACGGCACATGGACAGCTCACAGCAGGGATGGACTCCCTGGCCTGATCTCCTTCTGGCTTCGTGTCCCTCTGGACCACCTCGTAACCTTAATTGGAGCTCCAGATTCACACTTGGGCTGTTCCCTTCACCTGGGACTGATAGTTACCTGGCTCCTCTTGTCACAGGTCCCTGCCCAGGGAAATCCCCTGGTGGCCCTGCCGGTCCCACCACACTCCTCTCTCCCTGTCCGCCCCCCTCTTCCTCTAGAAATGGCACAAATGCAGTTTATGCGCAGGACCTTCCGGAAGCTGACCCTGAGATAAGGCTTTGCTTGCATGTGTCTATTTGGGAGGAGATCTAGGCGTGCCGGCGTGGGGTGGGAGGCAGGAAGTGTTACGAGGCCCGTTAACTGCTGCGGACCGCTGAGCCACGGGACCAGAGAGCCACGTAAAGCACGCGTTGGAGTTAGGCAGCCCAGTGAGGAGGGAGCAGGGATAGTGATCCTCTAAATCTCCCTATGTCGTTGGTCGAGAGCCGTTTCCAGGCGGTTTGTTGTGCTGGACCACAGCTTGCTGGGGTTGTCACTGCGGCCAGAGTAAATCCTTCGTGCAGAGTCAGGAGGGCCCAGCACCCACCGCCCACAGGGTGCCCAGGGCTGGCCCTCTACTTTTTCAAGTCAGCTGAGCATAGGTGAAACCCTCCAGAACCTTCCAGCCCCTTCGGAGCTGAGCCCCAAACTTTGGGTTTGTCCAGTGATCCCAGACGCAGGCTCACTTTCCCTCCATCCTGAGCGAATTTTGACTCTTGGCAGCTCTCCCCAGGATCAGCCCCTTTCCTTCCAGCTCACGATCCTGTCCGGGACCGGGGACAGCGCCCTGTATCCCTCGGTCCCCAAGTGCTCCCTGCAGGAGCTGGCGGGGGAGCAGAGGGGCACCGGCCGGGAGTGTGGCAGGCCTGGGGTCCACCTGTTCCACCGCTTTCCAGCTCCGCTGCACGTCGTGAAGGGTCAGTCCCGCGTGTGAAAGCACCTGGCCGCCCAAAGTGCCAGCGGGCTTCCCAGATGATAGCCTCCTTCCGGTTGTTTCAAGCGTTGAAAATCCCCGATGCCTTCCTTCCTCCAAACCCTGGCAATAATGGGCCGCTGCTCAGGGAGGCCCCGCGGTGCGCCTGCCCCGCTCGCCCCAGCACCCCCCCCGCCATCCACGTACATGTACTTCTTCCTGCAGCCAAAACCTCAGTTTACCCCCCACCCAAGCTGCTCTTCCCTCCCTGCTCCCCCCCTGCTGCTTTTCGTATCATAGACCCTCGTATCCAGGCAGGTGTCCCCCTCCTGCAGGAAGCCCCCTCTCCTCAGCCCTTCCCCCCCACCCCGGCCACCAGGAGCCCCCACCCCCATGCAGCTTTACCACCCACCTTTCGAGTTGCTCGCTCACCGTGTCCTCGCTTCCTGGGGACGAGGCTGGGTCTGAGCTGGGAGCTTAGGCCAAGGTCAGTGCCATCTCATCAGAGAGCCCCCTGGACCACCTGACCCAGGATAGGTCCACGCTCCCCACTCGCCCTCCCCCCACCCCCGTCCCCTCATCCAACTGCTTTTCTTGCGGCATCACCGCTGACTGGCATTACATGTTCTGTCTGGCGTCACAGCAGGACAGGGTTTCTTTTGTTCCCGTGTGTCCTCAGTGCCTAGAACAGAATCCAGCACGTGGAAAGAACGGACTGACTCGGGTCTGGTCCCCAGAGGTACCAAATGTGCTCCGACACCTGGTCTCTGAACGTGCCCTCCTTGTGCCTTCACGAGGAGGGCAAGTTTAGTCCCTGTGCAGGGTGAGGGTCCCCAACCCCACCTGGGGAATTGCCATGCTGTGCTCTCGCCCCCCACTTGTCCGGCCTGACTTTTGCAGCACAGGGCCCAGCAGATGATGCACGTGGCTTCCTGGCACCCTCTGTTCTCTTTCAGAGAAAGGCCCCAGCGAGGACCCGCGGCCTGAGGAGAGGCCCACAGAAGGTGAGGCTCTGTCCACCTGCCCCGTCACACCCCACCTCTCCTCGCCTCCCCCGCCCTTCCTCTCCCCATTGTCTCCGGTTCTTTCCAACACGCCGTCAGAGGTGAGGGTCCTGTGGGCTTCCTAAAGGTGGGAGGAGTTTACAGATGCGTCTCCTAGAACCAGGAGGCACCTGGTCAGAGGTACAAGCAGCTCTTTCTGGTGCGCGAAATGCAGAGCATCCTCTTTGTTTTTATACACACCCTGCCTCTTTCACAAAGGTTTTAAGTCTGGAGACTGAGCAAGTAGAATGGGGGCCGGAAAGCATAAAATTGGCTTTGTGTCCAACAGACCGGCTCATTCTCAGGAACACTGCTCATTCCCTTCCTGTTGAGTGAGAAGAGTAGTGTGCAGGAAGAGAGATCAAAGCGGGGATGTGTGTGTTTCCTCTTGGGGGTTTCTGCCCCTGGAATGGAACGAGTGGCTGTGAGAGGAGAGAACGGTCATTTCCCCAAACCCAGCCTGACCGGGGGCAGGGATAGAAAATTCCACTGCCACCTGGTGGCGGCATACTCAATTTACAGGCTTACCATTCCCCCACTAGCTAAGTCACTTCCCGAGCTGGTCTAGAGTGACGGACACACCCTTAGAAAGGTCTCTGGTCATTCTTCGGCCGCAAAATTGCCAGAATCTTCCAAATCACCATTCAGCCCTGGTGGTACCTTAGACCCGATTTTAAGAGCAGACGTTTGAGTTTGGGAACCCTGCGGACCAGTCTGGGGGTGCCATTTCTGGGGAAAGAGGTTACCCGCCGCCGCCACCCGGCCTTCCCCCCCCCCCCTTCCAAGGTCCCAATGCGGGGTCATTCTTGGTGCTGGCAGAGCTGGGACATGAGCTGAGGAGCGGGGTCCTGCTGCCCCTGGGGAGGCCCAACAGGCTTCCTTTTGCCTTCCAGACAGCCACGGTGACGTGATCCGGCCCCTGCGGAAGCAGGTGGAACTGCTCTTCAACACGCGATACGGTGAGCAAGGAGCCGGACAGGCCCAGGGCGGCCAGCCCTCCTTCCAGCCACCCTGTTTTCAGAGGGACTCTGGGCCCCGCTGCTCCCTGCACAGGGGCAAGGGAGGGAGGGGCGGGGGGGGGGTTGCTGGGGCACACTGGGAAGGAAATTGGGACACCCAGGGAAACTGAGGCATTGCCCTCCCCCCCTAAACGCGGCCCCCGGCCTTCTTCATCCACACGCTCCCTCGGTCTGCCTCAGCCGCACATTGGAGAGCCCATTCTGTTCACTGCAGTGACCGCTCTTCTGTCCTCACAGACACCCTCATCCAGGGTCCTCAGGAAGACTCTTATATAGCAAGGACATTCCTAGTTGGGAGTCCAGGAAAGAGTGTATGGGAGGGGAGAGGAGGCTATTCTTTTGTTGGGCGCCAGTGGTTTGCCGGGCACTGGCTAGGGCTTTCACATGAGCTCTCCCGTCCCGCAAAACCCTTGCGTCCCCATACCCATTTTACGGATGAGGAAAAGTAAGGCCTGGGGAGATGATTCGGCTTGTCTGAGCATGAGTGGCAGTGAGTGGCTGGCCTGGGTCTCCAACCTATCCCATTCCTAAGCTGCGGTGCTGGGCCACACAGAGTTTGGGGGTTATTTCTGGTGGGAGGGGGACTCCAGAAGGCCGTACCAGCAGCGCAGGGGATAGGGGGCTTGGGTGGAGCCAATGCCAGGTGTCACCAGCCATCAGTGGTTTCAGTATATGAGGGCACTGACTATGTGTGGGTTTGGGGGTCCCACTGACTCGGGTTCACACCCCCCAGCCCTGGGGCTCTGCCACTGAATCATGTCCCCTCTGAGCTCCCGGTCTCTTACCTGCAGACTGGGGGTAACAGTATCCATCTCTCAGGAGGGTTGGAGGGTCAACTAACACCTGATTCTCTAGAGCCCTCGCACCTGCACACACACACACACACACACACACACACACACACACACACACCCTGCACAGACGCGGGAGGCTAGAGCAGAGGCTCATAGCCCCCGTAGCCCTGGGTGGCCCTACAGCAGCCATGTCTCCGCAGCCAAGGCCATTGGCATCTCGGAGCCCGTCAAGGTGCCCTACTCCAAGTTCCTGATGTACCCGGAGGAGCTGTTTGTGGTGGGGCTGCCTGAAGGCATCTCCCTCCGCAGGCCCAACTGCTTCGGGATCGCCAAGCTCCGGAAGATCCTGGAAGCCAGCAACAGCATCCAGTTTGTCATCAAGAGGTAAGGGCTGGCCGCGTCCACGGGGGGGCCCTCCGGGCTTGCCCGGCGCCTGGGAGAAGCGCCAAATCGTGGGGGGGAAAAATCGTCTCATTTTTGTCTTTTTTTTTTTTTTTTTTTTTAAGTTTGTTCATTTTGAGAGAGACAGAGAGAGGCCAGTGGGGAGGATGGGGAGAGAGGGAGGGAGAGAATCCCAATCAGTCTCTGCACTGTCAGTGCGGAGCCCAGCACAGGGCTTGAACCCACAAAGCCGTGAGATAACCGCCCAGGCACCCTTGTTTTTGCCTTCGAGGGCCCAGCGGAGCGCCAGGGGATCCAGCCTGTGTGCCCAGCTCAGATATAAAATCCATGAGGAAAAGGTGGAGGCAGCTACTGATTTAAGGCGGGAGGGATGTCTGGGGTGACCTGTTTGTTGCTACTGTTACATCACGTAAATTTAGGCTTGGTTTGGTTGAAAGTGGCAAGAAAGAGGAGAGTCTTAAGGGTTTGTCCCCCCTCCCTGGGGGAGTAGATGGCCCCCCAAATTGGGAGATTCATGGCAGCCTTTGTGCCTAGAGTGGCAGGCAGGTGACGGGGTGTGGAGCAGGGCGCCCTCCCACGGGGCCTGGTTTGCACCAGGAGGAACAAGGAAGGGGGTGCTCCGAGGGACCCAAATAATGGACATGTGGTGCTTTCCTTCAACAAGTACATCTTGAGTGCAAGCCGTGTGCAGGTTGTGAGAAGCAGCAAATGCTGAGTTCTACCCTTGAGTTGGCCAGTCTCATTGACTAAAACTACCATATAATGTCAGGCAAAGGCGAACGCTATGACACAGGGTCAGGGGGCAGAGAGGGGCAGGAGGAACCTATTTAAGGAAGCAAGGCATGTTGATATCTGGCGAAAGGGCATTCAGGCAGAGGGAGCGGCAGGTGCAAAGGCCCTGAGGCAGGGGCATGTTCACATGTTTGAAGACTAGTGAGGTGCTGGTGTGACTAGGCAGACTGAGGGAGGAAAGAGTGGTAAAGCCTGGGAGGGAGCAGGGGCTGGATCATGCAGGGTCTCGGACAGGCTTCAAGAGTTCGGATTTTATTTTACATTTAATGAGAACTCACTGGAAGATTCGGAGGAGAATATGACGTGATCTGGTCTTTTTTTTTTTTTTTTTTATGAGGTGGAGGGTGACCTGGGGACTGTGGGCAGGGGCAGCAGCAGGGACCAGCGAGGAGGCTTTCCTCTGGCCCCATGGACAGGGTAGGAGCTTGGTGAGAAGTTCAGGTTCAGGCAGCATTCTGAAGATGGGCTGTCGGGATATGCTGACATGTTGGCCGTGGGGTGGGAGAGAAAGGGGGGCCCAAATGACTCCGTCAAGGCTGATCCCCTGGGGGGGCGGTAATCCATTCTCTGAGATGGAAGGGGTGGAGGCTGCCGTCAGGAGTCAATCTGATGCATGTTGTGTTTGAGGTGCGTGGGGGGGGGGGGCTTCTGGTGGGTGGATACCCAAAACTCACCCCCTGGGTAGGGCAGACGTCAGGGTGGGGACAGGGCATTGGGAGCCAAATGTCCTGAATGTCCACATTCAGGAGGGAAGGGACACATGGGGGCTGCCTGCCCCGTTCCTCCCTCCAAATCGAGAACCTGAAAGCCTCGGAGGTAGGAGCCAAGTCAAGAGCGCCTCCTCAGTAAGCTGACCTGGGTCGATGTTTAGTGCAGGGACAGCCTTTCTCCTCTGCTCACGAGCATTTTTTTGTGCCCCTTTATACTTAGAAAGCGAGGCCGATGAGCCTGGTGACACTCGGTCTCCTGGGGCTGAGTCTGCACCTCCTGTTACTGCCTGTGACCTTGGGCAAGCTGCTCGGGGTGTCCAATGGGAAGCACCATACGCTTCCCAGAGCGGCAGTGTGGAGGTCAAGGCTCAGCCAAGGGCCTGGTGCACTGTAAGTACTCGATCAAGATGGGTTTGTTTTTTTCTAGCATCAGGTTTGTTAGGGTTTAATTCATATTCAGCAAAATTCACCTTTTTTTTTTTAAAGTTGTTTATTTACCTTGAGAGAGAGAAGAGAACCCCAAGCAGGCCGTGTGCTGCCAGATGGAGCCCGTTGTAGGGCTCGAACTCATGAACTGAGAGGTCGTAACCTGAGCGGAAGTCAAGAGTCGGAGGCTCAACTGACTGAGCCACCCAGGCGCCCCTCGCCCTTCTTAAGTGTACCCTCTTTGAACTCTGACAGGCTCTTACAGTCGTATAACCGTCACTGTAATCAGGATACAGGACAGTCCCATCACCCCCAAAATTTCGCGTGTCCCTTTGTTGGCCACCCTAGAGCCCCTGGCAACTGCCGATCGACCTTCTGCCATCATTTCGCCTTTTCCAGAATGTCCTTCAAATGCAGCGGTCCAGTGCGCAGCCTTTTGAGTTGACTTCTTTCTCTTAGCTTTTGAGAGAAATTCATGTGGTTGCCTGGATAAGGATTTCACGTCTTTTAAAATATATCAGTTTTAAAAAGTAAGTTTAGGGGCGCCTGGGTGGCTCATTCGGTTAAGCGTCCGACTCTTAATTGCAGTTCAGGTCATGATCTCGCGGTTCGTGAGTTTGAGCCCCGCATCGGGATCTGTAATGACCATGTGGAGCCTGCTTGGGATTCTCTCTCTTTCTCTGCCCCTCCCCTGCACTCGCCCACTCTCTCAAAATAAATAAAATAAAATAAAATAAAGTAAAATAAAAGTAAAATAAAATAAAATAAAATAAAGTAAAATAAAATAAAGTAAAATAAAATAAAATAAAGTAAAGTAAAATAAAAAGTAAGTTTAACTGATTACAGTTTTCTGCAAGCCAAGCAAAGAAAATGGCTCAAGTGGGAGAGAGCGAAGGCTTTTGCCGGGCATGGCATTTGGGGCTGTGGAGCAAAGGCTTTGCTGGGTAATTTTAAGAGACTGAGCCCTTAGTGTACTTACTTTGTTATTTCTCATTTTAAAACTCAGCAAAACTACTGTTGGGAGTATTAAGTGAGAAAGAGCCACGTCTCACTTTAATCTTACTTTAGGAAAGGGTGCTTTGGGGGGCAATGTAAATGTTCTAGAATTAGGTAGAAGGACAGCTGTATAAACAACTTTGTGAACGTGCTGAAAACCACAGATTGGTATACTTTAAATTTTTTTTTTAATGTTTATTTATTTTTGAGAAAGAGAGAGAGAGTGTGAGCAGGGGAGGGTCAGAGAGAGAGGGAGACACAGAATCGGAAGCAGGCTCCAACTCCAACGCGGGGCTCGAACTCATGAACCGTGAGATCATGACCTGAGCCAAAGTCTGATGCTTAACCAACACCACCCAGGCGCCCGAGATTGGTGTACTTTAAAGATGAATGTTATGGTATATGCATTCCATCCGAATAAGGAATATGTATGTACCTCATGTATATGTATGTAGATATGCATATTAGCGTGCTGGGCCAGCAGTAACAAAGTGTAACAGACATTTATCTCCCCTGGCTCTGGAGACCGGAAGTCCAAGATCAAGGTGCTGGCAGGTCGCGTTTCTCTAGGGGCCTCTTTCTCTGGCTTGCAGGTGGTCACCTCTACACTGTGCCTTCATATGGCCTTTTCTCTGTGTACATACATCCCTGGTGGCTCTTTCCATGTGACCTAATTCCTTCTTCTTATGAGGGCACCAGTCAGGGGATGAGGGTCCGCCCACATCCTCATGTAAATTTAACCACCTTTTAAAAGACACTGGCTTCAAATACAGTCACATCCCAAGGTATGGGGGGGGTCCGGGCTTCAATATATGAAATTTGGGGGAGATACAGTTCAGCCCATAAAAATATAAAGTTGACCTTTGAACAGTACAGGGATAAGAGGGGTGTCTGGGTGGCTCAGTCGGTTAAGTGTCCAACTCTTGGTCAGGACCTCACAGTTCATGAGATTGAGCCCCATGTAGGGCTCTCTGCTGAGAGTGCAGAGCTGCTGGGGATTCTCTCTCTCCCTCTCTCCCTTCCCCTCCCCTGCTCGTGTGCATGCACACACATGTAAGCATGTGTTCGTGCACTCTCTCTCAAAATAAATAAACATTAAAAAAAAATGGAGGTTAGGAGTCCTGACACCCCCAGTCCCCATGCAGTTGAAAATTCACGTATCACTTTTGACTCCCCAAAAACTTAACTACATACCTCCAAAACTAATGTAACATTGTATGTCAACTACAATCAGGCATAAAAAAAGAATAGGAAAAAGAAAAAAAGTAACTGCTAATAACCCACTGTTGACCCGGAAGCCTTACCAATAACACAAACAGCTAGTTAACACGAATTTGTATGTTGTATGTATTATATACCATATTTTTACAACAAAGTAAGCTAGAAAAAAGAAAATGTTCAGAAAATGTAAAGAAGTGGGGTGCCTGGGTGGCTCAGTCGGTTAAGCGTCCTGACTTTGGCTCAGGTCGTGACCTCACAGTTTGTGGGTTCGAGCCCTGTGTCGGGCTTTGTGCTGACAGCCCAGAGCCTGGAGCTTCGGATTCTGCGTCTCCCTCTCTCTCTACCCCTCCCCCACTCGTGCTCTGTCTCTGTCTCTCTCTTTCTCTCTCTTTCAAAACTAAGCACCAAAATTTTTTTTAAGAACTTATAAACAGAAAATATACAGAAGAGAAAATGCATTTACCGTACTGAACCGTATTTTTTGGAAAAAAATCCGCATGTGAATGGACCCACACAGTTCATACGCATGTCCGTCAAGGGTCAACTGCACATTTGTATATATGAGAAGTCGTCACCTGCAGGAGACGTCAGTAATTGACCGACACACTTTCTGCCTGTACCTGACCTCCACATCCTTGTGGAGGACATACTTTGGACAACCTCTACCAGTCATTACAACTGGCACAAATCAGATTAAACTTTCTAAACTTTTGATCGGAAAGCATTCTTTACACCCCGATCCTTGAGCTTGTAAGCCAGATGTTCATATTCTTTGGTGCATTCTTGTGGGGAGAGGACCCCTTGCTTTCATCAAATTCTCCAAAGTTTAGAAACCTTTTGGAAACTTAAAATCGTAGGTGGGTTCACACGGATAGGAAATCGCTACCCGGGAGTCGTGGCGGAGGGCTCTGGCTGATGTAACGCCACAGTGAGATCTGATCCTGACCACAGGGCATTAGCAGATGCCACAGGTTCAGGGCACGGTCTCCAACAAGACCGCGCCCATTTCAGACCCCAGCTGCAAGTTCGGGGGTCCCTAGGCCACCTACACTTCTGAGCATCTGGTCCTAAATCTGAGGCTTCCCACAACTCCCTGCAAGTTCAGTAATTAGCTAGAACAACTCCCAGACCTCGGGAATGTGCTGTATTACAAATACCGTTTTATATGAAGGGTACTGACCAGGACCAGCCAAATGGCACTCACAAAAGGCGAGCTCCCCATGTTATCAGGGCATATGTCACCCTCCAGCCCCGAGTTCAGTGTCCAAGATTATTATTGGGATTCTTTCCATAGGCGTGCTCGATCGGGTCATTGGCCATGTGACTGAGCTCAGTCTGTAGAAATTAGGAGGGTGGGCTGATAGCAGGTGGCTCAGAGCCTCAGCCCTCTGATCACGTGGTCAGTCTTCCAGAATCCCAAATCATCTCCCTAGTATAAACGTCGGTGTGATCCCAGGGTCCCAACCAGGAATAATAATAACGAAGACGCTCCCGTCACTCGAGAAATAACCAAAGATGAGAGTTTACCTCCCAGGAACCAGAGACAGAGACCAAAGTCTTTATCATATAGCACGGATTCTAAATGCCCTGTTTGTAATGCAGACTTGTCCAGCTATTAGAGCAGGCCTGTCTGCTCGAAGAAAGGGAGGCATGTTCTGGAGTCTGTGGCAGGCTGAGGATGTTGGGGAGGTCAGGCTGGCTGGAGGAGGGCTGACGGGCCAGGGGGGACGATGGAGTGGGACGGGTAGTGGAAAACTACTCCTTCGAATCTCCTGACGGGTGTCGTGGGGGTGGGGTGCTGGACCAGGGTTCAGTGTGAGTATGGGTCTGTGGGTGAGGCTGCTGGGAGAGGTAATGACCTCTCCGTCACGGGGGTAACCAAGAAGTGGCCCAGAGGAGACCCTGCCTAGAAGGGAGACCAAAGGCCAGACTCAGGGCACCCCCACCCCAGGTCAGGTGGTCAGTGGATGAGGATTTGCTGCCTTTCCTGGCAGCAGGCACGTGGGCACGTGCCCCGAGCTGGGCTCACAGGGCCTGAGGGAGGAGGACACACAGCCCTGCCTTGGAGCCCAGCCTCAGGGGCCAGAAGAGGCCTCAGGCTGCATTTAGAAACTTCTCCACCACTACCTCTTCCCCTTCTCCTTATGGGGAAACTGAGTCCCAGAAAGTGAAATGACATCCCCACTGTCACCTGCGAGAGTCAGGAGCCGAGCGGGGCTCCTGCTGTGTCAGACGAGACAGCAGAGGTCCTGGTGGGGAGGTGTCTCGGCCGTGGGGGGGGGGCGGGGCGGGGGCCTTTCTGAGCCCTGCCCGATCCCGCTGTGTGGTCCTGGGCACGTTGCTCAGTCTCCGCATCCTGTGAATGGAGGGATGGAAACAGTGCCCGCCTCAAGGGGGTCGAGAGAGCGCGCCATGACATCTGGGGGGTCTCTGTGGGGTCTGGAGATACCGGTATTAGTGCACAGCTGGGGTCGGTCCCCGAGGCCCCCACTGCAAGTGACCCGGCAGCTCTCGGGTGTGAGCCGGAGACCCGGGACCTGCCCTGTCGCTCTGAGATCTTGCCGCCTGCTTCTGCACTTCAAACTGGCCCCGTGGGGACGCATTGCAGAACTGAGCGACAATGGCAGCTCCAGTGGTTGGGGCCAGGCTGGCCTCCCTCTGGGCGGGGTCCTCAGAGCCCAGCACAGCCCCCCCAGTACCCACACGTGGGTCGGCAGGACAAGGGCGAAGGACGGGGACCCCACACCTGGGCTGTCCAGGGCTGGGAGGGCCTGTTGCACAGCTGGGTAAGCTGAGGCCCAGGGGTGCAGACTGAAGCTATACCAGGAAGGCCCGGAGGGGCCTCAGCAATTGCCCTGCTGTGGTGTTTTCCAGACCCGAGCTGCTCACCGAGGGAGTCAAAGAGCCCATCGCGGACAGCCAAGGTACCCCGTTCAGGGACGCGGGCTGAGGCGCCCGCCGGGCGTGGGAGGGGTCCCAGGTCTCTGCCACCATCCCTTCTCCCTCTTCCTCTCTCCTGGTCCCGCCTCCCCTGGCGTCCCCCACTGCCCTCTCCACCGGGATCCCCCCCAGAGATACTGCCCCTGTCCCCGGGTCCCAGGAGCTGGCTGTTCACCCTGGCTTCTCTCCTCCCCCTTCCCCGCCCCCAGAGAGGGATTCCGGGGACCCTCTTGTGGACGAGAGCCTGAAGAGACAGGGTTTTCAAGGTAAGGTTGCAGCTCAGGATGGGGTCCGCTGTCCCAGTGCCATGACCTTGACCTGACTTGGGTTTGGAGGGCCAGGCTGCGGGTGGGAGGGGCTGGCCCCCACCGTCACGGCCTGGGGGTCTGAGTGAGGCTGGCTGGCAGGTGGGGCGGGAAGAAGAGTCTCCCTAAGGGTGCAGGGGGATGGCAGGGTGCAGGAGCGCACCCACTGTCCCCTCTGGGGAGGCGGTCAGCTGTGCTCGATGCCGGAAGCCAAAAAAGGGCGAGGTCCCCAAGTGCAAGGGGGTTCTATGGACGAGGAGAACCGTGGCTGGGCCACGAAGGGGTGAGGGACAGTGAGTGGGGCGGAAGATGGATGGAAGGCGAGAGAAGCTTGAGCAAATGCAGGGGAGAGCCAGAAGCAGGAAGTCCACGTGCCGAGTTGGGACAGCGCCGGGGTGTGGCCGTGAGTCCCCGAGGGTGGGCTGTTCGCCGGGTGGCCCCTGGGTGGTCCCTGCAGCTCTGAGGAGAGAGTGAGGTCAGCGAGACCAGCCCAGGGAGTGGGGGGCCCAGAGATAGGACCCCAATCCCAGGGGGACGGCTGCTCACTGCCCTGTCTCTCTCGCTCCCTCCCGGGCAGCCAGAACTTGCCGCAGTGAGGGGCGCTCACGACTCCCACCCCACCCGTGACTCCTTGTACCCAGCCTCACAGAGGACTGGGGTCCTCACCGTAACCCCCCCCCCCCACCACCACCACTCGACCGCCCAGAGGTCCACTCCCTCCCTCCCTCTCTCTCTCCCCGGGCTGTGCCAGGCTGCAGTCTCTCGAGGTCAGGGGCCTGTCTGGGGCCCCCATGGCATGGGCTGGCACATGGGCTCCCTAGCAGATACCCCGCCCCCCCCGGGTGAGAGAGGGACCCGGGGTGGCCCTCCCCACCGAACCCCTGCTCCTAGCCTGCTCTTCCTCGTGCCGTCTCTCACCTCTCAGGCTTATTTACTGGTTTAGTGGTTTTCAAATGTCAACAAGTAACTAAATTTCCCACTCGTTGCTGTTGTCACAACAGTGTGCGTCCTTCCGGAAAAACCTACGTCTCCGTCTAGATGTTAGTTCTGAAGGACTCTGAGGGGCTCGCTCTGAGGAGGAGTTCCCCATAATTAGGCAATCCTATTCCTTAAAAGTCCCCAAGTGCCTTTTAATTGGACAGCCTCAAATCCGTAATTGTTTTGCACTTCGCAGAAAACTACGACGCTCGACTCTCGCGCATCGACATCGCCAACACGCTGCGGGAGCAAGTCCAGGACCTGTTCAATAAGAAATACGGTGAGCCCCGGGGTGCCCGGGCGGGAGGGCAGCCTGGCTGCCGCGGGAAGAGAGGCAGACGCTTCCTGCTGGTAGCCGTGGTCATTTCTGGGGAAACCATTCGCTCGCTCACAGGCGTTTCTTGAGCACTTACTATGTGCCAGACGCTGGGGATACGATAGCGAAGAAAACAGAGGCCCTGCCCCCTTGGGCGCTGTAGACCAGCCGGGTCAAGACTGGGCTTGTAATTCGAGAACTACACACAGGGGTGTCTGGGCGGCTCAGTCGGTTAAGCATCCGACTCTTGATTTCAGCTCAGGTCACGGTCTCCATGATTCTTGAGTTTGAGCTTCATGTCAGGCTCTGTGCTAACAGCGTGGAACCTGCTTGGGATATTCTCTCTCCCTCTCTCTCTCTCTCTCTCTCTCTCTCTCTCTCTCTCAAAATAAATACACATAAAAGAAAAACAACAAACTATAGGGGCGCCTGGGTGGCTCAGTCGGTTAGGCATCCTTCTTCAGCTCAGGTCACGATCTCATGGTCCCTGGGTGTGAGCCCCGCATTGGGACTCTGTGCTGACAGCTCAGAGCCTGGAGCCTGCTTCCGATTCTGTGTCTCCCTCTCTCTCTGCCCCTCCTCCTGTCTCAAAAATAAACAAACATAAAAAAAAAAAAAAGGAAAAACTACACACAGAATCTAATAACAATGAGACTCTGTTCCACAATTTTGCAGGAAAAGAGCAAAGCTGCTCAAGAGAGAATAACTTGGGTACTTACCTTCAATTGGGAGCCAGGGAGGCCTCTTTAAAGAAAGAGGCCTCTTTAAAAAAAGAACTGAAGGGGTGGGTAAGGAGTTACTACCAGAGTATGCAGGAAGGGCAGTCCAGCTGAGGTCATAGCACGTGCAAAGGCCCTGAGGCTTATCCTAGGAAGGGGCAGAAAGCTGAATTGGGGGAGTAGAGCTACAGGAGAGGGACCCTGTAGAGGTGGCCGGAACACAGACACCCCATCACCTAGGGCCTTTAGAGGCAACCGTGTTCTCGGTTTTGTATTTTATGGTGAGGACTCAAGTGACAGAAGGCACTTTGTAGTTTTCTGTGGGTTTTTTTTAATGTTTATTTTTGAGAGAGACAGAGCACGAGCAGGGCAAGGGCCGAGAGAGAGGGAGACCCAGAATCCAAAACAGGCTCCAGGCCCTGAGCTGTCAGCACAGAGCCCGACGCGGGGCTCGAACTCACATACCGTGAGATCATGACCTGAGTCGAAGTCGGGCTCTCACCCGACTGAGCCACCCAGGCGCCCCGCCACTGTGTGGTTTTAAAGCATCTTCCTGGCTCCCCGTGAGAAAGGTGAATGGGGGCAAGAGGGCAGGGTGGGGAGGCCAGCTCGGAGGGTGGAGCCGGAGTGATGGCGGCCTGGGTGGCCCTGGCCGGGATGCCGGAGGAGAGCGGATGGGATCAAGGTGAGCTTCAGAAGTAGGATCAGTGGGCGAGCAGGGAGGGAAAAAGGCAGGCGTCCGGTTTGAGTCCTGGCTTGGAGAAAACAGGCCAGCGCAGGTAAGATGCTGTATGGTCTCGAGTAACAAAAACAAAGTCGCACTGGCTTCAGCCATCAGGGGTGTAGATCACAGAGCAGATCGCCCCGAACCGAGCAGCCTAAAATAGCGGCCACTGGCTCTTTCTCATCTCTCCACATTTCCACGCCGTCCCTCCGCGTGGGCTCCCCAGCATAGCGTCTCCAGGACAGCTGGATTTGCCGGCCGGGTGGAAGCTGTTGCCTTTTGTGGCCCAGCCTCAGAGGTTGTGCGTCGTCACCTCTGCCGTGCTCTGTTGGTCGAGGTCATTACAAAGTCCCCACCAAGCCCAGGTTCAAGGGGAGGGGACACAGGCCCCAGTTCTCTGTGGGGGAGTGTCGATGTGACGTGAAGAGGAGCACGTGGGATGGGAGAAATATTGGGGCGGCCGTCTTTGGACGGTATAATCAGCCATAGCTCGTAGCATGGGAAATCCAGCAGTGGGGCGGCCTTCAGGACCAACTGGATCCAGCAGTTCAGAGATGTCCTTGGTGTCTTTCCACCATGTTGGCTTCGTCCCAGGCTGGCTTCCCACTTGCTGGCAAAATGGCCACGGCAGGTTGAGACATCCCACCTATGCCTTGCGGAAGGGGGTGGGAACTGGCTTTTCCGCGGCGTTTCTCCAGAGAGGGAGGGGTTTCTTTCCTAGAATTCCCTGAGCCCTCCCCTTGCTTCTCATTGGCCCCCGTTGAGTCCCATGTCCATCCCTCACCCAATCCCTGTGGCAGGGAAATGCCACGTGCTCACTGGGTTACTGGGCCTGTCACTGTGACAAAAGGGAGGTGGGGGTGGAGTAGAGAGAAGGGGCAGCACCCTCACCAAGAGGGGACAGCTTGAAGGGGAGGTGATGGGTTCCATCTTGGATGTGTTGAGTTTGAGGGCTGAGCAGAGATGAGCCGTAGGCAAGTGGAGATCCAGTCCGCTGTTCGGGAGAAGGGTCTGGATTGGATGTAAAAATTAGGCCATTGGGTAGAGGAACAAGAAAGTAGCCAGACCAGAGGCCGAGGGGCCCTGGTATGTAGAGGTCAGGTCCAGGCAGTGGCAGAGTGACCAGAAAGGTGAGAAACCAGGAAAGTATGGGGTCACGGACATCAAGGAGGAGGCTTCAGGGAGGGGAGCGCGGTCACCTGTGCCAAACTTGGCCAAGAGAAATGCAGGCACCCTGCAGGCCACGGGTCATTGGAGCAAGAGCCGTTTTGGAGTTGAGAAGTGGAGACAGCAGTGTTCCTGTTTACGGATCACGGGTATACATTTTCCTTTCTGTCCCAATTATTTTTCATTGCCAAAACCATCTCTTAGCAGGGCGCCTGGGTGGCTCGGTTGGTTAAGCATCTGACTCTTGGTTTTGGCTCAGGTCATGATCTCACAGATTGTGAGTTCAAGCCCCGAGTCGGGCTCTGCACTGATGGTGTGGAGCCTGCCTGGGATTCTCCCTCTCTCTCTCAAAATAAATAAACTTAAAAAAAAAAAAGATCGCTCAGCAATTCCTACCATATAAACTAGTCAGCAACAAAGTCAGGATAAAGAATCAAAAAGACGGGAAATCTATCAAAATAGAGTAGATTAGCCGTTGCCAGGGCACAGGGAAGTAGGATGGGAAGTGACTACTGCTGGGTACAGGGTTTCTTTCTGGAGTGATGAATGCATCCTGGAATTAGAGGGTGTTGATAATTTCACAACCTCCTCGAAAAACCACTGGATTGCATAAGTGACACCAGTCATTTTTGTGGTGTGGGAATTAGAACTCAATTAAAAAAACAAGAACAGGGGCGCCTGGGTGGCTCAGTCGGTTGAGCGACCGACTTCGGCTCAGGTCCTGATCTCACAGTTTGTGGGTTCAAGCCCCGTGTCGGGCTCTGTGCTGACAGCTCAGAGCCTGGAACCGGCTTCGGATTCTGTCTGTCTGTCTGTGTGTCTCTCTCTCTCTCTCTCTGCCCCTCCCCTGCTCATGCTCTGTCTGTCAAAAATAAATAAATGTTAAAATTAAAAAAATTTTTTTAAATAAAAGCATACATACATACGCACATAAATAAATAGACAAGCAAAAATAGGCTGGAACACTGGCAAGAAGCCAGGGGTAATACGAAGACGCAGAGATTCTGTACTTGGTAGATACAGATGACAGATCAGGCTGTGAGTTTCCCGGGAGCCAGAGCAAAAAGGGAAATGTGGCCAGTTATGCAATTCCCAGTGTCCCTGAGATGAAAATTAGTTTACTGCACAGAGAAGGTTCAGCTGTTCCTTCTCGTGCTGAGTCGTTCAGAGATTTTGTCTTCAGAAAGGGACATCCTGGGGCGCCTGGGTGGCGCAGTCGGCTAAGCGTCCGACTTCAGCCAGGTCACGATCTCGCGGTCCGGGAGTTCGAGCCCCGCGTCGGGCTCTGGGCTGATGGCTTAGAGCCTGGAGCCTGTTTCCAATTCTGTGTCTCCCTCTCTCTCTGCCCCTCCCCCGTTCATGCTCTGTCTCTCTCTGTCCCAAAAATAAATAAACGTTGAAAAAAAAAAAAAATTAAGAAAGGGACATCCTGCACCACATAAGCCCCTTGGAGGGACCGCAGTGTGCGCCTTCCCTCTGCCCAGGAGGGGCTCCACGGTGGACACCATCCAGTCAGCCTCACGGCACCCAGGCCTGCACCTGTGCCCTCGCCGCTGGGGACAGGAGCCACGGGACCGGCCGTGCTGTGCCTTGGGGACGGCCACTGACAGCAGGCGGCAAGCCCCGGTGGAGGGTGGCTCAGCAGTGGCCGTGCTGCCCCAGCACTGCCCCTAGGCCACCGTGAGACCCAGCACGTTCACACGGGTGCACACGCAGAGGGCTGGTGCAGGGAGCAAGGTCAAAGCCCAGACGCAGACGGAGGGTGTCAGGTCTGAGCCGAACCCTGCTGGCCTCGGGCTGGCTCCGCCCTTGCCCCCAAACGCAGTCTGCCCTCAGGCCAGGCTGGTCCTGAACCGGCGCGAGGCAGGCCCCGGAGGGGAGGGGGGCGCTGGCCGAGGGCCAGGCCTCCTAGGGAGGGGCCCGCTGCGCCCACAGGTACCATCCCGGACAGGGGCTTGCAGCTTCTCAGGCGGTGAGGCCGAGGAGCCTGACCCGCTGCCCTCTCCCCAGCGGCTGGAGCCATATGAGCCCTGCTCGCTCCTCAGCCCCTCAAGGACACACACCGCACCCCTGCACGACCCACTGCTGACTCCCGGGCCCCCGCCGCGTGCCCCCGTGCCACACTCCAGCGCTGCTCTAGCTTCTGATGACACATCTGTCCCTCCTCCACAGGAGAAGCCCTGGGCATCAAGTACCCGGTCCAGGTCCCCTACAAGCGGATCAAGAGTAACCCCGGCTCGGTGATCATCGAGGGGCTCCCCCCGGGCATCCCCTTCCGAAAGCCCTGCACCTTTGGCTCCCAGAACCTGGAGAGGATCCTTGCAGTGGCTGACAAGATCAAGTTCACGGTCACCAGGTGCTCAGGGGGAAGGGTGAGGAGGCAAGACTAGCACGGGTGGGGGCCCTTGGCCTTTCCTTTGATCTGGTCCTGCCTCGTTCTGCCCTCCTTGCCGGACAAGGCAGCTTTCCGGTGCCATCCTGGGTCCCAGTGGGGGACAGAAAGGTGGCAGAGGGCCGGCCAGGGTGCAGGGAACCCCACTCAACCACCACGCAGCAGGGATAACCCTCACGACACCTCCTACCTGCCCGCAGCACCCACTCACTGCCCCCCCCCCCAGCCCCCAGGAAGGGTGGTCAGCCCATGTCAGAGGGGAGATCCCTGAGACGAGAGACTTGCCCAGGGGTCACAGAACCACCAGGGCGGGACTAGCAGGAGGCCCCGGTCACCAGGCCGCCCCCTGGTCAGCGTCCTGCCCCAGTGACGCCTCCCCGGGCATCTTGTTAAAATGCCGTTCCAATGCAGTAGGTGTCGGGTGGGCCCCAAACGTTTCCAAACTGCTCCCAGGTCCTCGCTCTGATGCCCCCGTCTCTGTTTCTCTTCCAGGCCTTTTCAAGGACTCATCCCAAAGCCTGGTAAGAGGCACTGGCCTGGGGGGCAGGGGGGGCTGCTTGGCGTGGGGGGCCGGCCGCTGCGCTGGGGGCCAGAGGCCAGAGCCCAGATGCCCGTGGGACACCAGGCCCTGCCCTTCCATCCTCCCACGTCCTCTGGGCACCGGCCCCGGGCACGAGGAGGAAGGTCACACTGGAACCTGAGGAAGGCCCAGCCAGGGATCAGGAGGGCAGGTCGGTGCCCTCCACTCCTGATTAGGGGCCGGGTTGACCTGAGTGTGCGGGTGAGGTTGCTGGCAGGTGGTTTCTAACCACAGAGGGAGGGGCTTGCGCATAGGGACCCGCGAGCGAGCGAGCTTGGTGGTAAGATGCGGGTAAGTGCTTACTTGGCCGCCTTTCCAGGCCCCCACCCCCTCCGCCTCCTCCACGGGCTGTGCCCTGGTCCTCCCAAACCCTGAACGAGAGGGGCGCGTGGCTGGTTCGGTGGGTGGAACACGCGACTCTTGATCTTGGGGTCATGAGTTCGAGCCCCATGAGCCCCATAGAGATTACAAAAAAAAAAAAAAAAAAAAAGGCAAAAAACCCAAACCCGGAATGAGCAGGGGTGACCTGACCATCTCGTGAGCGCTCTGGGCCGCCCAGGGTCTGCGGGGCTGAGGCTGCATGTGCTGAATTGTTGACCCTAGAACCTGTGTGCGGAGAGACTTGTCCCTGACCTCGCCCCCGCCCTGGCACCCGCCCGGAAGACGCTGCAGCTGCCCCTCGCCCTTAGGGAATGTCGCCCTTAGAGGGGCTGCACTGATGTGCTGGGAATGGAGGAGTGCCAGTGCCTGGAACCAACACAACCCGCAGGACAGGAATCCAGTCTCACGGTCACGGAGACTGGTCCCCTTGCCCACCTCGGTGCACACTGACCCCTGCTGCCTGGAGCGTTCAGTCCCTGGGCCCAGGCCTGGCTCGGTGAGCTTCTGGGGAAGGAGAGGCCATCAAACTGCAAGGGGACAGGACTTACAGAGGGGTGTAGTGATGGGGCGACTGCTGTTGTCCCGTGGGGACCCTAAAATGGGGAGCAAGAGCAGGGGCTTGCACAGCTCCCTTCTCACCGGCCGTGGGAGCCACCCGTGGCCCCTGGCCTGTCCCTGCGCCGTGACAGACCGCTCGGCCCTCTGTGGACCTGCTTTGCTCCAGGACCGTGGTAGACAGCCTGTGGTCCGCTCACCCGCCCTGCGGCAGGGGCCCAGTCTGCGGCATCAGGCCCGGCTGGCTCCAGGCTCCGGGGCTGCTAGACATCAGTGCTGAGTGCCCCTGACTCAGCTCCCAGTCACTGCCTGGCCCGCCTGGGTTTCTGCCTGAGTCACTGTCATTGCTGGGCAGCAGAGAAGGAAGGACGGAACAGCAGCGGGAAGAATGGCCAGGCTCCCTCTGCTTAGGGAGAGCAGAAATGCAGCGAGGTGGCCTGTGTGCTCCCAGCCCCTCCTTCCAGAAGGAGGCGTCCTCGTGGGGGCCCGAACATGTGACTGCTTGACTGCTTGGGCCGCAGGGCGCGTTCTTTAATGAGTTTGGAAAGCAGGAAAGGAAAAGTGATTCGTGACACCTAACGTGTCCCGGGCTGCAAGACGGGCGCTTTGCACTGTGACCTTTTCCTGCCTGCTTTGTGCGGGGGAAGAAACTGAGCCGGGGTGGGGGTCATCGACGATTTGCCCAGCTGCCCCACCTGTAGTGAAGGAGCTCCAGAGCCCGGCTGCCTGCAGGGAGGCCCCGTGATCATGGGTGGCCTGGGATTCAGAACAGCCACCAAGCAGTGGAACGTCTGGGGCCGGGAGAGGGGGGGTCAGCCAGCAGCCTTCACGCAGACCACAGGGCTTCTGGGCCCTTCCACTAACGAGGGTTTGCCCTCCAGCTCGGGTTGCTCGCTGGCCCACTGGCTGTTGGGACAGCTTCTTGAATCTCAGCCATTGCCCCTGGAGGGGGGCGGCTGCCCGCCCCCCCCCCCCCAGCCTCTGTGCCAGTCCACTTGGCCACCCACCTACCCGGCCTTTGCTTTGGCTCTTCTGTGCGCAGAGAGCGCCCTTGGAAATGCTTTGTCTGCCCACGTGGTATGGAAGAGGGTGGCAGGCTGCCTGGAAGGGGAGATGGGGAGGGAGCTCTGGGCCAGCCCTCAGGAGGGAACCTGCCAGCGCCTTTCCAGGCATTGGCATCCCCGGCCGGTGGCAGCCTGGAGGGGCCGGGACAGACGGGCTGGCGAGCCGGCTCCGTGCTTACTCATGTCACTCGTCACGCTGGGCTGGGAAGGTGTCCAGGCTCCTGGGGCCTCCGAGGGTTCACCGGAGGTCACTTGAGAACCGTTCCTGTCCCAGAAAGGGCTGTTCCCAAACCCTCCATCGGACAGTCGCTGAAGGGAATTGGAGCAGGAGCTCAGGTCTCCGGCGGCATGTTTTCAAGTGCCACGATATGGGGGAAGGTGGGCTGAACCAGAGGCAGGTGCCCTGGGCACGTGGAGGGGTGGCAGATCATCTGATTTGGGTTGTGAGTAGATGGCAGCATGTGAGCCGTGGGAAAGCACAGGCTGGTGCTCAGACAGACCCGGGTTCAAATCCCTGCACCACCCCCTTACTAGCCAGGTGACTCTGGGCTCATTATTTCACACCCCCAAGCCTCCGCTTCCTCATCTGTAGGATGGAAAAAGGCGTGCGTGCCTCCTTAGGTGGGCAGAACTAGGTAAATGGGTGGGTGGGGGGGGGGGCGGTGAGGACTGTTTTTGCCCCACTGTCCTGGGGAGGCTGCATCCTGACGCCTGAGTGAGATGTTTGTAAACGCTTCAGCCCTGGACCAGCTGTGATGGGAAGTGCTCAGCCACTGCGGGGGTAGCGGTGGTTGTTCCTGGGGCTTGGGAAGGCTTCCTGGAGGAGGTGGCATGGAGCCAGGCCTCGGAGATGAGCCAAAAACAGTGCGTGGTGCTATTGATGCAGGGCTCAGCCTCAGTGAAGGCACAGAGGGGCTGTCGGGGGACGTGGCTGGAGCACGGGTCGGGGGGGTGACACCCCATGGCCAGGAGGGTGTGGCACGTCATGATAGAGACACAGGCCCCCTCCTGGGCACAGTGGGGCCTTCAAGACATTTTCCTGTTTCTTTTGTCCTCTTCCAAAAATATCGAATGCAAACTCAGAAGCACAAGACATGTAAAATTGAACCAGATTTCTACCGAAACCCCCCCATTGCATAGTGGCAGAATCTGAGTCCATTGAGGATTCCCCTTTCCCCTGGGCCTGTGTCCAAGTTCAGGAGGGATCCGTAGTGCCGAGGAGTTAGGCGGAGGGCGCCCCTAGTCTTGAATGTCCGTGTCTGCATTGGTACCTACAAGATATCCACGGACATCTGTCCGTGCAGATGGCTGGAGAGATGCCCTTTATTCCTACCCGTTGAGGCTTCCCCGGGGCCTGGAACCTTCTGTGAAGCTCGCCCCTGTAGCCCCTTGCACACTGTGGAGGTTTGAGCATGAGCAGGCTAGTGACTGGGGATGGCCCTTGTCGGTGGGCCGTGCAAGGATGGGAGGGTGGAACCGGGTCGTGGGAAGGTGACTGTGCAGCACTGGGCGGGGGGGGGGGGGGGGGGGGGCAGGAGCGTGAGACTTGGGAAGGGTGGGGGGCTTCCTGGGAGGAGATGGCTCTGAGATTTTCTAGGTTGTTTATCAAAGGTTCCCATAGAAGCCTTTCCTAACAGGACAACCCGAGAAAGTGAATTCTAAAGAAAACCGTTATGCTTTGAAGATAAATTGGTCGTTAAACCTGGGCCTTTTCACAATCCTTCCTGGATCTGTGGACCGGGCCAGAGTGGTGCGAGGGGTACGGCCGTTCCTGGGCCAGTTTTGTTCTGGGTCAAAAGAGATGATCCCAGAGGCCTGTAGGTGTTGCCCCCACTGGGGACATCACATCTGCCCTCAGGGTCTCCGTTTCCCCACTGGCGCCTAGTAGCCCTTTCTGCTCATGCCGAGTGTTGGGCAGGAGCCTGGCCAAAGAAGATGGCGTCGGGCGAAGTCTCAGAGGACAGTGGGTGGGATTTCGGGCCTCTGGTCAGGAGAGCTGTGGGCTTCACGGACCCCTAAGGGGAGGGATGCTGGCCGGAGGGGGCCTGGTAGGGGACC
Source organism: Lynx canadensis (assembly GCF_007474595.2). Taxonomy (NCBI): domain Eukaryota; kingdom Metazoa; phylum Chordata; class Mammalia; order Carnivora; family Felidae; genus Lynx; species Lynx canadensis. The sequence goes on along the minus strand of NC_044318.1, from coordinate 30,492,296 downwards.
CGGGGCTGAGGGATGGCAGGACCAGGCCCTCTGCTTGTCCTAGAGTGAGCCCCAGCCCTGCCTTCAGTGGGCCAGGGTGACCCAGGCCTCAGGAGCCCTAGTGAGTGAGGCCCAGGGGGGATCCACGCTGCAGAAGCTCCTTGCCCCCTCGCTGGGCTGCTCCCCACCTCGCCTACCTGCGTGCAGGGCACGGAGTTAAAGCAGGGAGGCGGGGTGGGGCTGAGAGGCAGGTGGCTGGGGAGCCCTAGGACTCTCTGCCCTCAAAGTCCCAGGCACTCCGCTCTCGGGAACAGGTGCGCACCAGGGGCCACGAGTCATCGGGCCCCCACTGAGCACAGCGGTAGTGTTTGTCACAGAGGGGTTCTGGGTGAGCCCGGAGTGTGTTCTCAGCAGACCAAGTCCAGGCACTTTCCCCAAACCCAGAGGGTTCCCTCCCCCACCCCCCACCCCCCCCCACCGTGAACACCCAAGACAGCAGAGGAAGCTGATCAAGGGAATGCTGGGAAGGAGCAGTGGCAGCAGAGGAAGGAGAGGCCCTCAGCCCAGGGAGCTGGTGTAGTAACAACCCCAGAACATTCTAGCAGGTCATAAAACCTGAAGGGAAATGCAGATATGTGCCCATGGTGGAAATTTGGCAAGTGCAGAAATCTAACTGCCCAGATGGCTGTTCGTTTTTATGATGATACATTTCTTCCAGATTTTCCCCCGAGCTTATTAATTTTACATCTCACTGTTGTTCTTTCTATAGATTTATACACATACACACACTGGAAACATAAGCATTTTCTGATATTTTTAAAATGCCTTATGATATTCCCTCATCAGGCTGCATCATCGTTATATAACTGCCCTGTCCCCTAACTGGGGACATTGGGCGACTCCTCACACACCGTGGACACCTAACATCCGTATCGTGCCTCTGATCTTCCGATTACAAAGCCTTCCCACAGCAGCCCCCGTGCTCTCCCCCAATAACTAATCTTACTGGAGGAAACCGAGGTTCAGAGAGGTTAAGAGACTTGTTCGAGGTCACACAGCATGTGCCCCTGCCTCCCCAATCTTTTATCCACACTGGGTGGCTCTTTGCTGCCCCCTTCTGGCTACCAGCATCTATAACATTGGTCCTGCCTCTCCCCCCTCAGGCTCACAATTAATCCTTTGGGTTTATTTGTACAAAAAAATATATGGAAGAGGCGCCTGGCTGGCTCAGTCAGAAGAGTATGCAACTCTTGATCTCAGGGTTGTGAGTTTGAGTCCCGCATAGGGTGTAGAGATTACGAAAAAAAAACCATACACACACACACACACACACACACACACACGCGCGCGCGCGCACGTGCGCGTGCTCATATATAGTGCCAGATTTATGCCAAGCAAGATCTAGGAATACAAAATAGACAAAAAATCTCTACCCTTGTGCAGCTTTTTTTTTCTAACGAGGGAGACAGATAAATAAGGACAGATAGCAACATATTTGATAGTGACAAGTGCTGTGGAGACATACAACACAGGACTGTCAAAAGGACACTTTTAAATAAGCCAGAAGGAGTTAAGGCCTGAAAGAAATGAGGGTATGAGCCGTGTAGAAATCCCAGTCGAAGCATCTGCGGGAGGAGGCAGTCCGTGCAAAGGCCCTGAGGCCCTGGACATATTTTGAAAGTAGGGCTAACAAGATTGACAATAGAGTGAGTGTGGGGTGTGAACAACAGATTTTGTCCTGAGCAGCTGGAGGGCGAGAGGGATCGGGGTCTGAGTGTCATCCAAGTGGCTGGGTTGGAGAAGCAGATCCACAAATCAGAGCGGGGACTGCTGGAGACGTGCAGGGCGGGAGCCATTTTGCACGTAATGTATTGTAGTCATGAAACCAGATCACAGTGGGGAGAGTGTGGGCAAGTGGAAGGGGTCGAAATGTGAGCTCTGTCCCTCCTGCGTGTAGGGGTTGGAGAGATAAGGAGAGGCAGGTGGCCAGAAGCCAAGTGAGAATCTTACAGAGTGACCACCTGGGCCAGATGAAGTATGGGGACCTGAGACTGGACCGGGGGGTGAGCAACCCCCAGAGGTCACCCCTCACAAGCCTACCAGGTACATGCTGCTATTCCCATTTCACAGCTGAGCACACTGAGGCTGCGAGAGGCAGCCTGGCTTAGCACGGAGCCAGAGTCGTACCCAGGTCTGTGCTCTTCTGGAGCCTGAGCAGGGGGTGTTGGGCACTAGGGGAGGAGGGTAGCAAAAGAATGAGGACCCAGACTTTGCTGGTGACTCAAGCTTTATCTTGTAGCATCGGAGGCTTTTTTTTTTTTCTTGGTCAATGAAATGATAGGATTCGAGTTGAATTGTCTGACAATTACCATGGCAACCGTGAATCCACCCACCAGGGGTGGATTGGAGAAGGCAGAACTGGGGCATCCAAGCCAGGGAGGGTTGCGGAAGCTGACCCCAGGCGGCAGGCGGCAGGACCTGGAGACAGGTGGCGCTGGGATCTAGAGGTGGCAGCAGTGTGGGAGGGAGGGCAGGCGGAAGGTTCCAGAAGGGTGATGATGATGGTACCTTTGCCCAAAGCTGGGTCTTTGGGCCCACGAGACATCCACGGGCAAATGGGCACTTGGTGGGACCCGATCGGTGCTTTAGAGCAGGCTGGCGACGGGGCTGGGCACACTCTGTGTGAGGGTGGCAGGTGCCGTCACCACTGAGGCCAGTGTGTCGCCAGTAGAGAGGGCCCACGGGGCACACTGACCTCCAGAGGGCCTTGAAGGAAAAGAGCCTGTGAAGGAACAGAGGGAGGCGGAGCCCGCGGAAAGGAGGTGGAAGAATTTGCTGGTAAAAAGAGCTGAGAGCAAGGTCCTTCTGGGCAACACGAGCAAGATGAAGAGAATCACGTTCTAGAACTTTTCTCAAATAGCAGTGGCAAAGAAAAGAAAAAAACAAGCTTATTGGGTAGTGAGTTCCCTGTCCCTGGAGGCATTTCAGTGGAGGTTGAGCAGCCACTCAGCAGAGAGACCACTTCCCACAGGGTGTGCTGCTGGGGAGGGAGGACCGGCTTTCCCAGCTGGAGCCACCTCGGCTTGACCTGCACCTGCCAGCCTGGAGAAAGGGAAGTTTCGAACCTGGAAGGGCTCCGAGGGTCCTCCTCTCGCACCTCAACACTTCCCGGGGCCTCCCAGCTCCCGAGCTTCCCCAGGGGCCCCCTCTGGTGTTTGGAAACCACATGGTAACCCCGAGCCGGGTACAAGGCCCGGCCGCCCGGCCCCCGGCTCCTTCCTGGGCGAGTGCACTGGTTCCCTGGGGACCCAGGCCCGCAATCTCTCCCCTGGTTCTCCCCCGACCCCAGAGGTGCAGCCCTCCCCGCCAGCTCGAGCGATGACCAGCCGGGGGCCAAGAGGCAGGCCCCCCTCCTCCCCACTGCCACCCCAGAGCCGGGGCTCCGGGTCCCAGTGACAGAGCAGGGCTGCCGACTTCCTGTGTGACTCCAGCAAGTCAGCTTTGCCTGCCTGGGCCTCGGTTTCCCTACTTGTGGAACGGGAAGGTGCCACGCCAGGGGCGTCCTGGGGCGCGCGGCCAGGGCCGGGAGGGGAGGGCCGGGTGGCCCGTCGTGTGCGGGAGGTGGCGAGGCGGAGAGGCCGGCCAGGCGGAGCGTGGAGGGCCTGGAAGGCCTGGCTTTGCAGCGTGGACTCGACCCTGCAGACCCGGCCTTGGCAAGCCCTTCCGCTGACGTCCCCGAGGCCAGAGCCAGAGCCCCCCTGGGGGCAGAGCCGAAGTTCCGGGGGGGGGGGGCAGCTTTACCTCGGAAGTCCCCGACAGTCTGCGTCCTAAACTCCCCACTGAAAATTATTTTTATTTATTTATTTATTTTTTTGAGAAGGAAAGAGAGAAAGAGCATGAGCAGGGGAGGGACAGAGAGGGAGGGAGACAGAGAATCCCAAGCAGGCTCCGCAGTGTCAGCACAGAGCCTTATGCGGGGCTCGAACCTATGAACCCTCAGGTCGTGAGCTGAGCCACAATCGAGAATCAGATGCTTAACCGGCTGAGCCACCCAGGTGCCCCTGAAAATGAGTTTTAATTTAAAGAACTGCGTTCAATTATTCCGCTGAGGAAAATAAGTAATCGCACTTCACCCGCTTTGCACCCCCAGCACGGCCCGAGGCCCCGTTTGAGAAGCTTGGCTGTGGGTGTGGGGCCTCTCAAGCAGAGGGCTGAGGGCCTGTTTGCAGGGGGGACAGGGAATGGCATCTCTTGTCATTGTCCCCACCCCACCGGGGCCCCTACTAGGTCTCTCTGTGGGGTCTCCTGTCACTCAGCAGGTGCTGTGGGGAATGGGCTTCCTGGATGAGGGGGGCCTGGAAGCCAGCATGGGGTCTGTCGCAGCACAGGATGGAAGGGAAGGGGACTAACCAGCAGGAGCAGTGACAAGTCCCCTTCGGCGCCCTCAGGGAGGTTCCACCGCTTCTGAGCTGCGTGATCTTGGACAAGTTAACTTCCAGGACCTGGAAGGTCTCTGGACCTCCAGGTCACACAGAGCAGGGCCCCCAGCTCCGTGGCCCCCCTGGCCCTCTCCCTTCAGCCGCCCGGAGGGTCATTTCCTCTGGCCCCTGCCCCCTCCCCGCCGTCAGCCCTCCCACCCCCTCCCCACCCTTCCAACGCTGTCACGCTCTCGAGAGCTCAAAATAAAACCATCCTTTCTCAAGTTTCTAAAGATATCACAGTTCCAGCGCCAGCCACATGTTTCTCCGCTTAATTATCTCTGCTTTTCTTTGTTAATTAGGCTCCAGTAACGATCTCCCTTCTGCCTTCCCTGAAAGATCTGGCATCTGCAGGGCGGGGCGTGGGGGCCCCTGTGGGCAGATGCCCCGCTGCCGGGCCCGGCCTTGGCACACCGCCTCCTTTCTTCCAGGCGGGGCAGCTCGGTGGGTGGCTGAACGGTGTCACGTCGGGAGGCCCGTGGGGAGCTGGGTCCCTGCAGCGCCATCCCGCCCCTGGCTTGGCTAGGGGTCCCAGCCCTGTCCTCCCCGGGCCCTGCCAGTTGGGGAGGGGGACCCCACGGTTCTTAGAGATCCTTAGGCTTGGGGGCTCCACGGGAGAAAGCCGCGGGGGGGCTTCAGACTCTTCTGGAACATTGCAGAAAACCACACAGAAGCCAGTCTCTTGGCTCAAACCACCCAAGCTCATGGGAACAGCCAGCACCTTTATCTGGGCTGGAATGAGATCGACTCGAAGGGTCGCTGGGCACCACGTGAACAGAAGTTTCTCGCTGGCTGATAAATGCATCTTTGAGCCACGACAGTGGAGGCGAGGGGGCCAGGCACCAAGTATAGGTCAGCAGGTATGGTTGACTGGCTGGACTCCATCTTTCCAGCCTCCTAGGGAGGGGTCTGGCGACAAGAGGCCGCCTGGTGGGAGGTGGGGGTAGGGGACACACAGCCCTAGCCCTCTGAAGCCCCCCAGGCACGGGGACTGGAACAGTCCCCTTTGGGAGCCCAGGTGTATTACTTCGTCCATGAACTGTTCCAGGGTGTCTGTGGGCTGGTGCTGGGCTTTTGATCAACACCAAGTGAAAAAAAAAAAAAGCCTTGCTTCATGGAGCTGACCTTCTGGTGTGGATGCAGAGAATAACGCACAAAATGTAAAGAACGTTCAATGCGTGCTCAGGAGAAGCGGGGAGGCAGATGGGAGAGGTGGAGTTTATTTTTAGGGGGTTGCAACATGAGCGAGGCGGTGGCCAGTGAGGGCCTTTGAGTAATAAAGCAGGCGGTAGTGAGCCAGGGGGCTAAGGGAAGAGCAGTGCAGGCAGAGAGGAAAATTGCAAAGGCCCTGGGGTCACCTGCCGGGGCGTCAGAGGAAGGAGGTAGGAGGTGAGGTGGAAATGGAGAGGCGGCAGATTATGTGAGGCTGGATAGAGCATTGGCTTTTGCTCATTCGCTGGGAGCCAGTGCAGGCCTCTGAGCAGGGGGGAGACAGAATCCAATTTAGGACTGAACAGAGTCCCTCTGGTTGCTCGGTGAGGACAGACAGGCTAGAAGCAGGAAGAGACAGAGGGAGGTGGAAGTCACAGCCCAGTGGTGGTGCCCCTGGCGGGAGCGGTGAGGACAGTGGGGAGTCAGCGTCTCCAGGTCTAGTTGGTAGCTAAAGCCAGCAGAACTTGCTGGAGTCCCGTTTGACCTCGGATTCCAGCTGGGCTTCTTGGAAGGTAAAGGTACCAGTAGCTCAGAGGTAGCCGAGACGGGGCAGGTGCAGGAGGAGTCGTGGGGGTTGGGGGAGGGGGTGGGTAGAGTATCAGCACTTGATTTATGCCGTGTTGAGTCTGGGGTGTCATCCAGTAGCATTTGGATGCACAAGTGGGGCGTCCAGGGGAGCAGTTGAACTTGAAGGATCACCTGGGGAATCACAAGCCTGTCGCTAGTGTTGAAAGCCCTACAACAGGATGAGATCATCAGGAGTGAGGCGAGTCGCAGGGCTGTGGCCCTGGTGCCCTTCAGCAGTCCTTTGTGGGTCAGGAAGATGAGGAACTTGGCGAGAGGAAGGGGAGCCAGGACGGGGGGGTGCCCTGGAGCTGGGCGGAAAACCCCGTTTCTCCCTGGGGCAGAACCTTCTCCGCTTGTGGCTGTGAAGGCCCCACGTGGCCCAGAGACGGCTGAATATCTCGCATAGATGTTGGGGTCAGGCTTTAAGCAGTGGTGGCTCTGCGGTGGCCCCCTCTGCAGGAGTATAGGTGCCACACAAGACAGGACAGGAGAAACCGGTTGACCCCACGCGCTCCATGAATTAGGGGAGCCCCGGGTTCCCGTTATGTGTTCTGTTCTAGTGAGCAGGTTCCCCGTGACGTCTCTGGTGTTTGGAAACGGGGAGTGTGGCAGCAGCAGAGTGGACCTTGTGTGCCGGGGGAAGGAGGACGGGTTTGCCCCACAGAGTCCTCAGCAGGTTTAAAGCAAAGGAATGACAGGGTCGGATAGACTCTTCAGAATGGTGGACAGGGCTTGCGGAGCAGGGAATGGGCTTGGGGAGGCCAGGTGGAAAGTTCTCGCCACAGTGAGATGGGCCGTGGGCTGGGCCTGCAGGAAGTGTCTCTGGGAAAGTGGCCCATCGTGGGGACCGCCTGCATTTGTGGATGGCGTGGGGGACACAACGGGTTTGCATGGTTTTCCTGTGGCCGCTGACCCAGATCACCCAAGCTTAGGGGCTTAAAATGACACATTTCTTTTTCCCCCTTAGACTTGTAAGGGTAGGAAATCCAGAATGAATCTTTTTTTTTTTTTTAAGTTTATTTATTTTGAGAAAGAGGGAGCTTGCAGGAGGGCAGAGAGAGAGGGGGAGAGAATCCCAAGCCGGCTGTGTGCTGTCAGTGCAGAGCCGGACGAGCGGCTCGAACTCACGAACCGTGAGGTCACGACCTGAGCCGAAACCAAGAGTCGGCCGCTCAAGCAACTGAGCCACCCAGGCGCCTCCCGAAATGAGTCTTAAAGGGCTCGGGTCAGGTATCAGCAGGGCAGGTTAACTCTGGAGGCTCTGAGAGCAGAATTCTGCCTTGTCTTTCTCAGCTTCTAGAAACTGCCTCCATTACTCAGCTTGTGGCCCCCCTCTGGCTTCAGAGCTCTTCACTCTGACCTCTGCTTCTCCCGGCCCAACCCCTGCCTTTGACCTTCTTGCCTCCTTCTTACAAGGACTCTTGTGGTTACATTGAGGGCGCACCCAAATAATGCAGGACAGCCTCCCCGTCTCAAGAGCTTTACCTTAATCACACCAGCCGGTGTCTTCAGCCAGTAAAGAAACATAGTCACAGGGGCTGGGTGGCTCAGTCGGTTGAGCGTCCGACTTCGGCTCAGGTCACGATCTCACAGCCCGTGAGTTCAAGCCCCGCGTCGGGCTCTGTGCTGACAGCTCAGAGCCTGGAGCCTGTTTCGGATTCTGTGTCTCCTTCTCTCTCTGCCCCTCCCCCACTCATGTTCTGTCTCTCTCTGTCTCAAAAATAAATAAAACATTAAAAAAAAAAAGAAACGTAGTCACAGGCTCCAGGGACCAGGACGAGGACAGCCTGGGGGCCGCTGCTCAGCCCGCTGTGGGGTTGAAGGCAGCTGAGGTTTCTCTCCTGAGCCAGCAGGTGGAAGGGTGGGGCCTGGGACCCGAAAAGGAAGCCCAGGAGGAGGGTCGGGTGTGAGGCTGCTTGGGGATATGCAGAATCAAAGGTGCTCCAGGAGGCAGTTGGAAGCATGGGTTTGGGGGGTGCGGGTGCAGAGACAGGGAGGAAGGACTGCAGTGTGGACAGCGTCCGAGGACCTGCTCTCCCCTCCCTGACGTGTAGAAACCAGGTTCTCAGAAGGAGTCGGCACGATCATAAGCCTGGGGTTTGGACACTCCCCCATCCCCACGTGTTTGTCTGTGCCCTCGCCTGTGCCTCAACTGCCCAAATCTGTCCGTCTTCCCAATCGGGTCTGCTCATCACGCTTAGTGCATGGCATTCTGGGCCTGGCTGGTTGTGGCCACGGTTCAGCCTAGGGCTTGACTGGCCTTGGGTCAGGGCTGTCGCTCGCCCTGTCCACTGTGTAGCTGGGATGTCAGAAGAAGGAACAGAAGAGAAGGAGGTGATGTCCCTCGGGAAGGATCATGTGTGCGGCTGGCCCCAGGATTGCCTGTCCTGGATAAACCCCCATGAGAAAACCTGGTTCTTGCTCTGCTAAGCCTGGCTGGCAGGTTCAAGCCATAGGGCTGCAGGAGGGTGTTGTGTTTTGTTTTGTTTTGTTTTAATTTATTATTTTTGAGAGAGAGAGAGAGAGAGAGAGAGAGCACAGTGGGAGAGGGGCAGAGAGAATCCCAAGCAGACTCTGTGCAGACATGGGGCTCGATCCCACGAACCGTGAGATCATGACCTGAGCTGACATCCAGAGTCGGACGCTCAACCGACTGAGCCACCGAGGCGCCCCCGGGTACCTTTGTCAAAACTGAGAAATTGACGTTGATCGGTGCAACACGATTAACTACGCTGGAAGCTTTATATTTAGATTTTGTGAGTTTCTCCACTAATGTTTTTTTAGGTTCTGGAATCCAATCTAGGATACGACGTTGCGCATAGCGCTCATTTGTTTTTCTTTTTTTTATATATATTATTTTTTTCTTTTTAAGAGACAGAGTGCAAGTGGGGAAGGGGCAGAGAGAGAGAGGGAGACACAGAATCCGAAGCAGGCTCCAGGCTCTGAGCTGTCAGCACAGAGCCCGATGCGGGGCTCGAACCCACCAGCTGTGAGATCATGACCTGAGCCGAAGTCAGACGCCCAACCGACTGAGCCACCCAGGCGCCCCGATTTGTTTTTATTTTCATTCGTATTCCTGCTCATTTGTCTTCTTGTTAATAAATACTACAGTGAACGCCATGATCCCATCACCATCCATCCAAGAATTAGAACAGCACCAATAATGTGCCCCCCGCCCCAGTGCTCTCCCTCATCCTGCCTTCCTCTCTCCCCAGAACAAATACAGCTGTCCCCCCTTATCTGCGGTTTCATTTTCCACGGTTTTGGCCACCCACGGTCAACTGCGGTCCAGAAACAGATGACTCTCCTGATATATCGTCAGAAACTCAATAGTAGCCTAACGCTACATCACAACACCTACATCGCTCACCTTGCCTCCTCTCCCCACGTAGGCATTTTATCATCGCAGGAAGGGGGAGTACAGTACCCTAAGATGGTTTGAGAGACCACGTTCCCGTAACTTCTACGACAGTATATTGTTCCCGTTCTATTTTATCATTATTGTGCATCTCTTACTATGCCTGATTGATAAATTAAGCTTCATCATAGGTATGTGTGCAGAGGGAGAAACCTCCAGTATACAAGGTTCGGTACTATCCACGGCTGCAGGCATGCCCTGGGGGTCTTGGAACCCCCAAGGATTGGGCGGGGGAACCACTGTATGCAGTCACACCTTGTTTTACCGCACTTTGCAGAAACTCTCTGTTTTGCACCTTGACGGTCTGGGGCAGGTCTGTGTCAGGCGAGTTGGTCGGCGCCCTCTTTCCAGTGGCATTTGCTCACATTTTGGTCATTCTTGTGATATTTCAGACGTTTTCTTTATCACATTTGTTGTGGTGATCTGTGATCAGTGATCACGCTTTGCTGAAAGCTCAGAGGACGGCTAGCGTTTTTTTAGCAGTAACATGTTTTTGAGGCACCTGGCGGGCTCTGTTGGTGGAGCGTGCAGCTCTTGATCTTGGGGTTGCGAGTTCAAGCCCCACGTCGGGTGTGGGGATTCCTTAAAAAAAAAAAAAAAAGAGCAGCTCTTTTTGCCCACGAGTCCTGTCCCTGTGCTTTAATAAAACCACCCTTTTTGCACTGAAAACAAAGGGGGACTAGAGAACAATAAAGTATGTTTTTAAACTTATTTAGAAAATCTTTTTAATGTTTATTTATTTTTGAGAGAGGGAGAGCGTGAGCAGGGGAGGGGCGGAGAGAGGTGGGGAGACAGAGAATCCAAAACAGGCTCCATGGGGCGCCTGGGTGACTCCCTCGGTTAAGCATCCGACTTCGGCTCAGGTGGTGATCTTCGTGGCTTACGGTTTGAGCCCCGCGTCGGGCTCTGTGCTGACAGCTCAGAGCCTGGAGCCTGCTTTGGATACTGTGTCTCCCTCCCTCTCTGTCCCTCCCCTGCTTACGCTCTGTCTCTCTTTCTCTCTCTCTCAAAAATAAATAAACATTGAAAAAGAAATTTTTAATAAAAGTATAAAAAAGCAGGCTCCACGCCATCAGTGCAAAGCCCAACGCAGAGCTCGAACCCACGAACCGTGAGATCATGACCTGAGCCGAAGTCGGATGCTCAACCGGACTGAGCCACCCAGGAGCCCCTAAAGTATTTTTTAATTAAGGTGTGTCCATTGTTTTTTTTAGACCCAATGCTATTGCACACTTCATAGACTACAGTATAAGTGTAAACATAAGGTTTATATGCACTAGGAAACCAAAAATTTCATTTGACTTGTTCGATTGCAGTGGTCTGGAACAGAACCCGCAGTATCTCCGGGCTGCACCTGTATTTGTCATTCTCTTGTTATTTCCTCTAAAATTTGAAAAATGCAGGGAAAAAAAGAAAGAATAGCGTAATGACTATATTATAATAGTATATCCTTTTTCTGGATTCATTATGTCTCAACACTTTGCCATGTTTCCTTCCCTTCCTCCCTCCCTACCCTCCCCCAAGAGACCCTGCCCCAATTATATCTGTCTCTGTCTCCACTCGAAGTGAGTTGCAGACATCTTGACTCTTTCATGCCTAAATATTTCAGCACATCCCTCCCACATCTCAGAACGGTGGTGTTCTTTTACACATTCACCACGCTGTGATAACACTTAGGAAATGTAATAACTCCCTATTATTTCCTATACCGTCCGTATTCAAATTCCCCAAAAATATCTATTCTTCTCCCCCATGATAGTTATCGCTCACAAGTCGACTTTTTTTTTTTTTATAATTTGTTTTATGTTTGTTTATTTTTGAGAGAGACACAGAGTACGAGTGGGGAAGGGACAGAGAGAGAGAGAGAGAGAGAGAGAGAGAGACACAGAATCCGAAGCAGGCTGCAGGCTCCAAGCTGTCAGCACAGAACCCCAGGCGGGGCTTGAACTCACGGACTGTGAGATCATGACCTGAGCCGAAGTCGGACGCGTGACCGACGGAGCCACCCGGGCGCCCCCCAAGGCGACTTCTTAAATGGCTTCGTTGTGTGCAGTGTTTGCTTAAACCAAAAGTGTTTCATCTTTGCTTGCTTTTCCCTTTTATAAGCGAGGTTCGTCCTCATGTATCAAGTCTGGACTCGCTCTTTTCACTTGACCTTATGTAACATGACCCTGAAATGTGACGCTGCGCTGGTTTGTTCTCACTGCTCCATGGGTTTCCATCCGCTCTGCTGTCCTAGGCCATTTGGGCTGCTTCCGTGGTTTTCCTGTTAAGAAGAGTGCCATTAGCGAGCGCTCTTGAACGCGCTTCCTTTCGCACACGTAAAAAGTTTCTCTTGGGTGTGTGAAATCAGGCGCCTGATCTCCCCCGGGCCCCTGAGCAGGGGACGTGGAGGGCAGCTGTCCTGCCAAGGTGGGGCCACCCGTGGCTGTCTGCCCTCTGTTCTTTTGAGAGTCTGCCTTGTGCCTGGATCGCCCCGGCCCAGGCCTGGCAGAGAGGGGGGGGGCCCGTGGAAGGGCTAGGAGAAGGGAGAGGAGAAATCGTTCTCCCTCCCTCCCCACCTTGCGTCCTGCCGACCCGTCGCCTTTGCCCCCTTGGGATCACGATTGTCAGTTCACAGTCACCAGTCTGGCTGCAGACCTCAAACTAGTGGAGAGAGGACACAGCTGTTGAGGGTTCTCGTACTTTGCCCCCGAGCCGAGCCGACTGCTTTGGAATTGTGTACGTAGCGTGGCTGTGATTTAATAAGCTTGGTTGCTTTCTTCCCTCGGGCAAAATTCAGTTAATCCTCAGGCTAACAGACGGCAGATTAGACACGACCAGATGACAGCTCCTGGGGCAGACAGGAGGGAGAGAGAGACCAGTAAGCTGGAATGAGCAGGAAGAGGGGGCAGAAATGCCCACAGGGCCGGCCTGTCCGTAAGGGATGTCACCGCCCAGGGGATGGGGTGGGGGGTACGGGTGACCGCTGCTGGGCAGGTGCAACGGATCCCCAGGGTGACCCCTCCTCCTCCCCACTCCGCCCCCGCCCCCGCCCTGTGTACTTGATGCATTTTATTTATTTATTTTTTTTCCACGTTTATTTATTTTTGGGACAGAGAGAGACAGAGCATGAACGGGGGAGGGGCAGAGAGAGAGGGAGACACAGAATCGGAAACAGGCTCCAGGCTCCGAGCCATCAGCCCAGAGCCCGACGCGGGGCTCGAACTCACGGACCGCGAGATCGTGACCTGGCTGAAGTCGGACGCTTAACCGACTGCGCCACCCAGGCGCCCCGATTGATGCATTTTAGAAAATGGCTTGTCCCCGAGAGGTACAACCAAGCCAGGGGACTTGAGAGAATAAGCATCCATCATCTGGAAGAATCTCTCATGTAAAGTTTAATTCCCTGAGACTGCAGGATAATTGAAACATTGATCTACTAATAACGTCAGCCACAACCTGACTCTGATGACGCGAGGCCTTAAACGTTTTTATATGTGGTATCACTGGATCCTCCGGGCCGGCCCGGATTCCCAGCTGAGGGATGTGGAAACAGGCCCAGAGAGGTTGAATGACTTTCCAATCACATCACATTAGCGGTAGAATCAAGATTGCTTCGGGGCGCCTGGGTGGCGCAGTCGGTTAAGCGTCCGACTTCAGCCAGGTCACGATCTCGCGGTCCGTGAGTTCAAGCCCCGCGTCGGGCTCTGGGCTGATGGCTCGGAGCCTGGAGCCTGTTTCCGATTCTGTGTCTCCCTCTCTCTCTGCCCCTCCCCCGTTCATGCTCTGTCTCTCTCTGTCCCAAAAATAAATAAAAAACGTTGAAAAAAAACCTGCTGAGCCAGGGACCGCCCCCCCCCCCCAAAACCGCCTCCATCACTGGCCCTGGGGGCCCCCTTCCTCCCCACTTCATACAGACATTCAAGCAGGTATATATTTTTTTAATGTCTGTTTGTTTATTTGGGGGGCAGAGAGAGAGGGAGACAGAGAATCCCAAGCAGGCTCCGCACTGTCAGCGCAGAGCCCGATGCGGGGCCAGAACTCACGAACCGTGGCGCTTAACAGACGGAGCCACCCAGGTGCGTTGAGGGCACACACACGCCACGTTGAGCCCTACCTGTGACCTCTCCACATGGAGAACATTCTACCATATTAGCAACCATCGGTGTCTTTTATAGCCAGCCTGGGTTCAGGGGAGCTCGGGCAGGTCCCCCCCAGAATAGCTCTGCTGACTCAGGCTTCAGGGCAGTAACACTAGCCCGTGGGCCGTGCCGGGCACGGGCATAATGTCCCACTTGGTCCTCAGGGCAGTTGCACTCGGTTTCCCCTGTTGTGGTAGCGACCCAAAGTCCAGCGGTTCGGAGAAGTGTTCAAGGTCATGAGCTGATACCAAAGGCAGGATTTGAACCCAAGCAGTCAGGTATCAGAGTCAACCACGAACTCCTGGCCTCAGGGCTGCCCTTCAGGCTCCAGAAGACCACTGGGTTTAGGGGCGCCTGGGTGGCTCCGTCGGTTAAGCGTCCGACTTCAGCTCAGGTCATGATCTCGCGGTCCGTGAGTTCGAGCCCCGCGTCGGGCTCTGTGCTGACGGCTCAGAGCCTGGAGCCTGTTTCAGATTCCGTGTCTCCCTCTCTCTCTGACCCTCCCCCATTCATGCTCTGTCTCTCTCTGTCACAAAAATAAATAAACGTTAAAAAAAAAAAAAAGACCACTGGGTTTATGGCCGGGGCCCCACAGGGCCCCCAGTGGTTGTATTCTCCACCCCACCCTGTGTTCTCTGAGGCAGTTTCCTGGTCTTTGTTTTGCCCACAAGCAGACCAGACTGGGAGTGACAGCTCCCCTGGGGCCTGTGGTGCCCCAGCCAAGGCTAACTGGGGCAGCTGTCCCCACGGCAGTGCTTGGGGCAGTCCCTGGTGACCAGCAGGCCTGGCCTCGCCCTCTCCGGAGGGTGAATGTAGGGTGGTGGTGGCAGAAGCCTGGCTGTGTCGGGACGCCGTCTCATGACCTGCCCGCAGCCTACCCAGAGAGCCGCTTGGCTGGGCCATGCAGGCCGGCTCTCCCCCTGTGGTTGGCCTGGGCGGTCCCACCTCCTGTTTTTTCTGAGCACCCAGAGGGGCAGGGACCTCTCCCCTCCAGGCCCCACCAGAACCCACCCTCGCCTGTTTCATTCAGATATGTATCCTTTAAGAAAAATGGAGCTCCCTTCCTCCAAATTAAATGAAAACAAAAAATTATTTTTTTTGTCGTAGGCTCCGTGCCCAGGTTGGGTCTTGAACTCACAACCCTGAGATCAAGACCTGAGCCGAGATCAAGAGTCAGGTGCTCAACCGACCGAGCCATCCAGACACCCCCCCCCCCAAAAAAAATTTTTTTTTAATTAAAAAAATTAAAAAACAAATTTTTTTTTAATTAAAAAAAAGAAAAAGAAAAAACAGGGGCACCTGGGTGGCTCAGTCGGTTAAGTGCCAGGCTTCAGCTCAGGTCCTGATCTCTTGGTTTGAGGGTTCAAGCCCCGCGTTGGGCTCTG
Organism: Lynx canadensis; assembly: GCF_007474595.2. NCBI lineage: Eukaryota > Metazoa > Chordata > Mammalia > Carnivora > Felidae > Lynx > Lynx canadensis. The sequence goes on along the minus strand of NC_044318.1, from coordinate 30,477,133 downwards.
GCGGTGCGGAGTTGGCTTCACATCCTCTGTCTCCCTCTCTCCGCCCCCCTCAACAGAAAATAAACCATTTAAAGTAATAAGTTAATATAAATTGTAATCAATAATATATTAATGACAAGTTGCAATTAAAATAATAAAAACAAAGAGGTGGGAGAAGCCAAGAGGCATCCTTTCTGAGGCCTGGCGCCGAGCTGAGAATCGGGCCTGGCGGTCTGTCCACGTGGGATGTGCTGGTTACACGGCAGGAGCTGGTGTCCCCGCCACGCTCCAGAGGTGTCCGGGACACTTCCCGGTGCCACCAGCGCCCCTCAGATGGCCCAGGTCTCGCTTTTCTGTCATGTCACTGGTCCCACCATTTCCGGCTTCCGCCCGGGACCCGAGTGTGCTGCCTCTTGGCTGACCCCTGGTGTCACTCCTCCCTGTTACCTACAGCCTGGTTTCCCCGTGCTCTCCCTGCCCAGACCAGGCAGGGTTCACACACTCATGTGCGTTGAGCACTCACGGGAAGCCCGGGGGCGTCACACACCGTCCACGTGAGGCTGCATCCCAGGGGGCCTTGGGAGGTGCGGCGGTCACCTCCTCTGGGAAGCCCGCCCTGATCTCAGCTGGGTTAGGATTCCCCTGTGTGCTCCCTCAAGCCCTGCACTGACAGTTGTCAAGGCCAGCGGGTCACCAAGCATCCTTTACCGTCCCCGCCTGGGACCAGGGCTGTTTTCTGTGGTCTGCTAAATGCCCAGGGATGGCACCACATCCAGTGGGGGTTGGTGCTTGTGAAATACTTGTCCAAGACAAATACGGTGTCGAGACTGAGCAGAAACACCGAGAGGGGGGACGTCACGTGACCCCCCCACGTGGCAGGGCTGGCGCGAGTCCAGCTTTGTGGCTTCAGGTTCTGTGTCCTTCCGGGGGCTGGCGTGGCCTCTGCCGGGGTGAGGGCGGTGTGAGTGAGGCTCAGGCCTGTCCTGTGCATGTCTCTCTCCGCCCGCGTAGCCGCTGGAGCCTTGAGGCCAAGGCAGGGTGGGCGAGACACCTGTATGCACCAGAGACGGCCACAGCCACAGTGACCTCAGCTTACTGGGCTCGTCTCCCTTTCGATCCAGCCGGCTTTGTCAAGTGCGGCTGTGTCTGCCCTGCCCTGGGATCCGGATGAGAGTGTGAGCTGATAGGACAGGAGATTCAGAGGCAACACCATCCTCACGGTCAACCCTTCACTTGATCTTAGCCAAAAGGCCGAGAAGCGATGGTCAACCCTTCTTTCTACAGACGGGGAAACAGATTTCAGGGGACCCAGGGCTCTTGGTCAGACAGACACTATTCCTGGCTCTTAGCGGCTCTGTGGTCTTGGGAGGTTACTTAACCTCTCTGAGCCTCTGCGTCCTTAGCGGTGGTGAGGGGTGGCTGTGATCGTGTCCGGGAAAGCTGCCGGCAGAGCATGTGACACCCATTGATGGGAACCCAGGCCGTCCTTCCCTGTCCTGTGCAGAAAACCCTGGCCACCAGAGCAGTCCCTCTGCAGAGATGGGAAGCGTCTGCAGCCTCCCCTCAGGCTCTGGGTGGCCCTTGGGTCACCAGGTTGTCCGCTGAGGACCTGGAGAAGGATCGGGTTGATTCTTGCCAATGTAGGGTCCTGAAGACCGTCTGGAAGAGCCATGTTGGGGGATGTGGGGAGAAGGAGGCTCCGAGGGGGGCTGAGTTCGGTGTCTTGGTGCGACGGATGGGGCCATCACTCCCCGAGAGGGGGACACAGGAGGAGGACGTTATCTGGGAAGCCTGACGTTTGCCGCGTGTCAGGGGCACCCGGGTGGCTGGATGGTCATGGTTGGAGAGGCTTGTGCAGAACTCCGAGACACGGCAGATCCAGAGTGAGGAGCGTGGGCATGACCGGGACCACACGAGGCACAGCCGGCACTCGGGAGGCCCCAGGCGGCAGGTGAAAGAGCCCCGGGAAGAAGGGGCATCGAGCAGTGCCAGGCAGTGCGGGCGGCCCCCACCCCGGGGCGGGGAGGGCGGAGCCAGGCGCACACCAGGCGCCGGTCCTGAGTTGGCCTCCTACGTGCAACTGTGAAATTTTCCAGATGAAAACAGGAGTTGTTTTTCTCCACAAATCCATTCTGTCCGCTCTGCCCCCACGTCTCCCAGGCCCTGGCTCCCTGCCTGCTTCCACTGCACTCCCGCCCCTGGGAGCCCAGCCAGCTCAGAGCACCCTGCCTGGAAACTCCAGCCCCCTCCCCAACCCCAGGACACAAGCCCGAAGGACCCTTCGGGCCCATCCACACCCTCCCCCACGTCCCCCTGCGCAGCCCAGTCCCTGTCTTGGGGCTCATCTGACCCGCTGCTCCTTTGGACCAAGGACAGGGTCGAGGGGAGCCGAGGGTCCAACAGCAGGTGCCCATGGTGCCCATGAAGGGCCGCCAGACAACGAGGCCAGGAACGGGCTGCCTTATACTAAACTCGGTGGGCGGGGCCTGGCAGGGCAGCCTGGCGGCAGGGGAGGGTGCGGGTGTCGCACAGGAGCCCGTCCAGGGGGCGTCCTTGCCGACCTTCACACCCCAACGTCTTCCTCTTGTAGATGAAGATGACGCCAACAGACTAGGGGAGAAGGTGATCCTCCGCGAGCAGGTGAAGGAGCTCTTCAATGAGAAATACGGTCAGTGCGTCAGGAGCGGGGCCCGCGGGGCAGGGTCTGTGGGGCCCGCCTCCCCTGGCAGCCCCTCCTCCCTCTACGGCCAGCCTGGCCCCCAGTGACCCCCAGCTGGCCTGCCTGCTCCCTGGGGACAGAGCCGCCCTGCCCACGACTGCCGGGAGCCGACCCCTCCACTCCCCCGACTGAGGAAGGGGAAAGAACAGGGCGGTGACCGCGGTTAGCATTTCCGCCGCTTTAGGGCCGGGCTGTGCGGCAGAGACGCGGTTCGCGCATCTGCCCAGCACACAGTTAGCGTGAGGACTCCGGGGAAGGAGGTCCCATCCCTGCCAGCCTGGGGCTCAGAATCTGTGCAGGGAGGTGGACGCGGAATAGGTAAAGGCCACGAGATGCTAGGCCCTGTGCTGATGGCATCCGGGCGCCAGGGCGGAGCCCAAGATGGGACAATTAACAATACGGTCACCTATGGCCTGGCTGGCTCAGCCGGTGCCGCCTGCGACTCTTGATCTTGGGATTGTAGGTTCAAGCCCCACGTTGGGTGTAGGGAGTACTTAGAAATAAAATCTTAAAAATCAAGTCAAATAGAGTTTTAGTAATAATAACTCTAAGGTTATAAGTGAGCCTCTCTCGATCACTAAGTGCCACGCTATGCGTGACGTTGTCTTTGTGACGAATTTAGTATTATCTTCACTTTGCACAGGGAGACAGGAATCAAAACAGTGTTTTTAGGTAGAATTTCAGAGAGTGATGAAGGAAAAGACAAAACTGCAGTGGCAGGACGGGGTGGGGGGCAGGCAGGGAAGCCCTCCCCCCCCAAGACTCGAATGTCAGGAGGGGACGCATATTCCAGGAAAAGCTTGCCAGGCGGAGGGGACAGCTGGGTGACCGGGTGAGCAGCTGGGGGGACGGTGGGCAGGCCTAAGAAGGCACGGGGGCTTCATTTCCAGAACGATGAGAAGCGACTCGGCTGGTGGATCTCTATTCACTTGTTATTTTGCAATCAGAATCCAAACACGTATGGGGGTGGGGGAGTGACCCACCACGTCACCCGAAGGCAGCTTCTACGATTGCCAACATTTTACCAATCTTCTTCTGTACACACTTCTGTATTTGAAGTACTTAAAAACAAACTCAAGACACCATGTCATATCCATAAATATTTAAGTGAGGGCTTTGTATTTCTTCTAACATAATAGTAGGGTTCTTTTCTATTCATTTATTTTGCAAGAGAGAGCGAGAGCATGAGCCGGGGAGGGGCAGGGAGAGGGAAAGAGAGAGGATCCCAAGCAGGCTCCGAGCTGTCAGCGCAGAGCCCAACGCCGGGCTCGAACTCACGAACCGTGAGATCATGACCTGGGCCGAAATCAAGAGTCGGTCGCTCAACCAATTGAGCCATCCAGGTGCCCCGAAAGTACATTTTATTGTCACCACTGGGTATTAAACTTTTAGTTTTGCTAAGTGGATTTAAAAAAAAAAAAAAAGCGTATGTATAGATTTATAAACTCCCTAGGACAGTGGTTGGCTGAGCTGGGCCATGCCAGCATCCAGCGCTTTCCCCAGAGGGCTTGGTCCCTAACAGGGGCCCTTGCGCTGACCCGCCGTGTCTTCTAGGTGAGGCTCTGGGCCTGAACCGGCCTGTGCTGGTCCCTTACAAACTGATCCGGGACAGCCCGGATGCCGTGGAGGTCACGGGCCTGCCCGACGACATCCCTTTCCGGAACCCCAACACATACGACATCCACCGGCTGGAGAAGATCCTGAAGGCCCGAGAGCACGTCCGCATGGTTATCATCAACCAGCTCCAGTGAGTGCCCCCAGCGCCCGGGCAGGGTGGGCACAGTGAACAAGGGCCACGAGAGAGGGTACCGCTTGGATCCGGTGGGGAAATTCCCAAAGCAGGCCCAGCCAGGAGACGAGAGACAGACACAGACAGACAGACAGACAGGTGCTTCTCACTTGCACAGAATCCAGGAGACAGGCTAGCTTAACACTCTCATCTTTTTTTTTTTTTTTTTAAGTTTATTTATTTATTTTGAGAGAGAGAGAGAGAGAGAGAGTAGGGAAGTGGCAGAGAGAGAATCCCAAGCTGGCTCCGTGCATGCTGTCAGCACAGAGCCCGATGTGGGACTCGATCTCACAAACCGTGGAATCATGACCTGGGCCGAAACCAAGAGTCGGATGCTTAACCCACGGAGCGCCCCTCCCCCCCCCCCCCCCCCGCCCCGGGCGCCCCAACGCTCTCATCTTAAAGATGAGGAAACTGATACCCAGAGCCAGGAAAGGGCCGGTATAAGTCACGGTGGGTCAGCTGGGCTGCAAACTCAGATATCTTACTCCAGTCAAGGCCGCTGTAACACAAGACTACAGACCAGGGAGCTTATAAACAACAGACATTTACTTCTTACAGTTCCGGAGGCTGGGAAGTCCAGGATCAAGGTGGTGGCAGATTCAGGGTCTGGGGAGGACCCACTTCCTAGTTTCTAGATAACCATCTCCTCACTGTGTCCTCATACGCGTCCTCACATGCTGGAAGGGGAGAAGGGAGCTCTCTGGGGCCTGTTTTATAAGGCACTGATCCCATTCCTGAGGGCTCCTCCTTCGTGACCTAAGTGCTCCCAAAGGCCCTGCATCCTAATGCCATCACACTGGGGACTAGGTCCCCACATAAGAATTTAGTTCAGGAGGGGGGCGCCTGGGTGGCTCAGTCAGTTGGGCATCCGACCTCAGCTCAGGTCATGATCTCGCAGTTTGGGAGTTCGAGCCCCGCGTCGGGCTCTGTGCTGGCAGCTCGGAGCCTGGAGCCTGCTTCGGGTTCTGTGTCTCCCTCTCTCTCTGCCCCTCCCGTGCTTGCACTCTGTGTCTCTCTCTTTCAAAAATAAACATTAAAAAAATTTTTTTTTATGTTTACAAAAAAAAGACAATTTAGTGGGGGTGGGGGGAGAGGGGGGACACAGACTTCCAGTCTGTAGCTCCGTGTGTCCTAATTCCATCCCTTTCCAAACACACAGCCTCACCATTCATGGGTGTCGGTTTATTTTTAAAAATTTAATGAAATTTGACTTTTTCTGACTATACCATTAATGTTTCTCCATTTCAGTTATTTAGAAAATAATGGTTAGTTAGTACTCCCATCATGCAGAGATAATTACTGTGCATATTTTACCATATGTCCTTATCGTCTCTTTTTATTTTGATTTTTAAGTGTTTTTAAAATTTATAATTTACTTTTGAGAGAGAGAGAGAGAGAGAGAGAGAGCACAAGCAGGGGAGGGACAGAGAGAGAGGGAGACACAGAATCCGAAGCAGGCTGCAGGCTCCCAGGTGTCAGCACAGAGCCGGACACGGGGCTCGAACCCATGAACCGCGAGACCATGACCTGAGCCGAAGTCGGACACTTAACTGACTGAGCCACCCAGGTGTCCCCTTATAGTCTCTTTTTTAAAATACACTCATTGACTAGAATATTTCTAGGGGTGCCTGGCTGGCTCAGTCAGTGGAGCATGTGACTCTTGATCTTGGGGTCATGAGTTTGAGCCCCATGTTGGGGGTAGAGATTATTTATTTTTTTTAATTTTTTTTTTCAACGTTTATTTATTTTTGGGACAGAGAGAGACAGAGCATGAACGGGGGAGGGGCAGAGAGAGAGGGAGACACAGAATCGGAAACAGGCTCCAGGCTCCGAGCCATCAGCCCAGAGCCTGACGCGGGGCTCGAACTCACGGACCGCGAGATCGTGACCTGGCCGAAGTCGGACGCTTAACCGACTGCGCCACCCAGGCGCCCCTGAGATTACTTTAAAAATCAAAACAATTGGGGAGCCTAGGTGGCTCAGTCAGTTAAGTGTCTGACTCCGACCCAGGTCCCGATCTCACAGTTCATGAGATCTCTGTGCTGGCAGCACAGAGCCTGCTTGGGATTCTTTCTCTTTCTTCCTCTCTCTCGGCCCCTCGCATGCTCATTCTCTCTCTCAATCTCTCTCTCTCTCTCTCTCTCTCCCTCAAAATAAGTAAATATTTAAAAAAAAATTTTTTTTAATTCTTAAAAAATGAAAACAAAATAATAATGCTCAAAGTAAGATAATCAATACAGTAAAAATCAAGAGATAAAAAAAAGATACCGTGATGAATATTCACTTAGATAAATCTAGGCACACGTTCCCGATCCCTCGCTCGAGCGTCACCCTCGAATTCTGGACGAGGACACCAGGCGCACGGGGGCGATCGTCTGCCCGCTCTGGCGGGTGCTCGCCATTTTCAGCCGGGTCTTACCCGACTGGCCCTCCAGTGGCGGTGGCAGCGTCTCATGAGAGGGGTCGCCCACCTGCGGGGAGCAGCTGAGAAAGAAGAGCGGAAACCGCATTTTCTAACCGCCACCTCCTGTCTCTCGTCTTTCAGACCTTTTGCAGAAATCTGCAATGACGCCAAGGTGCCAGGTAAGGCAGAGGCCGAGGAGGCCCCCTCTCTGCCCCTCGGGGACCAGAGTCTGCGGGCAGATCTGGTCCAGGTGGCATGCAGTAGGTAGCTGACCACCTACAGAGTGTCGCGCCCCCGCCCAGTATGACCACGGGGAGCCTGAGCCTTCCCCCTGCGGGGCCGGTATCCCCGGAAGGCCCCGGGAGCCTGCAGGTGCCCTCCAGAGGGGGCCCTGCCACAGCGGCGGCTGAGCGGGTCAGAGCCGCTGGAGGCGACGAGGGCAGGCGGGAGCCTGGAGGAGAGGATGTCACATGGGATCACGGAAGCCACCTGGGAGGAGAGGGCCGATGTGTGTGGCCAGCAGGGGGAGGCAGGCCCACGCCAGCCCCGGGCCTGTCTCCCAGAAGCCTGGGGTTCACAGGAAGCTGGGAGACTGTCTGGTGGGATGGTTTCCCCGGGTGACTGGGAGACGTGCTGCTGATTCAGAGCACTCATCTCATCCCAACCGCGTTGTGCAGCTGGGAAACTGAGGCCCAGAGAGGGAAAGGGGCTCGGCAGGGCCACCTGGGGAGTTGGTGGCCACCTCGAGCCTGGTGTCAGGACCATCCATCTGACCCGCAGGCCCCACCCAGGCCTCAGTGGGGCCAGTGACGGGCCCCCATGCTGGCCTGAGACCCGAGGCCCCCACTCCGGGTGGGTCCAGGTCCCCCAGGAACTCCACGGCCTAGGGTGGCACGGCCCGACCAGAAGCCCCCGCCCCCCATCCTGCGCCAGTCACGGGGGCCAGGTGCGGCACTAGATTCGCAGGCAGGGAGGCCGTGAGTTTGGGAGCTGTCCCTAGGTTGAAGGCAGAATGCAGATGGCCCTTCAGAGGCCTCGGGAGGAGAGTCTGGGACACGTGCTCAGAGGGTAGAAGCTATGACCTGCGTCTGCCCTCCCCTGACCTTGGCTGTCTTTACGGTCCTACAGTGACGCTGGGTTGGCCACCGCCCTGGGCCAGCACCTCTGACTTCATTTTCGGGCGGAGCCTTCTACAAAATCGCTTTGCTCGACCCATTCCCAGGGCTCCTTCTGCCCCCAGAGTCTTCTGTTTCCCGGGGTGTCTATTTATGCCATGTCACAGACCCCCCAGCCTCTGGTATTTCTTCACCAGCTGGACAGTCACCTCGTGGGCCCAGCCCGCCCTCATGCTGTGTTATTATGACCCTTCTGGTTTCTACTCAGTGACCTGGCCACTCAGTCAAGCGCCAAGCCCTGCTTGTGTAGCACACGGGGGCACATCCTTTCTCGAAGTCTCATATATTCATACCAGTTTAATTTGGTAGCAACAGAACACCTGCCGAGTCGTGCTTCGTGTCAGGCGGGGTACCAGGCTCTTGCCGACACATGATCTCCTTTGAGGCTCACGTCCCGTTGTTTTCCCCATTTGGCTCAGAGAGGTGAATCAGTTTGCCCGGCGTCACACAGCTAGGAATGGCAGTAACGGAATTTGAATTTACGACCTCTGACTGTAAACCAGAGTCTCTTCCCACGGGGGCGCTGCCTGTCCACTCACGGTACTTGTGGACCGTCCTCTGTCACAGCGTTACCAGGTCAGGGTCATCCCACATCCACAGCTAACAATACCAACGTCGATATGTGTTCTCGGTCGCTAAGTCGTTCTGGGGGCCCGGGCATATTGTCCACGGGAGCCTCCCAGCTACTGTACAGGATCTTACGTTTCACTCACAGGGAAATGGAAGCACAAGGCCGTGGAGTGACTTCCCCCAAGGCCCGAGGCCGAGCCCTTCACCCCAGGAGTTGTGGGGAGGCCAGGCCCCATGGGCTGGACGGTCTGGGAGCAGAAAGAGGGCCGGGGCCTGAACTGAGCCCGCTAGGGACCCCCCCCCCCCCCGGGGGACGAGGCACGCCGGAGAGCCACTGGGCTGTGCGGCCTGGTTAAGGAAGGGGCTGGAGGGATGGGCCTTGGGGCCGGGGGCGGGGGGTGTCTGGGGGCTCTGGAGCCCTGAACGCTGAGAAGGGGGCTTGAAGCACGAAAGCAGAGGCCTCCCCCAGAGGGGCCCGAAGCCGAGTCAGAGCAGCCCTGGCGTCTGGTGTCAGCAACCTTTTTTCCCACCAGCCAAAGACAGCAGCATTCCCAAGCGCAAGAGAAAGCGGGTCTCCGAAGGGAACTCCTTCTCCTCCTCCTCCTCGTCTTCCTCCTCCTCGTCCTCTAACCCAGAGTCCGTGGCGTCTACCAACCAGCTCTCACTCGTGGTAAAGTTGCACAGATCCGGGCCTGACCGCTCTGCTCTTCGGCCCTCGCCCCGCTTTCGGGCAGGGCCGGCTCCTCTGGGACGTGGGTTTGGGGCGCAGGGAAGCACTGGGTCCGAGCGGGGCTCCGCAGCCTCGGGGTGGCAGTCGCGTCTGCCCGATCGACCCACCAGATAGTCCAACCCTGTCACTGGCTGCTCCCGCGTCCCTGCCCTGGGTGGGAAGTCACACCCCCCACTGGGCAGGTGGGCAAGCCGAGCCCCCCCCCCCCCCCCCCCCCCCCTGGAGAGGGGACGGGGGACTCCCCTGGGCGGTGCTAGAACGGGGACCCCCGTGCGGTCGCCAGGTTAATCTCTGCTCACATCGCATGCTCTGGGCCTCACCACAGCCCCGTGAGGTTGTAGGCGTTACCCACAGCGTGTGGAAGAGGAAAACAAGGGGCAGAGGCTGGTTGACTGTGGCCTTACTGCGGTCAAGCCTCATTAGGGACACACACACACTCGAGAGTTCTTTCTGACTTCAAAACACTAGCTCGGAAGTCCTGAGTCCCAGTGGAGAGAATACTGGAACACATTTGGTGATGACTTGGAGATGTCTTTGTCCTTTGACCCTGCTTCCCCCCCCCCTTTTTTTAAGTTTAATTTTTATTTTGAGAGCACAAAGAGGGGGAGGGAGGGAGAGAATCCCAAGCAGGTTCCGCACCGAACAGCACAGAGCCTGACACGGGCCTGGAACCCACAAAACTGTGAGATCACGACCTGAGCCGGAACCAAGAGTCAGACGCTTGACCAACTGAGCCACCCAGGCGCCTATAATCGTGCCTCCCTTTAAACCTGGCAAACCCCAAAGTTCAGGCTGTAGGCTGTACCTTTGTCCCCACCTAGGGGTGCCTCCAGAGGGTCACTGGCTTTTCCCACCTCCAAGAGATGGGACTGGCTCTTTGGCATAAGGCCGGGGAGGGGGTGGAGTTTGTGGGCGTGCTCCCCTTCTCTGAGCGAATCCTCGGTTCCCCCTGGTCCACCGAATAGCCCCTGGCACACGGGTGGGAGCGAGTCAGAAGGCCCCAGCCCAGGCTCCAGGGCCACTGGCAAAATGCATGACCTTGGACGGGTCCCGGCTCCCGTCTGGACCGTCAGGCTGCCTCCAAATGAATCCAGTCGGGAATCCCTTCAGAAAGCAGAGCTAAGTGGTCTGGTGTTCTTTCTGGGTCACCCGGAGTCCTAATTCGGGCCATTTGTCCCCCTCTCTCTAGCAATGGCCAATGTACATGGTGGACTATGCCGGCCTGAACGTGCAGCTCCCGGGACCTCTGAATTATTAGACCTCAGTGCTGAATCAGGACCTCACTCAGAAAGACTAAAGGAAATGTAATTTATGTACAAAGTGTATATTCGGATATGTATCGATGCCTTTTAGTTTTTCCAATGATTTTTACACTATATTCCTGCCACCAAGGCCTTTTTAAATAAGTAAAAAAAAAAAAAAAAGTATTGCCCTTGCTCATAACTTCTGCGTAGTCTCATTTGGAATTAACAGCTGTCACTGAGGCGAGGTCAGGAAACCTGGCTCAGACAGCCTGCCAAGGTCCCCCCTTCCTTTGCCAAAGCAAAGGCGTTGGTGTCCCTGACCGCTGGGCCGTGGTGTCTGGGGACTGACTTCACTCATTTCTCTGCGTGACCTCCAGATGACGTGTCCCGGGAGGCCAAGTGCCAGACTGAGCCCCTGGCCTCGGGGCCACAAGGTGGTAGGGGGCTGCCTGAGCTCCAGGAAGAGGTGAAGTCCAAAGTGTGAACTGTGATCAAGTGTGGAATCTCCGTGGCTGCAGAGAAGGCACCTTGGCAGAGGTGCTCTGGGTTGGACCTGGAGGGGTGGGGTGGCTTTTTGATGGAGCTCAGGGCATTTGAGCAGCAGAGGGATGGGTCACAGCTGTGTCTCGGAAAGGCCACTTTGGTGGCAGGTGGGAAGGTGAAGGAAGGGGTGAGACTGGAGGCAGAAGGGGTGGGGGGTTGAGAGGGCCTGGCCCTGGGCAGCTAATGGGGGAGGCAGGGCGGCCTCCCCTGGCTCCGAATCAAGAACCATCCGTGATGCTGAGACTTAGAGAGCGAGGCTGGGGTTGGCAAGGCAGAGCGGGACACGTGGGGCAGGACGGCGTTCTGGGAGAGCCCCTTGTGCCAAGGGCAGGGGGGCTGTGCCAAGCGAGACCTTGGGTGTTCCAGGAACAAGGTGTGGCTGGAGGTGAGACCAGGGATTCCTGGGGACACTCCCCAGGCAGGGCCCTGCACTCGGAGCCAGACTGAAGGGGGGAATGAGGCAAAGCTGTGCACCCCAGGGCCAGTCTGCATCCCTTTCCTCCCTGGCCTTGTGGAAGTGTGGAAGGCCCTGGGGGCCAGGCCCCGGGAGGCTTGGCTTGGAGGGAGGGGGCAGCCACGGGGCGGGGGAGGTGGGGTAGAAGCTGGGAGACCACCCGGAGGCTCCTGTAGTTGTTCCAAGAAGAGCTGGCCGAGGTTCCAGCCAGGTGGAGAACAACAAGGAGGTCAGCCAACAGGACTTGGAAGTCAATTGGACAGAAGTGCTGGGGCACGAAAGGGTCAGGGTGACCGCAGGGTCTAGCCAAGGGCCAGAGCCAGGCCTTTGACTTGGAGGAACCGAGTCCTGAGTCAGCTAATTACATGATCAAAACAGGCCAGAAGCTTCTGCCAACCCATGGGGTCAGCGAGGTGCCCAGATGGGGAGGGAAGGCCCCGTCCCAGCCTTCCGGACTTGGCTTCCTTCTGGAAAGACGCAAGAAGCCAGAAGCCACAAGGTTGGCAGGCCGTGCCCGCACTGTTCCTCTGGCGGCTGCCGCCACCACTTTGCAGTGTCCCCAGGACCCACCAGAGCGCTCCACTGTCCACCCTCAGATCCCTGCCCCTTTCAAATCTCCAGGATCAGGGCAGGGGCGCCCCCCCCCCCCATATCCACCACCACCCTCGAGGCAGAAACTATGAAATCGAGGATAACCTTGCAGCTGCCACCTTGCCTTCAGACCCCGCTCCTGGGGGCCGTCCTCCCCCATCTAATCCCCTCTCCCCGGATTAGGCGCCGCCGGTGCTTTTCCTGCCCCGCCCCCGCCCCACCCGCACCGAGCGCAAACCTCTCGGCCGGCGGGGCGGTTCGGGCTCTTCCCCTCCCACCCCCTCCCCTGCCTCTCACCCCACCGTCCGTCCCCTTCCTTCTCCACCGGGGCCACCGAGCACGAGCGGCTTCCGCCCGGACACCCGCCTCCCCGGGCGCCCCCGCAGCGCGCCCGGGCCGGCTGGCGCCTCTCGGTCGCCTAGAGACGAGCCGCCGCCCCCGCCCAGACCCGCGGCCACGGCCGGAAGCGGCTCCTGCCCGGCGGGGGGGTGGAGCGCCCGGTGAGGGCCCGGGAACCCCAGCGCTGCGGCCTGCGGGGCCTCCGCCATCTGTCTGCTTCCACTCCCGCTGTGCAGGCGCGTGCACCTAATCGGGTTGTGCAGCAAAACCCCGCGCCTCGGCCCGACCTCACTGCACGAAAGCAGAAGGGGGGACCCCCACCCCCAGGGCAGCCTTTGCACCAAGAGGTGGCCTACGTCGGTTTCACCTCCTGTCTCGGGAGCTCTGCGCTCTGGGCCGCTTGGCCGGCCGGCCGCCCCCTCGCTTTGCCCACGGTGCCCAGTGCCGGCCCAGCCCGGATCCGTTGGGGATGCCTTCCTAGTTCCCACAAGCAGGCCTGCTTCCTGCAGAAGAACCCAGATGCTGTTTATGCAACCTCTCCAGAATCTCAGAGTACTGTACTTTTTAAAGTGATTTGATTCAAAGCACTCATTCTTTAATTAAAGTTCATTTAGCTGCCATCTGTCTGGGTTCAAAATGGCTTCGTGTTTTGCAACTCTAAATGAGGATTGTTATTGGATTTGTAAACACATCCACCAAAAAAAAAAAAAAAATCACAAAACATTTTCAGAAGTAATAAATGAGGAATGTGCAGAAGGAGTGTTACGAGCTGCATCTTAAACGTTCTAATTGCTGGGGAATGTATTCTGGTGGGTACATAATCATTTTATATACAAATCTTTGTACAAAAATCTGGTATCAGTGAAAAGATCAAGATTGTAGAAAATGCCGGAATTATATCTGACTGAAAACAGTAATAAAGCAATAATCAGCGCAGGGACAAAGCTAGGGCGAGGCGGGAGGGGAGGGGAAGGAGGGGCGGCTCTCCAGCACCTGTTCCCCCTGCAGCCTTCCTCCCTCACCGCCCAGGTGCCTCCCTTCTGCTAAGAAGAGGGTGATCCCGAGCTCCAGGGGCAGAGGCTTTGCTAGAATCCTGCAAAGGATCTTCTCTTAAGCAGTCAGAGCTTTACAGGGCGCCTGGCTGGGTCAGTCGGTAGAGCACGTGACTCTTGATCTCAAAGTCATGAGTTCAAGCCCCACTCTGGGTACAGAGATAACTTAAAAATAAAAAGCTTATTAAGGGATGTCTACTGAACCACAAGGTGTCTCACCTAGCCCAGCCAGGATGGAGAGGGACAGTAGCCCTTCACTTATTTTAATTTTGTGGTGCCATATGGAGTGGCTCAGTGAAAGGGGAATGCTCTTTGGGGAAAAAATATTCTTCACTGTGGAAACGGAGGCACAAGGTCAGTGGAGGGGCAGGGCGGCGGCTCTCAGAATGTACCATTCCTGTTGGCAACGTCCCGGGTGATGTCTGAGGGTACGAGGTGGGGATGTGGGAAGAAGCTGAGATGTGGATCCAAACAGGACCCAACGGGGGCACCTGGGTGGCTCGGTCGGTTAAGCGACTGACTCTTGCCATTGGCAAGACTTAACAGGTCATGATCTCACAGTTCGTGGGTTCGAGCCCCGCCTCAGGCTCTGTGCTGAGGGCGCAGAGCCTGCCTGGGACTCTGTCTCCCTCCCTCTCTACCCCTCCCCCACTTGCCCTCTCCCTCAAAATAAATAAAAATAAATAAAACAAAACCAGGACCCAGTGACCCTCAGACTCTCTGCATGATTTCGCCTCTGCCTCGTGCTTCTCAGATGCCATCTTCAGGGCTGTCTGCGCTGTGCCGCCTTTCCCGCCTTTCCCTCACGTGGGGTTGGGGGGCTCCTTCTTCCATTTCCTCACGCGGCCCCCTCCCTTTCTTCCCAGCTCAGCGTGGCACCTCCTCCCGGGTTTACCTGTCACCGAAATGTGCCCTCCTCAAAAGGCCTTTCCAGAACACCCAGTCCAAAGCAGATTGCCCCCACCCCACGATTTTTAAAATTCATTTATTTTTTTTTAATGTTTATTTGTGAGATAGAGACACAGACGCGAGCGGGGGGAGGGGCAGAGAGAGAGGGAGACAGAATCCAAAGCAAGTTCCGGGCTCCGAGCTGTCAGCACGGAGCCCGACGCGGGGCTTGAACCCACGAACTGTGAGATCATGACCTGAGCTGAAGTCGGACGCTTAACCGACTGAGCCGCCTGGGTGCCCCCACCCCTGCCTTAAGCTTTATGATGGCGGGGACGGTGTACCCTGGTACTTAGCCCAGAGCCCGGGACGGGAGAACTGCTCGCCGTGGCCTCAGGGATTCATGAATCAATCACACCCATCTGCACAAGGAGCAGAGAACGGATGATCCCTTAGCCCTAAGTCCTCCTACGTGACTCCAGTGACCTCGCCCCCACCTTACCTCCACCTCCGGAATCCATTACAGGGGAACCATGACCGGTGCCTCTGCCTGTTCTGCCATGAAAGCTCGCTTTCTTGATTTCTGGCCAGGTGTTTGCACTCCAGAGGCCCGAGATTTCGACACTGATGTCCCTGAAACAGCTCACCTGAGATGCAGGTGATGGGACTTAGGAGGGACACGAGGTGCCAGAAGAGGTACCAAAAGCACTCTGCCTTGCTTACGCTTGTTTCTTTATTTTTGGAGAGAGAGAGAGAGAGAGAACATGCGCGCACACACGTGAGCAGGGGAGGGGCAGAGGGAGAGGGAGAGAGAGAGAGAGGGAGACAGAGAATCTTAAGCAGGCTCCACACTCGGAGCAGAGCCTGAAGTGGGGCTCAATCCCAGGGCGGTGAGATCATGACCCGAGCTGATATTAAGAGTCAGACCATTAAATGACTGAGCCACTCAGGTGCCCCGCCTTGGATGCAACTTTTGCAAAAATCATCAAAACATCAAAAATACACTAAATGTTACAACGTCACAGCCTAACGTCAAGCAAGATTTTGCGTGCACCGTTAATTCTCACAGCCCTGCAAAGTAAACGTTTCTTCGTTTCACAGATGAAGAACCTGAGATTCAGAAAGATCAAGGGTTCGATCCCGGGTGACACGACCGGGAAAAACTGAGCACCAAGCCAGGATTCAAAGCAAAGATTCAAGGCGCACCTGGGTGGCTCAGGCAGAGGAGCACGCGGCCCTTGATCTTGGGAGTGTGAGTTCGAGCCCCACACTGGGTGTAGAGATTAATTAAAGAAAAATAAGTAATTTTTTTAATGTTTATTTATTTTTGAGAGAGAGACACACAGAGCGTGAGTGGAGGAGGGGCAGAGAGAGAAGGAGACACAGAATCTGAGGCGGAGGCTCCAGGCTCTGAGCTGGCAGCAGAGAGCCCGATGTGGGTCTCGAGCTCACGAACCACGAGACGTGACCTGAGCCGAAGTCAGGCGCTTAACGGACTGAGCCACCCAGGTGCCTCCAAAATAAACAGATTGTAGAAAAGAATGTTGAGGGGCACCTGGGTGGCTCAGTCCGTTAAGCGTCTCTTGATTTCGGCTCAGGTCATGATCTCGCGGTTTGTGGGTATCGAGCCCTGAGTCACATTATCAGTGCAAAGCCTGCTTGGGATTCTCTCTCTCTCCCCCTCCCCCACCCCCCCAAAATAAACAAACAAACTTAAAACAAGTGTTTGAAACGAAACAAAAAGCTAAGATTCAAGCCACCAAGACCACCTCAGGGGGGATCCTGCGCTCAGCTGCCCTTCCCAGTATGGATGGAAAAGCAGCAGGCAACTTCAGGCTCGGGGAAGCTTCTCTTCTGTTACCCCGCCTTTTTTTAAAGTTTATTATTATTATTGATTTAAGTAATCTCTACACCCGACGGGGGGGGGGGGGGGCTCGAACTCATGACCCCAAGATCAAGGGTCGCATGCTCCTCTGACTGAACCAGCCAGGTGCCCCCTGTTTAAAGAACACAAGTACAGGGCAGGGTGCCTGGGTGGCCCAGTGAGTTAAGCGGCTGACTCTTGATTTCGGCTCAGGTCATGGTTTCACCGTTCGTGGGTTCAAGCCCCGCATCGGGCTCTGCACTGGCAGTGTGGAGCCTGCTGCTTAAGATTCTCTCTCTCTTTCTCTCCCTGCCCCTCCCTGCTCACTCACTCTATCTCTCTCTCAAAAATTAACAAATAAAGGGGCGCCTGGGTGGCTCCCTCGGTTAAGCGTCCGACTTCAGCTCAGGTCACGATCTTGCATGTCATGAGTTCGAGCCCCACATCGGGCTCTGTGCTGACAGCTCAGAGACTGGAACCTGCTTTGGATTCTGTGTCTCCCCCTCTCTCTGCCCCTCGCCTGCTTGTGCTCTCCTTCTGTCTCTCAAAAAATGAATAAATGTTAAAAAAAAATTTTTTTTAAATAAACATTAAAAAAACAAACACACACAGGTACATTGGAAAAGGAAGAAATGGGTACCAGCTAGTTCGGGCTTGCTCAGACCAGACACTGCTCTCAGCCCACAGGAAAGGAACATCATCAGGAGGCCACAGCTGGAGGGACCAGAGGCACACATACACTCGTACACACACATACACAGTCACACTCACACACACTCGCACGTACACGGTCACGCACACAGGCACACGCTCACCCACACTTAAAAACTTATTAGAGGAGGTGTCGCAATCCCCAACTGCAGTGTAGAGCCCCGCTTGAGGATATTGAGAAACTGGCTTCTGAAAAAGAAAATGCAGCATCGAGGAGCTGACCTGAGCCACAGCTCTCAGCATGCTCCACCCCTGCTAATGGTCACCCCTTCCAGCCTCCGCTGCCCCAGGAGGAAATCCACGGGCCTCACCCTGGCACCCGAGGCCCGGCCACCAGCTCCTTCTGTATCTCCCGCTGTGCCTTGAGCTCCAGCCAAACCAATGTCCTCACTGTTCTCAGAACATTCTAGAGCCTCTTGTACCCCCCACACCTCTGCCCAGGCCTTCTGCCTGGCTGGCCGTTCCCCTTTCCTTTGCTTGACAAGGGGCCGCCCTGCTTTACGATCCAACAGAAAGGTCCTCCCAAGGCCAGCCCAGCCCAGCAGGTGCTCTCAACGCCACGTGCCATTGTCCCCTGAAAAAGATATTGAAGGCCTGGCCTAAAACAGAAGCTCCTAATATCTCCTAAATATCCTCCAGCTAAAAGAATGTTCTTTTGTTCTCTGCAGGCTTGAAGATGTCACGCTATGAAGTCTCTGAGATACAGGACTTCCTTGCTCAGGAAATCGGCCATCCTTCTTCAAGCCTGCTTTTTTTTTTTTCCCTTTAACCCACCCTACCATGCTGTACTATTTATTTATTTTTTAAGTGTACTTATTTATTTTGAGAGGGAGCACGCGAACGAGAGAGGGGCAGAGAGAGACAGGGGGAGAGAATCCCAAGCAGGCCCCGCAGTGTCAGGGCTCAATCTCACGAATCCCGAGATCATGACCTGAGCCAAAATCAGGGGTTGGATACTTAACAGACTGAGCCACCCAGGCACCAACCCCCGCAGGACTTGTTTACTTTATAACTGGTGTAACTTCACCCATTTCACCCACCGCCCACCTCTGACAACCGCCTATCTGTTCTCTGTATCCAGGATTTTAGTTCTTTTTTTTTTTTTTTAATGTTTATTTTTGAGAGACAGAGACAACGTGTGAGCTGTGGTGGGGCAGAGAGAGAGAGGGAGACACAGAATCCGGGGCAGGCTCCAGGCTCTGAGCTGTCAGCACAGAGCCCGACGTGGGGCTCGAACCCACAAACCATGAGATCATGACCTGAGCTAACGTCGGTTGCTTACCCGACTGAGTCACCCAGGCACCCCTAGGACTTTGGTTCTTGAGAGTTTGGGGAGTTTTGTTGTTGTTGTTTTAGATTGTGCATATAAATGAGATCAGATGGTATTTTTCTCTCTCTGATTTATCTCACTTATTAGCCCAATGCCCTCAAGGTCCATCCATGTTGTCACAAATGCCAGGATTTCCTCCTTTTTTACTGCTGATTAACATTTCATTGTATATACACACCACATTCTCTTTCTTTCTCTCTTCCTTCCTTCCTTTCTTTCTTTTTAGTAATCTCTACGCCCAATGTGGGACTCCAACTCACAACCCCGAGATCAAGAGTCGCGCGCTTCACCCACTGCTCCACCCACCCACCCACCCATCGATGGACACTTAGGTTGCTTCCATGTCTCGGCTACTGTGAAATAATGCTGCAGTGAACACGGGCTGTCCGCGTCTTTTCAAGTCAGTGTTCTTATTTCCTTCAGAGAAACACCCAGAAGTGGGACTGCCGGATCATATGGTAGATCTATTTTTAATTTTTTGAAGGACTTCCACACTGTTTTCCACAGTGGCTGCACCAATTTGCATTCCCACCGGCGGTGCGCGAGGGGTCCGTTTTCTCCACGCCCCCGCCAACGCTGGCTGCCTTTGGTCTTTTTGATACAAGCCATCCTAACAGGCAGGCGGTGAGAGCTCACTGTGGTTTCGATTTGCATTTCCCTGATGGTGAGCGACGCTGAGCACTTTTTCGCGTACCTGTTGGCCACCTGCATATCTTCTTTGGAAAAATGTCTATTCAGATCCTGTGCCCACTTTTTTAATTGGATTTTTTTTTTTTTTTTTTTTTTTTTGGCTACTGAGTTGTAAGAGTTCTTTATATATTTTGGATATTAACTCCTCATCAGATATACGATTTGCAAATATACTCTCCCATTCAGTAGGTTGCCTCTTGTTTTTTTTGGTCTCTGATGCTTTGTCCTTCCCCACAAGCTCTCCCTGCTCTACCCTCCTGTGTGGTCCTGTAGTTGGCCAGCTCTGTGGCTGCAGTCTGCTTCTGTCTCCTTTGCTTCTGGGACTTTCTTTTTCTCTTTCTTTTACTCGTGCCCCACCTCCTAACAAGAGATGCTCCTAGGGCACCTCGACAAATATCTATTTTTTATTTTATTACTTTTCGAATGTTTATTCATTTTTGAGAGGGGAGGGAGAGGGGGACGGAGAACCCGAAGCGGGCTCCGTGCCGACAGCAGCGAGGCCGACGCAGGGTTCGAACTCGCAAACCGCAAGATCATGACCTGAGCCGAAGTCAGACAATCGACCGCCTGAGCCATCCAGGCACCCCAAATATATGTTTTTGTTTTTTTTTTAAAGAGAGAGAGGCCCCTGGGTGGCTCAGTCGGTTCAGCTTCTGACTCTTGATTTGGACTCAGGTCATGATCCCAGGGTTGTGGGATTGAGCCCTGCCTCAGGCTCCACACTGAGAACGGAACCTGTTCACAGATTCTCTTTCTCTCTGGGGCACCTGGGTGGCTCAGTGGGTTAAGCGTCCAACTTTGGCTCAGGTCATAATCTCACAGTTTGTGAGTTCGAGCCCCACATCAGTCTCTGCGCTGACAGTGCAGAGCCTGCTTGGGATTCTCTCTCTCTCCCTCTCTCTCCTTCTCTCTGCCTCCCCCCGGCCAAAAATCAGTAAATAAAAAGATTCTGACTGTGCTCTCTCTCTCTCTCTCTCAAATAATAAAATAAAATAAAATAAAATGGAGAAAGAGAGATGTTCCCAGTGCTCTGGGTGAGCTCCCACTTGTCACACCCGTTACCTGAGGGGTTTCTCCTCTCCGGGACCTTGGGTGTCCTCAGGGTGTCCTCAGGGCCTCAGCACCTTGGTTCCCTGGATCCAAAGGAAGAGAACGGTTGGAAGAAAATCTGCAAACCGGGAAGGGACTGCAATGGTTGGGGAGTTCCCTGCTGTGACTTCGGTACGTTTGTGAGACACGGCCTCCTGGGTTGGCTGTCAGGGGCGGGAGGTAGAAGTGACCACGGTGTCTTCCCAAAAGGCCGCGAGCCCACGGGAGAGACAATTCGTTGGCTCGTCTGGCCACGAGACAAGCATCGGCCACGTGCTTTGCCAAGACCCGGAGCCTCCTGCCTGGGATGGATGAGAAGCAGGTGAAACAGCGGACTCCCAACCGCAAATGCAGCCCAGAGCCGGGAAGGAACGTGAACGGGGTGTAGGGACCAAGGCTGGGGTCCGCCAGGCCAAGAGCACGAGGAAGACAGATCCCCCCGGAAAGAGGAAGCACAGAATGGTCCCTGAGATTGGGCGGGGGGGGGGTGGGGGGTGGGGTGCGGTGCAGGCGAAAGGCCTGCCTTCTTCGGAGGTGGTGAGCGCTGGGTGAAGGGGAGAGGGCCGTGAGGCTAGAGAGGTGAGCAGAGGCGAGACTTCACCGGAAGGCCTGGAGGACACAGCCAGAGTCCATCTGGTCAGGGGAGCAACAGATTGCAATTTATGTTTGGTTTTGTTTTAATTTTTTCATTTAACTTTTATTTATTTATTTATTTATTTATTTATTTATTTATTTATTTATTTTATTATTATTTTTTTAAATGTTTATTTATTTGAGAGAGAGCAGGGCAGGGTCAGAGAGAGAGAGAGGGAGAGAAAGAGAGAATCCCAAGCAGGCTCTGCCCTCAAAGCTCGGACCCGACTTGGGGCTCGACCCCACGCATCGTGCCAGCACGACGGGAGCTGAAATCAAGAGTCGGGTGCTTCACCGACTCAGCCACCCAGGCGCCCAACCCAAAGCACATTTCTTGCAGAGCTTCCTGGGATATCCTGAACTGATTTAAAGGGAACAAAAGAATAAGAACAAACAGCCACTGTCAGGCCAGGAGATAACCTAATCATATCAGGGGCAACAAATCAGTGACAAAACTCCCAGGGCTGATCAACATCAAGATCGACCTGACACACATTCCTGAGTTATCTTTACAGGATCAAAACTCTGGCTCGGGGCGCCTGAGGGGCTCAAGTCAGTTAAGTGTCTGACTCTTGATTTCAGCTCGGGTCACGATCTCATGGTTTGTGGGATCGAGCCCCACATCAGGCTCGCGCTGATGCAGAACTCTCAAAGTAAATAAATAAACATTTTAAAAAAATAAGTAATAAAAATAAATAAAACTCAAGCGTGGTCACAGAATTGGCAAGGCCGACCCTTGCTGGCCCTCGTGCCTTCGACCCTGGACAGACAGATCACCTTAAAACGACCTGCCCTATTTCCCAGCTGAATCCCCCGCTGCACAAGGCCCTTCACGAATCTATATGCATCCCTGACATAAAACTTCCCAGTTCTGTGGTTTGAGGAGACACCACTTTGGGAGACGGTCCCAGGGTCCTCATTTACTTGTCGCAAGTAATACCCTTCCTTTCTTTGGCTTCGTTGTGTCTTTTGGCTTCGATGCCCACCAAGAGGCAGACCCAGTTATGGGTAACACTAGGACGGCAGTTGTAAAGAATAAAACAGAAAATAACAAGTGTTGGTGGGCATGTGTGAGAACTAGAACTTTCATGCATTGCTGGCAGGAATGTAAAATGGTGCAGCCACGAGGGGAAACAAGTTCTCAGAAGGCTAAACATAGAATCATCACATGAGGGGCGCCTGGGTGGCTCGGTCGGTTAAGCTTCTGACTTCGGCTCAGGTCACGATCTCGTGGTTCGTGGGTTCGAGCCCCGCGTCGGGCTCCGTGCTGATGGCGCAGAGCCCACTTGGGGTCCTCCGTCCCACCCTCTCTGCCCCTCTCCTGCTCGTGCTTTCTCTCAAAAATAAACATTTAAAAATAAATAAATAAATAAATAAACTTAGGGGGAAAAAAGTTAAAAAAAAAAAATCATCATATGACCCGGTGGGATAGTGTTATATAATCAAATATATATATTTCGGCCTTCACCTGCATTCCTGGTACCAACACCTAAAACCCTGGGAACTTTCTGGTAACACTGGAGTTTAGTTAATGAGGTGGCTTTTGGAAAGCCCCTAAGGATGGCCACATCCGACTCCCAGGGAAGGGAGGGGGCTAGAGACTGAATTAATTATCAGTGAAAGCCTTCCTAAACACTGGGGCACATGAGTGGCTCAGTTGGTTGAGCGGCAGACTCTTCATTTCAACTCAGTTCATGATCTCGGTTCGTGAGATCGAGCCCCACATCTGGCTCCACGCTGACAGTGCACACAGCATGCTTCTGATTCTCTCTCTCCCTTTCTCTCTTCCTCTCCCCCCACCCCCAACACACTCGCTCTCTCTCAAAGTAAATGAATAAACTTAAAAATATGGGGCGCCCAGGTGGCTCAGTCAGTTAAGCATCCGACTTCGGCTCAGGTCATGATCTTGCGGTTTGTGAGTTCGAGCCCCGTGTCGGCCTCTGTGCTGATAGCTCGGAGCCTGGAGCCTTGCTTCGGATTCTGTGTCTCCTTCTCTCTCTGCCCCTCCGCCACTCATGCTCTGTCTCTCTCTCTCCCAAAAATAAGTAAAAACATTTATAAATAGATAGATAGATAGATAGATAGACAGATAGATAGATAAAATCCCGACAGTACGCATTCACAGCCCTTCCAGTTGATGGACAAGGGGCGCCTGGGTGGCGCAGTCGGTTAAGCGTCCGACTTCAGCCAGGTCACGATCTCGCAGTCCGTGAGTTCGAGCCCCGCGTCAGGCTCTGGGCTGATGGCTCGGAGCCTGGAGCCTGTTTCCGATTCTGTGTCTCCCTCTCTCTCTGCCCCTCCCCCGTTCATGCTCTGTCTCTCTCTGTCCCAAAAATAAATAAACGTTGAAAAAAAAAAAAATTTAAAAAAATAAATAAATAAATAAAAACTTTAAAAAAAAAGTATGCTGAGTGAAAGCAGTCAGACACAAAAGGACAGATTGGGTGTGGTTCCACTTGAATGAGGTATTGAGAACAGGAAAATTCATAGAGACAGTGAGTACATTATAGGTGACCAGGTGCTGGGAGGGGAGGGAAAAGAGGGGAGAATTATTGTTTCAAGCAGTTTTTTAACGCTTATTTATTTTTGAGAGAGAGAGAGAGAGAGAGGGAGAGAGAGAGAGGGAGAAAGAGAATGAATTGGGGAGGGGCAGAGAGAGAGGGAGACACAGAATCCGAAGCAGGCTCCAGGCTCCGAGCTGTCAGCACAGAGCCGGATGCGGGGCTCGAACTTGTGAACCGTGAGATCATGACCTGAGCTGAAGTCGGACGCCCAACCGACTGAGCCACCCAGGCGCCCCAAGGGGAGAATTATTGTTTAATGGGTACAGAGTTTCTGTTTGGAATGATGAAAAAGCTCTGGAAATAGGGGCAATGGTTGCATCACATTGTGAATATATTTCATGCCACTGAGTTGTACTCCTAAATGGTAAATGTTATGTTATATATATTTTTACCACAATTAAAAAAAAAAAAAAGTTTTTTTTTTTTTTTGTTTTTTTTTTTAAGCATCCTGACTGCTGTGTGGAGGTGAATGGTGGCTCCCCTGGTCATCAAAATCAAATTCCCTCCTTCCATTTTCCCCCGCCATGGGAACATGCTGGGAAAAAAGGGTAGTATTAACAACACCCTGGGTCTGCCCTTCAAAGACTCCCACCTTTGTCTTGTCCTTAGCCCACCAGGAGATCTGAAGCCCCTGGGCACCTAGGTGGGCATCTGAAAGATGCAAGCTTGCCTTGATCAACCCAACCCAGCTGGTCCAGGGAAAGCAAGTCCCCCAGAACACTTCACTGCTCTTGCAGCTCACAGCCACCATTCTGGGGTCACCGGACAAGGCATGGCCGCGTGGAGGGCTTTCAGTTGAGGACGGCAGCACCACGACAGCCAATGCCCCTGGGAGGGAGCCCTCCCAGATCCCCGAGCAGCCATTGGGTACCAGGAAGAGGAAGAGGGCAGGTGCAGGGCCCGGCCGGGACTGAGTAGCTCTCCCTTGGAAGGAGGGAAGTGGAAATTCCATATTCCTGGATCCCGTTTTCATGTCTATATCCTCCACATGCCATCAGCCAGCCAGCTGCTTAAGGGCTCCTCTCTGAGACTTGGTCTGGCACACAGCAGGGGTATGTGTGGGTGCTTGGGACAAATGTGATGAGTGACTGAGTGCTGGAGGCCACAGATGCCAGCGAGGGAGCCCAGGGAGGCCCAGCCACTGCCCAGGGTGACCCACAGGAAGTTGGTGGCTGAGCCAGGGATTGGCACCGGGTACCTCTCCCAGCCCTGCCCTCTCCCCTGGGGCCTCAGTCTCTGGCCCTCGGGGGTGGGAGGGAAGGAACAGCTGTGGAGTCACACACCGGCTCTCTCTCTCCATGGGGAGTTTTTTCTTTCCTGCCGTCTTCTCTCCTCCCTCTCTTCCCTTTCTGGAACATCTGATTAGAGAACTTTGAAAGCTGAGCCGTCTTAGGATCAGGTTGCCAGATTTAGCAAATAAAAATACAGGATGTTCAGTTAAATGGAAATTTTAGATAAGCGACAAAGAATTCTTTAGCGTAAATCTGTTCCGTGTGATATCTGGGTCATAACCCAGTTCGGGAAAATGGCGCCTTCCCCTCCATGGGCTCCCCCTGCACGTGGCCGGGCCGCCCGGCTGAGCCGCTGTTCCTCCCATGGCACACCTTGGACCAAACCCGGAGGCTCTCTGCTAGATCCCAGCCTGTCTGAGCTTCCAAGAGCAGGAGCAAGCCAGACACCTGCTGCAAGATGTTGCAAAAGAAATGGGGAAGCTGTTCAGACAGGGGAGAGAACAGGAAACCCCTGGGGCCACAAGAGAGGAAATCAGTGCGGTGGGAGGGACGGGGGAGGGAGGCGGGTCCACGACAGCAGCCCTGTCGCCCCCACCTCCAACCCCTTGGCTGCACGGGGGCCCAGCACAGAATAGGAGCCATGAAGGCTCCAGGAAGCAAAGAGCCACTGACTAAGAAGACATATGTCACGTCCACAGTCAGCTGCACGACACTGTGATTTGGTCTAGACGCCCGGTTCCTATGTGCCTCAGCCCCGCTCAGGTGCCTGTACGGTGGGATCCAGCTACAAGCCCAGGTCCTCGGAGCGGGGAAGGTGACTGAGGCCTGTTCCTGAAAAGACGGACCCATCTCTGGGGAGCCCGGGACCAGTGCCCTGTGCCAGAGCCGTGCTAGGTCACAGGCCAGGGCCCTGCCTTGCATCCCTTGGCCCCGGACCCCAGACCCCAGCTTCCCTGTCTGTTTCCCTTCTCTGCCGGGCTGCACCTGTGCCTCCGGGCCTCCTGGTGGGGTCCCGATGATCTCCTGAGTATCTGGCCCTCCACACCAAGGCCTGTGCAACAAATCTGAAGCTTGTAGTGTTGGCTCAAACTGCAGAACTATACCGAATATTCCATTTGCTCAGACTGTCCACTCCTAGCTCCCTGCATTATGGGAGGCACCGGCCCAGTCACTGAGGACCGGCTTTGCCTTGAGCTTGAGCTGGTCGAGTGATAACCAGTAATTCCAGAATGCTATTGTACACTTTCTCTTTCTTTCTCTCTCATACATACTATATAATTATGTATTATATATAAATATATTATATACATGTGTAAATATTATATATATATGTGTGGGTATACTCTGTAATTATGTATTATATATATTATATATGTGTGTATATTACGTACGTATGTATTATATATGTGTGTGTGTATACATATATATATATATATAACATGTATTTTAGTATATGTGACTTTTCCTTTTTTTTTTTTAATTTTTTTTTTCAACGTTTTTTATTTATTTTTGGGACAGAGAGAGACAGAGCATGAACGGGGGAGGGGCAGAGAGAGAGGGAGACACAGAATCAGAAATAGGCTCCAGGCTCTGAGCCATCAGCCCAGAGCCCGACGCGGGGCTCGAACTCACGGACCGCGAGATCGTGACCTGGCTGAAGTCGGACGCTTAACCGACTGCGCCACCCAGGTGCCCCTCTTCCTTTTTTTTAAAAGTATTTATTTGGGGCGCCTGGGTGGCTCAGTCGGTTAAGCGGCCGACATCAGCTCAGGTCACGATCTCGCGGTCCGTGAGTTCGAGCCCCGCGTCGGGCTCTGGGCTGACGGCTCAGAGCCTGGAGCCTGTTTCAGATTCTGTGTCTCCCTCTCTCTTACCCTCCCCCGTTCATGCTCTGTCTCTCTCTGTCTCAAAAATAAATAAACGTTAAAAAAAAAAAGTTAAAAAAATAAAAAATAAAAGTATTTATTTAAGTAATCTCTACACCCAATGTGGGGCTTGAACTCACAACGCTGAGATCAAGAGTCACATGCTCTTCTGACTGAGCCAGCCAGCACATCGACTCTTCTTCTCTTTTTATAAGCTTTGTGGACATTATTATAGTGTGTCACAAAATTAATAAATGTTTGGTATAATGATGTAAACAGAGTAAAAATAAAAACTTCATCAGCTGTCCTCTGCCTCCAGTCTTACCCCTTGCAGTGAACTGTCAATGTTTGTTTGTTTGTTTGTTTGTTTGTTTGTTTTTAGTTTATTTTTATTTTTTATTTATTTTTGAGAGAGAGTGCACGAGCAAGGGAGGGGAAGAGAGAGAGGGAGACAGAGGATCCGAAGCAGGCTCCACACTGACAGCAGCTCGATGCGGGGCTCAAACTCCCGAATCGAGAGATCACGACCCGAGCCGAAGCTGGTCACTCAATCAACTGAGCCACCCGGGTGCCCCTAACGGTCAATGTTAACAGTGAGCTATGTGTCCTCCTACATCATCATGCTCATGTAAGTAATCACACACATACACATACACATGACTTTTCTCCCTTTTTTCTTTTAGATGAAAACGGTAACCGGGATTACATTCAAAACCTAAACAGTGGCTTCACTGAGAAATATGTTGCCTCTTTCTCAGGTGACAACAAGCTTGGGGTCACATAGTGCACGGTGCCATGGCCGTGAAGCCACATGCTCCATTCCTTTATGCTTCCCCATCCTGAGAGTGTGACTTGGGTCCCCACAGTCACAAGACGGTCCTGCCCTCCGGGCACCAAGTCTGTTCCACGCAGGAGGAAGAAGGCAGGCACAAGGGGACAGGCACGTACCGGCTGACTCTGGTTATACGTGTAGTACATGCTACTAGAAAACCAGTAACTTTCCTGTGGATTTCTGCTTACATCTCATTAGCCAGGAACATGTCACGTGGTTGTGCCTGGCTGCTGCGAGGGAAGCTGAGAAACCGAGATTTTAGTGTTTTGGTGTTTTTGGTTTTGTTTTTTGAGAGACTGCAAGCAGTGGGGGGTCGTTAGAGAGAGAGGGACAGAGGATCTGAAGCGCTGACAGCAGCGAGCCCGATGTGGGGCTTGAACTCATGAACCACGAGATCGTGACCTGAGCCAAAGTCTGACGCTCAGTCAACTGAGCCACCAGGTGCCCCGAGATTTTAGTTTGGGAGCTGGAAACATGATCTGTGAATAAGGAGGAAGTGGAGGAGAGATGTTGAGGAGCTACATCCAGCAATGGCTCCCACAGATACCATACACGTGATTCTACAACCGTTTTGCTCCCCGCTTGACAAGCCGTGGATCTTTCCAGATTGACACTACGGACCTGTCAAAAACTGCGCAACGGTCCCACAGAATGGTATCACCCTCATTTCTAATTATGCCCAATATTTTTCTGAGGCAAAGGCAGTGGCAATAAACATCCTCTAGATACATCCTTCGTGGCTTCTGTGTCTGAAGTTAAGATTTCCCCTAAGTGGCTTACTGAGTGGAAGAGTTGGCGTGTCTCTTGCTCTCCATTTTGCTGCGAAACAAGAGCCCTGAAACTGAATAGCTTAGCAACCTTACTGGAGCGGGGGCACCTGGCTGGCTCAGTTGGTACGATATACAGTTCTTGACCTCGGGGTCGTGAGTTCCACCCCCCTGCTAGGTGTAGAGTTATTTTTTTGCTTGTTTGTTTTTAATAGATTTTTTTTTTTTTAATAAATTAAGGAAAAACACACTTACTGTCTAGTATTGGTTCTGAGGGTCAGGAATCCAGGAGCAGCTGGAGGAGTGCTTCTGGCTGTGAGCGTCCCAGGAGCTTGCACTCCAGCCATGGTTGGGTAGCAGTCACCTCCTGGAATCGGGGCAGGAGAATCTGTTCCCAAGCTCGCTCACGTGGCTGTTGGCCAATGGCTTCACTTTCCCAGCACCTGGGCCTCTCCACGGGGCTGCTCACATATAGCAGTATGATTCTCCCTGGAAAGAATGATTTAAGAGAGAAAGTGAGCACCCGAGACAGAACCACTGTCTTTTTCATGACCTAATGTCATCACTTCAGCCTTATGCTACTGATTACACGCAACAGCCCTTGTATAATTCAGGGGAGGACTACACAAGAGTGTGAACCTTGGGGGTGGGGATGCTGGCGGCCATGTTCCCTCAGTGGCTGGCTAAATATACGGGGGCACATATTCTTTTATATTGCCTTTTCCTTTTTCCTATTATTATTATTTAAGTTTATGTATTTACTCTGAGAGAGAGAGAGAGAGAGAGAGAGAGAGAGAGAGAGAGAACATGAGCTGGGGAGGGCCAGATAGAGAGGGAGGGAGGGAATCCCAAGCAGGCTCCACACTGTCAGGGCAGAACCAGACGTGGGGCTTGATCTCACGAACCATGACTTACCTGACTGAGCCACCCAGGCGTCTACCGTTTTGTTTAAACCTTACTTTGATTGAAAGTGTAATACATGCCAATTTCAGAAAAACTTGAAAACACAAAAAAATAGGAGAAATCTCAAACACCCCTAACCCCACCACTGAAAGATACTTGCAACTTACATTTTTATTCATTTCCTTCCACTCTTTCTTCTGTGCGTGTAGTGCTTCTGTGCTGGGATGTTTTTGTCAGATAACAAAAACCACCCTGACTCAAAAAAAAGCTAAAATGCAAGGAAAGCTGTTAACGGCCTCAGGGAACAGGAAATCTAGAGGCAGTCAGATGTCAGGGCTGGTGGAGAACAATGACATTCTCAAGGACCCAGGTGATTTTCCTCCCTTCCAAACACTGACTTCATCTCGAGGGTCTTTTAGGCAGGAAGATGATGGAGGGGCCGAAAGTCTCCTTTTCAGTCTGATTTGCACACACCCACTCCTGACCCAGATGCTATCACTGGGAATGCTACAGGCTAAGAGACCAGTGTAGACTTGGTTACATGGTGGGATTACCGCCATTGACTTAGAGCAATCACCCCCAGAGCTGGGTCAGTTTCCCCTGAGTCACATGGTCTTTTAGGTTGAAAGAACAGGGAAAGGAGGATGTGTGGCAACAGTGTCTCCTACACAAATAGATTGACTTAGTCGATAAGATATAATTTCATATCCTTATTATTTCAAATGATTGTAATACTATAAACATATTTTTTTAAGATTTTCGTTTTAAGTAATCTCTACACCCAACATGGGGCTTGAACTCACAACTCCAAGATCAAGAGTCGCATGCTCAACTGACTGAGCCCACCAGGAGCCCCTGAACATATTCTTTATGGTTGAAATGTTTATAAATAAATGGCCATAGAATAGTCCAACAAGTTATATAGTATAACTTACTTTTTACAACAGCTTATTGAGACACAATTCACCCATTTAAACTGTACAATTCAATGGTTTTTAGTATATTTCCACAGTTGTGCAACTATCATCACAATTTTCTTTTCTTTTCATTTTTGAGAGAGAGAGAGACAGAGAGAGAGACAGAGCTCAAATGGGGAAGGGACAGAGAGAGAGGGAGACACAGAATTCGAAGCAGGCTCCAGGCTCTGAGCTGCCTGCACAGAGCCTGATGCGGGGTTCGAACTCAGGAACCGTGAGATCATGACCTGAGTTGAAGTCAGACACTTAACTGACTGAGCCACGCAGGTGCCCCTATCATCACCATTTTCAACATTGTCATTCCCTCAAAAAAAAACCCCTCATACTTACTAGCAGCCACACTACATTTCAAGCCCCATAGTACCTGGCTTCTCTCAGTTAGTACAGTATTTTCAAGGTCGATCCCTGTTGTAGCATGTTTCGGTATTTTATTTCCTTTCATTGCTGAATAATATTCCATTGTGTGAATATACCACGTTAAAAAAGTCTATTGATGAGTTAATGGACATTTGGGTTGTTTCTGGTTTTTTTGGCTATTATAGAGATTGTCTTGGGGCGCCTGGGTGGCTCAGTCGGTTGAGAATCCGACTTCGGCTCAGGTCATGATCTCACAGTTTGTGGGTTCGAGCCCCACATCAGGCTCTGTGCTGACAGCTTGCTCCGAGCCTGCAGCCTGCTTCAGATTCTGTCTCCTTCTCTCTCTCTGTCCCTCCCTGCTCATGCTCTGTCTCTCAAAAATAAATAAATGTTAAAAAAAAATAAAAAAAAAAAAGATTGTCTTATTTCATTCAGGCTACTATAAAAAAATGCCATAGACTAGGTAGCACGTAAACAACAGAAATTTATTTTTCACAGTTCTGGGGGCTGGGAAGTCTAAGATCAAGGCACTGGCAGAGTCAGTGTCTGGTGAGAGCCTGCTTCCTCATTAAGGGCCAGCTTCTCATTGTTAATCTCACATAATGGAAGTGGGGAAGGAGCTCTCTGGGATCTCTTGTAAAAGCGTATTTGTTGAAAAGACCATTTTCCCCCCATTGAATGGTTTTAGCACCCGTGCTGAAAAATCAACCAATCATAAAAGTGAGAATTTACATCTGGGCTCTTGGTTCTATTCCATTGATCTCTAGGTCTATCCTCGAGCTGGTACTGCACTCTATTTTTTACTGTCACTTTGTAGTGATTTTGAAATCAGGAAGTAGTGAGTCCTCCAACTTTATGCTCCTTTTTCAAGATTGTTTTTAGCTATTCTGGATTCCTTATATTTCTATATGAATCTTAGGATCAGCTTTTTCAATTTCTGGAGGAAAAAAACTAAGATTTTGATAGAGAACACTTTGAATCTAGAAATCAACTTGGGAGGACTTCCATCTCAACAATACGAAATCTTTCAATCCATGAACATGGGATGTCTTTACATTTATTGAAGTCTTCCTTAATTTCTTTAATGATGTTTTATAGTTTTCAGTATACAAATCTTACACCTCTTTTTAAAAATGTACTCTTGGGGCACCTGAGTGGCTCTGTGATTGGGATTCTCTTTCTCTCTCTCTCTGTCCCCCCACCCCCCGCCCCACTCATGCCCTCTCTCTCTCTCTCTCTCTCTCTCTCAAAATAAAATAAACTTACAAAAAATTAACTAAGACAGAGGGAGAATAGCGATAATGAGGAGACAAATGGCAATGTCTGTGTCTCAGGGTCTATAAAGGAAACCCTACTTTCCATGTTGGGCTCCTAACACCAATGCGTTACCATCATGGCATCTGTTCTGGGCTGCAGGTTAGCTATTGTCGACTTTATGTGGCAGAGGCTGCCTGGTATGATGTGCACATGTTGGGGCTGGACTTGGTGTGTGGAGCATGAACATGCCAGGGCAGTGGTGAGTGACCCACATCTCCAAACACACACACTTACTCGGAGACCTTTTTAAAAAAAAATTGTTTTATGTTTATTTTTGAGAGAGACAGAGCATGAGTGGGGGAGAGGCAGAGGGGGAGGGAGACACAGAATCTGAAGGAGGCTCCAGCCTCTGAGTTGTCGGCACGGAGCCTGATGCGGGGCTTGAACTCGCAAACCATGAGATCGTGACCTGAGCTGAAGTTGGACACTTAACCCACTGAGCCACCCAGCCCCACCACAAAGATCTCTACTGTGACAATATGAGTGTGCCCCGTTCGTGTACGCCTGCTTTCATCAAACACAACCGAGCCATGCTTGACATCCTTTGTCAGCAAAGGGGATTTCAGAGACGGACCTGTGTGTGGACAATGACACGAGGACAGTAGCAGTGGGAGGTCACACTTCAAGAATGCTCCCTCTGTGCCAGGCCCAGCTCTAAGCACCTGCTGAAGACTAACGCAATTAAAGCTCATAACAACCCTTTGAGGCGATGCTTTTGTTTGCTCCCTTTTGCAGCAGAGAAAATTTGCCCAAGGTGACACAGCCAGTGACGAGCAGAGTCTGGATTTGAACCTGGAGCCGGAGTGCTTAGCTATCGTGCTATTCCCTCCCTCTACAAAACTATCAAAACACAACAGATAAAGTGCTACAGCGGTAAATACGGTAACAATAAATAAATAAGACTCTGGCAGCGGGCATAGGGTCCTGCAGAAGAAGTTCACTCTACCTGGTGGAGTTGAGTTTCCACTGAGCCTTGAAAAAGGAATTCACTAGAACCCAACAGTGGGAAGGTTGTTTCAAGTCGGTGTGACAGCAGACAGCCGTGCAGGGGCTCACGGTGTGCAGCTAGCATCGGGCTATATGTTACAGAAGTGCTCTCCTTAAAATCATAGGGAGGAGGAGCTACACAGAACAATTTTCTTTCTTTTTTTAAATAATTTTATTTATTTTAAGAGAGACGAGAGAGAGAGAGAGAGAGAGAGAGAGAGAGCACACACATGTGAGTGGGGAGGGGCAGAGAGAGAATCCCCAGCGGGCTCTGCACTGTCAGCACGGAGCCCCGATGCGGGGCTCCACGCAGGTTTGAACTCATGAAATGTGAGATCATGATCTGAGCTGAAGTCAGAAGCTCAACTGACTGAGCCACCCAGGTGCCCCCACAGAAGAATTTTCTTAATCATTATGTCTTCTCTCTCTGCTCATTTCAATTGCAACTGAAATAACATTTTATTTAAACCAAAAATATTTTAAAAATTTAAATTAAAAAAAAGCTTTACATTTAAAATACATATTGTGGGGGGCGCCTGATTTCAGCTCAGGTCATGATTTCGTGGTTCACGTGAGTTTGAGCCCCTCCACGGTCAGTGCGCTGGAGTCTGCTTTGGATCCTCTGTCCTTCTCTCTCTCTCTCTCTCGCACTGTCTGAAAAAAAAAATTTTTTTTTTTAATTAAATACATATTTTGGAGGGCACCTGGGTGTCTCAGTCGTTTCAGCATCCGACTCTCGATCTCAGCTTGGATCATGATCCCAGAGTCGTGGATCAAGCCCCTTCTTGGGCTCCATGCAGACCTTGGAGCCTGCTTGGGATTCTCCTCTCAGCACTAAATAAACAAATAAAATATCTATTTTTTAATTTAGTAAGTAATCTCTCCACCCAAGAAGGGCCTTGAACTCACGACCAACCCTAAGATCAAGAGTAGCACAACTCCTCTGACTGAGCCAGCCAGGCGCCCCTGAAATATTTTTAAGAGAAATATTACTTATTGTTTTCTTTTTTTTCCTTTTATTTATTTATTGTTTTTTTCAATCTTTATTTGAGAGAGAGAGAGACAGAGAGACAGAGCACAAGCATGGGAGGGGCGGAGAGACAGGTAGGGAGACACAGAATCCGAAGCAAGGCTCCATGTTCCGAGCTATCAGCACAGAGGCCGACACGGGGCTCGAACTCATGGACGGCAAGATCATGACCTGAGCCGAAGTCGGACGCTGAACAGACTGAGCCAGCCAGGTGCCCTCTTTTTTTGTTTTTTAATGTTGATGTTTTAATTTTTTTAATTGCTTGATTTCTAATCGCCACGTGTCTATGATACTCTAACTGCTTTTCAACGGGCCCAGAATGATATAAAACGACAGCTGACAGGCCCAAAGACCTCCAGGGGCTTTTTGGTCTGAGGGAACGTGACTTGGTAGCAGTAACCGGAAGACCATGGAAGATGGTGGATTCTTGCCTCAACTGGAAATTTATAAAAATTTTCCATGAGGTGGCAGCAGCTGCTCAAGCAGTCCTGGAAAATGAGCTCAGCTGAAAATTCAAGGTTGTTGTCGTTGTCGTTGTTGTTGTTTGCCATTAGAGTGAGATCTCTTTCAACATTGCCTGTCTTTGAATAAAATCTATGCGTTAAAAATTCTTTGATTTAGAAATGAAAACTGGTTTTTTTTTTTTTTAATGTTTACTTATTTTTAAGAGAGAGAGAGAGAGAGAGAGAGAGAGAGAAAGGGGCTGGGGGAGGGGCAGCCAGAGGGGCGTGTACAGAGGACCCAAAACAGGCTCTGTGCTGACAGCAGTGAGCCCGGATGCGGGGCTCGAACTCAGGAACCATGAGATCATGACCTGAGCGGAAGTCAGATGCTCAACCTACTGAGCCACCTGGGCGCCCCTTGACGCTATTTTCTACCCGCTAATACCGACCGAGGCTCTCTTGTCTTTCAAGGTCATTTCGGAGCGGTCAGATGAAAGATGCAAAATTCAATTCCCACCACAGCTACTAGAAAGCAGGATTTAATTTTAGCCCTGCCAAACAACGTGGAGCGGGCGGGAAGTGATTTTGGCATCTGGAAGTGTTTCGTGCTTCACACCAAGTGAGCGCGCCTCTTACTCCGCGCTCTCGGGCCGGCTGTCCTGTGAATTTCTATTTGCTCAGAAATTATGCTGATCTCAGTTTCCGCCCTGAGCAAGGAAAACGAGGGTAAGAAAAGAATGGAGCGAGCCCAAGTGCAGGGAACAAAACATAGAATGGATGGGCCTTCACAGAAGAGGATTGTTTCAGTCCCAGAACAAAGGGGCAGATGGATTAGGCCGGTCTGAGCCCTGGCTCCGCCTCTTACCAGCTGGGCCCTCACCTGATCTCCAGAGCAGACAGAATGACAATACCTTTTCGCAGCACTGCCGAGTGCAAAGGGGAGAATGTCCTCTGGGCCACACCAGTTGGTTGGAATTACAGCAGATACTTTATCGGGTCGCTAAAATATGTTTACCCGCTGACTTTTCTTTTTTTTCCTTTGCCTGTTTCCCCACACAGGAAAGACGATGGAAATAAGATCAAAGTCATAATCCTCTTGTCGATCTACGTTGGGCCGCTGGTCATCCCTGGCTGCATGTCAGAATCGCCTTGGAGCCCTCGCCCCAGCCCAGGGCAATGGCCACAGTCCCTCTGGGTGGGGTGTGAATTAAGCAGCCACTTCCCAAACCCTCTGAATGTCCTTGAAGGGACTCTGCCTCACCCAGAGTGGTCACGTGATTTCCTTGCTAAGGACACTGCCGGCCGAGAAACCAAAGATTTTGCTTAAATGAATCTGTTAACTGCTTCAAATCCGGCCTTGCAGATCCCTTGGGGTATAAAGCGGGCCTGACCTCACCGCGTTAAATGGACACACTTTCATTCTGATCTTAGAGCAGCATCTTAACGAGCATCTTTATAGACTTATTCCACATTGAAAGTGGATATCTGTGACCTATAATTTGCAAGATCTTTAATTTAACATAATTATAAGGACACTTCTGAAATTAATGGTCAAGTGAACGACGGCACTAGATAACTATTCCAATATATTACTTCAACACCTTCCTTCCTTCTCTCTTCTCCAAAATGATGTTTCAATTCAGGTGGTTCTTTGGGTTTTTTTGCTTTTTGGTTTTGTTTGTTTGTTTGTCTTTACTGTTTCAAGTACTATTTGTTGTGCCCAAGTTATGAAGGCTCTGTGGAGAAAATATTAGCAGTTTTTGGCTAAATCAGTTTTAAGGCAAAGGCATTCGTTAATAAGGCATTTTCTCTTTTTATTACTAATTTTTTTAGTAAGGAATTTTCAAATGTGACTATTCCAGAAGTTTTCTCTATGCCACCTGATCAAGATGAATTTACTGTAATATCCCCTTTTTCTGGAAGGTAGCTGCATATATCTGGACGGAACTCATAACTTTTCTAAATATGTGCACAATTAAAAAAATATATTCTGTATTAAAACCCAAACAATTTTCATACCACTTCCCTTTCCAGGCTTTCTTGTAAAACGTTGTCCTGACATGTCTTGGTAAAAAAAAAAAACAAACAAATGTGCACTGAACTTCCTGTCTTCAAAATAGAGATATTCTCTTCCTGCAGCCTTGGAAACCAGAGAGCAGCCCACACTAAGACTTCTGGTCAAAAGCAAAACTCAGGCTGCTGGGGTCCAGGGATTTCTCTGTTAGGGGCCACACATCCACTGGGATGTGGCCACTATGCGTACCTGAAGCACCTCTCTTATATCATCCTAACCACATCGACGGCACATCCTAACTGCTGACTGCATTTGAAAATGATCCCCAGGCACAAAGCCATCCAGTGTCAGGTCATACAAAGCCACAAAATATTCATGATCTTCTGCAGACCCGGCAGATTGTTTCTTAATTGTGGTAAAGTGCACATAACATAAAATGTTCCGTCTTAACCATTTTCAGCATACAGTTCATTAGGGGTAAGCACATCGTGTTGTTGTGCAATTGACCTCCAGAACTCATTTCATCTTACAAAACTGGAGCTCCATACCTATTAAACAACTCCCCCCCCCCCACCCCGGCCCCCGGCTCCTGGCAACTGCCCTTCTGTTTTCTGTCTCTACGAACATGACTACTCCAAGTATTGCACCCTTTTGGGGAAGCAAAATGTTTTTCCTTTTAAGCTTATTTATTGACTTAAATAATTTCTACACACGACATGGGGCTTTAACTCTCAACCCCAAGATCAAGAGTCACACGCTCTTCCGACGGAGCCAGCCGGGTGTCCCTGGAAGCAAAATGTTTTTAATCACAACTGCATCCCATCAAATTTACAGCCAGAAAGCGGAAGGTCTGAAAGTTTGAACTTTACGATTAAGTATGTAAAACATACTCAGACACACGCATCCACACATACTCACGAACACACAATTCTGATAGAACTGAGCTTGGTGGGGCAGGGGGTGGCGCACCTGGGTGGCTCAGTCGGTTAAGCGTCCGAGTGGATTTCAGCTCAGGTCATGATCTGACAGTTTGTGAGTTCCAGCCCCCCATCGGGCTCCGTGCTGATGGCACGGAGCCTGCTTGGGATTTTGTCTCTCCTCGCTGCCCTCACCTACTTGTGCGCACGCGCTCTCTCTCTCTCAAAATAAATAAACTTAAAAAGAACTGAGCTTGGGACAAAGTCCATCTCTGGAGGCCACTGAAGGCCTGTTTCGTGAAACTGCTTCTCCAGGTGTTTTACCTGGACGAGCAGAAAAGTGTGCTTTCGGCAACTGGCAAGGGTCAAGGTCTTTTAAGTTATACAAGAATGGGCCTGCAGAGAGGGTTCTCAGGATGCAACCTGGAACTGAAACCCGACATGAAACCAGCTGCAGAAGGGAAGAGCCGCCACCTCTGAGATCAAACCCAGGGCCAGGTGTGTGCAAAGGGGCCTTGGGGGCTCGGAGCACTAGCCTGCGAATTTCACAAAAGACTCATCTGCTTCTGCAGATTTGGCTTTGAGGATTTGTTTCCTATGCCTCCCCATGTTTTCTGCAGCTCCCATGCCAGCCTGGCCCAGGGTCAAGGTAGGCTGGATCCAAGAAGGAGAGGGGAGCAGGTGCCCTGAGGACTCTCACACAGAGCCCATCAGGAACAACTTATTACTGCCTCCATGCTGAAAACAGCTGTGTCCTTACTTTACAAAAACGTAGAAGGCGTTGCTGGCTGTCCTCTGGCGGCAGGGCCAGGGTAGGGCCAAGCACAGGTCAGCAGCCTGAGTGACACAGGAGGCTTGACCTGCGGCTTCACCCATGTTCCAAAGACGGGCTTCAGGGGGCGCCTGGGTGGCTCGGTTAGTTAAGCGTCCGACTTCTGGTTTTGGCTCAGGTCATGATCTCACGGTTCATGGGTTCGAGCCCCACATTGGCCTCTGTGCTGACAGTGTGGAGTCTGCTTGGGATTCTGTCTCTGCCCCTCCCCAGCTCGTGCTTGCTCTCTCTCTCTCAAAATAAATAAACTTAAAAACGAAAAAAAAAAAAAAAAAGATGGGGCATCAGGAATGTGGCGGGGAGGGCCCTCACCGAGGCCTCAGGACTGTTATTTTTCCCCTAACCTTCTGTTGCTGTGCAGTTTGTCTAGATAGTTCTGTCCTTCCTTTTTAAACCACAAAGGCTTGCAAGAGACTGGCCTCCACTGCCCAAGTGTGACAATGGCCACTTCTGGGGCCTGGTTGGGGGAGGGGTTGTGGGATGTGGGGCTGGCTCCTGGGGCCACCGGATCTCCTTCAAGGCACTGCTTGTCCACACAGCCCTTTGCCCATGTCCTGCCCTCCCTACCCTCCCTGAGGCCTCGTCTCCAGCCGTCCCACCCCCAACCTGCATGGGCCTCAGCTTCCTGGGGACTCGAGGCACCTGCCCCGGCATTTCCATGGGGGCTTCTCTGGTCCCATGGAATATTCCACATGCTGGGGGAAAAAGGGACTTCCTTGGGATGCCAGCAGTGGCCATGGTGGTTTGGGCTGGCACAGAGATGTGGGTGCGTGGATGAGTGACAGCTCCCATGCCCCCTCCCCTCTCCTACCATAATCCCTCACCAGCCAAGGGAAGCTAACGGAACGTCTGTGTTGAGAGTCTCTCTTTCCTTCTCTCCCCTTCTCTTCTCTCTCAGTTTGGCACTTTGCTAAAAGTTAAACATGCATCTGTCTACCTTAAGAACTAACAACTCCACTTCCACTTACCCAAGGGAAGTAAAAACATGTCCACACAAAGACTTATATAAGAACATCGACGGCAGTTTTATCCACAACAACCCCAACGTGGAGACGCTCCAAATGCTCATCACGGATGGAGTGACTGTGGCTGCACAAAGAAATACCACTCAGCAGCAAGAAGGAACAGATTACTAATACACACAATAACATGAATCCGACTCCAAAAGCGTTAGGCTGGGTGAGTGCTGTAAGCCGGATGAGGCCATTTATATGAAATTCTGGAAGAGGCAAACCGGCGACAGAAAACAGATTGAAGATTTCGGGGGCCTGGGATGTGGGAAGGTGAGGTGAAGAACGAGCACGAAGCGGCACAAGGGTGCTTTTTTTGAGTGACAGAAATGTTTTGGATCTTGATTCTGGCGGGGGTTCCACAGGTAAATACATTTGTCAAAAACTCATTGAACGAAACACATAAAAAGGAATCATCTGAATCTGCGTAAATAACACACTTCGATAAAGGTGTTTTTGTTTTTGTTTTTGTTTTTAAAAAAAAAGCAGCTCAGTCTAGCTTCCCCAAGTGGGTGGCACCATTTCGCCTGGAAACAAGCTGGAATGACAGGCATCCTGACCGACGTGTCCAGCACAAACTACTTAGGTGGCACAGAGGGCCCATTGTGACCAGACCGCAGAGTCTCTCTCCAGCCCGTCCTGCACCCTGGCCCTGAGCCCCGGCCAGCACAAACTATTTACCAATTCCCTCTGCGAGCAGTGCACTTTGACACCTTCCGTGTCTTTGACCTGCTCTTCTCTTTGCCGTCAATACTCACCCCCAACCTTTTTGCTGGGGAAGTTCCACGCATCCTTGAAAGCTGGACTCAAGCGTCTCTTCCCCACCTCCTCTGGGCTCTCCCTACAGCTCTGCAAGCCACACTGTATTGTATTATAGGCTGTTACCCTCCTGTCCTCCCTCCTCCCATCCTCCCACAGTCCGGAAACCCCTCGAAGCCAGGGGTGGTGCCGTATTTCGCTCTGATTCCTTTAAAGTACCTAGCACATTCCTTGAATGTCTGTTGGGCAAGATGGTAGGCCTAAGTTAGCTAAACAGAGAATCACAACCTTCCGAACCTTCTCCCCAACTTGCAGATGAGGACATGAGGCTCCCAGAGCTCAGGCGATGATGCTGAAGACCTCAGGGGCGGGATGTGGCATTGTTAAGTGGCAGGTGCAGAGGGAGGACGGTGAATGAAGCCCCATCCCAGCCGTCAGTGAGCTCATGGAGGACAGAGGCTCACAAATAGTGGGGAAACATAGGCCGAATGGAGACACGAGGGAATGAATTCATTCATTCATTCATTCATTCATTCATTCGAGTCGCCCTCCCTCCCCCTTACAGTCTGCAGCACCATGCAGGAGTGGGCATAACAGGTGCTGTCTCCTCCCCTACCCCCGCCCACCCCAGAGGGACCTAACCCACGGAACTGCAGCATAACCCTTCTTAAAGGCAGCCAGCTATGGACCTCAGGGATTAGTTTGGCTAAAGGATTCGTAGTTTTTTGTTGGGCTTATAGTCACAGCTGTGCTGTGTTCTTCTTTTTTTTTAATGTTTTATTTATTTTTGAGAGAGAGAGCACAAGCAGGGGAGGGTCAGAGAGAGAGGGACAGAGTATCTGAAGCAAGTTCCAGGCTGACAGCAACGAGCCCAATGCGGGGCTCGAACTCATGAACCGCGAGATCATGACCCCCAGCTGAAGTTGGACCTCAACCGACTGAGCCACCCAGGCACCCCTGTTTTTTGCTTTTTTTTAATGGTAAGGTTTTTTTTTAATCTTTATTTTTGAGACAGAGTGAGAGAGACAGAGTGCAAGCGGGGGAGGAACAGAGAGAGAGGGAGACACAGAATCGGAAGCAGGCTCCAGGCTCTGAGCTGTCGGCAAAGAGCCCGATGTGGGGCTCGAACCCATGAACCGCGAGTTCATGACCTGAGCCGAAGTCAGACGCTTAACCAACTGAGTCA
Source organism: Lynx canadensis (assembly GCF_007474595.2). Taxonomy (NCBI): domain Eukaryota; kingdom Metazoa; phylum Chordata; class Mammalia; order Carnivora; family Felidae; genus Lynx; species Lynx canadensis. The sequence continues at coordinate 30,436,344 of NC_044318.1, read as the reverse complement.
CCTAGGTGTCCCATCGCAGCTATGTTTTGTACTTTATTATAAAAACTCTTTTGATTTTATTAACGAGGTTCGTGCTGGCACGGCTTGCGTTTTGGCTAGAATGTGAACCTTGCATAAATGTCATGGCTCTGTGGGTGCCTAGAACAGGGCTGGAATGTAGCAAATGTTCTGGTATTTGTTGTAAGTTCTGTCCCATCTCATTTTCTGAAACCGAATTTTGGGGGAGTAGACTCTGCTGGTCAGATTTTTTAAAAAAATCTTTTAATTTCCTATGTCTGTCTGCAATATGTTTGAAAATTGCTCACAGATAATTTCACTTGACTTGAAAACAAAGTACAACCTTTTGTTTGGAGCCAAATAAAGTTTTCTCTTCCTTTCCAATTTATTGGTAGAATGGATAAAATTGTGATACGTCATCTTACCTCATGGTATCACCCAGAACAATGCAGTTGAGAAACTCGTACCTGTGTTCTACTTTATGCCTTTGTAAGAACTAAACCTAGCGTCAAATTATGATGAAACCAAATTATTGCTGCTTCTGGGAGCCTGGGTGGCTCAGTCGGAAAAGTGTGGCACTCTTGATCTTGAGGGCGTTGAGTTCAAGCCCATGATGGGTGAAGAGATTACTTAAATAAAAAAAAAAAAAAAAAAAAAAAAAAAAAAAAAAAAGAGGGGCACCTGGGTGGCTCAGTCAGTTGAGCATCCAACTTAGGTTCAGCTCATGATCTCACAGTTCATGAGTTTGAGCCCCGCATCAGGTTCTGTGCTGACAGCTCAGAGCCTGGAGCCTGCTTGGGAATTCTGTCTCCCTCTCTCTTTGCCCCTCCTCCACTTGCACTCTGTCTCTCTCTCTCAAAAATAAATAATAAAACATTAAAAAAAAAGAGTATATATGCATCATGATTCTGTTTACATAAACTTCAGAAAGAGGTGGGGAGCCTGGCTGGCTCAGTCAGTGGAGCATGTGACTCAATCTCGGGGGTGTGAGTTCAAGTCCCAGGCTGGGTGTAGAGATTACTTAAAAATAAAATCTTTTTTTTTTTTTAATGTTTATTTTTGACAGAGAGAGAGAGAGACAGAGCATGAGTGGGAGAGGGGCAGAGAGAGAGGGAGACACAGAATCCGAAACAGGCTCCAGGCTCCAAGCAGTCAGCACAGAGCCCGACGCAGGGCTTGAACTCACAAACCGCGAGATCATGACCTGAGCCGAAGTCGGACGCTCGACCGACTGAGCCACCCAGGCGCCCCCTACTATTATTAGTTTCAATGTTTACTCATTTTGAGAGAGAGTTTGTGCGTGTGTGCATGAGCAGGGGAGGGGCAGAGAGAGAGAGGGAGAGAGAGAGAATCCCAAGCAGGCGCCACACTCTGCACAGAGCCCGACGTGGGGCTCCATCTCATGAACTGTGAGTTCGTGACCTGAGCCGAAATCAAGAGTCAGACGCTTAACCGCGTAACCCACCGAGCCACCCAGGTGCCCATGTTTTTTTAAACTGCAGCGTGTGACATTAGTTTCAGGTGCACCACGCAGTGATTGCACAAGTCTACGCCCTATGCTGTGCTCACAAGCGTAGCTACCGTCTGTCAGGTACAGCTACAACACCACTGACTACATTCCCTGTGCTGTGCCCCTTCATCCCTGTGACTGACTCATTCCCTAACCGGAAGCCTGGACCTCACGCCCCTTCCTCCCTTTTGCCCATCCCCCTGCCGCCCTCTGTCAACCACCGGTTTCTTCTCTGTATTTATGGGTCTGTGTCTGCTTTGATTGTCCATTTTTTTGTTTTTCAGATTCCACATATAAGTGAAATCATACGGTATTTGTCTTTCTCTGTCTGCCTTATTTCACTTAGCATAATACCCTCTGGGTTCATCCATGTTGTCACAAATGGCAAGACCTTCCTTTCCTTCCTTTCCTTCCTTCCTTTCCTTCCTTCTTTCCTTTCCTTTCCTTTCCTTTCCTTTCCTTTCCTTTCCTTTCCTTTCCTTTCCTTTCCTTTCCCTTCTCTTCCCTTCCCTCCCCTCCCCTCCCCTCCCCTCCCCTCCCCCCTTCCTTCCTTCCTTCCTTCCTTCCTTCCAGTGACTGACTTCGGCTCAGGTCATGATCTCGTGGTTCGTGAGTTCAAGCCCTACATCAGGCTCTGTGCTGTCAGTGCAGAGCCTGCTCAGGATTCTTGCTCTCTCCTCTCTTTCTGCCCCTCCCCAGCTCGTGCTTTCTTGCTCTCAAAATAAATAAACTTAAAAAAAAAAAAAAAGGTTGTCTAAATAAATAAATAAATACATACATAAATAAAGTTTATTTATTTTTGAGAGAGGGGCAGAGAGACAGAGGAAGAGAGAGAATCTCCTTACCATCAGCTTAGAGCCCGATGTGGGGCTCAAACCCATGAACTGTGAGATCATGACCTGAGCCAAAACCAAGAGTTGGACACTTAACTGACTGAGCCACCCTGGTGCCCCAAGATCTCATTCTTTCTTAGGGCTGAGTAATATTACCTGTATCTATTTTAATTGATTGATTTCTTAGGATTTTGCCCCATGTGATGGTCTCAATTTGTTCTTACAAATTTGTTTAATAAACAAATACCTTTTGGGGCGCCTGGGTGGCGCAGTCGGTTAAGTGTCCGACTTCAGCCAGGTCACGATCTCGCGGTCCGTGAGTTTGAGCCCCGCGTCGGGCTCTGGGCTGATGGCTCGGAGCCTGGAGCCTGTTTCTGATTCTGTGTCTCCCTCTCTCTCTGCCCCTCCCCCGTTCATGCTCTGTCTCTCTCTGTCCCAAAAATAAATAAACGTTGGAAAAAAAAAATTAAAAAAAAAAAAAAACAAATACCTTTTAAAACTGAACAACTACCTACCTAATACATGGAAACAAAATTTTCCCAGAGTTTAATTCCAAGTTAGTACCTTCCGGTTTCTTGTTTTGTTTGCTTAGTAAACAATGTTCAGGTGTTAAATGTGACTAGGGTAAATGAGGTCCAGGGTCATTTTCAGATTCCAGACAACCCAAACCAGCCAATTCTGCAAACTAAAGAGCTATTACACTATTCCTTTTTTTTTTTAATGTTTATTGATTTTTTGAGTGAGTGAGAGAGAGAGAGAGAGAGAGAGAGAGAGAGAGAGAGAGAATGAGTGGGGGAGGGGCAGAGAGCGAGGAAGACACAGAATCTGAAGCAGGCTCCAGGATCTGAGCTGTCAGCACAGAGCCCAGTGAGGGGCCCAAACCCACCGAGAGAGCATAACCTGAGCTGAAGTTGGACGCTTAACCCACTGAGCCACCCAGGCGCCCCATCCTTTTTTTTATTTTATTTTTTAACCATAAGAGACTCTTTGCTTTTTTAATTAATTTATTTATTTTGAGAGAGAGAGAGAGAAAGAGAGACAGAGAGAGAGAGAGAGAAGGAGAGAATCCCAAGCAGCCTCCCTACTGGCAGCGCAGAGCCCAATATGGGGCTTGAATTCACAACCCTGAGATCATGACCTGAGCCAAAACCAAGTTGGATGCTTAACCGACTGGGCCCCCCAGGCGCCCCAAGAACTAGCGCCATTCCAATATCCGTAATGCTCATTTGTAAACTCCTTCCTCTCATATTTATTTTTTTTTCACTTTGTACTGTGAATATTTTATGATTAAAAATCAGGAGAGTTCTACCAATATCCAAATTTCCAGCTTCTCTGAATCAGAAAATCTGGTGACAATGGAACTATGTTCCTGACTGGGAACAAATGGCTTACTCATATTTATTTTATCAGGCATCTGTCATGTGACAGGCACTTGCCCTGTGCCAGGATCAGACATCAAGAAATGAATGAGATGGAAAAAGAAAAAAAAAAAAAAAAAGAAATGAATGAGATGAGATCTCTGTTCTCAAGAAGTTAGAAACAAATAAATGAGAAGTACACAGATATCTATAATACAAGATAGAATGTGATAGGTAACCTACCAGATTTACACAGAGCTATAAAATAACAGAGAAGGAAGACATAACATCTCAATGGAGAGCCTCCCAATTATAAAATAAAATATTCTCATCATAGAAAAGTCAGACGACTAAAACATATAAAAGACTATTGGAAAACATTCAATCATAATACCTCCACACACCTTGGTATTTCTTTCTTTCTTATTTATTTTTTTTAAGTAGGCTTCATGCCCAGTGTGGAGCCCAACACGGGGCTTGAACTCATAACCCTGAGGTCTAGACCTGAGCTGAGATCAAGAGGTGGATGCCTAACCGACTGAGCCACCCATGCGTCCCTTTGGTATTTCTTCCAACCTTATTTCTATGTGTACTCCTTTTTTTTTTTTTTTTTTTTTTTTCAAGTAAGCTCTATGCCCAATGTGGGGTTTGAACTCAATGACCCTGAGATCAAGCACTGTATGCTCTACTGACTGAGCCAGCCAGATGCCCCTCTATTTATATCTTAATTAAAGTGACATACCATATTATAGCCTGCTTTTGGTTGCCCAAGATATGGTGTGAGCATTTTCTACACCATTGTTGCTTCAGAATCCCGATTTTTTGCATTTTATCACATAATATAGACGCAACATTATGGTATCTATTGCCCTATTGTTGAGCATTGAGACTGTAGTTACTTTTCTGCCATTATGAGTATGCTAAGTTAAATCTAACTTATTCACAAGTATTTTCTTCCCAGCTACAGAAAATTTCTTGAAGGAAGTGCCATTTGGAGCCTGCAAAAGTTGGTAGAAAGTGTGCAATATCATATTTATATATTTTATATTTTATACTTACAGACACTTATATTTTATGAAATTAAATAGTTTAAATATTTATATTTATATATTTTATATATTTGCATACTTTATATTTACATTTTATATTTATATGTATTCCTACCATGTTTATATATAAATAAAACATTATTTTATATATAAAATGAAGACATACTTAATTATAATTTTTATAATATGTTATAACTTATACTTATGATATAAATTTTTACGTACATTTATATATAACGGAGTTTCAGGTGTAACTGGGTGGCTCAGTTGGTTAAGCATCCACCTCTTGATCTCATCTCAGGTTTTGATCTCAGGGTCGTGAGTTCAGGCCCCTCATCGGGATCCACACCCAGCATGGAGCTTACTTAAAAAAAAAAATTCTTTTTAATTTAAGCACACTTATATATTTAACAAGGAAACTTAATAGAACTACTTCAAATGGAAAAAAAAATCAGTATAGACATACAGATCATTGGAACAGAACAGAGTCCAGAAATATACCACCTATATATGACCAATTGATTTTTATTTTATTCTTATTTATTTTTTATTTTTTTTTAAGTAGGCTCCACGCCCAATGCAGGGCTTGAACTCATGACCCTGAGCTCAATACCTGAGATCAAGAGTCAGATGCTCCACTGACTGAGCCATCCAGGTGCCCCACAAATAATTGATTTTTTTTTTTAATAATTGATGTTTGATAAAGACACCAAGGTAATCCAGTGGGGAAAGGTAGAATGTAAAATGAAGCACCCACTTTGGAAAAACAGTTTGTCGGTTTCTTATAAAATTTCTTACCATCAAGACCTAGCAATTGCACTTCTAGGTATTTACCCAAGAAAAATGAAAATGTTTGTACAAAAACAGTCATAGCAGCTTTTTTTTAATTTATTTATTTTGAGACAGGCTGAGAGTGCAAGCAGCGGGGGGGCAAAGAGAAAACTGAGAGGGAGAATCCCAAGCAGGCTCTATGCTGTCAGCCTGACTCGGGGCTCAATCTCACAAACCATGAGATCACAACCTGAGCTGAAACCAAGAGTCAGACGCTTAACTGACCGAGCCACCCAGGCGCCCCATCATAGCAGCTTTATATTCCCAAAGTGGAAACAATCCAAATGTTAATTAATGAGTCAAGGGATGAGCAAATTGTGGTGTACCTATTCAGTAAAATACTCAGCAAAAAATACAACAGAACAAAACACCAAAACCCGCTAATATGGACAATAATATAGATGAATGTCAAAAACTGCTGAGTGAAAGAAAACAGACACAGAAAACTACGTGTTATGAGACTCCATTTAAATAAAATTGTCAAGATTGACTGTTTAGAATTTTTTAATTGTTTTTTTTTTGAGAGAGTACAAGTGGGGGAGGGGCAGAGAGAGAGAGGGACAGAGTACCTGAAGCATGCTCTGTGCTGACAGCAGAGAGCTCCATGTGGGGCTCAGACTCACGAACTGTGGGATCCACAGTTGACCTGAGCCCAAGTTGGACACTTAACCGACTGAGCCACCCAGGTGCCCCAAGACTGACAATTTTAATCTACGGTGATAGAAAGGATTCGTGAGCTGGGAGTAAGGGGTGAGGATTGGATGGGAAGGAGCGTAAGGGAGACTGCGGGTGCTACAAATGGGCTCTATTTTTATGACAACAGTTGTCATGTATTCATAAAAACTCAAAGAACTGAGAACTATACTCCTAAAATGGGTGTATTTAAGTTAATAAAAAAAAGATCTATTTTGGGGGCAGTGGAGTGGCTCAGTTGGTTGAGTATCCGACACCTGATTTTGGCTCAGGTCATGATCCCAGGGTTGTAGGATTGAGCCTCAGGCTGAGATCTGCCAAGCATGGATTCTGCTTGGGATTCTCTGTCGTTCTCTTTCTCTACTTCTCTCTCTCTTAAAAAAAAAAAAAAAAGTCCATTTTGTTCTCATCGCGCATGTGCACACACACACGCACACACACACGAGGTAACTATGTGAGGTGATGGATGTGTTAACTAACCTTATTATAACTGTTTCACTATATACATAAAATCATCAGGTTGTGTACCTTAAGCATACACAGTGTTATGTCAGTTATATCTCAATAAAGCTGGCAGAAAACATAAAAAATAAATACCTATGACCAAAAAAAAAAAAAAAAAATCCATTCCAGTGCCACACAAAAAGGTTACATAGGAAGCCCTAGTGGTTGGTCCCTCCTCCAACTGAAGCAAATGTTGAGCTGAAAGGAATGGCTGTAATCAACTATTTCAGAACTCTGGAGCCTGATCAAACCCTTGTAACAACCAGAAGAGTGCTTGATGAGGGAGAGACTGCTGTTTCGTAACCAGTGTGCACAAAGCAGCTACTATTGCCCATTCCTCAGCCCCCGCCATGAAGGTGGGGACAGCAGCCTATGTTCCTGGACTGGCTGGACAGGTGCCAGGGAGGGCAGTGGGGATCTTGTCCTTCACTAATTTGGGATCATCCACTTTGGTTAATCCGGTGGTTACCAGAGGGACTAGTGTAGACGCTTAGCTTAGTTTTGGGCACCCCCCCCCCACCTGCCCTTAGGCTACAGCAGCTTCCCTGGCAGTTATCGAAAGATTTAAGGGAACAGCCTTTTGCGGGGGGTAGGGGGGGGAGGAGGTGGACATCTTCCCAGGTTACTGGCTGACCGCAGAGACAATGGAAAAGAAATTTCAGTGACCACATGCAATAAGGAATATACACCTTATAAGAAGTCTGGAAGGGGCTCCTGGGTAGCTCAGTCAGTTGAGAGACTGACACTTGATTTTGACTCAGGTCATGATCTCACTGCTCGTGAGTTTGAGCCCCACATTGGGCTCTGTGCTGACAGCTCAGAGCCTGGAGCCTGCTTCAAATTCTGTGTCTCCCTCTCTCTCTCTGTCCCTCCCCCACTTGTGCTCTCTCTCAAAAATAATTAGACATTAAAAATAAGTAAATAAACATTTAAAAAAATTAAAAACAAACAAAAGGAAAAAAAGAGAGCACGAGAGAGGCACATCAAGACACGGACTTTTAACTACAGAGAACTGATGGTTACCAGAGGGGAGTGGGGGGGGGGTGAAATCGGGGATGGGGATCAAAATGTGCACTTGTCATGGTGAGCACTAGGTGTTGGGTTGGAAGTATTGAATCGCTATATTGTACACCTGACACTAATCTAACACTACATGCTAACTATATTGGAATTTAAATAAAAACTTTAAAAAAATTGGACCAAGGACCTGATTTCTCCAAAGATATACTCATGGTCACAGCTTCATTAGTCATGAGGGAAATGCAAACGCAAACTACCCCCAATGGGATACCGCTTCACACCCGGGAGGATGGCTATCATCAGACACGGGGGTGCGCGCACGCGCTCGCAGAATGGAAAATAACAAGTGTCAGTGAGGATGGGGAGAAACTGTAACAACAGTACCCTGCAGGTGGGAATGTAAAATGGTGCCGCCCCCCGGGGGAAAAGTTTGGTGCTGCCTCAGAACGTTCGACATGAAATTACCATAGGACCCAGCAATTCCTCTTGGAGGACTATATCCGAAAGAACTGAAAACAGAAACTCAAACAGATACTTGGATTCAAACAGAATGCTCACAGCAGCACTATTCACAATAGCCAAAAAGGTGGAAATAACAGCTGTGTGGATCGGCAAAATACGGTATATACATACAGTGAAGTATTAGCCATAAAAAGGAATTTTCTGTTGCGTGCTACACAACACTGAAAACTTGCCAGATGAAATCAGCCAATCAAAAAGAACAGACATCGTAGGAGTCTCTTTTTAGGAGATATCTAGAATAGGCAGAAAGTAGAACAGAAGTTACCAGGCACTGAAGGGAGAAGAAAATGGGGTATTAGGGCTGAATGGTAGCCCTAATTCTCTCTCTTTTTTTTTTAAGTTTTATTTATTTATTTTGAGAGAGAGAGAGAGAGAGAGAGAGAGAGAGAGGACAAATGGGAGAGGACCAGGGTGAGAGGAAGAGAGAGGGAATCCCAAGCAGGCTCTGGACCGACAGCACGGAGCCCGATGTGGAGCTTGAACTCACGAATCTGAGCTGAAAGCAAGAGTCGGATGCTTCACCAACTGAGCCACCCAGGCGCCCCAATGGTAGAGTTTTTTGGATGATGACAAAGTTCTGGAAACAGATCATCCTGAAGGTACTGAATCCTGTTGAACCGCAAACTTACAAATGGTTCAAACGGAACATTTTATGTTATATATATTTCATTTACCGCAACGAAAACCAAACCCCTCTCAACTATTTGGGCCAATGATGCTGTCTGGCAAACAGGATTAGGACAAGGACTGGGCAGGCTAAGTCATACTAGGCAAGCTCAGGCCGGCTGAGCTATAAAACCAGAATACTGTTCACCTGGGCACCATTTCCAAAGACGGACAGACACGACAGACGGAGCGGACGGGGCTTTTGTTTCAAGCTGTTCAGGTCCTGTCCACAAACGCGCAGGCATGGAATCCCTGCCTGCACTGGGACGTCTGCGCTCGCTGGCAGCTGCCCCAGAGATTGCACCAGCTTTCAGGAGTATCCTCCCCCCTGTCTCCCACCTCCTCACCCCTGCCAGTGCCCTGCCAACACTCCTGCGGCCATGCCCAGAACCGGAGAGCTCCCTGCCTCTGGTGAGGCCTGATCCGAGGGCGGTGGGAGCCTGCGGGAAGGGCAGAGCGCCCCCACCTGGAAAACCATGGCCCTAGGCTGCAGGGGAAACAAGACAGCGCGGGGTCCTGCCGCCAGCCTGGCTGGACAGAGACCAGGACCCGACCCGGATGGAAAGCCTTAAAGGCACCCTGAAATAGAAAGCCCACACGGCTCAAGCAAACAAGTGAGATGTACAGAGATGGAAATGCAGAAATCTTGCTTGGACAGAACGTGTATGTATGTGTGCCTATATACATACACGCCTATATCGGCAGATCTATGTCTCTGTATCTATGTCTGTATAGATCTTGGTGTGGGGGAGGCTTTTCTCACTAGGGATTTTTAAAAAATGTTTTTAAAAACGTTTTCATTTATTTTTGAGGGGGGGGCAGAGAGAGAAGGGGACAGAGAATCCAAAGTAGGCTCTGTACTGACAGCAGAGAGCCCGATGTGGGGATCGGACTCATGAACTGCAAGATGATGACCTGAGCTGAAGTCGGCTGCTTAACTGAATGACTGAGTCACCCAGGCGCCCTCACCGGGGATTTTTAACACTGAGCATGTGAAGGGAAGAAAATGGATACATTCGAGGAGGTCAACAATGAAACTTGAGTATAACAACACAAAAAAAGTCATGGTCAAAAGACAAACCAGGCAAATATTTGTAACACACCTAAGGACAGAAATGCAAATTTCTTTCATTTTATAAAGCACTCACACAAAAGAACATGGGAGAGAAAGCAAAGGATCTAACTGAGCAAATGCAAACATGGATATTGTTTGCAGAAACGTAAATGCAAATGGCAAATACAAGTATGAAAAGACAACTCTACTCGGTTCATCATCAATGTGCACAGAAGAGCTGCGGAAAAAAATGCTACTTTCCACTGGAACTGGGCGGGTGTGGAGGAAATTGACATGTTCACACCCTTAAGTACAGTGGTGCAATTTTTCTGAAGGGCAAGTTGGCAACGTGTGTCAATATTTTAGATGCACAGGTTGTTGTGATCATTTTGCTTTTGAGATACAGAAGACTAAGAGAGTCCTCTGAACGTCTGCTTTTTTTTTTTTTTTTTAAACCATATTCATGTTATTCTGTTTTTAAAAATCGATCCATCCAGGGGCACCTGGCTGGCTCAGTCGGTTAAGCATCTGACTTTGGCTTGGGTCATGATCTCACAGTTCGTGGGTTCAAGCTTCACATCAGTCTCTGTGCTGACAGCTCAGAGCCTAGAGCCTGGAGGCTGCTTCGGATTCTGTGTCTCCCTTTCTCTCTGCCTCTCCTCCACTTGTGCTTGCTCTCTCTCTCTTTCTCTCCCCCCAAAATAAAAGAAACATTAAAAAAAAAAAAGTCCATCCATCCATTCACTGCATATGCAACCTCCTCCATGAAAAATGTCTTGCTTTACCTCCAACCTTCTGGTACCATCTCATGGCATGAACCTGAGTATACCTTGTATTTGATTCACTTATCATATCTAGCTGGATGAGATGGCTGTAGCCTACCAATAGTACTAGTTAAGAATTCGGGGGGCGCCTGGGTGGCGCAGTCGGTTGAGCGTCCGACTTCAGCCAGGTCACGATCTCGCGGTCCGTGAGTTCGAGCCCCGCGTCGGGCTCTGGGCTGATGGCTCAGAGCCTGGAGCCTGTTTCCGATGCTGTGTCTCCCTCTCTCTCTGCCCCTCCCCCGTTCATGCTCTGTCTCTCTCTGTCCCAAAAATAAATAAACGTTGAAAAAAAAAAAAATTAAAAAAAAAAAAAAAAAAAAAAAAAGAATTCGGGCTTGGATACGGGCCGATTTAGAGTCTAGATTTGGCCATCTATGTATTCTTGGCTAAGTACTTTAAGCTTTCTGAGCAAAGGGGGAGGTTCTGAGCACTCAGCACAGGGCTACTTGTGTGTATGTGTGTGTGTGTGTGTGTGTGTGTGTGAGGTGGGGGGGGAGAGGTCAGCACGCAATGCAATAATTAAGCACAGTATGTGGCACTGAAGAAAAGGAACGGTCTTATCTGGACAACTGAGACAGTCTCACAAGGTTTCCAGAATGGAATAGATAGTCGGATTCTTTTCAGTTGCTTATGTGTCCCTTACCTTCCCCAATGATCTCAGGGCCAATCTGAGTTCATTTGGGATGGGACTGCACACTTTGCTGTAATAAATGAAGTGTCTCTAAGAGCCCAGGTACAACCCAGAGCCGGCCAGCCTGCTCCCCAGGTGCAGGGGAAGGAGAGGGTGACTTAACACCTTCCCACTGTTCGGAAGACCACTGGAAGTACTTGACACAGCCATGGTGGCTAATTTCACACTTGAACAGCTTCATTTTCCCTGGTTTCTTTTTTCCTCTCTAATCCGTTGTTCAAAAATTCCCTTTATTCTTAGTTGAAAACTTCCCCAAGCGCATGTACCTTAATAATTATAATAAACACAAGGTCTTGAAAGGGGGTTAAAAAGGTGGTTATGGGGCTCAGTCGGGTGGCTCAGTCGGTTAAATGTCTGAGTCTTGATTTTGGCTTAGCTTATGGTCTCATGGTTTTTGAGGTCAAGCCCAGAGTCAGGCTCTGTGCAGCACAAAGCCTGCTTGGATTCTCTCTTCCTCTTTCTCTGCCCCTCCCCTGCTATCTCTCTCTCTTTCTCAAAATAAATGAACATTTAAAAAATAAAATAAAATATGCTTTAAAAAAAAAAAGCATTTTTCACCAGAAAAAGAGGAAAGTCTTGTAAAATGCAAAGATAAAGACCCAAGAATTTGGACAAAGAGAAGAAGGAAGGAATGGGGATATTTGTTTTCAGTATGTAAACGAGATTCCTTTTCTTGGTGTTATCAGAGCAAGGCTATAGGTTATGCATTTGCTTTGGAAATAACTTCCCTGACACAACTTTACACTGAGGTTTCTGAGTCTTCTACAATAGTTTTGACAGATATATATTCTGAAAGGGTGTGCTGCTTGCATTACTAGTTATTTCATTAGTTATATCATCTCATCAGTCAGATATGATAACAGGTCCACCTTAATTCAATGATAAGAGTCAGCCTCAGTAAATGTATTTTCTCAAATATTAGCCTATAAAGCATTTTTACAATGAGCAATATATTTCTTCAGTCAGAACAGAAACATGGACGTGTTGTTCACATTTAAAAATAATGTTTGGAATGCTAAATTATACCATGTAATATTTATAGAACACTCAACTGAGAGTTTCTAATGTATTTTCGTTTACATATCATCTGATTCCCCCAAATCCCTGAGGAAGGCAGAGAAAATATTACAGAGCTTTTACATTTTAAAAATTAAGTTACATGGGGCGCCTGGGTGGCTCAGTCGGTTAAGCGTCCGACTCTTGATTTTGGCCCTAGGTCATGATCTCCCGGTTAGTGAGTTCGAGCCCTGCATCCTGCTCTCTCTCATCTCTCTCTGCCCCTCCCCTGCTTGTGCACGCAAGCTCTATCAAAATAAATAAAGTTTAAAAAAGTTAAAAATTGTTACACGACTACAGCAATGTGAACATAATGTTAAATAGAAAACCATATTCATCTAAATCCTGTAAACCCCCCCCCCAATATCTTTATTTCAACAAGTTTTACACAGATAGTAGGTTTATTGCATAGGGCAGGTGCTTCACAAAAGACACAGCAAGAGCTGGAAGGTCGCTTTAGATCACATCTACATTATTAATTGTTATGAATAAATTATAGCTCGGATCTAGTTTTTGTTTTTGTTTTCCACTTTTGAAAGAGTTCTGATAAAAGGTCATTTATCTACCATTCTAAATATTCAAATTATCCAAACAGAAAACTGTCCAAAAACAGTGGTTTAGAATCAGTTAAAAAAGTATCTTTGTAGGGCGCCTGGGTGGCTCAGTTGGTGAAGCACCTGACTTTGGCTCAGGTTGTGATCTAGTGGTTCATGGGTTCAAGCCCCACATCAGGCTCTGAGCTGACAATCTACTTGGAACTCTCTCTTTCCCTCTCTCTCTGCCCCTACCCCACTTACATTCTCTCTCAGAAGTAAACAAACTTAAAAAAAAAAAAAAAAGTATCCTTGTAATAACGAAGGATTTATCTTCTAACAGGGAGATACCCTCCAAAATCTAACGATGTCACTGTGGCCCAACCTGTGTGATTTGGATGGAGTTGTACAAATCCTAATTGAGAACATTGATATAAAAGATCACACTGGCACCCTACAAATGACATATATTTTATGGCCCATTCTCTCAATAAACAGTGCTTATGCATACTGTAAAGAAAAACCAAGAAACTGGACCCAGAAGATATTGGGCCTGCATCGGGGCCATTATGGGAAAAAAGACCTCTGTTTAGTTTCAATCAAAAGCCTGGATGTATTCCTGAAACTAATGTAAATTGTGCCCACTGTATTTCAATAAAAATACGATAAAATAAAATATTAGAAAAAGAGACTGGGGAGCCTGGCTGGCTTGGCTGGTAGAGCACGGGACTTTTGATCTCAGGCTTGTGGGTTTGAGCCCCAGGATGGGTGTAGATATTACTCGAAAATTAAAAATAGATCTTTAAACAAACAAACAAACAAACAAAAGACTGGGTGTGTTGTGAAAAATGGGTATGTCAAGAGCACTTCAACTTTTGCTTAGAATGACCGTTTTGGACAATCGAAAATTCATGACAGAGTCACAGAAAGATTAACTTATGCAGTTTGGATTCAAAAGAGTATCTTTAAAAAGAGCATTAAATGATCTCTCAACAACGGTAACCTTGACCAAGTGGCGTGAGCATGGTTCTGTCGGCATGGGTGGTCAGGGTTTCCTATCCAGGGTGGGTCCATGTCAAATAGTCCCATGTTAATGCAGAAGGCAGACTTCTGATACCAAGCATTAAAAACCCCAGGAGGATGTGATTATTTTTTTACTTTTAAATGTTTATTTATTTTTAAGAAGGAGAGAGAGCGAGAGAGAGAGCAGTGGAAGGGCAGAGAGAGAGAGGGAGACACAGAAGCTGAAGCAGGCTCCAGCTGTCAGCACAGAGCCTGCTGCGGGGCTTGAACTCATGAACTGTGAGATCATGACCTGAGCCAAAGTTGGCCCCTGAACCAACTGAGCCACCCAGGCGCCCCTGATCATTTTTTTTAAAGACTGGTGAACACATTCAGACATTACCACTTGCTATTTAAAAGTAGTGGGGGCACCTGATGACTCTGTCGGTTAAGCGTCCGACTCTTGGTTTTGGCTCAGGTCATGCTCTCGCGCTTTTGTGACTTCAAGTCCCACATCGTGCTCTACGCAGGTAGCACGGAGCCTGCCTGGGATTCTCTCTCTCTGCCCCTTCCCCACTCGAGCTGTCTCTCTCTCAAAATAAATAAACCTAAAAAAAAAAAAAAAAAAAGCAGTCAACAAGGCTGTAAACCCAGTCTATATGAAAATGCATTTGTGCCTGGTGTAAGAGTTCACAGCTGGTCTAGATCCATCTCTTGACTGGCCAAGGCCCATTAGACTTGGCTTTTGTCTCTCAGGTATTCAGTAGGACGGAGTCATGCTATATGAATACTCATCTGCACACACCAGGTTAAACGTTAAAAAGAGAAATATTTGAAAAAATCCAAAATAAATAACACCCAAGGTTCTGCCACCTGTTGGCTTCTGTGCCCTTTGGTCTTAAGTGAGCACGATCCAAGAGCTGCACATCAAGCTTAGCATACACATCTTGCTATGCTGAGTGTGATTCTGAACACAGTGAGCTGAGTGCAACTTAACAAAGGATTCCACCCCTAAACACAAGTCGTGGTTTTGTTTTTTTTTCCCATCTGCTGCACAACCCCCCAAACCAGCAATTTGATCCTATGGAAAAACAACTCGAGGTGCTGAGATGGTATTCAGTGGCTCATCACCATGATCACAATGAACACAGCACCTGTCCCCGAGGAGAGGGACCGACTGGCCAACAAAAAGGAACAAGTGTAATGGTAACTGCCAAGGTGGTGAGCCAGGCCTTCGGAAAGACCATAAAAGTGTATCCGTGACTATAAGACAGAAATGTGAGGGGTACAGCCCCCAACAACAGTAGGCAGATTAAAAAAAAAAAAAAAAAAAAAGAAAAAAGAGTTGGCCTCCACACACCCTTCAAACCACACACCATTCCATACGCAGTTCGTTGTCCCAAAAGGGCCAGCTTTCTATCTAGAGGCAATTCAAAGCTAGCTAAAGCTTGAGAAAGTGTTTTAGGATTTAAGAATTTTTATGTATGTATGTATTTATTTATTTATTTTTTAAATCTTTTTTTTTTAATGTCTTTTTATTTCTGAGACAGAGAGAGACAGAGCATGAGTGGGGGAGGGGCAGAGAGAGAGAGGGAGACACAGAATCGGAAGCAGGCTCCAGGCTCCGAGCCGTTAGCCCAGAGCCTGACGCGGGGCTCGAACTCACGGACCGCGAGACCGTGACCTGAGCTGAAGTCGGACGCTCAACCGACTGAGCCACCCAGGCACCCCAGGATTTAAGAGTTTTTAGGAACTGCCTCACCCTCAAAGAAGTTGGGAGTTGTTCATGAAGCAGCAGTTTCAAAATTCCACAATGAAGTGTTAAATGCATAGAAGCGAGGGGCTATCTCCCAAACAAGTTTTTAATGGTGACAGGCATGATCTTGGACAAATGAACTTTTTTTTTTTTTTTTTTTTAGCCTTACCAACTAACTCACTTTCTAACACTCCCAAATGCTACTTCATGACATTTCACCCAGTGAATCCTTCCTTCACTGTCCTCAACATCCAGTGTCCTCAGGAAACCATCTAAGACTGCGGCCGCATAAAACGTACTCACCGGTGCTCACAGCGGCTGAATGTTTGTCCCTGGAAGGCTGACTGCTCCCATCAGCTCAATTGCAGACTTTCTCAAAATTTGGTTTGTTCCTTACATAGATGTCAGTTTTACGTGCTACTGGGAATACGGAATTTAATAGTCCAGTATGTTAACGAAATACGAGTGCAAAAAGAAAACTTTTCATGAAAACGAAATGAACGCTTTGGAGAGACTCGACAAAGGAGAGTCACAATCGGGTTAGGCGGGGACAAAATGCCTGTAAAAACGTTGCAGGGGAAATCGTAAAAATGTGGAAATCTGCAATCGGACCGCTTCTGCAGGGATCTTTAAAGTCTCCCTCTATCTTAAAGAATCCCAGCATGGAAATTCTAGATTCGGCTGCCTTATGGGTGCGGTCTATTGCAAGAAAGATGGGGAACGCCAATCTGGAACGAAGAGTCAAAGGGAAGGTCTTGGACCTACATCAAAAGCCTGGCTGCTCGGAAAGTTTTCTTTCCAGCGACAAAGGCTGGAAAAAGCGCCGTGGTCGCCACCTACCGAGGAGGAGGGGGAGGGGGAGGATGGCCGGCGTGGTCCCCCCCATCTCCGCTGGGGGGTAAAAATCGCAAAATCACTCGATCTTGTGCTGTACAGAACTGTCTAAGCCCTCGGGGCTCGAGTTTGGTAAACTTTGGAGTTTCGCTTAGGTGAACAGCAATGTCTCATCCTTTTCGAAATTCGAGAGCTCAAGTTGAGAAGCAAAAGAATTAGTCGCGGGGGGAGAGGTTTCGGTAACCTTTCTTCGCGGTTGACAGAACAAAACGGGCTACACGGCAGGTTTTCTGCTCTCACTCGGTGGCTTTCCCTCAACTTTCCTTCTAAATGTTGAGTGAGGGGGCGTGAGGAAAGCAAGCCTGGGGTGAGGGGCGGTAAATAAAAACAGGAGCGTCCCCTCCCGTCGCCCGTCCAAAGTTGGGGCAACAGTCTCTTTCGGACGCTTTTGAGGCAAGCTTTTCAAAACTAACAGAAGTTCTTTGTGTCCCGAAGGGTGGTGCAGCGCGGAGGAAGTCCCTTGGCGGAGCACGGAGAGCGGCAGGCCGGCTGGGGCTCCCCGGCCTCTGCCGAGTTCCGGCCTCGCAATCGGCAGGGAATCTGGGGTGCAAGAGTGGGTGCGAGTCCTGGACGGTGGCTGAGGCCGGCTGCATCGGGGCAGTGAGGGGGCGGGGGCTACCCCCGGCCTAGATTTGCGCCCCCGTGCCCCGGCTCCCCTCCCCCACCCAGGCGGCCGCGCAGGCCCCAGGTGCAGCCATGTTCTTGCTCCCACCACCCGCGCCTCCATTGACAGTCCTTGCCGGAGAGGGCCGGGCGCCGCGCTCGCCGCGTCCTCGGGTTCGGGGCTCGCCCGCGCGAGGCTTCCTGGGAGTCGTAGTCCACCGCCCCCGCCGTCGCGTTGGTGGGGACCGATCAGAAACTACAACTCCCGCTGGGCGGCGCTGCGGGTGCGCACGCGCAGCGCGCCTTCGAGGAACAAAAAAAAAAAAAAAAAAAAAAAAAAAAAGGAGGAGGAGGAGGGTGAGAGAGAAGCTCGGAGAGCAGAGAAAAGGGGCCACCGATCGCCCCCCCGCTTCCCCGCACGCGCTCTCTAGCTGAGGCCGCCCGCCTGCCGCGGTTACCCCGGCCTCTCCCTCGGTCCCCTGTGATCGGATCTAGGTGCTGAGCGAGGCCCTGCCGGGGCGGCCATGCGGCGGTGACAGGAGCTCGGCCGAGACGCCCGGGCCCCTCGCCCTCTCACCTCCTGCCCGCTCGCCAACTCGCCTCAGCCTGAAGCTGCTCCGCCGCGGCTGCAGCTCTCGCGCGGCCCACACTCGCTTCCCTTCTGCTCCCCCGGCCCCGGCGCTGCCTGGAGGCGGCTGCACTCGGGTGAGTCCCTGTCGCCTCATCCCCCGTACCCCGCCCCGGTTGCCATCGCGAGTAGGGCCTTTATTTGAGACGCGCCCCCTCCGGGGCCTGCACACACTGGGGTCTGGGGGTCGTCGGCGGCAGTGTGGGGGTACCCGACCACCCCCCCCAACCACCCGGCCAGCCGGCGTGGGGGTGGGGCAGGAGCAGACGCGGTCGCGGGGGACGACAGTTGCACGCGCGCGCCTGGGTGCGCGTGGGGGAGGGGCGCGCGCGCTGGCGCTGCGTGGGGGGGCCTCACGCGTGAGGCCCGCGCGCGAGCGAGCCTGCGGGCTGCGCATGCCCGGCCGCTGATTGGCCATCTCGGGCGGTGCGGGTGCGCGCGCGGTGCCAGGCCCGAGCCGTGGGGTCGCGCTCGGCCTGGTGTCTCCGGGGCTCGTGCGCCCGGGCAGCAGACGCGCCGGATTGGCCGGCGGGCGGCCGGGGCGGCGCCGCCGCGCTGCCTGGTAACTGCGGCCGGCGGGCCGGCGGGCCCGGGAGCGCCGCCCCTCCCCGCCCCTGCCCCTCCCCGCCCCTGCCCGCGCCCAGGTGGAGCCCGGAGTGGGCTTTGTCCCGGGCCCGGTCGGCGCGCCGGCCCCGCGGGCCCGGTTCTTTGGGGGAAATAAACACAATGACCGGAAGGAAAACCTCAGCCTTCAGGCCATGAAAATAAGCCGTCTGGATCCCGCCAGCACCCAGACGGGGTTTCGGGGAGGGAAGAAGATAAAAAACTGTCCTCTTTCCCTTCTCTCTCCCTCCCTCCACTTTTATCCAAGTTTTGCCCTTTAATAAAGCAAGTTGGGTTTTGTTTTGTTTTGTTTTGTTTTTTGCGGCTGAGAATGTTCAGAGGTCTACTTACACTGTTGGAGCAGTGCTCGCTCCTGCTGATGGGGTGGCTCCGTGCAGACTTCTCACCTCTCGCAGACAATGGCTTGATAGGCCATGCAGAAAAGTAGTCTTTGGGTGTTCAGGAAACAAAAGGGGGAAGTTAGTTTGCAAATGTGGGTGCATTAGAGTGCCCCGAGGAGGCCGAGCCTTCTCCCGAGACTAAGGCCTACGACTGTGACATTTACTCCTGCGACTGTGTGTTTTGTCAGTTCTTCAGCCCGAGTTCTGCCTGGCGCTTCTTTCCTTTTGCCTACTTGTTTGGACCTTGGCTCACACTTTTCGGCCGGAAGGACTTTTTCTTCCCTTCAGGCTCTCCCTTCTTGCTTATAGGCATCACTTAAATCCGTCTCTTGCGTTGTTCGGTCAGAATTTGTTCGTACGAGGTCCCAATCAACTTGTTTGCCCCTAGGAGGGCATCTTTATTTTATTTACCCAAGGAGTGTGTTTGGTTGTCTTGTGTACAAGTCCGTAGGTAGGTAGGAGGGCTAGGGATTAAGCTTTTTCCGCCTTTGTCTCCCTCGAAGTGTACTCCCCGCCCAAGAGCCTTGTATACAGTAGTAAGAATAGCTAACATTTGAATGTTTCTTAAGTGCCTGGCATCGCTCTTAAGCGCTTAACGCGTATTTTCTTATTTAATCTTCAAAACAGCCCCGTAATTCCCCTGTGTAGATGAGGAACAAGTCTGGAGAAGCGGAGTAGTTTATTCTTGATTACTCAGCAAGTCAACCTTGACTCCAAGATTTGAACCTAGGCTGTATGACTCGTAACCCCTAAGCCAGTGGCTTTCAAAGTCTGGAGCATCAGCAACCCCTGGAGGGCTTGTTAAAACACTTTGCCCGGCCGCACCCCAGACATTCCGATTCTGCAGGTCTGGGGTGGGGCCCGGGCGTTCGCCTTTCTAACTAGTTCCCAGGCCGCCCCACCGCGGCACTTTGAGAGCCATTCACCGC
The DNA here is from genome assembly GCF_007474595.2 of Lynx canadensis. Classification (NCBI taxonomy): domain Eukaryota; kingdom Metazoa; phylum Chordata; class Mammalia; order Carnivora; family Felidae; genus Lynx; species Lynx canadensis. The sequence goes on along the minus strand of NC_044318.1, from coordinate 30,416,387 downwards.
GGTGCAAAATTAAGTTGTAAGTGTGGGAAATGGATTCTAGATTCTCATTAAAGCTTTTCATTACTTTAAAACTGCGTCTTAAAGAACCAAAAATAATTCAGACTGCTTACTGTCGATTGCTTGGAAAGCTGATTGAGAGTTGAGAATTTTTGTTAGCTATGATTACAAAATTAAAAGTTTAATGAGTCTCCGGTTTTAAAAGGAGCCATGGATTTAAGTATAGGATAAAATTAGAAGACTAAATAATCTTAGCTTTTTTTTTTCCCCCACTCAGTCATTTATCAATTTATTTATGGCACTGGCATTTATTATCTTCTCCCAGAGATGGCTGAGGCATCCCATCTCCACCACAGAGTCTAAAGTCTGGGAGCCAGAAAGGAGTGTGATAGGCCTGAACTTGACGTTTAGATGGGGGAGGTGCTGAGCACCTGTAGCCCAGAGTCTCCCCCCACCCCACTCCTTCCAAGCCCCGGGTACCTCCAGTGATTTGGTTTACTTTTTTTTTTTTTTTTTTTTTTGTAAGCTCCATGCCCAACCTGGGGCTTGAACTGAGGACCTTGAGATCAAGAGTCACTTGCTCCACTGACTGAGCAACCTGGCATGCCAATTTGGTTCCCTTTTAATAATGACTGCAAAGACTGTCCTTAAAATGTAGGTTTCTGGCGTTTTCTTGGAGCACAAGTCTTGAAAGGAAGATTTTTCCTTTATTATAATGGATTTCCTTTTGGAAGAAAGTAACTCAAATTAGGTAGAAGGAATGGGATTGGTTTACAGTTATGTTCTGTCATTTTTGATGATCCATAGATTGCTCGTGTGTTCCAAAACAAAATAGAAAAGACCATGGCCCTTCTCCAGGTTGTTATTAGAGAGCTGTAAATAAAACACTGACAAATCACTAAACACTTAACCTTTCCTGTTATTATTGCTGACTAGCTTGTACATTGCATTCCACACCTAATTCAGTTCTACTGTGGTTTCATTCTTCTTTGAAAACATGAGTGTAAATATTGCAGTTCTCCTCATAATGCTGTGGTATCATTAACATGAAATTGTTTTAACCACTAGCTGAAACAGATGCTGATCGAGTGATTTTTAGGTATGTCTAAGGGAAAGTATTTTGTGAAGAGTTGTTTGAGAAGTAATATTCTGAGAACAGCATTTCACTTTTTAGAAATACATTAGAGGGCAATTTACCCTAAAGAGAATGGCCAAGAATTTTATCACTAGCAATCTCCTAATCACCGGTAGCACTTTTCTTTAAAAGTTGTATACTTTCATTCCGGTTAAGCTTATTCATTGTTACTAACTGAAAGAAAATGGGAAATGCAATCAATCAGTTGGTTATAATTGTAGAGTTGAGATTCCTTGTAATCAATGCTGTTAAGATAACATGCAGTATATTCACTTAACCAGTATGTAGCCTGAGGGACCTGTCTGGGAAATACAGTTAAGAAGTCATATGTACACTGGAAAAATGATGCGGCTAAATCATCATGAGTGCTGAAGGTAGTATCTTGATACTCAAGTTTCCATTTTTTCTATTTGCCCTGTACTATTTTCTTCTCTCTTGTCTGTAGTTTGCTGGAACTCTCCCACTGCAGTTTTCCTGTTTTTGTTTTCTTTCTTTCTCTTTGTTTCTACAGTCCTTGCCTTCCTACCCCTGGCTTGTTTCTGTTTTCTTGCTGGCACTTACTTTTTCTTGCTGGCACTGCTTTTTTTCCACTTTGGCCTAGTGGGAAAGTAAGAGAAAGTTCTAGATAGTCAGGAATTTTCAGAGTTGATGGGAGAATTGACTCATTGTACCTTGGTTGTAACTTGGTTGAAAACTGTAGAGGATTTTTAAAGAATTAGTCTGTTTACAATGTAACTTGAGAAACAAAATGAATTTATAAATTGCAAGAGATGAAGGACGGCTCAGTGTGGCTATAGACACAGGTTCCGAAATCAGACTGCCTGGATTCAACTCCTGGCTTGTGCTACTTCTGATTATTACCTTGAGCAATTCACTTCACATTTTTGTGCTTCGGTTTCCCTCTTTTAAGAAATAGGAAAGATAATGATAGAACCTGTTTCTCTTGTAGATTGTTGGGAAGATCGAGGGAGGTAAAACTGCTTGGCGTTGTATCTGGCCAACAGTAAGCATTCAGTAAATATTAGCAATAAAAGCACCATGTTTGATACTTTTGAGAAATTGAAAAGTTTTTTAAGTTTATTTTTTATTTTGAGAGAGAGTGCGAGAGAACATGTGCAAACAAACAAGCAGGGTAGGGACAGAGAGAGGGAGAGAATCCCCAGCAGGCTCCAAGAGCTCACTCTAGGCCGGACTCGATCCCACCAGTTGTGAGATCGTGACCTGAGCCAAAATCAAGAGTTGGATGCTTAACTGACTGAGCCACGCAGACACCCCAAGAGAAATGGAATTTTCTAAGGAAATAAAGGGGCACCTGGGTGGCTCAATCGGTTAAGCGTCCAACTTCGGCTCAGGTCGTGATCTCACGGTCCCTGAGTTTGAGCCCCACATTGGGCTCTGTGCTGACAGTTCAGGGCCTGGAGCCTCCTTTGGATTCTGTGTCTCCCTATCTCTCTGACCCTCTCCTGCTCACGTTCTGCCTCCCTCTCATATAAATAAACATTAAAAAAATTTTTAAAAAGAAAATAAAAATTGTCCCAGTAATACTGACTACAAGATTTATCTTCCCAAATTGGAGAATAGAAGCTCTGGAAAGGCAAGGACTTCTTGGGATTTTCCCCTGGGACTGTTGTTTTGTTTTTGTGGGATGGCAAAGGAAATTGTGTGTTTTTTTTTCCCCCTTAAAGTACTGTATGATTATATTACAGTATAATTCTACAAGCAGAGAGTATTGAAGAGTTTGGTCTTATTTAGGGTATCTAGTTAAAATGAGCCCAGAATCTGTAAATTTGTATTATGGAGACTAAACATGTCTACCCTGTGAATACTGAATTTGAATTGAAAAATAACCTTCTAGAATTGCTTACTTAACACGTAAGTTCACTGCACCCATTTACTGTCTTTAGCCCTTATAAGTTTTAGAGGTAGTGCCTTCTTTTCCTGCTGGTGATGTTGATGTATTTGAGATAGAAAACTAGTAAAGGAACTGAAAGGTATTTGTAATTTCTTGGCTTTACAGGGCAGTTAAAGGAGGTAAGAAAAGCTTAGCTATCCTATTTGTGGCCAGGCCCCAGACACTTAAATTATTTCATTGATAATTTGACAGAGAAGGATGACAGCATGTATTATGCCCACTTTGCTTATTATTATTATTATTATTATTATTATTATTACTTTTAATGGTTATTTATTTTGAGAGCAAGAGTGAGTGGGGGAGGGGCAGAGAGAAGGGAAGAGAAACGCGAGCAGGCTTCTTCTAGCTATCAGTGCAGAGCCCAACTCGGGGCTCGATCTCCCTGTGCCCGCTTTGTAAGTAAGGAAATAGAAATTAACCTTAGTTCTGGAATTCATTTGAAAATTGTCTGAACAGTTACAAGGAAATCCGTTAGCTTCACTTCTTCCTCCTGCTTTTTCTTTCTTTTTTTTTTTTTTTAAACATTTTTTATTCTTTGGCATTAATTACATTCACAATGTTGTACCGTCATCACCACTATCTCTAACATTTTGCTTGTCACCCCAAATAGAAACTCTGTACCCATTAAGTAATAACTCACCATTTGTCCTCTCTCCCAGTCTCTGGGAACCTCAAATATACTTTTTGTGTCTGAATTTGCCTATTTTATTCTTTTACTTGTTCACTTCTAAGTAGGCTCTATGCCCAGCGTGGGGCTTGAACTCTCGACCCCTAGTTAAGAGTCTTGCTCTATTGACTGAGCCAGTCAGGTACCCCTTGCCTGTTTTACATATCTCTTGTAAGTGGAATCATAGAACATTTGTCATTTTGTATCTGGTTTATTTCATGTAGCAAAGTGTTTTCAAGGTTCATCTGTGTTGTAGCAGGTGTCAGATCTTTATTTCTTTTTATGGCTGAATAATGTTTCATTATATAATACACCACATTTTATGTATACATTCATCTGTTGATGGACATTTAGATTGTTTCTAACTTTTGGCTGTTATGAATATGCAACTATGGACATTGGTTCCCCAGTACATTTTGACTCCTGTTTTCAAATCTTTTGTGTATAAATACTTAAGAGTGGAATTGCTGGGTCATTGTTTTTCTTGTCGATGCTTTTTTTTTGGAGAAGGATGGATCTGAACAGATCTCCCAATAGTATCGAATAAACGCGTTTATGTAAAATGCATTTGCTCCCTTTGTAAAGAATAAATTTGCGACTACCATTTCTAACATGAACACTTCTTTCTTTCAAGTGGTTCCTTACAGTGATCTTAAAAAAGAGTTGTGAAATATACATACACCACAGAACTTGACCGTTTTTTCATTTATATTGCTTATTTATTTTTATTGTCCCTGTTTTATTTAAGTTTATTTATTTTAGAGACAGAATGAGAGAGAGCAAGTGGGGGAGGGGCAGAGAGCGAGAGAGGGAGAGAGAATCCCAATCAGGTTCTGTGCTGCCAGCACAGAGTGCGACATGGGGCTCTAGCTCAGGAACCATGAGATCATGACATGAGCTGAAATCAAGAGTGGGATGCTAGGGGCGCCTGGGTGGCGCAGTCGGTTAAGCGTCCGACTTCAGCCAGGTCACGATCTCGCGGTACGTGAGTTCGAGCCCCGCGTCGGGCTCTGGGCTGATGGCTCAGAGCCTGGAGCCTGTTTCCGATTCTGTGTCTCCCTCTCTCTCTGCCCCTCCCCCGTTCATGCTCTGTCTCTCTCTGTCCCAAAAATAAATAAACACTGAAAAAAAAATTAAAAAAAAAAAAAAGAGTGGGATGCTTAACCCACCGAGCCACCCACATGCCCTATATTGCTTATTTATTTGTAGTGTATTATTTATTATGATAGCTACATAATGTTTTCAATAAAGGTACTACACAGAAATCACATCAGTAATCATTTTAACCATTTTTATTTTTATTAAACTTTTTTAAGTAGGCTCCATGTCCGAAGTGGGACTCGAACTTATGACCCTGAGATCAAGAGTCACATGCTGTACCAAGTGAAGGAGCCAGGCACCCGTGTTTTGAAGAAAAATTTTTAATGTTTATTTGATATTTTATTTTATTTGATATTTTATTTTATTTGATAGAGAGACAGACAGACTAGAGCATGAACAGGGGAGGGGCAGAGAGAGGCAGACAGAATCTCAAACAGGCTTCAGTCTCTTAGCTGTCAGCATAGAGCCCGATGGGGGGCTTGAACTCACGAACCGCGAGATCATGACCTGAGGAAGTTGGATGCTTAACGGACTGAGCCACCCAGGCTCCCCAGCATCCCATTCTAACCATTTTTAAACGTACAGTGGAGACATTCAGTACAATCAGTTTTTACAACTATCACATCTCCAGGATGCTTTCATCTTCTTAGCCTGAATCTGCCCATTAAATTTTTTTTATTCATTTTTGAGACAGAGAGAGACAGAGCATGAATGGGGGAAGGTCAGAGAGAGAGGGAGACACAGAATCTGAAACAGGCTCCAGGCGCTGAGCTGTCAGCACAGAGCCTGATGCAGGGCTCGAACTCACGGACCATGAGATCATGACCTGAGCCGAAGTCGGACGCTTAACCGACTGAGCCACCCAGGCGCCCCTGAATCTGCCCATTAAATAATAATCCCCATTTTCCGCCTCACCCCATCCCCTTGAACCCATCGCTCTGCTTTCTGTGGGTGATTTTGAGGATTTTAGGGACTTCATCTAGGTGGAGTCATACAGTATTTGTCTTTTTCTGACTGTTTTTCTTCACTTAGCATAATGTCTTCAAGGTTCGTCCATGTTGAAGGGCGTGTCAGGATTTACTTCCTTTTTATTTTTAAAACAAAAATTTTTTTTAATGTTTTTATTTATTTTTCAGACAGAGAGAGACAGAGCATGAATGGGGGAGGGGCAGAGAGAGAGGGAGACACAGAATCGGAAGGAGGCTCCAGGTTCTGAGCCATCAGCCCAGAGCCTGACGCAGGGCTCGAACTCACTGACCGCGAGATCGTGACCTGAGCTGACGTCGGACGCTTAACCAAATGAGCCACCCAGGCGCCCCCTCCTTTTTAAATCCTTACAGTGGTTTTTGGATTTTTGAAGTTTTTGTTTTTATGGTATGGCAAAGAAACTACTGTGCGTGAATATCTCATAGTATAGTTGTAGAAGTAGGGAGTAGTGAAGAGTTTGATACAATTTAGGGTATTTGGTTAAAATGAGCCCTGGTTAGAACCTGTGAAGATGTCTGATTGTATGGGTCTCATACTTTTGAGAATAGCTGTGTGAGTTTTGATTCTATTTGCACACATAGTCCTTAGCTCAGTGGTTTTTTTATAGTAAGTTAAAAATTATTTTCTGATTCTGTATTTTTGTCGTCTTGTTTGCTTCTGCAGAGCTTTTAGAATAATTTTTCTTGGGTGTGTTGGGAAACAGTGCGGTAGTCACTTAACTAGATATTCACTTTCTGAGTCTACTTATTTCATAATTTTCTTTATTTATAGCCTTATCTTAGGAAAAACAGTTTTCTTATACTAGCAAAATGAGTGAGCTATTCACTATTCATCTGCTGTATTTTAAGCTTTGGAAAAGAAGAGATCCCTTATTGCTTTTGGAACAGTACTTATTTATTCACTTACCCAACATATTGAGGGCCTTCTGGGTGTGTAAGCTATTCTGTGAAGCCGCAGGACAATCTATTTTTTGGAAAATACTGGTCTAGGCAAATTATATTGTTGAGAGCTTCAGGGTAAAGACTCTTTAGTTCAGTGTGTATATTCAGTCTAGTTTCTTTGTTTTAGGTATTTGGAGTAAGGTGACTTTTTTAACTTAAATCTAAAACCTATTTAAAAAAATTTTTTTACTGTTTTTTTAATTTTGAGAGACAGCGCAAGCAAGGGAGGGGCAGAGAGAGAGAGAGAGAGAGACAGAGACACAGAATCCAAAGCAGGCTCCAGGCTCCGAGCTGTCAGCACAGAGCCTGACATGAGGCTCGAACCCACGAACTATGAGATCGTGACCTGACCAAAGTCGAACGCTTAACCACCCAACAGCCATCCAGGTGCCCCTAAAACATAATTTTTGAGGACTACATTTGATGTAAACAACTTTTCATGCTGACACATGGATGCTTTAAAAGCATTTCAGAGCGATGATTTATTTATACCTTAAACTTACACAATGTTTTATGTCAGTTATACCTCAATGAAGTTGGGAAAAACAAGTAAATAAAAATAAATGGGACAAAAGCAGTGACTTATTTTGACACTTTATGTTAGTTTTCCTGCCCTATCAGACAATAGGTTATTTTATTTAATAGTAATTAAAGCAATTAGTTGGGAAATTTTCATTTTATCAGACTTGGATTTGGAGAGTTTGTATGTAAATAGATACATAAATGTGTGTTTTGCAAATAACTACTTTAATAAAATTAAATTTTTAAATGGTTAATTTACTGAACGCTTGTGTGAAACACTGTCAAGTACTTAACTTACGTTCTGATAAGTGTGTAAGGTAGGTACACCTATTCTTGTCATTTTCAAGACTAGTAAGTTTGGGGTTAAAGAATCCCAAGGTCAGTCATTCTCTAGTAGATAGAACTTGAATTCAGAACTTGGGTGTCATTCCAGAATTGGCGTTCATAAATACCGTGCTCTGTTGCCTAACATCTGTGAGCAGTATACTAAAAAAAGATGGGCTTTTTAGATCATAGTTACTTGATTTTCATTTCCTCTTCCCATTTATACAAAGTTAGAAAAAGAACAAGTGATCCAGCTTTTCCAGTACTAAATGATTTTTAAGCTTGTAGTAAGGTCAAAGGGATACATTGTTTGTGTATTGGCAGAGTAAGCTGCTGCTTTTTAAAGGACTATCAGTTTCAAAGGATAACTTCTACATTTGCAAACAATTTCTCTCAAACTGTAGTACCAAGAAAAGTTACAGATCTTCCTGAAGAGCTGGTAAGATTTTTTGTTTTTCAAGACCCTTGCTTTGGCTACCCTGAGGCTGAGGACTGAACGTGGGATCCCTCACTTGGGCAGACCTTCTTTCCCCAGTTTCGTTTTATTATTTTGCCATTCTTCCTTTTACCTGGCTTTTTAAAATGTTTTGAGAGAGAGAGAGAGAGAGAGAGAGAATGAGTGGAGAAGAGGGGTAGAGGGAGAGAGAAAGAATCTTAAGTAGGCTCCACTCGCAGCACGGAGCCAAAAGGGACTCGATTCCTTGACCACATGATCATGAGTCCAGCACTTAATGGGCTGATCCACCCGGGCACCCCTTACCTGGGTTTTTTAAAAAAATAAAAGGTAGCTATTTTTGTTAGGTATCTCAACATGTTTTTGAAACATGGTGGAAAAGGGTGTCAAGTTTTAAGTATATGTATAACACAGTTACAGATCATTTCAAATCCTAACCTTTCAGGGGCACCTGGGTGGCTCAGTAAGTTAAGCGTCAAACTCCGTGATCTCAGCTCAGGTCTTGATCTCAGGGTCGTGGGCTCCATGCACTTACATTTTAAAATGTAAGCAGAGCCAACTATACAAACTTAAAAGCCTTGACTTAAAAATCAAATCTGAACAAAGGTTTGTCTTAGGGATTTCTAATTTTATTTCGAAGCCCTTGCCATCACATAGAATTTCTAACATTTATGGAAGTTAAGTGAACTAAAATGGGTCTTTGGCTCTGTTTCTTTTGTCTGCTGAAGTATATATGTTAAGTATATATGTTAACGATATAAATTATGATTTTACATTCCATTATTAAATATTTGTAAAATGGAACCTTTGAATGAAGCGCTAACCTAATTTTCTTCTCTTTGGAAAATACCTATTAAGCCTGTGGAGATAAGCTCTTAGAAATGTGAATTAAAATATTTCTCCGTGGTAATAGGCAAGGAATAAGGAAATTCTGGGAGTTGCAGGTCCTAGTGTAGAGTCTGATGAACTGATCTTACCCAGAATGTTATGTCCAATTCTGGGGCATGGCCTGGACAAATGGGAATATTTCGAGGATGGTGTGGTAAAGGTAAAAAGATGTTAGGACTAAAGCACAGGACAGACTGGGGATGCTCATTCTGAGATGAGAGTGTTGGAGGAGCCCAGTGCATTGAAAGGGCCTTTTTGTAGAATAAGGCTCTTCCAGGAGGAAGATGCCACAGGGACAGATTTTGATTTATTAGGAGGACTAATGTTAAACCGGTCCGGTAATTGCAAATTGCAAATTTAAAAGTAGCAAGCTCGGGGCGCCTGGCTGGCTCAGTCAGTGAAGCATGTAACTCTTCATTTCGGGGTTGTAAATCAAGCCCCATGTTGGGTGTGGAAATTACTTAAAATCTTTAAAAAAATATTAAAAGTAACAAGCTCTCTGGGATGTTTCAAAATTTGAGGGGCAGTAAGAGAGTTGGGCAAGAATACCAGTCACTAGTAACATTTTTTAAGTGTTTTTTATGTGTTTGCTATTCTAAGCGCTACCTGAATCAGGGCACTTGTCAGAGCAATCAATCCTGTGTCCCAAGGTAGGCAGGCTTTATTAGGACTCCCATTTGAAAGTTGAGGAAAATGAGGTTGTGGGGATGCTGACTAATCCAAAACAACCCATAGTGAGGGACAGGTTTTTTGATTTTTGTTTTTTAAAGATTTTTAAGTAATCTCTACATCCAGCATGGGCGTTTGAACTCACAACCCCCATATCAAGAGTTGTATGCTCTACCAGCTGACCCAGCCAGGCACCACAAGGGATAATGTTTTGGTTTTGTTTTTTTTTTTTTTAAGTTTATTTATCCATTGAGAGAGAGCACGCACAGGCATGAGCAGGAGAACGGTAGAGAGGGAGAATCCCAAGCAGGCTCCGCAGTGCAGAGCCCTACGCGGGGCTCCATCCCACTAACAGCAAGATCATGACCTGAGCCCAGTCAAGAGTCAGATGCTTAACCGACTGAGCCACCCAGGCGCCCCCTAAGGGATTGTTTTAGTATAAACTTAAGTAGTTGGATTCAGAGCCCACGCTTAACCACCACGGTATACTAATTTCCAGTTCTGATAATAACGTTTATAAAGTATAGGTAATGAGGGACTCCTGGGTGGCGCAGTTGGTTAAGCGTCCAACTTCGGCTCAGGTCATGATCTTACAAGCTCGTGAGCTGGAGCCCCCCATTGGGTTCTGTGCTGACAGCTCAGAGCCTGGAGCCTGCTTCCGATTCTGTGTCTCTTTCTCTGTCTCTGCTCCTCTCCTGCTCACGCTCATGCGCGCGCGCTCTCTCTCTCTCTCTCTCTCTCTCTCTCTAAAAAAAAAAAAAAAAAGTATAGGGAAGATATTAGTGATAAACTAGTAATTTTACTTAACTGTTAGTAAAGAAGATAGCTACAAGGTTGAAAATCACGTACGCATACCTGGGGTCACATTATCGATTACATATTCTGACATGCATTCTATCCAGTGATCTACTATTTGATAGCATGCAGTGGGACTAAGTTCTAGTATTGGGAGAAAACACCAGCCAGGAGCCCAGTGTTCATTGTTGAATTCAGCACGTGTGAAGAGTGCTCACTATGCAGGATACCACTGTGCTGGTGCTGGGGTGCGAGGCTCCCCCCACCTACCCATTGACAGAAGTACGGTCAGTGGCAAATACCGTCCAAACTAAAAGACCCCGGGTTTACCAGTTGATGTGCAGTCTGTAGAGAAATTTGATAACCTTTGAAGTGAAGTGTGTGTATGTGCTTTCACTTCTGGGCTCCCCTCTTTCAAATGTAAACAGAGAGAAAAACAGCCCATTTCCAGTTTTATTGAAGCTAATAAAGACAAATTGTAATCAATAAGTTACTATTTAACATCCTTTGCCTTTCTCCCAGTTCTAACATTCTACTTACCTTTGATAGCAAAAACAGCAAGACTTTAACACCCATGAAATAAGGCAAAAGTAGAGAAATTTTAATTAGCTTCTTCCTTGGCACATAGGTACTTAGTGCTTTAAAAATTATTTTGGAACGCTTGTAAACTTACAAAATAGTTACAGGAGCAGCAAACAGAAATTTCCCACACACCTGTTACCCAGAAACCTCATTCCGGTTTTGCCAGATGTTACTTTGTAGCAAAAGGGTCTAATCCAGGATCACATTTTCACCCAGGTGTCTTGTCCCTCTAGTACACCTCACTTTAGAACAGTTTCTCAGTCTTTGAATTCCGTACTCTTGAACTTTTTGAAGGTTACAGGGTAGTCATTTTACAGAATGTCCCTCAATTTGAGTTTGTCCATGCATTTAGGCGGGAGTATCACAGTTCTAGTACGTTCTGTTGGTTGGCACATGATGTCTGTCTGTTCCCTGACTAGTTGTTAACTTTGATCACTTGGTGTGTGCCAGGCTTGGCTTTGTTAGTAAGTATTTTGTGTGGAAATAATTTGGGATAATGAAACTCTCTCTTTAGAATTGAGGATAAACTTTTTCTCTAGAGGCTGGGAATTTTTATTTTGTCCAAGTCTTTGAAAACTAAATGTTTTTCTGGAATTTAAGTACTGTGAATAGTGGCATTTGGGGAACGTTAAAAGTTAGATTAAATTTTATAGTAGGTGGTGTGGTTTGAAAGAACATGGAGAATTAAGAAGTCAGATCTTGATTAGATTCTACTTAACAATTCTGTAATCTTGAACAGTTTACCTTGTTTTTCCAAGGTATAAGCTGTTCTTAGATTTTATTTTATTTTTTTAGGGGTCTCTAAATGTTTTTTTTAACGTTTATTTATTATTGAGAGACAGAGAGAGACAGAGCATGAGCATGGGAAGGGCAGAGAGAGAGGGAGACACAAAATCCAAAGCAGGCTCCAGGCTCCAGCTCTCACCACAGAGCCCAACAAGGGGCTCGAACTCGCAAACTGTGAGATCCTGACCCAAGCCAAAGTCAGATGCTCAACTGACTGAGCCACCCAGGCGCCCCTGTTCTTAGATTTTAAAAAGAAGTTCTGCTTGGGGTGCCTGGGTGGCTCAGTCAGTTAAGCGTCTGACTTTGGCCCAGGTCACGATCTTGGGGTTCATGGGTTCAAGCCCCACCCACCTCCGGCTCTGTGCTGACAGCTGAGTCTGGAGCCTGCTTTGGATTCTGTGTCTCCCTCTCTCGGCCCCTTCCCCACTCATGATCTGTCTCTGTCTCTCAAAAATAAGTAAAAACGTATAAAAAATTTTTAAATACAAATAAAGTTCTTTGTAAAATATGTCAGGCAAATGCCCCCCTTGTCATAAACACGTCAAGTTAATTCCTTTGGTATCCTTCAGAAGACACATGAATAGGGTCAGTGAGTTACCTTAAACACGTTTTCTGTAGAAGCTACCGAGTAGATGTAATTAGAACGAGTGGTAGCGTGTTGAGAAAAATTTGAGACACAAATTCTGTGTCTGCAGTCCAAACTGATTGTAGTCAATGCATACTGACATTTTAGGGATGAATGTTTCTTCTCCTGAAAAACAGATTTTTTAGCTGTTAGTAATTATAGGTAGAACGTGAAGGTATTAAGTATCATCAATTGCAAAGGTAGAAAGACTTAGGCAGCCTAGAAGATTGTCAGAATACAGTATTATATGATAACCCAAGTTAATCTTCATGCAACTAAATCTTGTTAAGGATAAAGATGACTGATCAAACTATTAGATCCTTTCCATTTACTTTAGGGACCATGTTTGGCAAAATGTGCAACATCCCAGATGATGAATTTTAACTTTTAGTTCTCATCATTTTGAAGAAACTTATAAATAACTATACTTAAAGATTTGGTTTTTAAGTAATTTCTATACCCAATGTAGGACTCAAACACACAACCTTGAGTAAAGAGTCACGTGCTCCACTAGCTGAACCAGTCAGGCATCCCAACAGTTCATTTATTTTATTTATTTATTTTAGAGAGAGAAAGAGAGAGAGAGAGAGGCGCAGGAGAGAGAATGAATCTCAAGCAGGCTTCATGTTCAGTGCAGAGCCTTATGCAGGGCTCCATCCCATGACCCTGGGATCATGACCTGAGCTGAAATCAAGAGTAGGTCACTCGGGGCGCCTGGGTGGCGCAGTCGGTTAAGCGTCCGACTTCAGCCAGGTCACGATCTCGCGGTCCGGGAGTTCGAGCCCCGCGTCAGGCTCTGGGCTGATGGCTCAGAGCCTGGAGCCTGTTTCCGATTCTGTGTCTCCCTCTCTCTCTGCCCCTCCCCCGTTCATGCTCTGTCTCTCTCTGTCCCAAAAATAAATAAACGTTGAAAAAAAAAAAAAAAAAAGAGTAGGTCACTCAACCAAGTGAGCCACCCAGGAGCCCTAAGAATTTATGTTTTTAAAAGTCTGAGATCCCATTTTACTTTTTCCTTAGAATTAAATGATACTTGAAGTTATTTTATACTTCTCACTGAAGACGTTTTTGTTAGTTTATATATTTTAGACTATGATGGTGCTTTTGTCAAATTTTGTCAAAACTTGACTTTAAGGTTTCTAAATAAAATGAGTTGGTAAATTTGCATTTTACCTCATATGCAAATAATAACCTGTGTGACTAGATCTCAGAGAATGGACACAACTGGAACTGATACCAAAAAACCAAGGAAGAGATCATCTTAAGTACTGGTCCAGAAAAAGACCGTTCATGATAATGGAAAGTCACACGGCATTTTTTTAACATATCATACTCGTCTTGTGTGTAGTGCACCCAGCAAGGGGCTTGAACTCACGAACCTAAGGTTGAGTGATGTGCTGTACCAACTGAGCCAGCCAGGCACCCCCCACACTGTATTGAAGGGTCGAAGTCAGTAATTGAAGAAGTTTGAATGAAAGATTCAGCTATTTGAAAAGATTCAAGATTTTACTCTTGGTCAAAGTATTCCTTGTTTTGTTGTGTTTTGTTTTGTTACTTAAGCCTGATAAACAATTACAGAGTTCAGTACCATTATCTGTCCTGAATTGTCTGAATTCTGAATTCTGTCTTCCATGGACAGTATCCTAGTGGTAGATATTTTAGCCACTTTTGAAATTTTTCTGTTTTAATTGATCGAGATCTGGCTGGGTTTTTTGTACAAAGCATTGAGTTAGAAAAGTTCCTGATTTTTGCAGTCTTGAAGTTTATTTCACCATACTTAAGTAAATACACAGGTTAGATCTTAATTGCTTAAAAATAGCTGAGATAACCCTAGCAGTCTGCGGAAAAATTTGAAAATAAATAAAGTTTTTGAGAATAGAATAAAATAAAGGGCTTGGTACTTCTATCAGTTTGAATCCATTTCCTCCTGGTTGAGAGTAGCTCCTGGGTCTTAGATTTTTTAACTAAGATTTGACCGAGTCAATTCTGAGGGCTGTTGGTAGTTGTTAGAGGAGATACGTTTCCTGATCGTGCCTGTCAGCATTTTGTGACACAAATTACGTGTTCATCTAGACACTAGGTTTATAATTCGTTTTTTTGCTTTGACTCAAATCCTTTATTTTCTTCATAGAACGTGACTGATGTTGATATATATAAAGTATTCCTCAGTGTCCACCATCATCTTTGTTTTATGGACAAAAAGGCTACTTTCCTTTTGCTTCAGTTTGTTTACAGTGGGTGGCAGTTAATTTACTGCCTCATAAAGATTGCCTAGTATTACAGTTTTAATCCCTGTGTAATTATTTACTTTGGGTTCCTTTTTATTTAACCTGCTTTTCTTTGATTATTATTGTGCATGAAAGAGGTAATTTGGAATTTGGAGACCCAGATTCCAGTCGCTTGTTATAAAATTAACTTTCCTTATGACCTTAGCAAGACAGCTAATCTTTCTGGGCTGGGCCTCTCATTTATAACATAATGGAGCAGGGAGGTTGCACAAAAATATGTTGATTTTTTTTTTTTTTTTTCCTTGACCTAAGATTATGTGTTATAAGATTGAAATGGAAAGATAACTTGTTGAAATTAACAAAGTAACAAAAAAGAAATAGGGCATGAATGTAATTAAAAAAAAGATAGGATCAGTGTAATCTAGTACCTTCCCCATTTACCAGTGGGATCCGGAGCTTAGATTTGAATCAGAAATACTGAACATTCAGTAATATATTTTTTTTAATTTTTGTTAACGTTTATTTATTTTTGAGACAGAGAGAGACAGACCATGAACAGCGGAGGGGCAGAGAGAGAGGGAGACACAGAATCTGAAGCAGGCTCCAGGCTCTGAGCCATCAGCCCAGAGCCCGACGCGGGGCTCGAACTCACGGACCGTGAGATCGTGACCTGAGCTGAAGTCGGACGCTTAACCGACTGAGCCACCCAGGCGCCCCAGTAATATTTTAGAGATCACCATAATAAATATTAAGGACCTCAGGGTTTGTTGTTGTTGTTGTTGTTGTTAGAGTGATAATGGCATGTGTGAGAATCTTCACGATTTGACTCACTATAAAATATTTTTTGTTATTTTGCTGTTTAGCATTAACAGCAAGGATCAATAAACTAAAAGCAGAAGTATGGCCAAATGAAAATTTATATGGAATTAGTTACTGGCTTATTTTGAGGTAGAGCAGATCAGAACAGTAAGACCACAAATAAACCTAATCCCTGAAATGGATCTCCAACAAGAAACAGAAGAAGATTGTAAAGAATGACTGGAGTCTGTTTTCAGAGAGAGAAAATAGGCATCACATCTTAAACAATAGCTGACCAGGATAAAAGACCTATGAAACAGCAACAGGCCAATTAAGTTCGTCTTTGAAACTCATAAGGGAGAATTAAAGTCAAATCAAGGAAACAAAAATAAAGTCAGACAACACTCAGAGTGGACGAATTAAGGATATTGAAAAAATGGGAAAGAAGATACAGCAGAGTGAGGTGGCTGCAGGCAAGCACTGTTCTGCCTTTTTATTTATTATTTCCTTTAGTAGGCTCCACACCCAACGTGGGGCTTGAACCCACAGCCCTGAGATGAAGAGCTCAAGAGTTGCATGCTCTGCAGACTGAGCCAGCCAGGACCCCCAACTGCCTGACTATTCCATGTGGGTCTGGCTAGACTGCCAGCCCCCGTGTGCCCCAGATAATCTTGTTCTGCCCAGCCACTGTAATTAGGCTGGGCTGGGGACACAAACCCCCAGAATTTCGTGCACAACGTAGTAGGTACAATAGTCTGCTGCCTCTGAGATCACGGTACTAAAACAGTAAAAATTTCCTTCTTGGGGTGGTTTGAAATAGGAATTTGTTCTAGCAAATTCATAAAGTTATTCTTCAGAATAAAGAATATCATAAGCTGTGGTTCCCAGAGTTGGTGGAACTAATAAGAATGTTCTAAAATTGTGTAACAGGGGCTCCTGGGTGGCTCAGTCAGTTAAATGTCTGAGTCTTGGTTTCAGCTCAGGTCATGATCTCATGGTTCGTGAGTTTGAGCCCCGCTTCGGGCCCTGCGCTGGCAGGGTGGAGGCTGCTTGGGATTCTCTCTTCCTCTCTCTCTGCCCCTCCCCACTTGTGCTCTCTCTCTCTCTCTCTCTCCCCCTCTAAAAATAAACATTAAAATAATTTTTAAGAGATTATAAAACAAAACTGGTAAAAATAACACAGTTGATAAGATGGAAACTTGGAAGGGCTAATACAGAAAGGCTGCTAGGAAAAAGAAAGTGGGAACTTAGATAATAGAAATGAAAAATCACTTTTGTCCTGAGGGTGTCTACCAGTTTTACCTCCTTGTGGGATGAGAGGCTCAGAAATTGAAGCCCAGAGCCTGCACAGAGCATGGGGGTCAAATAGACCTTTTTTCCCCCTAGTAAGACTCCAGATTGGATGAGGGTGATTAAGCTAGTCTGCATCCCTATTTGTGGTCTGTGTTAACATCTGGGTGGCCCAAGGAACCTGAAGCCTTGAACTTGGATTATGGCGATCCAAGCAGGTAGTGTTCCTAGATACCTGGAGGGACCTGTCTTAATCCGAGGCTGGTGGGGAGAGGCAAGGGAGAGGGAGAGAGAATCTTTTTTTTTTTTTTTTTTAATTGTATTTATTTATTTTGGAGGCCGGGGAGAGAAAACAGGGAGAGAGCGAATCCCAAGCAGTCTCCGTGCTGTCAGTGCCGCGCCAGAGGCAAGGCTTGATCTCACGAACCGTGAGACTGTGACCTGAGCTGAAGTCAAGAGTGGCACGCTTCACCGACTGAGCCACCCAGGTGCCTCCAGAGAATCTTAAGCAGACTCCACGCTCAGCTCAAAACATGATGTGGGACTCAGTCTCATGACTGTGAGATTATAACCTGAGCCAAAATCAAGAGTCTGATGCTTGACCAACTGAGCCACTCAGGTGCCTCTAGGGTCCACATTTAAAATAAATGTTTTTAACAATTAAAAAATATATTTTTTGGGGCGCCTGGGTGGCGCAGTCGGTTAAGCGTCCGACTTCAGCCAGGTCACGATCTCGCGGTCCGTGAGTTCGAGCCCCGCGTCAGGCTCCGGGCTGATGGCTCAGAGCCTGGAGCCTGTTTCCGATTCTGTGTCTCCCTCTCTCTCTGCCCCTCCCCCGTTCATGCTCTGTCTCTCTCTGTCCCAAAAAATAAAATAAACGTTGAAAAAAAAATTTTTTTTAAAAATATATTTTTTAATGTTTGTTTATCTTTGAGGGAGAGAGACAAAGTGTGACTGGGGGGGGGGGGGGCAGAGAGAGAGAGGGAGACACAGAATCCGAAGCAGGCTCCAGGCTCCGAGCTGTCAGCACAGAGCCCGATGTGGGGCTCGAACTCATGAAACGCAAGATTGTGACCTGAGCCAAAGTCAGATGCTTAACCAACTAAGCCACCCAGGAGCCCCATTAAAATAATTTTTTAAAGAAATGTTTTCTTCTTTTTTTTTCTCTTTCTCCTCCTTATGTTCATTTGTTTTGACAGAGAAAGCACAAGTGGGGGAGGAGCAGACAGAGAGGGAGAGAGAGAATCCCAAGCAGGTCCTGTGCCGTCTGCTTGGAGCCTGATGCAGGGCTCTAACTCACGAACCACGAGATTATGATCTGAGCTGAAATCAAGAGTTAGATGCTTAATCAACTGAGCCACCTAGCCACCCTGCCCCGGGGAGTAAAAAAAAAAAAATTTTTTTTTTTTAACATTTATTTATCTTTGAGAGAAAGAGAGGGAGTGTGCAAGCAGGGGAGGGGCAGAGAGAGAGACACACAAAATCCAAAGCAGGCTCCAGGCTCTGACCTTTCAGCACAGAGTCCGACACAGAGTGGGGCTCGAACTCACAAACCGTGAGATCATGACGTGAACCAAAGTCAGACACTTAACTGGCTGAGCCACCTAGGCGCCCCCAAAATAACTTTTTAATGTAAAGTGACCACATAGTAGAAGATAATCAGGCATACATGGGAACAAGTACCATGAATATGAGCAAGAACCATAAGCAATAGAAATACAGCTAAGATTTTTTTGAATTATCAGAGACCATAAAACAACCACCTCTGTTATGTTTGAGAGACAGCACGAGCAGGGGATAGGGACAGAGGAAGAGAGAGAGAGAGAGAGAGAGAGAGAGAGAATCCCAGGGAGGCTCTGTGTCCACTGCACAGCTCAACATGGGGCTCAATCCCATGACCCTGGGATCCTGACCTGAGCCAGAATGAAAAGTTGGATGCTCAACCAATTGAACCACCAGGCATCCCTTACCTCTCTTATATTTAAAGACGTATGTCAGGCTTGAAAGTCTCTAGGGAGTAGGAGACTAAAATGTTACATAACAACAAATAGGAATCTTAGAAATGAAAATTGTGAACAAAATAAAAAGAAAGAATTGGTGAAGCAGAAAGTGAGTCTGAGGAAAGAGTTTACAAAAGAGAGGAAAAATGAGAAAAATGCAGAAGAGGGTATGAGTCTTAGTTATCAGCACCCATTCCATCTGAGTCTCACAGGATGGCAGACAGAACGGGACAGAGTCAGTATCTGAAGAGGTAACAGCTGAGAATTTACCACAAGGAATCCTCATTCGAGAAGCCCAGTGAATGACGT
Organism: Lynx canadensis; assembly: GCF_007474595.2. NCBI lineage: Eukaryota > Metazoa > Chordata > Mammalia > Carnivora > Felidae > Lynx > Lynx canadensis. The sequence goes on along the minus strand of NC_044318.1, from coordinate 30,397,380 downwards.
ACTGAATAGAAAGAAGGGCGCATCTAGATGCATCGAAGAAAGAACATCCTAAAAACAGCAGGCATACAGATGGGGATTATCTTCACAGGATGGAGGCCAGACTATAATGAATTAACCTCAGTGTGCTGAAAGTAAGAAGTTCTCAACCTAGATTTCTATTCTAGTGAAAATATCTTAGAAGAATAAAGGACTTTTAGCACACAAAAGTTTGCCATGAGAAAGAAATTTTAAAGGATTAACTTCAGGCAGAAGGAAAGTCTTGAGGTGCAAAGAGAATAAACAAAGACTCTTAAATGTGTGGTTAAATAAAGATGAAAGATTGAAGCAAAAATGATGCTGCATTTGGAAGTACAGAATTAAACACATAAAAGAGCCGAAAAAACATAAAAACACACAAAAAAAATATTCATTCGTATAATAATAATCAGAATTGAAAGCCTGGATTGGGAATGAAAATTACTGATAGTTTTGGTAGAACATGTGACTCAACTTTAGGATCGTGAGTTCAAGCCCCACTTTGGGCATGGAGCCTGCTTTAAAAAAAAATTATTGACAGTTTATGCAAACATGAAACCATCAGACATCAGTTTAGTAATGGACCTAGGATCTGAGTCACCTAAGAAGAAATATAAATAATAAAACTATGAAAAGTGTTTCTTTAAGGAAGTTCGACTACTTTGGTAGTAATAAGGTATTCATAGTGATTAGGTCATAGCTGTGCATCCAAAGTGTTGGTGAGGCTGGTGAATTTAGCATAATTTATTGTTATTATTCTTTTAAATAACGTGCTTTTTAAAAATAATCTCTACATCCAACATGGGTTTTAAACTTATGACCCCAAGATCGAGAGTCACATGCTATAGTGACTGAGCCAGCCAGGCACCCTGAATTTTGTATATTTTAAACATTTCTGGAAACAGTGTAAAAATTTTGGTGTGATATATCAAGAGCTATAAAGATGTTCGTACAATTTATCTCTTTCAGTATGAAGAATTTTAAAATATGGAAATAAGGCAAAAGACATATCTATTTAAAAAATTTTTTTTAAATGTTTGTTTTTGAGAGAGAGAGAGAGAGAGAGAGAGAGAGCGTGCCAATGGGGGAGGGACAGGGAGACTCAGAATCTGAAGCAGGCTGCCGGCTCTGTGCCCCAACTCGGGGCATGAACTCACGAGCCGTGAGATCATGACCTGAGCCGAAGTCAGACGCTTATATGACTGAGCTCCACCCAGGTGCCCCAACAAAAGATATATTTATGAAGATGCTTAGAGAAATTGTTATGATTCCATTTTGATGGGCTGTTACATAGCTGGGATGAAGAATTTATGCTATAAGAATATGTAATGTGGCAAGTAGATGATGCTGGCTGATCATGGAGGCAAGGTCATTGCCCTGATAGGGGGTTAGCCTCCTTGGAATTTTAGTAATTTATCCTGAGGGTCTATGTCCCTGCTGTCTCATGGGCATTTTAATCATAACGTATCATAAAACTGTATTTCTGTGTTCCTCCTCTCAGGACATCTACCAGAGATATTACAGGTACCACCATGGTGGCTCAAAGGGTCATGAGAATTACTTCTCACAAATAAGCTTAAATGAATTTATGCAACATGGTGTAATCTCTGTAGCAGTATGGTTTTTGTGATGATGGAAATGTTCTGTGATCTGCAATATAGTAGCCACTAGCTACATGTGGACACCGAGCTCTTGAAAGGTAGCTAGGACAACTGAGGAACAGAATTTTAGTTTTTCATGAAAATAGTTACATGTGGCTACTGGCTACCATATTGAATAGTACGGATAGTACATCTCTAAGTATTGGACACCCACTGGGTTGTTCCTTGACCGTTGGTCTTCTGCCTTGGATGACCGCCTTATAAAGAGATCACCTTTTTTCTGTCTACCACCCCTGCTTTACTAAGACTGCATCAGAGATACACAGTGGGGAGTGAACACAGGTTACAAATCCAGAAACCAGAAGTCATTTTCTTGTCTAACGTGGGTTCACCCTATGAATTGTCTTAGGTCAATTCTTCTTCCTTGCCTGTATATAAAAGATTCAAAGGGATCCATTCTGTTTTTGTATTTACTGTCTTATGGAGTACATGATTATTTTGTTCATTTTCCTTTTTGTTCCAGAGAATATCACTAATGAAATTCAGAGATACAAATATGCCTATTTGCATTCCTTGAGCACAGAGCTAACTGCCCTATTTTAGTTGCTTTCAATGGTGCTTTTTTTTATTGTTCATTTCTAGTGACACACACACACACACACACACACACACACACACACACACACACCCTTTTTATTTTTTTATTTTTTTTATTTTTATTTTTTTTTTTAATTTTTTTTTAAACGTTTATTTATTTTTGGGACAGAGAGAGACAGAGCATGAACAGGGGAGGGGCAGAGAGAGAGGGAGACACAGAATCGGAAACAGGCTCCAGGCTCTGAGCCATCAGCCCAGAGCCTGACGCGGGGCTCAAACTCACGGACCGCGAGATCGTGACCTGGCTGAAGTCGGACGCTTAACCGACTGCGCCACCCAGGCACCCCACACACACCCTTTTTAAAATAAAGCAAGAAGAAAGACTACATGGGTTCTGCTCAAGTATTTTATGGGAACACCGTCTCCTGTGAAGTTCTTTTTTCTAGGTTCTGTGAATACTTCTGTTTTGCTTTTGTCCTCTCTTTCTCCCTTACAGTGACTGTCACGTCTCCTGTCCCATAAGCTTGTGTCAGCAGCCTGGCCTGGTGTGTGTCCCTTGTATCTGTTGTTAATGCCACTATGTGATGGCAGTTCCTTTCTGGGAAGGAGGAGAGAAAGGCAGCAGTTGCCCAGGGAGGGTGCCAGGGAGTGTTCCTTGAGTGGTCTTGACTCAGCTAATCAGGGAAATGACCTCTTGGGGCGGACAGAGAACAATTCAGAGAATTTCTGTTGTAATGCGGATATACACACATTTCTTGAGAACAGAAAGCCCCAAACAAAATTCATCCTTCCCCATCAAGCTTGACGGGACTGGTCACCTCCAAGGTTCTTCCCATTGAACATTGCTGTGATGCCTCCTGAGTTCTGGTAATGAAATAGGACCTCTCGTCGCCTGTGGCACCCTCACAGGGCTGTTGGCGTGGCCTCTGTCTCCTATTTCTTAACACTCATTGAACACGAATGACCTCATGACAGATTTCCAGCAATTTAGGGTGAATAGTGGAAATAGCAGTAGGCAGAAACTTTTGTCCTAGTGTTGTGTTCTGGCACTGATAGTGGCTATATGGCCTTGACACATCACTGCATTCGTAAAATGAGAACATACCTCCTCTTTCCCTTGCTGGAGAATTGAATGAAAAGTGAGATTATGAAGAAATACTATGAGAAATAATGACGGTATATCCTAGGTGAATGTTCTGATTATGGCAAATGGTATGGCTTTGTTGTCCATTTTTACCGAACCACATTTTATTTATTTATTTATTTATTTATTATTTATTTATTAAAAACATTCTTTTTGTAATGTTTTTATTTATTTTTGAGAGACAGACACAGAGCACAAGTCAGGGAGGGGCAGAGAGAGAGGGAGACACAGAATCCGAAGCAGGCTCCGGGCTCCGAACCGTCAGCACAGAGCCCAACCCAGGGCTTTTGAACCCACCAACCTTGAGATCATGACCTGAGCTGAAGTCGGACGCCCAACCGACTGAGCTCCAGGCGCCCCATTGACTGAACCACATTTTAATATAAATTTACTTTAACTTAGTTATCCGAGGGGCACCTGGGTGACTCAGTCAGTTAAGCATCGACTTCGGCTCAGGTACTGATATCATGGTTCACGAGTTCAAGCCCCACATGGGGCTCTCTGCTGTCAGCACAGAGCCCGCTTCGGATCCTCTGTCCCCCTCTGTCTCTGCCCCTCTCCTGCTTGCACTGTCTCTCTCTCAAAAATAAACATTAACCAAAATTTAAAAAAAAAAAAACTTATTTGTCTAAGAGGTAAGAATGGGACCAAAGCTGTTAGGGAAAATGATTTCTAACCATTCTCTTGCTTAATGCTGCTTTTCCTGACTCCATCTCCATTCAAGATAGAGATCTTGTTTTGGAAAACAGAATTGCTTCTATTTGTTCACAGATCCAGGGATAAGTAGTCATTATTTTTGTTACTGTCTTTCATTGTCAAGTTTTAATTCCTAAGTATCTGTGCTCTGTTACTTTTGTGTGGGCCCCAGCCTGAGTAGAGGAGGGCCAGAGTGAGAGAATCCCAAGCAGGCTCCAGGCTCTGACTTGGGGCTCGAACCCATGAACTGCAAGGTCATGACCTAAGCCAAAATCAAGAGTCGGACGCTTAACCGACTGAGCCACCCAGGCACTCCAATTTTAACCATTTTTAAAAGTACTTCCCTGACATTATATGCATTCATTATTGTTCCGCAATCATCATCAGTATCTAGTTCCAGAGCTTTTCATCATCCCAAACTAAAACTATGCTCACTAACAATAAATCCCCGCCACTCAGTCTTCCTAGTCCCTGGCAACCACCGTTCTACTTCCCGTCTCTACAAATTAGACGAATTCGAGGTCTCTCATGTGAGTAGAATCACAATAGTTGTCTTTTTGCGTCTGGCTTATTTCACATAGAAGAACATTTTCAGGGTTCACTTACGTCGTAGCATGTTTCAGACCTTCTTTCCTCTTTAAGGCTGAGTTCTATTCCGTCGTATAGACGTATCACATCTGCACATCCGTTCAGCTGACCGTGGACATTTGGGTCATTTCCGCCTGTGTAGCTGTGGTGCGTGATGCTTCTGCGAACATGGGTGTAGACCCAGCTGAGTGCCTGCTTTCAGTTCTTCTGCGTATATACCCACAAGTGGAATTACCGTGTCACGATAATTCTGTTTAATTTTTCCAGGAACTGCCAAATTGTATTCCACCGTGGAACATCATTTGACATTCCTAACGGCAGTGCACAAGGGTTCCGCTTTCTCCACATCTTCGCCAACATTTACTATTTGGTGTTTATGTGTTGTATTTTTACAGTGTTTCAGATTCCACTGAGGCTCCTTGCTGATACCCGAGTATCAGAAAGTGTTTTCCAAAGAGACCGATAGGCTTATTATAAAGGAATCTTAGATATCGTTTGTCCTGCAAACTATTTCCTCAGTAAGAAAGAAGAAATTCTCTTCCACAGCGGCAGTCTGCTGTACCCACTCAGCGTGGGCCTGGGACGAAGGCCGCTTTGCATCCACGTCCTGTGTTAAACTGTCGTAAACTGTCACTGGATTGTGGAGTTTACAGTCTCCTCTCACTCTCACTTGGGAGAGATTTTAACTGGTTGTGGGTGACATCTGAATTTATTTTGGGGGGTTATGCTGACATAGTATGGAAATTAGTGGGACAGTTAGGGGATAGATTTTCTATCTTAGAGGGTAGGAGTTTTTGACAAATCAAATACTCAGTCTCTGAGCCTTATGTTTTCTCTCAGGCAAGAAAACTGTAAATGAGGCCATCTGTGGGGGACCCTCACCAGCTCTGAACGTATGTTTAGAAGAACATTGTGAATTTCTGCAGCTCACTTTCTTACTGCTTTCCTAGGGATCATGGCCCAAGTAGCAATGTCTACCCTGCCCGTCGAAGATGAGGAGTCCTCGGAGAGCAGGATGGTGGTGACGTTCCTTATGTCTGCTCTTGAGTCCATGGTGAGATGGCCTTACCGTCCTATAAAATTTTTATAGTTGGATAGGATTGAGCCGGTGGGTGAGACTGATTTGTTTTTGTAAACATATAGTATGTTTTCTGGTATAATAAGAAGAGGTTTTTTGCTTAAATAATAATTATGGATTTAAGCCTTTCAAATCATTTTGTTACCATGTTTCAGAATATTCTTAACTTCGGTCAACATTTTATGTTTTACATTCAATTGCAATTGTTTACCTACTAATATCTTAGGCAGTATCTTGTTTTGCAAGCATTAGCTTTGAATTTATGTGTAATATTTGGAGCCACTCAGAGTGAGTTTGTATATTCTAGGGTGGTACTGGTGTTTTACTGTATCTGTATAAAGAACACTGGCAGGATATGGAGGCCCTGAGAGCCTGCTCTCTGTTTCTGTTCATATGTGCTGTGACCCACAGTGGACCTTACTCTACCGCCTTTTACTGCGTATGTAGTGTGTTAGCTCTTTATTTTTAAGAAACCTGTGTCGTATACTTAATTATAGCAAACTATTAAGTATTCTTCTTTTGCTGTATTTTTGTATTACTATGATGGTAGTAATACAACTTAATCATGTTTTTACAGAACTATAGCTAGAAACATACTATTTCAGCTTGCAGGTTTCTATGCATCAGACTTAGGTATTTTCTGATGTTGAAATTAAATATAGTATACTCTAACTAGGAGGAGGCTATGTATTTTCCATCCTAGTTATTGACTAGTATTAGATAGCATTTAATCTCACAGGTGTTAGTATAAAATAATTTGCGGGTTGGTTACCCTCCCCGCCTTAAGGCATTTTTTTCCTTCTTTGTACTATTTGAGAATTTTGAAAAATAATTTCCTTAAAGACAGAAAGTTTAGTATCTGTTCAGTGGCTGTATACTGTTACTTTCTGAACGTAACTTATTTCTACCTTGTGTTCCTAAAACCAGCCAACATTTGTAGTTATAATGTTATTTTATTTACTTAAAAAAAAATTTTTTTTTTAACGTTTATTTTTGAGAGAGAGGTAGACAGACAGAGTGTGAGCCATGGAGGGGCAGAGAGAGAGGGAGACAGAATGTGAAGCAGGCTCCAGGCTCTGAGCTGTCAGCACAGAGCCTGATGTGGGGCTCGAACCCACAAACCATGAGACCATGACCTGAGCCTAAGTTGGACGCTTAATCAACTGAGCCACCCAGGTGCCCCTGTTTTATTTCTTTTTTAAATGTTGATTTATTTTTGAGAGAGAGAGACAGAACGAGGGGCAAAGAGAGAGGAGAGAAAGAATCCCAAGTAGGCTCCACACTGTCAGCACAGAGCCCGATGCAGAGCTCAAACCCACGAACCCTCAGATCATGACCTGAGCCAAAATTGAGTCAGACGCTTAACTGACTGAGCCGCCCAGGTGCCCCTGTGGCTGTAATGTTAAATGATAGGTTAGAGATTAAATTCTACTCTGTTTATTAAAATAATTTTCTTTAATACTATACTATACGTAGAATAACATGGTCATATAGGGCCCATTCTCTTCCTTTAAACTGTCTTTATAATTTTCTTAGGCAAAGTCACTTCATTATTCTCAGCCTTTATTTCCTCCTCACATTCCTGGTTGTAAATTATGAAGTATAATTATAGGTGTATAGGTCAGTTTCATCTTTCCTTTGGCTCATAGATTTCTTTGATCTCATCTTTGGGCTGTACATGCATCTTGCTTTGCCATTTCATAAATACTGCCTTTGGTGACAGGAATGTCCAACTAAGTGTGGATAGTGGAGTAGGCAAGCACCCTGTCCATACCTAAGTAAGTAAATAACACTTCCTTTTGGGTGAGCAGCCACAGTATATCTCATGTAAATATAACGTAACGAAATTATAGGATGGCGTTATTCTTCATGCTCAGAACAATTGTTGACTCATCTCTAGGTCAGAAGTTCTGCACTGTGACTTTATTATATTTCAAAAGATATCTGATCATCTCAGTAGTTTTAAAATTATACATGATAATGTTGTAGAGCAGTATTATGCAAATCATTTTTATTTAAGAAATTAGAGAATGGTCCTTGTGTAAATAAAAACCAAATAGAGGAAAGCTGTGGTTTGCAACAAATGATACTGAGAACATAGAGTATTTGGTCCAAACAAAACAAATCAACAACAAAAACCAAAAGAAAACCCAAAAAACTTCAAGTGTTTATTATGTACCAAGTTGAAATTCTAGATGAGTAAAAAAAATAATATATCAGCGCAAGTTTTAAAAACCAGAAGAAAAAATATATAATTGTATATTTAATTTCATAAACAGCTTTTCTGTGCCTAAAATAAGTGAGGTACTTTTGTGCATCAGTAGGGAAACAGACTACTAACACAGTAGAAGAATAAGCAGAGTATATGTTAATTTATAGAAAAATATCTAAGGTACAATACTCTTTAAGTTTGATACTAGCTAATTAGTGGATTATTGATTATACTAAGATACCCTTTTAAAATGTTTCTTGAAATGTTACACTGTATCATTTTTGAGATTTTTGTGAGTTCACTCTTGTAGAAGCTCAGATGGGAGCGTAAACTGATAGAACCTTCTTGGCAGTCTGCAGTAGGTTTTGAGAACCTTAAAAGTATTTGCTTTCAGAGTCGAAAGTTTTTTGACTCTTGTTTCTATTTTGTCCCCAGATTATTTCAGTGTTATTTTAAGGAACGATACTTAGAATCGCCAATATTTCCAATAATATTAGTACTAAATGAATTATTGTACATCCATAAAATGGAATGTTACAGAAGTTTTTAAGATTTTTAAGAACTTTTAATTTCATAGGAATATACTTAGGAGAAGCCCTACTTAGTGAAAATATACTCGCCCAACACGATTCCCATTGTGTATATTCATACAGAGATACTTCTGGAGGTGGGATTATGTGGTAGATGTTGTGATGTGGCTTCAACTTCCCTTTAGGACTGATGGCACTAATTCCCCCAGCTGCTGTGAGCATTCGAGGCTCCCCTGCCCAAGGTCTACCCCTTTCTTTGCGGGGGAGCATCCCAGCTCTGGAGCTCCCCTGATGCAGCTGCACCAGTGATCAGCTCTCCCTGTGCCTGTGCCGAGTTCGGTGCCCCTCACGTCTCATGGGTGTTGCTATTGAGAGTACCCACCAGTAAGCCCGTGTGCAAATCTGAGTCTGTTTCATGGGGATTTGGCCTGTAACAGATTGCAAGGGATTTCTGCCTTGTTTTCTTAAAAATTCTGCTTTCTCCTGTTTAAAATTGGGGTTCAAAACTATGTAGAAAGAGAGCTACTTGTAAAAAATGGTGACTCTCTTCTTTATGTGATTATCTAAGCCAGAAACTAGGAACTTCATCTAATTCCAGATTCTGTAGTAAGAGTTGAAGTGAGATGTTTTATTCATCCAGCAGAAATAGTACTTTTAAACACCTGTATGTAACATAAGGTTTGCTTATTTGTATTTCAGTGTAAAGAATTGGCCAAGTCCAAGGCAGAAGTGGCCTGTATCGCAGTGTATGAAACAGATGTGTTTGTCGTTGGAACTGAGAGAGGACGTGCTTTTGTCAACACCAGAAAGGATTTTCAGAAAGATTTTGTAAAATATTGTAAGTATTATATTTTTATTATACCTAAGTATTTATGGATAACAAATGTCTTCTTTTCTAAAGCAGAATGACATTTATACTAAAAGGATGTTCTAAAATGTCTACAGAGACATGCTCCAAATGAATCACAGGCATGGTAATCTATAAGGGTAAATTTTACTGAAGAGTGTAAGGAAAATGGTGAATGTGTACTGTTCTGTGTTCCTTTCTCGGCATTACTTTGGATTAGTGGCACAAAGAGAGAACGTAGAGAAATTTTGTATTGATTTAAGGTTCTTATTTAAATAACATTTATTTTCTTGATAGATATTTGGTGTGTTCAAAACAAGTCTTTCAGTGTGCATTAAATTTGTGTAAGCACAATGCAAAGTTAGGTCTCTGATTCTCTTAGTGGAACCAACTGGTCAGAGTCCTCAGTGAGTTTTGGGATCCTCCAGTTGGGAGTTCATCCAGTTGGTGAGAACTTACTAGATACTGGCACAAATACAGTAGAGAAATGTGCTGTAAGATGTTAATACCTATGGCCTTTCACAGACCCACAGTTTCTGTATCTGTGTTGTGTTTTTGTTTTTGTTTTTTAAATTTTTTTTTTTTTAATTTTTTTTTTTCAACATTTATTTATTTTTGGGACAGAGAGAGACAGAGCATGATCGGGGGAGGGGCAGAGAGAGAGAGGGAGACACAGAATCAGAAACAGGCTCCAGGCTCTGAGCTGTCAGCACAGAGCCCGACACTGGGCTCGAACTCACGGACCGCGAGATCATGACCTGAGCTGAAGTCGGACGTTTAACCGACTGAGCCACCCAGGCGCCCCTGTTTTTGATTTTTTTAATATATTTTTTTTAACATTTATTTATTTTTGAGAGAAAAGAGACAGAGCGTGAGTGGGAGAAGGACAGAGAGAGAGGGAGACACAAAACTGGAAACAGGCTTCAGGCTCTGAGCTGCCAGCAGAGCCCGACGCGGGGCTTGAACTCACGAGCGGTGAAATCATGACCTGAGCTGAAGTCGTACACTTAACTGACTGAGCCACCAGGCGCCCCTTCTGTATCTGTGTTTAACCTAACGCTGTCCACAGGTTTTATGTTGACTCAATGATACAGCTTCTACTTCAACATGGAAAGAGAACAAAATGGTGGGGATGTCGGTTTATAGGCATTTAATATACGTATATATCTTTTTTTTTTTTTAAACGTTTATTCATTTTTGAGAGACAGAGACAGGCTGTGAGCAGGGGAGGGGCAGAGAGGGAGGGTGACACAGAATCCGAAGCAGGCTCCAGGCTCTGAGCTGTCAGCGCAGAGCCTGATGCGGGGCTCAAACTCAACTGGGAGACCATGACCTGAACTGAAGTCGGCTGCCTAACCGACTGAGCCACCCAGGTGCCCCTCCTAAGTATGTATCTTTTAGTGCCAAACTTAAATTTCCATTATCTAGTTAGATCCAATTCATGATAAATTGAGTGGATCATGGGTGAATAAAATTAGTTTTCTTAATTTATTAATTTCAGTTGTCAATTGTATTTTTAGTCCTTTTAAAAAAAATATCTTCTCTCCACTGCATGCCTCCCTCCACCCCCACTATAATCTTTATAAGCTTTATGGCAGTATAATTCATTAAAAATTTTTTTTTCATTATTTCTGATCATTTTGAGCATTTTAAGGCTTCGATTATGTTTGTGTGTTTAAGTTTATAGTAATAATGTTTTGATTATGTGTGTATCAGCTGCCATCTGTCCCATGAATACTATAATCCCCCTGGCAGCTGTGTTTATATTCCCGTTCCCTACACTGCCTTGCTTATGTGGTTCTCCAGTGGTTAGAGCTAAGCATTAGGGGGACTTGTCCTCAGTTGCAAACCGTAGTCCCTGCCTATTAGTATTCATACTTTCTTTTTGTTACCAATAATTCAGTGCTCCAGAGAATAATCTTCAGATGTAATTCTTAAGTGCATAATATTTGTTTGTAGAATCTATTTTGCAGATAAGGATCAATAGTGGTCTTCTGTAACCTAATCAGTAGGTTTATGAGTCAGTTTTAGAAATTCTTGGGGGAGACTTGTCTTTCCCAGGGGCTGGAAAAGCACCATCCAGGAGAAATAATATGATGCGAATCATTCCTAGAATTTGAAGTTTTTTAGTTACAACATTCATAAGAAAGAGAAACAAGGGAAATTTATTTAGTGGTTATAGTTTAACCCAGTCTATTTATTAAAAATTTTTTTTTCAACGTTTTTTTTATTTATTTTTGGGACAGAGAGAGACAGAGCATGAATTGGGGAGGGGCAGAGAGAGAGGGAGACACAGAATCGGAAACAGGCTCCAGGCTCCGAGCCATCTGCCCAGAGCCTGATGCGGGGCTCGAACTCACGGACCGCGAGATCGTGACCTGGCTGAAGTCGGACGCTTAACCGACTGCGCCACCCAGGCGCCCCTAACCCAGTCTATTTAAAACATTATCATTCAACATGTGATCAACCTAAAAATTATGACTGGGATATTTTGCGTACTCTTTTTTTGTACTAAGTTTTCAAAATCTAGTATGTATTGCAAACTTACAGCACATCTTAGTTTGGACTGGTACATTTCAGGTGTTAGGTAGCCACACACAGGTGGTAGACTTTTCCAACCTGGACTGTCTTTTGTGGTGGTGATAATCTCATGTTCAAGTTTGTAGCTGATAAATTACTCTAAAGACGTGTCTTTTTAATTTTCTTTTATTAAATTTTTTTTAATGTTTATTTATTTTTGAGACAGAGAGAGACAGAACGTGAATAGGGGAGGGGCAGAGAGAGAGGGAGACACAGAATCTGAAACAGGCTCCAGGCTCCGAGCTGTCAGCACAGAGCCCGATGCGGGGCTCAAAGTCACGGACCGTGAGATCATGACCTGAGCCGAAGTCGGACGCTTAACCGACTGAGCCACCCAGGCGCCCCAAGACGTGTCTTTTTTAAAACTACTAGTAGTTAATTTTTACTTTACAGAATTTTTAGTTATAGCAACACTTATTTCAGAGATGATGATCATTTCTTACTATTTTTATTCAAGCCATTTATGTCTTATGCTTTTATTTTTAAAGCTTAAAAAATTATTTATCTGTCAAATAAGCCCTGTGCCCAGCATGGGGTTCAAACTCACCAGCCCAAAAGATCCAAGAGTCGCACACTCCACTGACTAAGCTAGCCAAGCTTAATTATTTTTAAATTCCCCCTCATCCCTTTTTTTCTTTTTATAACAAATCATAAATATTAGAATATAGAAAAAACATACCTGAAACCAACATTGCACTGTATGTTAACTAACTAGAATTTAAAAATTTGAAAAAAATAAAATAAAGCGAGAAACAAAGAATATAGGAAAAAAATACTCTTTTAAAAAAAAATTTAAGTTTATTTATTTTTGAGAGAGGGAGAGAGGAGAGAGAGAGAGAGAGAGCGCGAGCGAGCGAGTGTGTGAGCGAGCCAGGATGCCAAGCACGCTCCATGCTGTGTGTGCGGAGCTCGAGGGCTCAATCTCCTGAATCGTGGGATCATGACCTGAGCCAAAACCAAAAGTCCAACATTCAGCTGACTGAGCCACCCAGGTACCCCTAGGAAAAAATACTCTTACTGAAAGCCAGGTATTAAGGTAGTGGAGATGAGCCTTTTATGTCATTAATTGCTTGACAGGTGTTGAAGAAGAGGAAAAGGCTGCAGAGATGCATAAGATGAAATCTACAACCCCAGCAAATCGGATGAGTGTAGACGCTGTAGAGATTGAAACGCTCAGGAAAACAGTTGAGGACTATTTCTGCTTTTGCTATGGTAAGGTTCTACACTTGCATTTTCTAAAAGAGACATTATGTAAAGGGTAGATGGTGTAACTGGTTTAACACTCGTCCAGCACACCTTGACAAACTGCCCAGACCTCTTGGGGTAACATCAGGAATGATCTCACTTTCTAGTTCTGGTTCAAACTAGAACCCAGAAATAAGCAAATGCACCTATTAGAGCTGTGGGGTAGGGTTTTTTGTTTTCTTTTTCTTCTTTTCAAGAGCAGTTTTAGGTTTATAGGAAAATGAAGAGGAAGGTAGATTTACTGTGTAGCCCCTGGCTCAGTACATGCATAGCCGCCCCCCCTACCCGCATTTTCAGCACCCCCTACCAGAGAACCTACATTAACACCTCATAATCACCCAGAGACCTGTTTGTTTTTGACTTATGTGCTGATCTCACCGATCCCCCTTTTTTTGTTAACCTAATCACACGGCAAACAAAGCTCTTAAGAAAAACAGTCAGAGGGAGAGGATACCAGTTACACTGTGAGGCCGTAGGTAAAATTCATCTCTGGGGAATGGGGTTTCTAGCATCTCTGGGCTTACTGCCTGATGTCCGCACACAAAAGTGCTAGAACACACTTCGTTGTGAATGGCGATCGTATTTATGTAATAAGTTTTTGATGAGAATATTGGCAAAACATCGCCGGATATTTTATAACAGTTGGATTTGTCAGGCTTCCATGTTCTTGGTGCTGAATTGGATTTGAAAAGATCATGTTGTAACAGCACAAGGCCATTGTAAAGAAAGACAATAGTGGAAGAAATGAGCTATTGTTCTTTTCATTTTGTGTAGGTTTTATATAAATATTTTATATACTTTTTATGTTGCTCTTGTGGATATGTTTCAAGCTTAGAAGTTCTAACATGGGAATAGGGCCCTCTTGATATTTTGAAGTCGCTTTGAAGTCAGATATTACAAAACAGTATGAATGCCATTTGTGAAGCCATGATAAACTAATGATGGATTTGTTTTTTAATCTTAACATTAAATGATGTTTACTTCTTTCTGCCTCACCCCTGTCCCTCACCCCCAGGGAAAGCTTTAGGCAAATCAACAGTGGTTCCTGTTCCATATGAGAAGATGTTACGAGATCAGTCAGCTGTGGTTGTGCAGGGGCTTCCAGAAGGAGTTGCCTTTAAACACCCCGAGAACTATGATCTTGCCACCTTGAAATGGATTTTAGAGAACAAAGCAGGAATTTCATTTATTATTAAGAGGTGAAGTACTTTCTCCCTTGCCCATTAAGAGTTTATTCATATAAAGTTGAATATTCACCTTATTTTAATATATTAAAAAATTTTTTAAATTCTTTATTTTTGAGAGAGCGAGAGAGAGTGAGCACGCGCGTGTCCATGAGTGGGGAGGGGCAAGGGGGGGCGGACAGAGGATCTGAAGTGGGGTCTGCGCTGACAGCAGAGAGCTTGATGCAGGGCTTGAACCCATGGACCGTGAGATCATGACCTGAGCCGCAGTCAGATGTTGAACTGACTGAGCCACCCAGGCACCCCATATATTTTAAAAACTCTTGTTTACTGTAGAAGTCATTTAAATTTAAGGTTTACAATAATTTTGTGTATTCATGTATAGTTTTTTGTTTTGTTTTAATACAGACCTTTCCTGGAGCCAAAGAAGCACCTAGGTAAGTGATTATTTTGCTTACTCATACTTCCTAAACTATCTTTTGGGCCAAATTTAACACGTTTTACTAATTTCTCTTTTTTCTTTGAGAATATGACATAAGACCTTTTGGAGTGGGGTGTTATATATAAACCAATGAAAGGTCACTGAGCTGAAAAAGTAGAGACTTGCTTTGCTACTTTTTTAATGACATAGTCAAGGTTTTATTGTGGGCAGTATGTTCAATCATAGACTGGATCTGCCATCATTAGCCAGAATTAAGAGGATGGCTTAATTTATCTAGTGTTCATTGATCAGGCACAGAATTAGTGAGCATAAGATTGGGTGGGGATGGGATACACAACTGTGCATAAGCATTAAAGCTTTTGAGCTTTAATGGAAAGAGATAAAAAGCCCATAAAGTCACTACATCAAGAGCATAGCTGCACAGTGTAGGGATAGCTAAAGAAAATGCTTTGCAAGTTTGCCGGAAGAAGGATTTGTTTATAGCCCAGGAAGGCTTTCGAGTTGGAGAGGGCATTAAGATGGGTCCTTGAAGAGCTATGAGGATTTCAACAGAACTTCCTTTGGGGAAGGTTAAGCCATTGCATTTGAAGGGCAAAGTGATTTTTAGGAGACTGGTGCCCTTTGGAGGCAGGTTTGTTTGAGACTTTTGGAAATAAATGACCATTATCATTGGCAACCTCTTAACCAGTACAAGGAAGAAAGGACAAAATAATATATACACACCCAATATATTTTATTTTTTGTTAAGTAACCTTTGTTTTATTCTTACCATGATGAAAAGATTAAGTGGTTAGAAGCTTTGTTAAGGTATAATTGGCATGCCATAAAATTCGCCTGTTTCAAGCATCCAATTCAGTGGGCTTTGATAAATTTACAGTGATAAAGTTTGAAAAGTTTTACAGTCATTGTCACAATCTAATTTTAGAATATTTTTATCTTCTCTGTTACTTCATGAATGTTACATAAATTAGATC
This sequence comes from Lynx canadensis, assembly GCF_007474595.2. Taxonomy (NCBI): domain Eukaryota; kingdom Metazoa; phylum Chordata; class Mammalia; order Carnivora; family Felidae; genus Lynx; species Lynx canadensis. The sequence goes on along the minus strand of NC_044318.1, from coordinate 30,381,647 downwards.
TACAGAATGTAGCCTCTTGAGATTATCTTTTTTCACTCAGCATAATTCAGTTGAGGCTCATCCAGATCGTTGGGTATATCAGTAGTTATTTCCTTTTTCTTGCTGAATGCTGAGTATCCCTATGGATGAATATACCACTTGTTTATCCAGTCACGGGTTGGTAGAGCATTGGATTAGTAGATTCCACTTGGCTGTTACTACTGTGAACATACTTGAACAAGTTTTTGTCTGGACATGTACTCTAATTTCCCTTGGAGATATATACCTACGAGTAGAATTGCTGGGTCATAGACTGGTGTTTCATTTAGCTTTAAAAAAACTGCCACACTGCTCTCCACCGTGCCTGCACCATTTATGTTCCTGCTAGCACTGTCTGAGAGTTCCAGTTTGTCCGCGTCCCTGTCAACACTTTAGTTAGTGTCTTTGTGGTGTTAACCAACCTCATGGGTGTGAGGTGGTCTCATTGTGGTTTTGATTGGCATAGCCCGAATTGCTAATAATGTTGCATATCTTTTCATGTGCTTATTGACCATTCTGTATATTCCTTGGAGTAGGGTCTGTTCGGGTCCTTTCCACAAAGTTGTTTGTGTTTTTATTATTGAGTTGTAAGAGTTCTTACATATTTTTGATACAAATATTTTCTCCAGTTTGACAAGTTGTCTTTTGACAGTGTCCTGTGAGGAACAAAAGTTTTTAATTTTTGCAAAGCCCAATTTATTTTATCACTTGTGCTTCTGATCTTGTATATGAGATTGTTGCCTAACACAACGTTGTGAAGATGTGTCGTGTTTTTTTCTGTCACTTTTATAGCCTGTGTTGTTACATTTAGTTGTTACATTTAGGTCAGTTTTGTGTTTTCTTGTTTTCTTTTTTAATGTTTATTTGAGAGAGAGTGAGTGCACTCAGTGGGTAGGAGGAGGCCAGAGAGAGCGGGAGCGAGAGAATCCCAAGCAGGCTCCGTGTTAGCACAGAGCCCGATGGCAGGCCCAGCCTCACAAACTGAGGTCACGATCTGAGCTGAAATCAAGATCTGATACTTAGCTGAATGAGCCACCCAGGTGCCCCTGCGGTTAGTTTTGAGCTGATTTTTTATTATGGCGCGTGGTAAGGGTGAAATTCAGCTTTTGTGCCCGTGGCTGTCCAGTTGTTCCAGCAGTTTGTTGAAAAGACTGACCTTTCTCCCCAGAATTTCTTTGGCATTTTTGTTTCTTCTGCCCGTTTCTGGGCTTTCTGCCTCGTGGGTCTTGTTGTGTGTGAATCAGGACGGTTTACATCTTGCAGTCTGAGTGCTTTTTATTTCTTGATCTTGTGCTTCTAGCAAGAATGTCCAATGCGGCATCAAATGGAAGTGGCCGTAACAGACATCGGCCTGTCCACATTAGGAGGAGGACATTCAGGCTTTGGCCACTTGTTAGCTGTGGGGTTTTTGTAGATGTCCCTCTTAAGGTTGAGAGAGAAAAGATTTATCGTCTTTCTTTAATTAAAGCTTCGACTTTTTTCTTGATATTTTTCTCCCTGAAGTGTTATAGATTAGTTTTAATCTGCCATTTGTATTTTTTGAAGTCTTCTGTTTTAGAAACTTCTTTTGAAACATTGGGGCCTGGTTGTTAATTAAATTATGTTTCTTTAAAAAAAATTTTTTTAATGTTTATTTTTGAGAGAGAGCTAGAGTGTGAGTAGGGGAGGTGTGCAGAGAGAGAGGGAGACACAGAATCCGAAACAGGCTCCAGGCTCTGAGCTGTCAGCACAGAGCCTGACGTGGGGCTCTAACTCATGAACTGTGAGATCATGACCTAAGTTGAAGTCAGATCAGACACTTAACCAACTGAGCCACCCAGGTGCCCCTAAACTATGTTTCTATAGGATGTTTTATACTGAGTGGTACAAGCAGGTGGGTTTGTATACCAACTTTTTTATCATACCAACTTGCAAAGTAATTAGAAACTTGAGATTGTAATGGGATTGTATTTTCCAGATTTTTAAAATTATTTATTTTGAGAGGGAACAGGCACATGAGCGGGGGAGGGGCAGAGGGAGAGAGAGGGAAGGAGAATCCCAAGCAGGCTCCATGCTGTCAGCATAGAGCCCGACATGGGACTTGAACCCACGAACTGTGAGATCATGACCTGACCCAAAGTTGTATGCTCAACCCACAGAGCCACCCAGGCGCCCCTGGCTTTTATAGATTTTTTTAAGTATAAATGGAATCATAGTAGGTGCTTTTTTGGTTTTCCTTTTTTTTTTTTAATGTTTATTTATTTTTAGAGAGAGCAAGTGTGAGCAAGGGAGGCAATGGGGGGGAGAGGAAGGGAGGGAGAGAGAGAGAGAGAGAGAGAGAGAGACACTATCCCAAGCAGGCTTCCTGCTACAGCACAGAGCCCAATGCAGGGCTCGACCTCACGACCCCTGTGAGATCATGTCCTGAGCTGAAAACAAGAGTTGGACGCTTACTGACTGAACCCCCTCGGCGTCTCTTGTTTTGCTTTTTATTTTAAGATCCTTATTCTTTCTATCAGTAGTTCATTATTTTACTGATTAGTATTCCAATGTATAGCTACACCACAAATTTGTTTACTCATTCACTTGCCCATGAAAATTTGAGTTTCCATATCTTGGCCTTAATTATAAAGAAAGCTGCTGTGAATGTTTGAAGGCACGTCTTTATGTGAGCATACGTTTCAGTAAATACCTAAATTTGGAGTGGCAAATGGTAGTTATGTATTTAATTTTTTAGGAAAGCACCAAACTGGTTTTCAGCATGATTTACTCCACTGGCCGTTCCCGCCAGAAGTGAGAGCACTCCAGTTACTCGACTTTTTCATCAACATGCGGTGGCATCCATCTCTCTTGTTTCCTTTTTTTGTTTTTCAAACATAAAATTCATGCTTTTTTAGTATATGTAACATTCAGGGTTGTAAGGTGTATGCTTCCATGGGTCTTAGTATCTTTACAAGATGGACGCCGTCACCAGCATGTAATTCCAGAACATTCTCGTAACCCCCAAATAAAAACCCTGTACCTGTTAGCCAGTCACAGCTTTCCAGTCCTCGTGAGCCAGATGGAGTCATGATAGAACTTTCTGTCAGCGCTCCTGCATCAGTAGAGGCTTCTTCTACATTGGCAGGGTAATAGTACATTGCTTTTCTTTATTGCATCGGTAAAAATAGGAGCTTTTTCCTTAAGTGGGGGAGGGTGCTGGCCGGTGAGGGGATGAACGCCGTCAGGATTGTCACCCCACTTCCTTTCCTTACAGGGGAGGACGAAGGACACTGTCGTGTGGAGTCACCGGGTACTCCCTCCAGCTTGATCCAGAGCTGTGGGCGCCCCTCCTCCCCTACTGTCTGCTCAGGACCTTTGGAAATGTTAGTCATATTGAAAGTGTGTGAAAAACCTGAATCTCATTTTTCTTTTCTTTTTTTTTTTTTTTTTTTTTTTGTACATAGGTGGTCGTGTGATGGTAACAGACGCTGAAAGGTCAATGCTATCTCCAGGTGGAAGGTAAAACATAGTTCATCAGTACGAATAAACTTCCACGCCATAGCGGTTTTTAGTCTTTAGGAATTTGAGGTAGTAGAATATTAAAAAGGACCATATCACATATCTTGATGTTTTATATTCAGCTGATTGATTTGGGGTCCTATGAAAATGCAGTTTCTGACTAAGTACTTCCTGGGGGAAGCTAATGTGATAGATTGATAACTACATGGGGAATAGGAGGGCCTTGTAGTACAGTGGAATTTGCAAGTTACTATTATACTGTTGTACCCAAAAATTGATTGGGATTAAAGTACTAAATTCAGTTGACAAGTTATATATGCAAAGAAATAAATACGTACATTTGAAGTTAAGTCAGGTTTGCGTTGAGCTTGGTCACGTGAGGACCTGACTGCTGTGTGGCTGCCTGCACCTGTGCACTGCTTTATCCTGCCTTCTTTTCTTTTCAGCTGTGGCCCCATCAAAGTGAAAACTGAGCCCACAGAAGATTCTGGTATGTACTTGTGCTTTTAGAGTCCTCTATGAAATTTAAGTAAGGAAGCCTTTCCCTTAACTTAGAAGGTTGTATTTTGACGCATTGTTTCTGATAATGCTTTGATGAGAAGCAGACAGAACAAATTTATTCCACCGGTGACATGATTTCTTAAGCGTTAGCACATATTATGCTTAACACCTAAAAAGTTGAGTTACTAAGTGTTACCCAGAAGTTTGTTGCTAATTACCCATTTGTAAACAAAATTTATTATTAGGTTTTCCCCCCAGTTATATAGGAATAATGGTGTAAAATGTCAGCTGGTTCTACAGTGCTTTTTATACAGACCCATCAAATGTCCTCTTACTGTCCCTTCTCCCCTGCACTCTTGTTTCTGCCCTCCAAGGAGACTGCTTTTAACTCTAAGCTGGTTTGAGTGTTGAATTCCTTATTTTATTTTATTTTTTAACATTTATTTATTTTAGAAGGAGGGTGAGCATGAGTGGGGGAGAGGGGCAGAAAGAGGGAGGCAGACAGAGGATCCAAAGCAGGCTCTGTGCTGACAAGAGGGAGCTTGACGTGAGGCTTGAGCTCAGGACCTGAGCCTAAGTCATGTGTTTAACCAGCTGAGCCACCCAGGCACCCCTGAATTCCTAATTTTTAAATGTCATGCTTTTAGTGTTATTCTATATAGATAGTTTTGGATAGCTTTATTGAGATACAGTTTACGTGCCATTGAATTCACCTGCCCTAAAGTATAAGATTCAGTGGTGTTGAGTACATCTATAGAGTTTTGCAGTTATTGCCACAGTCTAATTTTGGAACATTTCTGTCATCCTAAATGGAAAGCTGGTGCCCAAATGGAAGCCCTGTTCCCACCATTAGTCTACTTTTTGGGTTTTGTAGGCTTAGCTGGACATTTCCTATGAATGGAATCATACAATCTGTGGTGTTCTGCATTTTGATTCTTTTGCTCCACATCATCTTCGACAATAGTTGTAGGGTTCATACCTGAATGTTATTCCATTGTATGGATATACTACCGTTTCTTTATCCATTTACCGTTTGGCGGGCGTTTGAGTTGTTTCCATTTTTTGGCTGTCTCGAGTAACATGGATGGTTAGGAATACTCCTATTTGTCTTCGTGTAGAAAAAATGTCTTCATTTCCCTTGGGTAGATACCCAGGAGTGAATTGCTCGTCCTATGGTAACTCTGTGCCTAACTAGTTAAGCAGCTGGCAAATTGTTTTCCCAAGTGGCTGCACGTTCTTAGCAGCAGTGTTTGGAGGTTTCACTTTCTCCATATCTTGGGCAACACATGGTATTGTCTCTCTTTTTTGAGTATAGCAATTCTAGCGAATATGAAGTGGTGTCTCATTGTGTATGGGTGTGGGGTTTATTTTTTTGTTTGTGCACTTGTAAATAGGTATTTTATTTTTAGAGCAGTTTTATTAGGTTCACAACAATTGAACGAAAGTACAGAGAGTGTTTCCATGTATCTTCTACCCCCACACATACATAGCAATACCTCCCCCCAAACTATTAATATCCTGCATCAGATTGGTATTAAAAATGATGAACCATTATTACCCAGACTCCTTAGTTTACATTAGCGTTCAGTCTTGTGCATTCTGTGGGTTTTGATAACTGTATGATGAATGTTATCCCACACTATAGTATACAGAATAGTACTACTGCTCTAAAACTCCCGTGTCCTCTGCCTGTTCTTCTGTCTGTCTTCTCTAACACCTGGTCATCCATCACTGATCTTTTTACTGTCTTCATCATTTTCCTTTTTCCAGAATGTCCTAGAATTGTGGTTTTAATTGCATTTTCCTGGGGCGCCTGGGTGGCTCAGTCGGTTGAGCGTCCGACTTCAGCTCAGATCATGATCTTGTGATCTGTGAGTTCGAGCCCCGCGTTGGGCTCTGTGCTGACAGCTCGGAGCCTGGAGCCTCCTTCGGATTCTGTCTCCCTCTCTGTCTGTCCCCCCTCTCCCCCAACTCATGTTCTGTCTCTCTCAAAAATAAATAAACAGTAAAAAACAAACAAACAGAACACATTTAATTGCGTTTTCCTAATGATGTTGGACATCATTTGATGTGCTCATTAGCTATTCATATATTTGATGAAATGTCTTTTTAATTCTTTTGCTTGTTCTTTAATTATGTTGGTTTTTTTTTCTTTTTGGTTATGTATTTATTTATTATTGAAGTAGAGTTGACATAACAGTGTTACTAGTTTAGGGTGTACAACATAGTGATTCGATACTTCTATACATTATTCAATATAGTCCCCATCTGTCACCATACAACCTTATTATAATATTGACTATATTCCCTATACTGTACTTTTTATCACAATGACGTGTATATTTTATAACTGTTTGTACCTTTTAATCTTTTTCACCTATTTTGCCCATCTCCTGATTCAACTCTGCTATGGCAGTCAACAGTTTGTTCTCTGTATTTGAGTCTCGTTCGTTTTTTGTTACTCATTTGTTTTGTTTTTTAGTTCCACATAGAAGTGAAATCATATGGTATTTGTCTTTCTGACTTATTTCATGTAACATAATACCCTCTACGTCCATCCATGTTGTCACAAATGGCAAGATTTCGTTCCTTTTTCTTTCTCCTTTTTTAATTCTTACTTATTAGAGTTCTTTTATATATTCTGGATTTTTGAAACTAGAAATAATGTTTTGCAAATGTATTTTTCTACTCTGGCTTGTCTTTTCATTTGCTTAACGGTATCCTTTGAAGCCTTGAAACTGCTTTGATTTTGATGCAGTTCAGTTTTTCAGATTTTTCTTTAATCACTTTTACTTTGGGTGTTACCCTTAGGAAACCTAAAATCTTTGTCTAACTTGAGGTCATGAAGAATTTCTCACTTACTGCATTTTTCTGGAATTGTGTAGTTTTAACTCTTATGTTTATTTTTTTTTTTTTAATTTTTTTTTTCAACGTTTATTTATTTTTGGGACAGAGAGAGACAGAGCATGAACGGGGGAGGGGCAGAGAGAGAGGGAGACACAGAATCGGAAACAGGCTCCAGGCTCTGAGCCATCAGCCCAGAGCCTGACGCGGGGCTCAAACTCACGGACCGCGAGATCGTGACCTGGCTGAAGTCGGACGCTTAACCGACTGCGCCACCCAGGCGCCCCAACTCTTATGTTTAAACCTAAGATCTGTTTTGAGTTCATTGTGCTTGTTGGAAGGGAAGGGAAGGGTCTGATTTCATCCTTTTGTGTGCGGACTACCCTGCCGCCCCAGCATCTGTTGAAAAGCTCTCATTTCTTCGTTGGATTGCCTCAGCACCTGTCAGACAGCATGTGACCAGGTGTACTTCTGTGCCTTCAGTTCTGTTTCCTTGAACTCAGATGCCCCCCCCAGTCTTAGACCAATAGTACACTCTATCTCCTGTCGTTTTAAGGTTTGGTTTTATTATCTGTTAACATATGGAAAATGAGGATATAATTTTTTTACTATCTTCAATACTTTTTTTTTTCCCTTTCCCACTTTTACCATATATTTAAGTTGATTTTTATTGTGCGAGTACTTTCAGAACTGAGCATGGTCTTGGATATTTCAATTAACGTTTGCTTCTTCCCATGTCCCATTTCTAGGGCGCAAGTGGTTCTGCCTGTTTATAAGACATACAGCTCTTCCTGACTTGATGACAATTTTATTGTTAGGATTTTTGTTACTCTGGTTCTATGAATGACAGCAACCTTGTGTTTAAAAATAATACATAACTTTATTATTTTTTATTTATTTGTTTTGGGGGGAACACAAGCAGGGGAGGGGCAGACAGAGGGACAGAGGATCTGTGCAGGCCCTGTGCTGACAGGCTGAGAGCAGTGAGCCCAGCGTGGGGCTCAGACTCATGAGCTGTGAGATCATGACCTGAGCTGAGGTTGGATGCTCAACTGACTGAGCCGCCCGGGTGCTCCCCCCATTTTTTAAAATATCTTCTAAAAAATAATACATAGCTTTAAAAGATCATAGTGTTATTACTAAGAATATATTTAATAATTAGCTTTGGTGATTGGCAACAAAAAATGGACATTTACTGCTTTTTCGTATTGAAGACATACGTAAACTATAACCTGAGCGTCAGCTATAGCTGGGGTCCAAAAATTTCAATTGTGTAAAATGCAGTTTTGTATCATTGCTAAAAAGTGACATCTTCAGACTGATCTCCTGCTGGGGATGGAAGCCGTTTGTCAGTTTTGTCACATCCACATTCACACTTGCAGAACCTGTCATTGTGGGGCTTTTACCGTCCTCCCAAGTTGGTTAAAAAATTATCCTGGGCTCCTGGCTGGCTCAGCTGTTACAGTGTGCCGCTCTTGATCTCAGGCTTGTAAGTTCGAGTCCCACGTTAGGTAGAAAGATTACTTAAAAAAAGAAAAAAAATCTTTAAAAACAAATTACCTTGTGCAGTGAATTTCAGACTTAAAATTCACTTAGGAACGTAAGGATGAGATTAGAAAATCTCTAAACTCCCTTTCTCATGTTACTGAAATAACCAGAAATAATATATCATCTGAGTAGATGATAAAATGTCAGCGGAAATCCTTAACCTGATGTGTCAGGCTGTCATACATAATTGTAAATGCCAGCCCATCATTGTGTTGAATTTTTTTTTTTTTTATTTTAAATTTTTTTTTTTTTCAACGTTTATTTATTTTTGGGACAGAGAGAGACAGAGCATGAACGGGGGAGGGGCAGAGAGAGAGGGAGACACAGAATCGGAAACAGGCTCCAGGCTCCGAGCCATCAGCCCAGAGCCCGACGCGGGGCTCGAACTCCCGGACCGCGAGATCGTGACCTGGCTGAAGTCGGACGCTTAACCGACTGCGCCACCCAGGCGCCCCAGTGTTGAATTTTTTTTTAATGTGTATGTATTTTTGAGAGAGAGAAACAGAGCTGGAGTGTGAGTGGGGGAGGGGCAGAGAGAGAGGGAGACAGACTTCGTCAGCGCAGAGCCCTGCGTGGGCCTGGAACCCCCCAGACCATGAGATCATGACCTGAGCCGAAGTCAGACACCCCCTCCATCATTGTGTTTAATAGTGAACTACCAGAAGCACTCTTTGTAAAACAGAGAGGCACCTTTTCACCAGTTTCTTACCAGAATTCTAGTACAAACCAGTACAAGTATGAGGTGTAAGTAATTAGAAAGTGGAGGGCACCATTGACTTGTACATGTGATTATGAATGTAGAACACCAGAGAATCAACTAGAAAACGGAAAACAAAATACCGATAGTTTGATGTGACTTTGTAAAGAATTCCAGATATAATAAGAGTTTAGAATTAAAGCCTTTAGAAAAAAAATTAGTAGTCCTTTGAGTGATTTCTAAGCAATACGTTTGACTAAGAAAGAATTAAAAATTAAGGATGACAAGGTCAGCCAAAATGTTTCAAAGCACATGTGAGACACAGGGAATGGCTGTTTGCAAGACAAATGACAAACCTTGTTGTATTTGACTTACAAAGAGCTAATCCAAAAAATAAATGATCAAAGATTGTAGAAGCAAGGGAAAATGCTAAGTCTAGTTAAGGAAATGTAGATAAAAATCCAAGAAAGATGAAGTTTAGCTAGCAGATGGCAAACATTCTGCTCATACTCCGCAAAGAACAGGGAGAAACAGATTTAAAAGTTCTTTTTTTTTTTTTTTTAATTTATTTATTTTTGAGAGAGAGAGAGAAAGAAAGGGTGTGTGTGAGTGAGCAGGGTAAGGGCACACAGAGAGAGAGGGAGATAGGAGACAGAATCCCAAGCAGGCTTCATGCTGTCAGCACATAGCCTGATGCGGGGCTCGAACTCACAAACCACGAGATCATGACCTGATCCCAAAAGGGATGCTCAACTGACTGAGCTACCCAGGTGCCACAGGTTTAAAAATTCTTGATGACTGTTTAAATTGTTGCTTTCTTACAGATGATGCTTTGGTATTTCGTACTATTTATTTTATTTTATTATTTCTTTAAGATTTTCTTTTTAAGTAATCTCTACACCCAATGTGGGGTTGGAACTCACAATCCCGAGATCAAGAATTGCATGCCTGGGGCTCCTGGGGGGCTCAGTAGGTTAAGCATCCAATTTCAGCTCAGGTCATGATCTCACAGTTTGTGGGTTCAAGCCCCGGGTCGGGCTCTGTGCTGACAGCTCAGAGCCTGGAGGCTGCTTTGGATTCTGTGTCTCCTCTCTCTGCCCCTCCCCTGCTTGTGCTCTCTTTCTCTGTCTCTCAAAAATAAATAAATAAACATTAAAAAAGAAAAAAAAAAAAAAAGAGTTGCATGCTTTATCGACTGAGCCACCCAGACGCCCTTCGCCATAATTTTTCAGAACTTCCTTTCTTGCAGTACAAGGTGGTCAAGGTTCCTCGCACTTTCTCTAATCCAGCCCTAGGGTCAACCATTCCAAGAAACCCCGGGTCCTTTCTGAGGAGAATGATCTCAAGATGTCAGTATCTTGGTGGGAGGTGCGTCCATTGCCATTGGGAGGTTACTGCTTCCCAGTGGACGCAGCTTAGGAATCCGTGTGTGTGGGGAGTTTGTGTACACAAAAATATATACATACATGCATTTACAGCTATAGTGTTTCATGCCCACATCTTCTGTTCTCTTAACATCCCAAGGGGTTTTCCATATCCCTCTGTTCTGATGAGAGTCCTTAGTCTATTTTCTTCATTTGACCCATGTCCTGTTGTCTAACCCATGTCTCATCGTCACTGTCCTGCCCGGACTCCCGCTCTGACGTTCCTTGTCTGGCTGTCCGCAGCCCTGCCTACCCTCTTATCAGCCTGGGTCTCCTAAGGCCCTCACTTCCCCTGCCCTTCATGTGAGTACACTTCTCACTCAGCCGGCCCACCCTGCTGCACTGAACCGCCCCGTGCCGCTGTCTGCCTTGCTCAGTGCCCTCTAATGGCATTTGGGGTGAATAGTTGGGGAAAGGGGAAGCTGTGTTAATTGTGCCTGCGTGTGTGCGTGGGGCGGGGACAGCTTTTGTGTATGGTGCAGACAGGCCGAGTGTTCGTTTTTTGGGGAGATCTGCAAGAGTGGTAGTGTTGAATGTCTTTATTGGGAGGAAGTATTCGAATCTGTTGCATTGTTTTACAGAAGGCTTTTTGTTGTTGTTTTTCATGCCACAGGAAACCTCAGTTTTCTGTTTAGCTTTTAGTTGATTGCACCTAAATCATCATTTTGCAAATTGTTTTCTCTCTTTTATTCATATAGTCATCTCCTGAATAGTTTGTATCTAAAGATAAACGTGCTGAATTGAGAAAGATTGTATTTTACTGAATTCTTTAACCATCTTTGGGGATATAATAGCACTGCTATTCTAGGGGTTTCTTTTTTCTCCTTGCACTTTGTATCTTTATGTTCTTAATTTATCCTGCAATTTCTTTTAATATTTCCACTTTTAATTTTTTTAATGTTTATTTATTTATTTTGAGAGAGAGAGAGAGAGAGAGCCCGTGCGATTGTGGGAGGCACAGATTGAGAGAGAGAGACAGAGACAGAGACAGAGAATCCCAAGCAGGGTCCGCGCTCGGTGCAGATCCTGATGATACAGGACTTGATCTCCAGACGGTGAGATGGTGACCTGAACTGAAATCAAAAGAGTTGCAGGCTTAACCGACCGAGCCACCCGGGCACCCCTTACTTATTTCTTATATATTTCTTGAATGGAGACAATTTAACGTAAAGGTTAACTAATGATTAACTTTGTATTAGAAGGAGTAGCTAAGGAGCCCTGTAAGTAACAACTCGAGGAGCTGGCTGCCACCCTAAAGTCTTCATTTTGCCTTCTGAGGTGGGAGGCTGTGGGATGGTACTGCTGTCTGAGGTGACGGTGAAAACCGGTCCTGCTAGGGTCGGAAGAATTTTCCAGGGGGTCCTGCTCTTGCTATGGGAGGTGTCAGATTGAAGGAGGGTGCCAGCGGTGAGTGACCCTGACTGGAACGAGACGCAGACGAGGAGCCGAAAGGAAGTCGCGGGGTGGTTTTCTCATCTCTGGCCTCACAGCCTCCTCCCTGTTGCGTTCCCTGGGGAGTTTTGCAAGGAGCCCGACCGGTTTGCAGTCCAGGCTCCCGCAGAGTCGGGGAGGGTGTCTGGAACTGGGACAGCAGCTCAGTGACCGCACTGGCTGCTGCCCCTGTGCCTGCTCATCCACACCCGCCCCCACATATTTGGGCTTCCTTGGAACAAAAGGACAACTGTTTCCGTCTCATAGCGTGTAGCTGCCCTTCCTACAGACTCCTCCACTTTTGCTCTCTCCCCAAAATGAGGAGTTCCAGTGTTCTAGCAGTTCCTGTCCCCTTCTCTGGGAGACTGATTAATGTCCTCTCCTGAGCTGTCTTACTTAGGTCTCACATTCACGCTCAACCTATTTGAATATTCTTTTTTTCTAAAGGCTAAGTGGCAAAGGAAACCTAACAAAACTTCTGTAAAATAACAATGCAGAGGAGAAGAGAGAACAGTTGGTATATCCAGATACATGTGTTTGCAGAAAGAAACACTCCTAACAAGGAAGAAAATACGTATAGTGTCCGCATTTCAACAACTTGTCACAAAAATCCACACCTTCCTGATCCATGACCCATTATATTGTATTTCTTTCTTTGCCTTCGGTCAGGACCTTAGCTGGTAAGGTTCTTGACCTTTCCCTGGTTGAAGGGTCTAAATCCCCAGTGGATCTGCCTTTTTTGTTTGCTGTGATTTCCTCTTAACCTTTGCTGATGACCACTCGTGTGGTAAAGAGACAGCCTGCAGAATCTGAGCGGTTTCAGACATGTTCCCTGTCGCCGTCGTGGGAAGCAAATCAGTTTCCCATCGGTAATGGCCTGTTGCATTAGGGGTAGGTGTCCTCTAGTACGTCGGGCTAGCTCTTTTTGAGCTGTTTTCTGCAGTTGAAAAAATTACATGCAAACTTCTCAAGTCACGTAGCACCGGCTCAGTATGAAGTTGATCAGAGGACTGTATGGTTGTGGTTGGCTTTCCTGCATGTGGAATTGGACCGTGCGTGCTCCTTCATGTCTAGCCACGAAGGCCCATGCCAGATGATCTGTCCTCATTGTAGGCAAGGCATTAGGTGAAAGGTGTATTTTGTACCCTTGTTAATAAAGGGATTTATTAGGAGAAAAAAATCTATGTATCTTATTAAAATGGTTTAAAATTATGCCACCTTAACTGCAGAGTAGTGACTTATTATAACTGATGACTAAGTGCTTTTCAGTGGTTGGTAAAAGATCTATCTATCTATTTATTTCCTTCCTTCCTTCTTCCTTCCTCCCTCCCTCCCTCCCTCCCTTCCTTCCTTCCTTCCTTCCTTCCTTCCTTCCTTCCTTCCTTCCTTCCTTCCTTCTGTAAGCTCTACGCCCAGTGTGGGGCTTGAACTCAAGACCATGAGATCAGTAGTCGTGTGCTCTCCTGAGTGAGCCAGCTGGGTGCCCCTGTAAAAGCATTTTTAATGTTGAGTGAAAAGAGAGTGGGACTGATGTTCTCCAATTCCAAAGATAAGAATGTCAGAGAAAAAAAGTTAGCAGCAAGTAATCCCAGAAAATTAGTCATAATTACAACGTTGTGTAGGTTGGGTTTTAGGTGATTTTTGTCCCTTAGCTACCTAGCGAACTTCTGTCCTTTCACTAGTTCTTTCACTGTTCTTTCACTTCTGTTCTGTACTATTTTAGGACAGAAGAGATTTTCCTACACCATCTAACTGCATTCCCTAAAGTGTAAGTAAATAATGTCATTTTCTTTTGTAGGTATTTCCCTGGAAATGGCAGCTGTGACAGTAAAGGAAGAATCAGAAGATCCTGATTACTATCAATATAACATTCAAGGTAATACTATTAATACAGGTTTTCTTTCCAAAAGTTATCAGCGGTTAAAATTCAAATTTATTGATTGTCTGAACTCCTTAAATACTTCTTGCTTGTCTGACTGGCATGCGTGCTTATGATTGATCACTACAATAAAATAGATTTCAAAAATGCGGCAGTGAGATAAGTAATCTACAGCACAAATGTAAAATAGCCATTGATATTCTTAAAAGGACAAGCAAAAGTTGGGGCACAATTTAGAATTCAGTTCCGATTTCTAGTATTATTTGGGAGACCCAAGAGGTCTTCTGAACCTTGGGTGGCTCTGTTTGTGCAACACAAAATACCCGTATAAGCATTATCCTTATCTTAAAAATCTGTAAAAGGTAAGACGTTAGTAAGTATTAGCTGTTAGTGGTCACTTTGTTCCATATCTTTTGGCTTGCTTATTTAGGGAGGAATGGAAGGCTGTAGTTTCACAGTACGCAGCATGCTTTCACACATTATTGGATTTTAGTTTAGAAGAACGTTTTTGATATTTTATAGTCAGTTTTGTGTTTATGGCTGCATAAAATACATTAAAGTATTTAAAGTATAAAACTTGATTAGTTTTGTTGTCTTTACGTTCGGGTAAAACTTTTTTCACTGCACTCGAAATGAGATTTCTATAACCCTCACGTTTCCTTGTGTTCTATTACAATCACCGCCCTCCCCCGCCAACCACTGATCTGTTTTCTGTCATTTTAGCTTAGTTTCTGTCATTTAGAACTTTGTATAAGTGGAATCCTTATCAAGTATGTACTGTTTTGTCGGGATGGGGTGTGCCTTCTTTGATTCTACATAATTGTTTTGTAATTTACCCCCAGTGTTGCATGTATCAGTAGCTAATTCCATTGCTTGGCTGCCCCACAGGTTTATCCCTTTGTTTGTTGATGGACATTTTGGTTGTTTCTACTTTTGGGGGCTATTAAAAACAAAGTTGCTGTGAACTTTTGTGTGCAAATTGTTGTGTGGAAATATTCCTTCATTTCTCCTGAGTAGATTTCTAGAAATGGAATAGCTGGGACACATGGTAGGTATTTAACTTCGTAAGAAACTGCGAAACCATTTTTGCACAGTGCTTGTACTCTTTTTACATTGCCACCAGCAGCGTCCAAGTAGTTCCTAGTTGTTTACGTCCTTGCCGACACCTGTCCGGTCAGTCTTCTCTTTTTAACCATTTCAGTGGTTGTCTCCTGAGACCTCATTTCAGTTGTAATTTGTATTCGCCTAATAGTTGTAGCTCATTTAACAAGATAAGCCCTCATCAGTTCTGGAGCATTGTAAAAGTTTAATGAAAAATTTATTCTGATTTGTAATCATGTGACTATCTGTAAACATACATTTAACCATTTCATAGTGAATATCATTATTTTTATTTGTCAGTTTTGGACACTTTATTGCTTTTGACATTAGTAATCACATGGCTAGAAGATTGAGATAATTCTATGGGTTTTTAATTAAACAGTTAAAATTTTGGAAAATATTTAGCCTTTATAAATGGAGTTCTTGGTACCTTACTAATACATGTGTATTAATTTAATAAGTTTAATTTATTTAATAAAAACTATTTAATAAAATAGTCTTTTTGTATGCAGATTATGTTTAATTTTTAAAATAAAAAGTCTGCCTTTGTCTTTGGTATTGCCTGTTGAGCAACTTGTTATTCTCCGCCACGAGTATGTTCCCTTTTGAGATTGTGAGTGTGAGTGATTTAAAGGTGATGCCTGAGAAGTAAGAGTTGGAAATCTGATGCTTTAGAGGGAAAGATTGTTTGAAATGATAGTATCTTCAGTACAGTTGAAGAAGGTAGGAGCTAGCAAGCTGAGAGATCTAGTCCACGCAATGTGGACGTTTTTCTAGTAATTGAGTTTGTATATTCTGTGTAAAAGTATACTCTGAATAAAAGTCCTGTGTGATATGATTTACAAATAGTTCAATTTGATGAAGTCCAGTTTATTGATCCCCACCCCCCTCATTGTATGGATTGTCCTTAAATATCATAGGTAAGAAATCTTTGACCCAAAGTCACCGATTTTCATCTATGCTTTATGAAAAATCGGTAGTTTTACCTTTAGGTCTTCATCAGTTTAGGTCTAATTTTTATGTGGTCCACTTTTTCCAGCACCATTTGTTGAAAAAACTTTTCTCCACTGCATTTCCTTTACATCTCTGTATGTTCTGTTACGTTGGTCTCTGTGTATCCTTTTGCCAAAATCACATCGTGTTGGGTACTACAGCTTATAGTAAGTTATGAATTTGGATTGTGAGTGTCCTACAAAATTGTTCTCCTTTTTAAAAATTATTTTGCCTATTATAGCTCCTTTATCTTTTCATATAAATTTCAAAATCAGCTTGGTGATCAAAAAATTACAGGGATTTTAATAGTGATTATGCTGAATCTATACAGCTAATTGGGTTGAGTATCTTAATATCCAATCTTCTGATTCATGAGCATGGTTTATATTTCTTACCTATTTAGCTTTTACTAGATTTCTTTCATCAGTGCTTTGTTTTCAGCATAGAGATCCTATTGTGCACAGTTTGTGAGATTGTATACCTAAGTATTTAATGGGTTTTGGTGTTACTGTAAATGCTACTGTTCTTTTGCATTTCAGGTTCCAACTATGGCCAATACATCGAACTATAATTGATTTTCACATACTGACCTTGTATCTTGTGATGTCGTTAAAAATGACTTACTGGTTCTAGCAACTTTTTGGTAAAATCTTTGGGACTTTGTAGGTCGATGGTGTTATTTCTTCCATTTCCTTTCCTTGTGTAATTGCACTGTGTAGGACCCTCTAGTAGCTGAATAGGAGTAGTGAGAAGAGACATCCCTACCCTGTTCACAATTTTAGAAGGAAATCTTTCAGTATGATAGCTGTGGGTTTTTGGTAGGTGCCCTTCATCCGTTTGAGGAAGTTCTCTTGTGTTCAGAGTTTGGGAAGAGTTTTTATGATTATTGGATGTTGAATTTGTAGAAGGTCTTATCTGTGTCCCTTGATGATTATATAGGGTTTTCTTGTTTAGTCTGTTAAACTGGTAGTTGATATTAATTTTCACTTGTTAAAACCAGCCACGGATTACTGGGGTAATAAACCCTGCTTGGTTATAATGTATTCTTTTTTATGTATTATTGATTGTTATTAAGAGATACTAGAGGATTTCTGGTAGATGTATTTATTTGGTTTTGGTAATATTGGCCTCAATAAAACAAATTGGGAAGTGATATATTGGAAGAGTTTTTTGGTAGAATTGGTATTGTTCTGTTCTTGTTTGGTCAAATTGCCGGTGAAGCTACCTAGACCTTTTGGTTTCCATAATGGAAAAATTTTAAACTTGGTCTTTGTTTTTTGTGTTTTTAAACAAATTTTTGTTTTCAATGTTTATTTTTGAGAGACAGAGCATGAGTGGGGGAGAGGCAGAGAGAGAGGGAGACACAGACTCCAAAGCAGGCTCCAGTCTCCGAGCTGTCAGCACAGAGCCCGATGTGGGGCTCGAACCCACGAACCATGAGATCATGACCTGAGCCGAAGTCGAACGCTTAACTGACTGAGCCACCCAGGCGCCCAAGTTCAGTCTATTTTTTAGTTTTTAAATGTATTTTAATAGTTATAGGATTGTTCAGGTTATGTATTTCCTCTTGATTGAGCTGTGGCAGTTTATATCTCAGGGAATTTGTCTACTTTACCTTAAGTAGTGTTTTTTAAATTTTACTATTTGCAAAGTCTATAGTGATGTCCCTCTCATTGCCAATTTTGTAATTTGTGTCTTTTTTTCTTGGTTGCTCTAGCTCAAGGTTTCTCAAGATGTCAATATTTACATTTTGAGCAAACAGTGCATTGTCGTTGGTATCTTTCTTATGCTGTCTCTATATTGTAGAATGTTTAGCAGACCTCCCTGGCCTTTTACCCACTAGATACCAGAAGCATCTCCTTAGTTGTAACAATCAAAAATGTTATAGGATATATTCACTCCCAGGGGAATGGGGACACGGTCACTACCAGTGGAGAACCATTGGTCCAGCTCTAGAGCTTTCTCAAATGTTTTCATTTTTCTCAAGTTCCAGCTTTTACCAAGGCATCTGGGTGGCTCAGTCGGTTGAGCTTCTGAATCTTGATTTCGGCTCAGGTCATGGTTCCAGGGTCATGAGATTAAGCCCATGTCGGGCTCGACACTGAGTGTGGAGCCTGCTTGAGGTTCTTCTCTCTCTCTCTCTCTCTCTCTCTCTCTCTCTCTCCCTCTGCCACTCTCTTCTGCTTTTGTGCTTGCTCTCTCTCTAAAAAAAAAAAAAAAAATCCATTTTTCCTCTCTGTTCTATGGTTTTTCCATAGTGTGTAGCTATTTTTTAAATTTTAATTTAAATATAGTAACAGTTAACATACAATATAGCGATTCAACACTTCATACAGCACCCATTGCTCATCACTACAGGTGCCCTCCTTAATCCCCACCCACCTCCACCCCTGGCAACCATCAGTGTGTTCTCTATGGTTAAGCATCTTTCTTGCGGGCGCCCAGGTGGCTCACTTGGTTAAGCATCCTACTCTTGATTTGGGCTCAGGTCACGATCTCACAGTTAGTGCGTTGAGCCCTGTGACGGGCTCTGCGCTGACATTGCAGAGCCTGCTTGGGATTCTCTCTCTGCCCCTCCCCTACTCACTCGTACTCTCTCCCAAAATAAATAAATAAACATTTTTTTTAAAAGAAGAGTCTGTTCCTTGATTTATCACTCTTTTTTCCTGTGTTCATCTGTTTTGGTTCTTTTTTTTTTTTTTTAATGTTTTATTTATTTTTGAGACAGAGAAAGACAGAGCATGAGCAGGGGAGGGGCAGAGAGAGAGGGAAACACAGAATCCAAAGCAGGCTCCAGGCTCCGAGCCGTCAGCACAGAGCCTGACGCGGGGCTCGAACTCACGAACCGCAAGATCATGACCTGAGCCGAAGTCGGGCACTTAACCGACTGAGCCACCCAGGCGTCCCTTTCTGTTTTGGTTCTTAAGGTTTTGTTTGTTAAATTTCACATATGAGTGGAAACTTAAGGTTTTCATCTTTCTCTGTGGCTTATTTTGCTTAGCATTATACACTCCGGCTCCCACCATGTTGTTGCAAATGGCAAGAGTTCATTCCTTTTGATAGCTGGATAGTATTCCATTGTAGCTATATTCCACGTATTCTTCTTTTTTTTTTTTTTAAACGTTTATATATTTTTGAGAGAGAGAGAACGCAAACAGGGGAGGGGCAGAGAGAGGCAGAGGATTCGAAGCAGGCTGCACGCTGATAGCAGAGAGCCCAATGTGGAGTTCGAACTCAGGAACCACGAGATCATGACCTGAGCTCAAGTCGGATGCTTAACTGACTGAGCCACCAGGAGCCCTCCACATATTCTTTTTTTTTTTTTTTTTTAATTTTTTTTTCAACGTTTATTTATTTTTGGGACAGAGAGAGACAGAGCATGAACGGGGGAGGGGGAGGGGCAGAGAGAGAGGGAGACACAGAATCGGAAACAGGCTCCAGGCTCCGAGCCATCAGCCCAGAGCCCGACGCGGGGCTCGAACTCACGGACCGCGAGATCGTGACCTGGCTGAAGTCGGACGCTTAACCGACTGCGCCACCCAGGCGCCCCAACACATATTCTTTATCCATTCAGCAGTCGATGGGCATGTGGGCTGTTTCATAATTTGGCTGCTGTAAGTCATGCAGCAGCAAACATAGTGGTGCATGTATCCCTTTGAATTAGTGTTCTTATATTTTTTTGGGAGATAGATACCCAGTATGTAGATCATAGTGGAAGAAGTGTGTAGGGTTTGGAAAAATTTTTTTTTAGTGTTTATTGATTTTTGAGAGAGTGTGAGCAGGGGAGGGGCAGAGAGGGAGACAGAGGATCTGAAGCGGGCTCTGTGCTGACAGCAGCAAGCCCGACATGGGGCTCGAACTCACAAACTGTGAGATAATGACTGGAGCCGAAGTCGGACGCTCAGCTGATTGAGCCACCCAGGTGCCCCAGAAGTGTGTAGTTTTAATGTCCACATACGTATGGACTTTCAGATATCTTTCTGTTACTGATTTTCAGTTCACTTCTGTTTAAACTTTGTTAAGGTGGGCTGAGAGTCGTCTAGGTCTGTTAGCCTTACTGCTATTTCTGACTGCTCCCCTTCCGTCAGGGATACAGTTCTGAGATCTCCAGCTGCCTCCTGATCTGTTTCTCCTTTCATGCTTTCTGAGGGAGCTTTTGTTAGGTGCCAGGATCGTCACTAGAAGCTCCTTCCTTGGGGCTCCTTTCCAGGCAACCCCCTTCCAGTGGTAACCCTTCTTCTGACCTGTAAGAACTTGGATTAGTTTTGTCTGGTTCTGTACTTCACATAAATGGAATCCTTTTGCACATACTGTTGTTTTAGGGTTCTTAAATAAAACCTAAAATTTGTGAGCCATGTTGTTGGGTATGCTTATAGATCACTTATTTGCATTGCTGCATTGTATTTCTAAAATGCTTTCTTTTTAAATAAAATATTGAAATGTACACACATAACGTACATCTGCCAAGATTTATAGAGTCTTTACTATTTCATCATTTTCCTCCCCACCCCCCAAAACACACCAGTATGTAACATGTTAATATGTGTCCCAAATTTCCATTTCTTTTTTTTTTTTTAATGTTTATTTCTTTATTTCGAGAGAGTAAGCCAGTGCGCGTGCAACAAGAAGGGGGAGGGACAGAGAGAGGAGAGCGAGAATCCCAAGCAAGCTCCGTGCTGTCAGCACAGAGCCCAGCACGGGGCTTGATCTCAGGAACCGTTAGATCATGACCTGAGAGCCACCCAGGTGCCCTTCTGCTTTCTTTTCTATTCTTCTGAGTTAACCATTTTCTTGAAGTTGAAGGTTGTCCTTACGAATAAAGATTTTATGCCTTTACTGCATACCTGTTCCCACGAAAGTGTCTGTGTGAGCATGCATTTTACACATAGTATTTTCTTAGTTTTTTAAGTTTGACACAGATGGTGTCGTACTGTATATATTGGTACGTACATGTTCTTGTGTGTCCCTCATTCAGTGTGAGTTTTTGAGATTTACTTGTCACCTAGAGATTTAATAGTATTGTTGTGATAGTACATTGTGTAATTATGCTGTAGTTCATTCTTTCACATACGCGTTTTCTTCCATAATTTTTGGCTAGGACAAAAAAAAAAAAATAGGCTAGGACATATCTCTGTGTACTTACCAGTCTTTCCCCAGGATAGTGGTGTTCAGGTGTGAGCAGTAGGAATGTTTGATTTCATGCTGGGTAGTCACAACTAGCGTTTTGAGTGTGAGGGTGAAGTAGGCTGCCTATTTTACAATGAAGAAAACCCAAATATGTGCTGTTAAAACATACAGAGCTAAAATGCAACCAACTTCATAGGTGATGTGAAGGTATAGTGATCTGTGAAGTCATACTGGGCAAATCGGAACCACCCAAAATCCAGCTTAGCAATATTGATTTGAGGCCGAAAAAGAAAAAAGTCACAGGTATACAAAGTTAGACTACATGATATGGATAGTTATAATTCACTGAGTTGATATAGTGGTCATTAATTCATACATACCTTACGTTATAGCTCAAAATTAAAATAAAAATAAAGAATTGACACAACTGTAATAAATTTTTAGATCTACATTCATGTGGGAGATTCCAACAAGTGGCTATTGATAACTGAGACATCATGTGCCAACGAATACTTATTATAGATGATAAATAGAATATTTGCATTCTACAGTTTGGAAAGATAAGCCAATTGATATACACATATAGAATTCACCCAGCAGATAAATTTACAAAGCGTGGATCTTTTACAAAAATGGATTTGTTCACAGATAATCTTGTGATTCACAGATCACAGATAATCTTAAATTCTCTGTACATAATATAATTAGTAAAATTAGAAATCCAGAGTAAACAGGTTATTTAAAAGATAGAAATCCTATACATTGAAAATCCTACAAAAATGTACTTTGTGTTAAAGAGGACCTTACTTTTAAAATCTTGGAACAGAACAGAGCATTACTGAGAATACTACAAAACCAAACTTGTGAAAAAACAGCTAAAGCTATGCTTACAGGTCAGGCAGCAACCTTAGTTATGATTTAATTATTTTCTGTGTATTTTTTACCCAGGAACACTTGACTGGGAAGCAGTGAATCTGGCATTTGAATTCAAGTCTCTTTCATTCAGCCTCTTGCTCTTAGTTGAAATTCCAAATACAGTTTGTGCATTTTCTAGGAAATTGTTTCTTTGCTTAGTTTGGTGCTTTGTGAAGCTGCTCCTTCGTTAGCGACACCTTTCAAAAGTCTTAGGGTACTATCCAGTTCATACTCAGAGATAGTGAAGTGGTTTGTATTCATTTTAATACACGAACCCTATTTTAAGTAGCCATTAAAAACACAATGTTTTGTTCTCTGTTTTAGATTGATTACTCTCATCACTAACAAGCTTGTTCCTATGTGTAATATATCATCAAAATGTTTATAGCATTATGTGAATGTTTAGTTAACTCAGAATACTTCCTACGTTTATAATTGGAAAGAACAGTGTGAAGTTGTTAGAATCCTATGGGCCTGCAAGGAAAGACGGAATTCTGAGTTAATAACTTAGCTTGTCATGTTTCTGTTGCAGTGGACATTCAAGCTTACTGGTATTTTAATTACGTGATTCTAGAGATTCTAAGGAAGATATAACAATTTGATTCTGCAGTTTTCTTCAGCATGACAAAAGATTAAGCAAATACTTGTAAAGGAAGGAAGAAATACACCTTATAAGATAAACCTGCACTTAAAACCTGTATGAAGTATAAAAGTTGCAGTTTGCTGTTACAAACCAACCTTGTACTGTTTAGACAAACCCATGTCTGCCATTTGAGACCTGTCATTCCCATTCGATCCATATGTCTGGTCATTTTCAAAATTACTTTGGACTGTCTATATAACAAATTTATCTGAGCACACCTTTTCCATTCAGTAAGACCATAAGCTGATGCCACTCGTTTTGTCATTTTTTTTTTTCATTTTGCCTTTTTTTTGTTGTTGTTCATGAAAAGGCTGTATTATTCCATCTCACTCACCCAAATTCGTTTGCTAAAGTGACCCAAAATACATTTTTGGGATTACTTTTGAAGTATTATCTTTGTATTCCAAAGCAGGCCCTTCCGAAACTGATGATGTTGATGACAAACTCCCCCTTTCGAAGTCTTTACAAGGTATAACCTCTTCACTTCTGTTTTCCCACATACTGTTCTCATGTTATGTTCTTTATATTGCACAGACTGTGTTTTAGTATTTTATCTGTATTGTTACTTTTCTAAATGGAAAAGGAAAAAAATGTATTGGCCTTTTTTTTAAACATAAATGAACTTCACAAGCAACAATTTTTCAAAACCAATTTTCCCTTTTGTGAATCTAGTAATGAATCTCGAAATGGGTACATGACACACTTTCATATTTAAGGTAAAGTACACATTTATACCTTATATCAGAATAGTCAGAAATAAGGTTTTTATTGTGTAGTTAGGAATGTAAATATCGATAAGGTCATGTTGATTCTTAGTTTTTAGAAAGATTGTGAAATGCCACTTTGTAAATGAATCCCAAAGTTTGCTACTTGAATACTTTTATGGGAATTGTTGTATAGAGTGCCCTAACTTGATGATCATAGGCTATTTGTGATGGCTTTTATTTTTATCTGTTCTTTGGGTGGGATTTCTTTCCTTTTTTTTTTTTTTTTTTTTTTTTTTTTTGGTTTTATGTCAATGTAATTGCTTATTTCAGATTAAAAAAAAAAACAAAAAACAAAAGCAAAACCAGAAAGGACACGTAGAATCATTGTTGACCTGCCCTCTTGTAGTATAGGGTGGAACGACCACCTTAACTCCTTATCCTTTAACCACCCTGCATTTTTAAATGCTGCTCTCTGCTCCATTATCCTTTGACCTTACACCTTAGTTTTCTTTGACTTTACCGTCAGAGAACCCAGGGCTCCTTGCATTCAGATGTTAACAACGTTAAAGGGGTGGAGGTTGGGACTGTGTTGAGAAAGCATAGTTGAAAATTTAATTAAAGAATGATTTGTGGCTCTAGATTTGTAGATTAGCCTAGCATTTTGAGCTCAGGTGAGTTTTTATACTATGGAGTAAGTGGAAAAGACTCCTAAGTAATTATGGCATCAGAAAGCTAGGCATTTAAAACCCCAAAGTATTTGACCTTAGTATGGCATTTGAAATTAAAAAATACTGGACACTGGCAGTTTTTGAAAGTGTAATCGATGCTCTCTAAAAATCAAGGTAAAATATACTTAAAACCTATGTTTTTAAGTATCAGCTCAGCTATCAGTGGATGACAAAATAGATTGGATTTTCCTTTCCCTGTGTGGTTTCTCCTTACTCCTAGGTACTATGTTTTATTAATACATGAAGGCAGTGATTTTCAGCCTTTTCCGTATTCGTAGCTCAGACATTTCAGGACAGAGGATGACTATTCTGGGGGGCAGTTCGGGCAATTAATCCTAAGTGGCCCTCCAATGTTGTGGATTACTTCTTTCCTATTTATGAGTAAGACTTCTGCTCTGTAGGATGAGCCTGTTTACCTGTGACTGCCTAACCTGACACATTGCTTTATGTTCCAGTTTTTAGAAGCAGGCAGATTATATTACCTGAATTAAAATGCTTTTGAGACTAAAGGTAGTGTCTTAAATTTTAACTTCCGAGTTTCCTTTTAGTACAACTTTGATTAAATGATGGGGATTTAGTTTCCATAGCTTCCGACATTGTTAAAATGGAAAGCAGGAAACATTTTATAGCAAAACCGGAACTTGTTTGTCTAGACTAAGTAGAGGCTGTGAGCAAAGATTTGTGTTTTTGTGTGTGCGTCATTGACAGATGAGCATGGTACTTTGAACCATAATTGTTCTAGATCTCAAATTCCAACATCTACCAGTAATTATATTGTATAGTTACAGTAAATAATATTAAATCCCCAAAGTTACTTAGGTTTGCTTTATCTATCTATGTTTTAAAATAATTTTTTGTGCTTTCAAATAGAAGTGTTACATGTTTTTCTGAATTAGATCACATTGTTGTAATTACGAAAGACTTAATCAGTCTGTATATGTTGTATGATAAGTCTTAAATTATTTGCACTGTTACCTAGTTTCTCTTCTTCCAATGTAAGTTTTTACTGGTTTAGTATATGTGGTTTATTTTCTCTTTAGGAAGCCATCATTCTTCCGAGGGCAATGAAGGAACAGAAATGGAAGTACCAGCCGAAGGTTAGAAATGAAGGGATTTTTAATTTTCTATATTTGTATTGCTTGCTCTCTATTATAGAGAATATTACCCTTCAAGCACCTTATTGGGAACCAAAAAGATGATTGTTTTGGTATGCCTTCTTAGCCAACAGGTTTACTGTTTTAGTCCTAAGATGTAATATACATCTTTTACTGTATTGAATAATAAAGCATATAGGGATGAAAACATAAGCGGTAAGTAAAACTCTTCATGCTGCAAAATGCTGCCCTTTTTCCTGGTCGTCTTGTGCCATATTAAGAATCTCTTAGGAAAGAGTGACTTCAATGTTTTAGACTTAAAAATATGACTGGCTTCTGTCGATATTTCAT
The DNA here is from genome assembly GCF_007474595.2 of Lynx canadensis. Classification (NCBI taxonomy): domain Eukaryota; kingdom Metazoa; phylum Chordata; class Mammalia; order Carnivora; family Felidae; genus Lynx; species Lynx canadensis. The sequence continues at coordinate 30,356,166 of NC_044318.1, read as the reverse complement.
TCTTAAACATATTATTTAATGGTACCGTTTTTTTAAGTAGGGTAGTATTTCCACATAGGATTAATAGAGGAGGGATTTTCTCTCTGCTTATTTTTATACCCACAATTACCCTGGGGAACTCCTTTGTCTGTTTACCAGCCAGTCCTCCTTTGATCGTAGCATTAAGTGAAAATTTAACTGTGGTACAGCTTTTTAAATTCTTGCAACCTTGAGTTGAAACTGTTATCATGCAGAATGACTTCCTATTTCTAAGCAGTTTATATAGCTCCAAAAGAATTCTTAGAGCTTTCTCCCAAGGAAAATGACAGGTGTGAGGTACCTGAATTTTGTTTTAGTATTATTATTTCTCTCATAAACTGGTCATGTTATGTCTTTTTTTTTTTTTCCTGGAATAAAAAGGGAGGCTATTCTGTAAATTTTTATTCCTTATATTTGCTTTTTTATTTAACTTTTTTAAATCATTCATGAATTTCCACCTGAGTAGAGGGAGATCTCAAGATCCCTGGAATGTTGACTAAGCTTTCCAAATTCAATTTTAGAATTAGCGTTTCTAACTGAGAAACATTTCTTGCAGAGATACCGAGATGCTCATTTTCAACAATATTTTACATTTCTTTTTGAGATCTTTTTATAGAAAATTATGTGGGTGAATTTTTTTCTGTTTTACCGGGTGGAGGTAACTAGATGTTTCCTTTGTAACAAAATCTCTGTTTTAGATGTGCGGTATATTTGCAACAGTGAAATACCTGTGTACAGGACACAGATGGTACACGGCTTCTTCAGGCAGTCTGCCTTGCTTCATCGTCCACAATTTGGTCATTAGATATTAGGCTTTGAAATACTTGATGTTTGAGATTTTTATTGTCACATTGCACTATGAGCAGAGTTGAGTCATACCTGGGTTCTGGTCTTTATTCCTTTACTAACAAGTAAACATAATCTTTGGCAAATCAATTAATCTCTCAACCTTTGCAAAATGAAAAGAGAGTTGATGGTGATGCTCTCTAGCTGAGCTTTCTAGCACTAACATTCTGATGTACATTTGTTTTGTGTAGTAACAACTATAAATAAAGTATCTAAGTTTTAAAAGGATGTTGCATATATAAAGGTAGGGGATAGAGCCCTGTATGCATTTGTCCTAGTCATTGGCTTGGTAGGAGGGTCCCCAAAGCAAAAGATTGATTATGGTTTTATTTAACAATATAAACCCCTCCTAGGACTTCTGAAACAAGAGGGGAAGTAGCAAACAGAAGAGAAAAAAAGCCTTTGGTTTTATCCCAGCATCTTCTAGTTCCAGCAGGAAAGCAATAGGGATGCCATTATAATCTCCTTCCTCTAAAATCTGAGTGTTTTGAGTCCATTGATGCAGGTAACTTGGTATTATCAAATAGTGTTCCAGAGTTTTCCTATTTTCTGTTTTCTCTCTTCCCTGTTTACGATGAAAAGGGTCAGATATTTTAACCTAACAAATACGAGATGAATTCAAATGCCAGTAAAATTTCATATAGTAGGCTGCTTTTTGAGTAACAAATGAGTAAAATGTTGGAACATATAGAAAGTGCTTTATAACGAATGTCATTTTAGAATTTTATTTTTTTCAAGATTCTACTCAGCATGTCCCTTCAGAAACAAGTGAGGACCCTGAAGTTGAGGTGACTATTGAAGGTTAGTTGTCTCAAAGCCTTGATTCCAAAAGTTCACTTCTGGTCATAAACCTATTTGTCACATTCACATGGCTAAGTGTGCATCTCATTCATTCTTCAAGGTAGCTTGTGAAGAGAAGTGCAGCATCTCTGTGTATGTGTGAGCAAAGCAGCCCGCTTCCCCGCAGCGTGGCCGGGCCTTTGAGAGTGGTAGACAACACAGGAGGCCGCAGGCGCGAGCGGTGGCCCGCACGTGGACCAAGCTATGCTTTTCTACCCCCAGGACCCGAAAATAGACAAACGAGAACCATGGCCAGACCTGATGGTGCTCGCGAACAGATTTTATCACCTTGGTTGAGTCGTGATAGGAGAGAGCAAGCTAGTAAACCAGTGAGGTGGAAGGGAAGGTGTGGACACTTAGTTACTCCTTCACATTTGCCCCTAGAATACTGTCGAAGGCTAACACACAATCTGTCTTTAAAAACTGTTTTTGAAGCCATACCGATAAATACATTCTCAGGTAATACCTGTAACTAACGGGGCTTCAAACCTGGTTTTTCTGCCAAGGTAATGCATGAATGAAGATGAGCCAGAATGATTTATAAATTCAGCTAATAGAATTAACAGTCTCACTTTTCATATTTCATAATTACCAAATGCACAGTGATATTTTTCCTTCTCAGTTAATGTCTCATACCACTCCTCTAAGAGGCCCGCCCCCCCCCCCCACCAGGAGTAGCTCTTCCCTAAGGTAAAATATGGAAACACTACAATAAATTGCACTGTGTCAAGTTTTCTTTACCCCCTGCCTTGTTTTAAAGTCCCCAAACTCAGGGGTAGATGTCAGTTTATTGTATATACATGTAAAAGTAATTTTGTGTATAAGTACACATGTATGTGTATATTTAGTTTCACAAAAATATATGTGTTTGCAGCATGCAGCATTATAATGAATATTTGAAATACACCTACATCATATTTCCAAAGAATCCCTCCTCCCCTGCCCCATCTTGGTGTTCCAGTTTTGGGGAGTTTTTTTTTTTTTTAAACTGCTGCCTAACCTTTCTTAGTTTGATTTCTTTCTCTCTCTCTCTCTCTCTCTCTCTCTCTGTCTCTCTGTCTCTCTGTCTCTTTCTCTGTCTCTCTCTCTTAATAACCTGTCTCCTGTTGTCATTTGGTTATTTATCGTGTCTGGCTGTTTCATACTGCTCAAAATGTCTGTCTTCATTGCTTCTAAGATATAAATTGATGATTCTCATGAGTATTTATTTCATACTTCATTTGTTAATCTCAATTTCATATACATATTTCTTTTATTAATATAATTTTACTAACGTAAAAGCAATTTTGAATTGTTTGTAGTCAGCATTAAATAATTGAATTTAATTGCTTTTTAGTTAGAAGTCTCATTAATTTTCAGAGAAGAACATCTTACGAACATATAAATATTCTACACACTCAGACCTTTGTCCTTTCTGTAGAGAATAAGAGAAATAGATGATTATTAAAATTATTAGAATAAAACTTTTAAATAGGACCAGTAACCCATTAGATTTATGAATCCTTAAAGCAGATACAGACTATATTAAAATTGTTTGGAAAATAAATGCTTGCTTTTATAGCAAGAGACCTTTAAAGACAATCATGGAGTAAACGGCTTGTGAGCCTAACGCATGTCAGTCTCTTCAATCCTAACTCTTTGGAGGGAGAGATAAATCTTGGTTCTTTGAAACTAAGACCTACGCCAGAAGTTAGATTTGCCATCCAGATTTATTAACGAGTAGTAGCGTTTCTTTACTCTGTTCGGAAGACCAGTGAAATGCCAGAGGACCGTGCAGAGTAATTGCTTTTCAGGCTGTCCTTTTCCACGGCATATACATTCAGGCACATGATATGGATCAGCCTTAATTAAATTGATAATTAACTTTTCGTCCATACATTAAGGAAGGTAAACTCTAAGTGTGATATTAACAAGGAAGGTCAAATGAGAACTTACATACACATCTGTTTGATAAGCATATTGTATATTTTTTCTGGAAAGATGACTGCGAACCGGTGGATACTAGTTAAATATCGTTAGAAGATAAAATGTAGTGTGTAGAAAAGTGCACGGGCATGGAAATAGTGCGGTTAGTTTTTTGTTTGGTTTGCTTTGAAGTAAGTGACCTGAAAAAAAGACCCCTACTGTAGTAAGTTTTGAGGTTGGAAAATCCCTGCCTTTCATGAACAAAGCAAGTTGGAAAGGAAAAGTGTATCTAGAGACTGGTGTTAGTTTTGTTTTGGAAAATTCTGTGCTTTAGAGCAAATAAATGAAGGTAATCCTACTTGCCTGGGGATAACTTTGATTTTCTCCCATTGTGTCTTTTTGCGCTTCCCAAATAGTTTCTAGAAAAGAAAAAAAAAAAAGAACTTGCCATCAAGTAAGTTTGTTAGATTTTCCATCGCACTTTATTGTTGATCTCTGTTTTTGAAATTATGTAGGGATAACGAAGAGGCCCATTTGGCATTACCGCAGATGCTGACCTAGGATCACAGCCCTGCCCATCGCTGGCGGTGTGCTGCTACTCGTGCACCCCCGTTTGTCCCGGAAGTCAGTGTACGCATCCCGGCTTGTATGGCTTCGGTCTGGGAAACAGCCTTCCGAATAATGTGACCGAGCCTGCCTTCATTTAGCCAACATCATGCCCACATTTTGGGGGGACCAGACTGCTGACAGGTCTTTGCTAAGTGTAGAGAAAATCGTATTTCAGAATTGTTGGGTTTAGCGTGTTAATAAAGGAAAGTTCTTTTGCCTCAAAAGAGAGGTTTCCTTATCATACACTCGTCTCAGGGCATCGGTCGCCAAACCTGAGCCATTCACACATGTGCGTTCTGCTGTGCCCTCACCTCCTGTTCGTGTCTTACCCTCGTTTTTTCTTTAAGGTGATTGTAAAGAGATTCACTTAGAAATTAATCCTTCATCTTCTTCAGTAAAACTGTGTTTGAAATACTCAATTTTATTTCTCATGTACATGGAAACGTACACATAAATATTTCAACCCAGGAATGTAGTCCCACACGGACTGTAATTGGAGAACAGTTTTAGAGCTTCAGCAGCCGGATTACTCGTCGTCCTCTGTTGGTATCCTTTTCTGTGATATTCACGTGTAGGACCTTCGTAAATTTGGGGCTACCGCTTGTAATTAGGACTCCACTGCTCAAGTACTCATTTCGTCCTTCTGTGGCTACCAGGCGGCTTGTATGTGCCCCAGCCGCATAGGTGCCAAGGACTGAGGAGTGAACGAGATAGGCAGGTCCACCTGGAGGGTTCTGGGCGAGAAGGTCTGTCCTTCACTTTGAAGATACAACGCTGCTTTGTGCTCCTTTGTGAGAGACCGAGAGCAGGCCAGAGCAGAAGCCGTAAAACCGGCTTAGCAGGCTGTTGTAGGTAGCCACCCAGGGCTGGCTGGCTGTCTGGGAACAGGAAGGTGGCAGTGGAGGTAAAAGTGGGTGAATTCCGGGCGTGTCCTGAAAGCGGAGCCCGTAGGCTTTGCTGTTCGTCAGTGTTTACTTGCTGTGCTGATCGTGCGAACGTTCCTGGCACGTTCATAGCGTCTGGATGATTGAGGAGGTTAGTATTTGAAATGTTTGTGTTTTCACTTTTGTAACTGCTGAAGAGTCACTTAATGAAATTGCAGTTATTTATGTAGAGATTAGAATTTTAGAGGAGTTGGGACCTGGGTCCATGGGTGAAAACTGGTATCCATTAATTTGAAACGGGTAATGTAATTCTTAACGGCTCTGCCTAATTTCGAAGGGGATACAGTGCCTAGTTTATTTCAATTCTTAAAACATAGCTATCACATTGTATGATGAAAACATTAGCATTTGAGTATGTTGCACGTAAGAGTATCAAAAAATTTGTTTCATGTTCTATTAATGCATTCAGCTTTAAGGATGCCATAACACATTTGATCTCAGAAGTCTGTATTATCCCTAGGTGTGTTTGTAAACATGTTGCAAAAAAGAGACCGGGGGTTTCTAAATATAAGTAGTGAGTCCAGGGACCGTCGCTGCCTTTTTTCAAGATGTGGTGGGTGCTTGTGTGAGTACTGGCAACATGGCGCCTAAATACTCGCGCATGGCAACCTTTTCGCATTAAAATATTTTGAAATTTATCTTACAAGTTTTTAGTATCGATGAAGTAAACCTTTTCAATTTGGGCTTGAATTTGAAGCTCCCTGAACTTATGTGTCTTTTAACACAAAAGTGGTTGCTCCCACATTATAATGTGGGAAATACCACGATAATTAGGACGCCAGCGTTCTCTCTGTGGGGCCTGGTTAGAAGATAGAGGCAAACATTTAGAGCTCTATTTGGTATTTTTCCTGCAGAGAAGTAGGCAATTTTGATCCTTTGTGGAAAGGATTTCGAGGTCAAGAATAACATTTTCTCATGCTCTTCGCAAAAGAAATTACAGGTTTTTTTGTAGCAAAGAGCGGAGAAGACCACGGGAGATACGGGCAAGTTCGTAGCTGATCTTTTGATTTTGTTCCACATGTCACATAATACAAAACACCCCAAAAGTGATTATGAAATGGGATAGTCTTTTACTAGAATGTGTGGTAATATATTTATGTGTGGTAATATATTTATTATCACAAATAATTAAATCCATCTCTCTGCATTTGTTCACGTCATTATTTCTGGCTGGAGAGAAAGAAATGAGATACCACTTTTTAATATGTTCCAATCTGTTCCCTCATTTGTCTGGTTCGAAAATATTCCCCTAGATTTGTCTTTGTTCTTTTTTTTTTTTTTTTGTCTTGAAGGTTAATGAGGTTGCGTTTATAAAATATGTTTATCCTATGAACTCTTTTATGGTCTAAAATAAACTGATTCAAGGGGGTTTTGACAACGCTCTTGTGCCCTTTCCCCTTGGCCTCCGTTTCAAAGAGTTTGTAGTAGAGATCAATATAATGGATTGTTGGGATCGTTCATTACCACCCTCCAGCTCTCAGGTTTTTTTGGTTTTTGGTTTTTTTTGGTTTTTGGTTTTTTTTTATTCTCTTTCAGTTTTCATTTTATGTAATTCGGTTAACAATCAGCTCAAATGATGACTGTAGAAATAGTTAGGTTACATTAGCCTACAGGGACAGTCCTTTTGTTTTTAATGTCATTGCTTAATGTTTTTAAAGAAATGTTAACATGACGCATTTAAAATGCTTTGACACTTGGGTTGCCTGGCTGGCTTAGTTCTTAGAGCTTACCACCCTTGATCTGAGGGGTCATGAGTTTGAGCCCTGTGAGGGGCATAGAGATTACTTAAAAATTAAGATAAAATGGTTTGACACTATTCATAGGTGAAACGAATGTCTTTTGTTTTACCTTACACCAACTAGCATCAAAATATACTTAGGTTTTGGGGCGCCTGGGTGGCGCAGTCGGTTAAGCGTCCGACTTCAGCCAGGTCACGATCTCGCGGTCCGTGAGTTCGAGCCCCGCGTCGGGCTCTGTGCTGACTGCTCAGAGCCTGGAGCCTGTTTCCGATTCTGTGTCTCCCTCTCTCTCTGCCCCTCCCCCGTTCATGCTCTGTCTCTCTCTGTCCCAAAAATAAATAAACGTTGAAAAAAAAAATTTAAAAAAAAAATATACTTCGGTTTCTAAAACGGAGTTGAAAAAGATGGGGTGGTTTTTTTCAGTATGTTTTCCCAAATGTGGCTTTTTAGGTTGAATTTAATTACTTGACAGTCTTTTATAGCCTCTTGACCATTTTTATAGCCATTTGACCACTAATCCTTGTAGTAATTAAATAAGTTCAGATGACACGGGCTAGTTTTATTTTACTAGTAGTTTGTAACTTTGAAATCTTTTATGGTAGGTTTCCTTTTGTTCTGGATTTGAACAAGGGTTTCTACAGTGGCAGTTAGCACCTGGAAGTTACAGTGTCGTAAATCGTTCATCTGATAACATTTCCCTCAAGTAGCATCCCCTAAACGTAGCATCTTGGTCTTTCCCAGCTCATAAATGGGTTCTGATGTGACTTGATCTGGTATTGGTGACATTGGTGACTTTTTCTCCTATTGGATAAAATAATCAGTAAATGATTTCAGGTTACTGGAATATTGGTTGGCATTAGAGGAAGAACCCAGAGTGCACGAACCAGGGGGACAGCGTCTGATTGTGCTCTCTGCTGCTGTGATGGGACCGACATACAAGTATTTTAGGTTCGGTCAAATTTCCCCTTGCACGTTAAACGTACATACCAAGGACATAAAAGTTACATGTGGCTGTCCCAGGCAACGTCGTATGTTTGGCCAGATTTGGGCTTCTTGTTGCCTCTGCGAGAGTAACGCGTTAGTCTGCTGGTGTGAGTTCCGGTTGGAATCTGATCTCGGCTGCTTTGGCGAGTGCTGTTACATGGTTACTTAGCTTTCCCTGAGCCGGTGTCTTGAACTGTCAGGCGACAGTGAGAAAGACCTAAAAGGGGACCTGTCTTACCTGCGTGGCATCTTTTGGTGACAGCCTTTAACACAGTGGCTACTTCTCCTCTACCCCATATGTAGTTTCCAGTATGGATTTCTCAGAGTGAGGTTTTTAGTAATTTATGGATGAGCTTTGAGCATAACTCTTAGTACTGTGCCACGTGACACTTTCAGGGGCTAGAGAAAAGATGACGTTGACAGCTCTTACTTTATTCCGATGTCCTTAATTCACGTACTAGCTGAAGTCCTAGCAGAGTTGAGCTGCAGACCTGTCCGTGAAGAGGTTGGCATGAACTCACGCTACAAACGTCTACAAACATCTTAAGTAGTCCACGTTCCGTACTGAAATCTCTGATTGCTCATTTCTGCTAGGTTTTGTCTTCACTCAGTCAGTATTATCTGTTTCACAGATAACGTAGCCGCCCTGTTTCATTAATTCTGTAAGTTTTGTGTTTGTTCAAAGTGTTCGACGTGTAGTATCCGCCCTCCCTGTTTATGCATGCCTGGATTTTGTGTAAGCTGGAGCATTTTTCTCTTCAAGCTATATATTTCCTCCCCTTTTTCTTATGTATTTGTATAATTGTAGGTATCTGTGTCTATCAAAATCTTTTCCTTGAAAGGCTTCAAAGAAACTGTAATCCTAGGAACCGAGAGGAGTTAGGGGAGAAGGGAGATTTATGAGGATGTGATTTGAAGAGAGCAAACGAAAGAAAATGAAGTAAGGCCAAGGAAAGTGAGGAATGTTCACCTGAGCACATCACCCAAGAGTAGGGAACCTGCAGGTGTGCCTGGGAAGGAATAGGCCGAGAGGGACCCTACTGATGGCTGCTGCTACGCGCGCGTGTAAAGCCCCCTCCCCCCATCCTTTTGAATGTTGAGTATTGAGCAGACGGTGGCCCTAACTCACTTAGACTGTTCCTCCAGTGATGACAGTTTTCTTTTTCAAGATGATGATTACTCTCCACCTACCAAGAGACCAAAGAGCAGCGAGCCGCCCCAGCCACCAGTCACGGAGCCTGCCAATGCTGGGAAGCGGAAAGTGAGGGAGTTCAACTTCGGTAGGTTCTGGGTCAAATACAGGCCCCTTTGCTCTCTGTCCTTCCAAATGCTTTCTGTTCCTGATCAGAGTTCTAGCCTTTCTTTTTGGGGGGAAGGGGGTTGCTTTAAAATGTACAGTTAAAACATTGAACGTCTCCGTTTTTTAAATAGCATTTTAGTATTTTAATTTGTCATAGTCCTAAATACCGGATTTAAATTGAATTTATATAGATAGTAGTAAGTTTACATGGCACTCTAGTTTAGGTTGCAACTGTACGTAGATACTTATTTCCACACAACTTAGACATGTTTTAGAAGGTTTCCTGAACGACCTTGGAGCCCTCCCTCTTTTCTGCCTCCACCGTACAGTGTTGAATTGGACTGGTCTTTTCTGTCCTGCTTTTCGGAAATTATCAGGCTAAAAAGAGGTATTCAGTAAGAAGTGTTTCAAAAATAAACTGTAAACCATCTCTTAAAATCTCTTATTGGACCAATTCTAAGAACCACAAAAAAGGGAAAAGTTCTTAAGAAAGCAGTAAAATTATATAGATGGAGTTGGATTATTAGCAATTAGGACTGGAGTTACCTGGCCACCTCATTCGGTGCATTGTGTGACACTGGATTTCAGGGTTGTGAGTTCGAGTCCCACGTTGGCCGTAGAGATTATGTAATAAAAAATTAGGGGAGGTGCTTGGGTGGCTCAGTCAGTTAAGTGTTCCACTTCGGCTCAGGTCATGATCTCGCGGTTTGTGGGTTTGAGTCCCACGTCGGGCTCTATGCTGACAGCTCAGAGCCTGGAGCCTCCTTCAGATTCGGTGTCTCCCCTGCTCTCTGCCCCTCCCCCGCACTCTGTCTCTGTGTCTGTCTCTGTCTCTCTCTCTCAAAATAAATAAATAAACGTTGGGGGAAAATTTAGAAAAAAATTAATTTGAACGTATGATGTAGAAAATAAGTCATTAGGTGTTGGGTCATCTGAACACAGCAGTGCCCCCAACGGGGATTCCTCATTGAGATGTAACTGTGACTCCCAATTTTTCAGAGAAGTGGAATGCTCGAATTACTGATCTCCGTAAACAAGTGGAAGAGTTGTTTGAAAGAAAATATGGTAAGTCTGAACTCAAAAATTCTTGAGTAGTTTGTTGAAAAACATTTTAATAATGGGGTTACTTTTCAACCAGTCCGTGTACGAAAGGCCGCTTCTCCCAGTGAAGTGTGCCTTACTTGCATATGTGTCCGTCGCAAGGTCATGGGTAGGGTCCGTCCAGATGTTACAGACCTTGTCACTAGGAAGCCTAGGGAAAGTTTTGTTTCTGTGGTTATCAGTTAGCATTTCCTGTAATCCTTCTGCTTGCGCGTTTGGGAGTTTACGTACATATTTGTTGCACCCTGGACAGCTAATTGAAGATAAAATTCTTCAGTCATAGTCTTTCTTAATCCACTGTGTTAAGTCCAGTATTCAACTAGATGTCCTTATTTGCTCCACTATTGATGCATAATTGTTTAAGTTAGGTCTCACATTCTCCTCTTCTTTTCGTATTCTATCCTCCATCTATCTTTAGTGACCAACCAGTGTTATTACTGGTCGGCATATATTAAATTCTCACCTAAAAATAGCAACCATCGCTGGGGAGTATCAGCTGTTTCGCTGTGTTTTTATTTGGAGGATTCTTTACTTTGCAGTTCACTGACAGTCTTTAAATGGGTCAATATATTGAATTTTTTAACTTGAAAATCCTATTTTTAGGGTGCTCTCCGGTATCACTGAATTGCTTCGGGTGAATTTCTTACATGATAAACTACACTGACATCATTGACTTTACTAAACTTGAAATAATAGCTCCTGTATCCTTTTCATGGATGACAGCTGACCTGTCAGCGAAGATTTAGAATGAGAGGAAATTCAGTAGCAAATTCAGTCACTTGCCCTTAATGCATTCACTTATTTTCTCCAGGTTCTCTTAGTAGTTCTCCCTCTCCAGAAGCCGTAGCTTTTTGCCTGTGGTTTTAATCGACCCACTTCAGAGCAGAGACTCCCCTAATTCGCTCTACATTAAGCACTGTCCCGTGCTGCTAAGGTCCCGGGCCCTGGGACAGAAGGCTTGGCCGTTCCCCTTCATCCTCTCCGAGCCTTGCTGTCCTCTCCTGTGAAACGGTCAGGAGAGCGTAGATGTGCTGGGAAGATGTGAGGAGACAGACAGCGTAGTGGGTGTAAAGTGCTTCCTGTAAGTGGTGTGTAAGTACACAGAAGGTGCTCGCTGTTTATAGCTGTGTTATTATAGACTTAACGCAGTCCTGTTTCGAGGAAGAAGAATTTACTGTCATAACAGTTTTATAAATCTCACAAAGAGAAGCACAAATTATGTTTTTGCTTTTGTTGTGATGGTGATTCATTTCGTTAGTTTGCATATGAGAAAATAATGCTTACCAACCATTATGAGATGAGAGGCACGGTATTCACATTTTACAATTTGAAACCGTTTTAATGGTAATCGCCCCAAGGAAAGATATTTTCCTTGTTCTGTGGGAACAGGATTTTCGGGTGCACGGTGTAAACAAAGGATATTAACCGTGACTCCGTATTAACGTGTACCGTGGTGAATGTGAAACTCAAGTACAAGTATTAATGTTCAGCAAACAGACGAATTTCACATAAATTACTAGGAAAAAAGAGCAGCTGTTCTGCTGAGGGGGATTCCTGCAGGAGGAGAAGGAAGAAAGGGAGTGCACAGAAGTCATTTTCCTTTGGGGACTTGGAGCCTTTTCGCCGCGTCCTTAGCGGCTCTGCTGTTCTTACGGCGCACACTCGCTACTCTGCTGTTCTTACGGCGCACACTCGCTAGAAGACTTTTTCTGTGACTCCGCTGTGTTTGTGAACGAAGTAGAAGCCTTTGTGAGAAGAGCGATGCGTGTCTGCTCTGCACTCATAGGACACTTGGCGTTTGTTTGACTCCGTATCAAAAGGTTTAGCTGTGAAAGTTTTAATACTGTCGACCAATGTGCCTGTGTTGTGGATGAGCTCACCTGATGCTTTTCTAAATCTTTTTATTCTGGAAATTTCCAAACAAAAAGAATGTAAATGATGTTAAGACCCTCTAAGTATCCACCACCCAGATTCAACAGCCTTTATTTAACATTCCAGTATTTTCCTTCTTGTCCGCTCTCTCCTGTTCCATCTCTTTCTGATGCAAGCCTGTTTTAATATTTTAAACCTGCGGTGTCCCGGACATCATGTCATTTTAGCTCTAACAAGTCTATATTTCAAAATGGGGAATTGAGGGGGTGCCTGGCTGGCTCATTCAGTAGAGCGCGCCATTCTTGATCTTGGGATCGTGAGTTCGAGCCCCACCTTGGTCATAAAGCTTACTTGAAAAAAAAAAATTTCAAAATGGGGAGTTGGGTGAGAGGAAAGCATGGTCTTAATATCAGTTCCACCATCACGCCTGGAAACGCTACCCTGCTGTTTAGAAAACCTGATCCTTTGCAGTTTGTTTGATGGAATCACCAAGGTCTTTGTCCTTCTATTTGATTCCTAAGAGTCTCCGTGCTTTTTTGACCTGTAGCTGCTATATTATTTTACCTTTGGATAAATCAATCTTGGCAGAAGCTTTCCAATTAAAAAATTAAATTAAAAAGCTTTCCAATTAAAAAATCCTCTGCGTGAGTTATTTCATTAAAAACTCTTTTCTTACACTGATGTTTATTGTTGAAAATTTTTACTGTATGTGTTAGCTGATGTTTACCAACGTGTTTTTGTGGCTCATGGGTGGTTCAGGTTTCAGTAGGACATCTGGCTGCATCTACATGACTCAGAATAATCCACTATTTGATTGCAGATTGGGTTAGAGTACCGGCACCTTTGGTGTTCTTTCTCTCTTAGTTCTTTTGTACTATTTTTCTTGTGATGATTCAGTTACAGTAAGCAGAAGTAAAGATAAAGCTATAAAATGTCCAGAGCAGTACGTGTTCATTTATTCTGTTGTACAATCTGTGGTTGATCCTTGTCATTGAATGATTTTTCCTTTCTCTTTTTATCCTTAAAGCTCAAGCTATAAAAGCCAAAGGTCCTGTGACGATCCCGTACCCTCTTTTCCAGTCACACGTTGAAGATCTTTATGTAGAAGGACTTCCGGAAGGAATTCCTTTTAGGAGACCGTCTACTTATGGAATTCCTCGCCTTGAGAGGATATTACTTGCAAAGGAAAGGATTCGTTTTGTGATTAAGAAGTAAGACTCTAGACTCTCATCTTTGTTCTTTAGTGCATCTTTCTATATTGTTACCAAACATTCATCAATCTCTAGGGCTATATCTTAATTAGATTGAGCTATATATTGTTTTATTTACCACTTTTGAATGTGTCTGTGGACAAGATTTTCGTGGTCATGCCCAGAGTTGGCTCTTGGAACATGAATACCTGCCTGTACGTGATTCCCACATAGCCGTCATGTTCTTTTTCCAGTTTGCTGCTAAGTAAAGGAATCAGTATAATATAAAAAGTAATGCAGTACCAACCAATATCAAAACAGTGTCTTGATTTTAGATTTGAATTTAAAAAAATTTTTTTGTAATGTTTATTTCAGAGAGAGAGAGAGAGAGAGAGTGAGTGAGTGTGAGTTGGGGGCGGGGGATGCAGAGAGAGAAAGGGAGACACAGAATCCGAAGCAGGCTCCAGGCTCCGAGCTATCAGCACAGAGCCCAATGTGGGGCTCAGACTCCCGAGCCTTCGAGCTGTGAGATCACGACCTGAGCCCATGTCAGATGCTTAACTAACTGAGCCACCCAGGTGCCCCTAGATCTGAATTTTTAAAAGCATATGTGGAAATGCATGTAAGTTATAAAATTAAAAATAAGTGAAACCATGGAAGAATGAAAAAAAAGCCTAAGGTAGCAGAATGCTATAAATTCCCTAAGGCCTGGCATAAAGGGTCCAATAAGGAGCTCTTATAAAAGCGTCAGTGCAGCAGTTGTGATTGGGAACGTAAACGCTTGCATTTAAAACTGGCAGCCACATGACACACTCTCATAGTTTCCGCTGGGATTCTGTTAAGATTAAAGTGAAAGGTTTACAAAACTGAGGACATTTGCAACAGATTTCAGCCAATGAAGAAAGATGGAAACTTCCTGTTACATCCATGAAGCAAGTACTACATGTATTTATAAAGGGGAACGGATGGAGAATAGTTTTTCGGAAATTATAAAATATAACTGCTACGATATAAGTTTTCACTTAAAAGGCTGGATGCTGGTTAGTCCTGTAAATTGTAAAAGTTGTATGTATGAGACATGAAAATGTTGAGTCTTTATCTAGTGACATCCGACTTAGAAGTATCAAAAATGAATAACCGTTATTTTCCGAGCCTGTAAAAATTACAGAGCGGGCTAAGCATGAGACAGAGAAAGCTGTATACCTTGCCACACCTCATGATGTCCTAGTGCCCTAAGGATAAGGGAAAAAAATCACTAGGTTTTAGAGAATAAGACCAGGTTATTCATAAAGAATGAACCGTCACAGTGATGGTAAGCTTGCTTTACGCAGTAATGGATATTAACGCTGTCAAGCCATTCTCCCTGTTTTCTAAGTGCAAATGATGGGAGCCAGCCACACTTGCCAAGCATTTGTGAAAGGAAAGAGAGACTTTTTGACATGGGAGAGGTGGGGTAGCAGTTAGGATCTGCAGCAGTAAGGGACAGAAATCCTTAAGTCAGTCAACCTGATACAGTTAACGATGCTTCTCTCGCCTCATGAGGAGGTCAGAGGTAGGATGGTTAAAAGTGGTACTTGGAGCTCTCACCAGATTCTTCCTTCCTTGGGCTGATCGTTTCCTTAGAGCAGCCGTGAACGGGATGCAGTAATCTAGGCCTCACAGCCAGGCAGTGTATGGGGAAGAGACAGTAACTACCTGTGTTTCTCTTGGAAGGTGGCCTTATTTTCTCTGGTTGGAATTCTGTCAAGTACTTATTCTTCAACCAGGTACAGGCATGAGAAAGCAGCTGTTATGGGTTTAGACCAAGAGGTACTCCTGCCCCAGGGAGGGCCGCTGGGTTCGCTTCTTTTGGAAGACATGGCTTTCATTTTAAGTCCTTCTATTGGAAGTGAGTCTTTTTGAATTTGTGTGCATATTATAACTGATTTTGAAACTTTTTCCTGACGTAGCTTGAACTATAAACAGTAAAGTGAATAAAAGGAGTGGGATAATAGTATTGTTGGTAGACGTGTCCAGCTTCATTACATTGGGAACACTGGTACTGTTGAAAAAGTGAGGAATTTAACGACCACTCTGATCAGAGATGACAACCAAGCACGCTGGCCTCTCGGTGTTCAGTGAGGGGATGACCGCTTTTGAGATTTAACGAAGGATGGAAAAGACCCAAGAGGCACTGCAAGATAATAAGTGAGCTGTCCTCCTCAGAGAGGAACTTGTTGCTAACCGTTAGTTTTCCTTCAAGTACATTGTAGTTTCAAGATGCAGTAGACTCCAGAAATTGAATTATAAACCAGATGGCGGCCCTGTAAACGCTACAGCCCTGACCCTGGCCAAGAACCATAAACAGGCGTCCCCTTCCCTCTGGATGTTGATACATAAAGAAGTTTGAAGTTTTAAGAACTCTTTTGTACTGTCATTTTATTGGGTTGTTTCTAACGTTAGAGGTTTTGAATCTGTGTTTAAGTAACACTATTTAAAGAACACAGGCAAATTATTTTATTAGGTATTGCTCTCATTTGCTAACCTTAAAGTGTACAGAACTATGTTTGGATGTTTAAATGTTAATGCAGGCTTATCACGGGATGCTCTATGCTGCCCGCATCCTGTTTCGAGTCCGTTCAGTATATTCCTTCATGGCAGGCCATCCTCCACATTTGGAAGGGACTTCTTAAATAAGCCTTTCCCTAACGGTTACTGTGGTTAGTCTTGATATATGTAAAGTCTTTTGTTTATTTAGAAGGATATTTCTATAGAGTTTAGCAGATGTTTTGTTTATAGGTCACTAATGTTATTTAAATACTACATATGCACTATTGACTCTGTCCTGTGCTACTTTGCAGCATTTCTGAGATGGTTGTTAAAATAGGCGTGGTCCTGCTGATATCTGAGCGAGTTCCCAATCCCCCCACTAGCAACACTGGACTTTTGACCATTACATCAAAATGGAATGATTGCATATATAAGTTGGATTATGGGAATTCTGTGATCTAGAAATTATTTCCTAGGAGGTTTTTGTAATTACCAAAAAGAAAACCAAACCCCAAAAAACTTATAATCTGTCTCGCAAATGTGTTAGTATTAAAATATATTTAGTATCCTTATAACCAATTTATAGATACGTTGAACTGAGTGAGTCTTGAATATAATGTAAAATTAAAGGATCTCACTTAAAGTTTTTATGTTCGCTTCTTTTGGTGGTAACGCTTTTTATAATAAGATCCCTTTGGGTCGTAAAGTGAATGAAGGACACATGGTCCAAGAAGCACCTTATGAAACAATTTGCAATTTCCATTTTGTTTTGTTACTCTCTGGAAATCTCCGGAAATTAAGGTTTAATTGTGCTCAAGAGCTCAGATTGTCTCTTCTTTTTAAAACTGGCCTTCACGACTGAATATCAAATAAGTGCTAGTAGTTACTATATTTGCCAAATATTGCCTGGTAAAGACTTAGTACTTTTTCCTCACCTTTCAGACATGAACTTCTGAATTCAACACGTGAAGACTTACAGCTTGATAAACCTGCTTCAGGAGGTAGGTCTCCAGTCTTGTTTCAACCCGTGTGTCAGATCAGGGCGCCTGGCTGGCTCGGTCAGTGGAGCCTGACACTCTTGATCTCCGGGTCTTGAGTTCAAGCCCCACGTTGGGTGTGGAGGTTACTTTTTTTAAAAAACCGTGTCAACTCAGAACATTATATACAAGAAATACACGGTATCAAAATACTGTTCTCTGCTCCCTAGAAGAATCCCCTCATTTTGTTCCTAACGATCTGTTATAAATAAGGGCAGACATCCCACACCAGGTAGACCAAAGGAGCAGTGCCTGGTCTACTTGCGAGATGTGAACATGTTACCTGGCACAGTGTTCCGGACGGTGTGTCGTTGCCCAGGTCTGTGTTGGTCGACTGAATCCTCACTCGTCACCATACACGTCTCATGAAAGGGTTTACTTCTTAGAGCGCAGGGCCACAGGTATCGTCACTGAAGTTGGTGAGCCGTGTTTCGGGGGCAATACAAGCGTAGTTGGTCCTCTTCCTTTGGCTCTGGAGGGCCAGGGGGTGGGGATGTAAAACCGCAAGTCCCGTCACTCCCAGCTGATGGAACGGAAAGATTGCATCCTGTTTTTAGTCTTATCCTATCCCTACACGTATCGTCGTGCAGCTCACCTGTAGGCTGTTCTGGAGTGAGCTGAACTCGGATGTTTCCTAGTTGTGTTCATGACCCTTGAGAGTAGCCGTGTAAAATTACTCTTCAGTGATTCATTTCCATTTTTTCATTGTTTGAGTTGTTCTTACTCTTTTTATTCAGTGTCAGCACTGTTTTTAAGAAACATTTTCTGAAATCTCAGAAATAATCTTCGAACAGGGAGGCCTGGCTGGCTTAGTCCATGGGGCAAGCAGCTCTTGAACTCAGGGTTGTGAGTTCGAGCCCCACATTGGGTACAGAGCCTACTTGAAATAAAATTAACAAGTTAAAAAAAGAAACTCTTCAAACAGAGTAGTAGTACTGCCTAAGTTATAATCATAATACTTAGTTAACCCGGCTTAGTGATTCCATCAGTCTGAGGACACTTGTGTATCTGTTCCTCTTACAGTGAAGGAAGAGTGGTATGCCAGAATCACTAAATTACGAAAGATGGTAGACCAGCTTTTCTGCAAAAAATTTGGTAAGTCTCATTTTCCCCGTGACTAAACTGTATTACTGAATACGTTTTCCCAGTTTTGCTTTAAGAAAGTAAAACAGTGAATATGACTCCCCTCTACTTTTCTTAATTGGTGAATAGCATACATTAATCGTAAAAAGGTTTCAGCATAGGGGAGAGGACCGTGTGCCGAAAGCCCCGGGAGCTCTTTCCGGGGGGGAGGACTCCTGCACGTGGGGAGCTGATACAGTGCAGGGGATCTCGCAGCCTTGGAGTCCTTTTTCAGCGGATCCTGAGCAGCACTTGCTGTGACTCTTCGTAGGAAAGGAGGAAGGCCTTCGGTCACAGTCTGTCACCGAGGGGCTGGGTATCGGAAACCGCAGAGTGGCCCACACCGTTTTCAGCTTGTTTCCCGGCCTTGCTGGCTTGCATCCCGAAACGCTGGCCCTTGGGTTGCTTTGTCACGCGTAGCATCTTTTGTTCCCTAGGATTGCTCTCCCCTGCTCTGTCCCGCCTCTCAGCGGCCTTCAGTGGCTGTGTTTCTTCCTTTTCTTTTGTTAACCGATTTAAACTATTTATATGGATAGTTTCGAACCTTGTTGACTGTTGCTATCTTCCTGTCTCAGTGGCCGCTGTCCTTTTCACTCATGATGATACCTCCCCGTAGTTCAGTGTTCACATCTTGGAGAGCTGCCTGGCAGCTGAGTCCTGAGCCCCCCTTCTCTTTTCCTGCTTTGCTTTCTTTACAGGTAATCCCTCTCTATCTCGGGGTCTTACACATTATAGATTGTCTATACCCTGGTTAAGCTTCTAGCCCTGGAAACTCCATCTAACACCAGACACCTTTATTTTTATCTGCCTGTTTGATATCTCTGCAGACATCACACATCCTAATCAGAGCCTTTGATGTGCCCCCTCCCCCATAATATGTCCCTTTCCCCCATCCTGTCCCTTCATTGTCCGGGCCAAACCCCTAGGAGTGACCCTGGATTTCTTGATGGTTACAGGCCTCCTGCTGACTGTACCTTCAGCCCACCCCAGATCCATACCCTCTCCTTCTCGTCTGCTGTTCCTCACTGCTGGGAAAGCCAGGGCCGCCAAGCAGCTAGATTTTAATCTCCTCGCAAACAAATAATGGAGGCCTGTCCCTTCCCTGTTTTCCATTCGGTGGCCTTCCTTTGTTCTTGGAATAAGCTTCTCAGTCCCTGGTCATGGCCACCTCCCCCCCCCCCCCCCCCCCCCGTCTTCTGATGTCGCCTCATGGTACTGGCCCACTTGCTCACTTCCTACCAGCCGTAATGACCATCTCCCTGTCCTTTATTTTTCCAAGGTCACGTCCTCCTGGGGAGGGTTGCACTGCTGCTACCTCAGATCTTTCCGTGCCGCTCCGTTTCAGTGTGGCCGCTCTGGTGGGGTCTTTGCTGGGTCACCTGTCTGCCATACCCCACACCTTGTCGCGTTTTCTCTCTGCACAGTGCCTAGCGGTTGTCTTCTGCCTCCCGCTACCACACGCTAGATAATGACAGCCAGGACCCCACGTGTCTCATCTGCTGGAACCGTGCGTGGTGCTACAGCACAGATTTCTGGGTGGACGGGTTGGTCTCATCAACGTGTGGCTAGAGCCATGAGAAATCACCGAGCCTCTCGGTCGTGTAGTGTACGTTGGACTCCCTGACAAGACCTGCAGACATGCGGGAGGACCCGGCTGGCCTGCACTGGGGAGACCGCAGCGGGGGGAGGGCGGGGGTGGCTGGCACAGGCCTCAGGATGGCGGTGGTTCTCGCTGTGCTGTGGAAGAATCCCTTTGAGTTCTACCACAAAAAAGCCAAGACTCCTGGGTGAGGATTCTCGTTTGCCCCGCGGGTTCCGAGAGGGGCTCCTGGCACCGGGTCTTAAAGGACCCAATAAACCAGCCTGTAGGTGCAGCTCAGATGGCAGCTACAAACTTGGGTCCCTGACTAGTGTCATGTGCAGGATCCGTATACTTGCTGTTTGCCTGAGAATTGAAGGCGTTGTGGAAGTCCGGATTTTAAGTTTTTCCTCCTCGTCCGTGTTCTGGACTACGCAGTATGAATACAGGACCTCAGTGACACGTTCTCTCCTCTTAGAAATCAGCTGGTTGGAAATCAGCTAATGAGCTAGAAACTAAGGAATCTTAACCACTTTAAAAATTGGTATATTTCTGGGGCACCTGGGTGGCTCAGTCAGTTAAGCATCTGATTTTGGCTCAGATCATGGTCTCATGGTCCTTGGGTTCCAGCCCTGCATCGGGCCTGCCTTGGGCTCTGTGCTGACAGCTCGGAGCCTGGAGCCTACTTCAGTTTCTGTGTCTCCTTCTCTGTCTCTGCCCCTCCCCTGCTCACACCCTGTCTCTCAAAAATAAATAAAACGTCAAAAAAATTTTTTTTAATAAAAAAAATCAGTGTATTTCCAAGGCATTTAGTAAAATGAATCAGGTGAAGAACATTGTTCATCATTAGAGAAGCTACCATAGTGTCAGTATAGTTCACGAGTATCTGCACAAACAGGCTTAAATTTTGCCCTGGTGTGTGCTTCTGGAAGTTGAGCTTGGGAAAACAGTCGGCCAAACCTCTTAGCACCACTGATGCTTACCAAGCAAGCCTCGTGGAAGGAGGAGGCTGTTGACAAGCCCATGTACTCCCGTGAACAGTGGCCGGTGGAAAATATTTTGGCATTGTGTCAGACCTAAGAAAATAGGTAAGAGCTTATGTGTTGTTGTAGTATAAACAGTAAAAGTTGAGCTGTTTTTGTTTTTGCTCGCGGCTTTGGGTGAGTCTGGGACTGTAGCTACTTTAGAGAGATTTGCTGCTTTCTTTAAGGTTCCTGAAGGGAAAAGAGGAAAGCTTACATTTTCCACAAGTATCAAGCATCCTAAGTCTTGAAAGTTTCGCTGCCCCAGCAGCGTAATCAGATTTAGGCATTTGGCATCCATGAACGCCCAGGCTGCAGGTGCCGACAGCCCAGTGGGGCAGGAGGCAGTGCCCGTCCCCCGGATGAGGGAAGATGCCGCAGAGCAACACGTGAACGTGTCATATGCAAGAAGGTGTTGAGTGGCCTGTGGGAAAGGGGGCAACAGGGAGACAGGCGGATTGTTCTTTTCTGTAGGGGAAGCCTCACTGGTGACCAGCCAGTGCAGCTGCCCTTCTTCCCCTTTCCCCATAACTTCTGCTCTTCCTGGCGCCACTCCAGCAGTTAATTCTTTTTTATTTCATAGGAAGTTTGTTAGAATTATGATTATATTTTTTTTTTTTTTTTGCTAATGTGTTTCACCAAATAATTATTATTGTTTTACACATCACATTATAGCTCTCTCCCAGGTGCGGTGTGAAAGACTTTACCATATTTCTTAAAGGAATGTTTCTTTTAACAGTCATGATTTTTGTTACAGTGCGTGTGGTTTTTCAAATATACATGCTTTGCTTTTATATCAAAGAGGTCTAAGGGCACCTGGGTGGCTCGGTCAGTTAAGTGTCCGACTTTGGATCAGGTTATGATTCTCACGGTTTGTGAGTTCAAGCCCCACATCAGGCTCTGTGCTGACAGCACGGAGCCTGCTTCACACCCTTCTACCTCCCTCTCTCTGCCCCTCCCCAGCTTGCATGCACGTGCTCTCTCTCTCGCTCTCTCTCTCAAAAATAAATATTTAAAAAGAGAGAGAGAAAGAGAGAGCCTATACTTGAGCCCTTCTGATTTGGTGCTAATGAAATAAGGAAGGAGAAGACCTTTTTTTAGAGCTCTGTTCAGATGTGTTTTCAGAGCAGAGATTAGAAATTTCATTTTATATTTTAAAATTACAATTCTATACCTATTCAAAAGTAGAAAAACCGTGCATTGTGTTCCTATATACCTATTTTTCAGATTCATTGATCGTTGAGATTTTTCCACACTGCTCATCTTTGCCTGTCTTTCCTTTGTAAGAATATTATAAAGCAAGTCCCAGGCCCTGTGCCATTCATGTTGTGTTCAGTGTGCCTCCATGAGTAGTGCTTTCATTTTCTTAACACAGCCACGGTGTCACTGTCACACCTGACACAACTAGCCGTTCTTTGTACCCACTCCTGTCCAGCCCTTTTTCGAATTCCCTCATTCATCCAGAAAGTACCTTTAAAAGTTTTTGTTGAATCTGGACCTAAGCAAGATTCGTGCATTAGCTTTGGTTGATAACGCTTCTTTTAATGTAAACCAGTCTCTGCTTACTATTTTTATTTCCCATTCCATGAATTCTTTGTGGAACTTATTTCCTTTTAAAATGCCACACTCGTGTGGTTTAAGGGGTAAAGAACATCGGTCTCATGGTTGCAGTACAAGTAAAAGTATAGCCTGAAATCACTTTGTGTGAGGGAGCCAGTGAACGGATTATCACCTGCACAAAGCATGAAGTAGCAAAAGCCTCCCTGTAAATATTGGGAAAAGTAGTATTTGAGTTACATTCTTTGTCCTCTGTGGTAGTATTCTTATCCTTTTATTTCTCAATATTGACAGTTGGTTTATGAGACCGTGGCACTATAAAAGTTGTCTTAGATTCAGGAGACTCAACTCCACCAAAAGTGACCTCGTGATCACGGGCCACTTACAGCTTGCATGTGCTGACTTGGGTCTGTTTCAGCATTTCTTGGGTGTGTTTCCAGACCTTTCAAAAAGTTGACCCATACCTTGTTAGGATTGTACTCCAGTGTGATTTCAACAGAAACTTAGTCTCCCGCGTTGTGTTTTCCTGTGTAAAGCGGAAGCGCTGGGGAGCACGGAGGCCAAGGCCGTACCTTACCAGAAGTTCGAAGCACATCCTAATGACCTCTACGTGGAAGGACTGCCCGAAAACATTCCTTTCAGAAGTCCCTCGTGGTACGGAATCCCAAGGCTGGAGAAAATCATTCAAGTGGGCAATCGAATTAAGTTTGTTATCAAAAGGTAAGATAATGATCTCCAGAAACAAATGTAGTGCTGCCCTTAAGAAAAGATGTATAAATTTGATGAAAGCGGGTCTTCTGTTCCTCTCTCGGTTGGACTTAGTCTCCGTATTAAAACTTCAGGTGTGTTCGTGTAGATTCATTCCTTGTGCAGGTGTTTATTTAGTACCAGGCACCAGAGAGACAAAACCGGGCCCAGCAGGAAGCCCGTCCTCGGGAGGCTTATTTTAGAGATACATGCAGTAAGGTGTTACTAGGTGCTGTGGGGGAGGAGGTAAGGGTGGCGGGGAGGTCGGACAGTTGTGCACGAACAGCAGTGGAAAGGGGGCTTCAAATGAAGGAAACAATAAAAGTAGAGAAGGGAAGTGTCACGTAACCGCACCATTCTGGGTGGACGTGGTGGTGCCTTGTGGGTGTGGCATGGTAAGCCAGGCCGACGTGGGCGCGCGGATGAAGGCCTTCTGTCCTACACTGTCAGCGGAGTAATTGAAAGGTTTTAAAGCCAGTTCCACTTAAAATAATTTGGAGGGGTTCCTGCGGGAGGCTCAGTCAATATAGCGTGCAGCTCTTGATCTTAGAGTTGCGAGTTCAAGCCCAGCGTTGGGTGTAGCGCTTCCTGTAAAAATAAAAATGGTGAGGGCACATGGGTGGCTCAGTTGGTTAAGCATCTGACTTGAACTCAGGTCATGATCTCTCGGCTTGTGGATTTGAGCCACGCATCCGGCTCTGAGCTGTCAGCACAGAGCCTGCTTTGGATCCTCTGTCTCTCTCTGCCCTTCCCCCACTCATGTTTGCTCCAACACACACACTCTGTGTTTCCCTCTCTCTCAAAAATAAAAATACATTAAAAAAAATTACTGTAAATAAAAATAATAATTTGGATTTGCATTTTAAAAGGATTCTTCTGGCTTGATTTTGAAGGTAGCAGAATGGATGATTGGGGGGCAGGGAGAGGATACAGAAGGGCTGTCTTTACTACAGAAGGGTGCGATAGGGGTAGAATCCATAGGTCTGGCTTACTCTCTGGGGCCCGTGCATTTGTCTACGTGATCACTGGGTCACACCGCGTCGGGGAGAGGGATCTTTAGGACAACACACATAGGTATTTCGAGCTTTATTAGGAGGACGTTCCTCTGAGGTTTTAGAAACGGCAGGTTGAACTGTTCGGGGCCAAAAGCCAACTGTTTTGCAAGGTTGAGTACCTAATGCCTTTGAAGACACACAGGTTGTAAACCTGAAGCTGTGCAAATTGCTGTTTTCAAAATGATCGCGTCCTCAGAACGATTTTTCCCCCACTGGAAATGAAGGCGGGATGATCCATGTTGGAAATCGTTGGCAGTGCACAGCCGCGTGGGGAGGGCCTTCAGGGTGTTCCCGCGCTCCCATTACTAACTTCTGCCGCGTTCTTACAGACCGGAGCTTCTGACTCACAGTACTACTGAAGTCACTCAGCCGAGAACGAATACCCCAGGTAAGATAGTTGTGAATGAATCCCTTGTAAAAACTGGATCAGTGTTTTTAAAGCTTTTTGACGATCTTTTAAAGTGATGTACTTGTCTTTCCTCCGCCTCCTCACCCCCCCAAATCATACGTGGACACTTGACACTCACCCTCCTCTTGATTTATCAGCACAAACACAGGGAGGTCGGTGGTGTGTTTAGATCAGTGGGGTTCAGTAGACGTATAATGTGCCTCACAGATGAAGCCACGTGTGTCATTTTGAATTTTCTGGTGGCCGGATGTGACGTGTGTCATTCTGGCATTTCTGGTAGCCCGACCCGTGTGGGTAAACACACGACCAGGCGAATCTCTGGCGCATATGTTGCACTGGGAGCGCATCTCACCGCGGCGGCCACATTTCAAGTGCTTGGCTGCCACGTGTGGCCGGTGCGGCCGACCGTGCAGATCCCAGCCTTCATCTTTATTCGCGCAGCCTGTTGTCCTAACGGCACGGCTGTGATCACAGCAGCTGCACTGACCCCGTAGCCCAGCAGAACTGTGGGCTCTCCGGCTCAGCTGTGTGAATGGTTTTCTTTTCTCCATTGGAGCTATAAGGCAGCCTTTATTTCTTTGCCATCTTTTTGTTGGCCACTGCATAAGGCCAGGAAAAGTGACCCCAGCTCGCACGTCTTCTACAGTGTTACAAACTTCTGTTGCCAAGAACTAGTGGCCGTTTCTGAACTTGGCCAGCTAATTGTTCTGGTAAATATTGCGGTATTTACCATACATGCTATGGTATACAAGATACCTGTACTAAACTACAGATCCTTCAGGGGCGCCTGGCTGGCTCAGTCGGTGGAGCCTGTGACTCTTGATCTTGGGGTTGTGAGTTCAAGTCCCACTTTGGGTGTGGAGTTTAGTTAAAAATAAAAATATTTTAAAACAATTAATTAATTAAAAAATAAAGGTCAACATACTGATCCCTCAGCTCTGAGAGTACCTGGGGGCAACTGGTGAAGGTCAGCCAGTAAGCCGGCTATGTTGTAAAGTCATTTGTGTTTATAACCACGTGCAAAGTGATTGAGAAATACTGTACAAGGGAAACAGAATTCTCCTGTGCCCCAAATCCTGCGGGGGAAACAGTGTGATCAGTTGAGCATCAAGAATCCACATGACGACCTCCTCAGCATGCTGTTGATTTAGGCAAAGAGACAGTATTGGTAATGACCTGAAGATTGGAGACGACGTAGACTTTTGCTGAGGGAAGTAATGGAAAGAAAGTATTCCCCAGGGTCGAACCGGATTAACATGGATTAGCATGAATATGATGGAAGTCTCTGTATGAGTCTTCGTTTCTCCAGGCAGATGTCAATTCAAGGTTGTGATTAACGCGATCACTTTTTTTTTTTTTTTTGGTAACGTTTATTTCTTTTTGAGAGACAGAGACAGAGTGCGAGCGGGGAAGGGGCAGAGAGAGAGGGAGACACAGAATCCGAAGCGGGCTCCAGGCTCTGAGCCGTCAGCACAGAGCTCGATGTGGGGCTCGAACTCACGGCCTGTGAGATCATGACCTGAGCTGAAGTCGGACGCTTAACCGACTGAGCCACCTAGGCGCCCCATTGTGATCACTTCTTAATAATTCTGATCGTGACTGCAAACCTGAGGATGTTCGATACGTGCCCGGCGCCACAGATTGAGAGGTCCCGTTTTTAGCAGTACTTGATCTGTTGTCTTCTGACATAGATAGCCGAAAAGCCCGTCATCGAAAGAAAAATCTCGGTAATCTGTATCATTAATGATACTTGGCCTTCCACCATTCATAGGTGATCTTGGCCAAGAGTTAAAGTTGGCAAATGTCTGCCAGTGAACCAGGCACTAGTCTTTTGCTGGCCCAGCTCAAGTCTCAATGCACGACAGAATTTAGTTCTGCCATTCAAGAGGTCGACTTAATTCTTGGAATGACACACAATTCGGTAAAAGCTGTAGGCTTAAATACGCTGTGGGGACACTCTGCCCTCCTTTCGGTAAAAGATTTGCATAGTGGCACACGTGAGAAAGTCTTGGAGTTAGCCAGGTAACTGAGCTTTGAAGGGGCAGAACAGGAAGGGTCACTTGATTCCCGAAGTAGCTCAGACATCTTCTTGCATTAGAATGGCAGGTACCAGCTGTTCTAAGGAGGTGTTGGGTGAGGCAGGAACTGGGTAGGTGAGCAGAAGCCCTTGACCTTGGAGAAGGGGAGTCTGGATGTCTTTGTAGTAATATTTCAAATTTGGTTTGTACCAAACGTACGTCCTCCAGCTGAACGGCTGAGGCACACCATAGTAAACCCTTGAGATGCTAGGATTTCGTTTAAAGGAACAGTTTTAAAGTACTTCTACAGTAAGAGTGAACAGTGTGTTGCAAGGTTTTCTGAAACCACCGACCTTCACTAGCATTTCCAGAACTTGCCCAGCATCTCCCACTGCCTTTGTCCGAAGACACAGACCCCTAGATCCCTTCCACGCCGAATGTGACCCTTGCTCTCTGCCTTCCCACCCTTCTCTCTCTCTCTCTCTCTCTCTCTCTCTCTCTCTCTCTCTCTCTCTCTTTCCTTCCCTCCTTTATTTGTCCAGCCTCTCCCATCACCTAATAGTGCCTCCAAGGCCCTCTCCATCCACAGCTCCAGCAAATAAGTCCTGAGTGTCTGTTCAAGTAAGTGACCTCCTATGTGTCTTCCATAATGGTCCATTTCCCTGTATTTTTATTTACATTTAAAAGGGGATGGTTGTCCTGGCACTTGGCTGGCTCAGTCGGTAGAGGGTGTGACTCTTGAGCCCCAGGTTGGGTGTGGAGCCTACTTAAAATAAAAATTAAAAACAAAAAAAAAAATTTTAAGGGGATGGTTGTGTTGTAAACAGGGGTAAAGAAATAAACCAGATTATAGATGTGAGTGTTTAGTGACATCTCCCTAATCCCTTTAACGTGTATTCCTACCATTTATTTTTGTGAATAACGAAGTTTTGCTTTCTACGGATTTCTAGCCACACATCCGTTTGATAAAACAAGGATGTCTGTATAGAAAGCAAATATAATTGAAGCTCTTGTGGTTGAACCTGGCATGGGAAGCCTGGCTCTGTACCAGCTGGTCCTCCTTGACCTGTCAGGATCCTGTGCTGGGTCTCCACGGAGGAGCCACTTGTAAAGCACTCGCCGAGAGCAATCTTGCCGGCACGTTCTTTGTTGACAGTGTGAACCAATACTTGAATTTCATCTTCCTGAAGTTCTGCTACTTGACAGGTGCAGGGAATCCTTTTTCTCCTTAAGACCCAAAGTTTTTGTTTGTAAACGAAATCAAATGAAGAGTGTCACTGGGTTGTGCTCCCTAAACTGCCACTGTGTTGTATATGAGATACATCTCAGTCTTTTAAAAAAGAACATCACTGGGGCGCCTGGGTGGCTCAGTCGCGTAAGCTTCCAACTTCGGCTCAGGTCACGATCCCACGGTTTGTGAGTTCGAGCCCCGCGTCGGGCTCTGTGCTGACAGCTCGGAGCCTGGAGCCTGTTTCAGATTCTGTGTCTCCCTCTCTCTGACCCTCCCCCGTTCATGCTCTGTCTCTCCCTGTCTCAAAAATAAATAAATGTTAAAAAAAAAAAAAAAATGTAAAAAAGAAATCACTGAGAAGAGCGGCATCCAACCTAGTTGTGTGTCCGCACCAAGAAGGAAACATTGTTAATTACATTTATTTTTGCTTTCTAGTCAAAGAAGATTGGAATGTCAGAATTACCAAGCTACGGAAGCAAGTGGAGGAGATTTTTAATTTGAAATTTGGTAAGTAAAACCCAGTGATTATGTCTTAGTTTAGAAACCTAAATGAAAGGCAGGTTCTGAATGAATGATAGCACTACAGAACCTACGGAAGGAAGGTCCCAGAAACTGGGTTTTAGTTGATGTCTGCTCCTTACTCTGAGCACCTTACTTTATTTCTCTTGGATTCAGTTGTGTGGTGTGTGGTGGGGAGAAGCTGGGGTGCGGGGGGGATCTCCGCCCCACCGTCTGCACTTCGAGTCCGGCTGCCACACACGGGCGGCAAATAAGTCTCGTTTGTTTCAGCTTAGATTTGGTGACAGCTAGCTGTTGACTGCTGTCTTGGGGATTCTGAGGAGATTCAGCAGGAGTGTTTCAGTTGATTGGGTGTGTGTCTGTCATGGAAAAGGAAGTAAGGAGTGGGAGTGACAGCAGTGTCCCTGGGGCCTTCCCATCCGTCATTTTTGTACCTGGTGTGAACGTTCTGTGGCCTGGATCTGGAATCTGCCGCCTCTGCCTCTGATCTAACATGATGAGCTCTGCTTAGGTGCACCGCATATGGCTCTTGTCTTTCGACGGCCACTTGTCTCTTTGGGCATAAAATGGCCCGTAGTTCGTTTCTGCACAGAGCACAGAGATCACTTTGACTAGAATGTTCTTTTTACAAGTACTTATTTGTTAGGCCCATTCTTCAGTTTTGCACGGTACACTACGCAAAATGCTTCCAATAATTGAGTGGAGGCTCCCCCTTAAAAAAAGATAATGGTGAGCAGAGATTGCTAGGTGGTAGGGAATTTTTGCAGAACACATTTGAGAATGCCAGGATGTTAGCTCGACTTCTTGTGATCATTTTGCAGTTTGTACAAATACCAATCATTCTGTTGTACATCTGGAATTAGTATAATGTTATATGTCAAATATACCTTGATAAGATAAAAAGGGTTTTTATTATTTAAAAAGCTTATTATTAAGATTGCAGACAAAAATAAAAGAATGTCTGTAAAATGTTACCTTCCGCACGTTATGTTCTCCTCACCTGCAGCTCAAGCTCTTGGACTCACAGAGGCAGTAAAAGTACCATACCCTGTGTTTGAATCAAACCCCGAGTTCCTTTATGTAGAAGGCTTGCCAGAAGGAATTCCCTTCCGAAGCCCTACCTGGTTTGGAATCCCACGACTTGAAAGGATTGTCCGTGGGAGTAATAAAATCAAGTTTGTTGTTAAAAAGTAAGTTCGATTTGCCACTGTAGTCATTCCTGGAATTAAAACAGTAACGTTCTGTTTCTATTTAAAGTTTTTTCTGGCTACAGGCGACCCCTAAGGCTTTGTAGTCCGTGATGGGAAGACACAGCTCTGAGCTGCGGTCCTGGCATTGGCCGCTGCCTTTGCACATCCCTTAACCTGTACTTGATCTACGTCAGTACAAGGAGAATGCTAATACCTGCCTCGCAGGGGTGGTGTTCAGCTTGGGCAGAGACGCTGTGCTGACTCTTGAGCATTCCTAAATGCTGAGTAGAGGGTGAAAAGTCAGATTTTTCTCTGCTCCGTTATTCCTCATCAAGCTTGTGTGCAGCTGAATTCCCACAATTATGTTCCTTACTTACACGTCTGCAGAATTTCCACTGTTGCAGCAACTAAACTGGTGTTAGTGAATTTTCATTTTCAGGAAAGAAGTCATTTACTCTTCATAAAACCAAGTAGCAGATTACCTTGGGGGGGGGGGGTAGTTAATTCTGTAATACACAGAATTAATTGTGTATTACATGATGATGGCCTTTAGTAACAGAATCTCTGGTCATGATGATGCTTACGGTCTGTGAAGACCAGTGTAGTGTCCTGGCTCTTGTAATGTTTCTTGGTTTTCTTTCTAGACCTGAACTAGTTATCTCCTATTTGCCACCGGGAATGGCTAGCAAAATAAACACTAAAGGTAAGACATGATATACACTCTTTATTAACCTCAGTGCATTAAAACATTCTTTATCGACATGACCTAAATCACATGGAATCATTGGCCAGTATCTTTTTGGGGCTTTCGGTTTGTTTGTTTGCTTGCTTTCCCCCCCTCCACCCAGGTGTTTTATGTAATGGACCCCTCATAACTACCACCACCCCTTTTTCTTTTTTTAACATTTTGTTGAAAATTTCATGTTTGCAGTCCGCCTTCATTCACGTGTCCACAGCTTTGTTGAGACTCATGTGGAGGATTAAACTTCCAATTGAATCCTTTCGGTTTCCTCCAAAAAATCCAGACTGTATAAATTTTAATACTCTGCTTTCTTTCTTCTTTTTTCTTTTAATTTTTCTTTTTTTATGTTTATTTTTGAGAGGGAGAGAGTGTGAGCAGGGGAGGAGCAGAGAGAGAGAGAGAGGGACACACAGAATCCGATGCAGGCTTCAGGTTCCGAGCTGTAAGCACACAGCCCGACACGGGGCTCGAACTCACGAATGGTGAGATCGTGACCTGAGCCGAAGTCGGACGCTTAACTGACTGAGCCACCCAGGCGCCTGGGTGTTTGGCGCACTCTGCTTCTGGGTTGTTTTTTGTTTGTTTTGTTTTGTTTTGTTTTGTTTTGTTTACAGTACACAGAAGTAATCGTGTGCTTATTTTACAGCCTTGCAGTCCCCAAAAAGACCACGAAGCCCTGGGAGTAATTCAAAAGTTCCTGAAATTGAGGTCACTGTGGAAGGTAAGGCCACCCTGGGGTAGGTTTCTGATGATTCTTCAATTTACAGTTCGTTTTTATGCAAATGAATTTTTACAAAACTGGGCTTAGGTGTGAAGAGCTGCCTCTTGTAAATTTCAGAACTGTTCCTATTCAGAATTTCCCAACGGTCCACGTGGTGTTCTTGGAGCACTTTGTAATCTGCTTGCAGGACGATCCCTAAGAGGCTTTTCTTTCCTCCTAATAAAGTAAAGGGTGCAGAGAGCAATACGTAGGGTTCTTTTCTCCTCTCTTTTTTTTTCCTATTCTTTGCAGTAAAGAGTTGAGGTATGGTTGAAACAGCAGTGCCTTGGATTAAACTCGTTCCTACATCTTCAAACTAACTCCTTCTCCACTCCCAGGGGGTCTGTGGAGGGACTCATCTTTGCAGGTTCACGGAGTTAGAGTACTTCACCCCGTAGAGGTGGCTCTCCGCCTGCTGTCCGGGATGGTTACTACCCTCTGTCTCTGCAATTAACACAGAAAGAAAGGCCCGCTTCAGTAGGATGATTCTTTGTTGTCACATAACCTCAAGTTTTGTGTTAATGGTTTACAGTACTAGGTGACGCCTCAGCCCCCATTTTGTTATCTCGGGGGCACCTGGTAGAACATGCAGCTGTTGATCGCAGGGCCGTGAGTTCAAGCCCCACGTTGGGCAGGGAGCCTACTTAAAATGCAAGTATAAGTAAGCTCTTGGTTAGGCGTTACAGGTTAGAGAAACAGAGAAATAAAGAGTTAATATGATTGGGTCTATAGAAGTAAGTTTACCAGGTACAGTTTTAAGATTGTATTCTATTGTAACCAACTGTGACTTTACAAAGAGGGAGATGCATGTTTTTCTTACATAAAAGAAATTTTGAAAGTAGATTACCCTTTAGTAGCTCAGAAATTAGGAGGCTGGCTTCTCGGTTTCCTCTTGTCCCTTCTTTCACGGATACGAGATGACCAGTGGAGCTTCTGGGATTAGGTGTACGTGCAAAGCAAGACACAGAGGAGATACAGTATCAGCCCTGCCTGAACCCATTGTCTGCAAAGGCCAATGTAGTATTTAAAGGGATTTATTTAGTGAAGAGCTGTGTCCGTGTCCAGGAACACAGAATTGCCAATTTATGGCCGGGGGTGGGTGGGTGGTATTTTGTTTGCACTGTACTAATATTCTGTTTTAAATAATAAATTGTGCTGGTTTGGGAGTTTTTAACTTTAAGAAATAAATGTATTAGGTATAATTTCGACCTACTAAAATGCACCCATTGTGATTGTACAGTTTGAGTTTTGAGACATGTTTGTCCCACTACTTCAGTCAGCTTCTGGAACACATCCACCACCCTGGGATGCCCCCGTGCTCCTCAGCAGCCAGTCCCCCCCACCCCACCCCCCACCCCCCAGCCTGGCCCCCTGGCCACCACTGCTCTGCTTTTTTGTCACCGTGGAATACTTTTGCCTGTTCTGGAATCTTCTATAAGTGGAGTCCTACTGTATCTATTCTTTTTATGGTCAGATGCTTTTTCTCCATCTAACACTCTCAGATTTACGTTTTATGCGGCATTTTAGCACTCCATTTTTAGTGCTCAGTGTTCCTCCGTGGCATGGATTCACCATGTTTTGTTGATACATTTGTCAGTGGACATTCAGGTTTGTTTCCAGCCTTGTCTAAAAACGATGCTGCAAACGTTTGTGTACAAAGTGCGGCATACGCCCTCCTCCCCTTGAGGGGTATTTAGTCGAGAATCGGGGAGTTGTTAGCATTCTGTGAAACTGCCAAACAATCTTCCAAAGTGGTTTTCTCGTTGCATACTCCTGCCAGGGATACGTGCATTCCAGTTGCCTCACATCCTCTCCGTACTTGACGTTGTCATTATTTTAAATGTAGCTGGGCAGTGGATGTGTGGTGTTATTTCACGTAACCATAAGCGTGAATGCTGCTTTATTCATGTAGGGTAAGAGCTAGATACTTTCATCCGCTCAGTTCTGTCTGCCGACCACAAGTGTCTCCCTGTCTCACCCTGTTAGAATCGCCAGCATCGAGTTAGAAGCAGAGGTGTGGGCTGGGTGCTTCTAGTAGCCTGTTGGAGGGCCGTGGTGACAGGGTGGCCTGATGGCCTCTGTGTGGGTTATACCTGCCAGCTAAACCAGGCTGCTGGAGCCAGCTAGCCCAGAGTCCCTGGGCTCTCATCACCTTGCCGTCTTGAAGAAGCTGTCGTTTTGACTCACGAGTTCTGAAATAACTAGAGTAGAATGTTGCATCTTGACGTTTTATAGAGAATCACAGATACATTTCATCTTGAGTCTCCCATTCACGTCATCACCTCCGACACTTGTGAGGGTTTTCTGAGGCCGTGTACATCCAGGCTAAGTACAGCAGGTGGAAGTGGCCACACCCATGCTGAGGCCCCCCGTTGCCCAGATGTAGGAAAGACTCAAGTACGGGTCTGCGAGCACATCAGAGAGACGGCGTGGTGATGGAGACCAAGGAGCCAGACTCCGACGGTTATCCCGCCTCCGTACCTTGGCCGCTGTGCGGTCGACTGCAAATTACATAGCCCCTGGGACTCAGTTTCTCTATGGTTGAAATGGACATGGTAATGATCCCTGTGAAAAGTAAGTTAGTTAAAACACATAATGTGCTTGGGACAGTGACCGTGTGCACCTTTAGCTGTCGTAATGTCACTGCAGACCGTTCCCCAAGCAGAAGTCTTTTATGTGAAGATAAGCATAGGAAGTAGGTAACTCCATAGAAAGGTAATTTAGGTGAAAGTGCAGAGCTATACAGATATTTCTGCAAGTCGGGAAATTCAGAGTTTGAAGCTGAATCTTTAGAATATTGGTTGTTTTCTAAAGAAATCTGAATAAACTTAATTTCTTTTTATTTTCCCATTATTTTGGCTATTTTCCTTACTGTTTAAAAATTGCTGGCTGGCTTCAGATTAAAATCAGCTTATTAATGGGGCGCCTGGGTGGCTCAGTCGGTTGGGCGTCCGACTTCGGCTCAGGTCATGATCTCACGGTCCGTGAGTTCGAGCCCCGCATCAGGCTCTGTGCTGATATCTCGGAGCCCCCGGAGCCTGCTTCGGATTCTGTGTCTCCCTGTCTCTCTGCGCCTCCCCTGCTCATGCTCTGTCTCTCTCTGTCTCAAAAATAAATAAAACATTAAAAAAAAATCAGCTTATTATTTAAGCATTAGGTGAGCCTACATAAAGAAGACTCAGGGCTTGGGGTTTATTAAGAATAACCTAAGCTAACCCTCCTTACATTCAGTGGAAGAAAGCGGTTTCCTATAACATTGTTTCTAAATTGTACCCAGAATTCAAAGGAAGGGTGTTTCCAGAGTCAGCTACAGTGTCCAAAGGAAAGACCTTCGCACCTGCAGCTGTGGTTAAGTAAGGGTTGAAAGGAACGTGAGCAAACATAGCTCACCGAAAACTCAATGGCTCCAGAGGGCACGGGGACGCACAAAGTGAAGCGAGGGCACCTCCGATGTTCCAGAAAATTGATTATGTTTGGGGCAAAAATGACTGACTGTAGGGACGGCAGTAGATAAACGGGTGGAGGGAGGGCTGTGACACCGTGCGTCCTGCCCGTTTTCACTGCGCCATGCTTGTGTGCTGTTTGAATGTCACTTTGTTTTTTGGGCACGTGTCCCAGAGAAAGCGTAAGCAGTACTTAAACGTGATTGAATGCATGCATTGATCAGGATTCTCTTTTAATTCTTCTTTAGGCCCTAATAACAACAACCCTCAAACCTCAGCAGTTCGAACCCCTACTCAGACTAATGGTTCTAATGTTCCCTTCAAGCCTCGAGGGAGAGAGTTTTCCTTTGGTAAATATGGATTTTCTTTTTCTTACTTTCATCATTTTAAATAAAAGGAACCAATCCGGGTGCCTGGGTGGCTGACGGTTAAGCGTATAACTTGGGCTCAGGTCACGATCTCACGGTTTGTGGGTTCGAGCCCCTTATCAAGTGCTGTGCTGACAGCTCGGAGCCTGGAACCTGCTTCAGATTCTGGGTCTCTCACTCTTCTGCCTTTTCCCACTTGTGCACCCTCTCTCTTTTTTCTCAAAAATAAATACATAAATATTAAAAAAAATTTAAATAAAAGGAAACAATACAGATACTTTAATTTTTTAGGTGAGTTGTTTTCTATCTGGTAAGTCCGTGTATATTAGCTATTAAAGGCATTGTAATAGTTACTTAACCCCTGTGCCTCAGTTTCTAGATCTGTAAAATGGGGATAATGTTCCTGCTTCATGGGATTATTATGAGGATTAGAAATACTAAATTATTTACAGGGTAGATAGTAGGCAGATAGTAGATGCTGTAATTGTTTTTTTGGAAGGTTTCTTGGTATTCATTTGTTTTTTATTTTAGCCTATGTCATTTATTTGTGGCCAATATATTAGTAATAATAAAACAGTTGAATGATGTAGGATTAGAGTAGTTGTCAGACCTGACTGTGCTAAAAACCTGTGTTTTTTTTATTTTGTACTTCTTAAAGACACACAATAAAATGAGAAATGCCTGAGCGTGGATGTATTTTGGTAAGTATTACTAATAACTGTCTTGGTTTTTACTTGCAGAGGCCTGGAATGCCAAGATCACAGACCTAAAACAGAAAGTTGAAAATCTTTTCAATGAAAAATGCGGTAAGGTCATTTTGAAAGATGAGTATTAAAATATATATGGTAGCTTTTTCAAATAGAAGAATGTGCACAAAATAAAATGTTCAATATTTGAATATTACTATCATTGGGGTGCCTGTGGCTCAGTTGGTTAAGCGTCCGACTCTTGATTTTGACTCAGGTCATGATCTCACGGTTCGTGAGTTCGAGCCCCACATCAGGCTCTGTGCTGACAGTGGGATGCCCTCTTTCCCTCTCGCTCTGCCACTCTACTGCTTGCTCTCTCTCAAAAAATAAATAAACTAAAAAAAAAAAAAATTGTTTTTAATATTACCGTCATCGAAAGTGTTTGGGTTTGGGGCACCTGGGTGGCTCAGTCGGTTAAGTGCCCGACTTTGGCTCAGGTCACGATCTCACAGTTAATGAGTTCAAGCCCCGCATTGGGCGCTGTGGTGACAGCTCGGAGCCTGGAGCCTGCTTCGGATTCTGTGGCTCCCTCTCTCTCTGCCCCTCCCCCGCTCACTCTGACTGACGGTCTCTTTCAAAAATAAATAAACATTAAAGAAAGTGTTTGGGTTTCACAAGCATGAATTCCATCATCTCTCCCACTTTTCTGAGCACTGCAAAATTGAACCTATTTTTCTATAATTAAAATATTTTTCTTAAAAAAAGTAATTTTCGTATCTATAAACTGATTTAAAATGCATTTTACAAAGGTTGAATTTAGGAAAGTGGCAAATGTGAGCAATAAGAGAAACGTGTGTGTCTCTTACAGGCGAAGCTCTCGGCCTCAAGCAAGCTGTGAAAGTGCCGTTTGCATTATTTGAGTCTTTCCCGGAAGACTTCTATGTGGAGGGCCTGCCTGAGGGTGTACCCTTCCGGCGGCCGTCTACTTTTGGCATCCCAAGGCTGGAGAAGATTCTCAGAAACAAGGCCAAAATCAAGTTCATCATTAAAAAGTAAGGACATTCAGGGGCGCCTGGGTGGCTCATGACGTTAAGTGTCCACCTCTAGATCTCGGCTCCGGTCAGGAGCTCATGGTTTGTGAGATCAAGCCCCATGCCGGGACTTGAGCAGAATGTGGAGGCCACTTAGGATTCTCTCTCTTCCTCTCTCTCTGTCCCACGTGCGAACATGGGCACACATTCCTTCTTTATTTCTCTTTCCCTCTCTCTAAAAGTTAAGAAAGAAGTTAAAAAGTTAAAAAAAAAATTTTAACCTTTATTTATTTTTGAGAGAGAAAGAGACAGAGCATGAGCAGAGGTAGGGGCAGAGAGAGAGAGAGAGAGAGAGAGAGAGAGAGGGAGGGAGGGAGGGAGGGAGATACAGAATCCGAAGCAGGCTCCATGCTCTGAGCTGTCAGCGTGGAGCCTGACGCGGGGCTGGAACCTACGAACCGTAAGATCATGACCTGAGCCAAAGTTGGACGCTTAACCGACTGAGCCACCCAGGCGCCCCTAAAAAATTTTTTAACTTCAAAAAATAAAGTAAGGACATGCAGACGAAACTAGTTGGTACTAGGGCACAGCCGGACTGGCACGTGGATTCAGCTTTGTGGCCAAATGAGCTGTAGGATCCAAAACTCTTTAAACTGTACCTCTGAGGACCTTTCACGTTCTCCGTAATTGGTTAAAATAGGGAAGGAGGGCTGTAGGTTGCCAGAGGGCCTGACAACTTGATTTTGTTGAAATCTACCATCGTCGTATTTTACTGGTCGATGCTGCTGGAAGGGGAGTAGTAGTTGAGTCTTGTGGAGCCCTGTTCCTTCTCCAGCTTGCAGAATGTTTTTCATTTCTGTTTGCCTTGGAGGTCTATGAATTAGGCCAACACCACTGAGATGGGGGGAATAATTGGAATTTAAAAATACTTACTGGTGCTTAAGCATTATCTGAAATTAATTGCAGTGACTTTGAGGTTCCATTTATTAGTGCTTGCTTTGGAGTCCCACCGCAGTGTTGGCAAATACTCGAAGCCAACACCACCAAGTGCAATGGCTACCTTTTGGGGTCTGCAGAGGTCTGGCAGTAAGTAGTGAAGGCCTCGGCTTCTACTTAATAGAGAAAGACTCGTGCTTATGGTTCCGTGCTGCCCATGTGCAGCCTTGCTCCCTCTCTCCATTCTCAAGTCTAGCACTGGATCCTTCCAGGGTAGAGTGGAAACTGGGCGAAGAAGCCCCTAATTTAAGCTCGGGAGGGCAGGGCAGGTGTTATGATCATAAGTATAATTGGTCTTTTTGTATACGTTCCTTTCGTTGAGGCGCTGTTCTTTCCGTTTTTCCATTCCTAACAATTGGAATGTATATTTACAGAAAGTAAACGGTGTTTTTTAATTTTTGTTGAAAGTTTAACGTTTTCTTATCAGATTATTAGCAAACATGGTTTTTTCCTCTCTTCTCGTGTTGCAGGCCTGAAATGTTTGAGACCGCAATTAAGGAGAGCACATCCTCCTCGAAGAGCCCTCCGAGTGAGTGTCCTTGCTACAGGAAACGTGCCGTTCGCAGCCCCTCTCCCAGCAGTGGTCTACTGCCATGAAATCCAGAGAGTTGTGGTTGAGGGGCAGCTGGGTGGCTCAGTCGGTTAAGCGTTTCGACTCTTGATCTCAGCTCAGGGTCATAAGTTAGTGCAAGCCCTGTGTTGGGCTCCGTGCTGGGCGTGGAGCCCACTTTGAGAAAAATAAAGTGGGGTTGTGACTGGTTTATGATTTGCAGTCTGTTTAACGAATGAGAATCTCTATGTGTCTGATGCTATACTAATCCCAACAAGAAAGAAAAGAAGGCGAGGGGGAGAAAGTCTTTAAAGAAGCTTAATACCACAGAATGACAAAATAGACCATAAAAAGGAACAAGCATTGAACAAAGTTAGGTTAAATACTATCTTGCGGAGTCTGGATTGTAAGCACATGAGTAGAGAGGATTTGAATCTATTTTGTGTACACTCTGATATGATGTTTCTATGTTAAGGAAAAATAAATTCATCGCCCAATGTTAATACTACTGCATCTGGTGTTGAAGATCTTAACATCATTCAGGTGACGATTCCAGGTATGGTTTCTCTGCCTTTATCGCGTTAGTCGGGTTTTCCTTCTTTGGGTGTTAGAGTAGACAGGTTCCCGGTGCTCGCCCTGTTCAGGACTGCGTCCCCGCCTGCCCTTCAGAAAGCGCTCACCAAATACATCATCTCATTGGTTGCTTTCCAGAACGCTTTAGGAGGTTACCGAATGCGGCATGAGCTAGTACCTCGCGTCTTGTTTAGGAAATCTGTACAAGAGAGCAGGTGAAGCTCTTCATAATGGGAATAAAGGCTTAGCATTTTCAGGTTGCTGTCATACTCAAATCATTTGGTTAAGCTGTTTTATTCTTGATTAGTGTAAAATACTTCAGTCTTCCAAAAACATAAAGCAAGTTGACTCAGCACGTAAAATTTGACTTGGAATTAAACTTGCATTATTGGGGCACCGGGGTGCCTCGGTTGAGCGTCCAGCTCTGATCTTGATCACAGCTCATGAGATCAAGCCTGTTTGGGATTCTCTCTCTGCCCCTCCCCTGCTCCTGCTCACTCACTTTCTCTCTCTCTCTCTCTCTTGCTCTCTCTCTCTCTCTCTCTCTCTCACCGTAATTAAATAGACATTAAAAAAATACTGTAGGGGCACCTGTCGGTGCTCAGTCGGTTGAACATCCGACTCTGGCTCAGGTCATGATCTCATAGTTTGTGGGTTTGAGCCCTGTGTTGGGCTCTGTGCTGACAGCTCAGAGCCTGAAGCCTCCTTCGGATTCTGTGTCTCCCTCTCTCTTTCTCTGCCCCTCCCCGACTTACACTCTGTCTCCCTCTCTCTCAAAAATAAACATTAAAAAAATTTTTTTTAAATACTTTAAAATTGCATTATTGGGGCGCCTGGGTGGCTCAGTTAAGTATCCGACTTCAGCTCAAGTCATGATCTCACAGTTTGTGGGTTTGAGCCCAGTGTCAGGCTCTGTGCTAGCAGCTAAGAGCCTGGAGCCTGCTTCTGATTCTGTGTCTCCCTCTCTCTGCCCTCCCCCATTCACACTCTGTCTCTCAAAAATGAATAAATGTTTAAAAAATGTTTTAATTGGACTATTAAGCTAGAACTGTCCTCTCACCTTTTCTAGATGATGATAATGAAAGGCTGTCAAAAGTCGAAAAAGCGAGACAGCTCAGAGAGCAAGTGAACGACCTCTTCAGTCGGAAATTCGGTGAGTTCTGCATTTGCAGCGTGCTGCTTGTGGTGAGCTTGGGTGTTCCAGTACTGGACTGTAGCTTAGGCTCAGATAGTTGTTATTTCCCGTTAATGCAAGGAAATAAGCTTTCAACGTAAGTGTTTGAGTTTCTCTAAAGTTCTTTCCTAAGGAAACTTTAGCTCTGTCAGACTCTTGACCGTCAGGTCGATATCAAAGTGACTAGAACTGAGGTTCAAAGGTAAGGTTGTTTGTCGTGTGCATTGCCTTTATTAACAGTGGAGACCACGTTTAAATGTTGGTCCTGTGCTTTTTAGCCACTTCTAAGATGACAGGTCAATCTGTGCTTTTGTGCTGTTTGTCTTGTCCTAGGTGAAGCTATTGGTATGGGTTTCCCTGTGAAAGTTCCCTACAGGAAAATCACAATTAACCCTGGCTGTGTGGTGGTTGACGGCATGCCTCCTGGAGTGTCATTCAAAGCCCCCAGTTACCTGGAAATCAGCTCCATGAGAAGGATCTTAGATTCTGCCGAGTTCATTAAATTCACAGTCATTCGGTAAGTGAGAGCTCCCTGCTTGTTTGGAAGAATGAATCTGCAGACCATGAGGCTACGTCGTCTTCCAGAATGTAGGCCTAGGGAATAGTAGAGTCCAGCTCACCATGTAGCGAAGGGAAACACGTAAAATACTTCAGTTATCTTACTGTGAGGTTCTCTTCTCCCTAGGTGACTCTGGATTCTCTGGTTTTTAAGGCAAGGGGTTAGCAAACCGTTGCCCGTGGACCAAATCCAGCCCACTGCCTGTTTATCTTATAAAGTTGTATTAAGACACTGTGCCGTAGTGCCTACCGCTGCTTTCAGGGTACAGGGGTAACACTGAGTCATTGGGACGGAGACAGCGTCGTCTGCAAAGCCTGAAATATTTACTGTCTGGCCCATTAAGGAAAAACGGCCAGCCCGTGTCTTGGGCCCGTCATCGCAGGCTCAGGGCAGTCGAGTCTGACCCCAAGTCAGCCAGGTCCTTTTGTTTCCTTCCTTGTCTGCACAACAATAGCGTGAGTTGTCACCTTTGAGAGCATCAGCTCCTTATCCACAGAGTTGGGAGCGATGATCGTACCTCCTCGCCAACCCTGTCGGGAATTCCATTCCTTACCATGCGCCCGTCCCAGGAGGTTTGCAGTAGATGTCCTCCTTTCCAGCTGCCCGAGCAAGCATCCGTGTCGTCTTTATGCTTCTCCCAACTCCCAGAAACGTGGCTGTCACGAGATCCTCCCAGTCAGCTCATTGCCAGGTTCCCACTGTGTCTGGTACAGGTCCTTCAGGTCTGGCTCTGGGAGGTAGCTCACGTGGTAACCTCTCCCGAGGTTCCTTCCTGGCATCCACTCCTCTTCCCCCAGTTTTTGTCCCACTTAACCAGTGTCTGTCATCCGTGCTCCTCCCCGGGAGTCTCGGTAAAAGCCTGCTTCCATTAGACCCTGCTGCTGGAATTCCTCTCTTCTTTCTTCTTCACTGCTGTTCTTTTCTCACCGTCTTTACTGTGGCCTTTTCTAATAATGACCTATAGAGTTCTTCCCGTGTCTGTGTGTCCATAGATTAAAAAGTGTGAGATTGAAACGTAGTTGGTAACAGTGCTCATTGTGACACGTAAGTGACATGAGTTACAAGTTAGTGAGATAAACTGAATGTACATGTAACTGCTTGTAGAGTAAAAATAAACGGTTGCCCAATTTGTTTCTCTCTTTAGACCATTTCCGGGACTTGTGATTAATAACCGTGAGTAAATTTCATGAAGTCTTTTTGTTTCGTCCTGTGTGGGGTGTGCGAGACTGTGTGCACTTGCACTTTGCTCACACAGTAGATATTTCAATTCACCTACAGCAGTAACTGGGCAAAGTTGGGGTTTTAGCCTCAGTGTAAAAGCACTGTGCACATTATACATGTGAAATGGGGTCACTTGTTGAGCTTTTAAATCTCACTTTACTTGTTCCTAAAACGGTGATGTTAGTACCCATATTGAGAGCTTTAGAGCATTTTAAATGACTCGTTACGTGTCAGACACCTTAAACGGGGATCAGAGAGTTGTTGCCTGTGTTTGTAAATAAAGTTTTATTGCGGGTGGAGGGGGAGAGAAAAAGGACGTTTCCAAGAAGGCCTGTTTGCTTAGGCGGAGTTGGGAGCTGTAACAGAGAGCATCGTCCTCCGCAAATCCTGAAATATGGACTTACCTAGCTCTTGATGAAAAAGTTTGTTGACCCCTAACCCAGAGCAGTACTGTATGTGCTCAGGAAATACAATCTGTATTCGATACTATTACCACAGTAACTTTACTGTTATTGTGTAATCACTGTGCTAGATAAGTAGATCTTTAATGAGCCGCACCTTGCTTCCGTCCCTGGTCAAGCCTCCATCTGGCACGTTGTGCTCTCAAACGTTGTTGCACCAGCAAATGTATACGTGTCCGTTCTTCCAATTCCTTGATGTTCTTATCATTTTAAGTTGTATTTTTAGCAAATACTGTATATACATGTGCTCGTATGTTTTAGGTTCTGCCGACTTCATTGAAATGTTTCAAAAGTGAACATTCTCTTTCCCAGTACTGTTAGCATTTCAGTCTTTTTTCCAATTGGCATTATTTTTATAACTCTCTAAAACCCCTCTACTTTGAGTACTCAGTCTGCGGTCTGTTCACTGGGAAAGTGGGGAGCCTCTTCAATTTAGTGTTCAGGAGTTTTGGGGGCCCACGGAGCAGCATCGTGGCCCTGCCCCAGCCGACCTGGGAAATCACGCAGTGACTGTAGGTGCTGCCTGCCCCCCTGTCCTCAAGCCGTTCATCCCACTGGGGGCTCCACTCTTCAGTGTCCTGGATTTTGTTCTGTCTCCTCTGCCTCCCAAGTTTTGGGTTTCACTTTATCACAAAATGTGTTCATTTGATTGTACCCCCAAACCATGACTTTTTTTTCATAGATTCTGTTTTTCTTATTCTCTATCTGGGCCAAGTGTGTTAGTCCGTGGTGATGTCAGTAATGAAAGAGGACACACACCTTGCTTCATAGATATTTTCATCATCTGTGTGACATTGAGCTTGAATCACACCGGGGAATTTGGTCATTTAAAGAAATCCCATGATAATTTTTTCCTCTTTTTTTTTTCTTTTTTTTAAATGTTTATTTTTGAGAGAGAGAGAGGGAGAGACAGAGCATGAGTAGGGGAGGGGCAGAGAGAGAGAGAGAGAGAGATTGAGAGGGAGACACAGAATCCAAAGCAGGCTCCAGGCTCCGAGCTGTCAGCACAGAGCCTGACTCGGGGCTCGAACTCATAAACTGCGAGATCGTGACCTAAGCTGAAGTCAGACACTCAACCGACTGAGCCACCCAGGCGCCCCTGGATTTTTTTTTTTTTTTTAATTATTAATCCCAATTCATCTGTCTTCTATAGAACTGTTAGTTTCAAAGAGCATTGTATTTTAAACCTCCTAGCCCCCTTAACTTTGTTTAAAATGTTCAATTTTGTTCTCATCCTTGTGCAGTAGTCTATAATAGAATTTTCCAGTAATTACTATAAATTAGTTCTTCTGATGGGACATACCAGAACTCTTGTGTTCCCTTCTTGTCATAGGAAAAT
The DNA here is from genome assembly GCF_007474595.2 of Lynx canadensis. Taxonomy (NCBI): domain Eukaryota; kingdom Metazoa; phylum Chordata; class Mammalia; order Carnivora; family Felidae; genus Lynx; species Lynx canadensis. The sequence goes on along the minus strand of NC_044318.1, from coordinate 30,312,897 downwards.
AGTGCCTGTTGTGGCCAAGTTGAGCATCCAAATTGAGAATGTATGTATAAATGCTTTTCCATTGTAACAGCAAGCATTAAGTTATTGTTTAAATCAATCTACTTTATTTTCAGAGTTGGTCGATCAGAGTGAGTCAGAAGGCCCAGTGATACAAGGTAAATTAAGTGGGGTAAAACATAGAATTATTCCTGCTTTTGTGATAAAATGGACCACATAAAATTGTGGGGCCTCACTTGCTAATAACATTCGCCTAACTTTAGGGAAAGTCATTTACACACTCACACTTAGACTTTGTCTTTGACTCCTGTGTTTGGAAGCCTGTATGTGCTCGAGCTCTGGGTCCTAACTGAGAACTGTGGGGCATATGCCATTTGACTCCAGTGCCCCCGTCGGCTGGGAAGGAGGTCAGGAACCCCAAGGCCAAGGGTGTAAAGTGCCATTTCTGAGGGCGAAGCTTGTCTAGACTTTACCGTTTATGCCATTCGTTTCCATTGCTGGTTATGAGCCGGATTGTGCCGGGTGGAAATGCGTGTACTGTGGCTTTAAACATTCCTTAGAAACCAGCGTTGAAGCCTGCTACTGTGGTTCACTGAAACCAAAAAAAAGGCTTTTATTAAAGGGGAACCCACAGAAAAGGGGAAAAGGACGTGAAAAAGGAACTTGTTCCCTCATGTTAGAACTGTGTTAAACTACAATTGTTATTTAAGACTTGGGTTGCGTGAGGAAACTGAAATGTCCGAAAAAGGAGACTTTTGTTAGACCAGTTGAGACACTAGTTGAGACACGTGAGACACGTGAGACACGTGAGACACGTGTGTTTAATCCCAAGAAGCCGTGTCTGCTGTTCCATCTGCGACTTGCGCTTGGTGTGCAGTGTGTGGAGAGCTTTCTCCTGGCTTTCTCTGGGCCCTTGTAGATGAGTGAGAGACAGCAACGTTAAAGCAGCGTTACGGTAAATCTTGGTGTGTTTCTCTGCAGAATCCGCTGAGCCAAGCCAGTTGGAGGGCCCTGCAACGGAAGGTAAAAAAGGGTAGGGCCGCCGGTGGTCCAAGACTGAAGCCCCCGGGAGCGCTCTTAGGACGAGGCATTGACGGCGGTGTTCGAGCCGTCTCACTAGGACTGTGTGCTTGGGTTTTCTTTTGTTTCTGGGTGAATTGGATGTGTCATTTTTGCCCAGAAATGGCGTGTTGGCGATGACTCATGGTTCTTCTGCTCCGTTTTCTCCAAATGACTCGTAATGAATTCTGAGCCAGTGGAATAACTACTTTCTAACCTAGATTTTTAAATAGATACATAAGAAGATGCTTGTTACTGTGAACACTCAAGTGGCACAATTAAGAACTGTTAGGGAAACACTGTCTCTGAAAATGTTATCTTTAGTATCGTCACAATTCCTGATAAGTCATTTTAGCACATAGTTTGATCTGAGTGGGTTTATAATTATACAGATTTGCATTCGTAGTGTAATTTATCAGTTCCCTTTTGGTTTTCTTGATAGAAATAAAGGAGACTGACGGAAACTCTCAGATCAAGCAAGAACCAGACCCTACGTGGTAGACCTCTTCCCTCCTAGGGTAAATCAGCATCTGTGTCTGGGATGCCGTCTAGTGTTCGTCTGAACTTCTCCCCCCCCCCCCCCCCCCCCCCCCCCAACCCCCACATGCTCATAAGCTAATACTGTGTTTTCCCTGCTTCGGCCATAATGAGGTCCAAGTGTAAGCCCTACCGGATGGTTTGAGTTAGAAGATCAAGCAGAAAGATTTTCCTTAGATCAATATCTGCCTTTGAGTCAAAGACGTAAAAGCGCTTTGCCCTAAAAGAAAAATGTTTTGTTTCTGATCTGTAGGGTAGATCTTATCCTCTCCATTGGAGTTCACTCTGAATCCGTATCACCACGCTGACTTTTTCCCCAATCACAATAATGGTGTTTGCAGAGTCTGGCCAAGCTGCTCAATCCATTTTGCAGCTCGCATAATTTACTTACAACCCTGAACCTGCTGTTCAGACTTCCTGAACTTGGCCCGGTTGTTAACAGGAGCGGAGCCCTATGCCCGGAGTCAGCCACCTCCGCTCCCGTCCTGTCGCACCTCCCCAGGCCCCAGCTGTTGAATGTAGACGCGCTGGTCGGAGGGTATAGCTTCGCAGCAGTGGGCTCTGAGGTGTACCTGAGGGCTTTTTTTTTTTTTTTTTTTTAATACTGTCAGTTCATGGACTTGAGTGCTGATTGAGTTGTGCTATCTGCGGATGTGGAAGTCTTGTAATCAGATTAACCCGTGTTCTCGCTTGTTTGTTTTCTCTTCTGTTTTAGCTTAAAGTATCAGTGGGTGAGAAGAGCTTTTCGGACCTGTTACTGCCCCGAGCTGTGTAATATACTTGTATAACAGAAATACCTTCTATACAAACCTTTTTTTCTACTTTTAGATAGAAATGTCTACTTTTTCAGCAGTTCTGTGAATTGAATTAAAGAGCAGAGTGACTGTAGATTTGGAATGGCTGGTTTACTTTGGAATGTATTATAAGGATTTTACAGCAATGCTGGAAAAACGACAGGGAAAATGGCAGGGATGAATCTCATCAGATTTTTTACGCAGCAACAGAGCCTTCAGCTGTGGTGTTTTGTTTTCCAATCAAGTGAAGATCTCTCCTCCGGGAACATCTCAGCTCCTGCAGTGAAGAAAGCACCTGTGACAGTCCTTTTAGGTTTTTTCTATTTGAGAAATCATTTAAATGATCCTTTTGTTCACGGCTCTCCTTGACGACTGAGTGAACAGCTAGTATCTGTATATTTGACTAAACCTTTTCCTAAGCTATCTATCATGGTTCATATGTTTTTTTATCATAATTAAAAAAACCACCATCCGGATCGCCTAACAGCCAGCGAGAGGTTAGCATGTCGGCGTGTGGCTTACAGACGGAGCCTCGGAACCTCTCCCACCCTGACTTCTCGTCCGAATAAAACGCCTGGTGTTCCAGAAGCTGAAGATCAGGTATGAGTGTCGGGGCGAGCTCCGAGACACTAAAGCCTCACCGCCCTGTGACCCGTGGCGGTGTGGGTCTCCTCGGAACGCCGCTCCCGCCTGGGTCAGGCCCCACGCGTTTCCATTGCCTTCGCCATTTTAGATCTCGACGTGTAGCACTGAGGCTCCAGCGTGGGGAGGGAGGGGCCCACGAGCTGATTCTGCGCCCTCTGAGAGTCCTGCGCCCTTCGTGGGAGAATCGTACGTGTGTTGGGATTTCACAGACAATGAGAGTTGTAAAATACCAGCTATAAGAAGCTAGAGTACGTGACGGCATAGAGTTTCCATTAGCTTTATCACAATATTCACGATGGAGAATTATATTACATGGTAGCAGAAATAGGCATTTTTATGTGTTGCTTATATTTTACCTCAAATTAAATTGTAGATATAGGGTAATAAATAAAATCCATCCATGCCTTTCACACACTAACTCATTGCTCTCGAAGGTGTTTTCGTGGTTCTGTCTGGGGAACCCGGGTGGTTCGGTGGTAGGCGGCGTGCAGGGCGAGGGCTAGGAGGGCGCCGTTCCGGGGCCCGAGCCCCCGACTCTGCCCTTCGGGGCGGTGCTGGGACCGCCCCCTGTCCCCTCCCCGGGCCGCTCCAGCCGGAGCTCCTCCCGCAACAGAACCCTGCAGTGCATGCACACTGGGGACTTTCTGTTCTCTCCGCGGGTGCGCTCGGGGAAGGCAGAACGAGCGCCCTGGTCGCTAGCCTCCTGACCGACACCGGGGTGACAGCTGCTACGGTTGAGGGTCTCGTGGTTCCTGGGAAGCCGTTTCCAAAAGCTCGGGCGGCCTGCCACCCTCGCCCACGACGCCCCCCCCCCCCCCCCAGCTGCTTAAGAACCTGCCCCTCCACGGGCGGCTTTTAAAAGAGCGGAGGCTTACCCCTACCGCTTTTTTTTTTTTTTTTTTTTTTTTTTTTTACCATTTTGTGGGATCACACTCAGCAAGGAGATCTGTTTAACCCTTCAGTGCAAGAGCAACAAATCTGGCACACACGCACGAATTTTTATTTTTGTATGTTGTCGGAAAGCTTTTCCTTTTTCGTTTCACATCTGCCCCGTGGATCGGTTTCTGTTCCTGGTCTCCGGGCAGACAGCACAGAATCTGCGCTCCGCCCTCGTCCTGACTTGTTACAGGCTTGAGGAATGCTGCCTGCCCCGTTCCGCCTCCCCTCTGAACTGAACTAGCTCCCCGCAGCCAGGAGTGCTCCTGTCCCATCCTGCTGGAAGAGCCTGTGTGTGGGGCGAGGCGTCCGGTCGCCCTAGGCCCCTGCGTCCCGTGGTCCCGTAGCCTCAGAGCAGCCGTGCTTCCTGGCCAGGCGACCGCCTTCCCCAATTGCCTCCTTCCTGCAGGGGCCCCGGGGCTTGTCCATGGACGGGGAGGGGGGGGGGTCGCCCTGGCTGACTCTGGGGGCGCCCAGGAAGGCCGGGAGACGAAGCCTCCGCTCCCTGTGTTCACGAGTCAGCAGTGTGTATGTAAATGAGACCACAGGTACACTGTGGCTCTGCGAGGGAGTGGGGGTGAAACTTGCCCCCCGAGATCTCTGGTGGGTCAGTGAGGACTGAACTGAAGAACGCAGCTCAGGCCTTGTCAGTGTTTCCGAAACAGCCTCCTTATTCCGTGAGTGTTGGTTAAACACAATCCTTCTGGGAAGTGGAGCGACAGGGAACGTGGGCTTTACGACCAAATCCAAGCTCCACTTCTGGACAGTTGTTACTCGAGGAACCTTCCTTCGGGAGAACCGTAAAAGCCAAGAAATGTGTCCGTGCCGGGATTGTACGCTTTAGATCCCATCCACGGAGTCAGGCTCAGCGCAAACCCCCCTCTCCCAGCTGTGGATCTTCAGTGGAGGGAGGGGAGAACGAAGATTCTCCACAGAGGGTGGGGCTGAGGGGAAGGGCCCCCGCCGAAGCTGGAAGGGAATGTGTCAGGAGGGATCTGTGCATTTGCCCGGCCGACCCAGACGCGGCTGCTGAGCGTATGCAGGATGGTCCTTCCTGGCAGGCAGTGCGTCAGAAGAGACCTCTCCAGACCTCTGTTCCCGAGGGGAGGTTAGGGGTATTGAGTGTGCTCTCGTGCCTTGCCGAGGTCGCTTTCAGAGTTTGTGGATGAGGAAGTGAAGACTTGAGTCGCGCCCCCCGCCGCCCCAGTCTTCCCCTGAGACTGACAGACGGATGGGACTTGAGCCCAGATCTGTAGCCTGCGATGTTCCACAGCACTGCTTTGCGCAGCAGGCAGCTGGTTCCCTTTGAAGTAGGTCTGTTATTCGGAGCAACCTTGGTGCCTTGTTTCTTCCCCACCATCACCACCACCAAAGACCAGAAAGGTGTGTTGGGAAGGAAAAAAAATCTGGGAGAGGAAGACTGACCAGGCCTTTCCAGTTTCCACTAAACACCCCAAGCCCTGGTCTAAAGAAATTCAAGGGACTTGGTCGGCTTAACCTTTAGTGGGTAGGGAATTGCCACCCACCAATGGGTAGCTCTCCTAAATGGAAGCCGCGGTTTCTGGACACGCGTGTGTTTGGAAGACGTGCTCTCCCCCAGGGACGCCTTGGTTTCCCTAGGATGGGGCCAAAGAATGGAGCAGGGTTTCAGGAACTGAGGTGACCTGTAGGCTGCTCTATTTAGCATAGCAGCTCTTGCTTGGCCTGTGAGTCAGGGGCTGTTTGTCCTTCTATTGAGACCGACCCCCCCCCCCCCCCAGAAGTTGCTTTCCTAACCTCTGCAGTCTGGACTCTCTTACTCCAGTAGGTGAGGGGTTTGCCCCATGGCTGCCAACCTTCTTAGCTCAAAGAAGAAAGCTTGTGGCTGGTTGTGAAACCACACGTACCTAGGGGTCTGGGCCTGGGGCCTGGTGGCCCGTTGACAAGCACAGTGGGTGGACCTAGCTTAGCTGCCCCAGAGGGGCTTTCTCCCCACCAAGAACTGGGTTAAATACAAAACAAAGGCGCATAGACTCGGTTTTCCCCCAGCTTCTTTAGTCTGGTCAACAATGGTTTTGTATATCACCTTACCTCCCCCTGCTGCCCCACCCCACCTCACCCCCAAGCCAGGCATACCTTGTGGTTTTATTTTAAGGAAGTGCCTGCAAAGTTGAAAGCTGGCGATGACATAACACCCATTTGTACACCCGTTTGTAAAGGGGTTTCCTGCCGGGTTTCCTTCTCAGAAGCCAGATCAGGTGGTTGAGGGACATTTTGTAGTATCCAGTTCATGTGTGGTCTCTGCTCATTTAAGCCTCAAGTTCCCTAAAGCAGTAATGACCCTTATCAAGGACCATGCCCTTGACGATGCTCAAGGGGACCTGGTAGGAGAGGTCCCCAGTCCTTTCAATAAAAACCACTGGATAGACCCAACCAGAGGCAGAGAATACAGGACCGCCTTCCAGAAGCTGAGATGTCACAGGCTGTAAGAAGGCCTAGATCGACCCTGAGAGGATCTATTGAACTCAGACCAAAATCGTCCTCTTCCTTATAGTGAGCAGTGTAGAGCCTCTAGGAAAAATCCTTCATAAGAGATAACGGGTGAGGGGCTCCAAAAACGCAGGGTCGGAGTGTGGTCATGAAGCCATAGCAAGTGTTGGCTTATTGGCCTTCAGAAGGGACCAGTGGCGCGAGACCGTGTGCTGCAGGATGGCGTGAGCGGTCACTTCACACCTGTGTACCCCACCTGTCTGCAGGTGGCCGTCCCCTCACTCCACACCCGTGCGTCCTTAGTGTCCCGTATCCCCTTGGGGATGGCAGAGGTACTGAGCCCCTGGCAAGTCGCGGACGCCACACCGCCAGCCGACTTCCCGCTCCCAGGCCCGGACAGATGTGCACGCGGCAGCTCAGCCCTGGTGACTGCACCTGGAGGCGCGATTGCCTCGCTACTGGAATTAGCTTGAAGCTCAAGCAAATCGCGAACCCCCCGCGGTGGCAGCTTGCTGCTGGATTTATCCTCTGTGGTCAACGAGCTTTAAATAACTCTCACCGCATGACACATCTGGGCCCAGTCAGCAAGGAAGTGTCAGCCAGGCAGTGGGTTTGGGGTGTGGATGGGGGCAGGCACAAGGCCAAGCCCTGGAGGGCTCGCCAAACTCCATCCATCGGATCTGCCGGGCCGCTGCGTGTCCGGAGCTCTGCCAGAGAGCTGCAGTGCAGTGGGGACAGCCCCAAGCTGAAGCCCACGGTCTTGGTTTCTGTCCTCTGCCTGACCTTGAAGGGAAAGCCTCTGTTCCAGGCTTAGGTGACCACTCCCAGCAGAATGAGAGCCAGTCCAGGGGTCCGAGCCTCACACCTGCCCGCCGCCACTCATTCGGCCCTGCCCTTGTTCAAGTCCCAGTTTCAACAGTGAGAACCCCCCCCCCCACACACACACACACCCAAACTGGCAGAGTAGACCTCTCCCACCCCTGCACCCCACTGCACCCCGGGCTGGTCCTGCACAGCACTCTGATGAGAGTCATTTGCCAAGCTAAGCACTTGAGCCTCATGTGATCCAGAACACGGCCTGCGAAATCTGCAGCTGTTAGCCCCATCTTCCAGGTGAAACAACTAAGTTACCTTGCCAAGGGCTCCCAGCTAGAAGTGAAGGCGTCTGAGTCCCAAGCAAGTGGGTGTGAGTCCACCGTGCCCACGGCCGGCGGTTGGCGTGCATGCGTCCTCCCTTGGCGGGGTCTGAGCCTTCACTCCAGAATCCTTAGGCCAAGGGGAGAAGAAATTCCCAGGGGTGGGACTCAGATGTGTCCCGGGTGCAGGCACCTGGCTCTCTTCCGATGAGGTCCGTCCCCGGCCCAGCCAGAACCCATTTCTGGCCCAGATTGGCCGAGAAATGAAGACTTGCGTTCCCTTGGGAAGCAGATCTCCAGCAACCTGCATTTCTGCACAGAGACACCTGCTTGCCATTAGAGCCTCGCCCTTCACGGCCACTGTACCCTCCCAAGTGGTTTGTCTGCCTACTGGTGGGTGGTGACTCATGGCCCAGGGTTCATCAGGCTGCTGATCTAGGCTTTTCTCCACCAAGGAGGGCTCTGCGTTACGCTTGGGAAAGAACCGCCTCAAAATGATGGCTGATTTGTTCCAATCCTGGAAAGCCCTAGAATCCCTCTCAACACAGGATCCCGGAGGGCACTGCCTGGACCTCAGGCTCTTATTCCAAACCCCTCTCCACTCAGCTTGTCTCTGTTGGCCCAGCCTTGGGGATTTCCTGGTTGAGGAACTGGCCAGTCCAGCCCATCTGGGGGTGGAGAAGGTGGCACCTGGAAAGAGGCCAAGACCCTCAAGCATGGAAGGAAAGCTCTGCCCTCCCAGGCTGGCCCGATTTGAGAGTCTCCCTCTCTGCAGTGTTCACACAGGCTGACTCTTCCGTCGTGAATCCCGTTACGTCCATCATCATTCACTCACATTCAAGGGCAGGGCAGGGGAGCCTAGTGGTTGACTGCGTGGGCCTGGGGTCCAGACTACCCGGGTTCAAATCCCAGCGCTTCCCTTACTAGCCACAGCAACCTATTTACCGCTCTGTGCCTCGGTTTCCCCACCTATAGGGTGGGGGACATAACAGTATCCACCTGACAGCCTCGTTGTGAGGCTGTTTATGTGAGGTGTTTATGAAAAAGCATTCCTGACCCGGCCACCAAGGGGAGGTGGGGAGGTCCTCTGGGATATTGTTCTGATCCCCAGCCAACAGGTAGTGAGACATCTACTTTGTGATAGTTATGACTTGATAATCATTAAACTGTCCATTTTCTACAGTTTTCTGTATACTTCACAATAAAAGTTTTAAAACCTTTTTAAAATTTTTGTATCTCCCCCCCAAAAGAAAAACCACCTTTTATCCATCTATCATCTCCTTCTTTGTTCATTCCCTTTATTTATTTGTTTATTTTTAGTTTATTTATTTATTTTGAGAGAGAGTGTGTGAGCAGGGGACGGGCGGAGAGAGAGAATCCCAAGCAGGTTCCATGCTGACAGCACAGAGCCCTCCCTATTCGGGGCTCGAACTCACGAACCTTGAGATCGTGACCTGAGCCGAAATCAAGAGCCCAACGGACACTTAACCGACCTAACCGACCGAGCCACCCTGGCGCCACCCCCCCCACCTTTTTAAAACCCTTTGATCTCTTGCTTTTTCCACCCACGCACGCGAGTCCTGTCTCAGCCTCACAAAGGCTTTGAGCCCGCTGAGCCACAGAGGCCACTGCCAGGGACGGCAGGATTTCTGGTCTTCGTGCTGCCGTGGCGCTTCTCCCTGCCGGTGCCACGTGAGGAAGTACGGGGAGGCCGCAGGAGGGAAGTGGAAAGAAAGGTGGCAGCTGACAGCTGTGGCTGGTGTCTGTGGGACAGGGCAGCCCGGCCGGGCAGTTGTGCAAGAGTGGAGTGACCGCGGGAGGAAGGGCAGGAAGCGACCGGCGCTCAGGAGGTCCTGCTTGCGGCAAAGCCCCTGACTTCCCCTCTTCCCCTCCTGCGCCCAGGTGAGCGAGGCTGCTGTCTGCGGGGACTGCGGGGGAGCCCCGGGTGGGACAGGGCCGGCCAGAGGCGGGTGGGGTGTCTGTGTGGTGCCTAAAGGACCAGAGGGCCCTGCGCGGGACCTCAATCGATTCCTCATTTGCAGATTTTCATCCAAGCACAACAGACCCTCAGAAAAGGGCGGTGCACAGTCCCGTGGCCCCCCAGGCCCCCGGCTGGGTTGGTTTTCAGAAAGCGAGCGGCGCCCTCGGACGTAGCCTCACCAGGAAAGGGCACCCAGCTGCCGCCTCCTGCTCCCTTGCGGCCGCCACCCCCCCCACCCCCACCCCAGAGGTCACCCTGCCATCCCACACTGTGCAGACTGGTGAGGGCCCCCTGCAGCGAAGGTGTGCTCTGTGCCCTCTCTCCCTGCACCGCGTGCCTAGAAGCTTCCTCGCCCATGTGGTGTGTGGCCGTTCCTTCTCGTTGCTGAGCACCGTGTCATCCTGTGTGGGAAGATTCTAGATACATAACAGAGAAAGGCCCTGCAGGGCCGGCAACACCCAGGGCTGGTGACCTCCCCGTGACCACAGGGGACGTGCCAACCAAATCTCAGAGCAGAGGGCGTGGCCCCTGCCCTTCTTTGTTTTTTAAAGTTTATTCATTTTGAGAGAGAGAGAGAGAGAGAGAGCAGGGGAGGGGCAGGGAGACGGAGAGAGAGAGAATCCCAAGCAGGCTCCGAGCTGCCCCACAAGGGGCTCGAACTCAGGAACCGGGAGATCATGACCTGAGCCAAAACCAAGAGTCAGTCGTTCAACCGACTGAGCCATGCCGGCGCCACATGGCTCCCACGCTGGGATGAAACCAAGAACATCCAACCAGCAATCTGACCAGTCGTGGTAACAGACACAAAAGGGCCTGTTCTGGCTCCCCTCTGCCAGAGGCTACCCTCACCCCCCAGTAGTCCAGGGGGACCCGTGGCTCTCAGAGTGCTGGTGGCCTTTGCCATGGTCTCACAGTCTTGGAATCACGCGTCTGGGACACAAACTGGCCCCTCCACCCTGAGCCTGCAGCCAGACTGGGCCACCTGCCCGGTGACCTTGGACCAGCTCCATAACCTCTAAGCCTCCCAGGCCCTCGTGTGCGTCCTAGGCTCCTAGGTGCCAGTGGGAGACCCCCAGCCACTTCCTGCTCACCGCTTCACCCCAAATCCAAATCCCCTCCTGGCGGAGACCATGGCCCCATCTCAGGAGAAAACTGAGGCAGCCTTGAGGATCCATTGATCAGGTTTTTTTTGTTTTTGTTTTTTTAATTTTTAGTTTGTTTTGAGAGAAAGAACGAGTGGGGGAGGAGCAGAGAGAGAAAGATTGAGAGAGAGAGAGCACCCCAAGCAGGCTCCGCTTGGGTTGTCAGCGTGGGGCCCGTAGCAAGTTTCAAACTCACGAACTGAAACGGGAGATCATGACCTGAGCCGGAGTCGGACTCCTAACCGACTCAGCCCCACGGGCGCCCGGATTTGATCGGAGTTGAACGCAAGCCTCACTCCAAGCCCATCCCCACCGACACTGGCTCAGTTACACACACCTGCAGGCGTGCACCTGACGCCCGCGCGCCCTCCCACGGACACGGTCCCCAAGCGGCGCGGCGACTGTCCAAGTATAAAAGGACCGCGCGCGGCCAGCCGGTCTCCTTGCTCTCCCGGGGCCCGCATTGCGGTAAAGAGAGACATTGTAAAAACACGAGCTCCGTAATACGTCCATCTGAATAAAAACAGGAAAGCGGGGTGGGGAAGCATGAAGTTTTGCTGTTTCGCGTGAACATATCAAGAAAGGCCTCTTGGAGGCGGTGCCTTTTGAGCAGAAACCCGAAGGGACGAGGGAGGGACTTCCAGAGATGCGGGAGATGGTCCCGGGGGTCGGGGGGCGCTCCGAGGGCAGAGGCCCCGGGGCGGGAGCAGCTTGGGGTGTCCCAGGGGCAGCAGAGAGGCCGGTGTGGCGGGGCCTGGGGTTAGCCAGAGACAGGGGTGGGGGGTGGGGGGTGGGCACCCCCCCCAAACTGTGGGGCCCGTAGACCACGGGGTGGGGGAGGGGAGGACATGCCTGCGTGTGGCCCCTCACGTCCCCGGCAGGGGAGTCTGAGGGATCCCAGAAACTGAAAGGAGAAGCAGAGGCTCCTCTGCACCCTCCCTGCCCCCTCCTGCCCTGCCCCCCGAAGTGACTTCCTCTTTCTGGCCCATTTAAGACCCGCCAGCCGGGGAGCGCCCCGCAGCCCAGCCATGGGGGACACCTTCATCCGCCACATCGCCCTCCTGGGCTTCGAGAAGCGCTTCGTCCCCAGCCAGCACTACGTGAGTAGCCCAGCGCCCTGAGAGGGGGGACTGGTGGGACCCTGCGGCCGCGCGGGGACGAGCCTGTCGGGGCCGCGCAGGTGCCCCACGGGGCCGTCCCGCGCGGCCGGCCGATGTGCGTCCCTTAAACGGAGGCGCGCCCTGCCCCTCCCCCCACCCCGCCCCCGGCCCTCGGTGGGAGGACAGCCAGCCTGGCCCCTGACCGCCCCCCCCCCCCCGCCAGCCCACCTCCCCCCTAGCCTGCCCGCCCCGGCCAGGAGTTCCCTGTGGCGCCCTGTTCGCCCCCAGCGCGCTCCTCCGGGCAGCCCTCCCTGACCACCCCAGCTCTCACGGAGTGCTCCTCCAGGACGGAGTGCTGGCGGCGCCCCTCTTCCCCCCCCACCCCGGCCCGCCGTGGAGTCAGCGACATTACAGGGGGAATCCCTTCTAGTAGGGTGACACCACCAAGGGGCCCAAAAAGGCCCCCCGACCCCCTGCCCTCGGGGCTGGGAATTATCTGCCCAGAAACGTCCACCCGCCGTGGGTCCCCAAGGCCGGAGGACAGGAAGGCCGGGGAGGGGCTCTGCTTTGTCTGGTATTTGCAGGACACAAATGTATCCTTTCTTGTCCTCACTTTTAATTTTGAAATAATTTCAAACTTACAGAAAGGCTGTCCCCAAAGCACCAATTCCTCCAAATTTTCTCCACCCACCTCTGTGCTCCCTCTCTCCTCTCCGTCCCCCATCCCCCTCCTTCCCCTTCTCTCTCTCTCCCTCTCTCTCTGAACAGAACTTTTCTGAACCATCCCAGAGGAAATTGGAGACATTGTGTTTGCTTGTTTGTTCCTTTCTCTTTTATTATTATTATTATTATTATTATTATTATTAATTTATTAGAGACAGAGAGCAGGAGCTGGGGAGGGGGCAGAGGGAGAGACAGAGAGAGAGAGAGAGAGAGAGAGAGAGAGAGAGAGGGATGGAGGGAGGGAGTCTCCAGCAGGCTCCACGATGGAGCCCGAAGAGGGCTCTATCCCACCCACAACCCTGGGATCCTGACCTGAGCTGAAATCAAGAGTCAGACACTCAGCCCTGGGAGACACTCGGGGCCCGCCCCTTTTTACGTAGGCTGTTTGCCCAGTGTGGGGCTTGAACTCATGACCCTGAGATCAAGAGTCTGCCGCTCTTCCTACGGAGCCACCCAGGCGCCCCCTCCTAAATACTACTGTGTATTTCTTAAAATCGACAACATTCTCTGCAAATGTGTCGACATCGGCAAAGTATCGTAGATGAAACACCATTATTCAGTCCTTACCAGTTCCCCGGCTTGTCTTCTGTAGTAAAAACGATCCGGTCCGGGATCCCATCCAGGACCACCTGCTGCGTTTCACCTGCCTGTGACCCTTCAGACTCCTTTAATCCGGGTCAATCTTAACCCACCTTTCTTGGTCCTTCCCAACGTTGACATTCTGTAGAGCTGGGACCTGTCGTTTTGTGGGACATCCCTTCTACAGAAGGACTTGGCTACTCCTTCTTCCTCAGATTCAGGCTATGCGTCCGTGGCAGGAACACCCGGGAAGTGACACTGTGTTCTCGTCGTTGATCCTATCAGAGGCAGGCGATTTTGCTTTTTCTTCCGATGGTGATGGCTAATTTTGATCACCAAGTGTCTCTAGTGTAAGTAAGGTTACTATTTCTCCCTTTGTGCAGGGAGATTCTGTGAAACAATATGAATAGCCCATTGCTCGTATAGTACGCGGATGACGCTTGCCCAAGTCAAATTACTATAATGATTGCCAAATAGTGAGTTTCCAACTCTATAATTCCCTCTGCATTTATTAGTCAGCGTTTTACCATAAAGTTGTTCCCCTCTTCCTTACTATTTACTTATGCCAATACGGATGCATGGATTTCTCTTTTATTCAATGGGAACCATAACTTATTTTATGCTCACATCATCCCACGCAAGCGGGGGAGGGAGAGAAAGAGAGGGGGACAGAGGAACCGAAGCACTGACAGCAGCAACCCCAATGCGGGGCTCGAACTCACGAACTGAGAGGTCCTGACCTGAGCCGAAGTCGGACTCTCGACCGACTGAGCCGCCCGGGCGCCCCAAGAGCACACTCTTACTTCTGGTACGAGATGTTCCAGCGTCTGGTGCCCTCCAGCCGGACCCCTGGACTCAGCCATTTTCACTAAGGACCCCTGTTTCTTTGCAGTGGGGAGTGATGTTAGAAACCCTAGATCTGGAAGCTGAGTGTGTTTGTTGCCTCTGGGGTGTCATTGCCTGTTGTCCTTTCAATGGACCGATGGGGGGGGTGCGGAAGGCCATTTCATCTCATTCTTGCCTTGTACCGCTTTATATTCATAGACGCTTCCTTTCTCCACGAGAACCCCGGCTCCCAACAAAATTATATTTAGTCCTTTGCTCGCTGCTGCAATCCACATGGGCTTGCTTGACCAGAATGACAGCTCCTGCACCATTATTAACAATCAACCTGCAAATTCATTAAGTCACATTTTAAGCTTTCTTTGCAATTTTTTCTTCTCCTTTTGGACTGAGGGTAGTAAAATACTGTAACTAAAAGTTACTTGGAATTTTTCTTTTCCAGTTTCTCTTTAATACGGTTGTTACCCATTTGACAGATAGTGAGGTTCATTTGTTTTTGTTTCCAATTTGAAGTTAAAAACAAAATCCTGGGGTGCCCGGGTGACTCAGTCGGTTAAGCATCTGACTCTTGATTTCAGCTCAGGTTATGATCTCACAGTTCGTGGGTTCCAGCCCCATTTCGGGCTCTGTGCTGACAGCTCAGGGCCTGCGTGGGATTTTCTCTTCCTCTCTGTCCCTCCCCCACTTGCTCTCTCTCTCTCTTTCTCTCTCTCTCTCAAAAATATATAAACATTAACAAATTTTTTAATCATTGTTGATTTAATTTTTATTTTTTTAAAAATGTTTATTTTTGAGAGAGGGAGAGAGAGACAGAGCATGAGTGGGGGAGGGACAGAGAGGAGAGGGAGACACAGAATCTGAAGCAGGCTCCAGGCTCCAAGCCGTCAGCACAGAACCCGATGCGGGGCTTGAACTCACGGACCGCGAGATCATGACCTGAGCCTAAGTTGGATGCTTACCGACCGAGCCACCCAGGCACCTCTTAATTTTATTTTTAAATGTGCCATATGTTAACATATTTGATGCAATCGATCATCAAACTTTCTAGAAAGATATGTTCAAAGGCTCACTCTGATTTATCTTTCCTGTATTTCTCTTTGCAAAAAAAAGGGTGTGCCTGGCTGGCTCAGTCAGAGGACTGAGCGAGTTCTTGATCTCTGAGTCGTGGATTCCGGCCCCAAGTGGGTGTAGAGATTACTTAAAAATAAAATATTTAAAAAGAAAGAAAGGAAGAAACAGAGGAAGGAAGGGAGGGAGGAAGAAAAATGTATAAATATTTTCTTGGGGTGCCTGGATGGTTCATCAGAGGAATATGAGACTCTTAATCTCAGGGTAGTGAGTTCGAACCCCACGTGGGGTATAGAGATTACTTAAGTAAATAAAAGTTTAGGGGCACCTGGGTGGCTCGGTCGGTTAAGCGTCCGACTTCGGCTCAGGTCACGATCTCACAGTCCGTGAGTTCGAGCCCCACGTTGGGCTCTGTGCTGACAGCTCAGAGCCTGGAGCCCGTTTCAGATTCTGGTCTCCCTCTCTCTCTGCCCCTCCCCTGTTCATGCTCTGTCTCTCTCTCTCTCAAAAATAAATAAACGTTTTAAAAAAAGAAACATTAAAAAATAATAATAAACAAAACTTTAAAATATATATGCATTTTTTCTTATTTTTCCTTCTTTACACAGACAATAAACAAAGCTATCTGATGACATATGCTATATCTGCCTTTTCCCCATGATCCTATAATATCACAGAGTTCCCTCCAAATTAGTTCATTAAGTCTGTCCCATTTTTTTTTACATGTATATAAGAGTCCGTTGTGTGACTGCACCATTGTGTCCTCAAACAACCATTTCGATTGTTTTCACTAACTGGCAATTACCTAATGACCCTGCCCTGATGTTGTTATAAGTAAAGTCGACACTTCTTTGTATGTTTAGGGTTACATATATATGTGTGGGTGTATAACCGTGAACTTTTCATGCCTTTTGCTCATGTTTCTATCACAGTTTGTCTTTTTACTTTCACTTTTTAAAAAGTTCTTTAAAGGACTTTTTTTGAAGTTTATTCATTTATTGAAGTCATCTCTACGCCCAGCGTGGGGCTTGAACTCACGACCCCCAGATCAAGAGTCACAGGCTCTGCTGACTGAGCCGGCCAGGCGCCCCTAGTGTTTTCCTCGTTTGATGTAAAATTTATGTAAAATGAAATCCACCAGACTTAGAGACATTTGCTGAGTTTTGAAGGTACATGTCCCTGTGTAACCCAAATCCTCGCCAAGATATAGATTGTTTCCAGGGGCGCCTGGGTGGCTCAGTCCGTTAGCCGTCTGACTTTGGCTCAGGTCATGATCTCACGGTTCGTGGGTTCGAGCCCCGCGTCGGGCTCTGTGCTGACAGCTCGGAGCCTGGAGCCTGCTTCAGATTCTCTGCCCCTCCCCTGCTCACATTCTCTCGCTCTCTCTCTCTCAAACATAAATAAACATTAAAAATTTTTTTAATTAGGGGCGCCTGGGTGGCGCAGTCGGTTAGGCGTCCGACTTCAGCCAGGTCACGATGTCGCGGTCCGCGAGTTCGAGCCCCGCGTCGGGCTCTGGGCTGATGGCTCGGAGCCTGGAGCCTGTTTCCGATTCTGTGTCTCCCTCTCTCTCTGCCCCTCCCCCGTTCATGCTCTGTCTCTCTCTGTCCCAAAAATAAATAAAAACGTTGAAAAAAAAAAGTATTTAAAAAAAAAATTTTTTTTTAATTAAAAAAAAAGATATAGATGGTTACCATCACCCCAGATTCTGCTGCTCCGCACCCATTCCTCCCCCATCCCCCAGAGGCAACCACTGTTCTGATTTTTTTCCACCTTAAATTAGTTACGCTTTTTGTCTGGAACATCATAGATATCGAGTCCTGCCCTGTGTGTGGCCTTTTGTGTCTGGCCGCTTTCACTCAGCATAACGCTTTTGAGATTCCTCCGTGTGGCTGCCATCTGTCAGTAATTTGTTCCTCTTTGTGGCCGAGTAGAATTCTCCTGCCTGTATTTTGGTTTTTCCTTACCAAGTTTTTTTGTTTTTCTTTCTAATAATGGCTCCACTGAGATACGATCCTCGAATCCACCTAGGTAAAGGGTACAGTCCTAGGTGGTTTTTAGTATTCACAGACTTGTGCGGCCCTCATACAATTAATATTCGATTTTTGTCACCACCCAAAAGCACCCCTGTACCCATTAGAAATTCCGCGTTGCCCGCCCGGCACCCCGCACCCTCGGATCTACGTTTCGGTGTCTATGTGTCCATTGTGGACATTTGGTAGAAACGGAGCCTTACGCTGTCTTGTCCCAGCCCCGGCTCTTCTGTCTCACCACCTGTCGCTCTCCTACCGGCCCTAGGAGGGGGGCCCTCCTTGTATCTCCAGTTCACGGAGGAGGGATTTGAGTTAATTTGAGAGAAGCTGAACATCTTGCCCTGATCCTAAAGCTGGAGGGTGGCAGCTCTGGGGTCCAGGAAGCCGGTGCCCTCTCTTGGCCTAGGTCGCCCCAAAGAGTGCTCTCCCACCCCCCCCAAGTCCCCTGGGCTTCCACCAGGAAGCTGAATGAGGTCCTCTGCCCCGGCCACCCCCTAGGTGTACATGTTCCTGGTGAAATGGCAGGACCTGTCTGAGAAGGTGGTCTACCGGGGGTTCCCGGAAATCTACGAGTTCCACGTGAGTGCCCGGGTGTGCGCGGGGGACGGGGGTGGGGGCGGGAGGGGACACCACCCCCACTCCCAGCTCTGCCCTTGGACGTGGGGGGGGGGCAGCCCAGGTGCTGTGACCAGGGACTGAAGAACCCCCATCACCCCCCCGCCCACAGTCAAGGGGGCGTTATTTATTTCTTAACTTAAAAGAACATTTGCCTTAAAGTCTGTTTAAAAACTTTTTTCAAGTTTTTATTTATTTGAGAGAGAGAGAGAGAGAGAGTGTGTGTGCATAAGTGGGGGAGGGGCGGAGAGAAGGAGAGACAGAATCCCAAGCAGGCTCTGCCCCATCACACAGAGATCAAGAACGGAGATCAAGAGTCAGACACTCGGGGCGCCTGGGTGGCTCAGTTGGTTAAGTGCCTGACTTTGGCTCAGGTCACGCGTGACCTCATGGGTCGTGGGTTTGAGCCCCGGGTTGGGCATCTGTGCTGACGGCATGGAGCCTGCTTGGGATTCTCTCTTCCTCTCTCTCTCTGCCCCTCCCTCCCCCCGCCCCGCCTCAAAATAAAAAAATAAAGTTGTGTGCTCGCTTCGGCAGCACATATACTAAAAAAATAAAGTTGAAAAAAAAAAAAAAAGTCAGACATTGAACCCACTGTGCTACCCAGGCGCCCTTCCTTAAAGTCCGTTTTGACGTGGTACACATAACACAAATGTAGCATTTCAAGCGTACAATTTCGGTGGCAAGAGGTACATTCACAATGTCGTGCAGCCATCCTTTCCGTCCATCTCCAGGGTAGTTTGCTTTTCCCACACAGAAACGCCGTCCGCATAAACTCCTGGTGGCATTCTTTATACATATATAATTTTGTTTATTTTTTTAATGTTTGTTTATTTTTGAGAGAGAGACAGAGTGTGAACGGGGGAGGGGCAGAGAGAGAGGGAGACACAGAATCCGAAGCGGGCTCCAGGCTCTGAGCTGTCAGCACAGAGCCCGACCCGGGGCTCGAACCGTGAGATCATGACCTGAGCCGAAGTCGGATGCTCAACTGACTGAGCCACCCAGGCACCCGATCCTGGGGGTGTTCTTAAAGGGACAGCCTGGTTAGTGTCACCACCAGGTTCTCATCCCAGGAGTTTGCTCTTTAACTCCTGGTCACTGGCCCCATGAGGTCCCCGGGGAGGTGAGAAGGAGGGCAGGCAACCCTGACTTCTCTTGCTTTGTGGGTGCCCGCCGTCAGCCAGATTCAAAGAGAGGTGCCTGCCGTCAGCCAGATTCAAACCTCTCTTGCATGAGAGGTTTAAAACCAAATGCAGAGAAATGGGAAGAAGACTGTAGTGTAAGCAGTCCCACACAGCCAGCACTCTGGAACACAGTTAATGTGTCTGTGCTGTTTGCTACAAGGCTTTCTGTGTGTGTGTGTGTGTGTGTGTGTGTGTGTGTGTGTGTGTTTATGTAAGCTCTATGCCCCACAAGATCTCATGATCCTGAGATCAAGAGTTGCACGCTCTGCCGACTGAGCCAGCCAAGGCGCCCCGCAAGGCTTTTGTAAGATAAAGGCAATAAAACATTACGAAAGAGTAGAAGGCATCCTTCATCCCATAACGCCACCCCTGCTCCAGCCCCGGGTAAGTGCGCGCACACACGTTCAACAACAAGGTACAGTAGTGCGGAGCGCGCATTTTCTGCAGGCTTCCTAGAGGCCATCAGCCTGCTGGCCTCGCTACCGTCACTGGGTCACGTGTTTGAGACCCTCTCCTGCTTGGCCCATGCACAGCTCCGCGTCTCCTCTTTGAAGTGTGCTGGGTTGTTCCATCGTAAGATTAGACCCTTTTACTAATTGCTGGGCTCATTCGTCCATTCAGCAACTACTTACCGAGCACTTCCTAAGCGCCAGGTGCATTCTACTTGGGGGGCGGGAGGTGCTGTAAAGGTGACAAGGGCATGAGAAAGACCCAAGTCCTTGCCTTCCCTTGTGGACCTTAGGTTCTAGCAGAGGAGTCAGGATAAGACACAGACAACACATAAGTACTGTGCGTAGTGTGTTAGTTATTACAACTATGGGAAAAATGAGGCAGGGAGGGGGGACGGGGAGGATTGGGTTAGGAAGGGTAATCCTCAAGGAGAAGGTTTCGCTGCAGGGGAGCTATCTGAGCAGAGACCTGAAGAAGGAGAAAGAAAAAGAGAAAGCGCCATTGGCAAATGGGGAGGAACGGGAAGAGCAAGTGCAAAGGCCCTGGGGCAGGAATGGGCCCGGAGTATCCAGGGGCGTCTGGTACAGAGTGAACAAGGGAGGGAAGGGTGGTGGCAGAGGAGGTCAGCGAGGCGGGCGGGAACAGGTCCGAGGGGCCCGGTAGACTGATGTGAGGCTCTTGGCTTCCATTCTGAGTGAGCTGAGAGGCAGGGAGGGCTCTGAGCAGAGGAGGGATGGATGATCCAGTTTAAGTTTTAAGAGGGTGCTGATTGAGGACAGACAAGCGTGGGAGAGTATGTAAGAACCCAGGCTCGGTGGCACTCAGACCAAGGTGGTGGCCATGTGGGTGGCGAGAAGGGTCAGATTCTGGGTAGATTTCAGGAGGAGAAGCAAAAGGACCTGCTGGTGGCAAGGAGGTGAAGTGAGAGAGGAAGAGAGAACCAAGGACGCCTCCAGAAGTTTCTACTCCGAGTGATTCGAGGGGTTGCTTCCAATTCTGTACTTGTATAGTGTTGGAATAAAGGACATTCAGGGGCGCCTGGGTGGCTCAGTCAGTTGAGCGTCCGACTTCGGCTCACGTCATGATCCCACGGTTCGTGAGTTCGAGCCCCGCGTCGGGCTCTGGGCTGACGGCTCAGAGCCTGGACCCTGCTTCGGATTCTGCGTCTCCCTCTCTCTCTGCCCCTCCCCTGCTTGCACTCTGTCTCTCTCTATCTCAAAAATAAATAAAACATTCTTGAAAATTTTTTTAAAAAAAGGACCTTCTTGCCCCTTTTGTTTTCTGTCTAGAAACAGTTAAAGGAAATGTTTCCTATTGAGGCCGGGGACATCAACGCAGAGAACAGGATCATCCCCCACCTGCCAGGTGAGGAGCGGGGTCACCGCCCCTCCCCCCACGCCCACGGGACCTTGACCTGAGAAGGTGCTCACTAGTTCTCTGGTGCCCCTCCCTGGCCTGGCCAGCCCCGCGGTGGTTCGACGGGCAGCGGGTCGCTGAGAGTCGCCAGGGCACCCTCACCGAGTACTTTGGTGCGCTCATGAGCCTGCCTGTCAAGATTTCCCGCTGTCCCCACCTCCTCGACTTCTTCAAGGTTCGCCCCGACGACCTCAAGCTCCCCACGGACAACCAGTGAGTGGCCCCCTCACTCTGTCCCCGAAGTGGGGGAGGGTGGTGAGCTCTGCCCGGGGAGGGGGGCACAGGACCTCCCCCGTGTTACAGATAACTAAAGCTCAGAGAGGGGAGGCGACCTACCCAAAGTCACACAGCCTGAAACAGGAGGAGGCGGGATTCCAGCTGTGGCCTGTGTGACCTGCAACCCCTCCCCTCCGTCCCCCAGCATCCCTGCCAAGTCCTTCTGTCTTTTTTTTTTTTTTTAAGTTTTATTTATTTATTTTGAGAGAGAGAGAGACAGCTCGAGTGGGGAAGGGGCAGAGTGAGAGAGAGAGAGAGAGAGAGAGAGAGAGAGAATCCCAAGGAGGCTCCACCCTACCTGTGCAGAGCCCGACGGGGGTGGGGGTGGGGGGCTCGAACTCACAAAACCACGAGAGTGTGACCTGAGCTGAAACCGAGTCAGATGCTCAACCGACTGAGCCACTTGGTGCCCTTCCAAGTCTCTTCCCTGGAGTCCGGTGCCGGGGGGGCGGGGCTCCCTGGGCCGGGACCCTGAGATCCTAGATCCTCAGCCTGGCCGAACCTTCTGAGAGCAGTTTTCCCATCTGTACCGGGGTGGTAAGGGCCAGATGCAGAAATGGGTGCCGTGGACAGCGTTACCAACTGGGAAGTTCAGAGCCCCAGCAGGGTGGGGGGTTGGTGGCCACGGCTAATTGCGGGACACGCCTCCGCTTTGTCACCGCCTTCTCCGCCTGTCCTGCTCCTGGGGTCTCTTGTACTCAGGGCCCAGCATGGAAATATCTGAGAAGCCTCATGAGCTCTCAGGGGGATGTGCCGTCTTGCTGGGGTGGCCCCTCTCTCCGTCCTTTCTGCTCACTGAATATGGGTGAGGCCGCCGTGGACAGACTCCAGCAGTGTGGACCGACCCCTGAACGCACCGCTGGTCCCGGGCAGGGCAGCTCCCACGGGCCTGGGGGGCGGGGACACCCACTCCCCGTTGGCTGCTCTCCCCAGGCCCCAGGAGGAGGGGGCTGACCCCTGAGGTGACAAGAGGCTTTTCCAGCCCGGAGTGCATCCTTACCTGGACCCAAGTGCATTCTCTTCTTTGGGTCTGCCGGAGGCTGGGGGGCCTTTCTAGCCCTTTCCTCCACAGTGCCCTCCCCCATCCCACCTTCCTTTTCCTCTTGGGGAGTTCTGTGGGTCTGCCCGGGGCTTCTGAGCCGTCTAACCCGGACTATTCTTTCCTGCAGGGTGAAAAAGCCAGAGACTTACCTGGTGCCCAAAGACAGCAAGAACAACAGCGTCACGGGTGAGAGACATGGGCAGTCACGCGTGGGTCACCCTGTGGGGTCTGGGAACGTGATCAGGGATCCTGAGCGCAGGCTGTGCAGGGAAAGGGGCCGGGGGTGGGGGAGACCCGCCTTGAAGGGTCTCAGTGGCTGCACTAAAGAGTGGGGATCTTTGGGGGTCACTAGACGTGAAGCTTTGGGGGCTCATGTCTGTGGCTGCATTGCCCAGCACGACCCTGGTGCCCACAGCCCGGGGATGTCGTGGCTGAGTGAGTGAACAGGTCTGGGGGCCAAGGTGGCCTTCATGGCTCACACAGGGGCATGACCGTGTGTGATCTTTACTGCATGATCATTGTTGTTGTTTTTAACATTAAAAAAAAAAGTTTATTTATTTTAAGAGCGAGAGTGCACGCAGGGAAGGGGCAGGGAGAGGGGGAAACAGAATCCCAAGCAGGCTCTGAGCCGTCAGCGCAGAGCACATCCTGGGGCTCGATCTCACGCACGGTGAGACCATGGCCCGAGCCGAGACCGAGAGTCAGGGGCTTAACTAGCTTGTCCCTGCTGCTTTCCAGCTGGCAGGGTGCATACCCCTCTGGCGTGCTTGCAGCTGGGTGGGATGGGGACACCAGGGCCCCGGGGGCCGACGCAGGGGACCACCGGGAGGAGGCAGCCCAGCCCCGCGGCGTCCACTTACCCTGCCCACCCTCTGCCCAGACATCACGGGCCCCATCATCCTGCAGACGTACCGTGCCATCGCTGACTTCGAGAAGAGCTCGGGCTCCCAGATGTCTCTGGCCACGGGCGACGTGGTGGACGTCGTGGAGAAGAGCGAGAGTGGTCAGCCTCCCCGCCCTCCCGGGACCTTCCTCCCCTTGGTGCCCGCAGCCGTGGCCACAAGCCTCTCGGACGGCCTGGGGCTTCCTCCTCACCTGACGGGCTGTGGCTCCTTCGGGGGCCCTGACTGTCCTCCCCGCTCTGTCCCCAAGCTGAAGCTGTGGGCACCCGTGCACCTCCGGGGCTTATGTCCCCCCCCCCCCCCGGGTGGCTGGGTCACGACGTGTGTGAGGCGGATTCTGAGCTCTCACCCTGTGACCTGTGTGTGTGGCTGTGTGTCACTTGGGCATGGAGTGTGCTGAAGGTGACATCTCTGAATCCGAGTGTTGGGTGTCTGTGTGCCTATGTTGGGGCGTCCTTACCGCCCTGGGGGAGGGGGGCGGCTGCCGGGCCCGCCCAGACTTCCCGCCTCGCACGCCTGGCACAGGCTGGTGGTTCTGCCAAACGAAGACAAAGCGAGGTTGGGTCCCCGCATCCTACTTGGAGCCCCTGGACAGTCCTGATGAGGCAGAGGACCCCGAGCCCAACTATGAAGGTACCACCTGCCCTCCACGACCATAACGATGTGAGGGGAAGGGACCGGAGGGGCCCTGGGATGCCAAGAAGCCGGAAGTGACCGCTGTGGGCTTGGATAGGATTGTGGGCTGGGCAGTGGGGCAGCCAGGGTGGAGACCCCATAGTCCGGTTGGAGGGCCCCGGGAGGAGGTGGTGCTCTTGGTCAGGACGGAGACGCGGGAGGTAGAGCAGAGGTGAAGCGCTGAGGTCGGCCAGCCTGAGACAGGTGGTGGGGCCAGCCGGGGACCGGGCCGGCGGGAAGCCGACCGGTGAGGGTCAGGAAGGTGTACTGCCTGGAGGCGGGGGCATCCTCGCTGACTGGAAGCCCCTGGGCCGGATGGGGCTCAGGGGGAGGTTGAGACGAGTTTGAGTTGGTTGCCCGTATTTTAAAAGGGAGAGAGATCTCACAACGATGTGTGGATTTGTGGCTTCTCTGGAAAAGCGGGGAAAGGTGTATACACTGGGTAGGCAGCTCCGGATGTGGGCAGTTGGCAGGCGTCAAGGGGCTCAGGTGACAGGTGGATGGGCGCTCCACCCTTGCACCTCCTGCCGGGCCCCTCCTGGGATCCGGGCGCCTGGCCCCTGCTGTGGGTGGTGGGAGGTGGGAGCCCCTGGGTGTAGTGGCGTCCCCTCACCGGTGGGAGGCAGCAGTTTGCAGAGGGAGACCACAAGGAGCAGGTGCGGAGGAGGGAGGGCATGGCGGGGGCTGCAGGAAGCCTCAGGCCCAGAGAGGAGAGGAAGGGAGGCAAGCCGGGGGTGGGGGGGCAGCCAGACCCTCACACCACGTCCCTGCTCCCGCGGACGACCAGGTGAGCCCTACGTCACCATCAAAGCCTACACTGCCCAGATGGAGGACGAAGTGTCCCTGCAGGAGGGCGAAACCATCGATGTCATTCACAAGCTGCTGGATGGCTGGTGGGTCGTCAGGTAGGAGAGCACCCCTCCCTCCCCACTGCGCCCACCCTGAATGCCAGCCCTGGCCTGGGGCAGGGCCCGTTTGGGGTCCGTGCCCATTGGGGTGCGTGACTCTGGGTAAGCCACTGTCTGGCTCTGGACTCAGTCTCCATTTTGGTGGTAGACCAGGGATAATCCCACCCCGCCCGTCTTTCGGGGTTCAGTGTCCTTGTCTGAGTGGGGACCTTTTTCCTTTGAGACTTGGGGTCACCTCGCCATCTCTTAGTCCTTCTATAAACAACACAATTAATTGTGTTCATTATTGTATTTGCGAACTGGTAGAGGCAGGCCCTGTCATCTCTTTTCCTTTTAAATCTTTTGTTGCAATTGATTCTTTTTTTTTTTTAATTTTTTTTTTCAACGTTTATTTATTTTGGGACAGAGAGAGACAGAGCATGAACGGGGGAGGGGCAGAGAGAGAGGGAGACACAGAATCGGAAACAGGCTCCAGGCTCCGAGCCGTCAGCCCAGAGCCTGACGCGGGGCTCAAACTCACGGACCGCGAGATCGTGACCTGGCTGAAGTCGGACGCTTAACCGACTGCACCACCCAGGCGCCCCAGCAATTGATTCTTTTTTTAAGTTTATTTGTTTTGAGAGAGAGAGCATGCGCGCATGCAAGTGGGGGAGGGGCAGAGAGAGAGGAAAGAGAATCCCAATTAGGCAGTGCAGAGCCTCTTCGGGGGCTAGATCCCACAAGCCATGAAATCATGACCTGAGCCCAAATCAAGAGTCAGACGATCAGCTGACCGAGCCACCCAGGTGCCCCTGTTGCAAATGATTCTTATCTGTTCATTCCTCCTGGGGAAAAGGAGAACCCTGAGGACTTAGCCGTTTTCTTGGGCCCACTGGGGCTCCCCAGATCCATATCCACCTTTTCAGAGCCCTGAGTCTGTCCAGGGCCCCAGTGAGCCTGTGGCCACGGTACCCACCATCAGCATGGCCCTGGGCTGGAGGTTTCGAGGCAGGGTTTCTCAATCTTTCTGACCACCACTCAGTTTAACAACCCCCCCGCCCCCGCCACGCACCTCTGAGAATCTGCCTGTGATTCTCTCACCAGCCAAGAGGAATCAGTTTTGCAGAGTGAGGTTTGTATTATGCAAAGTGGGTTTTTTTTTTTTCTTGCTCTCAAATTATAGTGGTGAGAACGGAAAGAAACATCTTTTCAACAAGTGGTGCTGGAACATTTGGGCGTCCACATGGAGAAAAGGCGTCTAGGCCCCTACCTCAGCAGCACTCACATCTATTCGGGATGGGTCGTGGGTTTCGCCAAGCACAAAAACCTTTTGGAAAGAAAGCATAGGGGAACCTGGTGCCCTGGAGATGGGCAGAAAGTTTCTTACAGAAAGCAGTGACCATAAACGAAAAAATCTGACAAACAGGCTGTTGCAGATGCTTCATTGCAAACACATGTCCCTGGGGGGCAAGGTGGACCTGCTGACTTCCTCCCACTACCACCATCACAGCTGTGGGGGCCTGTGTTGCACAGATGAGGAAACTGAGGCCCAGAGGGGCAGGGTCTGGTGTCCGCGGGCACCGGGGTGTCTGCAACCTCCTAGCTGCCTTAACCCGGACTGTTTAGAGGGATCCCTGAGCCCCCCACGTCTGAGGCCCCTACTCCCTGCCGTGACTGCCTGGGGTTCAAGGGCTGCTTCTGTTGCAGGAAAGGCGACGTCACAGGCTACTTTCCATCCATGTATCTACAGAAGTCTGGGCAGGATGCAGCCCAGGCCCAACGCCAGATCAAGAGCCGAGGGGCGCCGCCCCGGAGGTGAGCGAGCATCCCGGGATTGGGCGGGGCCGAGGAGGGGGGTGTACCACGGTTCCCCCTGTCGGTCCAGGCCCTGCATTGCCAGCGCTGGGGAGGGAGGCCGGGGTGGAGGCAGGGACAGGCTAGGGAGGCCGCACCCTCACTGGGTCGAGGATGGACGTGCCCTCCTTCATCGTGGGGTTGGCACGGGGGAGGTGGGAAAGCAGGGGTGTGAGGTGAAGGCGTGGGCGTCGATGCCTAGAGTCCTTGGGGACCGCCCATGAGGGGGGCGGCAGTGCAGAGGTCTTCCTGGGGAGGACACGGGCTGAAGGCCGCCGAAGGGCGTGGGAAATAGACCTGGGCTCTGTGACCGACTGGAGTCCGCATCGGCGCTGGGTAGCCGCAATCATGCCCCGCCCAGCCGTGTGGGGTCCCGGCCCGCTTTCCACTGCCCCCCGCCAGTCGTTGGACTCCAGGAGCGGTCGTGCGAGTCCCCGCAGGCAGGGACGAGGGGGCGGGGGGGGGGGAACGCACAGGAGTTGAGCAACGTCCCCATCCCTCTGGGCCCAGGTCGTCCATCCGCAACGCACACAGCATCCACCAGCGGTCGCGGAAGCGCCTCAGCCAGGACACCTATCGGCGCAACAGTGTCCGTTTTTTGCAGCAGCGCCGCCGCCAGGCGCGGCCCCAGCCGCAGCGCTCAGGTAGCCCTGGACTTAGTGCCTGCCGCGGCCCGGGGTGGGGTGGGGCGTGCCCGGGGCGGGGCCTGGAGGACGGGGCGGGGCCTGGAGGCGGGGCCAGGGCCGCAGAGCGCTGGGAGCCGGCGGCGTGAGTGTCTGCAGCTGCCTGGTGGTGGGCGGGGCCCAGGGCGGGGCCTAGAAGGCGGGGCGGGGCCTGAAGGGCGGAGCCGGGCCGCTCACGGGTCTGGGCTTTCCGCAGCAAGGGAACAGGCGCAGACTGGAGGCGCAAAACCACAGCCCGCGGTGCCCCCGCGGCCCAGCGCAGACCTCATCCTGCATCGCTGCAGCGAGAGCACCAAGCGGAAGCTGGCGTCCGCAGTCTGAGGCCGCGGCGCCTCCCCTAGATGGCGCCCTGGCCCCTCCGCCCCGTCCCGCCCCTTTCCAGTATACACTTGTACAGATCCGGAGGTCCGGATGCTTCCGGCAGCCCCGGGCCCCGCCCCACCTGTTAACCGCTGTCAATAAATGTTGCCTGGAGTGGACTGAGGCTCTGTAGAGAAGCGGGCCAGACTGGGCTGGGCACGCCGTATCTCTAGAATTAGGACTGAGGGCTGTGAGCTCTGCGGGGGCCAGAATTTGGGGGGGGGGGCGGGGAGTTGCAAGAACTGTTTGCACAGGGTCAGGTGCAAGAGGAACCCGCGGTCCGCCCGCTGGCCGCTTGTCTGGATAGACACTGCCTGCGGAAACTTTGGTCCCACTGAGGAAGGGTGCCAGAGTGCGCGGTGTTTGCACCTTAGGTGACAAAGAGAAATTGTAATTGAGGTACAGGTAGGAAGCGCCTCTGATTATTCAGAGACGCTGCCCGGTTTGGAGGTTGTTCCAGAAAGCAATTGTTCAGTGATGAACAGATCCTCACGGCCTACCCCAGCATTGCTGCCAGCCCACGGCCTCAAAGTCTTTGCTGGTTGATCTTTTGCAAAATGCAAAGACACTAGGGTGCAACCTGGAGCGGCAATCTGGGAACAGATGCAGCTTGTGGGGAAAGCCATGGGGTAGCAGGGAGAGCTGTTCCTGCTCGTGGAAGGAGGCACCTGAGGGTGGCCAAGGCTGGTCCCTTAGAGGTCGGGGAAAATCGGCAGACCCATGCTTCTCAAGAGGATAATCTGACCCCCAAAAGGCCTTGAGAAAATCACTGAGCCCTGTGCTCTGCTGCTTTTTGCAGACCCGCTTTGTTGGAAAAGTCCAGCCCGTCAAGGACTATCTTACAAAGCTGTGGGAGAATTAACCACCAACAACCCCAAGCCCTTTGCTTGTTCAGTTGCAATTAGAACTTAAAAAAAACTGTATAAGATATTTTCATAATACTTCGTAATTTGTAGTTTCAGTGTCTTCTAGCTAAAGTCCTGATCAAATGTTTTCCCCCATGTTTTTCTGTATTTCTGGTCCCTTTGGAGGTGGCCTCATGATGCCCCACTGTCATGTGCTGATGTGTAGGCCCCGGTGGTATGTGAGCCTGAGGTCAGGGGGGCATGTCCGGGGGCCTCTGCTGTCCCCCGTGGAGCCAACAGAGAGCACTGGGCGGGTGTGCCTGTAGGTGTCTGGGTCTGAGTTAGGGGCATGGTGTGTGTGCCGCCAGTTTTTTTTTTTTTTTTTAATTTTACTTATTTTGAGAGAGAGCCAGGGCGTGAGTCGGGGAGGGGCAGAGAGAGAGGGAGAGAGAATCTCAAGCAGGCTTTGCACTGTCAGCACAGAGCCCAGTGTGGGGCTCGAACCCACAAAACGATGAGATCGTGACCTGAGCCGAAACCGAGAGTCAGATGCTTAATGGACTGAGCCGCCCAAGTGCCCTATGCGGTCAGTTTTCTTGAGGCCAGGCATAAAGCCGGGCTCCTTACATGGTTTCTGGTTCTGAGAACGACCTGTCAGGTAGGTACTTTATGGACAAGGAAACCAAACCTCAGAAAATTGTAGGCAATTGTTTAGGGTAACACAGCAAGTGGCAGAGGTGGGAGGTGAGTCAGGCTTTTCTGATTCCAAAGCCCTACCGGATCCATTACATTGTCCTGACCCCCCAGCGCTCCTGACCTGTGGCTCAGTCCTAGTGGTGGTGCTGTGGCCAATGGGTGCTCAGAGGAGGGGGGGGTGACATGGGGCCTTGCTTCCTTCCAGAGCTCTGAGCCACCTGCCTCAGGGCTGTGTTGGAGGAGTGACTAGTGTCCTGTGTCTACCCTGGGATGAGAAGACAGGGCTTGGGACAGGTGCAGTAGGGTTTTGTCCTTGGAATTGATGGTCATTAAATCCAGTTCCCAGCTCCCGGGCTGGGCCGGACCACCCCGCTCCTAAGTGCTCTCATTTGCAGACACCCCATCACCACGACCCCAGAATACCACCTGCTCATTCAGTCAATTCTCCCAGGCTTGGCTCAGTCACATCAGTCACATGAATGGCAGTGCTGGGCCACGGTGGTCCCAACACACATGTAGGGTAAAGAAGGAAGCTGGGGGGGGAGGGGGTGGGGAGGGACACCTGGGTGGCTCAGTTGGTTACGTGTCTGACTCTTGGTTTCAGCTCAGGTCGTGATTTCATGGTTCGTGGGTGTGAGCCCCGGGTCGGGCTCTGTGCTGACAGTGCAGAGCGTGCTTAGGATTCTCGCTCTTCCTCTCTGCCCTCCCCAACCTGTGCACGCTCTCGCTCTCAAAATAAGCAAACTTAAGAAAAAATTAAAAAAAAAAAAAAAAAAAGAAAAAAAAAAAGAAGGAACCTGGAGCCAGAAGGGTTGACTCAACACAGAAGAGCCCGTGGATGGTCCAGTCACAGAAGGCAGCCCAGGCTGAACCCTGCTAGCCCCTCCCTCGGCATCACCTGACGGGCTAACCGCCAGGAAGCCGCACAGGACAGCCACCTGTCACGGAACGGCATGGACTTTGGAGTCACACAGACCTGGTGTGAGTCCTGACGACTTCTCTGCTGTGCTGCCTCGGCAGGCCGGTTCATCACTCTGAGCCCTAACTGCCGGTCTGTAAAACGAGGGGGCCGATCTTTGCCTGCGGGGGTCCACGGGGCGACACCTCCTGGTGTTAACATCACAGGTACACCAGGGGCGGGTCCCCTCCGACCCCCTTGTAAACCAGCCCACCGCCCCGCCCCCTCCCTGGAAGGGAGCCTCTGAGCCAGCCGGACCCAGCTGTGCCTGCGGTCAGCCCCGTCAAGGACAGGAACTGCCGGGCTGGGGTCATTTTCCCTACGTTTGAAGCCACGGGTTCAGGCCTCAGCTGGGGCCGGGTGCCTTGCGCAGGACACCGTTCCCTGGTCAGATTAATTCCTCCGATCCGGAAAGTAGTCACAATTTTGGGTCACTAATTCCAGCGCCAACAGGGATTAAGCACAGGGCGTGCTCGGGTGCGCACACACGCATTCAGAAGCCACCCCTCCGGGGAAGGTGCTGTGAAGGAAAGGTCATCAGGACGTTCCTGGCTTAACTGGGAGGAAACTGGAGCACCCACGGTGAGCGAGATCAAAGTACCGCATGGATGTTCGATTTTCTGCAGCTGGTGACTAACTCGTGGCTGTGTGAGCGAATATCCCCGTTCTTGGAAGAGGTTCCCACAAGTAGGGGTAGATGGTGTATGTAAACCACTCAGGCGTGCACACTTGCAGGCAATGCTGTACACACACATGCGCACACGCACATGAAAGACAGAAACCAGGTGAACAAGTGGTAAAGCAAAGGGGTAAAAGTTCAACAAGGTGAGAATCTGGCAAGAGGACACGTAAGTATTCTTCGTACCAGTCTCATTTCTGCAACTTCTTTACACATTTGAAAGTATTTCAAAATAGGGGGCGCCTGGGTGGCTCAGTCGGACTTTGGCTCAGGTCACGATCTCCTGGCTCAGGAGTTCGAGCCCCGCGTCGGGCTCTGTGCTGACAGTTCGGAGCCTGGAGCCTGCTTCGGATTCTGTGTCTCCTTCTCTCTCTGCCCCTCCCCCTCTTGTGCTCTGTCTCTATTTATCAAAAATAAACTTAAAAATTTTTTTAAATGTTTTTATTTTTTTTAAAGGAGAGAGAGCACTAGCAGGGGAGGGGCAGAGAGAGAGGGAGACACAGAATCCGAAGCAGGCTCCAGGCTCCGAGCTGTCAGCCCAGAGCCCGACGCGGGGCTCGAACTCACAAACTGCAAGATCGTGACCTGAGCCGAAGTCAGACACTCAACCGAATGAGCCACCCAGGCACCCCCAAAATAAAAACATTTTTTTAAAAAAGAAATTATTTCAAAATAAAGTGTATTTATTTATTTTTAAAGCCATCTTCGCACCCAACGCGAGGCTCAAACTTACCACCTGGAGATCAAGAGTCGGGTGCTCTCATGACTGAGCCAGCCAGGTAGGTGCCCCTCCAAATAAAGTTTACCAAAAAACAAAAAAAGGAGACAACTTTCAAGCCTAGGCTTGACCAATAACTTAGCCTTTGAAAGCCCGTGTTATTTGTTTTCTGGGGTTTTCCACTGGTAAGTCCTACCTTTGTGGGTTGGCGTGGAGGCAGGGACAGGTCACACAGGAGTATGTGAATGTGTCTCCAGCAGACAGTCCCCAAGCTTGCATACCCGTTAGAGCACATGGGGCACCATGTAACAAGCGGGGAGACAGATGTGTGTGCAAATATACCCCTCCATGATCTACACCTCTCTCTCTGTTTCTCTGTTGAGTGATTTAACCTTCGGCGTGCCAGCCTCAACGCCGGCGGGGGTCGGGCGCGTTGGTGAACGAGTGAAACCCGCCAGGCGTTAAGAGAAGGGGACCGCCAGAGAAATACAAGAAAACAGTATTGATTTTTTACTGGACTATGGGTGAAGCATAAAATGTCATACAAACAGGGATACGGCAAGTTCCATTTCCGAGTCAAAGTGGGGGAAAAAACAGGAAACGGCGACCTTTCATAACTCCGTTCTCACCTCACGATCCCCTGGGCTGAGGGGATTTCAGGCTCGCGCGGCCGGGGACGCGTTCAAAGTCACGTCGCGATGTGGAGCACGGAATCCCACTGCGGGCCCTTCAGCTGGGAGCAGTATTTGGTTTTGCTCAGTTTCATGATGGAAAAGAGCTGTTCGCAAATGTAGGTGCTCCCGAACATGGACAGAATCTTGGCGCAGTGGACCCTGTACTTGGGGTAGGTGCTCCACAGGTACTTGCAGAACTCCGGGACCCCGACCTTGTCGTATTTCGTCTTGAGCACCGTGTTGCACTGCAGGTCAATGACCTCCATCTGGAGCGCTTCGTGCACGCTCTCGATCTTCACCGAGAAAGGGGAGCTGAACAGGGCCAGTTCGCTTTCGTAGAGTTTGAAGTCAGACAACCTTTTCTGGAATTCAGTCTTTAGTTCCACGATCTTGGGAATGTAGTTCAGACCGTCGCTCTCGTTTCTGGAAACCGACTTCAGCGTGGGGAAGTGGGCCAGGTTGTTCCTCGCCAGGTGGGTTTCCCAAAGGCACAGTTTGGCGAGGAACGCCCGGATCAAGTCGTACATCTGCGTCACGACCTGCGAGTGCCCTTGCAGGGACATGTTCAGGGTGTTCAGATGCGTTGTCATATCGACCAAGAAGGCCAAGTCTCGGATCCAGTCCTGAGAGCTCAGCTGAGGTAGGGGCTTCCCTCTGGATGACATGAAGTGATCGATTTCCTCCAGCGACTCGAAGAACCTCTTGAGCACCAGCCCGCGGCTGAGCCACTTAATCTCGGTGTAATACAGCAGGCTGCCGTACTGGCTCTCCAGTTCATACAGCAAAGCCGTGAACTCGCTGTGGTTCAGGCCACGGGAGCAGATCCAGTGCACGGAGCTCACCACCACGCTCATCACGTGGTCCATCTTCAGCTTTTGCGCACAGAGGGACTCCGGGTGGATGATGCAGCACACAGACTTCAGGTCCGAGTCCTTGCAAACCGCTGCCACCTTGGACTTGAGTTTTGTGACCAGTCCGTCGTTCACGTCTACCATTGCGGGGGTGCCGGTCGAGGCCACGCTTACCAGTTTTGACCAGTCGATGTGAAACTTCTTAAGACTTCTCTCGACCCGCAGAAACATCTCGTGGCCGGATTTTGTACCCGTCATGGGCACCGTATCCAAAAGCTCCTCCGACGCGTCGAAATTCTCGTCCACGCCACGGATGAATATGGCCAGCTGGGTGGTGTTGTTTATGTCCGTGATCTCGTCGATTGCAATGGAATAAGCCACAAACGACTTGATTTTTTCACGTAACTTCTCCCATAATTTCCCAGCCACGTCTTCTACGGGCTGCGCGGCAGCGTTTTCGTCGGGACTCGTGTTCGCAAACACCTGTTTCTGCTCGGGACGCGCGATTTCTGAGGACCCCAGGAGGTACTTCCTGAGTCCTTTCTTCAGCTCGTGGAGCTTCTCATCACGCAGCTTCTCCGTGTACTGGTCGTAGTGCTTACTGTGGTTCGTCTGATAGTGACGTCGGAGGTTGTATTCTTTGGACACCGACATGCTCTGTTTGCATATTAAACACGTAGGAATGTTCTGCACTTCCACGAAGAAATACGCTCTCTCCCACTTTTCTTGAAATACGCGGCCCTCCTGGTCTATCTTTCTCTTTCCCACTTTTGATAGAGACACGGAGACAAGAAATAGTTCACTTTTTCTCTTTACGAAAAATGATTGCAAAAGCATGATGATAAATGTCAGGGGTAAAGTGGCTGGGGGATGGGCATGGTTAACCCACCCCTGCCGAGAGGGACGGCCAGACCCTCCGCTCCAGCGAATTGCCACTGGAGGGAACGTGGGCCCACGGTGGCCAGATCTTCAGATTTCTAAAGAAACCTTGGAGGGGCTCCTGGGTGGCTCAGTCGGTTGAGCTTCCGACTTTGGCTCAGGTCATGATCTCAAGGTCCGTGAGCTCGAGCCCCGTGTTGGGCTCTGTACTGACCGCTCAGAGCCTGGAGCCTGCTTCAGATTCTGTGTCTCCCTCTCTCTCTGACCCTCCCCCGTTCATGCTGTCTCAAAAATAAATAAACATTAAAAAAAATTAAAAAAAAAAAACAAAAACGGGGCGCCTGGGTGGCTCAGTCAAGTGACTAACTTCAGCTCAGGTCATGATCTTGCAGTTTGTGAGTTCGAGCCCCGCATCGGGCTCTGTGCTGATGGCCCGGAGCCTGGAGCCTGCCTTGGGTTCTGTGTCTCCCTGTCTCTGCCCCTTCCCCGCTCATGCTCTGTCTCTCTCAAAAATGAATAAACGTTATAAAAAAAAAAAAATGAAAAAAAAAAGAAACTTTGGAAATTGACTTTTTTCTTTAATTTCTAAGTAAACTACACCACAGGTGAGGCTCGAACTCACGACCCCAAGAGTAAGTCACGTGCTCCATCCACTGAGCCAGCCAGGTGCCCCCCACCCCCAGAAATAGACTTTTATGAAAAAGTCTGTGGCTTTCTTTTTTCTTTTCTTTTTTTTTTTTCTGCAAAAGTCCCTGGCTTTTCAATGTTGGCCGCATGTTCCCATTTTTAAAAGGTCCATGAACCAGGGGCGCCTGGGTGGCTTACGCAGTAAGCGTCCGACCTCTGCTCAGGTCATGATCTCATGGTTCATGGGTTCAAGGTCCAAGTTGGGCTCTGTGCCAACAGCTCAGAGCCTGGAGCCTGCTTCGGATTCTGTGTCTTCCTCTCTCTCTGCCCCTCCCCTGCTTGCGTTCTCTCTCTCCTGTCTCTCTCAAAAATAAATAAGCATTAGGGGCGCCTGGGTGGCTCCGTCGGTTAAGCATCCGACTTCAGCTCAGGTCATGATCTCACAGTCGGTGAGTTCGAGCCCCACGTCGGGCTCTGTGCTGACAGCTCAGAGCCTGGAGCCTGCTTTGGATTCTGTGTCTCCCTCTCTCTCTACCCCTCCTCCCTCACACTCTGTCTCTCTCTCATAAATAAATAAACTTTAAAAAAAAGTTAAAAAAAAAAAGGTACATGAGCCAAAAGAAAGGCATCTTTTGTAAAGTTCAGCAAGGACCTATGTTTGCCACATCTGGTTTAAGCAAGAATGATCTGGCAGTATGTTTGCATTTTAATGCATATTTTTTCATTTGGGTCTCCAGAGAACTTTGAAATAACAGAGACATGGATGGCCACAGAAGGCGCGTGATTTACCTGCTGTGAGTCACAAAAGACCATGGTCATAGATAGCCACGGGACCGCACAGAACTTACTTGTTTGAAATTTAAAGAAATCTGGCCACGATGCAGGTGAGCTCTACTTGGGAGAAAACACAGGCCTAAAAATTCACTTTAAGAAAATGAAGGCAGAGACAGAAAGAAAGTCAATTCGGTGGTTGCCTGGGGCTGGGGGCGGGAACGGGAAATGATGGGACATGGGTAGAAGGAATGTTTTGGGGGTGACAGGAATGTCCTAATGTTAGATTGTGGTGACGGTTGCACAACTCTGTAAATTTACTAAAAATCACTGACGTGTGCACACTGCACACGAACGAGTTTTACGGCACGTAAACCATGCCCCAGTAAAGCTGGGTACAAAAACGTACCAAAAAAAAAAAATTCATTTGGCAACAAGGTGAGTTTAGGAATAACAGTCGGGCGTTTGTCAAGAGTGTTTTCGTTGTTTTCAAACTGTAAACGAGGAGGTTCCCTCGTGACTCGCACTCTTGCGAACAGCTCTCCACCTGCTTTACTCACCCTCCAGGGTGTTAACTTGCGTGCAAGGACTCCAGGGGAGATATTTGCCACGTACGGTGGCTGGGGCATTGCTCTGTCAGAACAGGTTGAGGGGGCCCTGGGAGCCCCTGTCTGTGCCAGGCGGTACCCCTTTCGGGTCTGAACTGTGGGGAGATCTGGGTGGGGGAATCACGGGGCGGGTGGAGCTGTGGTGGCCAGGCAGGCCCTATTTACCGGCTAGGATGGGCTAGTTCGGCATCGACCTACCAGCCCCTGGAGGGCTCCCGGATGAGGGCGCACGAGTGAGCCGCACCAAACCATCGCGGGAGAAGAAATGCCTGGCTGAGCAGCAGAATTAAAGGACCTGATCGCCAGCGGGGGAAAAAAGAAACTGCATCTAGACAGCACCACGCTTTGCTCTAAGGCTCAAGGCTCAAGAAGCAAGGAGTGCCCGCCGAGACGCTCGCACCGCACGCTGGGTGCCGGAACGCCCTGCTCGCCACCCGGGATACTCACCGTTGCTAAGCTCGAGGCCCGGAAGCGGTCTGAAGAGAAAGAGACACGGTGAATGCAACAGAGGTCATCCGTCCCCTCTTGCCCGGTCAGTTCTGGTTGACGGGCTTCGGCGAGCGTCAACACTACGCTAGGTGCAGTGGGGGAGGCCGCCGCCGTCACCAGGGACATGGACACACGGCTCCCAGGAGCAGAGTACGGTAAACTCAGTGGGGGAGGCGGCTTGGCGCAGAAGCTTGGCTTCAGGGACCCACCGCCCACCTCCTGGGGTAAAAAAAAAAAAAAAAAAAGGCCCACCTTGTGCACACGGCGAGCCGCACGTTGGTTCTCATGGCCAAGCAGGGAGCTCTCACTCACCTGATGACTGTGAACTTGATAAATTCCGCAGCGTCCAAGATCCTTCTCATGGAGCTGATTTCCAGGTAACCGGGGGCTTTGAAGACCACCCCCGGGGGCATGCCGTCGATGACCACGCAGCCGGGGTTGAACGTGATTTTCCTGTAGGGAACTTTCACGGGGAAATCTACCCCAATTGCTTCCCCTGGGATGAGAAGACAACGAAAGGCCTACTTGAGTGGGTCACTTACTTTTGCCCAGACCGTGGGGTTACTGCCAAGAGGTTAAAATCCTTCTCGCCAAGTGACCAACACGGGCGATCAGCCATTACTACTTCTCGAATAATCTTACTGACTGGGAAACTGGCAACGGGCCGTAAAGCAGATCCGGTTCCTCTCTCCATTAAAGAGACACAATCATAGCATCCACCCGAAAGAGGGTAAAGGTTTGTGAAGGGTACGTGATTAATCACAGGTGAGTGCTAAAAGCAATGTTCAGCCACGGTAAGAACTAAGGAAATCAAAAATAGCTATTATCATTGTAACTCGTGTGTGCGTGTAAAAGCTCTTTGGGAAAAAATACACACGCATCTTGATCATAACCCCTCCGTAGAAAGATCAATTTCTTTTTGGAAAAATATTGGGGCGCCTGGGTGGTTCAGTCGGTTGAGTGTCCGACTTCGGCTCAGGTCATGATCTCGTGGCTTGTGAGTTGGAGCGCCCCGCGTTGGGCTCTGTGCGGACAGCTCGGAGCCTGGAGCCTGCTTTGGATTCTGTGCCTCCCTCTCTCTCTGCCCTCCGCCAACCGCTATCTCTCTCTCTCTCTCAAAAATAAACATTAAAAAAAATTTTTTTTTAATTTTATTAAAAAAATTTTTTTAGTAATCTCTACACCCAACATGGGGCTCAAACTCATGACCCTCAGATCAAGAGTCACACGCTCTTATGACTGAGCCAGCTAGGTGCCCCCAGAAAGATCAATTTCTTGGATAAAGTATTCAATTAAAAAGAAATACTTCAAAATACACATTTTGGATACATAACAATATAAAAACTTACCAAATTTTCGACTAAAGAGGTCATTGACTTGTTCTCTTAGTTGTTTTATCTTTTCAATGCTGGATAATCGGTCCTTCTCATTATCTAAAAATAATTAGACAATCAAGCAAACAAGGGTTATTGATGTATTTATTTGCCCCCATGAAAGCTGTTGGAGGAAGTGCCTGATGGCACATGAAAAAAACACTTTACCTGGCTTATCATTCAATTTAGTTTTAGCAATAATTAAGCATTTTGAAAATGCTACAGATGACAGAGAATTTGCCAAATTATAACTCCATGTAAACACACTCCATACTACTTTAGGTTAGGAACATTTTCAACATCGTGCAAGACAGGGATGTCCACTTTTACCAATACTCTTCAACATTAGCAATCCTAGCCAATGCAATATGACAAGTAAAAGGAAGAAGATGTAGTAGGATTAGAAAGAAATCACATGGTTCAAAATTCATGAGACACAGAATAGTGTACAATGAAACATCTCTCTCCCATCCCTCTCTTCAGTCTGTTTCTTTCCTTGGAGAAACTAGGTTATTAGATTCTTTTGCATCTCTCCAGATAGACCTTAGATATATGTATTCAGAAGAGATTGCTTGGCAGGAAGCAGATAAATTTCACCTCTGTGGCCAATTCCAATTTAATGGTAGCTGGTGGTTGGAGTTGCCTGCCCTGGCGGGTATTTTCCAGGTAATTCCAGGGCATGGCTGTGAAAAGAAACAGATCTGATAATGTCTGATATAAGCGAGATATGCAGTGTGTGACAATCTGTAGCGTATTTTTTATTCCTGAATTGTCATTGCTTAGCTGACAGGGTGAAGCAAAATATAATAAATAAATAAATAGCTCCGAGGGACTAACCCGTGTCACAAAATGGTTAAAACAGAACAAAAGGAGGGTGCCTGAATGGCTCAGTCAGTTAAGCATCTGACTTGGGCTCAGGTAATGATCTCGTAGCTTGTGGGTTCGAGCCCCTGCATCGGGCTCTGTGCTGACAGCTCAGAGCCTGGAGCCTGCTTCGGATTCTGTGTCTCCCTCTCTCTCTGCCCCTTCCCTGCTCATGCTGTGTCTTCTCTGTCTCTCAAAAACAAACAAAAAAATATTTAAAAAATAGAACAAAAGGAAACATAGAAAATAAATAATGATAAAGCCAGATAAGCTTCCATACCTGGAATTGTCACCTGAACAATGTTAAGATCTTCAACACCCACCGCGGAACGTGTAATACCCGAGGCAGTTGTCCTTCCTAAAAGTAGAAACTGAAATTTAGAACTCGAAGAAAATTAGGTCAATTCTCCTCTAAAAATGCCAAGGTGCTACTTTGGTCAGAAGCACAGATTCGATTTTTAAAGCTTTGGAGAACAATTAGCTGCAGGATAACAAGGTGCCACAGCATAACTGATAGTTGGGTCTCTGCAGTTCAGTGTCAAGGTCACAGGGGAAAGAGCCTAACTTTTTATTTAGTTCATAGCCTCTAATGCATCAGTCAGTATAATTTGACTTCAAAGGGATGTTTAAACGTGTATTTTCTTTGTTGTTACTCAGTTTTAAATTTTTTTTTTTCAACGTTTATTCATTTTTGGGACAGAGAGAGACAGAGCATGAACGGGCGAGGGGCAGAGAGAGAGGGAGACACAGAATCAGAAACAGGCTCCAGGCTCTGAGCCATCAGCCCAGAGCCCGACGCGGGGCTCGAACTCACGGGCCGCAAGATCGTGACCTGGCTGAAGTCGGACGCTCAACCGACTGCGCCACCCAGGCGCCCCTGTTGTTACTCAGTTTAAAGGAGGGGACGGGGAGGGGAAATAGAACATAAATGGCCAAGAGGACATTTAAGAAGCACATGTCCTCTGAAAAACGATTTAACAGGCAGTCAAGGAAAGGCTCAGACAGGGTTAAAGAACAAAAGCAGAGTGGACATTATCACGTTTTCTGGTCAAATGACAAACACAAGTGAAGTTATATGTGGGAAATGTAAAGGAACTTTCTAGTCCCTTGAGAACTTAAAGCTCGATCCATGTGTTCTGCGAACGATCCATCATCTGGCGTCTGGCTTTCTGCTTTTTTTTTTTTTTTTTTAAATTTTAATTTTTTTACTGTTATTTTTTGAGAGAGAGAGCAAGCTGGGGAGGAAGGGAGACAGGGAGACACAGAATCCGAAATCCAAACCAGGCTCCGAGCTGTCAGCATAGAGCCCGATGCGGGGCTTGAACTCACGAACCGTGAGATTGTGACCTGAGCTGAAGTCAGACGCTCAACCAACTGAGCCACCAGGCGCCCCACCGTTTTCTGCATCTAAAGAGCAAGACCTCAAAGGGACACGAGCCACATTGTCAACAAAAGCCATTAGGCTGTCCTGCAGTGTTCCAGGGCTGCTTCAAACACAGAATTTGGGGAGGAAATGTGGCAAGGTTTGCAAGTCTTGACCTCAAAATGACTCATTTTTCTGGTAAATCTAGTAGGTCCTGGAAAGCCCGATCCTTAACAACCTGGTTGAACATTAAGAGCTTACTGAAACTACTGTCAGTTTCCATCATCAACTTGAAGTAAGAAAAACCTTCCCGGGGCGCCTGGGTGGCTTAGTCAGTTGAGCGGCTGAGTCTTGATTTCAGCTCAGGTCGTGATCCCGGGGTTGTGGGATCGAGCCCTGCGTCGGGCTCCATGCTGAATGTGGAGCCTGCTTGGGATTCTCTCTCTCTCTTTCTCTCTCTCTGTTCCCCCCCCCACCTCCACCTCCCCCCTCCTCCCCACCGCCTCTCAAATTAAAAAGCAAACACACAAACAAAAAATCTTTCAGGGCACTTTACGCCGTCGAGCCTCCAAAAAGCCCAGAACTAATTTGGGTCACCAGACTCAATTAAGAAACAGTGTCAGAAGATAAGGCATTATGATCTGATAAAGTACTAATGTTTTATCCTTAAACCTGACTCCTCCAAGGGCACCTGGCTGGCTGTCAGAGGAGGGTGTGATTCTTGATCTTGGGGTCATGGGTTTGAGCCCCATGCTGGGTGTGGAGATTACTAAAAAAACCCAAATAAACTTAAAAACAAAGATAAAACTGACTCTTCAACGTGTAAAATCTGTCATAAAACATACCAAGCACGATTTGCAAACTAATCAAAATCCGATTGTAATTAATGCATAAATTGGCAGTTAACCCATTTTGGTGGCCCCGCACATTTCAAATAAATGGATGGCATTTTCACGAATGGGTGTAAACCTTAACTCTCCTAAAACTATCTCTGTACATAAACGAGTCTTTCTTAGTTACTGCTCAACTGTAAGTTAGTTTAAAGGTGCTCACCCAGGGGCGCCTGGGTGGCTCGGTCGGTTAAGTGTCCGACTTCAGCTCAGGTCATGATCTCATGGTTCAGTTCGTGGGTTCGAGCCCTGTGTTGGGCTCTGTGCTGACAGCTTGGAGCCTGGAGCCTGCTTCAGAGTCTGTGTCTTCCTCTCTCTCTGCCCCTCCCCTGCTCGCTCTTTCTCTCTCCCTCAAAAATAAACATTGAAAATAAATAAAAATAAAAAAAGCTATTTCTTAAAAAAAAAATCTCTACACCCAATGTGGGGCTCAAACTCATGAACCTGAGATCAAGAGTTACACGCTCTTTCAACTGAGCCGGCCAGGCTCCCCCGTTTCCTTTTTCAATTGAAGGAGATGTGACATACAATGTTGCAATAGCTTCAGGGGTACGACATAGTGAGTTGACATGTTCCGCTATATTTTTTTAAAAATGTTTGAGAGAGAAAGGGAGAGAGGGAGAGAGATAACGAGCGGGGAAGAGGCGGAGAGAGAATCCCAAGCAGGCTCCATACTGACAGCACGGAGCCCAATATGGGGCTTGAACTCATGAGCCAGGAGATCATGACCTGAGTTGAAATCAAGAGCCAGATGCTTAACCACTGAGCC
This sequence comes from Lynx canadensis, assembly GCF_007474595.2. Lineage (NCBI taxonomy): Eukaryota > Metazoa > Chordata > Mammalia > Carnivora > Felidae > Lynx > Lynx canadensis. Next base: position 30,271,457 of record NC_044318.1, on the reverse strand, counting down.
ACCCAGGCATCCCTGTTATATTCTTAGAAGTACTGTGGGGCAACAACCCAAACATCCATCAATGGAAGAACAGATAAACCATGATTGAAAAAAAATTTGCTTTTAATGTTTATTTATTTTTGAGACAGAGAGAGGCAGAGCATGAACGGGGGAGGGGCAGAGAGAAGGGAGACACAGAATCCGAAGCAGGCTCCGGGCTCCGAGCTGTCAGCACAGAGCCTGATGCGGGGCTTGAACCCATGGACCATGAGATCATGACATGAGCTGAAGTTGGATGCTCAACCAACGGAGCCACCCAGCCCTGAACTTTGGAGATTTTAAGTGAAAGAAGCCAGGCCCCAAGGGTCACACATTGTGCAATCCCACCGGTAGGAACTATGTAGAACAAGTAAATCCAGAGACAGAGAGTAGATTGGTGGATGACCGTGACGAGGGGGAGGAGAGAATGGGGAGGGATGGTAATGGGTACAGGGTTTCCTTCTGGGGAGACAGAAATGTTCTGGAACGCGATAGAGGTAGTGGTTGCCCAAAACCATGAATGTACTACATGCTACGGAATCATTTATTCTAAAATGGTTAATTTTATGTGATGTGAGTTTCACCACAATAAAAAGCATTTAAGGTAATTTAAGGGTTTCCTTTCGTGGGGTTTTAAGGGGAAAAAGCCCCACACCGTATGGCTCAGAATGGGAGGTACCGGAGGCCTTATGATGGCTCTGAAATTGGGCAATGTAAATATCACGTTTAAACACACTGAGGCCCCCCTGACTTCAGGTGTGAGTGAATCCGCACACATCTACCCGTCTAAGGGAAAATCCATCTACCCCTGCTGGCTGGGGGGTCAGGGACATCGTCCCCGGACAGGAAAGCACCTCCTCCGAGTCTAATTATCCTGACGGCATCGCCACATAATTCCCAATAAAGCTTTCAGGGTTAACACCCTGCAGAGAAGTGGTCCCTTCACACAGAACCCATCAGGACCTGACTTTTCCCCCTAATACTTAACGAATCTATGCTTCCGGTGGAGCGGGGCGGGGAAACGGTAAAGGCAAAAGGAAGAAAAGTAAAATCACGTTAATTCTAATACTGGTGGCTATGGCTTCTTTTTTCTTTCTTTTTGTATTTTCGCCTAAGTTTTCTCTTTCTATATGAAATTTCTTTCTAAACAAAATTGAGATCCTACTGTAAATTATGACTCGAGCATCCCTCTGTTTTGTTTCTAACTTGTCTTGAGCCAGACAGCTGACTTTCACGGAATGCCCATGAGCATTTTCCCCAGCGGATGGCCACGACCCTTTCGCTAACTGCTGGGCACTTACGCCACACCTGCTTTTTCTCTGTTATAAACAGTGATGAGGGGTGCCTGGGTGGCTCAGCTGGTTAAGGGGCCCGATTTCAGCTCAGGTCGTGATCTCACAGTTCATGAGATCGAGCCCCGCGTTGGGCTTCGAGCTGACAGCACGGAGCCTGCTTGGGATTCTCTAACTCCGTCTCTTTCTGCCCTTCCCCCGCTCATGCATGCACACCCTCTCTCAAAATAAAATAAATAAACTTAAAAAAAAATAGTGATGAGAGGGATTTTCCCCCTAAAACAATAAACTTGATGACACCATTTTTAGAATTCAAATATATGAAGTACAAATGGAAGAATCAAGTCCAGATGGGAACATTAATTTACTCTCAAAATTCCCCTAATCGCGGCAAAATCAATCCAGACCCTGTGGTGTTTCATGAGAAGTAATATTATCTCTAAATTAAAAAGGACTCCCTTTTTGATAATGTAAAGAATTTGATAACGTAAGCAATTTGATAATGTAAAGAAATACAAGGCATCCAAATTGGTAAGGAAGAAATAAAGCTCTCGCTATTTGCAGATGACATGATACTATATATAGAAAATCCCACAGACCCCACCAAAAAACTACCAGAATGGATGAAGGAATTCACTAAGGTTGCGGGATACAAAACCAATATACAGAAACCTGTTGCATTTCTGTGCACTAATAACGGAGCAGCAGAAAGTGAAATTAAGAAAACAATTTCACTTACAACTGCACCAAAAACAATAAAATGTCTAGGAATAAACTTAACTATAGAAGTGAAAAGACCTGTACTCTGAAAATTAAAAGTACCAGTGAAAAGGGGCGCCTGGGTGGCTCAGTTTGTTGAGCGTCCGACTTCGGCTCAGGTCATGATCTCACAGTTTGTGGGTTCGAGCCCCGTGTCGGGCTCTGTGCCGACTGCTTGCTCAGAGCCTGGAGCCTGCTTCAGATTCTGTGTCTCCTTCCCTCTCTGCCCCTCCCCTGCTCACGCTTTGTCTCACTCTGTTTCTCAAAAATAAATAAAATGTAAAAAAAAAAAAAAAAAATTAAAAAAAAAAAAAGTACCAGTGAAAGAAATTCAGGACGACACAAAGAAATGGAAAGACATTCCATGCTTATGGGCTGGAAGAACAAATACTGTTAAAATAGCCATACTCCCCACAGCCATCTACAGACTCAATGCGATCCCTACCAAAATACCAAGAGCATGTTTCACTGAACTAGAACAGACAATCCTAAGATTTGTATGGAACTACCAAAGACCTCGGACAGCAATCTTGAAAAACAAAAACAAAGCTGGAGGCATCCCAATTCCAGATTTCAAGTTCTATTACAAAGCGGTAGTAATTAGGGGCGCCTGGGTGGCTCAGTCGGTTGAGCGTCCGACTTCGGTTCAGGTCATGATCTCACGGTCCGTGAGTTCGAGCCCCGCGTCGGGCTCTGTGCTGACAGCTCAGAGCCTGGAGCCTGCTTCCGATTCTGTGTCTCCCTCTCTCTCTGCCCCTCCCCCGTTCATGCTCTGTCTCTCTCTGTCTCAAAAATAAATAAACATTAAAAAAAATTAAAAAACAAAACAAAACAAAACAAAAACAACAAAAAAAACCAAAGCGGTAGTAATTAAAACAGTATGGGACTGGCATTAAAACAGACGCATAGATCAATGGACTAGAACAGAAAACCCAGAACTAAACCCCCAATTATATGGTCAATTAATCTTTGACAAAGGAGGAAAGAATATATGAGGGGAAAAAGTCTCTCCAACAAATGGTGATGGGAAAACTGGACAGCCACATGCAAAAGAATGAAACCGGGTCGCCTCGCACCGTACACAAAAATAAACTCAAAATGGATTAAAGACCTAAATGTGAGACCTGAAACCATAAAAATCCTTGAAGAGAGCAAGGTAGTCATTTCTCCGACATCGGCTGTAGCAACATTTCTCTAGAAATGTCCCCCGAGGCGAGGGAAATCTTGCTTTTAAGCAAAAGTAAACCGTTGGGATGACATCAAAACAAAAAGCTTCTACACAGCGAAGGAAACCATCGACAGAACTAAAACGCAAACTACTGAATGGGAGAAGATATTTGCAAATGACAGATCCAGTAAAGCGTTAAGAATGCAAAATATATAAGGAACTGATACAACTCTACACCCAAAAACCAAATAATCCAATTAAAAAATGGGCAGAAGACGTGGACAGACGCTTCTCCAAAGAAGACATCCGGATGGCCAACAGACACATGAAAATGCTCAGTGTCACTCAGCAACAGGGAAATGCAAATCAAAACCACAACGAGATGACACGTCACACCTGTCAGAATGGCTAAAATCAACAACACGAGCAACAACGGGTGTTGGCGACGATGCGGAGAAAGGGGAACCCTCTCGCCCTGTTGGTGGGAATGCAAACTGGTGCGGCCGCTCCGGAAAACAGTGTGGAGGGTCCTTAAAAAATGAAAAATAGATCTACCCTACGATCCAGTAATCATACTAGTGGGTATTTACCCCCAAAACATAAAAACACGAATTCCAAGGGATACGTGCACCCCGATGTTTATCGCAGCATTATTTATATAATAGCCAAATTATGGAAGCAGCCCGTGTCTATCCACAGAGGAAGGGATGTATATATATATATATATCCAATGGAACATTATTCAGCCATAAAGAAAAGAACGAAATCTTGGGGCACCCGGATGGTTCAGTCGGTTGAGCGCTTGACTTCGGCTCAGGTCATGATCTCGTGGTTCGGGAGTTTGAGCCCCACATCGGGCTCACTGTCGTCAGCCTGTCAGCACAGGGCCTGCTTCAGATCCTCTGTCCCCCTCTCTCTGCCCCTCCACCACGTGTGCTCTCCCCAAAATAAAAAAATTAAAAAAAAAACAACAAAACCTTGCCATTTGCCACAACATGGATGGATGTGGAAAGTATAATGCTAAGCAAATAAGTCAATCAGAGAAAGACAAAACCATATGATCTCATGCATATGTGGAATATAAGAAACAAACAAGCAAAGGAAAAAAGAGAGAGAGAGAGAGAGAGCGGCTCAAACCCACAAACTGTGAGATCATGACCTGAGCCAAAACCAAGAGTCAGATGCTCAACCGACTGAGCCGCCCAGGCGCCCCTTGGATGTGGTTTTGAAACAGACATCTGAACAAAACCCAAACAGGTTACACGTCAGTTTGTAAGTCTTTTAACGAAAATTATCTTACGTGGTGGATCTTAAAAATAAATCTGTTTAAAACCACGCTTCGAACTTGACTTCCGTGGGATACTTGCCGTTTGACGGAGTTTACTGCTTCTAGGCCCGATCAGTTGTTATCTGTAAACTCTTCATCCATCTAGTGGAAGTGGGGGTGTGTTTTCTGAGGGAAATGCAGCCCTCCCTGCCCATCCCCTTCCCTCTTCCCCTCCCTGCCCCTCCCCCTTCCTTCTTCCCTCACTGGGGACGGCGGACAGTCTGGTGCTGATGTATGTGCATGGCGTAAAACACACACACACACACACACACACACACACACACACACACCGCCACCCCCCACATACACACCCCGCCCCCACATATTCCATCCCCCCCCCCCCCACAATAACCCCTTTAGGAATGGATGAATGCCACACTCAGCCATGTGTCACTCTGACAAGGCTTTAGGCAACTGACCTTCAATTTTCACCTGGGCTTCGGGGTCCTCACACGCTTCTGATGGGACAAGCAGAGTGGAATCTTGAAAAAAAAAATTTCTAAAATGACATCTGTTATTATGTAATCTCGCCTTCCAAGAGGAGCTTCTCCTGGCATTTTAGACATGTGTCATACTTAGTACACGTAGAGGTATAAACGTGAAGGTAATTTTTGTAAACAATTTTATTTGTTTATTTTTATTTTTTTAGTCATCTCTACATCCACCGTGGGGCTCGAACTCACAACCCCAAGATCAAGGGCCACACGCTCTTCCAACTGAGCCAGCTGGGCGCCCCTAAACCTGAAAGCATTTTTAAAGTTTATTTATTTCAAGAGAGACAGAGAGAGAGCACGAGTGGGGGCGGGGAAGAGAGAGAGCGAGAGAGAAAATCCCAAGCAGGCTCCGTGCTGCCAGTGCAGAGCCTGACGCAGGGCTTGAACTCATGAACCATGAGGTCGTGACCTGAGCCAAAATCAAGACTCGGATGCTTAACTGAGCCACCCAGGCACCCCTGAAGGTAATTTTAACTTTACTTTTATTTTACTAAAAGATTAAAAAAATTTTTTTAATTAAAATAAAAAAAATTTTCTTTTAATGTTTATTTATTTTTTTTGAGACAGAGAGAGACAGAGCATGAGCGGGGGAGGGGCCCAGAGAGAGAGAGAGAGAGAGAGAGAGAGAGAGAGAGAGACAGACAGAGAGACAGAATCTGAAGCAGGCTCCAGGCTCCAAGCTGTCAGAACACAGCCCGACGTGGGGCTCGAACTCACGAACCGTGAGATCATGACCTGAGCCCAAGTCGGATGCTCAATGGACTGAGCCACTCAGGCACCCCTGTAATTTTAACTTTCAAAGGGATCACAGGGTAAGAAAGGACAACCTTATAAGGGTTAAGGGGAGAGAAGAAACTCTCAGATCTTATAACACAATACCCGGTTACCCACATCAGGGGACACAGAATGTCCATCTAATGGAATTCCTATGGCCATAGCGTTTCCTTGTTGTCAGGAATCACAGGGATCAAAGAAAGCACTCTTGTCTCTCTCTCAAAAATAAATAAACACTAAAAAAAAAAAAACCTTCCATTAATTGTTCATGAAGGGAGAAAGACGCAAAACAAATCAGCTGTTTGGATATTGGACTATGGTAATGGAACACGTAATGCTTGGGGGAAACGGGTGAAGGCCCACCAGACCTCTCTGAGTGTTCTTGCAGCTTTTTCTGAATCTTTAGTTAAAAAGGTAAAAAAGAACCCAAATCAAACGAATTCAGGTCTATCATAAATGGGTTTCCTGCTGTACTATAATAATAAAAAACCTCTTGGGGGTGTGGGTTGGTTCAGGCAGTAGAGCATGCAACTTTTGATCTTGGGGTTGTGGGTTCGAATCCCATGCTGGGTGGGGAGATTACTAAAAAAAAAAATACTTAAAAAAAAAAAATCTCTTCAGAAACAAAGTATTTCAAAGGCCAACATCCAGTGACATCTCTCTGAGTCTCACTCCATACTAGTTCTACCCGGATTCCCATGTAGGCCTTCCTCTATCTTTTTTTACAAAATTTTTTTTTAACATTTATTCGTGTTTTTTTGAGAGAGAGAGACACACACACAGAATCCGAAGCAGGCTCCAGGCTCTGAGCTGTCAGCACAGAGCCCGACGCAGGGCTCGAACTCACGAACCGTGAGATCATGACCTGGGCTGAAGTCGGACGCTCAATCGACTGAGCCACCCAGGTGCCCCTCAGAGAAGCTATTAAAAATGACACAGGGGCGCCTGGGTGGCTCAGTCCGTAAGGTGTCCGACTCTTGATTTCAGCTCAGGTCACAATGTTGCGGTTCATGGATTTCAGCCCCGCGCCTGCTTGGGATTCTCCTTCCCCCTTTCTGTACAACCCTCATCAAAAATAAATAAATAGGGGCGCCTGGGTGGCTCAGTTGGTTAAGCATCTGTCATGATCTCACAGTTTGTGGGTTCGAGCCCCATGTCGGGCTCTGTGCTGACAGCTCTGAGCCCAGAGCCTGCTTCGGATTCTGTCTCCCCCGCTCTCTGCCCGTCCCCTGCTTGTTCTCTGTCTGTCAAAGATAAATAAATGTTAAAAATAAAATGAAATAAAATAAAATAAAATAAAATAAAATAAAATAAAATAAAACAAACAAAAACAAAAGACCACACAAGGATGCCTGGGTGGCTCAGTCGGTTAAGTGTCCAACTTTGGCTCAGGTCATGTTCTCACGGTTAGGGAGTTCAAGCCCCACATCAGGCTCTGTGCTGACAGTGGAGAGCCTGCTTCGGATTCTCTGTCTCCCTCTCCCTCTGCGCCCTCCCTGCTTGTGCTTTCTCAAAAATAGATAAATAAACATTAAAAAAACAACAACACTGTGGTGCCTGGGTGGCTCAGTCAATTGAGCGTCCGACTTCGGCTCAGGTCGTGATCTCGCGGTCCGTGAGTCCGAGCCCCGTGTCGGGCTCTGTGCTGACAGTTCAGAGCCTGCAGCCTGCTTCGTATTCTGTGTCTCCCTCTCTCTCTGCTCTCCCCTGCTCATGCTCTGTCTCTCAAAAAATAAATAAACATTAATAAAAAAAGAATTCTGGTATACCCATTGAAGAAGAGAAAATGGAATAAAGCAACGAATGACACAGATGTGAAGTTTTCTCACCACACGACCTCTAATCCAGGTGCTTTACGTAGAATCTCTTACAGGTCGGAGAAGGAAGAGACTGACAGATTCCCAGAGCCACATTCTAGGGCTAAGACTCATCTGGTTTTCTAAGAAGGCATGCCAGGAAGCTGCCTTAGTTTCAAACATGCGTCATGGGCGTTTCAAAGACAGTGTTCTTTGCAAAATACTGTAGACTAAAACAAAACCAAAAAAAAAAAAAAAAAAAGAAAAAAGAAAAAAGCATAAAATGGCTTTTCTAACCTTCCATGGATAATTCCATGTCTATTACGTCGCTGCTCCCAGAAGGATGATGGCTGTCTGGAAGGGAAGCAAATGATACAGAGATTTAAAAAGGGCAAAATGCAAAATGTAAACCAGAATCCATGTATGTTTTTTATTTAAAAGAATTTTTTTAAGTTTATTTATTTATTTTGAGAGACACAGAGACAGCAAGAGTAACGGGCAGAGAGGAGGAGAGAGAATCCCAAGCAGGCTCTGCACTGTCAGCACAGAGCCTGACACGGGGCTGGAACCCACGAACTGTGAGATCATGACCTAAGCCGAAACCAAGAGCTGAACGCTTAACCTACTGAGCCACCCAGGTTTCCCTAAACAAGAATCCATTTAAAACCATCCAAACGGTTCGAGACCCACGCAGGAATGCACATGAAAAACACTTCAACTCCTTGAAATAAAATTCACACAAATGATCCTTTCTCTATGTCTTTTGTGGTCTTACCTGCACTCTGGAGAAGTTTCAAACCTACAGAAGCAGAGATGGTACAATAATACCATGTGCCCTTCCCTGGTGCCAATAGTCACCAACTCCATATCCTGTTTTTCTGTGCCCCCTTTTTTCACTATGGGATCTTCAGAGCCTTTTTTCTTTTTTTTTAAAATATTTATGGTTTTGAGAGAGAGACAGAGCATGAGCGGGGGAGGGGCAGGGAGAGAGGGAGGCACAGAATCGGAAGCAGGCTCCAGGGTCTGAGCCCCACGTGGGGCTCGAATTCGCGCACCGTGAGATCGTCACCTGAGCCGAAGTCAGACGCTTAACTGACTGAGCCAACTAGGCACCCCTCAAGATTTTATTTTTAAGTAATCTCTACACCCAATGTGAGGCATGAACTCACAAGCCCGTGATCAAGAGTCACATGCTCCACTGACTGAGCCAGCCAGCACCCCGTTTTCCATTTTAAATAGCATAGCTTGCATTTTCGTCGTTCAGTTAAAACAGTTCTTATTCTGGATATGATATCTTCATCTGATATAGAACTTGCAAACATTTCCTCTAATTCCATTGGTGGCCTTTTTCCTTTTTTGATAGAGTTCTTTGAAGTACAAGTTTTTAATTTTAATGAAGTTTAATTTATTTTTTTCCTTTGGCTGCTCTAGCTAAGAAACCATTATCTAATCCAAGGTCACAACCATCTGCGTCTAGGAGTTCTAAGTGCATGAGAATTTTTAACTCTTACATTTAGGTCTTTGATCCATTTTGAGTTAGTTTTTGTATATGGTGTGAGGTAGAGGTCCGAATGGATCTTTCTGTATGTAGAAATCTGGTTATTCTAGTACCATTTTTTTGAAAAGACTATTCTTTCCCCAGTGAATTGTTTTGGCACTCTTGTTGAAAATCAAGTAGCTATAAAGATAGGGGTTTATTTCTGCACTCTCAAATCTACTCCACTGAATATCCACTGTCTAACCTTATGCCAGGACCACAGTCGATAACTGTAGCTTTTGCAGTAGGTTTTGAAATCGGGAAATGTGGGTCTTCTGACTCGGTTCTTTTTCAAGATTGTTTTGGCTATTCCGGGTTCCTTGAATTTCCATAACAATCTTAAGGAAGTCTTCCAGTCCATGAACACAGAATATCTTTCCGTTTATTTAGATCTCCTTTAATTTTTTAAACAACGTTTTATAGTTTTCAGTGTACAAGTCTTGCAATTCTTTGGTTAATTTTTTTCTTAAGTATTAACATTTTTTTAATGTGTATTTATTTTTGAGAGACAGCACGCAAGTGGGGGACGGGCAGAGAGAGAGGGAGACAGAGAATCTGAAGCAGGCTCCTCCAGGCTCTGGGCTGTCAGCAAAGAGCCCGACACGGGGCTCGAACCCACAAACTATGAGATCATGACTTGAGCCAAAGTTGGCTGCTTAACTGACTGAGCCACCCAGGCGCCCCTTAGGTATTTTATTTAAAAAAATTTTTTTTTAATGTTTATTTATTTTTGAGAGAGAGAGAGAGAGAGAGAGAGAGGGAGGGGCAGAGAGAGAAGGAGACACAGAATCGGAAGCAGGCTCCAGGCTCTGAGCTGTCAGCACAGAGCCCGATGTGGGGCTTGAACCCACAAGCAGTGAGATCGTGACCTGAGCCGAAGTTGGATGCTCAACCGAGTGAGCCACCCAGGTGCCGCGACAATGGACACTTTTTCACTGGTCTTCAGAGTTTTTGAAAAAAGCGGTTTGTTTATTTTGAGAGAGAGAGAGAGAGAGAGAGGGAGAGAAAGAAAAAGAGAGAGAGAATCCCAAGCAGGCTCCACTCTGTCAGCGCACAGCCCAACGCGGGGCTCGAACTCACGCACCGTTGAGATCATGACCTGAGCCAAAACCAGGAGGGGGTGGCTCAACTGACTGAGCCACCCAGGTATTCTGAAAAAAGTGTCTAAGTTACAGAGCTCTGTCATGCTGCAGGAAAACTTCAAAATTAAGATTTTGTAGGAAGCGCTTCAAACCTGGTCTCGGTCGAGGATTTAGAACCGTCCCCGCACAACACCACGTCGTCAAACTGGTACCACGCCGGGGTCCGGCAGGGATCCGGTCTCTGGGGACAGGACCAAGCCAGGCGAGTGCATAGACCGCCTAGCAGCTAATCAGTGTCTGCCGTTCCGCCGTTTAACTTGTATGACGTCAATGAAGCAAATATTATTAAGAACGGGGTACCTGAATGTCTTGATCTTTCGATATTTTCTCAGTAACTTAGGGGACAGACAGGACAGCAAAGGATTAGGGGGACATACTTTAGAACATGCAAAACAAGAATACTTAACAGACAAGCTCAAGTACAACGCACCAGGATACCTCTGTCTTCACGTTTGCCTCGAAGCATGCGGATTTAGGCTGAACACGGATCTATTTCCTAACCATAAAACGCTTTACTTTAAATGGCAGTATGCTACATCCCAGTAAACGTATTGCTTCGGCCTGTCTTCCAGATGGGGGCTAATTAAAATTTCTCATCTCGGGGGCGCCTGGGTGGCTCAGCCGGTGGAGCGTCCGACTCTTCGATTTCGGCTCAGGTCGCAATCTCGTGGTTTGTGAGGTCAAGCCCCGCGTCCGGCTCTGCGCGGACAGTGTGGCGTCGGCTTGGGATTCTCTATCTCCCTCTCTCTCACAACAAATTAATTTTTAAAAATACGACAAAAAAACTTCCTGTCACAGACAACATTTGGGGAAGGAAATGAAAATAAAATGGGATTACCTTGTGTATTATACGGATAGTAATTAGGATCTTCTGACTCCTTCTTGACTGACACAGCCGTCGCTCTCAGTGCCGTGCCTTTGGAAGCAATGAAAATCATAAAATTGCGTGTTAGGCCACAGAGAACTAGGACCGGCTGGGACGGTTCCAGGCTCTGCCTTGATGAACAGGGCAACGTGATCGCCAGCAAAACAACGTGGGGCTCACACACTGAACAGTCGGCTTTCCCGTATAACAATACAAGTAACAGAACCAAAACACTGTAAAATCAATATAAAAGGAAAGAAGGAAGGAAGGAGAGAAGGATGTAGAAAGGAACAGAAGGGGGGAGGGAGGGAAAGAAGGGAAGAAGAGGGTCTGGTTCCCAGTTTGGGAACATTTTCCTTTTCAAGGAGGCTTCATACATACGTGCGTTTATGCAAAATACGGTAAAATATTCTCCAATGCGATATGCATTTGCACATGTCAACTTTTTAAGGCTTTTTTTCTTAATTTTTTTGACATTTACTCATTTTTGAGAGACAGAGACAGAGAGTGAGCGGGGAGGGGCAGAGAGGGGGAGACACAGAATCTGAAACAGGCTCCAGGCTCTGAGCTGTCAGCACAGAGCCCAACGCGGGGCTCGAACTCACAAACCGCGAGATCGTGACCTGAGCCGAAGTCAGACACTTAAGCGACTGAGTCACCCAGGCGCCCCCCTTTTTTGTAAAGCTTGTATTTAAATTCCAGTTAATTAACACACAGTGTAGTATCAGTTTCTGGGGTACAATACAGTGATTCAAGCCTTCCATACATCACTCGGTGGCTACGTGTAATCTTACCTACGACAATGACATGAATTTCAAAATTTCAAAACCTGGGGGAACTACGTTAGTGAAACCAAAAGCCGTCATCAGGGAAAGGTGTGGTAGCCTGCAAAGTGAGCCACAGGTTTCTCCCACCCCGGTGTGCACGCCTGTCTGCAATGTCTCTCTTGCTCTTTTCTAGAAGTAGAGGCTACTTCTCCATCCTGTAAAGCTGGGCCTCGTCTCGTGGCTCACTTTGGCCAATGGGACGTTGGCCAACAGGACGCGAGCCGGGGCCTGAAGAGTGCAGGTGCGTCTGAGCTGCTGCTTCGGAACTGAGTGGCCATGTGAACGTGTCCGGGCTCCCAGGGGACGTGAGACCAAACGGACAGAGGCCAGGCTCTCCCAGCGGCCTAGGACCCAGGAGCGAGGTCACCTGGGAGCAGACAGCTGCCCGGCCAATGTGTGGAATTGCCAGAAAGACTAATCATTGTTTGGGGGTGCTTGGGTGGCTCAGTCAGTTAAGCATCCATCTGACTTTGGCTCAGGTCATGATCTCACAGTTCGTGGGTTCAAGCCCCGCATCAGGCTCTGTGCTGACAGCTTAGAGCCTAGAGCCTGCTTCGGATTCTGTGTCTCCCTCTCTCTGCCTCTCCCCTACTCGTGCTCTGTCTCTCTCTCTGTCAAAAATAAATAAACATTAAAAAAAAAAAAAAGACTAATCATTGTTTGAAGCCACTTTGTTTTGGGGAGAAAGAGAGAGAAAGAGAGAAATTTGAAACTCAAAACCATTTTGACACTTGTTCTGTGTAGCAAGGGGTGCAGAAATATCACAAGAAATGAGGCTCTCAGGGGCCGTCCGGCAGCTGGAAGCGAGTTGAACGGCATCATGAAATCCAAGGTAGAGAGTCATGTTAGTAGGGAGCACATTTTTGTCTAAACTGAACCACATCTCCAAAAGGAAGCATCAACAAAAGAGGCCTCGTGGCGCCTGGCTGGCTCAGTCGGAAAAGTGTGCAGCTCTTGATCTCGGGGTTGTGAGTTCAAGCCCCGGGTTCAGTTTAGAGCTTAAAGACAAAAAGAGACCTATTTTTTTTTAAGTTTATTTATTTTGAGAGAGAGAGAGAGAGAGTGAGCACCAGCAGGGGAGGGGCAGGGAGAGAGCGAATCCCAAGGGGGCTCCGTGCTGTCAGCACACAGCCTGACGGGGGGGCTGCATCTCATGAACCGTGAAATCATGACCTGAGCTGAAATCAAGAGTCGGACGCCTAACCGACTGCACAGCTCTTCTTTTTTTTTTTTTTAAAGTAAGCTCGACGCCCAACATGGGGCTCGAACACACAACCCTGAGATCAAGAGTCACACACTCCTCCGACTGAGCCAGCCAGGTGCCCCAGCTTGTGTTCATTTTTATTAACTTGAATTTTGAGTTTTGGTTTTATGTACTTGGTTACTTTAAGTTTTCTAACCTTTGCGCCTTTAATGCTTTCAAAGATTTTCCCATCCCTCAAGCATTTGCGTCTAAAACATTTTTTTGACCTTTTAACATTTCCCCTCTAATCAATGCCATTTTTCTTTCTTTAAGGAGTGGGGGAAGGCAGGGATAAGGCCCCTATTGAGGTTATTTAGTGCCCTAGTCACCACCACCCCTTTCATTGGTCAATTCTTTGGGGTTTTTTTTTAACATTTATTTTTATTTGAGAGAGAGAAAGAGAGAGAGTGCTCAGGGGGAGGGACAGAGACAGAAGCTCAAGCAGACTCCACGTTCAGCACAGAACCCGATGCGGGGCTCGATCCCACAACCGTGAGATCATGACCTGAGCCAAAATCAAGAGCCGGCCACTCAACCGACTGCACCACCCAGGCTCCCCAGGATTTTCTATATAGATGACCATGTCATCTGTGAACAAAGGCAGTTATATTTCATCATTCCCAATCTGTGTGCCCTATATTTCCTTTTCTTGTCTTATTGCATTAGCAAGGACTTTCAGTACAACACTGGAAGGAAGTTCAAGAGGGGACATCCTTCCTCCTTCTTGACCTCAGTGGGAAAGGTTCTAGCTTCTCACTCGGCTTTTTGTAGATTTTTAAAACCAAGTTGAGGAAGCGCCCTGCCCCCCATTCTTAGTTTACTGCAAGTCCACGTTTTAGAAGTAAAACAAAAGAAAGGGGTCAAATGATAATCTGCCAAATACTTGATTCTATAAGCATCCGTGTACGTACCTGAATCTTCCATGGGTTCAGTTTTCACACTAATGGGGCCACAGCTGCAAGGAGAAGGGAACCCTTGTCAAGACAAGCTGGCCGGGGTGAGACGTGACCACGGGGATCCGGACGCACTGTACTCAAACCCCCCAATCTCCAGATCTCCACGCCGTCCTACCTCCCCTGCCCGCCATCCAGCTCAACGCAAAACTAAGTCGTTCATGTAACATTAATGTTCTTAATAATCTGTTACACCATTAAAGGAGTCCATTGAACATAGCCTTAAAACCTCAAACATCCTTTTGAATAAAGAATATATAACAAAACAAGGGAAACTTTCCATGGTCTAAAAACTAACACTCTGGGGTTAGACGTGGATTTTTTAATTTCCCTTACCTTTCACTTGGTGACGTCACCGATCTCTTAGCATCCGTGACCACCAAAGACCCACCTGTGCAGGAGTAAAAGGACACACACTAGCCCCTTTCTGCACCTTGAAAATGACACCATTCGAAGGCACGTAACGTGAAAGTAAATACAGAGAGAACAGAACTCCAGCTCCAGGCCTTTACAGAATAGTAGTGGGGAGAGACCAATTCAAAGCGGCCCCCGTGTCCTCGCGCCGTGTGTGTGGGCAGAGTGGGGGCTGAGGAGTAGACAGGGGCCGCAGCGACCTCTAGCAAGCCACTAAACCTTCCTGGGCCTCAGTTTCCTCATCTGAAAATGGTGGTTGGGTGAGGATCAATTAAAACGTGCAAAGAACGCAGAACCATGCCGGGTATGCCGGAAGCAATGAATTAGCGGGTGTGGCTATTACTGTTCTATGATGAAAATACAAGCCGTCTGGGGCAATGGTCGCCCAGTCACCCGCCGCCCCTCCCCCTCAGGTCTCCCCTTCAACATAAGCTAGGGAATTCTGGGAACGTTCCATTGCTCTGGAAACAGACTTGGTTGGCTCTGTGAGCAGCCCAAGCCCTGTGCGCTCCCGCGTGCGCCTCGTGAACTGTGTCCACCCCTCTCTGGACATCCTGTCTCTGTACCTAGGTAGTCTCAGCACAGCACCCTCTTAGACAGACCTGGTCTCTCCAGGACAGGTACGGCCCACAGTTTCCAGCTATGTTCCAGATTAATAATCTGGGAAAATAAGAAGTGGGCAGAGGTGGATCTCTAAACGCTTCTGGAAAAATTGCTATTCTTTTGGTCCGTTCGTCGTCGTAAATTGAGGAGATTACGAAGGGCCCCGGGTTCTCAAACTCGGCCTCAAACACCCATCTGTGTTGCTTTCTGCCTGGGCACGTGGATGGGCCTCCCGGCAGAAGCAACGTGTTGAGACCCTGCTCGGCTTGAGAGCCACCCGGTGGCTCCACAAAGCCCCTTTGATCATACAACTCTAAACCCTTCCCAGGACTCCCGGGGATTTCCGCCGGGCATCCTGGGGAGACCTCGGGTCACCCCTGATTCTCCGTTGGACAGCCTTGCTACTTCTAGACCATGAGTCTCAGAAGCACGAGAAATGGCCATACCTCCTCCATCCACTCCCGAACCCAACGATGCCCGGCCTGTGGCTGGGGGTCAAAGGACTATCAAGTGACCCAGCATCCTCATGACCCTGGACTTGAGGACAAGATAGGCCTACTGTCCTCCGTGGGCAGTAGGAGCTTGCCGGCTTGAGACCTAGGAGCTTGGCCGTGGGAGCTTGCCGGCCTGAGACCTGGGAGCAGAATCCCTTCAGCTCTTGTCGGGGTGTGTCCTTCCCTGAGCTGAGCACCCCACAAGAAGTACGGCCCCCCCACCCCGGGGTGCCAGAAGTTACTTCCTCCATGGTGAGCAGGCAAGAGACACACAAGCTTCAGAATGTACCAGACTTGCATTTCAAGTAAGAAGAGCAGGGCTGGAGGGGTGCCTGGGTAGCTCAGTCGGTTAAGCATCTGACTTTAGCTCAGGTCATGAACTCACAGCTTGTGGGTTCGAGCCCCGCGTCGGGCTCTGTGCGGACAGCTCAGAGCCTGGAGCTTGCTCTGGATTCTGTGTCTCCCCCTCTCTCTCTGCCCCTCCCCCGCTTGCACTCTGTCTCTCTCAGTCTCTCAAAAATAAAGGAAACATTAAAACAAAAAAAATTTTTTTTAAAGAAAAGCAGGACTGGCTTAGTAGCCAAGGGCAGTCACCGATTATGAGAAGCTGTCACTTACCGAGCTGATTCGCTGGACCTAGGAAAGGTCTGCAAGAAAACCGATACTATTACCCGACATGAAAGACAGATTAAACATTTGAATAACCAACTTCTAAGTGTAAGAGGACACAATTAACAAACGAATTGAAATTAAGCTGTCAATTTATCCTCAAATGAACTAGGCTTTATGAGGGGGACAGAGCCTGCCACCTGTTTATGATGAATGAAATCCCCGCTTTGTTCTCCAAAATCCATTTCAGGGTGGTGAGACCATAGTTCTCGGGGTGCTGAAAGGCCACTCCTTCTGGAAGCCCCTCCACAACCACGGCTGCTGGGTCCCTCAGAATCTTCTCATATGGAACAGGCA
Organism: Lynx canadensis; assembly: GCF_007474595.2. Classification (NCBI taxonomy): domain Eukaryota; kingdom Metazoa; phylum Chordata; class Mammalia; order Carnivora; family Felidae; genus Lynx; species Lynx canadensis. Next base: position 30,254,785 of record NC_044318.1, on the reverse strand, counting down.
CCATCGCTGTGGTCCCCAAGGCTTTGCCTAGAAGAGGGGAGATATCGTTAGATGGTACGAACATAAACCCTACCTGTCAGCTGCATTCAGTGCAATAAAGAAACACAGGTGCTGGGGCGCCTGGGTAGCTCAGTCGGTTGAACGTCTGACTTTTGGTTTCGGCTCAGGTCATGATTTGCAGTTCGTGAGATCGAACCCCCCGTCGGGCTCTGTGTTGACAGCTCGGAGTCTGCTGGGGGGTCCCTCTCCCTTTCTCTCTGCCCCTCCCCCCCATCTCAAAATAAATACACTTTAAAACAAACAAAAAAAGAAAGAAACACAGGTGGCAATGCCCGGCTTTGAAGCCACAGTAAGAGCTGAAGCATCCTAGTCCTATATAACCTGTTAATAGAACTCCCAAAGGGCCACAGGAAAAGCTTATGAGACGTTTTACTTTACATCTTCACATAAGAAAGAGGAAATAACAGGTCTTCTCCATTCGGTTGTAGGTGGTGCACCCAGGGCAGCAGAGGGCGCCCCACGGTTACTCAGTGCCCAAAGAGGATGAGAGCCCCTACCCGAAGGTCCACAAGGACCCTATGTGGCTCTGCACAACTCAGGCCAACTTGCCTGTGGAGAAGTTACGGAGTCAACGTGGCCTTGGGTCACCATCTTGGGGCCGGGTCAGTCGTGCTGCGCTGGCTGGCCAGCCCCCAGGTGCAGGAGCCCCATTTCTCTCAGAAGCGTAGCCTGAGACTCTGAGATCCCCTAGGCTCGAGGTCCCCCACAGTCAAATGCTCACAGGGACCTGCAGGTCCCATAAACGTGTGACGCTCTCTAAAAGTGACAAGACTCTGAGAGGCTAAGGCAGGTGCTTGTGTCACAACTAAGCCCAACGCCTGTATGGTTATTGAGTTACCCAGCTTTTCTTTTTTAAGATTTTATTTTATTTTTTAACGTTTATTTATTTGTGTTGAGAGAGAGAGAGAACAGGCACATGAGAGCAGGGGGAGGGGGCGGAGAGAGAGACAGGGAGATTAAGAGAGAGAATCCCAAGCAGGCTCCACACTGTCAACACACAGCCCAACTTGGGGCTCAATCCCATGAACTGTGAGACTGTGACCTGAGCCTAGATCAAGAGTCAGATGCTTAACCGACTGAGCCACCCAGGGGGCGCCTGGGTGGCTCAGTCCGTTAAGCATCTGACTCTTGATTTCAGTTTAGGTCACGATCCCAGGGTTGAGGGGTGGAGCCCCTCGTCAGGCTCTGTGCTGAATGTACAGCCTGCTTGGGATTCTATCTCTCAATCTCTCTGTCTCTCTCTCTTTCTCTTTACCCCTCTGGCCTTTGTCCCTGTGTATGCACATGTTCTCTCTCTCTCTCTCTCTCTCTCTCTCTCTCAAATAAAAAAAATAATAGGGGACACCTGGGTGGCTCAGTGAGTTAAGTGTGTGACTTTGGCTCTGGTTATGATCTCACGGTTCGTGGGTTCGAGCCCGCATCGGGCTCTGTGCTGACAGCTCAGAGCCTGGAGCCTGTTTCAGATTCTGTGTCCCCTTCTCTCTCTGCCCCTCCCCGACTTGTGCTCTGTCTCTCTTGGTCTCTCAAAAATAAATACATGTTTAAAAATTTTTTTTAATAATAAAAGGAGAGGGGCGCCTGGGTGGCGCAGTCGGTTAAGCGTCCGACTTCAGCCAGGTCACGATCTCGCGGTCCGGGAGTTCGAGCCCCGCGTCGGGCTCTGGGCTGATGGCTCAGAGCCTGGAGCCTGTTTCCGATTCTGTGTCTCCCTCTCTCTCTGCCCCTCCCCCGTTCATGCTCTGTCTCTCTCTGTCCCAAAAATAAATAAACGTTGAAAAAAAAAAATAATAAAAGGAGATAAAATTCTGCATAGGTATTAAAAAAAATCCTTATCTTGGGGTGCCTGGCTGGCTCACTCGATGGAGCATGTGACCCCTGATCTTGGGGTCATGAGTTTGAGCCCCACATTGGGTGTAGAGATTATATTAAATACATAAATAAACTTAAGAAAAATCCCTCTTAATGCCTGTGGAAGACATGAGTAGATGGAGGGACGCCTGGCTGGCTCCATCGGGTAAGTGTCCGACTTCAGCTCAGGTCATGATCTCACAGTTCGTGGGTTCGAGCCCCATGTCGGGTTCTGTGCTGACAGCTCGGAGCCTGGAGCCTGCCTCGGATTCTGTGTCTCCCTCTCTCTCTGTCCTTCCCCTGTTCACGTGCTCTCTCTCTCTCTCTCAAAAATAAATAAACATTAAAAAAAAAAAAAGACATGAGTACACGGAGAGACGGATGAGGTTGAGGTTGGTGCCTGAACCAGTAGCGAATGTCTTTAATATAGTTCAGCCTTGAACAACACAAGTTTGAGCTGCTCAAGTCCACGTATACATAGACTTTTTTCAATAAACACATCATGATACTACACATGTATTTTCTCTTCCTTATGATTTTCTGTTTCTTTTTTTTTTTTTTAAGAATTTGTTTTTTCAAGTAATCTCTACGCCTGTTGTGGGGCTCGAACTTACAACGCCCAGATCAAGAGTCACGCGCTCCACCGACTGAGCCAGCCAGATGCCCTTCTTCCTGACAATTTTCTTAATAACTCTTTCCTCTAGCTTACTGTATTGCAGAAATTCATTGTGTAATACGTATGACATACGAAAGAGGTAATAATGGACTATTTTTGTTACCAGTAAGGCTTCCAGTCAACAGTAGGCTATTATTAGCTGAGTTTTGGGGGAGTCAAAGATTAGATATGGATTTTCGACTGCAGTGGGGGTGGGTGTCCCAACCCCTGCATGGTTCAAGGGTCAGGTACAATTGCGTTGGCCTTGCAGTGGGGGCTCCCTCAAATGGAAGCAAAGAATGAAGAATGAAGGCTGATCAATCAGAGGTTTCTGTGGACCAGCGGAGATCAAGCTGTCTTCTTCAAGGCGCCCTCTGGTCCTGAAGACCTGGCTCTTGGCTTAAGGAGAATGTAGAGTTTTAAATGTTAGCGGCATCTAAACAGTCACACCAATAAAGTGATCTGTAACACTCCAGCTCCTTAGTGACCTATGCCGATCCTAATGGGTGATGTGAACTTTACCGTAACAAAAGCAGAAATAGTCCTCAACTGCTTTTCTGAGTATTTCTGTTTCTCCTGAATCGATCTGCATCCCGTTCGCAGGACATGGGGATCTGGCCTCACGCACCCCTTCGGCAATGCCTGTAAACAAGCAACAGGCACAGTCAGTCTTCAAGCGCTTGTTCCGAACATTCCCTCAATGTCTACGCTTCTGGTATTATACCGGAAAGAGGGGGAAATGGATAAACATAAAACAAGATCTTTTTTTATAAGTAAACTACCCCCAACATGGGACTCAAACACATGACCCCCAAGATCAAGACTCACATGTCCTACCGACTAAGGTAGCCAGGTGCCCCTAAAACAAGATTTTTTTATAAACATTAAAAAAAACCATTTTAATGTTTATTTATTTTTGAGAGAGAGAGAGAGAGAGACAGAGCATGAGTGGGGGAGGGGTAGAGAGAGAGGGAGACACAGAATCCGAAGCAGGCTCCGGGCTCTGAGCTGTCAGCACAGAGCCCGACGTGGGGCTCGAACTCACAGACCATGGGATCATGACCTGAGCTGATGCTGGGACGTTCAACTGACTGAGCCACCCAAACGCCCCAAGAAAGGGTATTTATGATGAACAGGATAGTATAACATGGTGGTCACCTCTGAAATGAATCTGTTGATAAAGAACTATAAATAATTCAACACAGAGGGAATAGTAGTAGTTCAAAGGAAATGATAACAAAAATGTTATTTGCTATACGGTCTGAAAGTGACCATAGGAGGACCTTCACCGTGACAAAAGTAGAGACATCAACACAGACATTAAAATTACAAAGCAAATACTATAAACCATTTTTTTCCCCAACAGATTCGACAACGTACATGAAATGAACAACTTAAAAATAAAGTTGAGGGGCGTCTGGGTGGCTCAGTGTATTAAGCATCGGACTTCGGCTTAGGTCGTGATCTTACAGTTCATGAGCTCGAGCTCCGCGTCGGGCTCTGTGTTGACAGCTCAGAGCCTGGAGCCTGCTTCGGGTTCTGTGTCTCCCTCTCTCTCTCTCTGCCTCTCCCCCGCTCGTACTCTGTGTCTCTCCCTCTCAAAAATAAATAGACATTAAAAATTTTTTTAAAAAATAATAAAGTTGAAAATAAAGTTTACTGAAATGGGCACCGAAGAAATAGAAAGTATGAATAGCCCTATATCTGAAACATGAGTATGCAACTGGGAAACTTGAAACAGTCTGTAATTAAATCTCAACGATTAGACATCCATCTGGCAACTGACATTAATGAGTTGAGGACACCTTCCTGTTCATCCATTATACACTTACTGTATTATTTAAAGATTGCCTCATATTTGAATCTATCTTCCTGATTGTGGAGACTATAATTTTGGTCTTGGAAACCAATCTGAATCAACCAATCCCTCTCTCCCTCACATACATACCAATGATCTGGACATATGTAAATATTTATTCATGTTCCCATTCCCTCTGACGACCCTTGGAAACATCTACAGCTATATTCATCCACTGTCTCTCTCCACAGTCCTAATGACATTACATCCTCTCATAACTTTGGTGGGTTTTGTTTTTTTTCTTGGTTCCAGAAAATACTAAGGTGCTAGGTGGATGACCTACCATGGTAGAGACCGTTGCTATACAAGGTGTAGGTTTTAACATCCTAGACTAGTTTCTGTTGCACGTGGCCACATCCACTCACTAGAGCTGCTGGACGCTTGTAACACATTAAAAGCTCTAAAGGGGCACCTGGTTGGCTCAGTCAGTCAAGCATCTGACTGCAGCGCAGGTCGTGATCTCACAGTGCGTGAGTTCGAGCCCCACACGGGGCTCTGTAGTGACAGCTCAGAGCCTGAAGCCTGCTTCCGAGTCTGCGTGTGTCTCTCTCTCCATCCCTCCCCCTTTGCACTCTGTCTCTCTCTCTCTCAAAAATAAACAAACATTAAAGAAAAGACAAAAGGCTCTGAAGGTCCCATAGCGAAAAAAGAGAAAATGGTTATTAACTCAATGGACCACCTGAGGAGCCCAGAGTTTTTTTTATTCCCTTTCCTCTGGGAACAAGTAAAATAAGAATTTATTTTAATGTGGGTTTATTTTAGGAATCAAAGACAATTTACTCTATGTTCCTTAAATTTATTTTATAAAACCAGGGTGCCTCTGAGGACAAAGTACAAAATACACTGACCATGTTTCTTGGACCTATCAGTGTTAAGCAGATATTCGCTGGTATGCCAAGTCAAGAGACGTAACAGAACCATTTTCAGGATAACGTGTAGGCTATTTTTAAAAAAGGGTTTTTTTAATATTTATTTTTGAGAGAGAGAGATAGACAGAGAGAGAGCACGAGCAGGGCAGGGGCAGAGAGAGAGGCAGACACAGATTCTGAAGCAGGCTCCAGGCTCTGAGCTGTCGAGCCCAATGTGGGGCTCGAACCCACAAGCCGTAAGATCATGACCTGAGCCGAAGTCAGACGCTTAACCACCCAACAGCCACCAAGGTGCCCCTGCTGAGACTGTTGTAAAAGAAAACATTACATAAGTCTTCCCTGCAAGTATTTTAAGAGTCATGAATACAAAGGATAAAACTGTTAACACCCACAGTATTTTGCAAAATCCTTCTGTAAATCCGTCCTGGCGTTGACAAAAGCACGTCCTTTCTCGGTTCCAACGACAAACACGTCTGTCTCATACATTGCGATGCAGGCCACTTCTGCCTTGGACTTGGCCAATTCTTTACACTGAAATAGAAACAAAGAATGAAGTATTATATACCAGATTTTGCGGAGCCTCAGAGGGTCTGCTTTAAGCAGAAAATATAGGAGTGCCAGGCTGACTCAGTTGGTAGAGCGCGAGACTCTTTTAACTTTCCTTTTTGAAGCCATCAACTTTTTTTTTTTTTTAATGTTTGTTTATTTTGAGAGACAGAATGCAAGCAGAGGAGGGGCAGAGAGAGACGGAGAGAGAGAATCCCAAGCGGGATCTGCACTGACAGCACGGAGCCCAACACAAGGCTCGATTCCATGACCCTGGGATCATGACCTGAGCCAAAATCAAGAGTTAGACTCCCAACTGACTGAGCCGCCCAGGTGCCTCAAGCATGAGACTCTTGATCTCAGGGTTGTAAGTTTGAGCCCCATGTTAGGCATAGAGATTACTCAATTAAAAAAAAAAATACAGGGGCGCCTGGGTGGCTCAGTCGGTTAAGTGTCCGATTTTGGTTCAGGTCATGATCTCATGGTTTGTGGGTTCAAGTCCTGTGTCTGGCTCTGTGCTGACAGCTCAGAGCCTGGAGCCTGCTTTGGATTGTGTGTGTGTGTGTGTGTGTGTGTCTCTCTCTCTACCCCTCCCCACTGGTGCTCTTTCTCTGTCTCTCAAAAAAATAAATAAATAAAGGTAAAAAAAATTTTTTTAAATAAGAAAAGTCCCGCAGGAAAGAAAAATGAAACGCATCCACTAAGCAGATACTATAAACATCATACAACCCAGAGAAGGCCATATTTTTATTAGCCACCTAAAAAATACATATTTGGTCTTCATCCATTCTGTTTCTGGCACAGAGCTCCTGAAAGTCTTGGAATTTCCTGACAGCAATAAGTGTCTTTGGTCAAGGTTGATGAGGTAACTCTAGGTGGGCACCTGATGGGGCTGGTGGCCAGGGGAACCGACCGCGTGATTGGAGGAGTGGCTTCCCTGGCCTCTGGGAAGGAGAGGAGGGATAGGGGTTAATTTCAATCTCTAGCGGCCAGTGTTGTAATCAACTGTGCCTATATTATGAAGCTTCCACAGAAACCCAAAAGGACAGAGTCGGAGCTCCCGGGTGGGTAAACACTTGGTGATTTAGGGAGAGTGGCTAGCTGGGCGAGGACACGGCAGCTTCGCACCCTTCCCCCTACCTTGCCCTCTGCATCTCTTGTTTCTGGCTGTTCCTAAGTTACATCCTTTTGTAATCAGCCAGTAGTCCAGTAAGTAAAATGCTTCTGGGTTCTGTGAGCTGCTCTAGCCCATCAAGCAAACCCAACGTGGGGGGCTGTGGAGCTTCCGATCTATAGCCATCGGTCAGAAGCCCAGCTGGCAACCTGGATTTGATGTTACTGTCTGAAGTGATGGGCGGCCTCGGAGGGTTGAGCCCTTAACCTGTGGGATCTGACACTCTCTCCAGAGAGATAAGAGTCAGAACTGAGTTGAACTGCAGGACACTGGGGCCAGAGAATTGCTTGTTGCTTGTCGAAATTGGGTGCAGTATTTTTACCAGTGACATGCCTCTCCAACATGCCCTCTTCCCCTACATTTTTGGCTACAGACTCTTTGATTGCCTCTTCCCGTGACAATAATTTTGTCATATTTTCTATGGAGAGAACAGAGAGACAACTTAATATTTCCTCCAACATGGTTGATTGCATTTTTATTATTGATGGTGGGGATGCATAAAACATGAAAATTCCTATGTAAGACACGCCGGCTATCATCACAGTGCTACAGGCTATATGCCCTACAGACAAGAATTCTGAAAAATTCTACTTTGTGCAATTCCTTCCAAAGATTTTAAAAGAACGTGTGGTGTATTTATGACTGCAGATGCTACAGTGGACAGTCTGTTCTTGACCAGAGAGGAGTTCTGTTTTGAGAAGGCATCAGTGAGAAACAAGTCCCCTATTTACAATTTACCCATTTAACGACTGGAAGGATTTTCTAGGACTAGCTTCTGGCTTCATTCATTCATTCATTGATTCACTCACTCATTCACTCATTCATTCATTTGAAAGAGAGAGAGAGAGGGAGCGCACAAGCATGAGCAGGGGAGAGGGGCGGAGGGAGAGAATCTTAATCAGGCTCCACGCTCAGTGCGGAGACCGATGCGCGGCTCGATCCCATGACCCTGGAATCATGACCTGAATCAAAACGAAGAGTCAGACGTTCGACCATCTGAGCCACCCAGGCCCCTCTGGCTCTGCACATTGAAGACCCGTTTTTCCTCTGCTCCCCACATCCTTCTGGAGTTGAGCACATATTCACACCAGAGGGTGACCTCAGGTCGTAACATACCCCTTGATGTCCCATCATTGGGTGAGTGGACCCACTGGATCGTAAGAATATTCCTGGAAACCATTCCCATGCTGGGGTCTCACCTCGACACAGAAATGACAGCAAGTCACCTAAAAAGCTAAACTAAAGCCAAACGTATATGCAACCGAGCTTCCCCTTTTGAGACCCCGAAGGTGCCTGTGTCCACTCCAGTATCCCCTGCCACAGGGGATCCTGGGAGGCACAATAACGTCTCCCCAAAGATGTCCATATCCTAATCCCCAGAGCCTGTGAATATATTCCCTCCCGTGGCAACAGGGACTTTGCAGATGTGGTTGTTTTGGGGAAGGTTATCTTCGACTATGCAGATGGACCGAATGCAGTCACCACGTTCTTGATAAGGGCCAGAGGCAGGAGGAAGAAGAAGAGGTGACAAGGGGAGCAGAGGGCAGAGTGGACCCTTGCTGGAAGGGAGCATGAGTCAAGAAATGCGGGCAGCCTTCAGAAGTTGGAAAAGGCAAGCCACGTATTCTCCTTGGAAGCCTCCAAGAGGAATGGAGGCTCCGTGATCCTTTGATCCGAGCCCCATAAAACCCCGTTTCCTGCCCCCGGACCTCTAGAACTGTCTTACAGTAAGTGTATGTTGTTGTTGTTTTTTAAATTCTTTTAAAATGTTTATTTAGTTTTGAGAGAGACAGAGACAGAATGCCAGTGGGTTAGGGGCAGAGAGAGAGGGAGTCACAGAATCCTAAGCAGGCTCCAGGCTCTGAGCTGTCAGCACAGAGCCGGACAGGGGGCTCGAACTCACACTGCGAGATCGTGACCTTTGCCGAAGTCGGACGCTCAACCAACTGAGCCACCCAGGTGCCCCGAAGTAAGTGCATGTTGTTTAAAGGCACTACGTTTGTGGGACTTAATGACAGCAGCAACGGGAAACGGATACAGGGGTTGTGGCAGCGAGAAAGTGAGAGCAGGAGACAGTGATGTGGTTTTAGCTGATGTGGTTAAAATATCTTACCTAGAGGGGCACATAGGTGGCTCAGTTGGTTAAGCGGCTGACTTCACCTCAGGTCATGATCTCGCGGTCCGTGAGTTCAAGCCCCGCATCGGGCTCTGTGCTGACAGCTCAGAGCCTGGAGCCTGTTTCAGATTCTGTGTCTCCCTCTCTCTGACCCTCCCCCATTGATGCTCTGTCTCTCTCTGTCTCAAAAATAAATAAATGTTAAAAAAAAAATTAAAAAAAAAAAGAAAATATCTTACCTAGAAATCTGTGCAAATGCATACATGCACATATTGCTGGGGCTCTCCCACAGCCACGGGAGGGGCCACTGCAAGAGGAGGGCAGGAAGTTTAAGCTCTGTTAGCTTCATGGCAAATCTCTCTGTGTTTGTGTCGAATGAACCTGACATTCGGCATTTAATCTATCTGAAATAGAGAACCTGGTATGCAGTAGAGTTGTTCATTAAAAAACAATTTTTTTAAATGTTTATTTATTACTGAGAGACAGAGCACAAGCAGGGGAGGGGCAGAGAGAGGGGGAGACACAGAATCCGAAGCAGGCTCCAGGCTCTGAGCTGTCAGCACAGAGCTTGACGCGGGGCTCGAACTCACAAACCATGAGATCTTGACCTGAGCTGAAGTCAGACGCTTAACTGACTCAGCCACCCAGGCACCCCCCAAAATTTTTTTTTAATATTTATTTTTGAAAGACAGAGGGTGAGCAGAGGAGGGGCAGAGAGAGAGGGAGACACAGACTATGAAGCAGGTTCCAGGCTCTGAGCTGTCAGCACAGAGCCCAACACAGGGCTCGAACTCACGAGCCGTGAGATCATGACCTGAGTAGAAGTGGGATGCTTAACTGACTGAGCCACCCAGGTGCCCCTAGAGTCACTCATTTAAAAAAAATATGTATTTATTTTTGACACATAGAGTGGGGGGGGGGAGGGGCAGACAGAGAGAGAGAGAGAGAGAGAGGGGAAGAGAGAGAGAATTCCAAGTGGGCTCCACACTCAATGCCAAGCCTGATGTAGGGCTCAATTCCACGACCTTGGGATCATGACCTGAGCAGAAGTCAGATGCCCAACCGACTGAGCCACCCCAGCGCCCCCCAGTTCTTGTCAGCTTCTTCAAACATATTACAGGTAACATTTCAGCGGGGCTCATACTCCCACCAGCACCATGACAGAGGCCATGACACCTTCCCATTATGAGGATCATCAGTCGTGGGCTGGACTTTGTGACCTGCTTCCCAAGAACCAGACATGGAGGGGGAAATACAGTGACTGTATGATGAAGAAACATAGCAGACACTACTTGTGTTAGGATTCTCTTGAGAGACCTAATAGGAGATAATCGATCTCTCTTTCTCTCTGTCTCTCTCTTTCGCTAATGTGCGGGTCCTTATAAGGAATTGGCTCATGTGATTACGGAGGCTGAGAAGTCCCATGACGGGCCGTCCACAAGCTGCAGACGCAAGAGGGGCAGTTCTAAGTTCTGAGAGCCCGAGAGCTGACGGTATAGATTCAACTCTGAGTCCAAAGGCCCGAGAGCCAGAAGGGCAAGGGCAGAAGATGGATGTCCCCGCTCGAGCAGTCGGACAGAGAGGGGACTGGACCATTCCTCTGAGTTTCTGTTCTATTCGGGCTCTCCACGGGCTGGGTGACGCCCACCCATGGTGGGGAGGGCCACCTGCTTTGCTCTGCCCGGCAATTCAAGTGCTAATCTCTTCCTGAAACACCCTCACGGACACCCCCAGAAATAATGGGCATTCCGTGGCCCGGTCAGGTCGACACATAAAGTTAACCATCACACCGCCTTGACCAAGAGACCGAGGTGAGCCCCACCAGCGACGGGTCACGGTGATGTCGTGCGCCCCGATACGATGTGATGGGGTTGGGGGGTGGATCTCACCTCTGTGGTCTTCTTTCCAAAACCCCGTCCGAACAGGAGGTGAAACCTCAGAGAAACCCAGATTGACAGAGACTCGATATAAGGCCTGACCAGTCCTCTTCTAAACTGTCAAGGTCATGGAACACAAGGGAAGACTGGGAAGTTGTCACAGATGAGAGGCGCCTAAGGAGACCTGATGACCGGAAGGAATGTGGTGCCACCGGTGGACCTTGGACAGAGAAAGGACGAGCATGTGAGTATTGATCTCAAGGTTGTGAGTTTGAGCCCCAAACTGGGTGTAGAGATCGCTTAAAAATAGTAAAATCTTGGGGCGCCTGGGGGGCTCAGTCGGTTAAGCATCTGACTTCAGCTCAGGTCCTGATCTCGCAGTTCGTGAGTTCGAGCCCCACATTGGGCTCTGTGCTGACAGCTCGGAGCCTGGAGCCTGCTTCCAATTCTGTGTCTCCCCCTCTCTCTGTCCCATTCCCACTCACACTCTATCCCTCTCTGTCTCTCAAAAAATAAATAAATGTTAAAAAAAATTAAAAAACAATAACATGTTAAAAAAAACAAAACAAAACAATGCTGATGAAAATCGAGGAAAGTATGGAGCTGGCTAGTAGTGACGTACCAATACTGATCTATCAATCTGGACAAATGTGCCGTAGTTAGGTAAGTGATAGGTGAGGGGCACGTGGGAGATCTCTCACTCTGCAACTTTTCCGTACATCTTTAAAGTATTTCTAAACAGGGGTACCTGGGTGGCTCAGTCGGTTGAGCGTCTGACTTTTGAGTTCAGCTCAGGTCATTTCCCAGGGTCGTGGGATTGAGCCCCGCGTCGGGCTCTGGTCTGAGCCTACTTGGGATTCTCTCTCCCTCTGCCCCTTATCCCTGCTTGCGCATGCATGCTCTCTTTCAAAATAAAAATAAAAACGAAGTATTCCTAAATAAAAGTGTATTATATAAAAAAATCAGGGGCGCCTGACTGGCTCAGTTGGTGGAGCATGTGACTCTTGGATCTCAGAGTTGTGAGTTCGAGCCTCACATTGGCGGTAGAGATTGCCTAAAAATAAAATCTTTTAAAATAATTTTTTTAAAGTTTATTTTACTTATTTTGAGAGAGAGAGAGAGAGAGAGAGCAAGCACATGGGAGGGACAGAGAGAGAAGGAGAGAGAGAATCCCAAGCAGGCTCCGCACTGTCAGCACAGAGCCTAACGTGGGGCTCAAACTCATGAACCGTGAGATCATGACGTGAGCCGAAATCAAGAGTCAGAGGTTCATCCAACTGAGCCACCCAGGCGCCCCTTAAAAATAAAATCTTAACAACAACAACAACAACAACAACAACACAACTCTCCTTGATTTCCATAGGGTTAGGGGAAGGATGGGTGGGGAGTAATTTTGTTTAATGAGGACAGAATTTCGATTGAGGAAGACGGAAAACTCTGGAGAGGGACAGTGACCACAGCAGCACATCAATGCGGTTGCATTTCATGCCCTTGAACTGTGCGCTTAAAAGTGGTGAAACCAGTAAATTTTGTGATCTTTATATACCTTATCACAATATGAAAAATACTCTTGATTTTTTTTTTTCCCCAAGAAAACCTCACGGCTCACATCCAACCCATCGCTAAGTCCTGTCAACTCCACAGACCCTTCTGGAGCCATCACTTCTCCCCACCTCCACCATTTCCAGCCTAGTCCACTCCCGTTGGAACCACTCCCCCAAACGATTCCTTCACTCAGAACATTCCAGTGGCTTCCCAGAGCACTGAGAAGCCCAGAGCTCTACATGATCTGGCCACCTGGTGCCTTGTTAATCTTACCTCTGGCCACCTCTCCTTTCCTCCCCCTGCTGCAGCGTTACTGGACTTCTTGATGCTCCTCCAAAATACCACACCTGTTTCCACCTCGGGGCCTTTGCACAAGCTGTTCTCACCGAGCACTCTGCCGCTGGATACCGGCCTGGCCTACTTCTTCACTTCATCCACGTCTTTCCATAAAAGGCAACTGCCCACAGAATCTCCCCCAGATCACCCCGCCATAACCACTTGTTCTCGCTCCAAGTGTTTCCTGACCCTCTGTTTTTGTTATTTATTATCTTTACCAATATAAACATCCACATGGAATTTGTTTATCATCTGTCTCCCCAAATAGGACATGGGATCGTCTGAGGAGGACCTTATCTGTCTTTTCAAAAAGCTTGTGGCCCCAGTGCCTAAAAAAGGGCCCAGACGTGGAAGGCACTTTATGAACATTTGTCAAGGGAAGGAAGATGGTCAGTTCTTGAGTAAAACATTTCTAGTTTGTTCTTCAAACAGACACTGACGCTTTCTTTTAAAATTTATTCCAAGTTTTTTTTAAAAAGTTTTATCTATCTACCCTCAGATAACCTAAGATAATGTCCCTATCTCAAGATCCTTAACTTAATCACATCTGTAAGGTTCCTTTTGCCAAGTAAGAACATTCACAGGCACTGGGGGTGAGGACACAGACATCTTGGGGGCCATTATTCAGTTTACTTTGGGTTACTTTCAAAATTTCTCTTTACATTTGGTTTTCTAGTTCAAATATGATGGTTCTAGGGGTGTGAGCACGTGTGTGTGTGCACACGTACGTGTGCATGAGAGGGAGCTTCGTGTGTGTTTGGTATTTTGCCAGCTGACCCCGTAATATCCTTTTTCTAAAGGTTTATTTACTTTTAGGTAATCTCTGCACCCAATGTGGGGCTTGAACTTGCGACCTCCAGATCAAGAGTCGCATACTCCTGAGACTGAGCCAGCCAGGGGCCCAGACCCAATAACGTTCCTTATAGAGGGGCACTTGGGTGGCTCAGTCTGTTAAGCGTCTGACATTGGCTCAGGTCATGATCTCACAGTTCGTGAGTTCGAGCCCCATGTCCGGCTCTGTGCTGACAGCTCAGAGCCTGGAGCCTGCTTCGGATTCTGTGTCTCCCTCTCTCTGCCCCTGCCCTGCTCATGCTCTGTCTCTCTCAAAAATAAATAAACATTAAAAAATTTTTTAAAAAGTAGTGTTCTTTATAGAAAAAGAATAAATCTATTTATTTTTTTCCGGTCAAGGATCCAGCCCAGGGTCACAGTTTCTACATGACGTCCTGGCTCTTCAGTTGTCCTTCGATCTGAAATGGTTCTCCAGTCTTTGTCTTTCGTGACATTGACGTTTATTAAAAGTCCAGCCCAGTCATTTTGTAGAATGTCCCTCAATTTGGCTTGCCTGGTATTTCCCCATTAGATTCGGCATGCGTTTTGGGCAGGAATGGCACAGAAATGGTGAAGCCCCCGCCTGGAGCGTCACGTCAGGAGGCTGGGATGTCGGTCTGTCCCATTACTGCTGATGTCCACTCTGATCGCTTGATTAAAGGGGGTGTTTCTCAGGTTTCTCCACTTTTATTAAGGTGCTGATTTTCCCTTTCTAATCGGTAAGTATCTTGCAATCAGACACTTTGAGGTTATACACGTTTCTCACCATGTTTTTACCCACGAGGTACATTTTGCACATCGGACCTAAATAGACGTGCAGAAATAGCCTATTGGTTCGCTTTTGAATTTAGAGCAGAAACGTTCTCAAACAAGGGAAGAGAGGTGCCTTCATTAAATTTTCAGATCCGGAAAGTTCACATTGACAGAATTACTTCCACCACGTAAGAAGCGGCTTTAAAATCACCTGCCCAGCCCGTGACCTCTACGCAGAGGGGAACGGTTACACAGACAGGGTATAGAACTGCGGCCGAGCGTCAGAGTGTGGCCCAGCTCTAGGATTTCGACAGTGGTCCAACTAGGGGACATTGTACAGAACCGCAGACCGCCTCACCATGGACTCCAGAGCGGACACGAGGAACGTCACCACCATCCTGCTCTCTGAGGCCTCCTCGTTCTCCATGGGCAGGGCAGACACCGCCACCTGGGCCATGATCCCTGTCCAAGAGAAGTAACAAGACAGTGAGTGGTAGAAATCCACAGTGACCTCTAAGTACGCACCTAGAGCTGGGACGGTTCTCACAGATGACCTAGCTCCAACCTCCCTTTATGGGTGAAGAAACCGGGGCGCCTAGGGGGCTGAGTCGGTGAAGAGTCCAACTCTTGATTTTGGCTCTGGTCATGCTCTCATGGTTCGTAAGATCGAGCCCCACTTCAGGCTCCATGCTGACAGCGTGGAGCCTGCTTGGGATTCTCTCTCTCCTCACTCTCTGCCCCTCTTCCCACCTATGCTCTCTATCTCAAACTAAATAAATACACACTAAAAATAAAATAAAATAAAATAGAATAGAATAGAATAAAAAATAAAATAAAATATAAAATAAATAAAATAAAATAAAATATAAAATAAATAAAATAAAATAAGATAAAATAGAATAGAATAAAAAAATAAAATAAAATAAAATATAAAATAAGTAAAATAAAATAAAATAGAATAGAATAAAAAAATAAAATAAAAAAATAAAATATAAAATAAAATAAAATAAAATATAAAATAAAATAAAATAAAATAAAATAAAATAAAATAAAATAAAATAAAATAGGGGTGCCTGTGTGGCTCAGTCGGTTAAGTGTCTAACTTTGGTTTAGGTCATGATCTCGCAGTTTGTGAGTTCAAGCCCCGCGTCCGGTTCTGTGCTGACAGCTCGGAGCCTGGAGCCTGCTTCGGATTCTGTGTCTCCCTCTCTCTCTCTGCCCCTCCCCTGCTCACGCTCTGTCTCTCTCTCTCAAAAATAAACATTAAGAAAATAATAATAAATAAATTCTCTGAAGACACTTGAGGATGCCTTAATTAGATTTATGTTCTTCCTGAGACAGACCATAGACTAGCAGAACCATTAGGATGCAAATGTTTTTGGTTAAAACTTTTTATAAATCAGTCTCCCTATTATGAAATAGAATGTGACTTCATACCAGGCATGACCTGGCCACGAGCGACTGAGGAAATATACACACTTCAACTGGAGGCTTGTATTTTTTTTGTATTCTTTTTTAAATGTTTTTATTTATTTTTGAGAAAGAGAGAGAGCACAGCAGGGGAGGGGCAGAGAGAGAGAACGAGACACAGAATCTGAAGGAGGCTCCAGGCTCTGAGGTGTCAGCACAGTGCCTGACACAGGGCTTGAACTCATGAACCGTGAGATCATGACCTGAGCCCAAGTCGGAGGCTCAACCGACTGAGCCACCCAGGCACCCCCAATTTGAAGCTTTTAAATAATGATCCTAAAACCTTTGACTGTCTTCTTGTTATCACACCCATTTTTGAGAACAAGTAGAAGTCTGTAATTATAAACTGTTTATGTGTGGGTGGTTTGTAAAATGAAAAAGGACATGGTGTTCCATGTGCTTAAAATAACCTCCAAGTACAGAGGTCTCTCAATGAAGCAGAGCATAAAGCAATCAAAGTGGGGCACTCATCTCTGAACTCAAACATTGTTTATGTCTGCAGATTTTATTTAGCAAGGGAAAAAATGGTCAAAAAAATGGATCACTCGCAGTTTCCTTTTAAATAAAGGAAAGTTTTTTATTTTCAAATTATTTATAATTGCTGTATACTAGATCCTTAGTAGGATTACATTTCACATCTTTGGTTATTAAAGAAGAAAGACCTGTTCGTGTCATTTAAAACATTTTTTAATTAAGGTATAATTTATGTAAAGTTCATTCTTTTTAGTGTAAGATCTGTAATTTTTTTTTTGAGAGAGAGAGTGCGCATGTACACACATGCAGGGGAGAGGCAGAGAGAGAGGGAGAGAGAGGATCCAAGGCAGGTTCCATGCTGTCAGCAGAGAGCTGGATGCGGGGTTCAAGCTCATGAACTGTGAGATCACGACCTGAGCTGAAGTCAAATGCTTAACTGGCTGAGCCACCCAGGCGCCCCAAGAGAAGTAGGCTTTTTAAGCTTCATAGGAAAGGACTAAACAGTTTTCTTTTTTTTTAAATTTTTTTTTTTTTTTTTTTTTTTTTTTCAACGTTTATTTATTTTTGGGACAGAGAGAGACAGAGCATGAACGGGGGAGGGGCAGAGAGAGAGGGAGACACAGAATCGGAAACAGGCTCCAGGCTCCGAGCCATCAGCCCAGAGCCTGACGCGGGGCTCGAACTCACGGACCGCGAGATCGTGACCTGGCTGAAGTCGGACGCTTAACCGACTGCGCCACCCAGGCGCCCCTTTTTTTTTTTTTTTTTTTTAAATTTTTTTTTTTTTTTTTTAAACAGTTTTCCAAAGTGGCTGTACTATTTTGTGTTCCTATTGCTAATACATGAGAATTCCAAGTGCTCTGTATCCCATCTGACAGAGTGTTGTCAGCTAAAAAAACAAAACAAAACAAAACAAAACAAAAAGCTGTAAGGGGGGTGGGGGCGGGGGTCAGGCAGTTAAGCATCTGACTCTTGATTTCAACTCAGGTCATGATCTCATGGTTCATGAGGTAGAGCCTCACATTGGGCTCTGCACTGATGGCAAGGAACCTGCTTGGGATTCTCTCTCCCTCTCTCTGCCCCTCTCCTGCTCCCAAATGTGCTCTCTCTCTCTCTCTCTCTCTCAAAATAAATAAATAAATAAACATTAAAAAAAAAAAAAAAAAACAACTTTTCCTACAACAGAGTCCCATCTTATAATGGAAGTAGGTACGTCTAAAGGCAAATTCACCCATGGTCAAAATTATCTTAGGAAGCAATAAATTATCTGTCCCAGAGGAAACATTTTCCTTCTATGAGTTAATTGTTTGGGGAGCTGACTTCTAGCTCTTTATCACCCGATGCAACTTTGCCAACACGACGCACATTTTTTCAAGTCAGTGGTCCTGAAACATGTCAACCACTCAGAGTGACTTTGAGCTTCGTATCAGAAGGCCATTCTTCTTGGGTCGGGGGAGGGTTCCCTTTTCTTTCCAAATTTTGCCATCAATGGCTGTGTCTTCAGAGTTCATGTCTTTCAGCCGTAATTTTAATATTTTCCATCTCTCTAAAATCTTATCACCTATTTGGCTGGTCACCAAGCAGCTACTGGAACACGAAATGCCACTGTTTGATGACTCATATGTTGATGGCAGGAATACTACATTCACTGTGACCATGTCTCTAATTGTAACCCTTCATGGAGTCCCGCCAGCCAGTTTTCCCTGCAGTGTTGACATGGTTTCTTCCATTAATCATCCAGTGAACTAGTTTAGGGGCCACGATGTATGAAAAACACACATTTTTTTAGAGATTTTATTTTTAATCAGTCTCCACACCAAACTTGGGGCTTGAACTCACAACCCTGAGATCAAGAGTCACACACGTCCCACCGACCAAGCCAGCCAGGTGACCCGAAAAAAACACATTAAAAAATATATTTACTTATTTTTGAGAGAGAGAGAGAGACAGAACGAGAGCCCAACAGGCTCCACACTGTCAGCACAGGCCCTGATGTGGGGTTCAAACCCACGAACCACGAGATCATGACCTGAGCCGAAACCAAGAGCCCGGACGCTTAACCGACAGAGCCACCCCAGGTGCCCCCAAAAACACATTTTAAAACACTGGAATCCCATATGGTGCTTTGAGACGCTCCTGTTGAGAGGCCCCTGAGAACTGAGACCCTTTAAGGGACTGGAATATTCCAGGCTCCTGTGTCCTGCGTGCTCCTAAGTCGTATGTTCCTCCACTGGAACGACAGAAGGTGCCTAAAATATTTAAATAGTGATTTTCCTCTTTTCACTGTTGCAGTTCGACCATGGCTGAACTCTCCTAAGTTAAGTGCAGGTATGGACACCACTGTTACCTATTTAATTTTGTGTGTCATCTACGTGCAGGGGCCATGCTACTATTCTCCGTGTTGTTCCAACTTTAGCCTACGCGCTGCTGAAGCAAGCACCGTGGTTATCTATTCTTTTGCACGATTTTTTGCATGGAGACGGTTCTAGCAAAGCCTTCCTGCAAAACCCAAGAGTGAGTTGCTTGATTGACATCTGTTAGTGCCCGTGGTACAGGTATCATTTCTGCTAATTACACCACAGTAATCCCTAAGAGGACTGTGATGTCAAAACTCTGGTTTTTACAAGAGAATAAATGATAGGCAAAATCAAGCGAGGTGGAACTGAAAAGGATATGATCACTTGGTATCGACTGCGCTACCCGCAATGACAAAAAAGCGAGTGTTGCATAATTATCGTTTTGTTGCATCCTTCACCTAGCAACGAATGCAGGCAGGAACCTTGTCTTTTCAATTTTGTGACTTAGAACCCCCCATCCAGTAATGGAGCATCAGAAATCATGAAAGCCGGGGGCGCCTGCCTGGCTGAGTCGCTGGAGCATGTGACTCTTGATCCTGGGGTCGTGAGTTTAAGCCCTGTGCTGGGTGTAGCGATGACTTAAAACAATGTAATGAAACATGATTAGGAGCTGATCTGGGGTCTCCCACCCTGAGAACATTTTCCAGGAAAAAAATCACTGCATTCTGCCCCCCCTTTTTTAAAAAGTTTATTATTTTGAGAGAGAGAGAGAGAGAGTGAGAGAGAGAGAGAGAGAGAGAGAGAGAGAGAGAATGCCAAGCAGGCTCCAGGCTGTCAGTACAGAGCCTGATGCAGGGCTTGAATTCCCGAACCATGAGACCATGACCTGAGCCGAAATCCAGAGCTGGACGCTCAACTGACTGAGCCACCCAGGGGTCCCCATGTTTCATTCTAACAAAGCTAAAATTCCTTAACGGTGAGAGCTTGTACCACAGAGTAAAATCTCCCAAAGCTTACCTGGTGATTAATTCTTTTCTATTCAAATCTAAAGAATAAGCAATGTTCCTTTAGATCAGAGATTTTACACAGTGCTTAACCTTTTGCTCTTGTATTTATTGGGTTTTAAAAAGTATATTTATTTGAGCAATCTATACCCAATGTGGGGCTCGAACTCCTGACCTCGAGATCGAGTGAGTCACAGGCTCTTCTGACTGAGCCAGCCAGGGGCCCCAATTTTTTTCTAAGACGGGAGATGTAAACAAAACAAAACAAAACAAAAACCCTCTCAAATATCACATATTTTCCCAGCAATCCTTGAGGGCTGTGGGTCTCTCCTGTTCAATGCAATATTTTGCTAATGAAAAGCAAACATCTAGAACAGGAGTCACCAATCTGCAGCCTGTGGGTCAAATACAGACTGCCACGTCTTTTTGTAAATAAAGTTTTACTGAAACACAGATGTTTCCATCTCAGCTGTAGCTGCTTTCCTGCAAAGACAGGATTGCATGCATGTGACAGAGACCGAAAATACTTATTATCTGGCCTTTCACAGAAGAAGTTTGCCCATCCCTGATCTAGCATTCACTTCTATCACCTATACTGTTCATCATTTAGAATGTCATCTGCTCCATTTAGCAAACCCCTCACATCTTGAAATAGTGGCCCAGTTTATTTTTCAGACTGTTTCTGGGTTTTCCTTTCCCAAGGTGAATTTTTCAGGTCTCTGAGGCCTTTCTTTTATTATTAAAAAACCTTTTTTTTTGTTGTTTATTTATTTTTGAGAGCGAGAGAGAGCATGAGCAGGGGAGGGGCAGGGAGGGAGACACAGAATCCAAAGCGGGCTCCAGGCTCAGAGCTGTCAGCACAGAGCCCAATGCGGGACTCGAATGCACAAACTGTGAGATCGTGACCTGAGCCGAAGTCGGGACACTCAACCCACCAAGCCATCTGGGCGCCCCTCGGAGACCTTGATTTTAATTAAGTTCCTGAGTTGTCACCTTCTCCAAAGTTGGGGCCACAGTAAATGGGAACTATAAACTCAAGTGGACCTGTTCAACATTCAACACAAATGTATGGAGGGGGTTAAAGGTACCGACTTCCAGTCACAAAATAGGAAGTCCTGGGGCTATAACGCACAGGATGGCAACTAGAGTTAACAACACTGTACTGTATGTTTGAAAGTTGCTAAGAGGATGAATGTTAGAAGTTCTCATTACAAGAAAACAACAATGCGTGGGGCGCCTGGTGGTTCAGTTGGTAAAGCATCCAATTCTTGACCTCACCTCAGGTCATGATCTCATGGTTCATGAGATTGAGCCCCTTGTCCGGCTCTGTGCTGACAGTGCGGAGCCTGCTTGGGATTCTCTCTCTGCCCCTCTCTGCCCCTTGCTCTCTCTCTCTAAAAACAAATAAACATTGAAAAACAAAATTTGTAACTTACATGAGGTGATGTTGCTTAAACTAGTTGTGATCATATTGCAATAAATACACATAGTAAATCACTACACTGTACATCTAAAACTAACACAACGTTACATGCCGATAATATCTCAATAAAGCCAGGTAAAAACTTAAAAGAAAGTAACAACAGGGGTGCCGGAGTGGCTGAGTCAGTTGAGTGTCCGACTCTTGATTCTGGCTCAGGCCATTATCTCAGAATTCGTGAGACTGAGCCCCGTATCAGGCTTTGTGCTGGCAGCATGGAGCCTGCTTGTGATTCTCTCTCTCCCTCTTTCTCTGCCCCTCCCTGGCTCATGCGCATGATTTCTCTCTCTCTCTCTCAAAACAAATAAATAAACATTAAAAAAAATAACAACAGGGGCACCTGGGTGGCTCAGTCCATTACATTTCTGACATCAGCTCAGGTCATGATCTCACGGTTCATGGACTGGAGCCCCGCATGGGGTTTGTGAGTTTGAGCCCCACATCAGGCTCTCTATTGTCAGTGCAGGGCCTGCCTTGGATCCTGTGTCCCCCCCCTCTCTGCGCTCCCCACTGGTGCGCTCTCTTCCTTTCAAAAATGAAAGAAGCATTAAATTAAAAAATATATAAATGGGGCGCCTGGGTGGCTCAGTCGGTCGAGCTTCCGACTTTGGCTCATGTCATGAACTCGCAGTTCATGAGTTTGAGCCCCGCGTCAGGCTCTGTGCTGACAGCTGGGAGCCTGGAGCCTGCTTTGGATTCTGTGTCTCCCTCCCTCTTTGCCCCTCCCCCGCTTGGGCAGTCTCTCTCAAAAATAAAGATTAAAAAAAATTAAAATAAATAAATATCAATAAATCCCAAGACAACAAGGTATTCTATTCTGCAATTAGCAAGGAATATGGAAGAGAACAAGAAATAATATGTATTTTCAAGGTCACAGAATAAGATTAGTCAAGTTTAAATATTAACAACTAGTCAAGAACTTTAGCTTAGCCAAAATTAACTGATAAAAACTTAAAAACACATTTTGAGCACCTGGCATACTCTGCTCACAGGAAGGGCACCAAGAAAGAAAGGTGAATAAACTCCACCTCCACTGCTCTCAAGTGAGACAGACCTCCATATACCGGGCGAAATAACAGGTAATAAAGGCTAAATGAAAGCCAGACCACCCCTGAAATGGTCCAGGGCATGTGGAAACAGTAACCAAAAGGGATAAGATGATGAAGGCACGCCAGCATGATTTCCAAGTTGGGCAGCTTGAGAGTGAGGAAGAGAATGTCCAGGCATTCTGGGTAAAGGTCCTGGTAAAGACCCAGAGCTCAGGCAGCCCACTTCAGGAAGTCACCGGCAGGCAGGCAGGTAGAACCGAGAACCAGTCCACATCAGCACTGCAGGTTAACACCTGTTGCAGCCTGACACCGAGTCCTGTGGGTACTGAAGGCCCCCTGTGCCGGTCACACAAACCATTACCAGCAGGCCACCGAAACATGAAAACTTTTCCCCTCGAAAGGCAAATTTGGGCTCAGCAATTCCACTCCTTGGTATATACCGAAGAGTAAAAAACAGGTCTTCACAAAAACATGTGCACGAATGTCCATCGTACAGCATTACTCACTGCAGCCAAGAAGTAGAAACAACCCAAATATCCATTGGCGGGGAGGGGGAAACATGGCATATCTATACTATACAAGGATCACTACTCAGCCATAAAAAAGAAGTTAAAGACACAGACTCCTAAGGATGATCCCATCTACCGGGAAACGTCCAGAACAGGCAGAACCACCTAGGTAGACAGGACACTGGCGGTTGCAGGGGGCTGGGAAGGGGAAGGGGGCTTCTTTTTGGGTGACGGAAAAGTGCTGAGATAGGACGGTGGTGACTGCACAGCTCTCTGAGTGGACCCCAAACCATGGATCATACATTATAAAAGACGCACCTGACGACCTATCTCAATAAAGCCGTTACTAAAACAGCTAAGCTTGGGTCTGACGGGCGGAGAATGCCCTTCCGCCCTTGAACTCTAAGCCATCACCGTGACGGACCGCAGCACGGGGTCGATGGCTCCTCTTCTAACAGGGCGCCCCAGTCCGCTCGCTGCCACAATCCACGCGAGAACCCACGCGGGGGACCCTTCGCCACGCGCGACGGAGTCCCACGCCTTCGCCGTGTCGCCCCGGCAGTTACCAGGCAACAGCCGCGGCCCCGCCCCTCACCTACCCAATCAAGCACGTCCGCACGCAGCGGGCGAGCCCCACGTACGCCAGGCCGAGCGTGACCTCACGCGCACTGGGCCCAGAGAGCCCAGAGCCTGCAGACGCCCGCCCCCGCCGCCCCCGCCCAGCCAATCAGAGAGGACAGGGCTGCGCGTCCGTGCGCGCGACCGTTGTCCCCGCGGCGGGGTTTCCCTGCCCCACCCCCACTCCTGAGCCCGGCCCGCGGGGAACGGGGTTCTGGGGCCGCCGGGACGACGACAGGGGCGCCTCCCGCCGTGCGCCTGGGCGGCCGGCCTGCCTCCCCCGCCCCAGTCTTCCCACTGGCCAGCCCCGCGAGCGTAGAAAGTTCCAGGAGAAGCACCCGCTCTTAATGGCGGCCGCGGCGGGGACCGGGTACGCACCTGAGGTCCCCGGCGGCGGGCAGCGCCGGGTCGGCAGAGGGGTCTGAGGGCTGGACCGCCGGGGAGCGGCCGTGGGGAGCGGCGGCGGCCCTGGCGGCGAAGAGGCGGGGCGCGGCGTGGGGGCGGCGGCCGGGGCCCGGCTTTCCACTATCCCTCCTTTTTCTCTTTCTTTCTTCACCCCCCCAGCCCCGTTGTTTTTTTTTTTTTTTTTTTTTTTTTTTTTGGCTTCCTGGAAGGCAGCCTCCACTCGTGTGTCCGCAGCGCCCCCAGTGGGCGTTGCCGTTTCCGGTGCTGTGGAATCCAGGGGAGCTGCACGCCGGATTTGTTTGCAGGCTCAGCCGCGGTCCGCAGAAGGCCAGGCGTGCGCCTCGGTCCCCAGCCTTTGATGAGTGGCTGGCACGTGTCCCGCCTCACCCCTGCACACCGCCCCCAGACGTGGGCCTCCTTTCATGCAGTTGTTTAGTATGGTATTTTGCACGCCTGTAGCTTGTGGCCTTAAAGCGGTGAGGTTGCAACTCGACGGACCCGAGACTCTGTCTTGAAGCCATCGAGTTATTTGTCAGGAACTGTAACCGCGTGTCCCGACCTTTTGGTAGGGTCAGTGCCATCGCCAACCAATCTTGAGCCTTTCATCCGTTGGTGGTGGCGCTCCAGCAAACAGCCCAGTATTACAGTAGTGTTATTTCTTCTTAGTTACGCTTTACGTGTATTATTGTGCCAAAAGGAGAAAAGAACAGAAACCATTTACCTACCCATTGCTCAGATTTAACCTAGTGTGCCATATTTATTTCATAGTTTTAAGAAATATTACAGAGACACAACCAAAGGCACTGTTCTTGTTCCCTTCTCTTCCCCACGGGTAATTACTGTCTCGCAGTTTATATGTTCTAGTACACGTTTTCTTTCTGTCTGTCTGTCTTTCCTTCTAAGTAGGCTCCACTCCCAGCACAGAGCTCAGTACAGGGCAGAACTCAACCCTGAGATCAAGACTTGAGCTGTGATCAGAGTCCGGGAACCGGCAGAGTCACCCAGGTGCCCCACTAATATACATTTATTTTGCAAAAAGACAAGTGTCTCAAATTTGCTGAGACTTTCTTTCTGTAAGTGTCTATCAAAGATATACTTCCTAGCAGATGCTGTTAAAAAAAAAAAAACAAACCTGTCCTTTCAGGGCACCTGGGTGGCTCAGTGGTTTAACATCTGACTCTTGATCTCACCTCAGATCAAGATCTCACACTCCATGAGAATCAGTCCGTAGTCGGGCTCTGCACTGTCAGCGTGAAGCCTGCTTGGGATTCTCTCTCTCTCTCTCTCTCTCTCTCTCTCTGTCCCTCACCTGCCCACGCTTGCTCTCTCTCTCTCTAAATAAATAAACATTAAAAAAACCGTATCCTTTTAAAGTAAAGCTAACAATTCAACAAGTAATTTTGAAAGTATCACAAACCAAGAAACAGATTCTTGACTATAGATAACAAGCTGGTTACTTAGAGGGGAGGGGGGTGGGGATTAAAGAGAATACACTTACCATGATGAGCGCTCAGTGATGTATAGCAGTGTTAAATCACTGTATTATATACCTGAAACTAATATAACAGTGTATATTGACTATACTGGGATCAAAAAAAAAAAAAAACTTAATTAGAAAAGTCCCTGCTTCAGGGGCGCCTGGGTGGCTCAGACTGTTGAGCATCCAACTTCGGCTTGCGTCACGATCTCGCAGTTCATGGGTTCAAGCCCTGTGTTGGGCTCTGTGCTGACAGCTTGGAGCCTGCAGCCTGCTTCAGATTCTGTGTCCCTGTCTCTCCCTCTCAAAAATAAGCATTAATTTTTTTTTTCAAAGTGCCTGCTTTTTTGACATTATTTTACTTTTTAAAATTTGTATTATTTTTTAATGTTTATTTATTTTTGAGAGAGAGAGCAGAGGGGCAGAGAGAGAGAGAGGAGGCAGAGAATCCGAAGCAGGCTCCGAGCTGTCAGCACAAACCCTGATGTGGGCCTTGAACTCGCCAACCATGAGATCATGACCTGAACCGCAGTCCGACGCTCAACCGACTGAGCCACCCAGGCGCCCCTTGATGTTATTTTTAAAAGAGATGTTGGAAAATATTCCCATTATGTTACAGTTGATTCTCCTCATTCCAAAGAGTTGTGTTCTATGAAGTTAGGCAAACAATGAGCAAGACTGAACCACTACTCCGCGGGGTAATACAAGGTTAGGTTTCTGCCAGCCTCTGGTCATGACATTTTTGCGAACCTGTCAATACGTAACCCTGTTTTATGTGTGTGTCTGTTCAAAGACACCTTATGTAACATACACTGTCAATTCATTAGTTGAACTGATGGCCAACAGCACTATCTACAGCTCATGCCTCAGGGAACCTTACCTAACACGGGTATTTTCTACTTAAGGCACATCACAGCCTTCTTGTGCTTAGGGGCACCAGACAACAGTTGAGCACTCTGTCTGAGAGCCACTTTAAGCAGCAAAATCACCAACAAGGAAGCACAAAATGTGGAAAACGTAGCATTAAAAAGACCAGGGAAGGGTGCATGGGTGGTTCCGTCGGTTAAGTGTCTGACTTCGGCTCAGGTCACGCTATCGCAATTGGGGAGTTCGAGCCCCGCATCAGGCTCTGTGCTGACAGCTCGGAGTCTGGAGCCTGTGTCAGATTCTGTGTCTACCGCTTTCTCTGCCCCTCTCCCTCATGCTCTGTCTCAAAAATAAACATTAAAAAAAAAAAAAAAAAGACCAGGGAAAGGACACTTGTTTACAGTGTGAGAGCTGACACAAGTGTGCCCACCTCGGCTGGGAAGTGTGTGTCAGGCAATGCCCAGTTGTTTTCTTGCCACTGGGCGCGTGTCTGAGGATGACCAAGAAAGCATGAGTGGGTAGGTGAATCCACAAACATGAAATTGATGAGTAACTGGGTAGGTGAATCCACAAACATGAAATTGATGAGTAACTGGGTAGGTGAATCCACAAACATGAAATTGATGAGTAAGGAGGATTGGTTCTGTTTTGTTGCCAAAAACAAGGAGCCGCCTAAAACTCCTACTTGACAACTGAACCTGGAAAGAGTTTTCTAATCCGCTTTTTAAAATCTTCCACACGAAGAATTTCAACGTTTCGAACCATTTGTTTAAAATGTCAAAACACGCCAGTGGTTTGAAAGGGCAGCTGACATCAACAAGAGTCTGATTTCTCTCCTCTTGTTCTCCCTTGAGCCCACTCCAGTTAGCCGCCCCCCCCCCACTCCACTAAAACTGTTCACTCCAAGGTCACGAGTGACCCCCGCATCGCTCGCCATTTTTCAGTTTGTGAGTCGCTTGATCTGTCAGCACTTGACATGACCATTCCCCGGGGCTGTCCTGGATCTCTTCGCTGCCTGCTCTCACTCCTTAGATGACTGTGTCCAATGTCCGGTCTTTACAAACCTTCCATATGGTGATGCCTCTCAAGTATGTCTCTTCAGCCCCACCCGCTCACCTCCAGCTTGGTTTGTACAACGACTGGCTACTTTGACACTTCGCGTGGAGGAGGAAGAGGCAGCTCAAGCCAGACGCGTCCCACCCTCTCTGGGGATTCTCATGTAGTTCTTTCCCATCTCAGTTACTGGAGCGCCACTCTTCCAGTTACTTCGCTTCTCCCATTCCCGCTGCTCATCCTTCAGACAAGCCAGTCAGCTCCGATTTCCTAAGTACCCTCTGACCACGACTACCACCACACTGGTCCAAGCCGCCATCGTCTCCTGCAACAGACTCCTAATTTGTCTCCCTGATCCTGCCCTTAACTCTCTTCAGACCCTTCTTAACACAGCAACTGGAAAAATCCTGGAACCCGTAACTCATTTCACTCCTCTGCTTACAGTTGTCCTGTAACTTTTCCATCTCAGAACAAAAGTAAAAGGTCCTGAGTTATGCTTCCGGCCAAGGTGAGGTCACCAGGATTGGATTCACCTTCTCGCCTGAAACAACTAAAAGACAAACACGAGAATAAAAAAATGCAATAGTAGGGGCGCCTGGGTGGCTCAGTCAGTTAAGCAACCTACTCTTGATTTCGGCTCTGGTCATGATCTTGCTGTTTGTGAGTTCTAGTCCCATATTGGGCTCTGCGCTGGCAGCACAGAACCTGGTTGGGATCCTCTCTCTCCCTTCCCTGCTCTCTCCCTCTTTCTCTACCCCTCCTCCACTTGAGCTTCCTCTCTCTCTCTGAAAATAAATAAATAAAACCTTAAAAAATGCAATAATAAGGGAAAATTACGAGCAAGTCTGGGCTCTAAATTTGCCAATTTGAGTGCAATGGACAAATTCCTTAAAAGACACAAGTTGGGGCGCCTGGGTGGCTCAGTTGGTTAGACGTCCGACTTCAGCCCAGGTCATGATCTCGCAGTCCGTGAGTTCGAGCCCCGCGTCTGGCTCTGGGCTGATGGCTCAGAGCCTGGAGCCTGCTTCAGAGTCTGTGTCTCCCTCTCTCTCTGCCCCTCCCCTGTTCATGCTCTCTCTCTGTCTCAAAAATAAATAAAAAAACGTTAAAAACAAAAATTAAAAGACACAAGTTACCAAAGCTCATTCAAGAAAACTAGGTGATTTGGGGCACCTGGGTGCTTCAATCAGTTGAGCATCCAACTTCAGCTCAGGTCATGATCTTGTGGTCTGAGAGTTTGAGCCCCGCATCTGGCTCTGTGCTGACAGCTCAGAGCCTGGAGCCTGCTCCGGATTCTGTGTCTCCCTCTCTCTGCCCCTCCCCCTGCCTCAAAATAATAAACTTAAAAAAATTAAAAAAAAAAAAAAAAAAGAAAACTAGGTGACTTGAATAACTCTGTATCTATTTAAAAAATTGAAAGTTGGGGCGCCTGGGTGGCGCAGTCGGTTAAGCGTCCGACTTCAGCCAGGTCACGATCTCGCGGTCCGTGAGTTCGAGCCCCGCGTCGGGCTCTGTGCTGACGGCTCAGAGCCTGGAGCCTGTTTCTGATTCTGTGTCTCCCTCTCTCTCTGCCCCTCCCCCGTTCATGCTCTGTCTCTCTCTGTCCCAAAAATAAATAAACGTTGAAAAAAAAAAATTTAAAAAATTGAAAGTTAAATTAGAAACCTTCCCATGAAGAAAAATCCCAGGCCCAGATGATTTCACTGATGGTATCTACCAAAACTTTAAGGTAAAAAGCAATCTACACGGAAGCACCTGGGTGGCTCAGTCCATTGGGCAACCACCTTCAACTCAGGTTGTAATCTCATGGTCTGTGGGTTCAAGCCCCGCGTCGGGCTTTGTGCTGACAGCTCAGAGCCTGGAGCCTGCTTCAGATTCTGTGTCTCCCTCTCTCTCTCTCCCCGCTTGTGTTCTATAAAAAATAAATAAACATTAAAAAAAAAATCGACACAAACTCTTCTCAAAGGCCAAAGAGGAGGAAATACTTTCTAACTCATTCTAGGAAGCCAGCATTGCCATGATACCAAAACCAAAGACATCACAAGAAAAGCACTAATAAGACCAATGTCTCTCATGAACACAGATATAAAAATTCCCAATAAGCTTCTCCCCCCAATTAAAAAAATTGTGGTAAAATACACATAACATACGATTTGCCATCCTAACCGTTTTAAAAAATTGTTTGTTTATTATTAAAAACATTTAAAAAATGTTTTTATTTATTTGAGACAGAGAGAGACAGAGCATGAACAGGGGAGGGTCAGAGAGAGGGAGACACAGAATCGGAAGCAGGCTCCAGGCTCTGAGCTGTCAGCACAGAGCCCGACACGTGGCTCAAACTCGCAGATCGTGAGATCATGACCTGAGCCGAACCACCAACCAACTGAGCCACCCAGGCGCCCCTAAAAAATAATTTTAATGTTTATTTATTTATTTAGAGAGCCAGATGTGGGGCTCAGCCTCATGAGTCAGGAGATCGTGACCTGAGCCGAAATCAAGAGTCGGATGCTCAACCAAATGAGCCACCCGGGCACCCCCCATCCTAATCATTTTTCAAGGTACAGTTCAGTGGTATTAAATGCCTTCATAATGTGCAATCGCCACCATCTATCTCTGTCATTCTTGTCCTCTTGTGAAACTGACGCTCCATCCATATCCATTCAGTACGATTCCTCATTCTCCCTCTGCCCAACTATCATTCCACTTTCTGTCTGTGACTTTGCCTACTAAAGTGCCTTATAAGTGCAGTCACACAGCATTTGCCTTTTTAGAGCCAGCTTATTCCTGTAAGTGTATTTTGTATATGTCTGTTAAGTCTAGGTGGTTTATTGCCTTATGTGATGCCTCCATTTCCTTATTTATCCCCTTCTGCCTGGTTGCCCGATCCGTTGTTATGAATGGGAGTACTGAAGTCTCTAATTATTATCACAGAGCTGTCTGTTTCTCCCTGCAAGTCTGTCAGTTTTTGCTTCATATATTTTGATGGTGTATCATTAGGTGGGTGAATGTTTATTGTATCTTGCTATATTTTGTTAATATATAACGTCCTTCCTTGTCTCTTGGAATTGTTTTTAAGTCTATTTGGTGTGATATCAGTATAGCCATTCCTGATCTTTCGTTACCGTTTGTATGGAATATCTTTTTCCATTTTTTTCACTTTCTTTTTAGTTTTTATTTTTTCAAGTTTATTTATTTTGAGAGAGAATCCCAAGTGGGCTCTAATGCTCCGTGTTGGGGCACCTGGGTGGTTCAGTCGGTTAAGGGTCCGCCTTCAGCTCAGGTCATGCATGATCTTGAGGTTCAGGAGTTTGAGCCCTGCATCGGGCTCTGTGCGGACAGCTTGGAGCCTGGAGTCTGCTTTGGATTTTGGGTCTCCCTCTCTCTCTGCCCTTCCCCACTCACACTCTGTCTCTCTCTCTCAAAAATAAACATTAAAAAAAATTAAATAAAAATAAATGAAAACTTCCAACCAGGCTCCAATGCTCTGTGCTGAGCCCAACTCAGGGCTCAATCTTATGAACCATGAGATCACAACCTAAGCTGAAAGCAAGATTGGATGCTTAACCAACTAAGCCCCCCAGGGCTCCCCATTTTTTCACTTTCAATATTTGTGTCTTTGATGCAAAGTGAGCCTCTTATAGATGGCAAACATTTGGATCTTTTGTGTCTTTATCTTTTGGCCAATCTCTGTCTTTTGATGGGAGAATTTAATGCATTTACATTTATTTTTTTTAATTATTTTTTTTAACGTTTATTTATTCTTGAGACAGAGAGAGACAGAGCATGAACGGGGAAGGGTCAGAGAGAGAGAGGGAGACACAGAATCCGAAACAGGCTCCAGGCTCCGAGCTGTCAGCACAGAGCCAGACGCGGGGCTTGAACTTACGAACCACGAGATCATGACCTGAGCCGAAGTCGGACGCTTAACCGACTGAGCCACCCAGGCACCCCTAATCCATTTACATTTAAAGTAACTACTGGGGCACCTGGCTGGCTCAGTCAGTAGAGTGTGACTCTTGATCTTGGGGTTGTAAGTTTGAGCCCCTTGTTGGGTGTAGAGATTACTTAAAAAGTAAAGCACTTACTGATAAGGAGGGGCTTACTTCTGTCATTGCACTACTTTCTAGGTGCCTTACAGCTTTTTTTGGTCCCTCATTTCCTGTATTACAGTCTTCTTTTGTGCTTAGTTGAGTTTTATAGTGAAATGTTTAAATTATTTTCTTATTTCCTTTTGTGCATATTCTATGGCTATCTTCTTTGGGGTTACTCTGCGGATTGCATTTAACATCCTAAAGTTGTAACACTCTAAATTCACACTTGTTTAACTTCAACGACGTATGAAAACTCGGCTCTTTAATAGCTCCAACCCCGCCCTTTTGATCGCTGATGTCACAAAAATTACATCTTTATACACTGTGTGCCCAGAAACACAAACTAATAATTCTTTTAAATGCATTACTCTCTTAAAACCTGTAGAAAAGAAGGCATGGAGTTACAAACCAAAGTTACAAAAGGCTGTCCTTTCCCTACTGAATGGCCCTGACACCCTTGCTGAATATAAGCAAAAGGAGAGGGTTTGTTACCACTGCCCTGCAGGAAACGTTCAGATGAGTTCTATAAGCTGAAATGAAAAGGTATTGGACAGTGACTTGAAGCCATACAGAGAAATAAAGACCTCAACAAAAGGAAGTGTATGGGCATTGATAAAAGCTGGCTTTATTGTAACAATGTTGGAGGTCAGGAAAAAGTTTTGTAAATAGAAGTGGTGATGGTTGCCCAGCATTGTGAATTCAACTTATTGCACTGAATTGTAGCTTTAAAAATTGTTAAGATGATGCATTTTATGTTATGTATATTTTACCACAAACACTTTAAAGGTGAGAATTTCCCTCCACATGATGTAGCCATGCCCCTCACAAGAATTTACCCCCAAGATAAAAGGAATATATGAGAATACAAGAACTCGTACGCCAATGTTCACAGCAGCTTTATTCATGACATCTGAATGCAGAAAACAAGTCAAATGTCAATCAGCCGGTGAATCAAGAAACAAATTGTGGTACCCCATGTAATGGAACAGTACTCAGAATTAAAAATGAATGAATTGGGGCACCTGACTGGCTCAGTTGGTAGAACACGTGACTCTGGATCTCACGGTTATGAGCCAGAGCCCCATTTTGGTGTAGCAATTACTTAAAAAAAAAAAGAAAATGAAAATGAATGAATTATGGGTACATGTAATCTCCAAATTCATCATGCTTAGTCAAAGAAGCCAGCCATAAAATAATCCATATTTTATGACTGTACATTTATAAAATTCTAGAAAGTGCAAACTATAGCTGACTCTTGAATAAAAAGATTTGAACTGCATGGGCCCACTTCTATGTGGGTTTTTTTCAATAAACAACAAAAAGTACAGTAAATGTATTTTCCTTTTTATTATTTTTAATCTTTTAAAAAAGTTTATTCATTTTTGAGAGAGAGAGAGAGAGAGCACGAGCAGGGGAGGAGCAGAGAGGGAGAGAGAGAGAATCCCAAGCCGACTCCACATGCCCAGCACAGAGCCTGATGCAGGGCTCGAACTCACTAAAAACGAGATCATGACCTGAGCCAAAATCAAGAGTCAGACACTCAACTGACTGAGCCACCCAGGCGCCCTTTTATTTTATTTTATTTTATTTTATTTTATTTTATTTTATAAAGAGACAGCATGCACAAGTGGGAGACAATGGCAGAGGAGAGAGAGAGAGAGAGAGGGAGAGGGAGAGGGAGAGAGAGAAAGATGGCGACAGAGTCTCAAGCAGGCTCCGCCCTCAGCATGGAGCCCAATGTGGGGCTCAATTCCATGACCCTGGGATCATGACCTGAATTGAAATCAAGAGCCTGACACTCAAATGACTCAGCCACCCAGGCGCCCCTGTAAATGTATTTTCCTAATGATTTTCTTGACTGTTTCTTTTCCCTGGCTTTACTGGAAGAATTCAGTATATATAGTGCATACAACATACAATGTATGCTAATTGACTGTGTTGTCAGTAAGGTTTCCAGTCAACTGTAGGCTATTACTACATAAGTTTTTTGGGGGAGTCTGAAGTTACACTCAGATTTTAGACTGCATGGGGGCTGGGCACCCCAACCCCTCCATTGTTCAAAGATCAACTGTATCGCACAGTGTGGGGAAACAGCAATTTCCTAGCACCGGCGGTGGAAAAAGGGATTGACCACAAAGGACAAGAAGATGCTTTTAGGGGGATGGAACTGTGCTGCACCTCAACTGTCGTGGTGCTCGCACAAGTGAGTAGTTTTCAAAATTCATCAGACTGTACAGTTTAAATGAATGCAGTTTATTATACATAAATTTACCCTGATATTGATGACTCAGCCGTTGACATTTCTGTATCATGAAGTTAAGCACATGCAGTCACACTGTTCTTCTCACGTCATCTTACGACTGCTAGCTTCCTACCATTCCTATTTTTTTTTTTTTTTTTTACCAGTACTATTTTTAATGAGAGTAAATCGTTTAGAAAACAAAACAGGACGGGGTGCCTGGGTGGCTCAGTTGGGTTGAGCATCCTACTCTTGATTTCGGCTCAGGTTACGATCTCATGGTTTTGAGATCGAGCCCCACGTCGGGCAAAGCATGGAGTGTGGAGCTGCTTGGGATTCTCTCTCTTTCTCTCTCTTTGTGCCTCCCCTGCTTGTGTGCTCACACACGGGTGCATGCTCTCGCTCTCTTCCAAAATAAATAAATAAACTTTAAAAATCAAAAAAAGTAGGACATTCATTTAAAAATTATTGTTTACTAAAAAAAATATCGTTTAATCTTTATCACACTATTTACATAGTATCTTCGTATGTTTCGTAAAGTACATAGGAGGACAGTCATGTGTGTAAATAATTCATATGTGTTTTTTCATGCTCACAAATTTTACCCATATGGATATATAATCAAAGTAATTTGGAGATTATTGCCCTAAAACTTTGGAAGATTCTGTTCTCAGAAAACTGATAGGCGAATTTATCTATAAGCAAAGGGTTGAATTCACTCAAGCAGAGAGTACACACACTTATGTGATATGGGAAGACTCAAGATTGTTAAACGGCATTTGTTCGTGATTTTATCTCAATTAGATCATGAATTTAATCTAGTTCCAACCAAAGTCCCAGGGGGATCTTTCATGCAATTGACAAGATGATTTTAAAATTTATATGGCAGTATTATGAGTAGCAAAGGCAATTTTGTAAAAGAACAAAGAGGACTTGATTGAATAAAACTCAAAGCATAGTGTGAAGCTGTAGCCATGGAACCCTTGTATGTTAGTTCAAGAAAAGATCAGAAGGAACAGACTCCAAAAATTGACCCCTGTATATAGAAATGCATCATATGTTATAAATGACATTTTGTTTATTTGTTTATTTGTTTGTTTAAAGTAGGATTCATGCCTGGGCGCCCGGGTGGCTCAGTCGGTTAAGTGTCGGACTTCGGCTCAGGTCACGATCTCACGGTTCATGGGTTCAAGCCCCACATCGGGCTCTGTGCTGACAGCTCAGAGCCTGGAGCCTGCTTCCGATTCTGTGTCTCCCTCTCTCTCTGCCCCTCCCCCGCTCACACTCTGTCTCTCTCTCTGTAAAATAATTAAACGTTAAAAAAAATTTTTTTTAAAGTAGGATTCATGCCCCTGAGATCAAGACCTGAGCTGAGATCAACAGTGAGACATTTAACTGACAGAGCCACCCAGGGGCCCCTATAAATGACATTTTAAATCTTTAAAGTCTGTTATAGCCAGTTAATTATTTGGGGACAACCATATATCAGATAAAATATTAATAAATATACAATCATACCATTCACAAAAGTTAACTCCATATCTAAATATAAAAAATAAAAGTGCAGTACCAGATTAGGTGTTTTACAAATATTATACAACATAATTATATAATCGGTAGTCTAACTAAGCAAGCAATAAAAAGAAAAGCTCTAGCAGATAAGATTAGTGCTGACTACATGAAAATAAAATTTTGTAGAAAGAAGGACACCACAAATTAAGCAAAAAGACAGGAGAAAATATTGCAACTCAGAACAAAAGGTTTCATGCAGATTATATCAAGTATTCCCCAAAATTAATACGAGACAATTCAACAGAAATGTGCCCAAGGATACGAATGGCCAAACAATTCTTGGCACAGGAAACATGTAATGCCAGTAACGACAAGGTATTCGACCTTCCTAGAGACTATAGAAATGGGAAAAAAAAAAAAATCAATGAGAGCTATGCTTTAGGTATTGGGCTGACAAACATTTTAAAAAGTTTCTATCAGGTGCTGGGTATACAGAAAAAAATGAATGAACTCATACTACTGAAGCACAACTTTTGGAGAACAAATTGAAAATAGCTATCAAAAATTTTAAAATGAGCATTTCCCAGGGGCACCTGAGTGGCTCAGTCAGCAGAACATGGGACTCTTGATCTCAGGGTCATGAGTTCAAGCCCCACATTGGGTGTGGAACCTACTTAAAAAAAAAAAAAAAAAGGGAAAAAGTTAAAATGAGCATTTTCTATGACCTGGCAGTTCTACCAGAATCTACCCAAGAGACACCCTCACACAGGTGCAAGTGGAAACATGTACCAGAACATTCATTGTAATAGTGTAATAGCAAAAAAAAAAAAAAAAAAAAAAAAAAAAAAAAAAGGAAATAACCCAAATATCCACCAAAAGAATGGTTAACTAAGACTTATTCATACTGATATGCAAGAGTGAAAAAGAATGGGCTAAGTGAAAACAAATTGCTATGAAAGTATCTCCAATAGAGGCTCCTGGGGGGCTCAGTTGATTAAGTGTCTGACTCTTGATTTTGGTTCAGGTCATGATCTCATAGTTTGTGAGTTTGGGCTTCACGCTGCCTGCTTGGGATACTCTCTCTTTCTCTCTCCCTCACTCTCTGCCCCTGCCCTGCTCATGCTCTCCCTCTCTCTCAAAATAAAATGAATAAACTAAAAAAAAAATAAATTATCTCCAACATAGTTTTGAGTGAAAAGACAAGGGTGCAGAATGAGGTACATATTACATTATTTTCTTTAAACACACATGCAAGAACAACTTAAAAATATTTTTTCTATGGCAATGGACACATGTGGGGCTATGGTTAAAGAAACCCTTACCCTTTAGGGGCATCCGGGGTGGCTCAGTTGGTTGGTTAAGCGTCCGACTTCGGCTCAGGTCATGATCTCACAGTTTGTGAGTTCAAGCCCCGCGTTGGGCTCTGTGCTGACAGCTTGGAGCGTGGAGTTTGCTTTGGATTCTGTGTCTCCCTCTCCCTTTCTGCTCCTCCCCTGCTCACTCTCTGTCTCTCAAAAATAAACACGGGGGGGGGGGGAGAAGGAGCCTTTACCTTTATCGCTATAAATCACTTAAGTAATTATTTTACAAAGAGACTTCATCATATATTAATTGAATAATTAAAAGTTAATAACAATAATTAAAGTATATATGACTCGGTAGGTTCACTCTTTCCCAGACCAGAGAATTTCAGCTATCCCAATGTAACAAAGAAATGAGAACGTCTACAGGAAAACGTCATCATAGGTGGGGGGAAAAACTGAGCTTGGTTAACACTAGTAGATATTTTAATACTCCAGGGGAGCTGATATTTCACTGTAGGACCATCTTTTTCCCCAGCAACAATATAGACAGAAACGCAAGAATTAGCATACAGCCAGTATATAAAACAACCAGGTTTTGATAGTAAAATATAAAGGCCCAGTTGTCACTACAAACCCAGCTCTTCATTGGCAAAACAGGCTTTTAGTCGATTTTATCCCATTTCTTGGTGAACAAGAGACACAAAATTGATGGGCAAGCATTGCCACCTAGTGGCTGTGGCTCACATTGCAGAATTCATCACCGTGCCTCTTGTCCCCTTAATCTCAAACTAATGCTTCTATCTTTTGGATATACCTTAACAGTCAAATGTTCTATATTCAAGAGACCAGTGGCAGCTGGCTGGCTCAGTTGATGGAGTACATGACTCTTGATCTCCGGCCCCATGTTGGGTGTAGAGATTACTTAAAAAAATGTTTGTTTTTTTTTTTTAATTTTAAAATTTATTTATTTTTGAGAGGGGTAGGGGGAGAGAATCAATCCCAAGCAGGCTCTGTGCTGTCAGTGTGGAGCCCGACATGGGGCTCAAATCCACGGACCATGAGATGAAGACCTGAGCCAAAATCAAGAGTCGGATGCTTAACCGACTGAGCCACCCAGGCACCCCTAAAAAAATAAATCTTTAAAAAATAAATAAATTTAAGGGACCTACATAGGGTTATCAATTAAAAAACATTTTTTTTAATGCTTATTTATTTTTGAGAGAGAGTAAGACAGAGTGTGAGCAGGGGAGGGGGAGAGGGAGAGAGAGACAGACAGACAGAATCCAAAGCAGGCTCCAGGCTCTGAGCTGTCAGCACAGAGCCCGAAGCACCGAGATCATGACCTGAGCTGAAGTCGGAAGCTTAACTGACTGAGCCACCCAGGCGCCCCTGGGTTATCAATTTTTAAATTCTGACAAGTAAGTATGTTTTAAAAGCATAATCTATCATCATGGCCAGTAAAAGAACAGATACTTGAGGCCATGAACTCAGATAAAAGGATGGTCCTGTTTGTGCAAGAACAGTTGAAAACCGGATACACATTTCATGAATAAGCATTCTATAACTATGTTAATAATTGAGATGGTTAATTATGCTATTAAATACATCAACTCGACTGGGCTATGGGATGCCCAGACTGACGGTTAAACATTATTTCTGAGTGTGTCTGTGAAGGTGTTTCTGGAAGACATTATTAGCATTTGAATTGGCAGACCAGATAACGATTGCCTTCTCCATTGTGTGGGCCACACCCAACCCACTGAGGGTCCAACCCACTGAGGGCCGGAAGGGAGCAAAAAAGGCAGAGGAAGGTTGAATTCTCTCTCTGCCTGGCTGTTTGAGCTGGAGAGTCAGTCTCCTGACCTTGACCTGGGACTTACACCACTGTTCCTGGTTCTCAGACCTTTGTACCCAGACTGGGAACTATACCTTTGGCTCTCCTGAGTGTCCAGCTTGCAGGTGGATCATGGGACTCCCGTTTCTACTAGTTGTTTCTCTGGAGAACCCTCACCAATGTGATAACATTTACATAATTCTTCTTTATCAATATATGTCTCAGATTGATAAATAAAAGCAGAGCTAGAGACAAGATCTTGTACACAGATACTTAATTTGGGAGGTACAAGGAGTGAAAGGGCAGGGAAAGTTAATGTATAATACTGTCCTTTTTTTTTTCTTAAATGTTTATTTATTTTTGAGAGAGAGCAAGAGAGAGAGAGAGAGAGAGGCAGAGACAGAGAGTGAGCAGGGAAGGGGCAGAGAGAGGGAGACACAGAATCTGAAACAGGCTCCAGGCTCTGAGCTGTCAGCACAGAGCCCAATGTGGAGCTCGAACCCACAAGCTGTAAGATCATGACCTGAGCTGAAGTCAGATGATTAATCGACTGAGCCACCCAGGCGCCCCAATACTGTCCTTCTTACATACAGGCAAACTGCCTTTGAGCGTCTTTACCATTGGAATTGAAAAACCCATCCACCAGATCAGTATCCCATAGTTAAGTTCCAGAAGCTGTGTTGACCTGGCCCAGTAAAACGCTACCCTTGGCACAGCAGAGATGATTGGGCTATATGCCCTTGGCTAAGTTTATGTAGTTTATTACCATTGCCTGCCATGCTCCATCTGGTTTTTGCAGGAGCCAAACAAGTGAACTGAATGGGGTTAAGACGGGGAACCACCACCCCTGAATCCCCATCTTTGAAGATGGCACTCAGGTCTACAATTCCACCCGGGCTTGCAGTATGGCTTCTGATTTAATGCTGGCTGAGTCAAGACAGGAGGAGGGAACCAATACAAGTTGCTGAGTATGTCTGTCCCAATTGTGTGCTCAGAACCAAGGAAATTTCCACAGGGTGGGACCATGCACACCCTGACCCACTGAGAGACATGCCTCTGCCTGGCCCCATAAGCTCCCACTCTAACTGGGGTCCTTGCTAGCGTTTCAGGTTCTCTGGGGTCACTGCACACATTTCTCCAGTATATAACGCTGGTAAATAACCACAAATGCCTTTGGGGAATGATTAGAGTATTGCCTCTACTTGTGCTGGCTCTATGGGTCCTTCCTCTAGTGGATTCTACCTCCCTTACAATTGCTGGACTCTGGTCTGAGAACTGGGTCAGATTTTTTCTGGTTCCTCAAGTCAAGGCAGCACTGTAGCTGTCGGCCCTTATACCTCATCCTTTGGAATATCATGGTCAGAGAACCAACGGCATAGATCGCTGGTGTCATGGCCACTGCGGTTGCCACCCTGTCCTCGCTTCATCTACCAAGTCTACCTACCTTACTTGTGACGACGAAGTCCAGCTACCTGGCTCTGCTGTTCTGGAACGCTACCATCCTCTGGGGTCCCCAGTGTCGGGACAGTCTGTCCTCAGCATTAGGGACTAGTATTTGGGAACATCTATCATGGATCATAACGGGCTGTAAGAGGTCAAGTCTAGATATCTCATTCACTTAAAAAAATTAATTTCACGTTTTGATTTTTTTTTTTTTTTAACCTTCCTATAGAGGTGTGATCCAGAGAAAAGGGCACAACTTGCTAAAGATACCTATCAAGTCAGTAGCAGAGCCAGGACTAGACCCAGGTCCCCAGGTTCCTTCACGGAACTTCTGAGGAGGTGCCGGATCTTAGCAGGAGTCTGCCAGACATCTGCAGGGAAGAGGGCATTCGAGGCACTCTGTGCAAAAGCAGGGAGGCCTGAAGCGGCCCTGGGATTCGGAAATTACAAGTAAAGCTACCTGACTCCAGTGGCGTGCGGGGCTGTGGGGCGAATTGAGCTGGGGAAGAGGAAGCACTCTGGAAGGCTGCAGGGTCAGGGTCAGGGTCAGCGCCGGCGCCGGTAAGAGCTGCACTCTAGCTGGAGCACGACTGACTGTCCTGGAAGCGGACGGGAAGGCTGCGACAAGGCAGGAAAACAGGGACAAGGGGAGACCACCACAAGGGAGTCGCGCAGAGCGGGCCATCCCTAAGTTTTACCTCTGCTAATCGACAAGCAACAAAGGCCTTCCGCTCCTGCCGGAGCTCAATAACGAGGAGTTCGGCCGGCTGCGCAGCTCGGAGACCGACAGCGCTCAGGAGCGCAGACCAGTGACCGAACCCCCAGCCCGGCACTCCGCCCACTTAGGCCCGCCGCTCCCCGGTTCCGCCCCGCCCCGCCCCCCGCCTCCCTTCAGCCAATGGTAGCCCTCGGCGCCTTTGCCTTCAGCCAGTAGTCGACGTGGCCTCGGACTCTGACGTCACGGAGTGGGGCCAAGGGTCACGCAAGATGGCGGCGCCCAGGAGGCGCTGAGGCGTGGAGCTGAGGATGGGGCTGGGGGCGCTGGCCGCCAGGGCTCGGCTGGGGTGGCGGCTGAGTGGGTCGGGACCGGAGCTGAGGCCGGGGCGAGGGCATTGGACGGCGGCCGGGCGCTCGCGGAGCCCGCGCGAGGCAGACACGCCCGTGTTCCAATACGTGGGCGAGCGCGCGGCCCGTGCCGACCGCATCTTCGTGTGGGGCTTCAGCTTCTCGGGGGCGCTGGGCGTGCCCACCTTCGTGCTGCCCGGCGCCGGGCCCGAGCCTCGCGCCGGCTCGCGGCCGCGACGCAGGATCCAACCTGTGCCCTACCGCCTGGAGCTGGACCAGAAGGTGCGGGCCGCGCCTCCCTCCCTCGGTCGCGCCTCCCTCCCTCGGTCGCGCCCTCCGGCCTCTGCCGCTGCTCCCCGAGGCCCTTTGCGAGAAGTTGGGAAGCCGGGTGGTCCGACGTCAGGGAGGAGGACCCTCGAGCGGGCTGCAGGCCCGGCAGGGGAAGGCGTTAGGGCGCTGCTCGCATTTATCGATTGGCCGAAACGTGCCCGTTTTGTGCCCGACTGTCGTCCTTCGCACGTCACCCCCGGAGTCGGGGTTGTGATCAGTTACAGTTTAATTTCGTTGTGGCTACAGAATATACCTTCTTTACTTTCAGCCCTCTTAAATGTATCGAGACTTTGTTTCGTAGCCTAGCGTACGGTCTACCCTAGAGAATGTTCCACGTGTGCCTGAAAAGGGATGTGTGTTCGGCTGTTGGCGGAGTTGATGTCAGGTCAAGTTAGTCGGTAACTTCTCGGCTAAAATATTATTTGCTCAGGCAGCTGCAGTGTTCGTCGTTAGCCGCTGATTGTTTTCAACAAATATCCCTGGGGGTAAAGGCTGTTCGCACCGAGTGATATCTGGGTCAGGTCAAATCAATGGAGCCTTGTGAACGGAGTCTTCCGGGGATCCACCAGACAGATGGATGGGAATGCTCCGGGAGTGGAGCTTTGAAGTTGCTTCAGTCCCTTTCTGACCCCTCCAGTGGCTGCAAGACCGCTGGCTTGCGCTGTAATTGTGAGCTGTTGGTTTTCAGAGCCACTGCAGAGCTGAGCAGAGGTGGATGGGAATAGGTCAAGTTAAAATGCTGCAGAGCTTGGGGTTCTTAAGTAAGCTGCTTTTCTTGAGTAAACATTCCCTAGATTGCTTTAAGTCTTTGGGTAATTTTCAGAGTTCTGAAAAAATTGGTTCTGACGCTTGCCAGTTCTTTGTTGCCCTTCCATTTTCACTGATGTCGCTCAGTCCATGTCCTTTTAATGTAATTACCGAGGTGGTTGGATCACATGTGCCATTTTGCTATGTCTTTCTTGTTTCTCTGTTCGTCCTTTGCTCCCTTCTTTTGTGTTAAATAGGTATTTTTTGTGTGTATTTCTTTTGTGTTAATAGGTATTTTGTGTTAAATAGGTATTTTTCTAGTGTACCTTTTAAATCCCTTTGTTGGGTGTTTTGCTGTACATTTGAGGAGGTCTTTCTTGAGGTTATAATATCTGTCTTAACTTATCATAGTCTACTTTAGGTTAATAGTGACCTAATTCTGAAAAAACTAGAGCAACTTTGTTCCAGCGAAACTCCATTTCTTCCTCTCCCCTTTATGTGGTTATTGTGATACACGTTACATCTTCATACATTTTAAGCCCAGTAATACAATTTTACCATTATTATTTTATGCAATTGTCTTTTAAATCATTTAAGGGACAAAAAGAGAAGAGATTTATTCATGCAGTGCTTTATAGTTACCCTTATAATTCCGCTAACGGGTGCTCTGTCATTTCATTTTTTAGCCTGAAGGCCCCCCTTCAGGACTTGTTAAGGCAGGTCTACTGAATTCGCTCAGTCTTTGTTTGGGCCTTTCCTGCTATCAGAATTCATTCTTGGTGGACAGTTTTTATCTTTTCAACACTTTGAATATGTCATTCTGGTTTCTGGTCTCCCTTGTTTCTGATAAGAACTTAGCTGTTAAACTTATTGTTCCCTTGTCCTTGCTGAGTCCATTTTCTTTTGATGCCTTCAGGATTTTTCTCTTTGCCTGTCAACAGTTTAACTGTGATTTATTGAGTAGCTTTGATCTGCAGATTTATGTTTTCACAAAATTTGTAAGTTTTCTGCCATTTTTTAAAGTTTTTTTTTTTCCTCCTCCTCCCCTTTCTCTCTTGCCCTCCTGGGACTCTAATTACATAGATGTTGGTACACTTGATGTTGTGTCCTAGGTCATAGGTCTCTGAGTCACTGTTCTTTTTTCTTCTTTTTACGCCCTGTTCTTCGGAATGAATAATTTCACTTGATATTTCTTCAAGTGAACTGC
The DNA here is from genome assembly GCF_007474595.2 of Lynx canadensis. Classification (NCBI taxonomy): domain Eukaryota; kingdom Metazoa; phylum Chordata; class Mammalia; order Carnivora; family Felidae; genus Lynx; species Lynx canadensis. Next base: position 30,211,842 of record NC_044318.1, on the reverse strand, counting down.
TTCGTTCTTCTGCCATCTCACATCAGCTGCTGAGCCTGTTAGAGAATTCTTTCTCTTTGTTACTGTACTTTACAACCCTAGAAATTCCGTTTAACTTTTTAAAGTAGGCTCCGTATCCACCGTGGGGCTTGAACTCATGACACGGATCAAGAGTCAGATGCTGTACCCATTGAGTCAGCCAGGTGTCCCTCCCCCCCTCCCCCATTTAACTTGTTAATGTTTTTATTTTTACATTCAGATTCCATAGCTGTGAAGTCATTGTCATCATGTTTTCCTTTCGTTCTTTAAACACGGTTTTAAAATATTCTTTGAACAGTGGTTTATCGAAGTCTTTGATAAATCCAGCATGTGTCCCCTTAGTGTTGGTTTCTGTCAGCTGCTTTTGTCCCTTCTGTATAGTTCACACTTTCTTGTTTCTTTGCAATTCTTTTACTTTTTGGTTAAAACCTGGACTTCTGGGTGATACTTTATAATGACTTTGGATTCTGATATTTTTCCCTTGAGGTTTTTTTTTGTTTGTTTGTTTTTTGTTTTTTTAAGTAACTTGTATGTACTTCATCTGTAGAATCCATCTCCCCTGCGGTGCACGGCCACTGATGTCTTTCTTCAGGTTTTTGATTTGTCTCCCTCCCCCTCCTTTTTTTAGCCTGGCTTCTTGAGTGTCGCCCCCATCCGTGTACTTTTGTGGTCAGCCGATGACTTGGGCAGAGGTTGTGCTCAAACGCTTTGGGCTTCTAAGGTTTCTACCTTCTACCTTTGATTCTGACTATAGGTTTGGAGACCACGTTCAGCGATCAGGCTGTTCTCATGTCTGCCTCAGCTTTACGTGGCCCTGGGTGCTCAGGTCTCCCATGTCCCCTCGTGGAGTTTGCCTGTCAGCCGTGGATGTGTGGAGAGCCTTCTGTGACAGCTTCATTTCTAGGATCGTTCCATTACCCTTCTGGCTGGTCTTCCTCTCCCCTTGCCCCGGTCAGGATCGCAACCACAGACTGGCTGAGTTGTGGGTTTGTTTTCCTTGTTTGTTTCCCGCTGAGTTCACTACCAGGCATGAGTTTTCACCTTACATCCTAAAGTAAGTCTTTCCTTCCTGGCCACAAAGGTGATCAACCCTGGCCTTTTCAAACTTGTGCACTGAGCTGGAGTAGATGGTACAGCCCAAGACGGGAAATCTGCAGACTCCTGCTCTTGTTACCTGAAGTTCTAGCAGCCTTTCACAAATAAACATTTCCTCCTCTTTTTTTAATGTTTATTTATTTATTTTCAGAAAGAGAGAGCATGCACGCAGGGGAGGGGCAGAGAGAGAAGGAAGGAGAGAATCCCAAGCAGGCTCTACACTGTCAACCTGACATGGGGCTCGAACTCACAAACCGTAAGATCATGACCTGAGCTGAAATCAAGAGTTAGTTGGATGCTTAACCCGCTGAGCTACCCCAGCGCTTCACAAGTAAACATTTCTCAGTCTATTTGCCTTTGATTTCTCCATCCCTGAAATGGTTGAGGTTTTTTTGTTTGTTTGTTTGTTTGTTTGTTTTTGGTTGTTGTTGTTTCACAATTTTGTCCAATTCTGTACTTTTTGGGGGGGGAGAGATTTGCTAACCTCTTCATACCACCATAGTTGGAAGTCCCCCGATGGCACGTTACCACAAAAATTATGTAATGCTGACTGTGTGTAGGTATCATTCAAAGTCCTTTCGCCTGTTAGTAGATTTAATATTAAAGTAGGTACTTAGGAGATATTTGTTGACTGTTGAATAAACAGATGATCACAAGCAAAGAGAATAGTTGTAGTGTGCCGGGTATCACCTTAGGATTTATTCCTTTTCTGTGTCTCCTGCTTCCTCACTGGGTCATTTCTGTGGAGTTGGAGCCATTCCAGAAGTGTAGGGGCTCCAGAAGGCCAGAGAACTGAGGTTTTTTGAACATGACTGCATGTGTGTAAGTTCCATACGAAAATTGTGGGAGAAAATATCACAAGGCAACAGGAGGGGAAAATCACATGTGGGTGACAACAAAACAAGGCAAAAGCAAACCACATTTAAAAGAAATATTTTGGGGGCGCCTGGCTGGCTCAGTCGGAGGAGCACACGACTCTTGATCACAGGGTTGTGAGTTTGAGCCCTGTGTTGGGTATAGAGATGACTTTAAAAAAAAAAAAATGTTGGGGCACCTGGGTGGCTCAGTCGGTTGAGCATCCAACTTCGGCTCAGGTCACGATCTCGGGATCCGTGAGTTCGAGCCCCGCATCGGGCTCTGTGCTGACAGCTCGGAGCCTGGAGCCTGCTTCCGATTCTGTGTCTCCTTCTCTCTCTGCCCCTCCCCTGCTCATGCTTTGTCTCTCTCTGTCTCAAAAATAAATTAAAACATTAAAAAAAATCTTAAAAAAATAATAAATAAATTCACCGTAGCTGTGATACGAATTCTTCTTCAGGCACTGGTTTGAGAATGTCCCAGTGCCACATAAGGGTTAAGAGCATGCTCTCTGGAAGCAATAGCCTGTAGTTAATCTCTAGGAACCTCAGTTTTCCCATCTGCAGAGTACTGTTATTACTACAACAATAATAATTACCAGGACATTGTAGAGCTCTAGGTGAAGTCGCATACTATTTATCATAAGGCTTCAGCTTTATTAACTCATTTAGTCCTTACAACAACCCAGTACGAGAGACACTATTACTATTTCTGTTTTACAGAGAGGTGATCTGTCTCAGGTCACAGAGCTGGTAAGGGGTAGACCTGAGATTCAAACAAAGGCAGTTTTCACTTTACTACCATGTAAGACCGTGTCGTGGTGAATGGGGTTGATGATAATAACTCGTTCTCGGGTGTTTATGAAGATTAAGTGAGATACTACATATCAACACAATAAATGTTCGGCAAATGTTAGTCGCTATACTTGGGGTACCTGGCTGGCTCAGTTGGTAGAATATGGGACCCTTGATTTCAGGGATTGTAGTTCGAGCCCCATGTTGGGTGTAGAGATTAATTAAAAAGGAAATCTTAAAAATGTTAACTTGCTACGTTAATAGCACGTGTTCTTTGGGTAAAGAACCTTCATTTATTGCTGAGAAAACTCGATTATCACAAATCAGTGTTTCATGGAACTCTTTTTCAGATTTCATCTGCTGCCTGTGGCTACGGATTCACATTGCTGTCCTCTAAAACCAAGGATGTTACGAAAGTCTGGGGCATGGGACTCAACAAAGATTCCCAGCTTGGATTTCACAGGAGCCGCAAGGATACTAGTGAGTGTTCTCACCTTGGCTTCCCTGTGCTGTGATTGGTCTGAGAGAGCTCCCTTTTGTTTTCCAGAACATGATTACATAAGCCAGACTGGGACAACAGAAAAGATAGCGTCTTAAACGGATGTTATTTGAGACCATCTGGACTAGATTATCAGCCTCATTGGGAAGAACACTGAACCTTTAGGCTAAAGAGCATTTGCTGATAAGCAAGGATATTCCTCTTTTTGAGTCTAGTTTATAACTTATCCTTTATCATGGATACGTACGTACAGGAAAAAACAGTATATATGGGGTTTGGTCCTATCTGAGGTTTCAGGCATCCACTGGGGGTCTTGGAATGTATCCCACACGGTTAAGGGGGGGCCGGCTGTACCTTTACCGCCTGGATAAACCTTTTTGTTGTTTCCTTGTTCTCTTAGTCATGTGCCTTTTTTTTGCACAGTTTGGATCACTGTATGTTTTCTGCCTTTTCCCACTTAGTTTTATATCGAGAGTCTTTTATAAGTCAGTCCTGAAGTCTCGGCTGTGAGATGCCACATTCCATTTGCTGTGCCCTTTACTGGGAGGCACGCACAGACATGGGCCGAGTCCTGTAAAGCATGCCATGTCCTGTGGCCAGCTTCAGTTTCCAACTCAATCCTGATTTGTTTTGAAGCAAATCCCAACATTGTTAATTTCATTAGTAAACATTTCAGTATGTATCTAAAAAATAAATAAATAAAAGACCCTTAAAAAACGGCAAGTGCATAAAAATAATGAACAACACAATCCCTTCATATTATCAAATATCCAGTCAGTGTTCAAGCGGTCAGTTGTCTCATCAATGTCGGTAGATTTTTATTTCAGTTTTTAAACATTTGTTTGAATCAGTATCCAGATAAGGTCCCGGCATTGCAATCAGTTGATAAGACCAATGTACGCATGTATGTACGGATTTATTTAGTTAAGTAGACTCCACACCAGCGTGGGGCTGGAACTCAGGGGACACCAAGAGTCACAGGCTGTCCCGACTCAGCCAGCCAGGCGCCCCCCGTTGATAAGACTTCTTTTAAGTCTATTTTAATCTTTTTTTCCTTGAAGCTTATTGGCCGAAGGAATGACTTTGGCAAGAAGTCATCCAGCTTTATTTGTGAAACAAAGAAACGAGGGGCGCCTGGCTGGCTCAGTCGGTTGAGCAGAGACTATGTAAAAATAAAATCTTTAAAAAATAAAAACAAAAAGAAGAGAAATCACATTGGTTACCCTATAGAATTCTCCAGTCTGGAGTTTGCTGAATGTATCCCTGTGGTGCCATTTAACACGATCCTCTGTCCTCTGTATTTCCTGTCAATTGATGGCTGCATTTAGAGCCGGACCCACCCACTGACCCTCCAACCCTTCCCTCTTTCCTTCCTTCCTTCCCTCCCTCCCCTCTTTTTTAGAGCCAGATTCCTTTTAAATGTTAGGTAATTACTGCTTCCCAGGCCCTTCAGGCTCTATGCAGATAGTAATGGGGTATGTGAGTCACTCTTTAGTATTTGGAAGCACCACATATTTTCAGCTAATAAGACTGTGTCTGCTGACAGCATTGCCCAGTTTCTTTGATTTTGCCTCGAATGACATCATCTCATAGTGATAAAGCAGTTACTCCATGCTGATCGAAAGGTGTCTCTGAATATTCTATCAGTCGCTGATGAATACAAATGAGCAAGTGTGCTCTTGTGACCGTAACAGTGCCGTTTTTTCGGTAGAGTCTTTTTAAACATGGGGTCCATAGGAGAAACCACGGGAGTTGTTAGTGACACGTTGAGAACTGGTACTCGCAGACCTTAACCTCAGTCAACATTACAGATGTTAAAATGAAAAGCTCTTTGTTTAAAACCTGTGAGGGGAATTCCCCACGTAGGCCATTCTGGCTTCTCCTGCAGGACTGTAAAGAACATTAGGGTTCTTCTGTAGAGTGACTTCTAAAAAACGTTCTCCCTTACTTGCTTATTTAAAATTCACATTTTCCAGGGGCGCCTGGGTGGCGCAGTCGGTTAAGCGTCCGACTTCAGCCAGGTCACGATCTCGCGGTCCGTGAGTTCGAGCCCCGCGTCAGGCTCTGGGCTGATGGCTCAGAGCCTGGAGCCTGTTTCCGATTCTGTGTCTCCCTCTCTCTCTGCCCCTCCCCCGTTCATGCTCTGTCTCTCTCTGTCCCAAAAATAAATAAACATTGAAAAAAAAAATTTTTAAAATTCACATTTTCCTAAAAAAAAGATGATAAATAATAAAATTAAATTAAATGAGAAATTCCTAATTAATTAATTAATTAATTAACTAAAGCTCTACACCCAACATGGGGCTGGAACTCACAATCCCTGAGATCAAGTCGCACGCACTACCGATTGAACCGGCCAGCTGCCCCTAAAAATTTTTTTTTTTTTTTTGACTAGAGAGCATATTCGTGTACCTTTAGAATCCCAACAGTGGGTAGAATGTATGGTGAAAAGGCTGCTCTCTGCCTCTGCCCTCCTAGCCACACGGTTTTTCCCCGGGAAGACAACCTGTCCACAGCTTCCAGCGTCTCCTTCTAGAGGGATTTAGCGTATAGGCACGCGGATGCCTCTACGCGCTCTTTCTGCCTCCTTCTAGCATAAGCAGCTTTAACATAAGCGGTATCGTCCAGTATATGCTGCTGTTTTCCTTCCTGAGAAACGGTAGTGGGTATGACAGGAGCAAAATGCTTTCCTTTCTTGGGGCGCAAACGGTGCTTGCTGACGCAGGAAGGCTAATTAGACTCTGATTTTCAGCCGCCCGATGCGTCCTGGAGGGTGTCGTGGGTCCAGAAATGGGGACTGGGCCTCTGGGCTTTGCTCTGCCCCTCGCCTGCGTGCCTTGAGTAGCCACTCTGATCTCTGGCCGCGGGGCAGTGTGGTGTGGGGGGTGATCTCTAACGTCTGAAGCGCTGTGCCTCTCCGCCAGTGTGACGTGCTGTGACGCTGGCCGTCCTCGTTTCAGCCAGGGGATACGAGTATGTGCTGGAGCCCTCGCCTGTGCCGCTGCCTCTGGACAGACCCCAGGACACGCAGGTGCTGCAGGTCTCGTGCGGCAGAGCCCATTCCCTCATCCTCACAGACCGCGAAGGAGGTGAACGGGCCTGCTCCGGGTTCCCCGGGGGAGTGGGGGAGCCGCGCGGTTGCCCTTGGGTCCACAGTGGCTCGTTTGCTTGAACCGCACCTCAATCAGTGAGGCTGTTGGCACTTCCCCAGAGAATCGGTAGGATGGCTCAGGGTCACCACGTTGGGCAGACTCTGCTAGCTCTTTTGTGTTCTCTCCTCTCTGCGATTCTTCGAAAACCTTAGGGATTTGGAAATGTGACCGCGCATACCGCAGCAAGGCCTCCTGCTCGCTTTGCCGTGAAGTCCCCGAGCTGGGCTGTGTGGGCGTGTGTGCGCGTGCGCGTGTGGAGACAGCTCTTTCTCTTGTACTGAAAGAAGCCCATTTGCTAATACTTGTTTCATTTGGTGGGCTTCTGGAGTCCAGATAACACTGACTTTCGCCAGAAGACCGATGGTGTCTACGGAAAGGCCAACTGGACTAGATTTTTCCAATTTCACTTTCTGGCTAAGCATGCTTTGCGGGAGAAGGCAACGGTGGCGTTCAGGAACTCTTTCAAGAGTAGCTTTGACGTGGAGGGCAACCTAGTGACAGGTCCAGGGAGTGGGGGTGTTGGGGCCTTCCCCAGGATGGGCTGGCCTCAAAACGTGGAGTTCTCGAGAGGTGGGACGAGGGCCTGGAGGGGAAGGCAGAAGGAACAGTCACGGTGGCCCAGGCTGTCGGTGCGGGGCTAGACCCCAGCACGCCTGTGGGTGTGCCTGCCGGGCTGGGGTTGTCAGAGAAGGAGGTCAGGAGGCGGTGAGGATGAGCGGTTGGACTAAGACCACTTCCGAGACCGCCTTGCAGTCCTGACGTGCAGGGATCCCGTGAACCTGCAGAATGGTTTTAATCGGTGGTGGTGTTCTTCAGTCTTCAGCATGGGAAACAATTCTTACGGGCAGTGTGGAAGAAACGTGGTCGAAGATGAAATTTACAGGTGAGTTCCCCAAAGGACTGCCCTTCCCCGAGTTGCGTTAAGCATTTAACGTTTCTCGTGTGGTTACTAAGTGATGGACCCATGGAGCAGGGAACTGCAGGCTTCCTGATGCCTGAGAGGGGCGGTGAGAAGTCACTGGAAAGCTGTGCCATTGTTCCGTTGTGGGTTGAGCTCTGGACATTAGCTTGGTGGAAGGGAGGGCAGACTAGTGTTGATTGTGGTGTGTAGAACTTATTTCCAGTTAGGTTTTTTTTTTAAGTTTATTTATTAAAAAAATTTTTTTTCAATGTTTATTTTTGAGAGAGAGAGAGAGAGAGAGAGAGAGAGAGAGACAGTATGAGTGGGGGAGGAGCAGAGAGAGAGGGAGCCACAGAATCCGAAAGCAGGCTCCAGGCTCTGAGCGGTCAGCACAGAGCCCGACGTGGGGCTCACACCCACGAACCGTGAGATCATGACCCGAGCTGAAGTTGGATGCTCAACCGAGCCACCCAGGCTCCCCAGTTTATTTATTTATTTTGAGAGAGAGAGAGTGACAAGTAGGGGAGAAGGGTAGAGGGAGAGAGACAATCCCAAGCAGCCTCTACGCTCCGTGCAGAGCCTGATGTGGGGCTTGAACTCACAAACCGTGAGACCATGACCTGAGCCAAAATCAAGAGTTGGATGCTTAACCGACTGAGCCTCCCACGTGCCCCTCCAATTAGTTTTTTATTTTTACCAAATTAATTAACTGAAATTCCTCTCTGTTCCATTCTTTATGTGTTTATATATATATATAATATATATGTAATATATAAAATATGTAGGTAATATATAAAATATATATAATATAAAATATAAAATATAATATATAATATGTATAATATATATATAACACATAAACTTTTTTAAATGTTGCTTATTTTTTAGAGAGCATGAGCAGAGTAGAGGCAGAGAGAGACAGGGGAACCGAGGATTCAAAGTGGGCTCCCCGCTGACGGCAGCAAGCCCAATGTGGTCTCAGACCCACGAACTGTGAGATCATGACCTGAGCCGAAGACGGACGCTCAACCAACTGAGCCACCCAGGAGCCCCTTGTTTGTTTTAGTCTTTAAAAGAATTCCCCTCTCCTTCCTCACATTATACTGTTGGGTCTAAATAGCAGTCTCATCTCTGACATCGTATTAAAATTGCCAAAGGGGGGACCCCTGGCTGGCTCAGTCAGTAGACTGTGTGACTCTTGATCGCAGGGTCGTGAGTTCCAGGCCCACATTGGGTGTGGAGCCTACTTGAATTTCCCTAATAGTTACTGTGTGCCCGTGGGGGGCTGCCATCAGGGGTGACAAGAGGGGGCAGGACCACACAGTGCTCGCCGTGACCATATCTCTTGTTTCTCCCCACATTGCTTCTGGCTGCAGCGAAAGTCACAGAGTCACTAGACTGCAGGACTTCGAAGGTCAGGTGGTTCAGGTAAGGGACACGTGCTGAGAGCCACTCAGCCAGCCCCCGGGGGTGCTTTTGCAGGGGTGAAAGCTGGGTGGGGTGACGGCAACTCGGTTAGGGCGGTTTTCTGAATTGGTGAATTATTCTAGTAAAAAGTCTCGGCTGCCTCCTGTAGGTCAGGAGAGTGTTGATTTACACTAGGTTATGGGGGTACAGAGTGTAATAAGGTTTGGGGGTAACCCTCTAGGGGGCAGAGACAAGCGAGGCTAGCTGTGTCACAGTGTCCCACAGCGCTGTGTGTGTGTCCCAGGCTGGCTGCATCTGGCCCACCATTTTATTTCCATCCCTGGTGCAGTGCCTGGCACGTGGTAAGTACTTATGAAAAATCCTTAGATACGTAAGCGGGTGCGTACACGAAGGGCTCTGAGCGCAGGAGGTCTGTTAAGTCTGCCAGGGGTGGAGTGGGAGGGAGAGCAGGTTTATCAGATAGACCGGGGCTGGGTGGTAGGAAAGGTTTCATGGCAGAAGGAGGTGCAGCCTGAAGGCTCGGAAGGGCAGATGGTGAGCTAGAGCCAAAGAGAGAGGCAGAGGAGCGGAAGGGGGGAAAGAAAGGCTTACGGAGAAGGGAGAGGTTCCCCAGGGGTGGGGCGGAGGGGAGGGTCTCCTCGGCACGTCCGGCACTTGGCTGTAGCAGGAGCAGTTTCGGGGAGCGGGACGCAAACGCCAGGCTGAGGCGGACTGGGGATGAGTAAGGTGCGGAGGCCGAGCGGGGCAGCCTGCCGGACCCGGCCGTGTCGCTCGCTGCTGTAGGGCACGTGGCAAGCTGTGGGTCCGTCCCCCGGGATCCTGCGCCTCCGTGGATTTCTTCTCATCAGCCTCCTCTCTGTCCGGTAGGTCGTCTGTGGCCAGGACCATAGCCTGTTCCTAACAGATAAAGGAGAGGTGTACTCGTGTGGCTGGGGTGCCGACGGGCAAACAGGTGGGTGACCTACCCCCACCCCGGGGTGGCGCCCCAGGGGCTGTGGGCTGTAGGGCTCTCGTGGGCCAGAACCCCCCCTTCCTTAGACTCTTCTGTCTCCTTCCCCTCACCCCCGGCTCCCACGGCGAACAACCCATGAAGGGTTGGGGACAGGGTTACTGCCGCTGCTCAACAAACAGCTGCACAAATGCCATCTAAAGGGAGCTCGGTTTTCACTGTTTTGAGGAGAATGTGATTAAGGGCGGGAGGTATTAACCCTGCTTATCTAATCCTTTTCTTGTTTTGGTATTTGTCTGAAGGGAGGGCCTTCACATTTAAGAGTTATTTCTTTTTTGTGTGTGTTTTGTTTTTCAAATTTAAGACTTCGGTGTTGTGTAAATCCTCCATCATCCTACCACTGCATCAAATCACCTTTGTTCACTGTTTTGTGTTTTCTTCCAGTTATTGTTCACGCATGTACATCTCTTATATCATAATAATACCATAGGTGTGATTTTATGTGCTCGTCTTATTTAAATTTTTTTTTAATGTTTATTTATTTTTGAGAAACAGAGAGAGAGACAGAGCGTGAGCAGGGGAGGGGCAGAGAGAGAGGGAGACACAGAATTGGAAGCAGGCTCCAGGCTCCGAGCTGTCAGCACAGAGCCCAACGCGGGGCCCAAACCCACAGACTGTGAGATTATGACCCGAGCTGAAGTCAGATGCCCAACCGACTGAGCCACCCAGGTGCCCTTTTTTATTTTTATTTTTTGAGAGAGAGAGAGAGAGAGAGAGAGAGAGAGAGCGCGCGCACTTGAGCACGAGTCGGGGAGGGGCAGAGGGAGAGAGAATCTTAAGCAGGTTCCATGCTGAGCCCCAATGTGGGACTCAATCCCATGACTCTGGGATCATGACCTGAGCCAAAATCAAGAGTCAGACCTCCCAGGCACCCTGCAGTACAGTATTATTAACTGTAGTTGTCATGCTGTACATTGCATCCCCAGGACTTACTTATTTTATAACTGGAAGCTTCTACCTTTACCCACTTTGCTCACACCCCACCCCCACCTCTGGCAACCACCAGTCTGTTCTCTTGGATCTATGAGCTTGTTTGTCTGCCTTTCCTTCACCGTTTCTTTCTCTTTCGTTCATTCATTCCACATATATATGAGACCATACAGTATTTGTGTTTCTCTGTTTGACTTATTTCACTTAGGATAATGCTGTCAGAGTCCATCCATGTTGTTGCAAATGGCAAGATTTCATTATTTTTTCTGGCTGAGTAATATTCCATTGTACCTGTATACCGTAGTTTCTTTATGTGATCCATTATTTTTGACAAGAATGCTACGACCATTCAGTGAGGGAAAGAAAAGTCTTTCACAAATGGTGCTGGGACAACTGGTTACATACATGCCAAAGAACGAACCTGAACCTCTGCCTTACACCATCTATAAAAATGAACTCAAAATGGGGCACCTGGGTGGCTCAGTCGTTTAAGCATCTGACTTTGGTTCAGGTCATGATCTTGTGGTTCGTGAATTCGAGCCCTGCATCGGGCTCTGTGCTGACAGTGTGGAACTTGCTTGGGGTCCTCTCTCTCCCTCTCTCCCCCTTTCTCTCCCTCTCTCTCTGCCCCTCCCCCACTCGTGTGTGCACGCATGCGTGCTCTCTCAAGATAATAAATAAATAAACTTGAACTCAAAATGGATCAAAGTCCACTTAAGAGCTAACACTGTAAAACTTTTAGAAGAAAACGTGGGTATAATCTTTGTGACCTCAGATTAGGCAGCAATTTCTTAAATATGACCCCGGAAGCATAACCAAAAAAGGAAAAATAGGTAAATTGGGCTTACAAAAATGAAAAAGTTTTATGCATCAAAGGATGCTACCAAGAAAGTGAAAAAATAACCCACGGAATGGGAAGGAATATTCGTAAGTTGTATATTTGATAAGGGTCTAGGACCAGAATATATAAAGAGCTCTTACAACCCAATAGCAAGATAAAACAACCTAATTCAAAAATGGCAAAAGATAGTGTACCTGGGTGGCTCAGTTGGTTAAGCGTCTGGCCCTTGATTTCGGCTCAGGTCGTGGTCTCATGGTTTGTGGGTTTGAGCCCCGTGTCGAGTGCAAGAGCCTGCTTGGGATTCTGTCTTCCTCTCTCTCTGCCTCCCCCCTGCTCTTTCCCAAAAATACATAAATAAAAAAAAAAGTGGCAAAAGTTTTGTGAAGGCATTTCTCCAAAGATCTACCAATGGCCAATAAACATGTGGAACAGATCCTCATTAATTAGTCATTAGGGGAATGCAAATTGGTATCACAATGAGATACCACTTCACATCTATTAGGATGGTTACTATTTAAAAAACCCAGAAAATAACAAGCGTTGGCAAGGCTTAGGAGAAATTGGCACCCTCAGACATTGTTGGGGGGATTGTCAAATGGTGCAGCTGCAGTGGAAAACAGTTTGGCTGGTGCTCAGAGAGTTGAGCATAGAATTACCATCTGACCCAGCAGTCCCACCCCTAGCCGGGGACCCACGGGAAATGAAAACATTTGTCTACACAAAAACTTGTGCACAAATGTTCACAGCAACATTCCTTATGACAGCCAAAAAGTAGAAACAGCCCAAATGTCCATCAGCTGTTGAATGGATAAACGGCACGCATTCATTTTATTTAAAAGGGGGGGGGGGTGTCAAAAGATAAACAAATTAAAAAAAAAAAAAAAAGCCAACACACCAGGGAAAAATTCCAGCAGTGGAAGAAGTAAGCACAGCCTCATTTATCTCTGTCCACGGCCCAACCCCGAATGCCTGCTCTCCTCACGTCCGTCCCATAGCAGGTGTCATTTACACAAATACCCTTGCCAGTCGTGTGCTATACGGACTGCCTAGCGCCCTGTGGAAGCACTTCCAGGGCATCGAACTCAGAGTCGCACACTCGGACTTCAGATCCCCCTAAACCCGGATTCGCACACGCCGCTCACCCGCTCAGCTGCACGGGGAATCCCGGGGACGGTGCAGGGAAGGATTGGAGACGAATTGCGTTGGGCCTTTTCCAGACCAGACCAAACCAAAGTCAAGCTAACCCAACCAAGCCCCCAAATGCAGTATATGCATACAATGGAATATCATTCAGCCCTAAAAAGGAACGAAGCCCTAATGCACGCTACAACGTGGATGAACCTTGAAAACATGCTGTTAAGTGCAAGAAGGCAGACACAGAAGCTCACATGTTGTGGGATTCCATTGATATGAAGTGCCCAGAAGAGGCAAATCCATGGAGACAGAAAGTATAGTGGCTTCCAGGGCTGAGGGTGAGGTGGGAAGTGAGGAATGACTGCTTAACGGGGAGGGGATTTCTTTCTGGGTGACGAAAATGTTCTTAAATTCATTAAAGGTGACGGTGGCACAACATCGTGAATGTACTAAAAACTACTGAGTTGTGCACTTCAGAAGAGTGGAAGTGGTGAACTTGTGGCATGTGAACCTTATCTCAATAAAAACAGGTGGGGCGTCTGGCTGGCTCGGTGGAACATACGACTTCTGGCTTCAGGGTTGTGAGTTCGAGCCTCCTGTCGGGTGTAGAGATTAGTTAAAAATCTTTAAATACAAAAAATAAAATAGCGATAGGCAACATAAATGTAAATTATAAAACGTGATAATAAAATCAACACTTGTGAGAGTACTACCCAATTAAAGACGTAGACTTTTGAGACCTATTTCAGGGGCGCCTGGGTGGCTCAGTCGGGTAAGCGTCCGACTCTTGATCTCAGCTCAGGTCATGCTTTCATGGTTAATGGGTTCGAGCCCTGCATCGGGCTCTGTGCTGGCAGTGCAGAACCTGCATGGGATTCTCTCTCTCTCCCTCTCTTTCTGCCCCTCCCTGGCTCGCTCACTGTCTCTCAAAATGAATAAGCTAAACTTTAAAAAAAAAAAAAGGAATGAAAAAAAAGAAAGATTTTCATTTTTAAGTAATCCCCACACCCAGCGTGGGGCTCGAGCTCACAACCCTGAGATCAAGAGTCACACGCTCCACTGACCGAGCCAGCCGCGCGCCCCAGGTGGCCACTTTTAACTTTTGTTTTGTTTGATGGAAGCTGTCCTAATGGATGTGAATTGATAACTCATGGTTCTGATCTGCATTTCCTTAGTGTTCAGTGATGTTGATCATCATTTTCTGGGCTTATCAGCCATTTCGATGTCTTCTTTGGAGAAACGTGTGTTCCAGTCCTTTTGCCCAGTTTTTAATCGGGTTGTTTGGGGTTTTGGGTTTTGTTTTCTTTGTTTGTTTGTTGGTGGTGGTGTAGAGTTTTAGGAGTTCTCTCTATGTTCTGGATATTGATCCCTTATCAGATACATGATTTGCACATGTTTTCTGCCATTCCGTGGGTTGCCTTCTTACCCTGTTGATAGTGAGTCCGGTTTGTCTGTTTTTTGTTGCCTATCCCTTTGGGGTCATTTCCAAGAAGTCGTTGTCAAACCCGGTGTCGTTAAGCTCTCGCTCTTTGTTTTTCTCCTAAGAGCTTTATGGTTTTCACTCTTGTGTGTAGGTCTTTGATCCATTTGGAGTTAACTTTTGTACATGGTGTTAGGTAGGCGCCCAACTTCATTCCTGTGCAGGTGGATATCCAGTTTTCGTAGCACCATTTGTTGAAAAGACTACCCTTTCCCCATCGGTCTTGGGACTCTTGTCAAAAATCACATGATCATAAAGGCAAAGGCTTATTCCTGGGCTATCTGTTCTATTCCGTTGGTTTATATGTCTGTCTTGTATGCCACTGCCACCCTGTTTGCACTGTTGCAGCTTTGACATCAGGAAGTGTGAGTCGTCCCAAGATCACTTGGCTATTTAGGGTCCTTTGAGATTTCGTATGAATAATAGGATAAATATTTTTGTAAAAAGCATTATTGGGATTTTGTTAGAGATGGCATTGAATCTGTAGATCACTTTGAATAGTAATGACGTCCTAACAACATTAGATCTGTTAGCCCATGAACATAAGATGTTCTTTTCACATATTTATGCCTTCTCTAATTTCCGTCAGCAGTATTTCATAGTTTTCCTTGTACACGTCTTTGACATCGCTGGTTGAGTTAATTCCTGAGTATTTATTCTTCTGGATGCTACTGTAAATAGAATTGTCTTCTTTAATTATTTTTTCTTTTTTTAAAAAATATTTGTTTGAGAGAGAGAACGAGAATGCACATGTGTGCACGTGCACAAGTGGGAGAGGGGCAGAGAGAGGAGAGAGAGAATCCCAGGTGCTGACTGTGCGGCTCAATCCTGTGACCCCAGGATCACGACCTGACCCGAAATCAAGAGTCAGAGGCGTAACCAACTGACCCACCCAGGCGCCCGTTAATTTTGTTTTTTGGATTGCTCATTGTTAGTGTTGAGAAAGGCAGCTGATTTCTTTGTGTTGATTTTGTATTCTGCTTCTTTGCTGAATGCAGTCCATGTTTATAGCTGGATGACATCCTACCACGGAATATACCTCCATTTATTCAGTTTCGTGTTGATGGATGTTTGGATGGTTTACAACTTTTTGTTACATGTCAAGCAGTGCTTCCGGGGCCGTCTGTCTGTCTCCTTGGTCACGTGTTCCACAGCTCTCGTCGCTCTCGTGAAGATGCCTTGAGTGGCCGTGGGTTAGAGCTGTTTTCAAACGGTTGTTTTCCAAAATAGTTGTAATAAGTCACCCCCGGCCACGGGGTGGTGTTTCACTGCCTCGTCAGGGCTTGGTATCGTCCACTTCGAAGTTTTTCCCTGTCTCGTGGGTGTGACATAGTATTTCATTGAGGTTTCAATTTCGTTTTCCGAAAAACTGCTTGAGAGTGACCACCGTTTTACACGTTTATAAGCCAGCCTTATTTTCTCTTCTCTGAAATGTACATGGTGTTCTTTGCTCATTTGTTGACTTATGTGTCTTTTGCTTATTGATTTTTAGGAATTCTTTACCCTCATCTGTATTCTTTGCAGTTCTAGTGTTGTATGTGTTTTCTTCCAGACGGTGGCTTGCCTTTTTGTCCATCTGTTTGGATTTTGAATTTTAACTGTCTTTTTTTTTTCATTTCTTATTGCTTCCTTTTCAGATGTACCTGGCCATTTTCGATAGCCTCGTATTCCTGCTTTTATTTGCGTAAACATTGCACACAGAGTTATTTTTATTTTGTATATCATAATCCCAGGGTCTGAAACCCGGAGGCCGTCAATTGGTAGTTTGTTGGTTCAGTTTACTCTCTGACTCATAGGGGCATCCTTCCTTATGTGTTTAGTAAGTTTTGACTGTGGGCTCATATTTCATTGAATTGAATTGGTGGAAGCTCTCAGGGCCTTAATTGGAGATGATTTCCTCCAGGGAGGATTCGGATTTGCTTTTACCTGTTGCTAAAGGGTGCTGCCATTCTGATGCTGCTCTGGGTCCCTTTGCGGAAGCCTGGCCTATTTTTATTTAAAAACATGTTTGTTTATTTTTGAGGGGGGGGGGACAAGTGGGTGAAGGGCAGAGAGAGAGAGAGAGAGAGAGAGGGAGACACAGAATCTGAAGCAGGCTCCAGGCTCAAAGCTGTCACCGCAGAGCCCAGAGCGGGGCTCGAACCCACAAACCGTGAGATCGTGACCTGAGCCGAAGTCGGACGCTCAGCGGACTGAACTACCCAGGCACCCCTGTGTTTTTGTTTTTGTTTTTGTTTTTTTAAAATGTTTATTTACAGAAGCCTGGTTTAAAGTGGGAGTCTGTGCTGTGCATTTTGCCTTGGTCTGCCCAGGGCTTAACGCCATCACAGTGCTGGCAGCGATATGCGTCCTGATATCCTCTGGCCAGCCCTGTCTTTTCCTCTGCCATGCCAGTTTGCCAGTTTCGGTTTGCTGTTTGGGGGGCGATGTTGGGGGGTTGAGGTGGGATACCCTCTCGGAGACGTCCTTTATCTTCTCACTAGTCCAGCAGTACATTAGAGATTGCTGGTTGAGAATTCTTTGTGTGTGTTGTCATAGGGTCTTCTGGTCTCACTGTAGTGGTATTCTGTCTCACAGGGGTTTCTCGCGTGAATCAGACTCCGTCTCAAGGGTTTTACGAATAAACAATGACTGTTATGTGTTTATCCTGCACTGAGTGAGCCCGGGGAAGGAAGTTGCAGACAGTGCAGAGGCAGATTCTCATTTCCGAGCTGATGTTTGTTAAGCGTTCAAAACTGTGCTTGGCGCGCGGTAAGTCTGCGAAAGTGTCCCAAGAGTCGGTAATCGAGAGTAACGCTTCCCCACTGTATTAGGTCTGGGTCACTACAATATCACCAGCGTACCCACCAAGCTGGGCGGAGACCTGGCCGGGGTACACGTCGTCCAGCTTGCCACCTACGGTGACTGCTGCCTGGCCGTGTCTGCTGAGGGTGGCCTCTTCGGTTGGGGAAACTCCGAGTACCTGCAGCTGGCCTCTGTCACGGACTCCACGCAGGTATGCGGTCGCTTACGGCCGGGCTGGGGGATTTGGAGACGACGAAGCGTTAAGGGTGTTTATAAGAAGTTCTTCAGCAAAGTGTGGCCTTCAGGCTGTGAAGGCCTGGCCACCTGTAAGACCGCCTCTTCTTGGCCATCTCGTTGGAGTCCGGAAAGAAAGCGTGGGTTCAAAGCCATCGTTATCAACCCTTTGATGCGATAGTCCTGGTCTAGAGCAGGCTGATAGGTGTGGCCGTGTACCCCGTCTCACGAGGGGTACGAGGCTGTTCATGTCATTCCCGTGGGGTCGCCCTGTGCTTTTTTATTGCAGTGTAACATGAGTGCCCCAAAAGGGTGTAGATCCTGAGTGTGCACCTGGATGAGGACGCCTGTGTCCCCCGCCCCCTCGCCACAAGCAGTGGGACACTCAGTACTTCAGAAGCCACTGCCCGTGGCCTCTCCGGTCACCGCGCCCTCCTCCTCACTGAAGGGAGTCACCCGCAGTCAGTACAGTACGGCAGGATTTTAAATGTTAAGGGAAGTTGCAAATAAAAACCAAAAGTAGAGCTCCCTGCATGATTAATCTCTATGTATCTCAGCCGTGTTCAACGATTACCAACTAATGGCCCATTTAAAAAGAAGAAAACAGATATAATTCACCATTTTCAAGTGTAGAATTTGGTGGGTTTTAGTGGAGTCCCAGGTTGTGCAGTGGGCTAATCCCAGAACAGTTTCATTACCTGCCGCACTTCCTCCCCCCCTCCCCCCCAAAAAAAGCCCCATGCCCTAATGGCCAGTTTTTGTTGCCATCTGCTCCTCTGCCCTGGATTATTCTGAGTAAATCCCAGGTCTGTGTATATATTTTAAGTTTATTTATTTTTGAGAGTGAGTGCGGCAGAGGGAGACGGAGAATCCCAAGCAGGCTCTGCACCGTCAGCCCAGAGCCCGAGGCGGGGCTCAAACTCCACAAACCATGAGATCGTGAACTGAGGCGAAACCAAGGGTTGGACGCTTAACCGACTGAGCCACCTAGGCTCAGGTCAGACGTCATATTTTATCCATAAAAGTCTCCATACATATTTCTAAAAGATAAGGACTGGGGTGCCTGAGTGGCTTAGCCCGCTAAGCGTCTGACTCTCGATTTCGGCTCAGATCATGATCTCGAGGTCGTGAGGTCGAGTGCCGCGTCAGGCTCCGTGCTGGGCGTGGATCTTGCTTGGGTTTCTTTCTTTCCCTCTCTGTGCCTTACTGTCTATCTCTCCAAATAAATAAGTAAACTGAAAAAAAAAAGGTAAGGACTATTTAAAAAACATACTTTATTCCTTAATAACACCAAATTGCTGACAAGGTACAGAGGGTTTTAAATGTATATTGATAAAGAGATCAGCACGGAGAGAAACTAAAAGCCAGTGAAAAAGATGAGGAGAACGCGTTCCCTGGGGTCCGACACAGCGGCTAGAAGCAGTTGCAGGTTTGGTTCTGAGCTTCCTAGTAGCCAAAGCAGAGAAGAAAACGTACCCATGTAAATGATTCTTTGTTTCTATAAGACAAACAAACGCTGTTTTCGGGAAGAGTGTTGCACTTCCTGCTACCGGTGCTGAGAAAAATGGCTCCCGCGGCCTTCCTGTGGGGGACACGTCAGGACATATCAGCGATATGTTTAAACCCCAACTTAGTTTAAACCCCAGACTTAAGGGTTTAAAGCAACACGCATTCATTACCTCACAGTTTCTGTGGATCGGGAATCCAGGGGTGGCTTAGCCGGGTCTTCTGGCCCTGGTCCCCCAAAGGCTGCAGGCATCGTAGGGTTCCGCGGGCGAAAGCCCCGCTTCCAGGACCACCCCGGTGCTTGTCGGCAGGGTGCGGATCCTCGTGGGCTGTTGGACTGGGGCCCCAGTTGCTTGCTGGTGGCTAGCCGGCTACTAACTGTCGGCCAAGGCTCCCTTGGTCCCTGGCTTCTCCGTGTAGCAGCTCCCAACACGGCAGCTGCCTTCATCAGAGCAGGCAAAGGAGAGGGCGAGAGAGTGCCAGTGAGACAGAAGCCAGCGTTTCGTAATTTAGTCTTGGCAGTGGCCTCGCCTTGCTTTCCCCGGTACTCTGCTTGTCGGAAGCCAGTCGGGGGGTCCAGCCCCACACGAGGGCAGGGTTACACTCGGGTGTGCGTGGCGGGGGCGGGGGCCGCGGGTCTTGGAAGCAGCCCACCGCGGCCCCGACTCTAACCGTGGCCCGAGCCTCGTCCTGTGGGTGACGGCAGCGGGGTGTTCCCAGAGGCCCTGTGCTGGCGTGTTCCTCGGTGTCTGTCGAGCGCGTCGGGCCAGAGCACGGGCAGGTAGAGACCCTCTGACCGCCTCGCCTCGTCTAGGCAGGCGCTTTCTGGATCAGTGAGGCCGCCTGTTCCTTCTGAGTCAGCTGAGGGGCTGTCAGCCTCCAGCTGCCCGCATCTGAAAGTACCTCCGAAAGGATTCGTGGCCGCCACTGAAGCACTTCAGGTCTGTCTTTCCGGGGTTCGGCCTCGGTGGAGGCACCAACACCAAGTCCTGCTGGAGAGCTAAGTGGGCAGCACCTCATCCTCTAAACCCCCGACCCTCGTGTCGTGTCTGGCCCCCGATTAGTAGAGAAAACACGTGCTGTCAGATGGGAGTGCCCCCAGTTTCCCACGCCGAGCCCTTTACACTCCAGCCAGGCCCACCCCTTCTGTAGCAGGGGGCGGGGCTGGGGGAAGGTGCCTCCCGCCCTGGGCCCCGGGTCCTGTCTCCTCCCGCCTTCTCGGGAGCTTTGCTCCATCTACTGGGCCTTCTTCCCCATAGCTTCAACCTCCCCTTCTCCACTGGTCCCTCCCCAGCCGTCCTTACACCTGACCCCCTGTGGCCTTTGTCTGTAGAAGCCCTGTGTGGGTTTCCTGGTCTCCACCCAGTCCTGCCCCCTCCCCCATCTCCATCCCCCCCATCTCCCCCTCCACTCTCCCATATCTACCCACCCCTGTCCTACCCCCACCCCTCCCCCATCTCTACCCACCCTGCCCCTTCCCCCATCTTTACTCCCCCCCACCCCCCACCCCTTATCTCCACCCACCCTTGCCTCCACTTCTAGGGCCAACTCTCAGAGCCACATTCACTTATTGTCTCCCTCTCCTCACTCCTCAGTCCAATCCACTTGGCTTCCACCCTTCTCACTTGGCAGAGAGCCTCTCACTGGGCTACCGGGGCCTTCGTGTTGCTCACATAATAGCCAAGACTCTGGAGAACATAGCCCAGCCTTTATCCATCTTGACCTCGCAGCAGCATTTGACCCTGATCATGAGCTGTTGACTGTCTGTTAAAACACTCCTCCCTGGGCCCCTCTAATGACTCCTAAGTACCCTCCCGACTCCCTCGTCGTTTCTTCTTGGCCTCGTTTTCTGGTGCTCCTCCTGTGCTGGGCTTTACATGTTGGAGGTCCTCTCCTTGTGTCTGGTCCCTTCAGAGGTCTCACCCGCACCCGTGGCTGCAGTTACCGGCTGTGTGCCAGTGACTCCCCAGCTCACACGTTGGGCCCACACTGTTCTTCAGGGTCACGCATCTGTGAACGTCACCTGCCATTTCCACTTGGCCATCCCTGGGCGCTGTGAGTTGGGTACATCCACCAGGGAATGCAGGCACATCCCCCACATCCCGGTCCTCCACTGGCTCCCACATCCCCTGACATTGCCTCTCTACCCAGAACCTTGCTGGCTCCCCATTGTGCTCAGGATAGAGACCAGCTCCTTACTGTGGCCTACGGGCCTGCCGATCTGGCCTCCTTCCTCGCCAGCTCACGCTCCGTATCCCCCCTCCCCCGTCTGCTCAGCCACTGCGACCTTGTTCAGACTCCCCGAAGGTGTCCTGTGCACGTGCCATCTCCACTCCTTGGGATGTCCTCTTTCCCCTTGCCTGGTTAGCTCTGCTCATCCTTCAGGTCACAGGATCAAATGAAGCCTTCCTGGTCCTTCCCTGATCACTCCTACCCCCAAACTAGATCAGGTTCCCCGACGTTCAGAGACCCTGGACTCTCCTCAGCGCAGATTAATTTCATGTTAATTTTGACCGGCTTCTGCTTTCTCCACCAGACTCCGTTCTGAGAGAGGGCCCGAGTCTCCTGTTCCCTGTCGAATTCCCAGTGCCCAGTTAGATGTTTAGTTTATCCTGGACGTTCAGGAAATATTTGTAGATTGAATGAACAAACCGGGACTTCCATGCTTTGTCCACAAGACGGAACATTCCCGAGTTTGCCTTCCTAACAGCGTGGTTCTTGCTCTGCTTCAGGTGAACGTGCCCCGGTGCTTGCCCTTCTCAGGAGTGGGCAGGGTGAAGCAGGCCGCGTGCGGTGGCACAGGCTGTGCGGTGTTAAATGGTGAGACCCTCCTACGGCCAGTGGGTTGGGCGGGAGAAGGGTCAGTGTCCGTTGGCGTCACAGCCACAGACCTTAGCCTGAGGGAGGGAGGGGGCAGCGTGGCCCTGGGAAGGTCCAGCTAGACTGGGCCCAGTTACTAGAGGGAGAGCTTGACTTGTTGGCAGGAGGTAATAGTCGTGATTCAGATGTGGACAGATCGACAGCGACAGGGCACAGTCACTCTGGCCCGTTACAGCAGACCTCCGGAGGGGCCGAGCTGTCTCTCCCGCTCCCTTAGCCTCGGCCAGAGACTCAGCCCTGCCTTCCCGGTGAGGCTGTGCCAGGAGACAAAGGCAGATAGGAGAAGGGCCGTAGGGTCTGGATACTGAGGCCTGTGCCCCTGGGATTAAGTGTCTAGGGTCGCTGATGAGCATTAAAAACTTCTATGACAAAAAGAATCATTTCTAAGACTTGCAGAAATCGGGCCAGAGGTTCTTTGTGTACTTGGCTTGGTCTCCCGATCCGTTTGAAACGTAGAGTGTCAGAGTGGGGAAAACCATCCTTCTGGGCCTCCCCCGTGCTCATGGGGCTTCTGCGTGATTGATGAACTGGGCCCATCCAGGTGACCCTCAAGATGGGGGAAATTTGTATCGTGAGGTGGGCTAGCCGGCTAGACATTCGCCACAAGCAAGAATTAGAAAGAGGAGAAAAGAAACATTATTTTAAGTATCTGTCCGTATGTTCTTGCCAAGCAAGGAGGGGGAAAAAAAAATCCATGTGGACATAATGCGTCTTGGTGGTACAGTCTGAATTTCTAATGAGGGCGGGCTGCACTTGATTTGACTTACTGACCGTTGTTTTTGCTGTAATGTAGGAGAAGGACATGTTTTTGTCTGGGGCTACGGAATTCTTGGGAAAGGACCAAACCTCGTGGAAACTGCACTTCCAGAAATGATTCCACCCACCCTCTTTGGCCTGACGGAGTTCAACCCAGAAGTCCAAGTCTCCCTCATCCGATGCGGCCTCAGCCACTTTGCCGCCCTTACCAGTAAGTGACCGGGCCCGTGTGGCCCCAAAGACGGGCAGAGCTTAGCCGTCTCCCCAGGCAGTGGGGTGATGTTTCCGCGTGGATAATTAAAGAGAGCGGCTAATCCAGAGTTGCTTGGCTTGGGGACGTATGATGTGTACCTTCTCTTCATCCCAAAGTTGTGTTTTTGGTTCATTTGGTTTGTGGTCGGGTTAACGTTAAAGTGAGTTCTCTCAAGAGGACCCCAGGCGGTGGTGGGAGAGGGACCGTCGAGCGTGTTGGGGATGCCGGCGGAAACCGGCGGAGGTTTGGCGAGCCCACGGTGGGTAATTAGGAACTGGTCGTGTGGGGTGGCAAGAGGCAGATCTGTCGGCCCTCCTGTGGTTTTGTGGAGGTGAGTCTGCCCGAGTGCCCCAGAGGGCTGGCAGGAGCGTGACCGAGGGGAGGCGAGACGGGGTTTGCGCACAGGTTTGCCAGACTACGGGGCCGTGAAGCATCCGGTTCCTCTGTGGCCCTCTGGCTTGCGTGCTTCTCTTGAACCACAGCGACTGCTGGTTCAGTTTGCCCACGTTAGTCAAATAGGAAGACTGAACTGAGTTTCGTGTTGTGATTCTCAAGCAGACTCGCGGTTTCTTTGCAATTAGAAGCCCTTTTTCTCGTTTCGCGGTTAGGAATTGGCTGGTTTGTGTTCTTTTTTTCTTTAAGCATCTGGGCTGGGACGGTGAGTTTGGGTCGTCTTGAGTCACGTGAGTTTTTTGAAGCTTATTTTGCTTTTAGCAAGTAAGCATTGGTGTGGACGGATTCTGGAGGCAGTGCAGATGTGTCTCGCAGGATGTTTTCAGGCCTCTGCGTCTGTGTGCAGAGTCGCCCGCCCGGAAATCCATACGGAGCGTGAGCCTGGGGGCGACTGTTTTCTGTTTGTGGTCGTGCCGTGTGGCCATTGTGGGTCACCTTGAAGTGAATTCCCCGTCTAGATTTCCCCCAAGACCTGGCCACTCTCCACGTGGGGGTCACCGTCCCTAGCAGGGGGGGGCATTGGAGTTTGGGTTTCTGCCCTGCCCCCGGGCCCAGCTGGGAGTCGGCGTTGGGTTTACCCTGAGGTCTGCTAACATTTTGGGGGCCCAGACTGACTGGGTCTGTTGAACACATCGCATCTGAGGGCGGAGGACCAAGGAGGATGGTCGGATCAGGGGGATCTGCCAGCTCGGAACAAAAGGATTCTTTATTTAATCAGACCAGATTATTGTCGTCCCGGCTTCTCCGCGGCCTTTCTTCTAGTCCCCGTGACCAAAGCCTTTTCTCTGTGTCACAGAGCACCCCAAACTGGTGTGTACGGAAGTCTAAAGCGAGCGCTGGGCTCTGGGCGGTGCCCTGCTAGGGCTGGGGCTCCGTCGGGCAGGTTGGCATTCCCAGAGCTCCCCTCTGGGTTCTGTCTCCCAGCCGTCCTCCACGGCACCCTGTCTGTCCTCCTTCATGGCACATTTTACAGTTTGTAAACCTGCATTTTTACAGTGAGTTCTGCTCATTTGTTTGTGTCTAGCTCCAGCCCCATGAGGACAGGGACTGTGTGTGTGTTCGGTCACTGCTGTGTCCCAGCTCCCAGCACACAGACGAAGACCTGGCCCAGAGAGGCTCTGGTCACTTTGTAGCTCTCGACCAGATGCTCCTGAGAGAGAGAGAAACCCAGGCAAGGAATACATCGCCCTACTCCTCACTCCGCCAGGGCATGACCGGGGATTGAGGGTGCTCAGCTTTCGAGATTTGAGGCGGGGTGTGCCTAAGAGTGGGCTTGTGGCCAGAGCCCCACGCGTGTGCCAGCCTCCCACGTGACGGACACAGCGCGGGTCTGGGCTTGGCCGTGTTCTGGTGGCGGGTAAACTGTTCCCTTCAGAGGAAAGCGTGAACGCCTGGGAGAAATTGAGATTTCACGTCGGGCCCTGTGGGTGCCTAGAAAGCCTGTTCTCATGACCCTTCCCCCTGTTGGAGACTTGCCCTTGGCCTGGCCCCAACCGAGCTACCGTTTTCCTTTCTTTGCAGACAGAGGAGAGCTGTTTGTGTGGGGCAAGAACATCCGAGGGTGCCTGGGCATCGGTCGCCTGGAAGACCAGTATTTCCCGTGGAGGGTAAGGCTGCATGGGTGGGCTCAGGCCACACCCACAGGGAGCCCCCCCCCCCCCCCGGGTGGTGGTGCGGGGACCCGCTCCCCACCGCCCCGTGGCTTCAGGGGAGGCCGCGCCGTGGTGAGGAGCCCGAGCGGGCGCCCGGCTCCAGCTTCTCGTTGCCCTCGGCTCCGTCCTGGGGCCCGTCGAGTGAGTGGCCCGCCCGGCCGAGGCTTCCAGTCCCGCGGTGCCCTGGGAGAAGCCTCGTGGGAGGCTGGCCGTGGGCACGCGGAGCGGGGAGATGACGCGCCAGTGCCTGGGAGAGAAGTGGGCGCAGGCCGGCCCCCCCCGCCGCGAGGGGGAGATTCGAGACGAAGAAGGTGCTGTGCCAGGGGCTGTCCCCAGAGGCCTGTGCAGAGGAAAGTTTGACAGCGAATTCGGAGGAAAGCGGGCTGTTTCATAGTCAGAGTGCCTTAACCACAGCCGGCAGAGTGAAAAAAATAAGTTTTTCTTAGGGGGAGGATGCAATTACACAAAAAAGGCTCGTTTCAAAATTAAAGGGGAGAAAGGTTCTCTCTTAAATTGTAGTTTATCTCAGTGTTGTTTACTGAGTTCTCCTGAAAACCAAAAAAGCTGTTGGTATTTTTGAGAACAGCACAAACGTACGTGCTGCAAGAGGTATTATAAATATGAGACCCCCCCCCCCCCCCAATCTCTTATAACGGAGGCAGCCGCTGGCACTGGTTTCTTATGTTCCCTTCTGGAAACAGTCAGCAGGCTCTGCATAGAAAGCGTGTGTGTATGCACGTGTGTGTGTGTGTGTGTGTGTGTGTGTGTGTGTGTGTGCGCGCGCGCGCGTGCTCGGCTTAAAGTATTTTCTGTGAACGTTGGATTTTAATCATGTGTTGTGAGGGGCGCCCGGGTGGCTCAGTCAGCTGAGCGTCCGACTCTTGATTTCAGCTCAGGTCATGATCCCAGGGTCATGGGATCGAGCCCCATGTCGGGCTCCACAGTGGGTGTGGAACCTGCTTAAGATTCTCTCTCTCTGCCCCTCTTCTGCTCATGCTTTCTCTCTCTCAAAAATAAGCATTTTTTAAAAATTAAAAAAAAAATACATTTTGAAATTGTGTAAAGCATTTTTTGAAACGACATGTAAAAATGCAAAAGGAATTTATAACTTAAATCAAATAATGAGGATTTGCCCATCCAAATCCCCCTGCAAAATGTTTGGAGGCACTTGAGCATTTTAGGGGCTCTTTCCCTTGGCTGCCCGCTGTCCTGGCCCCCTGTGACCTCGGCGGGCCCTGACCCCTTTATAAAAACCATGTATGCAGTCTCTAAGAACACAGGGCAGGATTGAGGCTTGATGTTGGTTGGGAACAAATGGTTGTGCACCAGAGCTGTCTGCAGGCTGCCCACTGCTCACGCGCCTGTTCACCTGAGCCTGGGATTCCCGTGATGTGGGAGGAGTGGACAGCCGGTTGTGGCCAGCGGGTGGCAGGCCAGGTGATGCGAGCATCGATAAGGTAGAGGCCCCGCTTGCCTTCACTCCGAGGGGAAGCTGGGGACGCGGTAGAGCAGCTGGGTGTTGGATGACTGACCGGCATGACTCCCCACCCGCCCTCCTGTCCTCCGCATCGGAGTGATGGTCAGCCATGAGATAAGACTGCAAATCTGATCGCTGTACCAGCGAAAAATGGCTGGGCTCTGGCATCCGTTGGGGAGCTGGAATCGGCAGGCTTCCGGGGCCTGGGGCCACCTGCTGTTCAGACCGGAGCCACCTCCGCGGACTCCCTACTCAGCAAGTGGGGCACCCACGTGGTTGGGGAGGGGACGCCCCGGGCTGTCCCCCTGATGGCTGCCAGACCGTCGTCCTCCCCTGGCACGTGTTCCGAGCCCTGCGTGTTTGCAGGTTTGGGGGGGCCGGCGAAGGAGAGCACTGTGGAGGGTGGTGCTGGGGGCCTGGCCCCTCCCGTGCTCTGTGTCGGGCTGGGCTCTGGGGAGGGCCGTGGCAGGAACAGGTTTGGGGTCAGCGGGGCTGGATTCCTTCAAGATCAGATCAGCCTCTTATTGGCAGTCGGACCTCACTCTAGTCTGTTCAGTTGCACTCGCTTTTTTTTTTTTTTTTTAATGTTTACTTATTTTTGAGAGAGTGTGTGTGTGTGTGTGTGTGCGCGAGGAAAGGGCAGAGAGGAGAGACAGAGAATCCCAAGCAGGCTCTGTACAGTCAGCCAGGCACCCCAGCATTCACTGTCTTTTAAATTACAGGCGACTTTTATTTTAAAAACTGTGTTTTCTTACTAATCTTCGGGGGTGGGGGGGGGGACTGTTCTATCATTTTAAAAGTATTCCAAGAAGGTGGGGGCGTCTGGGTGGCTCCGTCGGTTAAGCGTCTGACTCTTGATTTCAGCTCAGGTCATGATCTCATGGTTCGTGAGATCGAGCCCTGCATCGGGCTCTGTGTCGACAGCACGGAACCTGCTTGGGATTCTCTGTCTCCCTCTCTCTGCCCCTCCCCTGCTCGTGCTCTCTCTTTCAAAATAAATAAACATATTAAAAAAAAAAAAAAAAGCATTCCAAGAAGGGAGGAAAACCAGTAAAGCCTTATTTGTAGCTCCTACAATGGCACTGAGTCTGTTGCTGTTAGGCTCCCAGAGCCTGGCCTTCCCCGACAGTGCGAAGGCCCAGGGAGTGACCACAGAGCCACCCGATTCAAAACCCTCTCCTTCCGGAAGCTTTCCAGGAGGTTTTCCTGCCGCCCACTGACACTCAGAGCTCAGGGAGGGTCAGTGACGTCTTCAGGGCCGCTCATCCAGGAAGCAGCAGGGCCCAGATTCAGACTCCGATGTGTCTGACTTGGAGACGTGGTCTCTTCTCCGTGCCGCCCTCTGGGAGGGCCCGGGGCTGGAGCTGGAGGTCCCCGGCGGTGGGGAGAGGCGGGGACTCACCGTCCAGGTCTTTACGGGACCCTCCGACCTGTATGGCAGCACCGTGGGCGTGGGAACAGGCCCCTGGGGCGCGCGCCCCACCCACCCGGCAGTGTGGCCTTCCAGGCCAGCATCGCTGCCTGCCTGAGGGGACAGCTCTCCGGCGTGCTGGGCACCTTGCTGTTCTCCCTCGGCCTCAGGACCCCCTGAAGCCCCCCCCACCCCCCACCAGCCTGCAGCCGGGCTCACTGACTTCAGGGGTCGAGGGGGCTGCCCCGTCTCATGGCCACTCAGAAGCAGGGGCTGCGTCCCGAACTTGGGGCTCTGTGTGCAGGCAGCGCCGCCCCTCGCCCTGTGCCCCTCGGGTCAGGACCGGGTTGGGTTGGGGCGCACAGGCTGGCAGATGGGCCCTGGGCCCCAGGATGGTGTCTGGGGGAGCTGACCTCTTGGTGCCACAAACGACCTGGCAGACGCAGCCAAGTCGGGGAGCAGCCGGGAGCCCAGCTCCGTGTTCCCTCTGAGTCCCCTGCCTTTGTCCCGTGGATGTTTGTCTTACCATCTTGTCGTCGTGAAGAGGAATGTTCCTGAAGGATTCTGCTCAAACCTTTAAGAGTCCTTCAGGTCAGATGTAGGTTCAGTTTTTGGAACTGTTTCCCTTTGCAGTAATTCTGTCGTGAGCATAAAGTGATTTAGACTAGGAACTTTAACCTCGTTGAAGACACAGAACACACGGCCGGGGGCAATCTCCTCTCGGACGCTGTTCAGAGACCATGAGAGACTGAGCCCCCACGTGCCAGGGGGAGCGGGAACCACAGGAACCCCGCTGCTCCCCAGAAGGGGCTCAGAGGCCAGCCCTAGCCCCGACCGGCCTCCGAGCCGGTAGACCAGGGCCAGGTGGTTTACTCTGCTCGGGGGCCCTAATGGCCAGAGCGCTCGGGGAGCAAGAACACAGGTGCTTGCGTGCCGCAGCCTGGGGACACATTAGTGCCGAGGGCAGGGCGGCACCCTCCCCAGGAAAGGTCAACAAAATGCGCTCTAATGGCCCAGGGAGGTTGCTAGGAGTTCGTCTGGGCCCAGTCACCCCAGAGGCAACCTGTTTTCTTCTGCCCCTGTGGTCAGCCTGGCCCGCTTTCTGCACCTCTGTGCCTTTGCGATGAGCCGGGGGCGCTGCTCGGTGTGCTCAGTGATTTCTGTGATGGGTGTCGCCGGAGACGTTTGTTTGGGGAGGGAGGGGCAGGGAGCAGGACTCAGTCACTCGCACCATTTGCCTGCCGGCCAGGAGCCCCTAATGGGCTTGCCAGCCCACACGGAAGGCAGCGGGCTCCGCTGCCTCTGGGCTTTTAGGCCAGGCCATCTGGGGGAGCCCTTTCCCCCTCTTATGCTCAGCAAACTCCACGGGCTGCTACGGACCCCCTTTCCAGCTGTCACGCTGCCTGGCGGAGCGCTTGCCACCGGGGGAGGGTGGCAGCATTTGGATCGGGTCGGAGGCAGCAGCATCCTGTCTGGAAGGCCATGGAAGCAGTTAAAAATCCAGTTCCGAGGGAAGGTGGGAATAAAGGGGCAGATGCTGACAGGGTGGGACTGAGACATATTTAGGGGGCGCCTGGGGGGCTCAGGCCGTGAGGCATCCGACTCTTGATTTCGGCTCAGGTCGTGATCTCGCAGTCTGTGAGTTCGAGTCCCGCGTCAGGCTCTTTGCTGACAGTGTGGAGCCTGCTTGGGATCCTCTCTCTCCGCCCCTCCCCCACGTGCACATGCTCGCTCGCTCTCTCTCCCTCCCTCTCAAAATAAATGAACATTTGATAAACTTCCAAAAGGTATTTAACACCAGGGTGCCTGGCTGGTTCAGTAGGAAGAGCGTGCGACTCTTGAGTTCAGGGTTGTGAGTTCAAGCCCCACACTGGGCGTAGCGATTACTTACAAATAAAATCGGGGGAAAAAAGGTATCTAATGCCTTTTCGTTCTTTTTCACCGAATGTCATTCTATGGGGGAGCCACGAGAGTGGCTCACCTCTTGAAAATAATGATGATAATATTGTCACAGGAGGAAGAAAAGCGCCCCTCCTCTGGAGAACGGGCTTGGCTGTGGGGACGTGCCAATCCTTGAGTTGTGGGCCCACCCGGAGCTGGCTGGGGTGGTCACTTCCAAGGCCTGTAGGACAAGGAGAGTCATTTTATTTTATTTTTAAAATTCTTTTCTAAGTTTATTTACTTATCCTGAGAGAGACCGACACAGTACAAGCACGGGAGGGGCAGAGAGAGAGAGAGAGAGAGAGAGAATCCCAAGCAGGCTCCGGGCTCCTGGCTGTCAGCACAGAGCCCGACGCGGGGCTCGAGCTCACGAACCACGCGATCATGACCTGAGCCGAAATCCTGAGTCGGGCGCTTACCCGACTGAGCCGCCCAGGCGCCCCCCGTGAGAGGTCTTTTGAAGGCGAGCAGGCCAGAGCCTCCACAGCAGCCTGAGGTCACCTCGCCGGTTGGACTGCGTGCGGTGACATGTCAGCGCAGGTGGGCAGTGCCGATGGGACTGCCGGTGAGGCCTCTGGCACCGTCTGAGACACGGGGGACGCCCCTCGAGGGTGCCTGTCATCTGGGAAACGGCCGACCTGGGACTGAGGCTGGCGGCTAACTCAGGGGAAGACGCCGGCCCGGGAGCCTCCTTCCCAAAGCAGACCCTGGCTGCAGGAGAAGGGGTTTCTTGAGCTGCCCCAGTGACCCGTGGTGGTGACCCCTAGGGATGGCCAGCAAGCACCTGGCGTGAGAGCAGGTGTTGACCTGTGGCAGAGTCATACCTGGGGGAGTAGGCATGTTCTAGCAGCCTCTCCGAAGGGTGGGCATGAAGAGTCACGTCTGCCACCGGCCGGGTGGGACGTCGGGATGGCTCTTTCCACGGTGATCGCGTTTATTCGTCTTAACACGCCTGCCGGCTAGGTAGAAGCACCCCCATTTGCAGGGTAGGGAGCCGAGGCTCCGGGAGGGTAAGTCACCTACCAAGAGGCAGAGCCAGGGGTCAGGCCCAGGTTGGGCCTCCTCCAAGCCCGTCCACCTCCCAGCCGGCCCCGTCCTCTCACGGTGTGTTGGGTCCTCTTTTGCAGGTGACGATGCCCGGGGAGCCCGTGGATGTGGCGTGTGGTGTGGATCACATGGTGACTCTGGCCAAGTCGTTCATCTGATGCTGCTTCCTGACCGGCTTGAGCCCGGACCCGGCCTCAGAGCCACTTGGACTGCTCAGCAGGGGGTCAGAGGGGATCGGGGCCCTTTGTGAAGGGTGACACGATCTCCCGGTGCCCTTAGCAGGAGCGTACTGGAAGAAGTCCCACGATTCAGTCCCTCTGGCTGCGGGTGAGACCTGCCACGTTCACCAGGCTGCGCGGCCCTGGCAGGGCAAGGGTAATCCACACGTCTCTGCTCTTTCCGGGGAACACACGACGGCTCCCGGGGTCATCTCTGGCCGGAGAGGCGGGTCCGAGGAAAGCTTAGCTCCACGGCATGTTTGATCGTAAAGGGGGATCTGGGCCCCGGGAGGGCTTCTGTGACCCTCTGACCACGGCCGAGCTCACGGTTGGCGCGTGGACCCCAGCGCGAGCCCCGGCCTGACCGAGGGAGTCGGGCTGTGGCTTCGGCCAGTCACCCGGCTCTGCTGCCCCGCGGCCGGCCCGTGCTGGGACACGAGCTGCAGTCCCTTGCGAGTACCGGTGGGCCCCGGGCGGCACGCACGGCCCACGGCCATCAGGAGCCTCCTAAACATTCTCCCCGCCTGGCTGGGGAAAGCCGAGGAGCCCCCGCAGGAGGAAGAGCGAGGCCCGATTCTTGGGGCACTGAACACGCCCCGCGGAAGCCTGGCTGGAGGGCCGGCCCCGGGGAAGAGGCTCAGAAAGTGTGGAAAACATTTGAGGAGTAACATAACCTGTCCTCTTGCTTAAAACTTCTTTCAGAACTCTCTTTTGCAATAAAGCCTATTTTCTGCCTTTTTATTTTTGAGCACTGAAGAAGTCTTTTATTTTTACTTTACCTGGTCAGTTAGAGATTAGCTTTCAAAAGCCGGACTTTGGACAAAGAGACAGCTAGAAGCCAGTGACAAATAACTTTAGGGGACAGTCCTGCCTGAAGGCAATTTTTCTGAACAGGGTGTCCTCCCACAGTTCAGTTGGGAGAAAATGACGAAATCTGAAATAATTGATAATCGTGCCACAGCCCGGGGAGCTCAGTGGCTGCACCCCCTTCCTTTTGTCCATTCACTCAACAAATACTTCCTGTCAGCCCCTGTATGCCAGGCTCGTGTAGCACACTGGGTCACTTGGGGCCAAGAGCCCCGCGAGCAGGTGTCATGAAGCTGACTTCTAGGAGGCGGAACACCGTAAACAGGCAAAATGGAAAATACGGTAAGACGGTTATGCGGGCTGTGGAGAAAAAGCAGGGGAAGGGGGCTAGCGATGTGGGGCGCTTTGCGGTCTAAAGTAGAATGGTTGGGGTGCCTGGCTGGTTTGGAGCGGGAGATTTTCGATCTTTGGGTTGTAGGTTCTAGCTCCACATTGGGTATAGAGATTGCTTAAAAATAAAATCTTTATGGGGGCGCCTGTGTGGCTCCGTCGGTTAAGCGTCCAGCTTCGGCTCAGGTCATGATCTTGTGGTTTGTGAGTTCAAGACCCACATCAGGCTCTGTGCTGACAGCTCAGAGCCTGGAACCTGCTTCGGATTCTCTGTCTCCCTCTCTCTCTGCCCCTCCACCACTCACGCTCTGTCTCTGTCTCTCTCTCTCAAAAATAAACGGCTTGGAAAGAGAGTGGGGGAGAGGGGCAGAGGGAGAGAGAAAGAATCCCGAGCAGGCTCCAAGCCCAGCATGGAGCCCGACCCTGGGATCCTGACCTGAGCCAAGATCAAGAGTCGGACGCTCAGCTGACCCAGGCGCTGCAAAAATAGTCTTAAAAAAAAAAAAACGTGGAACGGTCACTTCTTTAAGCAGGAGTCCTTGCTGTGTGTGGCCAGAGGCTGCAGGAACCAGCCAGGTTGCATCCGGGGGAGCGGCCCCGGGACCCCTCCCGGGCTCATGCGTACCTCCTCTTCTCTGTGGAGAACCAGTTCTTAAGCTTTACAGCAAAGGTTTCCCATAAACTTGAGAGACAAATTGAAAATGCTTTGTCACCTTCCTTCCCCAAACTCATGGTGGGGCCACGTACCGTGTCGCCCCAGCGGTGAAGGACAGAAATCTGTCCTCCCTGAACTACGGATCTTAAAGCACCCGCCGGTTTACAGAGGGGGAGTGTCCCAGAAGGCCACGGTCATACCGGGGGTCCCCCCGGTGGTGGTCAGGGGCAGGAAGTGATGGTGCTGGGCAGGGTCCGTCGAGTGGTTTGGAGCCTCCCACCCCAGATTCCGACCCGGTGACTACCTCCGTCTTGGACACCGCGACCGCGGCACTTGTAAGGGATGCCCTCGGTTGGGCTTGGTCTGTCTGCCTGGCTGGTCGGATTGCGTCAGCCACACGCCAGGCCCTCTCCACAGTCGTCTTCTGTGCCAGGCTCTCCGCTTCCGTCCCCTCGTTCCTGACCCTCCCAGCACTGGGCAGTTGGGTCCCCGTGGATGTCCTGGCTCTGATGCGTCATCTGAAGGCCTGAGAGGGCACTCGGCCTGCAGACCCCAGAGGGAAAAGCCTTCAGGGCAGCAGAACTTTCTGGAGCTCAGGGTGGTAAGAGTGCTCCAGCCCCCCTGCGCCACGCCCGTCCATCTCCAGGGGCAGGGGTGAGGTGGGGTGGGTGTGGGGGTCGGTGGGTGGGGCCAAGCGCAGACCTGGGCCTTCAGCCCCGCCCTGCTCACACCTGCCTTCCACGGAAAATGCCAGAGATCGATTCCAGGATCTCTTCTGTGCCCAGGCAGCCCCGATGCCCACCTACCAAGGCAGCAAGGAGCCAGACACAGAGGCTCATGGGAGGGGCGCTGGGCAGGTGCCCTCCCTCTTGCCTCCAGGGTATCTTGTCCGAGCAACCCTTCCCGGGGGTGTGACGTCCACAGCAGGGCTCCAGGCTTGGGGAAGAAGCCCTGTCCTCCATGACGCCCCCCGCCCCCCACCCCCCGGCCCCACCTCTGCCAGAGGTCTGGGAAGGAATGGAGGGTGTAGTGGCCCGTCTCCAGGATGGCCCCCGAGCCCCCGACCTGCCGGCTCTCACACCCCTGAGCGGCCTCGGCCTGTGTCCCATCCGAGCCGGGCTGTATGACGACGGCATGGCGCTCGGCGGTGGTGTGTGAATTCTGAGGCCTGGGAAGAAAAAAACCATTCTGGCTTCTCCCTTGGCCCTCGAATCCCTTGCTCTGGGGGAGGCCAGGCACCCTACCGCGAGGAGACTCGAGCAACCCCGAGGGGGGGCCCACGCGGAGAGGAAGAGGCTTCCTGCCAGTAGCCGGGCCCAACCTGCAGGCTGTGTGAACAAACCGCCTTGGAAGCAGATCCTCGGGTCCCTCGGCCAAGACTTCAGACAACTGCAGCCTCGCGAGGGGCTCTGGGCCAGAACTGCTCAGACTGTTCCCGGATTCCTAACCCACAGAAACCGCCAGGCGCAAACAGTCATTTTCCAAGCTGCTAAGTTTGGGGGCCACTCGTTACGCAGCACCAGGCAACTAATTCGGCCCCTCTCGCTCTGGGGCACGTTTCCTCTCTCAGACTCTGGGTGTTGGGCTGGAAGCCTTGTTCTCCCTCCTCCCAGCACCCCCGGCCTGTCCTCCACCCACCCCCGCTCCCGACCGTGGCAGAGAAGGGAAAGATAGACGTGGTCCCGGGTCAGCCCCAAATCACACAGCCGTCAGCCACCACCCGTTTTTTTGTCCATTTTAATTAACACTTTACAAAGTACAAAATATACTGTCTTTTTTGGGGGGGAACATTAGGTACTTTTTTTCTCTCCGTCATACAGTACATGAATCTCGAGGGTTTTGTGTTTCTTCAAGAAAAAAGAGTAAGCGTGAGGGCCCCCGGGGCGTAGGGTCACCCGGTGCTCCCCCCTCGCCCAGGCCCCGGGACAGATCTAAGTGCCACTGCTGCTGCTGGTGACCCGGGGCATTGCCAGGTGAGGGCCGGACCCCCCGAGGCGAGGCCCTGGGCAGGGCAGAGGCCCCTCGGAGCCCCATCATGCACCCAACATCCACTCACCCCCATCTCAGGATAACGGAAATAATTTTGGCATAGAGCAAGAGAAGGACTTGGGATTTTGTTTGTTGTCAGCCCCCTGCCCTCTCCCCACCTCCACCCCGCCCAGTTTTGGAGCCAACCCTGCTCAGTTCTCCCTGGACCATTTTCTGAATAGGTAAACTGAGGCAGAGGATGGGAAAATGCACTGGGCTTGACCTCGGTCTTGGGACACGAATTTGGCCCGTTTTTCATCCACCACCAACCACACTCCCCACCCTGGTCCCCGACTTCACTGGACGCTCTTTGCAGACGAGCCCCCGGTAGGCAAGGGGCACCGGCACCCTACCCGTCTCCCCGTGAATACTGTCTTCAGGGCTGGGCGCTCCTGAAGAGCTGGCCCGGCAGGTCTAGCCCCTTGGGGCTGGCTGCATGGGCTGTGTGGGCCGCCAGGCGTCTGTGGGGCACAGCAGAGCCCCTGCTGGGGACATCCCTGTCCCCCACACCCTATCAACTCTACAGGCAGCCCCCGGTAAGAATGCCCTTGAGGCCTCAAAATACTGAACGAGCCAGGCCCTTGGCTCGGATGTGGGCTTTGCACACACACCGATGTGTAGGACACGTGCACACTCCCACGTGTATGTACACACACACGCGGCCGAACTCACGACACTGTCCTCCCAGCCTTTCCCCACCTTGTTCCGAGAGCCTCAAACGCCCTCCCCACCACGGATGCCGCGGTCCAGGCCACAGGCTTCTTTCTCCCTCTGACCCGGGCCACTCCTGGCACCATCGGCCCCAGGGATGGCAGGCTGCCTCAGCCAACAGCTCCCGCCTTGCCTTCGCCTTCTCAAGAGAGCAGGCTTCATAGGAGGTCGTGGATGTCAAAGCTGAAGGCCACGGCCCACCCTGTGGCTTTCTCCCCAGGGTCTAAGGAGTAAGAGACAGTTAAGTTTGCCCTTTTGTTACCTCTACTTTGACAATGAAAGAAAGAAAAAGAGCTGGGATGGGCTCTGAGATACAGGAAAAGGGACTAGCTAGCGTAGGAGTCAACTGCCCTCCACCCGGGCCTCTCTTCCCAAGCCCGCCCTCTGCTGGGTTGACCACCGAGCGGCCATCTTGGTTGGCTCCCCTCTGGCGGCCTCTTTGTAGGGAGGGCTACCGCCCCCTCCAGGCCCAGCCCCTCCCTCAGCATAGCGTCTGGGAAACCTGAGAAGCCAAAGCTCTGGTCTTTGGGGTTGAGGGGGGAGACTCCGTTATCCTTGCCCCTCAAGCTCTGCTCACCAAGCCAGCCACACAACAGGTCCATTTCCCAGCGTCTGTGACAGCCGTGACGGGCTGCTCCTGGCTCACAGGGGGGCATGGACATATTGGGGGGTTTCTTCCTACCCCCTACTCAGTGTTCACTCAGGAAGTGGTACCAAACATTTCTAGGTCACAGAGCACAGGAGTGCTTGGCTATCATTTGAGAGGTCCTCAAGGTCCCTCTTAACCCTGGCTGGGAACCCAAGTTGTCCCCAAGTCCAGTCCAGAGGCCCACAAAGGCAGCCTAGGGTGGCCACAAGACTCCTCTAACAGCCTCATCTTTGACTATTAGGCAAATGGTGCCCTTGGCTCGGGATAGGGGCCTCACCCTACCCATCAACCCATAACCTTCTCTGCCGTCCTCTATCATCTCACAGGGGACAAGCTTCGCCAGACCACGCATCTTCTTCTGGACACCACGCTGGTCACCAGGGCCACGCTGTCTGATGGGGGAGGCCATGGCGGGCAGCTCTGGGTCACCTGGCTCCTTTCCTGCCCACCAGGGGCCTGTGGCCTGGGGTGGGTGGCAGGGGGAGGATGCTGGTGCTCGGGACGCTCTGGACCCCCCAAATCCTGGGGAGGGGAAGTCTGCACACCTCTCCAGCTTGGATGTGTGCCCTGGGCTCTGGAGCCCACCACGGAGGAAGGGGTGCAGAGGGAGGAAGGCGTTTCTTGGAAACCAGAGGAGCCCATGCTGAGGGTTGAGCCACAGAGATTTTTGTAACCGGGGGTGAGGGAGAAGGGGGTGGTCGAGCCTCCCGTCTCCCCACCTCCTCTCTTTAGTGTGCAGGGATGGGGCAGGTGAGGGGTGAGGGTGGCCTTAAGCTGGTGCAAGCTTTTCTTACCGCGGAGTGGCACAGAGGCAAAGACATGCACATCTGGAGCCCAGGAGGCAGGTTGGGGCCACCACTCACCCCTACCTTTCGGCAGCCTCACTCAGGAGCCCCGTTTTCCTGCCCCTGCCATGTGCCCCACCGGCCAGAGCCAAGATACCCTCCGCCCCGATGGCACATCCCTCAGGCCACTCTGGTGGGGCTGGAGAGCCCCCCGCACCCAGCAAACGTGGGTCACTCTTCCCTCCCAAACTGCCATGGAGACCAAATCCCTGACTATGCTCGTCACGGGCACAGCAAGAGGGGAGCCCAGGGAACGAGAAGATCCAGACGGCAGCTCGGGGCCCAGGCCCAGATGGCCGCCAACCCTCGCCCCAGCCCCCCCGGACACAAGGTCAAGGGCCTCGGTCCTTTTGTTGACTAGACGGGGCCAGTGTCCAGGAAGAAGCCTGAGAAAAGAAGCCGAAGTTTGTCAGCTTGCCGGTGAAAAGGACCAGGTAAGCAGTCAGCCAGGAGGAAGGGGAGGGGACGGGAGGGGAGGGGAGGGGGGCCCAGGCTGGAAAGCAGGGCGGGACCACCTACCTGCCCAGGTCTTTGGGCAAAGAGCAACGGTCACAGGGCCTTTCTGCTCAAGAGCGAGAAATTCCAACACTCCTCCCTCCATACCACCGTCCCCCAGATAAAACAAGGGTGCCCGGGGGACCTTGACCATGGAAACGGGGGTGCAGGCAGGGGCTGAATCCAGCTTTCAAGGGAGACTGGGGGAGGGAGTCTTGGGGCTCCGCTCCTAGGCTGCTGGTTTTTTTTTTCCCTCTCAAGTCAGGGCTTCTCGAATAATGTATTGCCTATATACTTGAATTAAAAATATATGGTGGCTCAAAACGTGCCCGCGTGCACGGCAGACGCGGCGGGAGGAGGCCCCCACGCCCACACACGTGCACACACAGCGGGGTCTGTGATCCACGTACTGTGCACACACGCGTGTGTGCTCACACAGTATATATTAACATATATATTGCTCAAGTATATATGCTATTTACAGTATATATCTATATCAACATAAAACACAGGTATTTATAAGTGTGTACAATAGATACGTCCTGGGGGGGGGGGGGCCTGGGGAGCACACGTTTCCGGGGTCACGGGGCCGACACATTTGCTCGGCGGGGTGGGGGTGGGGGGGGGAGCGTGGAGGAGTGACATCATCAGGAGACCCGACGGGGAAGGAGTCTGGAGAGGCGCGCCACGGAGAATCAAGGCCTTCCGAGGAGAGAAAGGGGACTCGGGGTCTCAGGTGCTTTCCTGCCCGCTCGGCCACCCCCCACCCCGTTTTGGAGCCAGCAAACAGATGGACACGTTTTGGTTGTTTTAAGAGTTTTGTGCAACATGAATGAACTTAAAAAAAAAAAAAAAAAAGTGGGTTCCTCATCAGTGCTTGGGCCCCGAGCATCTTTAAGGATCTGGTGGGCGTCCCAGGCTCAGAGGGTCCCCCGACGCTGGGAGAACAGGGCAGTGGGGCTCACACAAGCCCTTCACCAGAGAGACCCTCCTTTCTCCTCTGAGCCTCTCAGGGACAGCGCAAGGCAGCTGTCGCCTGAGAAGGAGCACCAGGGAGGGAGGGGCCGCCTTGGGGCTCACCCCCATTCGCCCTGGTCGGCCTGCCACCTGGCTGTCCCCTGCCCCGTGGCCTCTGGGCACCCCGCGGGAACCCCAACCTCGCCACACACCTCTGCCGGCTCCCTGCTCCAGAGAAAGGGCTAATACCTCTGTGACGCCTACAGACTCCCACGCTTGTCCCTGGAGCCACAGGGCGTCGGCCAAAGGACCCTGAGCCTCTGGGTCCCCCAACAGAACTCAGCAGGCGTCGTCCCCTGTCCCCTGAAACTGCCGCCGACCACAGCCTGGGCGCGAATACATTAAATAAGAAACTAAAACGTACTGTATGGTTTTCTCTATTAAGGCTCAGATAAGCTGCCCCCCCAGGTCAAGTACTCATGAATGCCACAGGCCCCAGCTGAGGGGCGGGCAGGCAGGTGAGTTGGGGGCAGAGGCCTTCCACATCCCCCCAAAAGTGGGGCAGGGGAGGGGGCAGGATAACGGGGAGCCCTGTGCTGGTCTAGTCAACTGCTGGGGAGTGGGGGTGACCCAAGAAACCCCAGGTCCAAAATGCTGGGGATGCCCCCCGCTTCGGGGAAACCAAGGCTCCGCCTGCCCAAGGAGGGTCCAGGGAAAGCAGCGGGGACAGGAGCTCGTGCCCCAGGCTGGTGGGTCTCCTGGGAACCGCCCCCAGGAGTGAGTGCTTATGGCGGGGAGGGTGTGGACAGGGCCCCCTTGGCAGTCTTGCTGGGAGTCGGGGCGCGGGCCCTGCGGATGGCAGGTGAAATTCTGGGTGGCCTGGGTCCTCCCCAGATCAGGGCCCCACCCCTGCTTGTCGGAGCCTCCCCAGCGCGTGACCCGAGGGCCGCCCACTGGCCTCCACTCTGCGGGAACCAGCCCGGAGCTGACGGAACGGGAGACCAGCGGCCACAACATCCAGCCTCAGGTCCTCACGGGGGTCTCCCCGGTCTCCGTGAACTCGGCTCCGCTCGGCCGGCTCCCCAGGATGACGCGAGAGTCAGAACCCCATCGTCTCGTAGGAGGGGCCTGCTTCCTTCGGCATCTGCCCCCCGCCCCCCGCCGTGGGCCAGGCCAGAGGGGAAGGCCGGTCGGCTCGCAAACTCCCTGGGCCTCAGACATCATTTTCTGGAGTAGGGGTGGTGGGGAGGAGGAGCAGCTGGGGGGAGGGGGGGTTCTCTGGAGGGTCTGGGGGCTCCAGGAAGGCAGGAGGGCATGGGGAGGCCTTGGCTTGGGCCCCAGGCCCGGCAGGGTGAGCAATCAGGGGGTGTCTCCCTGAGGCCCTGTCTTGGGGGCCCCCGGGGCCGATTTTCCAGTCCGTGAGAAATACTGTGAGAAGAATCTTCGGGGGAGGGGCCTGGCCCAGGCCTGGGGGGGCAGACAGGGAGGAGTGGAAGAGGCCCTCCTAATGCTTCTCTGCTTGGCTGACTTTCAGGGCGCCGATGACGGCGTTGATGTTTTCTTCTGGTACCTGCAGGGGGCAGGAAGGGGGGGCAAGTAGCCATGAGCCCCGGACTGGCATCCCTCGCCCCCTCGCCCTCGACACTCACCAGCGCGTGGTCGAACTTGAAAGTACTGATGTAGTAGGCGGGGATGTCTGCGGCAGCCAGGGGCTCGGAGATCTGGGCCACGATGCCACACTCATCTGGGGACAGAGGTGGGGACGACGCTCAGCCTCCTCGGCCAGCCTTCCGCCCTGCTCTGCTGACAGCGCCTGCCACGCACCCGCAGTGTCTAAGCGCTCCTGCCCCTCGCGCCCTGAAACCTTAGCGCAAGGCCCCTCCATCCGGGATCCTTCTCGGATGTCCCTGGCCAGCAACGAGCTCTCCTCTGTGGGGCTCCTCACGGCCCAGCTCTGTCCGGCTTCGGTCCTGTTTCCAGGCCTCCTTCCCCGCCACCTCTCGAGTTCTCCGAGATGGAGCTGTGGCCGACGGGAGGACATGGGTTCACGCCCTCTCTCCTGTTGCCGTCTGACTCTCTTCTAGCCAGAGTGGTCCAGTCACTTCCTCTCTCTGAGCGTAAGCTTCCCCGTTGGAGTCCCCACCGGGTAATGAGTGACCTCTGCCTGTCCTAAGGGCGGTGCCAGGCATTTGTTTGGGGCCCGAACGGGACTTCTGCAAAGTCCCTCGCCTCCAGCATCCTGTCTGTTTTGAAGGCACCATTCAAGGCTGCCTCCTACAGGAAGACCTCCAGGGTGCGAGGACCACTCTGAGTCACCAACACAACCCACTCAAAGTTTTCAGGTGGCTTCTCCCAAAGCCACTGTTCGGATTTTGACAATGGTACATTTTTCCCAACACTGTCCCCGACTGGGTGGGAGAGGCCAGATCGGGTCACCAGTTCCCCCCGTGACTCTGAGGCTGAAGCCTGGGAAACAGCCCCGGCTGCACCACTGCAACACCCCATTATCACCCCATCCAGCCTCCCTTCTGCCCCCTCACTCCCTGGCCCCGGCTCCTGATGTTGTCAGCCCAGCCCTGGACCCGTGTGGCGACCAGCTAGGCTTCTCAAACTCCTGCTTTTCGCTTGGCCCGCCGGGGGGCTTCCTGGCTGGACCCGAAGGCCCTTTCGGTGGCCGTACGGGCCTGGGGCCTGCACATCTGGTGACCCTCTGCCACCAAGTGGTGGAGACTGGCTGTATCCGAGACCCTTTAGCTCCAGACGCAACGATCCCGATAGAGACGGGGGCGGGAGATTAGAGTCTAGAACGACGCCTTTCCGACTGTGGGCTGGGACCCATCCTGACGCCCGCCTAGAAGGCCGGTGGCCAGCATTTTACAAAATGATGCGACGGAAGAGGAAAAGACCAAACGGCGCAGCGCAGAGCTGGAGCGAGTACGGTTTTGTGCAAATGCAATCTGGGCTGTGTGCGCGCGCGGGGTTAGGATTAGCAAGCGTGTTTACTCCAAACCACGCTCGAAAACATATGGGATCTTGGATTCTCGGGGAGCTATTTTCCTTGCGGGGCTATTTATAGCTGGAAGCATGGCTTCGAACCCCGCGGCGTCCCGGGAAGGCAGGCAGACCCAGCTTCCGCGGCCGATTCTTACACACACCCTTTCCCCTGGCCGGCCGCCCGCCCGCGGGGCCGCGCAGACAAAAACAGCCTCACGGCGACGCGCAGACGTTTGCCGATGGAGAGATGTTTTGGGTTTCACCCACCCATCCCCTCTGTATCTCTTCTTTATTTGGACTTGCTGTTTTTGTATTCTACGCGGTCTATTTCGATCAACTCGGGACCAGAGCTGGGGGCTGAAAGGCGAGCCGACACGCGTGTCCTCCTGCTTCTGGCCTGAGTCTCCTGGTGACCCCCCGGCAGCCCCCGCTTTGCCCGCCCGAGCTCTGCCGGACGCCTCCACCTTCAGGAAGAAATAGTGACAGGCTCTTCGGTCTGGCCTTGGCCGCGCTGCCTGTGGTGACCTGACCAGCTCACCCTCTCTACCTTTGGACTCTGCACCCTGGGCACGGCCGCCGGGAGCCACCTGGGTGTCACGTCATACCTCCCTCTGCTGCTACTGCCCTCTCCTCCCCGCGGCCGGGTGAATATCCACCAGTCACCTTCACCGGGAAGCCCTCCCTTCCTGACCCTTCTCCAATCACCCGGTCCTTCCATGTGACGGTGACAGCACATGCAGCCTGCTGAGCACCTGGGGTAACAGACACGCGTGCTCGCCACCCGGACGCAGCATCTACGGTCATCCTTATCTTACATAGTAGGAAACTGAGGCTCAGAGGTTAAGCAGCCTGCCTGCGGTCTCGCCGCTTTCTTCCAGCCCAGGGCTCATCTCCACATCCCCATGACCCTGCACAAGTAGGCGGGAGAAGGGCTGGGGTCTGTGGAGGAGGAGGTCCTGAGAGG
Source organism: Lynx canadensis (assembly GCF_007474595.2). NCBI lineage: Eukaryota > Metazoa > Chordata > Mammalia > Carnivora > Felidae > Lynx > Lynx canadensis. The sequence goes on along the minus strand of NC_044318.1, from coordinate 30,169,599 downwards.
CAGGCTGTGGGTCCCAGGGTCGGACCAGGAGCCATCAGTGTACATTTCCCAGCACTCCAGAGAACAGCCTACTGTCCTGCCCCCAGCATGGCTCTGGCTTTGGCCTTGATGTGAGCAGAGCTGGGGTGGGAGATGGGGGTCGGGGGACCTGTCCCGTCCTGCTAGTTACTGTCCACCTGCAGGCTCATCCAGAGGCGGGTGAGGCAGGAGGCAGGACATGGCTCCCTCGCTGACCCTTCGCCCTCAGGTCAAAATGCCCTGCCACCTCCATCTCCTGTCCCGGGAACTGAGCGCCCAGGGCTGACACGATGGCCCCTGGAGCAGTCTGAGCTTTATCTGGAACATTCTTCACTCCATCTGTGGGAAATCGGTGCTCAGGGCTGGCCGAGGATGCTCCCAGAAACGACTGCCCTGTAACTTACTGACAGCCTCTCCCGGGTTCGAGCTCTGGCATCTGGCGAGTCCAGCCTAAAGAAATCCTTTCTGATGGCTGCATCCCTGGTGACGGGGCCAGCAGCCCCCACCCAGTACCGGGCGGATCGGTGTCACGTGGCCCTGCTACCTACCGAGGGCCCTGAGCCCTGTGGCCCCTTGTAAAATGCTCAAGGAAAACACTATCTGCCCAAAGACACTGTTTGGGCAGTTGTGGAAACCGAGTCTGGACGGAGTCGTGGGGAATCACTGGGGATTTCTCCCCATGGGATCAGTTTGTCGTGGTTACGGAGGAGAGAACAGGAAGGGTGAGATATTCAGGGGTGAGTGCGGGGGTGTCTGGAGTCTTACTGGGAGACTGTTCGGCAACTGTATTGATCTACACGAGGGAAACTCATCAAAACCACAGCAGCCACCGCCTGTGAGCAGATGGGGCTAACGAGTGACTTAAAAACAAGGGCGCTTGGGTTGAAGGAGCTCCTCCCGTCCTCTGCAGGCCCGTGCCTCCTGTCGCTCGCCGGTCAAGGGCCCGTGGCGGTGGGGACCTCGGCTCGGCAAGCCTCAGCCTCCCCATCTGCACCGCAGGGTGAGGGACCCCAGACGGAGGTCGGCGATGCTAGGCCCCCCACCCACCGGTGTGGAGCCCCACGGGACTCACCAAATCCCAGGGGCTGTCCTCCGATCCGCACCATCTTCCAGAGCTCTCCGGACGCACTCGTGAACAACAAATTACTAGGGAACCTTAACAAAGAGAGAAAACCCCAGAGGTTGACGTTGGTCGTGGTCCCTTGGCTGGCCCTCGGGGCACTGATGCGGGGCCACAGTGAGGGGGCTCGGGAGCTCCAGGGTGTCAAGGACCCCCTCTCCGTGCCCTCCTCATCGGGGCAGAAGGGGAGGGCAAGGCTGGGAGCGGGCTTTGGAACAAATGCCCCCCTTAGCCAATTTGCACGAGGGATGCCATCCCCACGCCCGGCCCCAGAGACGGGGAGCGCCCGATGGCCCCAGGCCTTCGTCTGAGCTGCTGTCATCTGAAAGATGGGCCCAGCTCACCCACGAGGCAGGGCTGTGCTGAGCACCCACTAGGTACGAAGGGCACCCACCACGGAGCCAGCCCACCCTGGGCCCGACTCACCTCTGCTGGGTCTGCACGTCCATCACCAGGGAGATGTAGCCCTCAATGAGGGAGAAGGAGAAGAAGCGGATGTGGCCGCAGTCCTCACCGGCGGCCATGGGGTCCTTCACTCTGGGGGGCCGGGGAAGGGGCACTGGTGAGGGGGGGCAGTGGGCCCCCGCTGCACCCGGACCCCCACCCGGCCCGCCTGCCCGCCCATGGGCCTCGGCACACAGTGCTGGGAAGCCTGGGAAAGCCCCAGGACTTGGCCCTGACCCCGCCCTGCTGGGTGACCCTGAACCTGTGCCCCCCACCCCCCGCAGTCTCGTCATCGGTGAGATACAGATGAGCCCACGGCGTTCACCGAGGCATGCACCACACTTCGCAGCGCCGGAGACCCGGAAGGCCCCGAGTGCAGACTACACGTGTCCCTTCCTCAGCAGTATCCTCTGTCCCTGCACCGATCCCAGTCTCAGGGCACAGGCTATGGTCACTGCCGGCTCACTGGCCCCTGGTCCCACCCCACTCAGCGTTGGCCTAAACTTAAAATCCGCTCTGAGGAAAAATGCAAAGCCTATTGTCTGCTGAACGAAAAATCCCAAGGTCCTGGCTCCTCGACTGACTGGGCTCTTGCCCTTGGACCTCAGGGGACGACAGTGGGGTGTTCATTACATGTACATGTGCACTCGGGGCTTCCCCCAGTTTCGGGGTTCTCCAGGAAGAATGTCTCCCCTCTTGGAGCGGGCCTTTTGGGTAGAGCCGTGATGCACCCCCTCCACCCCCCTCCGCCACCAGACCAGCTTTCAGGGCAGGTCTGTGTCTCCCTCCTCGGACTGGGGCTCCCGGGCAGAGTCATGTCCATCCCCCCGATACCCCTGTAGCCTCTCATGCCCAAGGGGGCCGTACCCGTTGGAGTAGAACATGACGTCCATGAGGAGTGTGGCGACCGCAGGCAGCGTGTCAGGGTCCAGGCTGGTGACACAGAACCTGTTGCTTGGGCTGGACAGAGGGTGGATGACAGGCCTCTGGACTGGGAGAGCAAAGACATCAGGTGCTCAGGGAAGAGCAGCATCGGGCAGGAGGGCCCGGGAAGGTGGAGGAGACCTGGCCCTTGTCCCTTCTGTAGCCTCCAATATCACCCACAGCTCTCCTGATTCTCTAGGCTCACCTCCAGACCCCTGGGCCTTTGCACATGCCCTGCTGTCTGCCTGGAATGCCCTTTCCAACCTCCACCACTTGGCTGAGCTCCTACTTGTGCTCCAAGCTTCAGTTTGAGAGTCACTGCCTCTGGGAGGTCTGCCCTGATACCCTGGGTGGGTGAGGAGTGGCCTCTGGCCGTCGCTGGCTGTGTCCATGTCTCCCCTCCCTGCTAACCCTTGACAGCAATGTCTGACCAGGATTGTTACGCTATGTTACATCTGGTGCTTAATGTACGCTCTGCTCTGGGGCCGCTCTGGGGTGGGACCTGGTAACTTCTAGGGGTCTCCCCTGTAGGGCACCCCCCCGCCCCAACTCACCCATCTTGGGTTTCACGAAGCCATTGGTGATGCCGAGGTTCTCGGCTGCTACCGTCTCGCCATTGACGACCCGCAGGATGGTGAACTCTGACGACAAGGTGTGCGTGACGAAGGGCAGGTCCCGTTCACGCACCTGGGGGCGGGGAGTCAAGGATGTGAGTGTCCCGTGGCCCCTGACCCTCCTGCAACCCTGGGGGGGGGGGGCGGATGGGAGCCTGGAACCGGGTGCGTGCGCCTCCCCAGGGGCAGCTGGGAAGATGCAGGGCAGAGGACGCCGCATGGAGGGCCGGGAGGTGCAGGTCTGTGCCCCTTACTTCCTGGCCCCCGGGTCAAAGCAAGCTTGGCTTGCGAAAGGCAGGCGGTGTGTGGGGCCGGGCAGGGCCCCGAAGCCCCACCTGGGTGGTGCTGACCCCTGACCGATGACCCCCAGGCACCCCTGACGTCTCTGTGAGCGGATCACGGGACGGGGCCAGGGACCACTGTGGACCACCCCACCCACGGCCCCGGCGGGCGGGGCCCCGGCTCACCAGGATGAAGTCTGTCTGGTAGGTAGACAGCATGAACACGGAGATGTTCTGGTCGGCCAGCGGGGCGATGACTGACTTGGCAATCTTGGTCACGCCGATGGGCTGTGAGCCGGAGAAGCCACCCCCGCCCGACACCACGTTCAGGGCCAGCCAGGTGGCGCCTGCCACGCTCAGGTGCTCCGAGGAGGGCAGCTCTGGGGGAGGGAGGGGAGGACACGGAAGGCAGGCCTGTGACTGCTGGGTCCCAGGTCCCGGGGGGGGGGGGGAAGGGCAGGGCAGGGCAGGGCTGCAGGGACGGGGGTGGCTGTGTGACACCCCGGTCAGCCCCACCCTCTGGGCCTCGGTGCCCTCGTCTGTCAAAGGAGGATGGGATCCGGGGTCCCGGGCCGGGAGCACCGAGCAGACATGCGCCAGGCAGCTCAGCAGGGCAGGAACCTCGGTGACAAGTGGCCCTATGGGGCTGGGCCTCCATGTCCTCCGCCATGATACTCATACCAACGATGGTATCCAGCAGTCAGTAGTGACTTTGTTATTTCCAGTTCTCGCTCCAGAGTCGGGCTGCCATCACCACCCTCATACTGGTGGAATGGGCCCTGTGGTTTTCATACTGGGTTCCTGGGACCCTCCTAGGGGGCCGGAGGTAGAGAGGGGGCCAGCGCCAGGGCGGGGGGTGGGGGGGCCCCCAGGATTTCTCTCCCTGCTTCTATCAGACTTGCGTCTTGGAAGAACACAGAGCTCCAGGAGGGTTCCTAAGGATGCCACCCGAGTCCCTCCAGACAGTCCAGGGATCCTGGGGGTGAGCACCGGGAGGGTCAGAGTGGCAGTAATCACCGAGGCTCCCTGACCAGCTCACAAACCCCCGGAATCCAAATGTTCACCTGTCCTAGCCGGTCCCGCAGAAGAACACTCTGAGACTCAGGACTGGAGCCTGGCCCACAGGACGCAGGTACACGCAGGTGCACGTGTCTCCAACGCACAGCTACAGAGTGCAATGCGGGCTGCACACGGGGCTCTCTGCGCATCACAGGCGTCTGCTCAGACACACCCTGTACCAGGACTGTCATTCCCACTGTAGGCGCGGCGCACCAGAGCGCCGAGGGGGCTGGCGACCGCCCGAGATCCCTTAGCGAGTGAGAGCCAGGATTCAAACCCAGGTCCGACTAGGAAACAGACCTCACGCTCTGTTCTGGGCACTGACCCGGAAGAAGGGCCAGGTCCTCAGTCAGGGCGGGAGACCGGAAGAGGGCCTCAGCCACTGGGGAATCAGGGAGGCTGTCTGGACGACAGTGAGGAGGACCATGCTGCCCTAGGAAGGCTGGGCTGGCCTCAGGCAAGACGGCTTCCAAGGAGGGGAAACTGAGTGAGGCCCCACCTGGACTTCCACCTGTCCAGCTCTGGTTGCCATGGTAACCACAGGCTAGTGAGCCCATTGGTCCTGCTGCTGAGAAAGGACCATGGCGGGCGGCCAGGCTGGCTGGGGAGGGAGGCGGCTTCCCACAAAAGGGGAAAGTCTGGGAGGAAGAGCAGGGGGAAAGGCTTTTTAAATGGTTTTATCTTGGGGGAGGGGCAGGGGTGGAGAGAGAGAGGGAGACAGAGGATCCGAAGCAAGCTCTGGGCTGACAGCAGAGAGCCCGACGCGGGGCTCGAAGTCACGAGCTCTGAGATCATGACCTGAGCTGAAATCACGAGTCGGGAGACACTTTTAGTCTGTTACGTGGGGGGTCAGAAGAGAGAGAGCCCCAGGACAGACCTCCAGAGGAAACATGCTCCCCAGAACCAGGAGCTCAGTTCTGAAATTCTAAGGGGCAGCACTGAGAGCCCCCCGGGGCTGGGGTGTCCCGACAGTCCACCCCGTGAGTCGCGGGGCCCCGACGGTGGCCAGCCATCTCAGGCATCATTGTAATATATTTGGCGACGAAAATCTTAAGTGTCCCTTTTCATTAGGGCAGAACCCCTGAAGCCTCCTTCGGAAAATTCCGGAAGGCTCACTCATGTTGCCGCATGCTAACACGAGGCCGTGTCAGCTTTGGCGTATCCACCCTCTGCCTGCCCATTCCAAGCTGCTCACAACCCGAAAGCACCCAGCGGCTTCCCACGTCCTTCGAAGAAAAGCCAAAGTCCTCTCCTCAGTGAGCGCTGTCCGGGGGAGCTCTGTGCAAGGACGGAGGGGGGCTACACCTGCGCTGCCCCCAGACGGTCGCCATTCCCACCAGAAGAGATACGGCTGGTGCAAGCGAAGAAAACAGACTGTGAGTTTTATTTAATTTTGGTGCATTTCAATTCTGATGGCTGCACACGGTGAGTGGTTACCGTCCCGGGCAGGGGGTATGAGTCCCCGGGGCGTCACCCTCACCGGGGCGCGGGCCCCGGTCGGCTTCATTCTCCGCCAGGCTCAGCGCCCGGCCCGCGGAGGTGTGAGATGAGTGGATGAGGGACAGTGGCAGCTCTACTCTGTCCGGGCCGCACGGTTCCCACCCCCCGACCTCCCCTGTTCCCCGTCCCCCATCCCCCAACTTCCGCCCAGCTTGGTCAGTGCTCCGTCACCCTGCCAGACCCGAGGTGGGGGGGTGGCCCCCGACATCATCCCTTGCTTGTATCCACCTTCCCAGGATCGGGCAAAGGCCCCGGGGGGCAGCCGATGCCACTCCCACAGAGACCATTCCCAGAGCCGGCCAACTTCTCTGAATTTACAATCCACCAGTGGGGACTGATGCCCATCTGCTTGTGGACGCACCGGACGCGTAAGAGCCAGGATTCAAACCCAGGTCCGACTAGGAAACAGACCTCATGCTCTGCTCTGGGCACTGACCAGGAAGAAGGACCAGGTCCCCAATAAGGGAGGGGGCTCCGAAGAGGGGCCCAGACATCGGCGAATCAGGGATGCTGTCTGAACGCTGTTCATCTACTTATGGACGCACAATAGGCTGAAAAGTCAGCCCTGCTCCCATTTCACAGGGTCGGAAACTGAGGCCCAGAGAGGGAAGCTGACAGTCCCCAAGATCACTGGGTAGTAAATGGCAGGGCAATCTCCTTCTGGCACCGTGGAATGCCTTCCAGACCCACCTTGGCCACCAGCCCACCCTGGAGTATCAGAGAACCCCCCCCCCCCCCCCGCAAGGCTTAGCTCCAGGACTGTAAAGTGGAGGCACTGGGCCAGCAGGGGCTCCAATTGGGACACCGTGAGTCCCACACCCAGGCGTTGCCTTCATGTGGTCTCAGTGGACCCCGCAAGGCCTTCACCGTGCAGGTGGGAGCTCCTCTGCCCGGCGGACCTGAGTTCCGCATTCCAGCGGGGCAAGGTAGGGGGGGGTCTCCCGAGAGCAGGTGGGAGGAGGGCAGAGGACACAGGCTTCGGGCTCTCAGACAGTGACAAACCCCAAACCCCGGCTCCACCCTGCCCAGGGGAGGTTGCCAGGGAGCTGCTGCAGATACAGCGGGGAAGGCGCGTCGTCGGTGAACCGCTGGGCGTGTGCATGGCTAAGGGGTGCTGGTGCGGCCAAGGCTCTGCTCTGGGGAGTCTTTCTCGGCAGGTTTGGAGGAGTCCCGGGGAGAGAAGCCCAGGCCTGAGGCTGCAAACGGGGGCGTGGGGGTGGGGGTGGGAACACAGGATTTCAGGCCAATCCAACCGTTGGCCAGTCTGGGTCTGCCCGCCCTGCTCCCAGCCTCAGGGCCCCCGCTCCTGGCTCTCGGCCCCGGACAGAACCCACTGACGGTGGTCAGTTTCAGACCGGTGGTCACCATACTTCCAAAAGGGCGAGCTTTGCCAGGGGAACAGAAGCATCTGGAAACCACAGTTGTTTGCGGCTTCCCGCCCCCGGGACCTCAGAGCACTGCCCTGGCATTCTAGGGGAGAGGGAAGGCAGGCCTGTCCGGGCCCCAGCCTCACCCCGGAGCCAAGCTTCAGGGTGCCCGAGCTGGCATTCTGGGGCCATGGGGATGAGCTTCCAGGAGGCTGACCAGGAGGCAGGAAGCTTGCCCTTCCCTAGAGGAAAAGTGGACCCATTCCAAGACCGAAATGGATTATTTCTGTCACTGCACATAGTACCAGACCCTAAAAATAGCCACTCAGAGCTGAACACGCTCTGTGGTGGAGGAGGTTAACTGGTCTTGTCACCCCCAGCCGCAAAGTGGGGCGGCTCTGTTGCTGGGTAGAGCGCCCCCTGCGCTGTTCACCATACCCCCACGTCCCCAGGACTCCCCTGTTCCGGCTGTGGGACCCGCGGTCCTCCGTGCTACACAGCTGCTACCTCCCCACACAGCCTGTGTACCTCAGGCTTCTCCTACCCTGCCTGCAGCAGGGTCAAGAGTCCTGGGGTCAGACGGGCGGGTTTAATCCTGCCGATACGACTCTGGGCACAAAGTCAACGCCCCCTCGGTTTCTTAAGTTTTCAAACACAGAATGATGAAATCAGGATCAGGTCCAGAAGATGCTTCGAGGATTAAATGAGATAATCCCCATCAAGCACTTAGCTAAGCGTCTGGCATCCAAGCCCTCACCACATGCCAGAAACTTTGTTAGTACGTTGCTGGTGGTAGTTTCGATGGTTTCTGGACGGCAGTTGGGCAAAACATAACGAGAGTGCTCTCACTGTGCGGCTTCCCTGGGAGGGAGCAGTTGACACGCGGGGCGACAACAGACTCAGGGGTGAGGCTTCAACCCAAAGGGATTTCAAATGAAGACCCAGGCGGACGGACCACGGCTCATCAGCCACAGAACGCTGCACGTCCGGTTAAAAGCACATTTTCCAGCTACACAACGTATCTTTGGGTAGCTGTCTAAATGAGAACTGATGTTAGAGACAGAAGGAGTATCTCATTCCGCGGGCGCGATGAACAGGATGGGGCTCTTAGTATCAGCTGACAGGTGCTCAGGTGGTTAGGGGTGAGCTGTCCTTCAGATGGTTCAGCAAACGATAAATGCGTGCGCGTGTGTTTACCGGAAGGAGGGAGAGGGCAATGGTCTTCAAAGGTTAACAGGTGGGGAGCCCCCCTTCCAGGGGGAGGGTACGGGGGCGGTTAGCGTAGTGGGCTCTCAGCCGCGGTGCGGGTCTGAAAACTGCCAAAACGTAAAGAGAAGGGAGGCATGCCTTGGAAGGCTACTTGGTATTGGGGAATGAGCAGGAGACTATACTGGGTAGAATAAAAAGACAGGAAGCATAGCCACTGCGGGCCAGCACGGGGGTGTAGACCGTGGAGCTCTCGCAGGAAGAGATCTGCCACAGGGCGGCCCTGGAGGGAGGTCGGAGGGTGGGTGGGAACTGGGGTGTCACGGGAATGGCCAGGACCCTGCAGGGGACAGGCACTCAAAGGCCCACCCCTCCCCGTCCCTCATTGCTCTCCCTGCCTCTCTCCCCATCCTGGCAAATGCAATCTCAGCTCCGGGGTGTGACTTCACGCGAGGCAGGGGCGGAGCGGGAGTGAGTAGGAGGCCACTACACATGCAGATGGGCACTGTCCCCCCAGGGCTCCCTGGGAGGATCAGCTTTAGGGGAACAATAAGAACCGGACAGACTGAGCTGGGAGCTTGGACTTCCTGGAGAGGCGACCTCCGCTGGGGGCACCACTTTGTCCTCCGCTTACTGAAATGGTAAATGACAAGCTAGGGGCTCAGAGCTCTGGTGGCCACAGCCCTCTTTGCCCCTGTGGACGTGCAAGGTAGACACGGCGACTCCCTGATGCCTATGGAGCACGGGTGCATAGTATGGCCGTGTGCGCGCCTTCTGGAAGGGAAGGGTGATCCTGGGTTTGGGATGAAGCAGCTCGTCCAGAATCATAAGCAGTGAAAGTGGCAGAGCTGGACCCGAACCTGGGTCTTCCCGTCTCAGCCCAGGGTGAGGCCAGGAGTCGCTTTTCAACGACTTTCCTGCTCCACCTTTGGACCGATCGCAGCCCCTGAGCGTGCCCCTCCCCACTGTGCGACGGATCACACGTTCAGATACGGGGACTTTGTGGGGGCCCGTGATGGGGAGCCCAATTACCCCCGGGCCCCTCTGAAACTGCAAACCTAAGATTCCGCCCACTACCCAGAAGTCAGGGCAGGGACTGTCATCTTGGGTCCCCAAGAACACCTTGCACCGCACATAGTAAGTGCTCATTAAACATGGAAAAGATCGAAACCCACACACGCTTCCTGCTTCTGTTTGCCACCCAGACGGACAGCATCCAGTTGAGCCAAGAAACTCTTAATTTCCACATTAAACGAAGAGCTGTCTGGTTGACGTCCTGTCCCCACCCCCTCCAAGATTCTTCATCTTGCGTGCAAGTGAACTGCAAAGGGCGGCCGGTTCCTAACCGTGAAAGTTCCACGCCAGTGAACAGTCACCAAGGCTCCCTGGCTGATGTTAACAGAGGCCACGGGAGGCCTCTGGGGGACAAGCAGTGTTTGCACAGCTGGCACAGCCAGGTGTCCCACGGAGGTGGCCACAGACCAAACTCCCTTTCTGAAGAGAAGCCTCCCAGAGCTTGGGCAAGAAGGTGGAACCGTGTGGCTCCTTCCACCCCTCCCCTCCCCCAGATCCTGCCTCTAAGAGCCTTCCCCCACTGCCTGCCACCCACCCCCCCCAACTTCTCAGCAGCTGCTCCTGACCTCGGTTGTTGGAACCCCCATACCACTTTCTCCGAGTACTTTCCTTATTTCTGCCCGGACCGTCGCAAAGGCATTTCCTGCTTCAAATCCGCACCCCCTCCATCACTCACAGTGATGTTTTCTCACTTGTAAAAACGGGTCTTTGCTCTTAACCACTGGAACGAGCCCATGAGGTGAGGCATCTCCGCTGAGCTCACAACAGGAAGGCTGTGCAGGTGAACAGGAGTCTGGCTTTGTGTATTCCACCCCCCCCCCACCCCACCCCAGAGCTCTAGAACATGAGTGCTGGAGACAGCACACTTCATTAGAGGCACACGATGTTTCTAGATTTTTCTTGGGCAATAACGGATGACCAAGAAGCCTGGTTTGCTGGCCAGGAATTGCAACCTGGAAACAAGACCCCCTACCTGGAAGTCACAGAGTTAAGGGTGGCCGGAGGCTGGGCCCCTCCTCCCAGCCCCTGCTGGGTGAATAATTCAAACCTGTCCCAGGTCCCACCTTCCCCTGACTTGAAGACTGAGCAGATGAGCCCTTTGCTATGGTTACTTCCCTGCCACTGGAAAAGGTTTGGGGGAGAAGCCAGGCGATTGTTACTGGCTCCGGGGAACCTCAGGGCTTCAGGGTGGTGGGTGATCCCCTCCTTGGGCCAGTTAGGGTCTCAAGACCTCAATTTGGACAAAGCCTGCTTATACACTTCCCAGGGAGGCCCCTACCTCACACTCCCCTCCTGTACACTCACCCAGCTGCCTCTACCTGAATCCAGCGCCAGTGATGACTCTCTTCCAGCTCAACAATCTTCAATGGCTCCCTACTGTCTGCGGAATAAGGTGCAAATTTACCTTGCTCACCTCTGTTTTAGAACTGGACCTGGTCTCTGCTTCTTCTCCTGTACTTACTCGTAGATGCCTACCGGACATGTTCTCTCCCTCCTCAGCCCATCAAGGGCAGCAAAAAATTGCCTCCTCCAGGAAGCCTTCCCTGACTACACGAGCTCCCCCAAAGTCTCCTCTTCGGAGCCCCCCCCCCCCCCCCCAAGAAAGGGACATGCTGAAGAAGACTCACTACTTCTTCCAGACCCAAAGCGTGAGGCTCTGTGCCGGTCGGCAGTGGAGCTCAGGAAAGTCCCAGGTAAATTCTGATCTGGAATCTTTCTCGATTCCTGCTCTGTCGTCACTGTGCCAGCCTCCCCACTCGGTTCTCTGCGGGCAAGCCCTTCGAGTTCAAGCAACACCCTTCACTGGCTCCCCCTTGCCCCTGCCTCTCCTGGTCTCACTCGTCCTGCCTCCTTCCCCTGTTCATGTGCCCAGTGACCTCAGTTCCCTGAGAGTGCCAAGCAACCCTCCACTCTGGAAGTGTCCCCAACCCCAACTGCATAGGTTCCACTGGGTAGCTCTTTACTCATTTCCTTGGGTCTGCCTCAGGCCCTGCCTCCTCAAGGAAGTCCTCTTGGACTGCACTTCTGCCCGCTAAGCTGAGCGCCACTCTCCACTGATGCTGTAACTCTGGTTCCTGTGTTTCTGTCCTCCCAAGACCTGAGGGGCAAAGGCTGGATTCCTGCGCTTCTGACCTCCCCTGCCCAGGGCCTGGCCGTTGGAAGCATCCAGAGGTGACACCAACGGTGAGATCTTGGGCAGGTTACACACATTTCTGTGTTTCACTTTCCTCATCTATAAAACAAAGGTAAGAAAAGTCTTTCCCGGGGCGCCTGGGTGGCTCAGTCGGTTTAGCATCCGACTCCTGACTTCAGCTTAGGTCATGATCTCGCAGTTTGTGGGTTCGAGCCCCGCATCAGGCTTTGCGCTGACAGAGCTTGGGATGTTCTGTCTCTCCCTCTCTCTCTGCCCCTCCCCTGCTCTCTCTGTCTCTCTCTCAAAATAAATAAACTTGAAAAATTTTTTTAAGATGCTACATCCCGTTCCAAGCTTCGCGTGAAAAAAAAAAAAAAAAAAAAGAGTCCTTCCCAGGGCTTATTAGCACAGTGTCAACAGATAGCAGCCCCAGCGGGGCAGTGAAATAAGGCAGTATATGTTGATTCAGGGAGCGCATGTATCCGCTCTTGGCTTATCTTGCTTCCTATTTCGAGGGCCCCTCCCAGGGGGTCTCCTGCATAGCAGGGTATGTTCTGCGACATGCCGTTACGGCACCCACCCCCTCCCTGCACGGCACCGACCACGAGAACGGTGTCATTAGCTGGCGGGCCCTGAGGCTCATGGGGTCAGAGGTGGTGTTTCCCACCCCCCGGCTGCCCCTCCAGGGCCCAGCGAGATGCGGCACACAGCAGGTGCTCAGTAAATGCTGCCTCCTGCAATCCAGAGGAGGGGGCCGGGGGGGGCTCCGAGCAGGCGGCCCTTTAGCTGCGGGACACCTCCCGCCCCGGTTACTGACAATTCCTGCACACGCGGGCTCCCAGGGCCTGCAAAACCCGGCTCCCCGGCTCCCCGCTCCCCGCGATGCCTCCTTTGCTGCCTCACGATGGAGAGAGTCAGTCTCGTCCGGGGAGATGGACCAGAAGAGATAGTCCGGGGCGCTCCTCGGTGCTCCCGCACAAGGGCACGCGTCCCCACGCAAAAATGCAGATGGCTTCGGGTTGCCCAGGCACGCGCTCTTCACGGGACCACGCTTTGTGGTTAAGGCAAAAGTTCTCGTTCGCGGCCCGCAGGCTCAGAAAATATCTGCTGAGTGAATGAGTGAGTCAACGGATGAATGAATGAATGAATGAATGACTAGCTAGATAACTTTGATGATGGGGCAGGGCCTCCCGTAGGGCCTGTCCTGTCCCTGCTGTGGCCGGGCAGCTGTCCCCTCGGAGGGAGGGAAACCGTGCGCCTTTAGATATAGGGGGGGCTGGGTGCAGCCCCCCAACCTTGGCTAGGTGCCCAGGGCAGGGGTGTGTAAGGATGACAGAGGGGGTGGGGGCCGTATCCGTTCCCCCAGGGTTTCGCGTGCTCACCAGTGAGGACGGTCTCATTCGGCCGCCCTTCAGCTTGCATTGAGAACCACACAGATGGTTGACTTCTGACCCCACAAACACCACGTCTCAGACCCCATTTAAGGAGCCAGCCCGGATAAGAATGTATGTTACACATTTCAGGAGTTCACAAATTTATCACTAGAGAACAAGGAAACAACTTGGATTCTAACCGCTGGGGACCCGGTGAGGAGGCAGGCCCCGTCCACCACGACGTGCACGGTGAGAGGCTGGGGTATCACAGGAAATGTTACCTTACTTTGGCTCAGGTCATGATCTCGCGGTCTGTGGGTTCGAGCCCCGCGTGGCGCTCTGTGCTGACAGCTCAGAGCCTGGAGCCTGTTTCGGATTCTCTGTCTCCCTCTCTCTCTGCCCCTCCCCTGTTCATGCTCTGTCTCTCTCTGTCTCAAAAATAAATAAACGTTAAAAAAAAAAAAAAAAAGTGACCAGGAGTTGTCTTTGGGGCGGAATAGGGTTTTTATAAAAACTCTGAATTTGCTGCATTCTCTGCATGCTTTGAGGAATGGAACTGAGGGGCTTGGAAGGAACATCTGCTCTGGGGGGAGCCCAGCTGGTGGCTGGTGAGCCTGGGCCCGTGACGTCCCCTCTGCTCCAGGAGCTTCGAGCTTAAGAGCAGGACAAACATAGTAAAAACCTTACTGATGAAACCAAAAGGACATGGGGGAAGGGGAGAAGGGGGAGTGATACTAACAGGTACGAGGTTTCTTTTTGGGGTGATGAAAATGTTCTGGAATGTTCTGCACAACCCCGTGCATTTCAAAAACCACAGAACTGGACACTTTCAAATGGTGGACTTTATGGGGAGCGTGGGTGGCTCAGTCGGTTAAGCGACCGACTTCGGCTCAGATCATGATCTCACAGTTTGTGAGTTCAAGCCCCACGTCAGGCTCCGTGCTGACAGCTCAGAGCCTGGGGCCTGCTCCGGATTCTGTGTCTCCCTCTCCGCCCATCCATCTCCACTCGGTCTGTCTCTCAAAAATCAATAAACATTAAAAAAATTAAAAACTAAAGTAAAATGGTGGACTTTGTGATACGTGAATGATATCTCAATCTGAAAAACGGAACAACGGAAAGGAAAATCACAAAAGGAAGATAATCAGGGCTTCCTCCAAAGGGAACGAGGACTGAGGACATTTTAAAGCCCCTCGCCCAACAGCAGGTGCTCAAGAAAACAAGCCCTGGGTGCCTTCTTGGTAGCTTCAGTTCCCAGCTGGGTAAGCACCGTCTTATTGACCCTTTTGGCTCTGCCGTCGCCTTTCCCGGGGGAGTCTCACAAGCGGAAACGGAGGGGGGATGAGCCAGGGCACAGGGAGAGAAGAAAACAGACCCCCTGCTGACTTTCTAACCCACCGCTAGGAAGGCGGAGGGGAGGCAGAAATAAGGCGGCGGGTGCGGGCAGAAATAAGGCGGCGGGCAAAAAGTAAGGAGGTGGAGGGGCAGAAATAAGGCGGCGGGCAGCCAGCACTGAGTGCAGGCCACTGTCCGGCCGAGCGCCAGTGGTGGAAGCACTCACCTAAGAAGCCCTCCTCGTCAACAATGATGGTGTAATCCTCGGGCGTCTCGGTCAGACTGAAGAACTTGCACCTGGATGGCGGACGGACAGACAGACAGAGGACACGGTGTTAGTCGCCCCCGCCACGGCCCTCCACTTCCGACTCCCGAGGCCTCAGGGGGGCCTGGAGAGGCTGGTGGTCCCCTCTCACCCCCCCAATCTTTGGGGACCCCTGAGCCAGCCTCTAGGTTGCCCTACTACAGCTGAAGGGGCTTAGATCCCACTTTTTCCCAGGGGAAGAAGCCGAAGGGGGGTTCTGGCAGGGAGCAGGTGGGTGAACTGCCTTCTGCAGGCCCCCCCACGTTCTGACATCTAAGCCTCCACCGCTGTCCCCCCCCCACCCCCAACCCCCCACCCCCAACCCCCCACCAACTCGGGAGTTCCCACGGTCGTCCCACACCCAAGTCACATCACCCAACCGACAGCCCAGCCTTTAGGGTACTTTTCTTCCTTGCATGAGAAAGAGATGCGGCCGTCTGTGCCCTTTGGGGGGCCCGGATCCCCCAACTGTCACCCGTCACCTTCGGTAATACGGATCAGCCTCGGGTGTGCATTGCTCATTTCTGTCCCCATACGAGACCCTCGATTCCTCCAGGCCAGGGTGTGGCACTCACTGCCCCTTGGTGCCTGCCTCCCTGTCCCTCATCCAGCTGCAAGGGCCCCCAGAACGACACAAGCAGCAGCAGCCGGAAACGGCCCGTGTTTATTCTGCGTCGCTGTGGCTCTCAAGCGCGAGGAGGCCTGGCCCGGGCTCGGTGCCCAGCGTGCGAAACCCATCCATCGCGGGGAGCCCTGGCAGCGAGAGGCCTGGCGAGTAACCCCAGCAAGGGCCCAACTATCCCTCCCACAGGGGTTAAAACGGGAAAGAGGGGTGCCTGGGTGGCTCAGTCGGTTGAGCGTCCGACTTTGGCTCGGGTCACGAACTCGAGATTTGTGAGTTCGAGCCCCGCGTCGGGCTCACTGCTGTCAGCGAGGCGCCCGCTTTGGATCCTCTCTCTCCCTCTCTCCCTGCCCCTCCCCTGCTTGTGCTCTCCCTCTCCCTGTCAAAACTAAATACACGTTAAAAACAAATTAAAGACAGAAGTAGAACAGCATCAAGGAAATTTTTGGTTGACAGGAGTGCTTGGTATCTTGACTGAGGCGGTGGTTACAAGACCACACGCATTTGTCAAAACGCAAAGGATTATACCCTAAAAGGGGTGGGTTCTACTGTATGCAAATGCGGCATACCTCAATGAATCGGACTTTTTTTTTTTATTATTTTTTTTTTAATGTTTATTTATTTTTGAGACAGAGAGAGACATAGCATGAAAGGGGGAGGGGCAGAGAGAGAGGGAGACACAGAATCCGAAGCAGGCTCTAGGCTCCGAGCTGTCAGCACAGAGCCGGATGCGGGGCTCGAACTCACGGATCGCGAGATCGTGACCCGAGCCGAAGTCGGAAGCTTAACCGACGGAGCCACCCAGGTGCCCCAGACGCATCTGACTCTAAAGAAGTTTCTTGTGCCAGAGTCGTGAGCAAGGTGTCACTCTCCTCCCCGCTGACGCTCTGTTCAACCGGCCACACACACTCCTCAAGCTCCATCCGGCTCTTCGGTTTCCATGTCACATCTCTGTCCCCCATCCCACTGGCAATGTTGCTTGGACAAAGAAAATCTGCAATTGCTCGGGGACAACGGCAGACGACCACCTCCGGAAGTGGCAATCCCCGGCCCGGCCTGGCTCCCTCCTGGGGACCCCCGTGCACTCAGACGGAGCCCCGGCAGCCCCCCCAGTCACCAGACCACCACACACAGCGGCCGCCCAGCTGTCTGCGAAGGCAAGGAGATATGGCACTCGCTCCCTGTGCCCTCTTGGCCGTGAGGGATGCTCCAGAAATAGACCATGGAAGCCGTCCCGGAAAGGCATAAACACCAGCAGACGGTCGCTTCAGCCTCTGTGTAAACGGGGTATAAATATGTTGTTGATGTGACCCGTCTCCCGGGGTCGAGGGCCTCTGAGGTCCAGCTACCGGAAGCCTATCTCGAAATGCGCTCCTTGGGGTGGGCAGGCCTCCGGGAGCGCGGATCAGCCGGAGGGACCGACAGGCCCCTGGTTCTTCCTGCTCCCCGTTCCCCTGCTCCGTGGCGCTCAGCCCCACCTGTCTTGCCTCTCAAGCTCCTCTGTCTACCACTCCCCTCCACGTGACCTCCCACCTCATCCCGCTCCGTCACTCTCGGCCTCCCTCCCCAGCCTCCAAAGGTTGACAAATGTTCTTTCTTCTGCCCGGCACAGCCTTCCCTCTTCTTTGGCTGGAGCCTTGCTGCTTATCCTCCACGACCCGGTGTCAGCATCTTCTTTGGGGGAGAGCCTTCTCACATTGGCACCGATCCCCCTCCCTCGCCTGCCACCAGTCTAAAGAGCCTGTCCTCCCTTGACAACCTGAAGCCTGACACTGTGTCCACGAGAGGACACGACAGCCACTGTAGACGGTTGCGCATCACAACTCGTTCATCTCGGTTTATGTGAGGTATGCCCTGAGAGTTGAGCAGGGCACAATCTGTGCAACTGTGCAGGATGGTCGTGGGTGCTTTCCACAACCTATCACAAATAACACTCGTTTCCCCCAGCTCTCACTGGCAAGGACTCCGGATTCTCCGTGCATACACCTGACACAGGGTAGGAATAGAATCAACACTCATTGTTCACAAAAAGTGAACTATGGCCACCGACCCACCCCCAAGCCACAGAAGCCCTGATCAGACAAACTGCCTGTATTTTGTGGGGTGCTGCCTTGACTTACCCTTCCTTTGGGAGGCACTAAAGTCTCCAGTCCCAGCCTTCTAACGAGTCATGGCTAAGCATCCTCCAGATGCTTGAGCCCCCGGCGTTTGTGGACTCTCAGTACTTTGTCTCTGAAGGTCTGGAGAGAGGACCCAAACCCAGCAATTACCCAGCCTCTGCTAACTGCTGTTGGGAAACCCGAGGAGGAAGAGAGCGGGGTGCCCTCTACGTGCCCTCATAGTACTCAGGAACGGGATGAAACAACACGGGAAAACAAAGCAGCCCGGGGAGAGAGTGAAGACCGTGGTCTTGGAGATGAGACCTGGGTTCTGGTCCCAACTTGGCACCCGGGGGTGCTGAACCCTGGGCTGCTTCCTTCCTCTGTACAGTGAGGGGCAGGCTCAAGGTGGCCTGGCTCCCATCTGGCTCCACCTCGGGCCACGTGGAACCCCGCCAGCTCCACAGCAGGGTGACCTCAAGGGGCCTGGCCCAGAAGGCACGGAAAGATGATTCTAGAACCATGGAGTGCATCTGGAGAACACCTTTTAAGGGCGGGCAAAATCCCATCCAGCTGTGAGAAGAACCCAGGACCGATCTGCTGCCCAGACAGCTGGGCAGGTGGTGTATCACAACTCTGGGGGTGGGGCTCGTTCACCTCATAGTCTCTGTGAAAGAGCGCTCTCGGAGTTGAGCAGTGCACAACCCTTGCAACTGTGTATGACTGTCACCGGGCAGGTTCTGCTGGAGCCGTCAGGTAGACAGGACGTAAAATTCTACAGCCCCAAGCAACGAAGGAGACAGACGGGGGGACAGCAGCTTGTGGTTCGGGACATACCCCAAGAATTGTGCAAGTCCCCCATCTCGGGGGAGCCCGTGCATCGCTGGGCTCTGTTGAACAGAATAGGGGTTCTAGAGCCCAGACCATGCCTTTTGGCCTGGAGGAAGATTCCAGCCACCACCTGGCTGTCGCGCACCATGGGTTGAAGGCAATGCTGCTGTTTATGGCTGTGTGACCTTAAGTTTAACCTCTCTGTGCCTCAGTCTCCTCGTGCGTACAATGGGGATAAGAATAGCATCTACTTCACAGGGTTGTTGTCAAAGGAGCACTAATGAGTGAAGACCCGTTGTAACTCTAGTTAGCAGTTAACTCGTTGGCTATTTATTCTTCTTGGAAGGCAGAGGTAGCTGGCGGGGAGGCCACACGGAGGCCAGCTGGTGTTCCAAGTAAAGAGAAGCTCTGAAGCCAGTTAGGCGGCGTGCCCCGGGGGGTGCAGTCCGTTACGCGTCTGACTCTTGATCTCGGCTCAGGTCGTGGCCTCACAGTTGGTGAGTTCAAACCCCGCGTGGGGCTCTGCGCTGCTTGGGATTCTCTCTCTCTCCCTCTCCAGCTTGTGCTCTCCGCCCCCACCTCTCTCTCTCTCAAAATAAAGAAACATGAAAAAAAAAAAAAAAAAAGCCAGCGAGGCCACACAGACCAGCGGGCTGCAGGGGGCACGAGGTCTCCAAGGGGAGGATGAATTCAGCCGCCTCCAGGGTCCCATGCAGTCCCAGCTCTCGCACACCTGACCCTCAAAGCAACAAGCTTTGGCTGAAAAGTCTCCGTCCGCCTCACCAGCATCCCGGCCCCCAGCAGACAGCCAGGATGACGGTTTCCGAGGGAAGAGGCCGGGCCTGACGTCACCCCAGCATCCCGACAGGCCACGCGGAGGCCTGGGTATCTTCACGGACGTCCGCCGTGTCTGAGCACGTGGACCCTCCGCGTGGGGGGAGCCGGGGAGGTGGCCTGCCTCATCGCCATCAGGCCGGGGCCCCTAGGGGCCTCTCTGTCACCTTCTCCACTCACCTGCTGGCTGACTGATGGCCCTGCCAGGCTGTCGCGCTCCCCGGCCCTCCCTTCCCAGACACCACGACGTCCCCTCCACGCAGTCAGGGACCAGCAAGGGTTCCCTGTGTGCGGAATCCTGAGCCGAAGACCTGAATCTAGGGGGAGGCCCGAGCTGGCTTCGGGAGCCAGACCCCGTCTGGGACCGGAGCCTGCTTCCTGCAGGGTCATGATGCCCTGTGTCGGCCAGACCCCGCTGAGGTCACCTGCCGGCTCATCACAGAGTAAGTGCAAGCCTTTGTGACGACAGCCTGGCCGGCCGAGCTTTAACATGAGCCCACGTTCTTCATGCCCATGGGATGGGCCGTGCAAACGGGGCCCAGAACAGGCATCTAGCACGTTCCAGGGACCTGTTTCCACACGTTCTTGTTCCTTCGTTCCGCTGGGGTCTCTGAGTGCCCACCAGCCCATTCTGAAATTCCGTCTGGGAAGCCGGGAGTGTTTCCTGCAAAGGGCGGCCGGTTCGGTCCGGAGCGAGGGAAGTTCAGCCACATCTCTCTCTCTGCAGCATGTCCAGTGAGGAGGGGGAGGGGCTGGGGTCCGACCTGCTCCCGAGACCCCGCTGGCCCCAGCTGATGCTTTTCTGCAACCGCACGCCGCCAGCGACAGAAGCGCTCCGGGGTCTGTCCAGCGCGGTCCTTCCCAAAGGAAAGCCAGGCAGATGGCGTGGGTCCGGCTTTGTTCTCTCAACCAGCCTTTTTTATGGTTTTCTGGGTCTTCGATAGGTCTCTTGTGTTGCTTCCGTTTCATTTCTGCTGTCTTTGGCAACTGGAGGCTGCTGTTTCAAGCTTTAGTTCTGGACTTGAAGGACGATCTTGAAAAGGGGTTTCTTCTTCTGTCAACACGGGCAAAACCCGCGTGCTTGTGTCACGGGCGGCCAGGATAATCACAGTGTGGGGGACGGCGCTGGCAGCTTCCAGGGTGACACACACGGGCAGGATTGCAAAAAGGGGGGCGGGGAGGGCACAAGGAATCACTGGGGTCTGGAGAAAGCTCCCGGACCCGGCAGCAGCCTAACCCCGGTGGCTAGATCATTCAGTCATTCAAGAAACAAATCACTAAGCATCTTTATGTGTCAAGCACTGTTTCGGGTGCTGGGGCCCCGCCTTAAATAACTGGACAATTAGGATTTACTGTGGAGGGGTGGGACACATGACATAGTGCATGAGATGCTTGTGCCACAGAGCAAATCAAAAACGTGGAGAAGGGGCAGAGGGCTGGCAGAACAGGGGTTTGCAACCTAAAACCGAGCAGGGGGCGGTTGCCAGGGGCTGTGGGGAGGGGGAGATGGGGAGCAGTCATTTAATGGGAACAGAGTTTCAGTTTGAGCGGATAGAAAAGTTCTGGAGATGGATGGGGGTGACGGTTGCACAGCAGGGTGAATATACCTAACGCCACTGACTCGTGCACCCAAGAACGGTTAAGGGCGCCTGGGGGGCTCAGTCGGGTGAGCATCAGACTTCTGCTCAGGTCATGATCTTCCACATGTCCGCGAGTTCGAGCCCCGCATCGGGCTCTCTGCTGTCAGCACAGAGCCTGCTTCAGATCCTCTGTCCCCACCCCATCCCGCTCTCTGCCCCTCTCCTGCTCATGTGTGTTCGCTTTCTCAAAAATAAATAAACATTAAAAAAAAAAAGCAAGGTTAAAATGGTACATTTTGTTATGTATATTTGACCACAATAAAAAAGAAAATTGAGCAGGTACAGGGAAGGTCCCCATAAGACCCATAGAAGGGTCCTAGGGGAGGGGAGTACCTTGTGGCCAAGGGTAAGGAGTAGGTGGGGGCCCTAAGACCAGCTAGGAGGCTACTCTCTTCAAGGAGGCTGACAGGAGCTGGGGGGGGGGGGGGGGGCGGACCAGGCTGGCGGCCGTGGGTGTGGGTCCCTATGCGGAAACAAGATTCCACAAGCTGAGGACATAAGGTCGGTGAAAAACACAAGGCCGTGGCAGGGAACGGTGGTCTTCCACAGCCAGCGCTCTGGCCAGAGGCACCAGAAGGGAGGTCAGCAGACTGACTGTCCTCACCTCTGACTCCGGCCTCCACTGACCCCTCACTTCTTTCCTCCAGGGACACCAGGGGAAGGTGAGAAACCTGGGGCAAAGGGCTGGCCAAGCCCTGCCCTGAGGGCCAAGGCCACAAGCTTCCGAGAGTGGCTTCCTTATTGTTTCCTTACGCATGTCCCAGTGGCCTGGGGCAGCCCGGCAGGACGGAACAGGTTGTGCCAGGGTG
Source organism: Lynx canadensis (assembly GCF_007474595.2). Classification (NCBI taxonomy): domain Eukaryota; kingdom Metazoa; phylum Chordata; class Mammalia; order Carnivora; family Felidae; genus Lynx; species Lynx canadensis. The sequence goes on along the minus strand of NC_044318.1, from coordinate 30,148,011 downwards.
GAAACACAGTCTGGGTGAAGTCCAGCCTCTTGCTTCATGAACACATACCCAAGCGCGGAGCACATCTGAGCTGACTGGTGGTTCTCTTTCTTCCTTGGGGGATCTGAGATGGAAAAGGCCTAAGTGTGGACCTTGGCTTTACAGCCACCCACCCAAGACAAGGTTGGAGCGGCTTTCTTATCTCTGAAAGAGGAAATAACTCCCTTGCAGAGTAGGGTAGGATTTAAGGAGGCCCTAAGCACACAAAGCAGTGCTCAAGATCCTGCATGGGGAGCCCTGGTGGCTCAGTTAAGTGCTGACTCTTGATTTCAACTCAGGTCATGATCTCACGGTTCGTGAGTGTGAGTTCAAGCCCCGTTCTGTGCTGACAGCGTGGAGCCTGCTTGGGATACTCTTTCTCTCTCTCTCTCTCAAAATAAATAAATACATAAACAATTTAAAAAAAAAAAAAAAGATCCTGCTTAAGCACGTGTGGTCACGCGATGCCTTGAGTCAAGGAGCTGGCCCGGGGACCCCGGGCAGAACTGGACCCCCCCTCCCCCAGCAGCATTCTCGGGGAGCACGCAGGCCTCGCGGATCGGACAATGCCTTCTGCGTACAGGCTCGTGGCTTCTCTGGTGTTAAGTGATCTCTGCCGGATTCCAGATCTCCCCCTTCCTTGTGGCCCCCACCGCAACCCTCGCCGAGAAGGGTCAGTCGCACAAAGGGGCCCCAGCCGAAAAGCCCAGCCCAACACCCCTTGGCAGGTCAGAGCCCCGGTCCACCACCTCCCCCGTGATGACAATGTCAGAGATCATTCACTTCCAGATCTGACTTGGCTCAGCCATCCATCTGTTCCCTGTCCCCATCAGGGCGGTGGGCCGAGCCTTTCTTACCCAGGTCCCCCCGCGCCTGGCGCAGGATGTGCCACCGTCTGGGCATCATTGGCGCCAACTGAATGCACGTGTGGCATAACTACTTGTTCCCACTTCTCCGGCAGGAAAACTGACGCTCAGTTAGGTTAAGGCTGTTACTGCCTCGGGTCCACTATGCTGGTCTCTAAGGCGGGACAGCTGGGAGGCAGGTGTGGCCCCGCAGCATCATCTCTGTGACAAAGCTCTTCCCCTCGGAGGTGCCCACCCTCTGAAACACACACGTCACGGGAGGCACAGGCCAGAAAATTCCTAACGGCCTGTTCTCAGGAACAAAAACCTGGCTACAACCCAGACGCCCATCACTGGGCGAGGAGAAGGACAATGACAGAAGACGATTACCCAGCCATCAAAATGAACGGTCCACAGTGACTTGCAAGAATATGAATGCGTCTCAGCCGTACGACAGCAGAAGGAAAAGGAAGCCCCCAAACATCATGCACAGCGTCATATATTTTGGTGCAATTAGGAGCTATCGCGTAAAAATTAAAAAAAAAACCCCAAAACACCACCTTTAAGACCACGTGTAGTTGCAACCTAACTACATAAAAAAAGAAGCCAGGGGGTGAAGGGTGCAGATTACCTGGGGGTGGAGGGGGTGGGGGGGCCTCTGGTCAAACACAGGTTATTGTCCAGACCTTTCTTTTGCTCTGGCTTTGCACCTTCTAACGCGAGTCGGTCAGGTAAGTGATTAAGGTGGGCTTGCAAGGACGCACGGAGGGTCACAGGGACACGCTTGGGCCAAGGTCCTCTGGCGCGAATGTGAGGGGCCGCAGGCATGGCCTGAAGGCAGACCGTGTGGGAACGCAGCTCGAGAGCCACCCGGAAGAGGTGGCCGGAGACGGGTCCAGGCGCCAGAATCCACAAGAGCCCCAGGGTGAGTGGACGGGACTGGCCCCAGGACTACAGCACCCCCCTTCCCCGGTCCAGTTCACCCACTTCAGCCGTGGCTGGCCAGTGATTTGGGGGTTCACCTTGGCTCCACGGAGAGAGCTTCACTCCCCAACTCGGTCCCCACGGTCCAGGCTCTCTGTGACCCTCCGATGGTGCTGTGGGCCACGAGCTCACGCTTGGCAAAGAGCACTGCTTTTGGAGTCAGGGGGCCTGGGTTCGAGTCCCAGTGACGGCATCGGCACTGTGGCGTTAGGCACTTCCATGGCCCCTGAGCCCGTCTCTCGAGCCATCAAGAGGGGTCCCCCCACCCCGCCCCTGATCGCCGGGGCCAGGGTGAGAGGTCGGCACCCTCACACAGCTGCTGAGGACACACACACACACACACACACACACACACACACACACAGCCTGCCCACCTGCCCTTCCAAGGATTCAAACGGCTTTGTGCCAGGATGCCGAAAACAAGAACCAAAATACCGGACGCCGAAGCAATCGTAGTCCTGGCCACCCCCCTCCCCAAGTCCCTGACACTGTTAATTAGAAACAAGAGTCCCTAGATGGCTTGCTATCGCAGGACTTTACAGCCAAGCAGGGGCACTGCCTGGGGTTGCTGTCTTGCTGCCTAGCGACTCCATGAGTGCCCCCGGCTGCTGGGTCATCCCAGCTCTCCTGTGGCCGCTCCGATGCTGTGCCGTGTGCGGCTGGCTCTGGGGCAGGGTGTCCTGGGCGGCCTCCTTGGCTGACCCCATCCTTAGATGACCCCTGTCCAGCACCGTCCTTCTCAGCAATGGCCTCCAGCCGGAAATGCCCCCTCTCCAGGGCCTGGCTCCTACCCATCCCCCCTCTCGGGATCAGCTCGGCCCTCCCTCCCCCTCCGCACCCCAAGCTGCACCCCCAATTTCCTAAGATTCAGGCCAGCTGGGGAGCGCCACCTCTCAAAGCAGCTCGGTTTTCTCACCCATCTTATGCCTTGTCTCTGGCCAGAGAAAACCAGTCCCAAGGCAACCTTCTCTCCCTTTCTCCCCTCCCACAGGCGCCTCCCTCTCGGGACTCCATCTCATTCTTGGCTTCCTGGTCTTAACGACCAACAGGCTCAAGTTTCCAACATCCTAAAAAAAGCCTCCCTGATCCTCATCTCCTCCTCGGGCCGCCACCTTCTTCCCTCCCCTCCCCTCCCCTCCCCTCCCCTCCCCTCCCCTCCCCTCCCCCCAGCCGGTCACGCCAACCCTCTGGCTATTGCCACCGGCTGGAGGGTGCTGCTCAGCTCAGCAATGACCTCCCCCAGCCACTCCGCAGCCTCTTCCGTCACGCCCTCCCGTCCTTGCCCTTGACCCCTACGGCTGGCCAAGGCCCTCCCCTGGACCCTGGAATCTACCAGCTTCTGACAGTGACACTCCTCTTTGGTTTCCTGTGGTAACTTCTCCCCAATGCAGGTGGACCTTGAGGGGGCCCCCTTGTCACTCCCATGGTCCCAGCCGCGGTGGTCCCAAGCTTCCAACATGCACTTTGCCTGCGTTGCTTTGGACTCACTTCACACACCTGCCCCTCGGGGAGAGAGAGTGTTGATCCCATTTCACAGATGAGGAAACCGAGGACAGGAACCTGTCAGAGAGCCAAGATGGCCACACGTGTGTGCCCTTCACCCTGACAGGCACCCCAGTCTTCAGCCCTAAAAACCCACGGCCACCCCCTTGGGCTTGGCCCACAGCCAGTCACCAGGGCAGAGCCAAGGCCCGGGGCTGCCCCCACCTGGGGGCCGGGAGGTTGAGTCATCTCAGAGAACATTCTCGTTTTCCACTGCTGTGGCGTCTGTTACGGAAGGCCCAGCTGACACTGGCAACTCGATCTGTTTACTCTTGGATTCCTAGCCCAGCAGAGCGAGGCCCTCACACGGGCCTCCCCTCAGGCATGCGACAAGCCCCGGCCAGTTGGGAGTCCTGTTCGGGCAATGGACCTTCAACAGGAGGCAAGGGTGGTGGGGGCGGGGCCGCGGCCTAGCAGACCCACCCTGAGAGCTCCGATCTATGACCAGTGAGCAGAGGGAAAGGAGCGGTGAGGGTTTATTTAATTTGCGGAAAGCTTACAACAGGTTCCCCGTTGAACAAAAACCACAACGTCAAGCCAGGAAGGCCACGGTGTGCGACCTCTTTCAGCAATGGGACCCTGGACAGAGGGTGACCCAGCTTCTGCTTGCATGCCCCGAGGTTAGGGAAGCTCACTCCTTTTTGAGGCGATTCATTCCATCCAGGGGTGGCTTATTTCTAGAAGGCTCTATCGATGTGGTCTCCAACACAGGGCCCGATGTGGGGCCCAAACCCACAAACAGCGAGATCATGACCTGAGGCAAAGACAGATGCTTTAACTGACTGAGCCACCCAGGTGACCCAAGAAATGTTTTTAATGAGATCAAAGCTGGGCTTGGATCATAATTTCTCAGATCTTTTTTTCTTAACCCCAAACTTACAAAAAAAATTTTTTAAATGTTTATTTTTGAAAGACAGAGAGAGAGAGAGAGAGGGGGGTGGGGGAGTACACGAGCAGGAGAGGAGCAGAGAGAGAGAATCTGAAGCAGGCTCCACACTGTCAGCTCAGAGCCCGATGCAGGGTTTGATCTCATGGATCGAACCATGAGATCAGGACCTGAGCCAAGACCAAGAGTCAGACGCTTAACGGAGCCACCCAGGCGCCCCTTTTTACCCCAAACTTTTTATTTTTTTTTTTTTAATTTTTTTTTTTTCAACGTTTATTTATTTTTGGGACAGAGAGAGACAGAGCATGAACGGGGGAGGGGCAGAGAGAGAGGGAGACACAGAATCGGAAACAGGCTCCAGGCTCCGAGCCATCAGCCCAGAGCCCGACGCGGGGCTCGAACTCACGGACCGCGAGATCGTGACCTGGCTGAAGTCGGGCGCTTAACCGACTGCGCCACCCAGGCGCCCCAACCCCAAACTTTTTAAAAACGGTGGCGTGATTTACCATAATGAAACACACACACTTCAGGTGTACAGGTGGATGAGTTTCTGCAGATGTATAACCCCATGTAGCTCTGTCCCAATAACTTATGAATGTCCCCAGCACCGCAGAGTCTCTGTCCCTCGCTGTCCGCCCCTACGACCCACGACAGGAAACCCCTGTTCCAGGTCCTAACTGCATATGGATCAGTGTGCGTTGTGCGTTTCACCACCAGGAAACCACACAGTGGGTACCATTTTGTGTCTGGCTTGCTTTGTTCCACGTATTTTGAGAGCAGGGCGCCTGGGTGGCTCAGCTGGTCGAGCGTCCGACTTCGGCTCAGGTCACGATCTCTTTGGGAGTTTGAGCCCCACATCAGGCTCCGTACTGACAGCTCAGAGCCTAGAGCCTGGAGCCTGCTCTGGATTCTGTGTCTCCCTCTGCCTCTCCCCTGCTCTCACTCTCTCTGTCTCTCTCAAAAATAAATAAAACATTAAAAAAAGTTTTTTGGGGGCGCCTGCGTGGTTCAGTCGGTTGAGCGTCCGCCTTCGACTCAGGTCATGATCTGGCGGTCTCTGAGTTCGAGCCCCGCATTGGGCTCTGTGTCTCCCTCTCTCTCTGCCCCTCCCCCACTCATGCTCCGTCTCTCTCTCTGTCAAAAATAAAATAAACATAAAAAAAAAATTAAAAAAAAATTTTTAATGTATTTTGAGATCGATCCATTTCTCTGTCGAGTCTATAGTTATTTTTATTGCTAAAAAATACGTTTAGATGTATTGATTATATATTTTTATTTACCCCTTTCTCTTGTTGATGACATTTGGTTGTTTCCGGTTTTTGGCTACTATGGATAAAGACACTATGAACCTCCGTATTTAAAAACAATAACAACAAGGGCGCCTGGGTGGCGCAGTCGGTTAAGCATCCGACTTCAGCCAGGTCACGATCTCGCGGTCCGTGAGTTCGAGCCCCGCGTCGGGCTCTGGGCTGATGGCTCAGAGCCTGGAGCCTGTTTCCGATCCTGTGTCTCCCTCTCTCTCTGCCCCTCCCCCGTTCATGCTCTGTCTCTCTCTGTCCCAAAAATAAATAAACGAAAAAAAAAATTAAAAAAAAAACAATAACAACAAATCTCCTGGCTGGCTTCCTAGGCCCCAAATTCCCATAATTCCACAAAAGCAGCTCAGGCTCTCCCCAAGAACTCTCTTCGCACATTCTGACCACCCCCCCTCCAACCTGCCTAAGCCCCACCCCCCCCATGGGTGGGGTGCCTAGGATGGGCTAGAGGAGGGACACAGAAGCCGAGGCCTAGAGGAAGAGATCTAGGCAGGGGACGCAGCACACAGAGGGATCCTGCATGGAGAGACCCTAACTCAAGGAAGGGAAATAGTCTTACGGTGATGTGGTTGAACCGTCTACACTCATGGAAAGGTGAACATCTTCTACACTTTGTAATACAACGTTGAGTGGGAACAAAAGCAAGGCCCAGAAGATGACCCACAGCCAGATGGCCTTTTTCAGATACATACATGGGACCAAAGTAGAAGTCAAGGGAAAGGTAAGCATGGGTAGGAGGCAGTTACCGTCAACGCCGTGATCGCAGTGACGGGGGTGCTGTTCTTCAAACAATAAACAAACGTAAAATTAAAGTGGGATCAATATGTATCACAGACCAGGGGCGCCTGGGTGGCTCAGTTAGGTTGAGCATCCGACTTCAGATCAGGTCATCATCTCACCGCTCATGAGTTCGAGCCCCGCGTCGTCGGGCTCTGGGCTGACAGCTCGGAGCCTGGAGCCTGCTTTGGATTCTGTGTCTCCTGCTCTCTCTGCCCCTCCCCTGCTCATGCTCTCTGTCTCTCAATAATAAATAAACGTCAAAAAAAATTTTTTTAAAAGCTTTGAAACAGAGGAGACAAACCCTAAGAGACTCTTAAATACAGAGAACAAACTGAGGGTTGCTGGTGGGGTATTTGTTGGGGGTTGGGCTAGATGGGTGATGGGCATTAAGGAGGGCACTTGTGATGAGCACTGAGTGTTGTCTGTAAGTGATGAATCACTAAATTCTATTCCTGAAGTGATTATTACACTATATGGTAACTAACTTGGATTTAAATTAAAGAAAAAAAAAGTAAAAAAAAAAAACCTTAGCCCAGCACTTGGCACAGATGAGGTGGTAAAGTTTTGACTAAATGAATTAATGAAAACCATTCAGCATGATCAAATTAAAAAAAAAAAAAAGCTTTGAAACCTCTGAGGCGGGGTTGGGGGGGTGGTGACGGCAACAGATTGGGTCTGTTTTAAGCAGCCCACTTTGGTGGCATGGAGAGTCATTCCTGCATGTCCCCCACAATGTCCCTGTGCAGTTTCTGCTCCTGCTTGGGTCCCGTCTTCCCTCAGGTGGGGGGAACTGGGCTCAGGCTCCATCCGTCGCAGCCCACAGCGGGGACCCCGGGGGATTCTGGGACGCAGGACCCAGGAAAGGAAGCCCGTGAGTGTGGCCATGTCAGACAGGCACCTAGGCGGACCCCCACCTCCCGTGCCCCTCCAGTCGGGAGCCCCGAGGAGCTGTGCCCAGCCAGCCACCACTGTCTGGACCAAGTCAGCAGTATCTGCCCGAGGGCCCCCCAAGATCAGGAGCTCCACACAGATGCACCTGTAGGGGTCCCAGGGACAGGAAACAAAGCGGGGGTGGGATGGAGAAGGAGGACGGGGGTGGGGGTGGATCTCAGTCAAGGAAGAGCTTGGAAATGTCTAAAACTCAAAGGCCCGCAAGGGGCAGGCGGCTGAGCTCATCGGGTGAAGGGAACCAGGGTTAAGACCTGCTTTGCATGTCAAACACCCAGGAATGTCCACCAGTTGCACCAAGAAGCAGGTTTTCCTTCTCAGCCTGTTTCCTTCCTTGCACTTTTGGGAAAGAAGAACAGAGACGTGTTTTTCTGGACCCAAGAAACTGGTTGGTGATAACACGATGACCAGTGGGTCCGGCACCTGGTCTGGCCGGGGGCGGGGGCGGGGGTGGGGGGCAGGAAGCAGAAAGGATCGAGGCTGCCTTGGGCGGTGGGGAGGCTCCTTCCCTGCTGAAAGGGGAGTCAGCCGCCGCTCAGCTCTGATAACCTATTACCCTGTGGGTCCTGGATCACAAGGTCTTCCAATTTTTCCAGAGAAGACGGAAATCCGGCGTTTTGTGATCTCTCTCCGCGTTTAAATGTTTTGAAAACACACCGGGTGGGCCGAAGAAAACACGTCTGGCTTACAAATACCGCCTTTTCCTTCCCAGACCCCTAAAAGTTCTCAAGGGTCTTGGGTTTGGGTGGGGGAGGGGGAGTCGAGTTCCTGGATGGCAAGGGGTGCCCGTGTATATGATCGCTCGTGGGGTCTGCGCCTGGAGCACCGAGGGGGCTCAGAGCTCCCCGGGTGGCCTCTGAGGTTGGGGTCAGGAGCAGGTGGAGCAAAAATGTAAACCAGATCAAAGCAAGCGGCCTGCTCCAATGTGCCAGCTCTGGACACTAAGTGGGAGTCTCGGCAGCCCGCTGCTCTGAGCGGCCTGCCTCCCTCTGCAGTTCGCCGGTGCCCAAGCCCAGAGCCTGGGAAGGCACAGCTCAGGGTCTCCTCGCCTGTCACCCCCCTGCAAGGGTCTTCAGTTGGGAGTCAGGAAGGAGCACGAGCTCTGACTCCCGGCCCCGCTCTCAGCAAGCTGGGTGACCCCAGGTATGTCCTGTGCCTCTCTGAGCTTTGGGCTGTACCTTGGCACTCCTCGAGTCAGAACGCGTGGCCTGTCCACCACGGTTCCACGGGCCCAGTGCTGTTTGCTGTGGGTGACGATGTGTTTATATAAGGCGGTGGGGGGGGGGGGGGACGGGATTCAGGGAATAAGCAGAGACAGGTAACAGGTAGACGCTGGGGAGTCGGGAGCTCAGGGAGGGCATCCTGGAGGTGGTGGTGCCCGAGCGGGAAGCAGAAGAACCTCAGTCCAAGCAGATCTGGAACCGCGCCGCCTGGGAGAGCTTCCTGGAGAGCGGAAACGTCCTGCACCCACGCCGTCCAGTTCGATAGCCACTGGCCACATGTGGCCACTGAGCCCTTTGAGATGTGGCTGGTGCGGTTGAGGAAGCCGTGATTTGATTTGATTTTAATTCATTTGCGTTTGCGCAGCCACATGTGGCTAGAGGCTACCAATGCGGATGGTGCAGTTCTGGGACTTTTCGGTCCCCCACTCGCTCGAACGCCAGCAGCCTCCACCCCGGTCCCTGATCTTCCCCTGTGGTTAACCGCTCCCCCCCACCCCCCCACCCCCGGTCAGCACCGGGACCATTCCAGGCTCGGGTTCCATCCTGGCTCCGCGATGTCAGGAATGTCAGCAAGGCCCTCAGGGACACAGCACTCACTACTGTCCCCAGAAAGTCCTTCTGATGTTTGCTGAGCTCCTGGGAGAAGACGGACATTGACCCTGAGCACTTGAAATGAGCCCAGCTTTTCTTTTTTTATTAAACAATTTTTAAGTTTATTTATTTGTTCTGAGAGAATAAATATTCTGAGAGAGCAGGGGAGGGGCAGAGAGAGACAGAGAGGGAGACAGAGAATCCCAAGCAGGCTCTGCACTGTCAGCACAGAGCCTGACACAGGGCTCGATCTCATGAACCGCGACATCATGACCTGAGCCGGAATCAAGGGTCGGACGCTTAACCGCCTGAGCCCCCCAGGTACCCCCAAGGAGCTCAGCCTTGAGCCATGAAGAAAGGGCAGGAAAACTGTTTGCTGTGCCTCTGGGGCCTGACCTCCTGCTTCGCTCTTCCCCCTCCCATTACCAAGGTGGGCACACTGAGGCTTAGGACACAGTCCCGTCAGCGAAGGAAGAGGGTCTGAACAAGCCCAGAGCCTGGGCTCCTTCCACTGGTCCTCACTGCCAGGGCCTGGGAGGGCAGGGGTGGCGTGGGGGACACAGAGGGCACAGAGTTCCCTAACACAGCACCAGCCACTGGGCAGCTTAAAACACAGAAACTGATCTCGCCCAGTTCTGGAGGCTGGAGGCAGGCTGCGAACTCCCTGGTGTCACCTCTTACAAGAACACTAATCTTTCTGGGTCAGGGCCCCACCCTTCTGACCTCATTTGACCTTAACTACCTCCTAAAGGCCTGATCTCCAAACACTGTCCCCATTTGGGATTAGGGTGTCGGCACATGAGTCTTAGGGGACACGGGCATTTGGCCCACAGCCGTGAATGGGGGGGAGCCACGTCAAGGGCGAACAAAGCTGGGGGAGCTTCCCAGAGGGGACCCCACCCATGGGGTCTCTATGCTGCACCCTCAAGGACAAGAGGGCAGAAAGGGGGTCCCTGGGAAGGGCCCAGCACAGTGTGTGAAGCTGGAACACGTGATCACACGGAGGGAGAAGGAGCTGAGGCCGTGCCCCGCTCCCTCCTCGCCACCCCCGTGTCTTAGCTGCAACAGCCCTCCTGACGTCTCTTAGTAGACACCACCCGCAGGGCCCTGGGGCCGGGGCCTGCTCCATACCCTGGGGGACTGGTGTGACCACCGTGCACCACGGCCAGTCCTTTCTTTTTGGGGTTCAATTCCAAATCCGTGAAATAAAAGTGGAGCCCGCGATGCGAGGCTTGGTCCTGCCCAGAGCAGCCAACAACTAGGGACTCAACGTGCTATCCTTCTCCCCCAGGAAGACAGCACTTACCCAAATGATGGGGGCAAGGCCTGTGGGTGGGGACAGGAGAGGGGCGGATGTGACACCCTGTCTCCAGCCTCCCTGGCAGTCTGCTCTCCCCAGGTGGGCCCAGTCAGAGCGAGGCTTCGTTTACCATGTGGACTGAGGTCACTGGCCCCTGAGCTTTCTAGAATGTTCAGGCACCTGGCCTGGGGGTCAAAAGAGCTGAAACCCACCTACAAGCCCCACGCCCCAGCTGCCTCACGGCCCCCCGCACTCTAGCTAACTGCATACTGGCTTCGAGTCAAGACTGGGGCCTAAAACTGACACATGCAAACCCCCCCGCCCCGGAGCCAGGTCCCCCCTTACAGCCTAACCTCCCCGGCGCTGCCTCCCCAAGGACACTGCATCTGGTTGTGCCCGGTTTACGCCTGTCATCGCCTCTCGGAGCTGCCCTGAGCACTTGGTGACAGTCCAGCGGCCAACCCGGCCCTGCCCCCTGGGGAGGAGGTCTAGGCCCTGAGGGCTTTCCACGGGCTTTGGGACAAATTGCTCACTTTTATTAGAATTCTTACTTGGCTATGGCCAACATCCCCGGGGCCGCGTTCAATTTGCCGAAGTCACGGAGATAGAGAAAGTGAGGGAGACAGTGGTGACAGAAAAAAGGAGAGAAAGTCTAGAAAGTGGCGTAAAAATGGCCAAGCCGGCCGAGTCGGCATTATCGTCCCATCTTGCAGATGAAGAAACCGAGGCTCGGAGAGGTCAGTGCCCTGCCAAAGGCTATGAGCTGGTAAGTGGACAGAATGTGCCACGCGTGACAGGTAAGTGGTCTGTGGGGGCTGTCAGTAGACCCTCTGGGCCCCAGAGGTCAGACCCTCTGTGGCATCGTCTTCTCTAACTGCGCAGGAGGTGGGTGACCCCAGGGCTGATCATCTTTGGCAGGAGTGAGCCCCCTGAGGGTGAAAGGGGCCAGAAGCTGCCTACTCACTGCCCTGGGGTGGGAAGGTGCTTCTATGGGGGTGTGGCACCCGTCACCTCTGGGGACAGCTTTCACTCCATGCAGGCCCCGGGCAGGGTGCTGTTCGGGCCCAGCCGGTCCCAGAGCCTGAAGCCTCTCAATCAGTTAAGTTCGGCAAGAGGGTGGGACGGCTGGGGTCCTGGTACCTGGGACAGTCTCCAACGGTCGTGGAGGAGAGAGCGAGCCCAGGATCCGGGAAGGGGGTGTTCCCTGGGTGGAGGGACCCAGCTCTGAGGGCTGGGTACACCGGGGATGGCTGAGTGTGGGTCTCACTGCCTGGGCCGCGGGGCCTGGTGGACAGACAGCTGCCTTCACCTGCACGTCGGGGGGACAGAGGGAGAGCTGGCCATCCAGATAAGCCAATACCCACACAACAGGCGCAAATAAAATCGGGGCTGTCACTCTGCGGGCTGACTTCCGGCTGGGCGCGCAGGGGCTGGGGGTGGGATAGGGTGGGGAAGACTCCAAGGTTCTTGCAGCCCACGGGGTCCTGCAAGCTGGGGGGGGAGGTTAAGGTGAATGGTGGCAAAGAGCCCCCAACAAGAAGGTGACCAGGCACCTCAGGGCCCACATGCATGTGCACGCGCACTCAGGCACCCCCAGAATGGAAGAGGACATAAAGGGGGCACTTTCAACCAGCAGGCTGTCTGAAGGCTCGATGGGCACCAAGACAGTGAGGGGCAGGCCCGCGACACCGTGCTGCGAGTCTGAACTAGAACCTCTCTCTGGAGGGGCCGCGTGAGGACCTCCCCCGCACACAGATGCTCTGACCCACTGCTTAGCTTCTAGACCTTTGCCTGCAAACACAGTCCCAAGCAAGATGAGGTCCGTGTCCCGAATGGTATGTTATGGCATTAACTGTCAACAACAACAACAACAAAGAGGGCTGGGAACGAGTGTCCACCAGCGGGGGACAGGTTGAAGACACGACAGTCACCTGTTCTGTGGCTGATGGCGTAAGAGTTAAAAGGAGGGACGGGACTTTGGCAGAAATCTCTGCTAAGGGGAGGGTCAGCTGAAAGACCCAGTGCGGAACGGGGGGCGGTGAGCGTGGCTTAATACCAATTTATGCTACGAAAGCAAAGAAAAACGAGGGAAAATACCACAGACGCAAGTTTACATATATTTATCTCCCCAAGAGTCCCCACGAACCCCGTCGTCGTCGGTGGGGCAGGAGCCACGTGGCTGAAGAACAGGGGAGCGAGGGAGGGAGCTATCGCTGGGCACCTTTGCGTCTCTTTGGAATGACAAGTTGTGACTTTGTTATCTACCCCAAAATTACAAATGAGAAAACAAAGCAGTGAGGTGAGGAGGCCTTCCTGCAGGAGGAGGTAGGACCGGGGTGAGTTGCAAAGGCAGGGGTGTAACGTTGGGGTGCGCCGAGAGGGTACGGGAGGGAGGGGCTCAGCGGTTAGGGGCATGGCGTCAGGAGCCCGCCGTGTACCTGCACCGTGACCCCGGCAGTCATTTCTCACCTGGAGCCCAGGGACATCCTGGCCATGACCTGATGCCAGGAGAATGGATGGGGCTCCCTGCCTCTCCCAGACGGGTGCACCACCTCTTTCCCATCTGTAACCCTCTGGTCCAGGGGACTCTGACCCTGACCCACCTAACAGGCCAAATGACCCATTATCCTAAAGCTGACCCTGGTGCGTTCTGCCTTCTCTCCCTGCAGGGCTCCCAGTAGAGCTGCTGGGTGAGCCCGGGAGAACCACAAATGAGGGAGGTATCCCAAGATCTCCAGACGGCATGCGACGCTTGAGGTCTGCTGAGACACCTGCTGGGTGTCTGGGCAATGGACGCACACGAACAACGGGTTTCCCACAATACCCTGGGGGCGGGCAGCAGCACCCCCACCTTCCAGAAAAGAAAACAGTGATTTACTTAAGCGAAAGAATTCTCCAGGGGTGCTATGGACTGAATGCCCGTGTCTCCCTGTGAGTTCCTGCGTTGAAGCCCTGACCCCTCAATGTAGACGGCCCTTTGGGAGATGATCGGGTTTACGTGAGATCACGAGGGTGGGACCCCTAGGGTGCAATTAGCATCCTCATAAAAGAAAGAGAAAGATCTCGCTTGCCGAGGAAGGGCCGCGTGAGGACACAGGGAGAAGGCGGCCATCTGTAAGGCTTCATGGGGACCAGCAGAGGCGGGCACCTTGATCATGGACTTCCAGACCCCAGAAGTGTGAGAAATCAGTCTGTTCTTCCGCCTGCCTGGTCTGTGGTATTTGTTACTGCAGCCCAAGCAGACGGATACGGGCGGCACAGAGGAGATTCATACTCACATCTGTCTAGACCCCAGGACAGTCCTCTCCCTCCAGCCACCCCCTCCCCTGCGCCTCGATTTTCTTCTTATTCTCGCTAACATGGATTGGTTGCTGCTGTTACTCTGTATGCATTTTTTAGATGTTTATTTATTTTTGAGAGAGCACAAGCAGGGGAGGGGCAGAGAGAGGGGGACAGAGGATCCAAAGAGGGCTCTGTGCTGACAGGCTGACAGCAGCGAGCCGGATGTAGGGCTCGAACTCATGAACTGAGAGATCATGGCCTGAGCCACAGTTGGACGCTCAACCGTCTGAGCCACCCAGGCGCCCCCCATGTGCATTTCTGCATTGCAATTCTGTATGTGTTATCGTATTAAAATGCACAGAACACAAAGTTTGCCCTATTAACCATTTTTTTTTTTTCAACGTTTATTTATTTTTTTTGGGACAGAGAGAGACAGAGCATGAACGGGGGAGGGGCAGAGAGAGAGGGAGACACAGAATCGGAAACAGGCTCCAGGCTCTGAGCCATCAGCCCAGAGCCCGACGCGGGGCTCGAACTCACGGACCGCGAGATCGTGACCTGGCTGAAGTCGGACGCTTAACCGACTGCGCCACCCAGGCGCCCCCCTATTAACCATTTTTAAGCTCCGCGGTAACAAACATACTCACATTGCTGTGTGGCCATCACCTCCGACCATCCCAAGAGTCCATTTGGTGCAACTCAAACTCTGTACCCCTAAAGCAGGATCTCCCCGTTCCCGCTCCCCCAATCCCTGGCACCCAGGACCCAGCTTTCTGTCTCTATGAATCTGGCCACTCTAAGCACCTCATGTGAGTGGAATCGTGTGGTATATGCCACTGAGCATAATGTCCCGGAGTTCATGTGCTGGGGCAGGAAGGAAGTGTCCCCTTCCTGTTGAAGGCTGTGTAATATTCCATCGTGTGCACAGACTACATTCTGCTTATCCCTTCGTGGAGCCACGGTTGCTTCCATATTTCAGCTGCTGTGAACAGCCTGCTAGGAGCACGGGTGTACAAAGAGTTCTTCGAAATCCTGCTTTCAACTCTCCTGGGTATAGACGGCCAAGGAGGGGGACAGAGGATCCAAAGAGGGCTCTGTGCTGACAGCAGCGAGCCGGATGTAGGGCTCGAACTCATGAACTGAGAGATCATGGCCTGAGCCACAGTTCGAAATCCTGATTTTGCTAGTGTCTATTTTCCACACCTTATTCTCTCTCACTTCCTTTCCTACCGGGCCCTGCCCCCAGCCATCCTCTTCCTTGTCTGCCCTCCCGCCCTGGTAGCTTTCTTTGGCCCTGGGATTAGGCCGACAAATGGATCCCAACCAAAGAGCCTGGGAAGACCCCCTCAGCTCCCGTGGCCACCCTGTCTTCCCCTCATACCCTCACCCTTGGCCATTCCCTCCAGCCCCCATGCTGCCCCAGCACACGATGGGCTGCACCACCCAGGCCTCTGTGCTTTTGCGCATGCTGTTCCTTCCCTGTGCTCGAGCACGTCCTTCTCTCCAGACTACGGTGTGATTAAGGGTTTACAGAGCTGTCTACCCCCACCTGGCTGTCCCCAACTCCGGGGCTGGGGTCCGAGCCCCCATGGAACCAGCACTCAGCATAGGCTTGGCATCCAGACCCATTTGTGAGCTGGTGAGGAAGGAGGAAGCCTCAAGGGCCAGGTATAAGGAAGTCACAGACAGAAAGGGAGAACCTTCCCCCCTGTGCAGGCCCTGCCTTCCCCAGCCACCGTCCAAAGGGCCTGATGCCCCTCAGGGTGCAGATGAGCCCTCGGGAGGCTGCAGAACAGGCTTCCCAGAGACATGCTCACCTGAGCTGCTCCCACGGGGCCCTCCTTTGCGGGAGCAGGGGCGAAGTGTGGAGGAAACCTGCCCTCACAGGGACAGACGGCTCTTTGTGGGGCGGGGGTGGGGGTGACGCGAGAACCTTTACTCTATGGGAGGATTCAGGGGTCCCGGCTTTTGGGAACAAGCACTCCTTGGGGCGTTAACACAGGGCGTTTTCCCAATGCTTTGACTTTTCTGGGACATTCTAGCAGCACAAATGCAAAGCAGGCCCACGGCACAGGGGGACACGTGGGATCTTACAAATGCCACCGCCTCCAGGTCCCGTGACCCTGACCGTGCTGGGCTCCTGGGCTCCGGACCAGGCACCCACTGAGCCCTTGATCTGTGTGACCACACTAACCCTGTGAACAGCCCTGTGATGCGGACGTTAGCACCTTCTCTGTTTTCCAGGGGAACCTGACTACAGGCGGTTAAACCAGGCTAATTTGGACTGAAGGGCTGGGGGAGGGAAATGGCCAGAGGGAAGCTGAGGGGGGGTGGGGGGGGGAGATCACTCTGAATAGAGCTACTCTGAAGAGTATTTAGAAAGAACAGATAAAAAAAGAAACGTGGCTTCACTGCCTTCAAGCGCGGGTCCTCCTGACATCTGGGCCACCCACCGGGGGCCTGCGGAGGCCCAGCTCCGGGAGCTGATACGGCAGCCTGTCATTTACAGGTGACCCCTGCAACCCCTCTGGTCCCCTCGCTCCCATCTGTGACATTCTGGGTGGGCAACCTGTCCCCAAAGGATTGCTGAGCTGAGGGGGGGGGGGGAGGGCATCCAGCCGTGGTGGGTGCAAACGAGTTCTCCCAGACAGTTCACCATGGAGCCCTCCCCCCACCTCAGAGCTGCACCTGCCTGGGGCCGAGCCGTGGGTCGGGGAGACAAGAATCAGGGACAGGTCCCAGCTCCCGGATGGGAGGGCCGGGGCCATCTCCCGTCCCTCAGTGCCCTGACCCAGTCTCACCCCGACCCAGTCTCACCCCTGAGGCGGTTAAGGGAGGCAAGAGTCCAAGGAGCCTTCTGAAACCTTCCCCCGACCCACAGCTCCACGGCAGTGTTCCAGATTCTCCTGCAGGCTCCAAATTCTGACCCTTGAGAAGAACGGGAATCAGTGGGGCTCCTCCCTGCTGTCACGGCTCACACAGCCAGGGTGACAGCTCTGTACCCATCCCGAGGCCTCTGACGCCACGTTTAGACTCGCCCACAAACCACGCAGTGTGGACACGCAGGACTCCGTCTGCATCCTGAAGACGACGGAGAGGGGTCAAGGCCGTGCAGGGAACCCCAGGGGGGATGGGCACGGGAAAGTCCCTATGCTCAAGGCCACCTGTGATTGCAAACACAGCCCCTGCCCTTGTCAGGCTGGGCCTTTTGTGACGCTTGCTCTCACCTGGGCAGAACCTCCCCAGGCTGCCTTGTGCCACCAGCTGACCCGTGTTCTAGACGAGGACCCCGGGGCAGGGCCGGGGCCCGGGACTCAGGTGGCAGGGCCACACTCGGCCCCAGAGCAGGCAACACGTGTGCGGGAAGGGATCAGATTTCCGTGCAGCTGCCCCCTTCAGGGTCCTCAATAAACATCCGCTGAATTCCTACGGATAACCAGCTCGCCACGCACTGGGTGCCTGAGCCCTCGACCTAAAATTTCGTCGCCACAACCCAAAGAGGTTGATTACCGTGCTGCCCATTTTAAAGGTGAGGCCACTGAGCCCCGGGGGGTGGCTCCCGACAACCTGCCTGCGGTCACACCGCTGATCAAGCGACAGACCCAGGAGTGAAAACCCGTTTTCTTGACCGTGGCAGGCACGTCCCAGAGAAGCGGCCACTCGAGTAAGATCTTCCGTGCGGAGTTAAGAGCGGGCATGAGTGAAGCGGGGCCCAGGCAGGGAAGGGCTGGGAGCAGGGGAGCCCGCCCGAACCCCGATCTGCTACGTGTCTGCTGTGTGACCTGGGGCGGGTTACTGGGGTGGGCCCCTCTCCTGCCCACGGAGCCGTGGCGGGGGTGAATGGCGCAAAGCCCCGGTACATAGTAGGCGCTTCAGAAAGATCGCAGAGGTTAAGCTTTGTCTGCTGTAAATTCCCCAGATCGGTCACCGCATTGGTGACTTTTGAGCTCTGAAGGAAAAACACTGAACTTTGAGAACAAATTTCCACCCGCTGCCTCTGCTGCTCAGGAAAGGGAGTCAACCATGGGGTGGGGAAGGGATCTAAAGGAAGGCTGAGGCCCTGACAGTGGAGGGGAAAGTCCAGGGGAGCGTCCAGGAGGCCCGGCCTGGTTTCAGGGGAGAGCCAGCCTTTGAGGGAAAATTAACCCTACCTTGAAAATCAGCACCTGGTTACAGCCCAGGGCTCGGCCAGTGCAGAGGGAGGGCTGACCTCACCCGCCCTCCCTCCTTGGCTCCCTCCCTCCCTGGTCATCTCCTGGCAGCCCCCAGCTCAGATCAGGTGGCTACAGCCTAGGCTGGGTCAGAGAGGGGGCCGCTCTCCTCCACGGACACCTCACCGGGGCCCTCCCCCCCAGGTGTGGCCACCCCAGGGCCGATGTACCCTCCAGAAGCTCACCCCTCCAGCAAACACCTGTTCAAGACCGGTGACAACCAGAGCAGTCTCTGAGGGCCCCAGGAGGCACCGGAACCCATACAGGACACGTCCTCACCTCCACTCACGGGTGTGACCACGCAGGTGACCCCAACTTCCCGCCAGCTCGGGACCAGAAGGACTATGGGACGGGCCGGCCGCAGGCTAGGCGTTTACGCAGGCTATCATTTCCCCAGAATCCTGTTTGCCCACAAAGCAACAGAGTGGCTCTGAAGTTCGGCAGCCTCGGCCGTCGTCACCCAGTAAGGGCCTCCAGGCTCCTCCCCACACTGAGCTCATGTGGTAGTCGGTGACTCCACAGCCAGCGGCCCCAGGTTCAAATCCCCACACCTCAGGTATGTTACAAGGTACAGCTGGTGCGGAAAACAGCCCGGGGTTTCCTCAAAATGTTCAGTGCACAGGGGCGCCTGGTGGGGGCTCGGTCGGTTGAGCACCCGACTCTTGATTTGGGCTCAGGTCACGATCTCACTGTTGGTGGGTTCGAGCCCCGCCTCGGGCTCTGTGCTGGCAGTGTGGAGCCTGCTTGGGACTCTCTCTCCCTCTCTGCCCCTCCCCTGCTCTCTGTCTCTCAAAATAAGGAAAGAAACTCTAGAGAAATCGTGTCCAAAAATGTCAAGCGCAGAGTCACCGTGCGATGGCGTATGATGTCTACGCCCATTCCCAGGTACACAAACACCCAAGAGCGACGGAAACACAGGGCGACGCCAACAAGTGCACACAGGTGTCCACAGCAGTGTTAGTCATGACGGCCAAACCATGCCATTCCACATGGCCATCCGTGGGCGAATAAACAAAAGGCGACACGGCCATACAGTGGAGTATTATTCAGTCGTGAAAAGGAACGGCATCCCGACACAAGCCACAGCGTGAAGGAGCCTTGAAAACAGAACGCCAAGTGAAGGAAGCCGGTCGCAAAGAACCATGTGGTGCGACTGCCTTGAAAAGAAATGTCCGGAAGAGGCAAATGCACAGAGACAGACGGAAGGTAGACAGGTGTTGCCGGGGGCTGGGGAAGGCTGGGGGGAGGGCGGGCACTGCTTAACGGGTGTGGTTTCTTGCGGGTGACGAGAATGTGTTGGAATTAGACAGGTGTGATGGTTGCACAACTCTGTGAGCACAGTGGATGCCACCAAGTTGTAAACTTGAAGACAGGGAACTGCATGGTATGTGAATTAGATCTCAGTAAAGCGGTTATTAAAAAAAAAAACAAAAAACCCTACTCTGAGGCGCCTGAGTGGCTCAGTCGGTTGAGCGTCCAACCTTGGCTCAGGTCACCATCTCACGGTTCATGAGTTCGAGCCCCGCGTCGGGCTCCCCGCTGTCAGCACAGAGTCCGCTGCGGATCCTCTCTGCCCCTCCCCTGCTCGTCTCTCTCTCTCTCTCTCTCTCTTTCACAATAAATAAACTTTGAAAAACAAAATAAAACACCCCCTACTCTTCCCTTATTGGCCTCTGTGATCTGGGGCAAGGAACTGATCCGTGCGATGCCTCAGTTTCCTCCTCTGGGAAATGGGGCCAGTGACCGTACCTACGTGATTAGGGCCACGGTGAGGACCAAGCGAGCTAACAGAGAACACGTTCTGAGCAGCTGTCTTGCCGGATGTCAGCTCCTTCCCTCCGCCTGAATCCGCCATCCAGCCCTTCGGCTTCCACATGCTCTCCAGGCTCCTGGGGCTTTTTTTCTCTTTTCATAAAATTTTTGCAAAGCATACGTGATATAAAACTCACCACCTGAACCGTTTCTAAGTGCGCAGGTCGGTAGCGTTATGTGCATCACCTCGCTGTGCGACATCTCCCCGGAACTCTCTTTATTTTGCAAAACAGAAACTCAGCACGCGCTAAACAACAACCTCCCCAGCTGATCCCCCCCTCTCCCCAGGCCCTGGCGGCCGTCGTTCTACTTTCTGTGTCTACACATCCGGCCGCTCTAAGTACGTCATGTGAGTGGCATCGGGCAGTACTCTATATGTCCTTTTGTGAATGGCTTATTCCACTCGGCGTAACGCCCTCCGGGTTCATCCACGGTGTAGCAGGTGTCAGAACCTCCTTCCTTTTTAAGGCTGACGGGTATTCCATTGAACGTATGCACCACACATGACCCGTGGACGGACACAAAGCTGCTTTTGCCTCTGGGCTATATTATGAATACTGAAGCCCATAAACATGGGTTTAAGCATAGATCTTAAGCATAGAGCTCAGAGGTCGGAGTATGTCCAACATATCGCATTTAAGGCAAGGATGATGTAAGGCATCTAGAGGTGAGTTTCCCCTTGTAAGTTCTTTAAGTTTATTTATTTTGAGAGAGACAGTGAGAGCAAGTAGGGGAGGGGCAGAGAGAGAGAGAGAGAGAGAGAGAGAGAATTCGGAGCAGGCTCCACACCATCAGCGCACAGCCCTAGGCGGGTCTCAAACCCACAAATCGCAAGATGGTGACCTGAGCCGAAATCAAGAGCCGGACGCTCGAACAACTGAGCCATCCAGGCGCCCCTCCCCTTAAACGTTTTCATCGAACGCACTCACAACAAACTGTGCACGGTCAGCTGCCATACATCTCGGTGGGCCTGTCTGGTTGCTGGACGATCAGAATGGGCCCCAAGCACTGGCGGGACCGGGCGGGTCCATCCGGGGCTGGTTCCTTGTACCCCCAGAGGTCGTCGTAAGAAAAAACCCCACAGGCTCTGGGCAGAAATGAATCGGTGCCATAGAGCGCTGGTCCTAAGGCCTGGACGTGCACCTGGAGTGAGGACAGAGGGGATCAGTCCTCCTAGTCTGTACCCCGAGGTGCCAGTGATCCCAGGACACCACTCACCCAGCCTCAGGGTGGCTTCCTGGAGGAGGTGAGGCAGGAGCCAACCCCCGGGGTCATCCGTGTTCAGTCTGAGGACCGGTGAGGGCTGTCGGGCTGGACTAAAGCTGTAGTGACCACACATTCTGGTTTGCCCTGTTGTCCAGGGTAATTATTTTTAGTGCGCCCTGTCATTCTCCAAAGTGTCCCCGTGCGGGTGATAAATTGCAGTCACTGTGTGAGTTACTTGTTGCGTAACAAATTACCCAAAAAACTCAGTGGCTTGAAAGTACGTCCAACTTCTATGTCTCTCGCAGGTCCTAGGGGTTAGGAAAGTGGGAACTTGCGGAGGAGGACCTCTTAGGAGGCTGCAGTCAAGTGCTGGCCAAGGCTGTGCTCACTGGAAGGCTTGCCTGAGGCGGCAGGGTCTGTTTTCAAGGTGCCTCGCTGTCGGTGGGAGGCCTCAGTCCCCCCTCCACGGGGCTCCTTCGCTGTCCTTGCGACATGGCAGCTGCCCCCATGGAACAAGGGACCCGAGGGAGACAGGGAGACTGAGACTGAGAGACACGGCCAGGCAGAAGCTATCCGTTTACGTCCGAGGCTCGGAGGCTTACACCGTCATTTCTGCCACCTTCTGCTTGTTCAAAGAAAGTCGCTAATCCAGGCCCCGCTTCAATGAAGGGGAGCCCTGGCTTCGGAAGGGAAAAGCGTTGAAGAATTTCGGATGTTTAACAACTACCGCTTCTAAAATAGGGCGTGTGTGCTGCAGAGACGGGACAGAGCCAGACAGGACAGAGGAAATCAGACTGAGCATTCACGATGCCAGGGGAGAAGCAGGGGATGGTCTGAGAAGGGCTTTTGAGCAAAGCAGAGTGAACCGTGACATCTGCCCCAGCACCAGACTCCAGTGGGGCCACACGGCCTCCGCTCAGCCCCTACCTGACCCACTGCCCCCTTCCTCTGGGTTTCTCACCCTTGATCTCGGGTGGAGAATGCACCTTTTCTCCCCACTGGACAAAAGCTCCGTTTGTGTTTCCCGCTGGGCCCTGCACACAGCAGGTGCACGCTGCCGGGTTTCTGCATGAACGAAACAGCCATGTGCACCAAGCACAAGTTGTCGTCCCACCGACCACAAGTCACAGCCTGCACTCTTTACGCACCTCTCCTTCCAGGCTCCAGGCCTTTGCTCGTGCTGTGTCCCCTGCCCGGAATGCTCTGGCTGTGCTCGCCACTTGCACAGCCCTGGAGGCGGAGGGACCCAGGGGAGAGCTGTCTGGCTAAATCAGGGGAGAGATGAGAAGGACGGGCCATGGCGGGAGCAGTGGGCACGGGCGAGGACAGGTAGACCACGCCAAACAGCTGGATGTGGGGCAGGCCAAGGACAATGCTGTGCCTTCCATACCTGGCGCCCGGCAGCTGGGGCCACCCCGTGCTCTCCACGCATACCCTCCGGACCCACCAGTGCCCACCCCCTCCAGCTGCCTGTCTTCCCGCATCCTCCACCCCTCCACCCCCTGCCGTCCTCCCATTCTGCCCCGGCTCAGCTCAAATGGTGCCGTCTCCTCCAGGAAGCTTTACCCGCTTGCAGCTCTGGGGTCCTATAGCATTTTGGCTGCCCCTTGCCGAGGCTAAGCGACCCAGGTCCTCAGGCAGGTTCCTGGAGAGCAGTGACAGAATCTCCACTTGCTAGAATCAGAGTGTATGCATGTGCGGAGCCGTAAAAAGTCTCCTAACCCTGGGCTTTTCCACCTCCGCCCTGGCACTCGCCAGCTTAACCAGGGCATTTTCTCTCAGCTAACGCTCATCGGAGCTTATAGCGGACCAGACTCCGCTGAAGCGCTTGTCATGTCTTGTTAAGTCCTCACGGCGGCCTAGACAGTAGGCATGATCATGATCCCCGTTAGAGAGGTAAGAAACTGACAGCACAGAGACGTCAAGCAACTTGCCCAAGGTCACACAGCCAGGAGGCAGCAGTGCTGGGATGCCACCCGAGGTGCCCGGTCCCAGGCCCGGACACCGCTGCTAGCCCACCTTTCCCTAAACTGCAAGCAAGTGGTGGCCTCAGCCCAAGGCACTCAGGAAAACGATGAGGGCTTTGGATGGACTTTTTGCAATTTTGAGCTTTTCTCTTAGAGATGCCTCCTTTTAAAATTTATCTATCTGTCTATCTATTTATCTATCTATATGCCTATATATGCCTGTCTGTCTGTCTGTCTGTCTATCTACCTATCTATCTATCTATCTATCTATCTATATGCCGCAATGCCACGACTGTGAGATCACGACTATCTATCTATCTATCTATCTATCTATCTATCTATCTATATGCCGCAATGCCACGACTGTGAGATCACGACCTGAGCCGATATTAGGAGTCAGATGCTCATCGACTGAGCCACCCAGGCACCCCTCCTAGAAATGCCTCTTAAATCTTCAGCGCTCACTATGGCTTGTCGGCAAGATTTCCCACAGGCAGCAACACGAACGGGCGCGCACAGGTCAGAACGCACCCGACACCTGCAGACTGTGGGTCTGGCCCAGGTGGGCGGTGTGGGTTTTTGTGGGCACCTGCTTACCACATACTCACCTGGGCGCTTTTTCTGCCAGTCGAATGAGATGCACTTCCTTGGGTGGAATTTAAAGATAAGAGCATTTTATGGGCAAAAAAAAAAAAGGGGGGGGTGTGGAGGGGGTCTTACAGCTTCCTGCCACCTGAATGCATCTCAGGATGATGACCTTGCCCCTGTCCTCCCTCTGCTGCTGTGACCTCTCAGCGGCACCTCTGCTAAGTGGCCCCTGGGGACGGGGCATCCAAGCCGGCGGGCCCTTAGGCCTGGCTGCCTGGTCATCAGGACAGCTTTTACCGCCTTACTTCTTGGGTTCAAATCCCAGCCCTGCCCCTTCTGTGTGTTCCTTGCTTTCCTCATCTGTAGAATGGGAATATTCCAACTCCGACTTGGAGCGGTCACAGTTTTCACTATATACTCATCAGTGGACCCCAGCTCTGCCTTACAGGGCCGCGGAGAGCAAATCTGAGTCCTACAGGACACTGGTGGGCTTCCACCCGCCCCTGGCCCTGAGCCCCCAGGCGGTGGGCCCCTCCTGCAGTGATGGATCCTGATTGGTCTGCGATGGTCTCATCCCCTGCGCAGTGACTGGTGCAGGCCTGTTCATGTGACCCAGTTCTGCTCCAGGAGTCGATGCAGGAGCAGAGCGGGGCTGGGAAGTGTTCCTGGAGAGGTTTCTCAGAGACATTCTGGAGGCAAGGGGCCTTTCCCTCCCTTCGGTTTCCTCCTGAGCTGCCAATAAAGCCTGCAGCTGCCCCGGCCATTCCAGAGGGAGCCACACCGTCATGCCAAGGATGGCCAAAGACAAAGACGGGGAGACCTGGGTCCTTGAGGACATCATCAAGCCTTTAAGTTATTAACCTTAGAGCAGCCCTGACTCCCAACCTCTTATCACACACACTTCTTATTTAGGCCAGAGAAGTCAAGGCTTTTTGT
Source organism: Lynx canadensis (assembly GCF_007474595.2). Classification (NCBI taxonomy): domain Eukaryota; kingdom Metazoa; phylum Chordata; class Mammalia; order Carnivora; family Felidae; genus Lynx; species Lynx canadensis. The sequence continues at coordinate 30,123,576 of NC_044318.1, read as the reverse complement.
TATCTGCAGCCCAAAGCAGCCTGCTGATATCTCGCGGCTGGGACCTTCTTGAGATCAAGCCCATCGTCGCGAAGGAAGGGTCTAAGCTCGGCTTGTGCACTCAGGGAAGACTTCTTGGAGGAGGTGAGGTGAAAATGGAATCTAAAAAGAATGAGCCGGCGGAGGAAGGGGGAAGGGTAAAGAATAACATCCCGGGCAGACAGAACAAAGGTCTGAGGCTTTGGGCCATAGGGCGTGTGTGCGTGCACACGCGCGTGCACGCAGGAGAAATAATCTCTGTGGCTGAGGCCGGGACAGGTGAGGCTGGGGAGGGGCGGGCAGGGCTGCAGTGAGCCCTCAGCTGGGCTGCAGAGCCCCAGGTTACCGGGAAGGCAGAGAAGTTCCGTGGATGGCCTTGATTTTATTCACTCAGGGTCTCGCCCTCCCGCGCGGTGCCGTGGGTGGGATCCAGCCATACCCAGATGCTGCCCTACACCTCGGCAGGGGGCAGGGGGCGCTGGGTCTCGCTTCTCCAGGTGCCTCTTTCAGCCCCCAGGGCACTCCGACGGGACTGGCTGAAATCTGGGTCACTCTGTGCAGGAGTCGGACATCCATCAAACAGGCAGCTACTAAGTGCCTACAAAGCAGTGTGCTGAGCACAGCGGAGAAAGGACCTGGTTCAAATCCCAATTCTGTCTCTTCCCAGCTGTGTGACCTTGAGCAAGCCGCCTTCCTTCTCCAAACCCGGCATCTGTACCTCTTGGTAAGGGAGAGTGAAATCAAAGGTTTGCTCCAGTATCTCTGGTACTGGGTGGGGGTGGAGGGAAGTAGTGAGTAAAACGACTCTCAAAAAACTTCCTGAGGGTAAGGCTGGCGTCTGGGTGGGAGAGAAAGAAGCCAACAATACACTGTGCAGGACGACGGCTGAACAGGGAGGGAGCACCTGAACGGGGCGGTGTGGAAGTGCCAAGTGGAGGTGGCAGGTGACCAGCGGCGAGCCGAGCAGAGCGGTGAGCATTCCTGGGAGAGAAAAGGCCCACAGGGGCAGGGCGGAAGGGATACAGGAAGCCTAGGGCTTGGGCTCTGTGCTCCTAAAGGCTCTGGAACAGCGTGCAGCCCACAGGAGAGCTGGACCTAACTGTTGAACCTGGAATAGCAAGTCTCTGGGCTTCAGCCAGAAAGCTGCGGCTTCGAATCCTGCCTCTGCCACTTCACCTGCGTGACCTTGAGCAAGCCACCTGACCTCTGAGCCTCAGACTCCTTCTTTGCAGAGGAGGTTTTGTAAAAACCCAATTCGCGGAGCGGTGGACCGGCGTGTGCAGGAACTTGGACTAGGATCCCCTTCCCGCCTGGCTAACTCCTATTTGAAAGCCCTAAGGTCCCATGCCGCCTCCTGCAGGGAGCCTCCCAGGCTTCCCGCAGGCCTGTCTGCTACCCCACCTGACCCCCTTCCCTGACTCCACCTTGCTCTATTGTAACCGTGTCTTCCTTCTCTCCCATCAGGCTCTGGGCTCGGAAGAGGGAGGGGCAGGGTATCTCGGCATCTCTTAGATCCAGCGGCACCCCCACCCAGAGTGGGGTCCCTGCCAATGCGACGTCTTTCCCCAACCCTCCACCCAGGTGGAAAGTAGAGGGAAAAAGTGATTAAGTGCTGGGGATAAAGAGAAGTGGGGGCGGGGGATGTCAGGAAAGGTTCAGGGTGGTATCACTACCTCTTGAGGGGTGAACAGAAGTTTACTGGCAGAGGGGCATGTTTCCGGGCAGAATCGGAACTACGAAAGCACAGAGGTGTGAAGGGAAGGAAAAGGAAACTGTGGGTGACCAGAGTATTGGCCAGAATGGGTAAAGATCGAGGATTCTGGATCCAGATCCCAAAGGCCGTGCCAAGGATATGACCCTACAGGAAGCGGTGGAGAATCTGTTAACAGAGACGCTGGGGGAGGGGGCTGTAGCGTCTATACTGCACTAGTTTGGGCTAAAGTTAGGTTGGGGGAGGGGTGGGGCAAACGACAGGGCTATGGGCCACCACTTGGGGGCAGGGGCTGGTGGAAGAATCAAAAAGGAGCAAAAGTTTGCCCTGGAGGACTTTTTATTGAAAATAGCTTCGATCACACATCCACACCCAACACCCCTTCTACTTGCTAAAAAGCCAACGGCCACAATCATTCCATGCTGCACACGGCAGCCCTGGGAGAAGCAGGGGGCCAGATGGTGCTGTCTCCATTACAGACAGAAGGAGAGCCAGAGGAGGAAAGGGACCCTGCCATGGTCACGGTCACGGTCACGGTCACGGTCACTCAGGCAGTGAGGGGCTAGGGGCAACCTGAAGGCAGTGTTCCGGCCCAGAGTGCAGAAGAGGCAAGCACCTTCTTGGAGCCAGACCCTGGAGACGGGGATGACCTTTGACCTCTGAGTCATCTGGAGCCTGGACTGGTCACCTGGGCCACAGACCAGCTGCCTCCAGCAGGGGACAGAGAAGGGGGACTCAGGACTCAATTCTGTGGTCCGACAGGTCAGCAGGGGCTCACTGCTCCCCCCACCTCCTTCCCCCCCTCCCGCTCCCCCCTCCCAGCATGTCTGTGAGTCCTCTAGACTGGACCCTGCGGTGGGGGCTGAAGAGGGCCAGTCCCTACACAGAAGGTGAGGGGCAGAGGGAGGGGCTCTTTGCTGCCCTTCTAAGAAGCCCCCAAATGCCCCCTCCTCCCAGCACCCACCCAGGCCCCACACAGCCACAGCCTGAGTCATCATCCTGGTTTGAATGGTAGCCGGCACATCAGCCAGGGGGCTGCCTGGGGCTGAGGGCCAAGGGTTGGAAAAACAAGGCCGGTTTCTCTCACCTCCAGCCTTGGAAGCGCAAGACAGGCTAGGGAGTGGGGGGCAGAGGGCAGGTAGAGGAGGGTTGGGGGGGGTCAAGAGCCAGAGGGGGGCCGAGGGGGGGGGAAGGTTCAGAATTTCAGCTGTTGGCTTTTGTTTTCAAATGACCTGTTTAATAATTACCTCTGCCATCAAAGGAGCCCAGGGTCCAGCAAAGGAGAGGTTTTCAACCCTCCATACCCCACCGAGCAGCCCAGCCGGGAGAAGAAAGTATACAAGATCCCACCGGCGGATCTGGCTCGCTCCATCTGGCAAACAATGGCGGGACTAAACTGCCCGCTCAGACACACACATCAAAGTGAGATTTCCAGGCAAGAACTTTAACAGGCAGATAAGAGGCTCCGATGGAATTATTTCCCTGCATCCCCAGAGCTTCCCTGGGCTCAGCGCCCAAGGGGGCAGCCTTAGGGGCCTGTCATTTTAACCTTAACCTTGACCTGTAATGTACTCATTCATTTTGCAGCCAGGGGGAACCGCCTCGGCCCCAACCCCGAAAGACCCAACCAGCAACAACTTCATGGCTTTGAACAGTCACAATGGTGGACAAACAAGGGATTTAAGTTACAGCGGCCAGCTCGCGCTCACACTCCACGGGGCTCCGGCACCATAAAAAACACACCCCAAACCAAGCACCCACGGGGGGCTCACACAGTCAGATCCTGACCCGGCAGGAGAAAATCCAACTTGGTTTTTTTTGTTTGTTTGTTTCTTCCCCAACCTCCCAAGGCCTTCAACTATTTTTCCCCCTGCAGCATCCAAGCCCAGCCTCGAGGCTGAGCCATAAACACGCCTGCTCCTCCCCCTTCCACGGTTCGGCAACACCCCCCCCCCCAACCTTCCTGGACCTGGAGGAGACAGAAGCACCGCGACCCTCACCCGCAGCCCCTCCTCGGGCCCTCCCCCCGGCCTCCCGCGCCGTCCGCAGCCCTCACAGACACCTTGAGATAAACACCCACTAATGATTTTATGATTTTCTGCTCTCTGGGTAGCCGCGCTCAGCAGAATCCCTCCCCCGGCCCTGGCTACGGGGGCCGGCCCAGCCGAGGGATTGGGGGATGGGGGTGTTAGTTTGTTTTTTCCACTGCCGCGTCCCCACACCTGTTTTTCATTCATTCATTCGTTCGTTCATTCATTCACGGATTCGTCACTGCAGCCTCCCCGGCCCTTCGGATCTCGGGGAGGGGATGGGAGGGAGCGGGCCGAGATGCGGCGGGGGGTGGGGGGGGGCGGGAGACGGCGGCGGGGGTGCATCGAGGCGGGGCTCGGGGTGGAAGGACCCCGCTCGAGGGCAGATCGGGCGGCTTCGTCGAAAACAAGGCGGGCGGCGGGGCGGGGGCGCTCCCCGGGGCTCGAAGTTGTTTTCCGAGCCGCGGCGGCGAGGACAGCCGCCCGGGTGCGCCTCTTTGTCTCTCCCCGGCCGGCGCCGCGTCCCCGCGCGCTCACCTGGTCTTGGAGGACAGGAAGGCAAGTTTGATCAGGCCGTAGGTGAAGAGCGGGATGCTCTCCTTGGCGACGCTGGCAACTTGCAGCCGGTGCTCCAGGATGTGGAGTTCCATCGTCCGCCCGCGCTCCGCGGCGGCTCATCGGCGGGGGGCGAGCCGCGGCCCCCGCCCCCTGCGCGCCCTGCCGGCACCGAGCGCCGCGGGCGGCCGGCCCGGGGACCGGGAGCTCGGCGCCGGGCGGCCCGGGGCGGACAAAGGGGAGGCCCGCCGAGCCGCGAGGGGCCGCGGGCGGCGGGCGGGCGGCGGGCGGGCGGCGGGCGAGGGCGGCAGCGCTGGCGGAGCGGCGGCGCGCGGCGCCCGGCGCGGAGAGCAGCTGGTGTTCGCTGTAACAAACAACTTGCCACTCAAACGCCGGCCCGCTGGGCATGCGCGGCCGCGGCGGGGCGTGCCGGGACTTGTAGTCGCGCGCGGCCGGGGCGCCGCCGGCCGGGGCTGTCGGGGGCTGGGCGGCCGCGCAAGGGGCCGGCCCGGCGCCCGCGGAAGGCAGCAGCGCGGGCGCCCGCCGGGCCGCAGGGGAGGCGGGGTAGGAGTGGGGGTTGGGGTGGGGTGGTGCGGAGCAGGCCGGGGGCCAATCGGGCCAGCCTGGGCCTAGCTGCGAGCTCTCACTCCGAGCCCGAGCTCGGGACCTGGCGCCCCGGGGTGCGAGCGAGCAGCCCGCACAGCCCCGGCGCGGGAGGAGGCCCGGGTCTGGGGGTGGGGGGTGGGAGATTGCTAGAAACCTCTGGTTAGGGTGCGGAGAAGCAAACCAGAGATGGGTGCTGCGGCAGAGGTGGGGCCGAGGGGTCCAGCGGAGGCTTCCTGGGGGAAGGGGTCATCCGGACTGGGTTCTGAAGGATGCATGGGAGCTCGCCGAGGAGGGGGGCGGGGCCGGAGCCCCGAGGCCTTCCAGGCAGAAGGAACAGCGTGTCCAAAGCACAGAAGCGTGAAAGCCCCCACTGGGCTGTGTTTGGCTTTGCTGGAGCGGAAAATGTGAGGGAGGAGAGGCGAGAGATAAGGCAGGCGCAGTCACCAGGAGTCCGGTCGAGAGGGGTCATGTATGCAGATCTAATGAGGTAGCCGTTTAGCCCGCGCGAGGGAGGGTGCTGGGGGCTGCGAAGGCCGAATTAGCGAAAAGTCTGAAATGATCCGAAGGGCTTCCCACCGCAGAGACAGCGTGCCCGTGACCGTGGCCTGGGACGCTTCCCCTTACTGGCTGACTGGTGTGAAACCGTCTAGGTTAAAGTTGCTGGCGCTTTGCTCTTTGGCAGAATAATTTGGGGACGTGATGGGTCAGGTTTACCTGCTGGGGCAGTCTGGGAAGGCTCTTTCTGAGGAAGACTCCGGCTCTGCCCTCCCACATTCTCTCGCTCAGCCCTCCTCGTCTGTGAGGTCAGGTCGGAGCATTCCGAGGCCCCCTCATTTACACACAGGGGTCTGGTAGCTCTTAGAGCTGGCTGATCCCCTCCCTTCCCGCTTTGTTTCCACGAAAGAATTGATCACCCTCTAATAAAGAATATGTTTATGTTGTTTTTTTTTTTAATTTTTTTTTCAACGTTTTTATTTATTTTTGGGACAGACAGAGACAGAGCATGAACGGGGGAGGGGCAGAGAGAGAGGGAGACACAGAATCGGAAACAGGCTCCAGGCTCCGAGCCGTCAGCCCAGAGCCTGACGCGGGGCTCGAACCCACGGACCGCGAGATCGTGACCTGGCTGAAGTCGGACGCTTAACCGACTGCGTCACCCAGGCGCCCCAAGAATATGTTTATGTTTTGTTGGTTGGTTGATTGGTGGGTCTGTCTTCCTCTGCAAGAATCTCACGTCCACGAAGGCGGTGATTTTGGCCTGCAATGCGACTGGCAGGTGAGGGCATACATGCAAACGCGACACTTTCAGGATCTAGGGATCTAGAAGGCCCAAACAGAAATGCATTCAGGGCCCAGGTGAGTAACATAGGTGTGTGAACCAGTTCGGCATCAGACAGTCATAAGTGGAACGGGACAAGGGAGGCCTGTCGGAAGGTATCACATTCAGTTAAAGAAAACAACAACAAAGCAACTGGTGAAACCAAACAGACAAGGCTAAAGATAGGATTCAGTCACTTTTCTGACTTCTGCGCTGGATGGCCTAAGTCAGTATTTTCTTTCTTTCTTTTTTTTTTTTTTTTTTAGTGTTTATTTATCTTTGAGAGAGAGAGAGACAGAACATGAGCAGGGGAGGGACAGAGAGAGAGGGAGACACAGAAATGGAAGTAGGCTCCAGGCTCCGAGCTGTCAGCACAGAGCCCGACACGGGGCTTGAACCCACGAACCATGAGCTCATGACCTGAGCCAAAGTCAGATGCTTAACCGACTGAGCCACCCAGGTGTTCCCTAAGTCAGTATTTTCTGATCTGTAGGCCATGACCCATGAGTGGAATGTGAAATCAGTTTAGCAGGACCTGACTGGTGTTTAAAAAAAAAAAAAGAAAAAGAAAATGCCAGAGTTTTGCACAGAGCAAGGGTAGTCAGTATATCATCTTTTCTAAGTTGCAGGAAACTTTAATTTTGGCATGTGGGTCCATATGTGCATTCAGGTGTGTGTGCATGTGTGTGTGCACACATGCGTGTGTGTGCTGAATCTTTTTGTTGTTGTTAAGTTTATTTCTTTATTGAGAGGGAGAGAGAGAATCCCAAGCAGGCTCCGCACCATCAGCACAGAGCCCCAAGTGGGGCTCGAACTCACAAACCGTGAGATTGTGACCTGAGTCGAAACCAAGAGTTGGGCGCTAAAAGGACTGAGCCACCCAGGCGCCCCCACCTGCTGGATCTTGACGCAAAGGTTATTTCTTACTGTGGTCTTGGCCGAAAGCGTTCGGCCACACCGGGAGTTTTCTCGTTGGTCAAGCCAGACCACCATAAAGTTTGCAAATGGATATGGCATCGGTTTGCCTGGGAGAATCGCTCTCACTGAGCCGTATTTGGGGCTGACGATTTTTGTGACACGACTACAGAAATCCATGCTGAGCTGTTAAAGATGCTGACCTGCCGGTTGCCCAATCCAGAGGATGGTTTCAGGCTGGGACTACAAGGAGACACCCACTGTCAAGGTCATGCTAGTTCTGGTGTGGCGCTTTCCCAGTAGAATTCACCTCTCTCTCTCTCTCTCTCTCTTTCGATTCCTTAGCCCTGCCCCCTTCTGGTCCTGCTCTGGTTTTTCCAGCTTTCCATCTGTGGTTTCTTCTCTGCCCTGCCCTAAAATGAATGCAGGCCCACCTGGTGTTCCTTCCTGTACTTGTATTTTTTTTTTTTTTAACGTTTACTTATTTTTGAGACAGAGACAGAGCATGAACGGGGGAGGGTCAGAGAGAGGGAGACACAGAATCCGGAACAGGCTCCGGGCTCTGAGCTGTCAGCACAGAGCCCGACGCGGGGCTCGAAGTCACGGCTCAGATCATGACCTGAGCCGAAGTCAGCCGCCCAACCGACTGAGCCACCCAGGCGAGGCGCCCCCCTGTACGTGTATTTTTACAGTAATGACTGCCAGTGAATCATGCCTCCTGGTAAGGCATCCCTCATCGACTTTGGCTTTGGCTATGGGACTTTTTTGGCCAGTGCGGTGTTAGCAAATGTGCTTGGTAAGTCCTGTACCCTGGGACCCGCCCGCTTAGAACACTGCCCTGAGACCGTGATGCTGTGAAGACGCCCGGTGAGAGACCACGGGAAAATAGAAACCCAGGCGGCCCAGCTGGAGCAATGGTTGGCATCCCTGGCGTCCAACTACCCGACATGTGAGTGGGACCCTCTTGGATCTTCCAGCTCCCTGTCTGGATGAACGCAGCCCCGTGAGCGAGCCAGGTGAAGCCAGAAGCCCGCCTATAGAAAAATATTAAATAGTTGTTAATTTGGTCTGGTTTATTATTTTTTTTAAACGTATTTATTGAAATTCAAAGTAGTGAACATACAGCACAGTATTGGTTTCCAGAGTAGAACCCAGTGATGCATTCCTTGTGCAGAACACCCAGTGCTCATCCCAGCAAGTGCCCTCCTTAATGCCCATCACCCATTTAGCCCATCTCCCCACCTGCCTCCCCTCCAGCGGCCCTCAGTTTGTTCTCTGTCTTTAAAAGTCTCTTACGGGGGCACCTGGGTGGCTCAGTTGGTTCAGCATCCGACTCTTGATTTCAGCTCGGATCACGATCTCACGGTTCGTGAGTTCGAGCCCCACGTTGGGCTGTGCGCTGACAGCGTAGAGCCTGCTTGGGATTCTCACTCTTTCCCTCTCTCTCTGCCCCTCCCCTGCTCACGTTCTCTCTCTCTCTCTCTCTCTCTCTCTCAAAATAAATAAATAAACATTAAAAAAAAAAAGAGTGTCTTAGGGTTTGCCTACTTGGCCTGGTATATTATTTAGCAATAGATAACTCAACCCTTACCTTCTCTGACTCTACGGGTATACTCAGTCTCTGGCTTCTAATAGGTTGATGGTCCTCAAATGGGCAATTCCAGGTCCAAACATGTTCTCAAGGCCCCGGTTCACATACCTAACTTCCTAGGGGTTGGCTACCTCCACGGAAAGTTTGACAGCCTCTGCCAACCCAACCTTCTCAAACCTTCCCTCATCATCTAACCCACCTCGGACCTTCTCCCCTGCCTCCTGTGATCCCCGTCTTGGTTAACGACGCCACCCCATTTCCTCAACTTACCCACCTGGTCTGGCACGTTGTGTTTTCCAAGATGGCCGCCCATTCTCCATGCTGCTTCCCGCAACGTCCCCATCATCCCATGAGGAGGTGAGTCTAGGTTCCCTCCCCTCGAATTGGAGCAGGTCTGTGACTACAGAGGACATGACTCCCTGTGACGGGTGATACCCTGTGCCCCTGGTCCTCCAGGGACTCTTGATCTTGGACCCATTCTGCCATGCTGTGAGGAAGCATGGGCCACACAGACCACAGGAAGCCTCTTGTCTTGGTTTGTCAGGGCTGCGTAAGAAACTGCCACAGACGGGGGGGGGGGGGGGCTCACCCAGCAAATGTGTGTTGTCTCACAAATCCGAAGGCTGGAAGTCCGAGATCAGGGCGTGGGCATGATTGGTTCCTTCTGAGGCTTCTCTCCTTGGCTTGTAGATGTCTTGTCTTCTCCCCGTGTCCTCACAAGGTCTCCCTGTGTGTTTGTATCTGCATCTTAATCGCCTCTTCTTTTTTATTTTATTTTATTTTATTTTATTTATTTTTCAGGTTTATTTATTTCTGAGAGAGTATGGGGGGGGAGGGGCAGAGAGAGAGGGAGACACAGAATCCAAAGTAGGTTCCGAGCTCTGAGCCGTCAGCATAGAGCTCGATGCGGGGCTCAAACTCACCAACTGAGATCATGATCTGAGCCAAAGTCAGATGCTTCAGTGACTGAGCCACCCAGGGGCCTCTATGTCGTTTTATTTACATTTAAAAACTGCCACTCAATTCTGTTGTTAGAAAACATTCACGTGTGTTTGGAGTAGTGTGATTAACTGTCCTGGTTTTTCTGGGCCTGAGGGGGATTTGGGGACTTGGGGCTTTCAGTTTTAAACCCAGGACTGGGGTAAATCGGGACACGTCGGTCACACTACTGTGGAACCACTTGGTTATGGAAATCTCTGAAATCTAAACCCAGATGTGCAATAAATGTAAAATACTCTGGCTCTCAGAGACGTGGTATAGAAAAAAAAATGCAAAATATCTCAGTAATTTTTTATATTGATTACATGTCAAAATGATAAATACTTTAGCTATTGGGTTAAATAAAATATTAAAATTAACTTCATCTGTTTCTTTTCACTTTTTTTAATTTTTAAAAAATGTTTTATTTATTTTTGAGAGAGTGCAAGCAGGGGAGGGGCAGAGAGAGGGGGACAGAGGATCTTAAGTGGGCTCCGTGCGAACAACAGGGAGCTTGATGTGGGGCTTGAACTCATGAACTATGAGATCATGACCTGAGCCAAAGTCGAATGCTCAACCAAATGAGCCACTCAGGTGCCCTTTAATTTTTTTTTTTTTAACGTTTACTTATTTTTCAGAGAGAGAGAGAGAAGGAGGGAGGAGGGGAGGGAGGGTCAGAGAGAGAGGGAGACACAGAATCTGAAGCAGGCTCCAGGCTCTGAGCTGTCAGCATAGAGCCTGATGCAGAGCTTGAACTCATGAACTGTGAGATCATGACCTGAGCCTAAGTCGGTTGCTTAATGGACTGAGCTACCCAGGTGCCTCTGTTTCTTTTCACTTTTTAAAAATTCCAAATGACACGTGGCTTGCATTATATTTTCTTGGACAACACTTTTCCAGAACAGCTGTTCTTAAACTGTGGTTGGTGTCAGAATCCCTGGAGGCAGAAATACTCAGCCCCAGGCCCTCTCCTGCTTCGATGAGCCTGGACCCCCAGGCCTCAATCCCTCCGCTGGGGGTGTGGTAGGGGGGAGTGGGGTGTGGGAGTGTGGACACCAGCAACTTCTCCACGCAAGTCTAGAGTTTCTGGACGCAAGAAAGCAATGCCCAGAGATGGATAGGACTTCTCGCTCTGCCTGGCCGGGGCCCAGCGTGGCCTTCACCGTGAGTTCCTAGCTTAAGAGCCCACTTTCTCTCCAGAAGATAAGCACCTGTCATGTCTACCCCCTTCCAAGAAGGTTCTGGCCCCTTTCCACGGGTCGAGAAGTGCTCACTCGGGCTGATATTGATTCCATTGATCTGGGGTGGGATCAGGCATTTTTTTTCCTTCCCACATTCCCTGGCGGTTGCACATGTGCAGCCGGGTTGTAAAACCACCACCCCGAAGCCTCAACGCCCAGCTCTCAAATTGCATCTGAGCCGCAGCCGCAGCGACAGCGTTAACCTGGGTGCTTGTTAGAAATGCTCGGTCAGAAACTCCGGGGGTGGGGGCCTCAGGTATCTGTTTCACGGAGCCCTCCGGGAGATGCTGACATAATCCTGAGTCGGAGAGCCACTGCCTTAACGGAAGAGGGAAGTCAGCACGGGAGCAGTGTGGTGGGGTCTGGAGTCATGTAGAAATTACAGGGGAGGGGTGAGGTCACTTCTGTCCCTGGTCACACTCTTAACCCACACAGGGAGCCTTACCTCCTTGGCTTGACCTCGTGCTCGTCTGTCCGTGGTGGCCGCCCAGTGTATATTTTGATGATTTCCCTTGTTATGAGTCCTGTGTTCACAGTGTAGAAGCTTCCACGCCCTCCCTCATGGCTGCGAGGCGGGCTTATCAGACCAGCGCGAGAGGGGCCCAGAGGCACGACAGGTGCACGTGCCGCTGAGAGGGATCAGGCTTTCAGGGACGACAATAGGATTTGTCCCGGTGACTATTGCCGCGTAACGCACAGCCCACACTTCGTAGAGTAAAACGACTATTATTTTATGAACCCGCAAATTCCGTAGGTTGGAAACTGAGACAGGGCATGTGGGGACAGTTAGGCTTTGCTCCCACGTACCTGGCTGGACTTCACCTTGGAAGGCTTGGATCCTGGGAGTGACTTGAAAGGCGGGGGGCTGGACTCATCTGCAAGTTTCTCCACTCGCACGTCCAGCGCCTGGATGGGCTGAGCTGGGACTGTCAGCGGGAGCCCTCCTCTGTGTGACCTGGGCTTCTCACGGCAGGGAGGCTAGATTCCCAGAGGAAGCACCTCCAGAGGCTGTGTTCCAAGAGAGTCAGGTCGAAACCTTTTGAAACCTCAGAGGTCACATGCCATCACTTTCGTGGTGTTCTCTTGGTCCAAACAGGCCCAAGCCGGTCTTGAGTCAAGAGGAGGGGTCCACCTCGAGATGGAAGAATGACAACGTCACCTTGAAGAGCGAGTCATGTGGAATTCTTAGTGGTGCCATTTTAGGGGACACCTGCTGCCTGAGTAAAGGTGAGGTCCCTAGGAGAAGGTGTGGCTGGTGGAGGTCTGGCCCCATGGTGCAGAGAAGGGTCCAGAAGTTCAGCCTAGACCCTGTTTCTCCAGCTCTCCCAAAGAGTCTGTTCTCAATCTCTTTAAATTGAGGTTTTATTTTTTTAATCTTGAAAGAATTGTAGATTTGAGATTTGTTGTAAGAAATAATCCGGGAGGTCCCCCAGACCCTCTACCCAGTCTCCACCAATGGTAGAATCTTGTAAAAACTACAGTAAATTTCAGGGCGCCTGCGCGGCTCAGTCGGTTGAGTGTCCAACTCTTGATTTCGGCTCAGGTCACGATCTCATGGTTCGTGAGATCGAGCCCTATGTGGGGCTCTGTGCTGACAGCCTGGAGCCTGGAGCCTGCTTCGGATTCTGTGTCTCCCTCTCTCTCTGCCCTCCCCTGCTCATGCTGTCTCTCTCTCTCTCAAAAATACATAAACATTAAAAAGAGAGACAAACAAACAAACAAACAAAAAACCAAAATAACACATCATACTCTCACACCCAGGGAGTTGACGCTGATACAATGCACTGAGCTTATCCAGATTTCCACAGTTTTACGTGTACGTGTGTGTTTAGTTTTCTGCAATTGACTCAATAGTTTAAAAACGCACTCTTTTCCACCCTTGTTTTATTGAGAGATAGTTGATGTGCAGAGGTATATCGTTTAAGGTGGACAGCATAATAATTCGACTTACATTTTTTTTTTCAAAATTATTTTTAATGTTCATTTACTTTTGAGACAGAGACAGAGTGTGCGAGCAGGGCATGGTTGGGGGGCAGAGGATCCGAAGCCGGTTCTGTGCTGACAGCAGACAGCCTGGTGCGGGGCTCGAACCCACGAACTGAGAGATCATGACCTGAGCCGAAGTCGGACGCTTGACCTCCTGAGCCACCCAGGTGCCCCTGGACTTAAATATATTATGACATGATTGCCACAATCAGTTAAGATGCATCATCTCATATAGATAAAAAGAACGAAAGGAATGTTTTTTTTTTTCCCCTTGTGATCAGAACTCCTAGGATTTACTCTCAACTTCCCTACGTATCACACAGCAGTGGTAACTGTGGTTTTACGTTCCTAGCAGGTATTTATCTTATAACTGGAAGTTTGTACCTTTGGAGCCCCCTCATCCAATTTAAAATCACACCCTTCATGGTAGAGTGTGCAACTCTTGACCTCAGGGTCGTGAGTTCGAGCCCTACATTGGGTTTCCTTAAAAAATAAAAGCTTAAAAATAAGGGGCACCTCGGTGGCTCAGTTGGTTAAGTGTCCAACTTCAGCTCAGGTCTAATGGCTCGTGGGTTCGAGCCCCGCGTCAGGCTCTGTGCTGACAGCTGGGAGCCTGGAGCCTGCTTCGGATTCTGTGTCTCCCTCTCTCTCCGCTCCTCCCTCACTCACGCTCTGTCTCTGTCTCAAAAATAAAGATGAAAAAATTTTTTTTAATAAAAATAAAATCATACTCATTTTAGAATAGTTTTTGAAATAACAGGAAACTTTCAAGGATACTACAGAGGTTCCTCTAAGTCCTCACCCAGTTTCCCTATTGTTAACATCTTTCTTTGTATGGTGAACCAATTTGTTACAATTGGTGAACCAATACTGACACATTAGCATTAACTGAAGCCCACGCTTTGTTCAGATTTCCCTAGTTTCTTTTTTAAAAGGTTTTATTTTTAAGTGATCTCTCCACCAGCGGTGGAGTTTGAACTCATGACCCCGAGATCAAGAGTTGCACGCTCTACCCACTGAGCCAGCCAGGTGCCCCCAGATTTCCCTAGTTTTTACCTGACATCCTTTTACCTTCCCAAGATTCCATCACCAAAACCACATTACATTTAGTTGCCATGTCAAATGTCTCCTTAGGTTCTTCTTGGCTGTGGCAGTTTACTCGATATTAAAAAAAATTTTTTTTAATGTTTATTTTTATTTTTGACAGAGAGAGAGAGAGAGAGAGAGAGAGAGAGAGAGACAGAGCATGAGCTGGGGAGGGGCGGAGCGAGAAATGAGACACAGAATCTGAAGCAGGCTCCAGGCTCTGAGCTGTCAGCGCAGAGCCCGACGCGGGGCTCGAACCCACGAACGCTCAGGTCAGGATCATGACCTGAGCCAAAGTCAGATGCTTCACCGACTTAGCCACACAGGCACCCCGGTTTACTCAATATTTAAAAATAAATTCCTTTTGTATGTGACCAGAGTGGACTCTGTTCTTTGCAGGAAGTGCTACATGTGGCTTGTGACCCCATCTGCCAGCACTCACAGCCTCGTCCTTTATCCTCCATCAAGAACACCTCCTGGGGCGCCTGGGTGGCTCAGTCGGTTGAGCATCTGACATCGGCTCAGGTCATGATCTCATGGCTCTTGAGTTCGAGCCCCTCGTGGGGCTCTGTGCTGACAGCCCGGAGCCTGGAGCCCGCTTCGGATTCTGTGTCTCCCTCTCTCTCTGCCCCTCCCCTGCTCGTCCTCTGTCTCTCTCATCCTCTCAAAACTGAATACACATTTGAAGAAATTAAAAAAAAATAAATAAACATTACAAAAATGAAGATTTCTCCCGGACAGTAAGAACTGCGTGTCCGAAGGGATCTCTTTCCGTGGCAACATGGCGGCACCACGTTCGACGTGAGGCCTTGGCATCTGTGGCCGGTTGGGCCTCGGCTTCCCTCCCGGCTCTCTCGCTCGCAAGCCGTGTGGACCTCAGGTCAGATCACTGACCTCTCTGTGCCCCATTTCCTCCTGTGCCGGTTTGGGACTGGCTGCATAAAGTGTGGGACCCAACGGGAAATGAAAAGGCAGGGCCCTTGTTCGAAAATCAGGAAGGATTTCAAAATGGCTGGTGTGTGCACGTGTTGGGGGGGGGTGCTTAAATGAAAGAATGTCTTTAGGAAAGCACCCAGCACTGTTCCTGGCGCATAGTAGGTGGCCAGTAAATATTTGCCCAGTGAATGAAAGCACGAGAGCATTGAGGAGCTGTCCTTTGACACCCTGGCCTTAAGGATGGGCCCCCTCTGGGACCCGTACTCTCTACTCCTTCCCAGCTGGTGATTCCCCTCCGTGCAGGAAGAAAGGAAAGAAATCCGTGTGCTTATGGTTGGTGCCTACGTGTATGTGGTTGCATCGGAGGTAGGTAGGGATCCGTATGCCCATTCTGCAGATGGGAAGACAGAGGCTGGGGAAGGTTAGGAGAAGGGGCAGGTGTGGATACAGCTTTCCTTGGGGTTCCCGAGAGCCTTCGCCAAGACTGAGCTCAGACTTAAGGAACGCTCCTTGATCGAATCCACGAGGGAGCCTCAGTCACCATGGTCACAGTGGGAATGTCATCCCCTTTCTTGTGCCATCACTGGGCAGGGCCGGGGCAGGACAGGGGGCCACCAAGTCTTCTTCTGTCATAGTCTGTGGCTGAGGACAGCCTGCAAAGCCTCTAAGAACCAAAAGGTTGACACTGTGGTGGAGCTGAGGGGCCTCTACGTCCCTACCACTCACACTCCCGTGCCTCAGTTTCCTCATCTGTCAATAGAAGTTGCTGTAAGGATTCGGGGGTGGTGTGGGCAGGTGCTGGGTCCAGGCCTGACCCGTGGGAAGTGCCCGACAGCCGTCAGTTGTTATTACTGTTATTTTTGTTACTTTGCCGATTCCCAAGGCCGGCCTTACTCCAGCTCTTCAGTGTCCTGGGAACTAATTCTGGAAAGGGCTACGGCCTGAGACTCTCGGAGGGTGTGATTTTGGGCAAATTGTGCCTCATTTCATGATCACCAACATGCAGGTGTCTGGATGGCTGCCCGGCCCAGGAAGGCGTTGAGATGGCTGTTGGCAAAGTCGTAACCGAGTCCCGTGGAACCCACACGCGGCCGAGTTTGGATCCTGAAGTCAGGAGGGCAGGGTCCGGACGGCGGGTGGCTTTCCCCGCAGTGACGTTCATTCAAGGCTTGTGGAACGACTGGCAACTGGGGGGGGGGGTGGGGGTGGTGGAGGGAGGGGGCGTCCTGGGGTTCCCGAGGGCCCCCGGATCCACAGCAGCCCGAGTTCCTCCTCGGCAGGTTGGGAGCGGTGTCCGGGCCCTCCTTCTGGGCATTGCGAGGAGGATTTTCTCCCTCGGGAGGGAATCTGGTCTCCTTAAAATCCTTTGCGACGATGCAAAGCCTGTCTGCAGCAGACACCGCGGGAACAGCTGGCGACGTATCAGCCGCATCTCGGTGAAAAGAGCAATTTATCAGGGGACGTCCCTCCCAGGGATCCGGGGCCTTTCAGAACATGATTGCAGTCAATGCGCCAGCCTTTCCAAAGTGTTCTATGCCACTCTCAAATGAGATAATGAAGCCCTTTAATTTACTGGTCGACTCCCAAACAGAGTGAGCGGGTCAGGCACCGTCCCTGCCCCAGGCCCGCAGCGACAGAAGGCTCGGGAGGCCGAGTGCCCCCGGCGCGCCGCCCTGAGCTCCTCCGCTGGGATGCCCAGCTCCCGGTGGCAGGTGGCGTGGCGTCCCCAGGAAGCCTCGATGAGCCCCGGCCTTGCAGCATCCTTCGTGCGTATCTCCAAGCTGATCGCGGGCTCTCCGGAGGCCTCCATGACATCACCCGTAGAATGGGGATGACAACGCGGCCATGGCAAGGTGGTGGTGAGGATTAGGGATAGCGCCGGGCGCTGGAAGCTGATCCATCATCGGAAATTGTCATCGGGTAGGGAAGTTGCTCTGGGAGGAAACTGTGTTTGCTGCTGGTCCCAGGAAATCTTCACCAGCCGATGGCACCTGCAGCAGAGATGAGCCGTCCCCACGGAGCTTTGCGAGAACTCCAGGTTCGTAAGTAAAATCAATGTTTTGTTGCTTGGCGCCGTTAAGCCCGGCTCTTGATCTCGGCTCAGGTCATGCTCTCACGGTCGTGGGATCAAGCCCCGCATCGGGCTCTGCGCTGAGCCTGCTGGGGATTCTCTGTCTGCCTCTCTCCCCGCCCCTCCCCCGCTGGCACGTGCACTTTCTCTCTCTCTCAGACTAAATAAATAACAACAACAACAATGTTTTATTGCTTGAAGCCACATAGTTTGGCTTCACGGCAGTAGATACCGGATACGAGGTCGCCCAGCGTTCTCCTGCGTTCTTGTTCCCCGGGACCCAGACCCGGGATCCCTGGGGCTGAGCCCCGGGTCGACCAGAGGGACCGATCTAGCACCATCCATTTGGGTCTGACATTTCTCTTCCTGCAGGGGGCGTCTCTTCCTCGGAAGCTCTGGAGTCTGGAGGGCCAGGGTGTAGATTAAAGCAGGACCCCTTCTCCTCCTCTCTTATTTCCTAGGAAATCAAAGACTGAGACTGCCCCGCCCCCTTCTCTCCGGATGGCTTCCCAGGGCCATATGCAGAGGCTGATGCTGGGAGGGGGGGGACATTGGGGAGCGTCCTCCTGTGTCTGTGTAAGGCCCCAAGCCACTTTGTCACCTGCTTGCAGACTGTACAAGCAAATACTCAATAAGCATTTGAAAAAGAGCTCAGCCTCAGGATTAGCAGGGAGATGCCAACTCCCCACCCCCCCCACCCCCCCACTATGATTACCTGCAAAGGCGTGTTGTTCAGACCGCCTCCCATGAATTTGTGGCCTCACTCCGTGTGGTCCAGCTCCCCTAGAATGGCTAAAATATTTTGAAAAAAATTTACAGAATTGTATCTATCGAAATTCCTTACTTGTTCTCCCCAAGGGGTAAAGCCCGATCCTGTTTTTCTCGTTTTGAAACTTTGTAAACCAGAACCAGACGGGCACATGTACGGTCAGTTGATTTTTGACAAAGGAGCAAAGGCGATCCTATAGAGAAACGGGCATCATTTCCACAAATGCTGTTGGGCCAACTAGACACCCATGTAAAAAAAAAAAAAAAAAAAAAAAAAAAAAAGATTCTCTCTATCTCACGACTTACATGGAAATTCACTCAAAATGGATCACAGACCTAAATGCAAAACCTAAAATTAAAATACTCCTGGAAGGAAACAAAGGAGAAAAATCTTTGTGATTTTCGGTTAGGCAAAAATTCTTTCAGGCATATTTTTTAAATTTTATTTTTCAGTGATCTCTGCACCCACCTTGGGGCTCAAACCCACAACCCCGAGATCAAGAATCGTGTGCTCCACTGACCGAGCCATCCAGGCGCCCCTTAGATACAGTTTTTTTATATCCATGGGGTATTAAAGAAAAATATGCTAAATTAGACTTAATCAAAATTAAGAGTATCTGCTTTTCTTTTCTTTTTTATTATTTATTTGTTTGTTTGTTTGTTTGTTTATTTATTTATTTATTATTTTAGAAAGAGAGAGCACATGTGGGGGAGAGGGGCAGAGGGAGAGAGAGAGAGAGACAAAGACAGAGACAGAGCGGAGGAGGGGAGAGGCAGAGAGAGAGGGAGACACAATCTGAAACAGGCTCTGGTCTCTGAGCTGTCAGCACAGAGCCTGATGCGGGGCTCGAACCCAGGAACCATGATATCATGACCTGAGCCGAAGTCGGATGCTCAACTGACTGAGCCACCCAGGTGCCCCTGATTTTCTTTCTTTTAAAGCTTATTTTTTTTTTTTTTAATTAATCTTTACACCCAATGCGTGGCTTGAATTCATGACCCTGAGACTGAGCCAGCCTGGTGCCCCCAAAGCATCCGATTTTCAAAAGACATTTAAGAAAACGGGAAGGCAAGCTCCAGACTAGGAGAAAAAATATTTGCGAAACTCATGTGTTAAAGAACTTGTATCCAGAATACACAGGATCATTGAAACTCAACGATAAGGAAACAACCCAGTTAAAAGTGGTCAAGAGACTTGAGCAAACCGTGTAGCCAAGAAGGTATATGGATGGTAGACGAATACACGGAATGGCACTCAGCTAGTAGAGAAATGCAATTAGCAACACAATGCGTGACCCCTAGGCACCTTAGAATGACTTAGAAAACAAAGTTGACGACACCAAATGCTGGCGACCATGCACTAGAACTCTTACCCGAAACTGTGCAGGAAAGTTGGAAACTGGTTTGGCAGCTGGTTGTAAAACTGAATATACACTCACCCGATGACCCAGCACCTCTGCTTCTGGTTGTTTATCCAGGAGAAATGAAAACTTCATATTTGCACAGAAACCAGTCCACCGATGTTTACAGAAGGGTTCTTCACAATTGCCCATAACCTGGAAACAACCCAATTGCACTGTAACCAGTGGATAGATAAATAAATCGGTACGTTCGGGTGATGGAATACCATTTAGCAATAAAAACCGTGGATATATGCGATAACTTGGATGAGTCTCAAACACTTGGTAAGTGGATAAAGCCAGGCGCCAAAGGTTACATATGGTCTGCTTACAGGGGTTGTGGGTGGAGGGACAGGATTCAGTGCCTACAGACGAGCACCGAGGAATTTTAGGAGGTGTTGGAGCTGTTTTATATCTTGACTGCGATGGTGACCGCACAACGTATGCATCTGTTACAGCCTACAGAATTATACACCAAGAAGAGTAAATTTTACTGTATGTAAATTATATCTCAGTAAACTAGGCTAAAACTATTGCACCTAAAAGCATTTCATGGGGATGCCTGCGTGGCTCAGTCGGTTAAGCATCTGACTGTGGCTCGGGTCATGATCTCACCATTTCTGAGTTCGAGCCCCACGTCGGGATCCGTATGGACAGGTCAGATTCTGTGTCTCCCTCTCTCTCTCCCTGCCCCTCCTCTGCTCCCACTCTGTCTCTCTCTCAAAAATAAACGTTAAAAAATAAAAGCATTTTATGGGGGCATCTGGCTGGCTCAGTCAGAAGAGCACGTGACTCTTGATGTTGGGGTTGTGAGTTCGAGGGCCACGTTGGGTGTAGAGATTCCTTAAATAAAAGTAAAGGGGTGCCTGGGTGGCTCAGTTGGTTAAGCGTCCGACTTCGGCTCAGGTCGTGATCCCTCGGTTCATGGGTTCGAGCCGTATGTGAGGTTCTGTGCTGACAGCTCAGAGCCTGAAGCCTGTTTCAGATTCTGTCTCCCTCTCTCTGCCCCTCCCCCACTCATGCTCTGTCTCTGTCTCTGTCTCTCTCTGTCAAAAATAAACTTAAAAAAAAAGTGAAAAATAAAATAGAAACATTTTATGTACGTCGAATGCTACTGTATGTATATTCTGCAACTTTTTGTTGCTTGCCATTAAGGATTTTTGAGATTTATATGAATTGACACTATGTATATTCTGGAGAACAGGTGCTGAGATTTCTCTCGAGGATACTTACTTGGGATATGGAATCGATGATGCTCTCTCAAAACTAAATAAATAAACTTAAAAAATAAAAATATATATTCTAGTTATTAGTAGTACATAGGAATGTTATCGATTTTTATATGTCAATCTTATATACAGCAATCTTGCTGACTCCAAGTTTACATCATACTTTCTCCAGGTACACTTTTCTTTTTTACTTCATGTCTTTTATTTCTTTTACTTGTCTTCTGTCATTGGCTAGGTACTTTGCTGTAATACCGAGAGGAAGCAGTGATAGAGTATATCTTTCATTGTTCTGAGTTTAATTGGACTGTCTCTAATATTCTACCCTTAAAAATAATATTTGCAGCAAGTTTTCAACAAATACTCTTCACATTAGGAACATTATATCCTATTTCTAGATTACATCTTATTTTTACTTTTTTAAAAAAATGTTTATTTATTTTGAGAGAGAGAGAGAGAGACAGAGTGCAAATGGGGAAGGGGCAGAGAGAGAGGGAGACACAGAATCGGAAGCAGGCTCCAGGCTCTGAGCTGTCAACACAGAGCCCGATGCAGGGCTCGAACTCACGAACCGCAAGATCATGACCTGAGCCGAAGTCGGATGCTTAACCAACTGAGCCACCCAGGTGCCCTGACACCTGGAATTATTAATGACCTAAAAAGGTCATGCATTTATCATTACCTGCTGTGAGCTGAATTGTGTCCTACCCCATTCAGATTCACATGTTGAAGTTCTGCCTTCTTTTATACATGTTTATTTTAAGGAGGCTCCACGCCCAATGTGGGGCTTGAACTCATGACCCAGAGATCGAGAATCACACACTTCTCCGCCTGAGCCAGTCAGGTGCCCCCACATATTGAAATTCTAACTCCCAGTACCTCAGAATGCATTTGGAGATGGGGCCTTTATTTTTTATTATTTTTAGGGGCAGAGAGAGGGAGACAGAAGATGCAAAGCGGGTTCCACACTGACAGTAGTGAGCCCGACGCGGGGCTCGAACTCATGAACTGTGAGATCACGACGCAAGAGGTAGTCAGATGCTCAACCGACTGAGCCACCCAGGCGCCCCTGGAGATGGGGTCTTGTGAGAAGCAATTAAATCAAAAATGAGGTCATTATGATGGTTGGGCCCTCATCCAGTGTGACCGGTGTCCTTATAAGAGGAAATCTGGACACACAAAGACACCAGACATATGTGGGCCCAGAGGAAAGACCACGTGAAGACACATCAAGAGGACGGCCATCGACAAGCCAAGGGGAGAGGCCTCAAAAGAAACCAGCCCGGCCAATACCTTGATCTTAGACTTCCGGCCTCTAGAACCGCGAGGAAGTTAATTTCTGACACCCATGGGTGCCGTCGATGTATTTGTTACGGCAGTCCTAGCAAATGGCTCCAGATTTCACACGCAAGTCCAGATGTTACGGAGGTCGTTGGAGACCCAGGCTCTTTCTATCTTGTTTATCTGCCGTCCTCAACGTGATCTGCCATCAGGCTGGCGTTTTAGCCATCCGGGAGAGAGACAGAAGGAAAGGGCGGCCCAGAGCCTGCAAGCAGGGCTGTGCCCAGGTGTCACATGTAGCCACAAAGGCTGCTGGGTGGCCATACACGTCCTAAAGCTTCCACTACTTTGTAGGTAATAGAGAATGCGTCGGGGGGAGACCAGTCTCTACCTTAGGTTTCTTTTTAAAATTCCTTTCTATTCTTTATTTTCCAACCCATTATTTCTGATCTATTTTTGTTATTTCTGTCTTTGTACTTTCTCTAGCTTTGCTCTGGTGTCCTTTCCCTGGCTCCTTTTTTTGATCATTTATGTTGGATCTCTCTTGAGGTGCCCGGCTGGCTCAGTCAGTAGAGGATGTGACTCTTGATCTCAGGGTTGTGAGTTCCAGCCCCATGTTGGGGGTAGAGATTAGTTAAAAAAAAAAATTTAAAAGGAGTACATTTTGGGGGGACTGTGGGGCTCAGTCAGTTAAGCGTCCAACTTCGGCTCAGGTCGTGATATCACTGTGTATGAGTTCGAGCCCCACATCGGGCTCTGTGCTCTCAGCACAGAGCACACTTTGGATCCTTTGTCCCCCTTTCTGTCTGCCCCTACATGTGCTCTCTCTCTCTCTCCCTAAAATAAATAAAACCTTACATTTTTTTTTAAAAGAGTACATTTTTAATCTTTCTTGCTTTTCTAATACATGACTGTAAGGCTAAATAAACCTTTCCCTCTGACAGCAATTTACTTGCATTTCTCAAGTGTTAACTCTAATGTCATGAGTTACCAAGCATTTGTCATTTTAAGTACAATTTTCTGTTTACCCAGGAATTTTTAGGTTTCCAAAGTTTAAAAATTTACTTTCAAGATTTATTCTTGAGTCCCATTTTAATTGTATTGTGGTCAGAGGATGTAGTCCATAGGCTCTAAATTAAAAAAAAAAATTTTTTTTTTAATGTTTTAGAGAGAGAGAGAGAGAGAGAGAGAGAGAGAGAGAGAGAGAGTGTGGGTGGGGGAGGGGCAGAGAGAGAGAGAGGGAGACACAGAATCCGAAGCAGGCTCCAGGCTCCGAGCTGTCAGCACAGAGCCCGACGTGGGGCTAGAACCCACAAACCGTGAGATCATGACCTGAGCCGAAGTCAGACGCTTAACCGACTGAGCCACCCAGGCACCCCTCTACATTTTTATTTTTTTTTTAAATTTGTCAAAACTCTATGACCTAATACATGATTAGTGTTTATGTGAATGTGTGTGAAAATTACAGGTATTCTCAATTCGTTGAGTGCCACATTACACACACACACACACACACACACACACACACACATACGGATACATGTAGACATCTGATTAAATTTATTCATTGCTCAAATGACATGTGATTGAGAATATATTTGGACTCACTGCATGTTTTTTTTGAACTTACTTTCTTCTTCTTTCTGTCTTCTCTGTCTTCTGCTGGTGACACATGTACACACACATGCGTACCTGCGTATTCTGAAGGACACTTAAAACTTTGCTGGCTTGGAAGGTTTAGATTATGTTTCTTTTTCGTTTTGATGGCTACACTTAATTTTCAATGATTTTTAAGATTTTCTCTTTATCCTTGATTTTTTTTGTGGTTTAATTATCATAGAGCCGCATATGAATTTCTCTTAATTTATGTTGTCTGTTCTCGGAATAGATTTTTCCTTTTTCCTTTCTTTTCTTTCTTTCTTTCTTTCTTTCTTTCTTTCTTTCTTTCTTTCTTCTTTCTTTCTTGCTTTCTTGCTTTCTTTCTTTCTTTCTTTCTTTCTTTCTTTCTTTCTTTCTTTCTTTCTGAGAGAGAGCACATGTGAGCCAGGGAGAGGGGCAGAGGGAGAGAGAGAGAGAGAGAATCTTAAGCAAGCTGCTGCTCAGTGCAGAGCCTGACATGGGGCTGGATCCCGTGACCCTGGGATCATAACCTGAGCCCCAGTCAAGAGCTGGACACTCAGCTGACTGAGCCACCGAGGCTCCCTGGAGTGTATTTTTGATTCGAGGTCTCAAATTAGCTCTTGAAAATTCTCATCAATTGTCCCATTGCACATTTCTTCTCCACCGTTTCCTCCTTTTCTTTTTCTGGAACTTCTCTGAGATGAATGTCGAGGCCTCTCCATCGGTCCTCCAGATTTCTTAACTGCTCCCTTGAGCATTTACTCCCTTTGGCTCTTGGTGCCCCCATGGTGGTCAGGACATCATCAGTAATGGAATGGTTCTGTGAATGGGGCTTCGTGGAAGGTTTCTCTTAGAAAGTGATGTCTGAGTTGAGATCTGAAAGGTGGAAGGATGTCACTCAGGGGCAAGGGACTGCGGGGTAGTAGGGAACCATCCAAGCGGAGGGAGCAGCATGAGAAGGGGCAGGATACAAGGAGCGCTGGAAATCGGAAGCCACCAAAGGCTTTAGGCCAAGAAAAGACTTGGCCCATGGACAGTTCCTTCTGGCTACTCTGTGGGGGCAGAGGACAGGAGAAGGACAAGGGCGGGAGAGAGGAGACCGGCCTGGGTGAGGTGGCAGTGGGGACAGAGAGAGAGGACAAAGGAAGACATATTGAGGACCCAAGCCACATGTGGATGGCACAGGTCAGTGGCTGTTGGGAAGTGTGGGGGGGGGGACACAGAGGCTTGGGTCCAAGCCCTTGTCTTGCTTATCCTTTTCCGGGTGAGACCTTCCTGAACAGAACTCACCTGCTCTTTGCCTGAACCAATTGGGACTGACTCCTGGGGATGGCAGTCTCCAGTAGGTCAGTTGTCCCGTGGGCCCCAGACCAAGAATCCTATCTCTACCCAGCACCGGCCTCACCTCTGGCCCCCTGGGTGTGTTGAGTCGACCCTTCTGGATGTCTGCCTCGGCTGGGCTGAACACTGTGGTTACACCTCAGTCCTGGGCTTTGGCCCAGCTGCCCAGGCCTGGCTGCTCGCCTTTTCCGTGTCTCAGGTCCTGCTGTGATCCGCACAGGCTGTCCACGTTAGAATCCCGTGCCAGCACTAGGCTGAGCGGCTCCCTCCCTGGAGACTCTGTCACAGGGCCACACCTCCTGGTGGCCAGCCCGCCTGAGCCCCATGCCTGGACCTCCTCCCTCCAGACTGTACAATGAAGCGGTCCCCGAGCGGCCGGCTTTCTCCTCCGTTCTCTGCTTGGTTGGAGTTACCTCGCAAGCAGGCCCTGAGACAGGGATTCAACTACAAGACGTCTCAGAAGCCCAGGGAGGGGCATGGAGAAGTGAGACAGGGACAGGAAGGGAGCCACCAGAGGGACATCACTGAGCAAGTCACCATGATGGCAGTTGAGGCGAACCCCGCGGGGGCCTCTCGGAGCTGACCATCCTGTCGAGTGAGGTCGCTGTGCTGTTTAGGTAACAAGTCCCATCCGTCACTGGTGAGCCCCCCCCCCCGTCCCCCCCCAGGAGCGCCTGTCCCGGCCCTGCTGGGGCAGAACAGACTCAGAGATAAGACAAGCTCTCAGGGAAGTGCCCCCGATGCTGGCTCCTGGGCCCTGGGATAGGGGAGCCTGGGGCGCCCTGTCAGCCCAACCCCAGCGGCCCGAGATCCTGTTTCACCAGCTGCAAAGCAAGAACAATGCCACCTGCCTGCTACTTTGTGGAGAGCATGCTGTGACTTAACACAGGCCGAGGTCCTCCTGCACAAAGCTGAGGCAGGTGGGTGGCCCTTCCGCGCTGGGCAAACGCGCCCCAGGTGCGTGGGCAGCAGACCCAAAACTCGAAGACAGACGCTAATCCCCTTCGCTTTGCCGCTCCCCGCCCCCCCTCCCTCCATCTCCGGCCACTGGTTCCTGCTGATGTGACATTCTTGTTCTAAAAACAGACATGTGTCACCTCCAGCAGATTTGCAGTCCCTTCACGGCGGTCCTGTCTGGCACATAAAGGGCCTCTGCTTCTCGGCCCGGCTTCCCGGGGGCCCCGGGGAGAAGGGGAGAAGGATCCGGCCCAGGGGAGGCCTGACCACCACCCACCCCGCTGGGAAGGGGGGTGCCCGGAGTCCGAGCTCCGTCTGTCTTGGAACTCTGGCTGCTGATAGCGCTGAAGGCCGACGCGTCCTTGGGTGGTGGTTTCATTCTGTGCCGCCGCAGCCCCTTGGCTACTTTGGGTGAACACCCAGGGTGCGCCCGGGAGGCGGGGCTTCCCCTCCAGAGCTGGACGGCTGCACCATCAGATGACCTTGCCCTCCACTCCGTGCCCTCCCTGCTCTGCCTCCCGGAGGCTGCCTGCTCCAGGACTTGGCAAACCAACCATGAAGCATGGCCAACAACGGCCCAGCCATTGCTGCCCTGGGATCTCAAGGGTGCCCTGGTGCTTTGGCCATTCCGTTATCTCTAGCGTTCCTTAGCCCTTTGAAGACTGAGGCCACTGAGGTCGCTGAGGTCACCGAGGACTCATCCTGTGGGGTCAGGGCTCTGGGCCCGGTCCCGGCCGGGGCAGAGCGCGGACCGACAGCTTCCGCTCGTCTGGCGTTGGGGCTGGTATTGGTCTCACGGCCTCGGGCCTGGAACCCAGTGGGTCGCCGAGCCCTGGATACCTGTGGGCCCATTTCCACGTGGTCCCTTTCCCTTGTGAGGTCCCCTCGACTACGGAGTGCAGCTCCTGCCTCAGTCTCCCATCTCATGCTGTAGCTCTCCACTGGGGCTGTTGTTCATCCCTGAGATCTGGCCAGCTTGGCTGGGCCCCTGGTGCCCCTCTCCTCCTCCAGCCAGCCCCTGAACCGGAAGTGCCTTTTCTTCGGCCGCTGCCTGTGTCACTGCAGACTCAGTTTCCATATCGTTAACTGCGGTGACAGCAGCTGCCCTGCACGGCCGTCGGAAGGGACGGTGTCACTAACACAGCTGAGCCAGTCCTCACCATAGAGCAGATGGGCAGGGAGAGGGGGCCGTGATCCTTCCTGGTGTTTATAACAGTGCTTCCCACCTCCCTGCCCCCTCCCCGCCTCTGGGAGATTCTGCTGCCGTGACCCGCACCCCCCCACCCCCCCACCCCCACCACATTGGGATCCTTGATGTCAGTGCTGCCCAGTAGAACTTTCTGCTGTGAGGGAAATGTTCTATGTCTGTGATGTCCAATATGCCAGCCATCCATCCACGTGTGGCCCATGCCCTCTGAGCACTTCAATGGTATGGCCAGTTTAAGAAATTAAAAAACAAGTTTTTCTAATGTTTATTTACGAGAGAGAGAGAGAGAGAGAGAGAGAGAGAGGCAGAACACGAGCACAGGAGGGACAGAGACAGAGGGAGACACAGAATCCAAAGCAGGCTGTAGGCTCTGAGCTGTCAGCACAGAGCCTGACGCGGGGCTCGAACTCACGAACCCTAAGATCGTGACCTGAGCCGGAACTGGACGCTCAATCGACTGAGCCACCCAGGTGCCCCAAGAAGTTTTTAAATTTAATTTCAATCAATTTAAGTATGAACAGCTGCGTGAGGCTAATGGCTACCGAGTGGAACAGCATAGCCTTACAGAGTTAACCCTGGCCTGTTTCGTTCATTAAACAAGTGTTTACTGAGAGCCAATTGGCTGTCTTTTTAGCGCTAGGACTCCAACAGTGGACAAGATGGGCAAGATCCTTGCTGTCATGGAGACAGAAAAGTTTTGTTGTTGTTGTTGTTTTTTAAATGTTTATTTAGTTTTTGAGAGAGAGAGAGAGAACGAGTGGCAGAGGGGCAGAGAGAGAGGGAGACACAGAATCCGAAGCAGGCTCCAGGCTCTGAGCTGTCAGCACAGAGCCCGACGTGGGGCTCGAACTCATGGACCTGTGAGATCATGACCTGAGCCCGATTCGGACGCTCAACGGACTGAGCCACCCAGGCGCCCCTCATTTGTTGTTTTATACGGAGAGTAGACATATACGTGTTGTTGTTTGCTTGCTGTCCATACTCGCATGGCTACAGGTGCAGGGAAAGAAGAACGCTGGGCGTCTGCCCGCCTCCCCGTAGATTTCTGGCAGGCTCTGGCGGCCAGCGGGGCCAGGGGAGCACAATGGCGTGTGCATTCCGTAAAAAGTCTGTTGAGAAAGCAAGGAATAGAAAGGAACTTGGAACTTGGAACGGAACTCCCACCCCATCCCAAATAAATTGCATATCAAGGTGTAAAGAGGGCAGAAGAGAGACTTCAGGAGAGAGCCTGGCGACATAAGAGAAAAGAACAGACACCCCCCTTGCAGCCGGGGCCCGGAGAAGATGAGCAAAACCAATCGGAAAAGGAAGGTGGGACTCAGCCAGTGCTTTCTCCGTCTGCCTTCCTCTCACTCTTCCACGTCCTCATCATCTCCATCTCCTTTACCTCCAGCTTCGTCTCCTTCTTCAATGTCCTCCGAGCCGCCGTGGCCAGCATTCCCTTCCTTGTCTCTTCCCCGCCAACTTCATTTTCCCCCCCTCTCCTTCTGGTTTGGGTTATTACTGCTGCATAGCAAGGACCCCCACGTGGAACAGCTTAGCGTAACTATTTTATTTTGCTCGCTCTTTTGTGGGACAGGAATTGGGAAAGGGCTCAGAGGGCCAGCTCTCACTTGGCCGAGGTCGTGGTGGGCTGGGAACGCAGTCATCTGAAGGCAGGACTGGGCTGGCCGTCCGAGATGGTGCGCTCACTTGGCTGGCAGTTGATGCTGACTGCCTGTGGGCTCTCCAGCGTGGCCGTTTCTGGGAGGTTGACTTCTGACCTCGTAGCTAGTTTCTTCCAGGGCGAGCAACCCAAGAAAGCTAAGTGGGAGCCGTGCAACTTTCTCTGATGAGGCCTTGGAGAGCCTATCACTACCACCATATTGGTGGGAGAGATCGCAAGCCTGCCGAGATTTAAGGGAGGGCCCCGGACCCCACCTGTCGATGGAGGAGTGACACGGCCACCTTGAGGAAGGCTGTATGGGGTGGGAGAGATCGCCGCGGCCGTCTTTGGGAAGTGCAATCTGTCACACCTTCTGGACCAGCCTGAGGCCTGCCCTGACTCATGTGCACCTGCTACGTCACAGCTAGGGCACGAGGCAAGGCCGGCCTCAGGCTGCTTCTTCCTGCTGGCTCTCCCAGCCCCGGACTGCATGTTCGGCCATGTTCCTTCCAGATTTTCCGCGCATTTCAGTTGACGTTGAGGATGGCCCCCGTTTTTAGCAAGACAAAACCTGCGGAGAGGACTCTCCTTTCCAAGTCAAGACGGTCAGAAAGAGAAAATGCTTAGTAACCCCGTCTAATATTTGTCACTTCATCTGCGGGAGCAACAGCGACCGCAACAGCAAAAATGGAGACCTCTTCACCTTCCTCCCCAGGCAACGCAGACCTCACAGAGGGCTGACAAATGTTGTTTCCCGGAAATGCGGGATTTGAGCGATCGATTCTGACATGTTCTGGAAGGACGGTTGGTAGACTTTGTTGTGCTTGGACTCCACTTTCGAATGTCCCCGCTGGTTCATGCATTTCACCCTGGCTTCGTCAATATGCTCAATTATTCCCCGTCGCTCTTTCCTTCTCCAAGCAGCAGATTTTCCCCCAGCGTCGGGGCTGGAACTGGTCTCTGCTCCCGGTGACCCGGTCGACTTAGGGGTGTAGGGCCTAGGAGCCTGTGATCCCCTGAGGGGAGGGGCGGACTGGCCGGTCCATGGACGTGTCTTGTACAGAAGACGTTGGGGTGAGTTCCTGGCACGGCTCCCCAGCCTGGCCCGGCCCCCTCCTCCAGCTTCAACGATTCCCATTCCTACCCATGTGCTGATGTGAGCGTAGAGATTCGGGGGAACAGGAACATGACCCGTGTGGCAGGAACGTGGCAGCTGGAGGGCTCCTCTCTGGTGGTGACAGGTGGCAGCGGGGGTTGGGGGGGGTGCTGGGGGCCCCGACGAACAAGGTAAAGTGTGTGGATCTTACTGCAAGTAAAATGGATCCGAAGCAAAAGAATGACACGATCCGGTTCCCATTTTCCGCAAGATCAGTCTTGCCGGAACTGTGCGGGCAGAGATGCGGAGCGAAGGCCGCTCCTCTGTGCCGGACAGAATGGATGTTGCACAAACGCTGGGAAGCCAGGACTAGGTGTGACCTTGCAGGGACCCTACGACCCAAAAGCTCCGCTCCTGGTGCGCGTGCTAAAGAAATCCACGCACGGGGCAGAAGGATGTTCGCAGCAACAGCACGGACGTCGTTGGTGGCCCCAGAAGGACCCAGGCGTCCACCAGCAGGAGAGGGGGCAAAGGCATCCCGGCAAACTCTTCCCAGGGAATGAAAAGGAACGAAGCCGCCCCTACGTGCAGCCCCGCGTGCGAATTCTACAAACAAGAGCGAGACCAGAAGTAAGACGGTACGATTCCACGCTTAGGAAGTTGAAAGCAGGCCAGGCGAAATGATATTGTCCAAGAATGGGTACATAGATGGCATAGGGGGTGAAATGGTCAAGAAAAGTGAGGAAAAGAGTATCCTAAAGACAGGATGGTGATGATGGCCCAGGGGGAGGGTGAGGGGGGTGATTGAGGAGGGGCACAGTGATGGGGAGGGAGGAAAAAAAAAGACACGTGCAAGAAGCAAGGCCTTTCCTCCTTTTTCAGTGGGCATGGTTGTGTTCGTGTGTGAAGTTTGGAGCAGTGGCAGCCATCTGGTGACCATGAGGACAGCCGTATGGCAGAGAGAAAAGACAGAAAATGCCTGGGTCCCTGATAATCTCATTAAGCCATGGAAATAACTCAATAACCCACCCTACTTTGAGCTTCTTGTTAATGGGAATAACAGGCCTTGAACGTTAAGGTCTTCTGAGTTGGCTGTTATGCTACCGGAAGCAAAAAAAAAAAAAAAAAAATGACACCATTAAAGTAGGTGGTTTGACCAGGTCCAGCCCCAGCCTCTGCAGTTTGCCCCTACTTATCCCAAGCAGTCATGTGACTCTACAGACCACAGGGCCCCGAGGGGAGGTCAAGGTTCTGACCTGCCTCCTCCTTCTGAACAGGATGTCCTTCTCTGTCAGGCTGATGCCGCTCGGACAGACACGAGGCCGGGGTTTGTGGCCCACTTTGAAATGCTCTGAAACAGTTTTTTGGGAACTCACGAGGATCTTAATTTTTTTTAAAAGATGAAACTACATTAAATTAAGGCAAAATTCCCAGTTAATATTAAGTATGCTAAAAAAAAAAAAAAAAAAAAAAAAAAAAAAAAAAAAAGAAGCCCCAGAATCCAGCCCCGTGCACTGGCCGGGTAGCCTGCCTGGTTTCTCGGTGGTTCTAGAGGTGACTCCCAGCCATGCCACCCACAGGGCGGGCTTCTCTGCACAGGCCTTCTGGGCTTCCCAGCGGGGACAGAGGATGAGGGGGCCGGGAGAGCTAGACCGTTTGACCGTTGTTTGCCGCATGGATAATGTCCCGGTCTGGACCATGCTCTGTGCACACGAGGAGGCATCCTCTGCAAGGAGCGAGCCCCGAGCAGAGCACAGAGGCCCCCCCGGGACCCGGAGGCCCACGCTCCTCCAGCAGCATTTGGAAGGACAGAACTCACCGCCCCTTGCCATGCATGGTAGTGACCCCAGGATCACGTGGAGAAATGGATTGTGTTTGGAGGGCTCGAGACACAAGGAAAGGAAGATGTGCACCTGTCATGGGTCTCCGTGTGCCGGGTACTCTGCCAGCTTCTGGGTGGACGTGATGACCGCCCTTGTTCTTGATGGCGGCCCAGGGTGGTGGGGGTTATAGTCTTCTGTGGTAGAGAAGAGGCAACTGAGGCTCAGAGAGGTTAAGAGACTTGCTGAAGATCACACAGCCCGTCCTCGGTGGGTTTGGACAGACACCACAACCGTCTGATTCCACAGTCTGGCTTCCCCCCCGCCCCCCTGCCCCCCCGCCCTTCTTCTCTGTAGGTCCAGGTTATTTTTGCTTTTGCATTTTAACAAAAATGGAATTATACAGCCTTCCACGCAGAGAGGCGGGATGAATAGAGATCTCTGTGGAACCAGGAATTTGAATCTCAGTAGTAAAGGAATAAAGCCACAGTCAGGAGATGGGGCCAAAAGGAACCGGCCGCCTCCAAGTTCAACACCCTGGAGCTCTTTGACGGGAGCCCCTTCCAGCCCCAGATCTGCCATCTGGCCTTCATTCCTTGGATGGCGACCAAGCCCTGAGCAGAGACTTGAGCCTCACCTTGAGTCGCAGTAGCCTCGAGGGTCTGAGCGTGTTGGACTCCCTCCCTGCGGGTGTTAGCAGGAAGAGAGATTCTTCTCCGGCCCAGCTCTGGGTCACATAGCGCCCTGCACTCCCTTGCTATAAAAATGAAAACATTCAACGCTGGCAGCAGTGAGATTAGACAGGACTTCATACATTGCTCACAGGACTACAAATTGGTTTCGACTCTCTGGGAAGCCGTCTGACCTCGTGGATCTATAACCAAAAGATATTCATAGCTTATTTCCTGGAATTACTATGAATTCCAGGAACGAAGCAGAAATGCAGACAAAAATTCAGGGATAAAAATGTCCTGTTTATTTATTTATGTATTCATTCATTCAACTTATTTAAGCTAAAACATCAACCATTCACTGATTTCTCGTATTTGTCTCGCCATCCCCCCAACCCCCGGTCTCTGGCAATCACCAGTCTGTTCTCTGTATCTATGAGTTTTTTGTTTTTTGTTTTTTGTTTTTAAGATTCTACATATAAGAAAGATCATATGACATGTCTCTTTATTTTTAAAAAATCTTTTAAATATTTATTTTTGAGAGAGAGACAGAGCATGAGTGGGGGAGAGACACAGAGAGAAAGACACAGAATTGGAAGAAGGCTCCAGGCTCTGAGCTGTCAGCACAGAGCCCGACGTGGGGCTTGAACTCACAGACCATGAGATCATGACCTGAGCCGAAGTCGGATGCTTAACCGACTGAGCCACCCAGGCACCCCATGTCTTTATTTTATCTAGAAAGTCTTCACCAAACTCAAGGTCACTTAGATTTTCTCTTATGCTGTCTATCTTCTAGAAGATTTTCTCTTATGCTCTCTATCTTCTAGAAGATTTTCTCTTATGCTATCTATCTTCTAGAACTTTTACAGTTTCACCTTTTATATTTAGGTCAATGAGCCATTTTGAGTTAATTTTTTTGAAAGATGCAAGGTCTGTGTCGAAATTAAATTTTTTTTTTTTTTTTTTGGCCTGTGCATGTTCAGTTGTTCTAGTGCCTCTTGTCAAAAAAAAACTATACTTTTTCCATTAAATTGCCTTTGATTCTTTGTCATAGATTAGTTGACTATATATTGGGTAGGTCTGTTTCTGGGTGTTCTTTTCCATTCTGTGGATCTAATCATCTATTCTTTTATCGATAGCATACTGTGACTTGATTACTTTGGCTCTAGTAAAGTAGTTACTTACTTATTTACCTACTTTATTAAGACTTGAAGTCGTTCAACTTTGTTTTTCCCCTTCAACATTCTGTTGGCTTTGCTGGGTCATTTGCTTTTCTATATCAACTTTGAAATCGATTTCTTGATTTCTACAAAATAACTTGCCAGAATTCTGATGGGTATTTCATTGAATCTGTAAGTTAATTTGGAAAGAACTGACATCTTGGGAATGTTGAATCTTCCTATTCATGAACATGTGATGTCTCTTCATTTATTTAGATCTTCTTCGATTTCTTTCATTTGAGTTTTGTGGTTTTACCATTAACAGATCTCGTATGTATTTTGCTGGATTTATACCTAGGGACCTCTATCACGGTACTAATGTAAATAGTATTGTTTTCAATTTCAGCTAAAATAATTTGAATTCCATCGGTCATTGCTGCTTTGAAAGCAACCAATTGAGTTTTGTATATTAACTTTGTATTCTGCACATTTGCTATAGTAACTTATTAGTTCCAGAAGGTTTTTGTTGATTCTTTGAGATTTTCTACATAGACCATCAATGTCACCTGTGAATGAAGACAGCTTTATTTCTTCCTTCACAACTTATTTTTTATTTCCTTTTTGTGTCTTATTGCATTAGCTACACCTTTCAGTACAATGTTGAATAAGAGTGGCGAGAGCAGACATTTTTGCCTTGTTCCTGATCTTAGTGGGAAATCATCTACTTTCTTACCATTGATATGGTGGTAGCTGTAGGTTTTTTGGTAGATGTCCTTTGTTGAGTTGATGCAGTTCTCCCTATTTCTAGTTTGCTGAGGGTTTTATCATGAATGGATGTTGGATTTTGTCAAGCGCTTTTTTTTTTTTTGCATCTATTGATATGATCATATGATTTTTCTTCTTCCACCTGTTAATGTGATGGATTATAGTAATTGATTTTCAAAGGTAGGACCAGCTTTGCAGACTGGGGATAAATTACTCTTGGTCATGATGTCTGACTTTTTTTATATGTTGTTGGATTTGTGTTTGCTAATATTTTGTTGAGCATTTTTGCATTTATGTTTAATACTTGATCTGTAGCTTTTCTCTTTTGTGATGTCTTTGCCTGATTTTTGGTATTAGGGTACTGTTGGCCTGTATAAGGATATTGAATTCATCAGTGAGCCTTTCTGGATCTTGTGTTTCCTGTTTTGGAAGGTTAATTATTGATTCCATTTATGTAATAGATACAGGCCTATTCAGAATACCTCTTTCTCCTTGTGTGAGTTTGTTAAGTTGTGTCTTTCAAGGCATTGGTCCATTTCATCTAAGTTATTAGATTTGTGGGCATCGATCTGTTCCCAAGATCTTTTTATTATCCTTTTACTGCTTATTGGATCAGTAGTGATGGCTCCTTTTCCATTTCTGATGTTAGTAATTTGTGCTTCTGTCTGTTTCATTCAGTTAACTTGGCTAGGGGTTTGTAAGTTTTATTGATCATTTCAAAGAACCAACTTTTGGTTTTATTGACTTTCTCTGTTGATTCCTTATTTTCAATTTCACAGGGTTCTGCCATCATTTTTTAGGTTTCTTCTCTTCTGCTTTCTTTGAGTTTAATTTCTTCTTTTTCTAGTTTCCTGAAGTGAAAGTGTAGATTATTGATTTTAGATTTTCCTTCTTTTCTAATATATGCGTTCAAGGCTATAAATTCCCTTCTAAGCACTGCTTTTGCTGAATCCTAAACGTTTTTACAGTTTTATCTTTATTTTCATTTGGTTCCAAATACTTAAAAATTCCTTTTGAGGCTTCCTTTTTGACTTATGTGTTATTTGGAGGCCAAATTCTTGTCCGGAAGAAACTATGTTTATTATTGGCACAGCCTCCAGGTTTGGGGGTAGCTTTGTTACACAGTAGTACGTGAGTAATTTACAGGCCAATACAAACTTCTTGCTCAGGATAAGAGTACGAGAGAGAGAGAGAGAGAGAGAGAGAGAGAAAGAGAGAGAGAGAGAGAGAGAGAGAGAGAGAGAGAGAGAGAGAGAGGCAGGGAGACAGTTCATCGAAAGGGAAAACTTTGCCCCTGTGTAAGCATCCGACTGCAGGCTGGACCTCTTTGTGAGGACACAAGCTTCCTATCCCTAAATATTCCAGCACAGTCAGATCGATTAGTTAACCAGAATTATATAGGAGGTATTCAAGCACTGATTGATGTCGAAGGTGCTCGGAAACCCAATGCTATGATGGCTCTTAACAGAGTCGACTGTAAAATAAGTTTCTGTAAATGGATTCGTACCTTCCTGTTAAATTTCCACATGATTCCAAAGGAAGACGTAGGTTGCCTCAAAGGAATTGCCCAGTAGACTAAGTGGAAATGCTTGTGAGCAGGCCCACGACACGCCACTGAACGCATACATAAAGCACAGCTAGATGGTTCCGTCAGTTTTCTGACCTGTATGTTCCTTCTCCCACCGTGTTTCTCTTTTTCCATCATTTCTCCACGTACCTGGGTCTTGAGAAGCCGGTACTTGGGGGGACGACCTAATTCCTTGCCTAGGTATCTAGATCAGGGTTGGCAGACTGTGGCCCACGGGCCGAGCCAAGCCTGCTGCCTGTTTTTGTAAATAGAAAAGTGGCTGATTTGCTTGCATATTGCACGTGCTGAGTAGCAGAGCTGAGTAGTTGTGACAGATGCTGCCATAGGGCCGTAAAGCCTCAAGAAACCATTCTGCCTTTTACAAGAAGAGTTCGCCAGCCCCTGGTGTGATCCAGCCCCCTGACTCCTTGGGCCTTGGCCATGAAGACTGCCCCCAGTAGTGCACAAAGAGCCTACCTGATCAGTTATGAGGCTGGTCACCTTGAGACTCGCCAGCCACAGGCAGGGAGTGACTGCAGTAGAAGGGCTGATTGAGATGGGGTCTGGGAAGGCCTGGCTGGTTGGGATCAACCCGAATGATTCAAAGAAGCCAGACAGAGAAGCGTAGAGGCTTTGAGGTAGGGCGGAGTTTGGCAATTTCAGAGCCCCGAAGGAGGCTGGTGAGGCTGGAAAAAAGAGGGGTAGGAGAGGGGCGGTTGGGCAGGGGAGCGGTGGGAGGGTGGCCTCATATCGGCCGCTCAGGGCCTTAGGAACCGTGTCGCCACTCTGCTTAGGGCTGACAGTTGCCAAGGGCAGTGGGTGCGAAGTACGTCCTTCCCATTCAATTTTATGTAATCCTTGTGCATATCTGGGGGTGGGGGACCCCCCCCCCCATTTTACAGCTGAGCAGACAGAGGCAAGTAAACCACTTGCCTAGGACCACACAAATTTTGAAGTGTCCAAAGCAGGGGCGCCTGGGTGGCTCTGTCGGTTGAGTGTCTGACTCTTGCTTTTGGCTCAAGTCACCATCTCCCTGTTTGTGAGTTCAAGCCCCGCCTCGGGCTCTGTGCCGGCAGTGCGGAGCCTGCTTGGGATTCTCTCTCTGCCCCTCCCCTGATCTCTCTCTCTTTCTCAAAATAAATAAATAAACTAAAAAAAAAAAAAAGTGTCTACAGCAGATTCAAAGAAATTCTCAAGCTCTCTAGCTTTTTATAAAGTCCAATGGAGTATCTGTTGTTGACTTTTTTATTTTTAGGGACGAAATACCATGCAGTGTGGATTTAAGGATATTTGCTGATTCTTCCTAATGTCCTTGTGCTAGAATCCAATCAGCCTTCCCACCCCCCCCCCCAATCTGTCTCCAGGTTGGCTTGAGGACGTATGGCCTTGGCAACAGAGGGTTCCACTTGACCCGTTGAGCCTTTGGCCTTAGGTCTGATTGGGTCTCAGTGTTTGACTCGAGGGTTCCTTCGGGGCTCTCTGGGGCTCTCTGAGGCTCAGGAAGCACTTTAGTGGCTGGGACTATTCCCAGACTCTGACCAGCTGGTTGAAAGGTGGCAGGAGAGGGGCTCAGCCTCACAGAAGGGGACGGAAAAGGTCCCCTGCAGAAGGTGGAGGCAGGGGAAGTGTCTTTCTGGCACCTGTGACCAAGGGCCAGCACACAGGAGAGCAGTGGCCTTGGTGAGCAGGGCTCTGAGACCCTACGCTGCTGGCCAGACCTCCTCAGTCTGCAGCCTCTACAGCAAATGCCCTGCAGGCCACCGGGAGGCTCCTGGGGACGGGCTGGGGACACAGGGAGCAGCAAATGGTCCCCAGAACCCGCTTCTGAGCCAGACAGGGGTAGAAGCAACAGAAGGTTTTTTTTTTTCCTGTAGTTTCATCGAGGCAAATAAAGTTGTAATACCGTTAGGGTGTATGGTGATGATTTGATACGTGTATACATTGTGACAAGATTCCCACCACCGGACTAATCGGCGAAGCCCCACCCTACATATTTACCTTCCTGTTTTTCTTTCTTTTTTCAACGTTCATTGATTTTTGAGAGAGCGTGAGAGAGCATGCACGCAAGAGCCGGGGAGGTGCAGAGAGAGAGGGAGACAGAGAATCCCAAGCAGGCTCTGTGCTGTCAATACAGAGCTGGATGCGGGGCTCGAACTCACAACACGAGGTCGTGACCTGAGCCGAAATCAAGAGTCGGATGTTTAGCTGACGGAGCCACTGAAGTGCCTCTTCTTTTTGTCTTTGTCTGTCTTTTTTCCTTTTTCTCTTTCTCTTTCTCTTTCTCTTTATCTCTATCTCTTTCTCTTTCTATATCTCTTTCCTTTTTCTTTACCTTTTCCTTTTTCTCTTTCTCTTTATCTCTATCTCTTTCTTTTTCTCTTTCTCTTTCTCTTTCTAGATCTCTTTCTCTCTCCTTTTCTTTTCCTATCCCTTTCCCTTTTTCTTTTTCTTTCTACTGTGTTAACTACAGTCACCATGACATATATTAGGTCCTAAGACCTTGCTCATCCTGTACCCGAAAGTTTGTGTCTTTTGACCAGCTTCTCCCGATTTCCTCCACCTCCGGCTCTTGGCAACTGGTTTTCTGCTCTCTGTTTCTGTGACTTTGCCTTGAAAAAAAAAATTCCTCAGATATAAGTGATAGCAGGCTGTATTTGTCTCCATCTGGCTTATTTCGCTCAGCACCGCGCCCTCAGGCTCTGTCCAGTGATTCTGGACTTCTGGCCTCCAGAACTCTGCGATTAAGAACGATTTATTTATTTATTCATTCATTTATTTATTTAATAAATACGGAGGTAAAAATCATGGAGCGTGAATTGAGCGTGTTAAAGGGTACAATGCGGTGGCACTTTAGTCCATCACAGCGTTGTGCAAACCCCACCCCTGTCTGGTTCCAAAACGTTTTCATCATCTGAAACCTTCACGTCTCACCCCCCCTGCTTCCCCGGCCCCCCAGGTCCCCGCCCCTGGTCGACCATGAATCCGCTGTCTGTCTCTGTGGATTTACCTATTCGTGACCCTTCACACAAAAGGAATCATACAGTCTGTGGCTTTTTTCTGTCTGGCTTCTTTGAGGGAGCATAATGTTTTCGAGGCTCGTCTACATTGTAGCGAATCAGTACAGTTGACCTTTGAACAAAGTTGCTTTGAACAGCACAGGCCCACTTATATATGGATTTTTATTTTTTATTTTTTTATTTTTGGTAAATACAGCCCGGTACTACAAGCGTATTTTCTTTTTCTCATGACTTTCTTATTTAAAAAAAATTTTTTTAAATGTTTTTATTTATTTTTGAGACAGAGAGAGACAGAGCATGAGCAGGGGAGGGGCAGAGAGAGGGAGACACAGAATCCGAAGCAAGCCCCGGGCTCCGAGCTGTCGGCACAGAGCCCGACGCGGGGCTTGAACCCACGGACTGTGAGATCATGACCTTAGCTGAAGTCTAACAGACTGAGCCACCCAGGAGCCCCTCTCATGACTTTCTCAGGGCGTTTTCTTTCCTCTAGCTTACTCTCCTGTAAGTATACATATAACATACAAACTACATGTCAAGTAACTGTTTTCTGTTATTGCTAAGACTTCCGGTTCACCGTGGGCTATTAGCAGTTAAGTTTTTGGGGAGTCAAAAGTTATATGTGGGCTTTCTGTGGGGGGGGGTCCATTCCCTTAAGCCCCGTATTGTTTGAGGGTCAACTGTACTTTGCTCCTTTTAGTGGCTGAGTAATATTCCCTTGTACGGAGGCACCACATTTTGTTGACCCAGTCATCAGTTGATAGCCATCTGGGGTGTTTCCACCTTTTGACGATTGTAAATAGTGCTGTGAACATCAGGGAACGAGCATTTATTTATCTGTTTCCAATTATTTTATTTTATCATTTTATTTAATTTTAATTAAAAAAATTTTTTTAAATGTTTTATTTGTTTTTTGAGAGCGAGAGACAGAGTGTGAGCAGGGGAGGGGCAGAGAGAGAGGGAGACACAGAATTCGAAGCAGGTCCAGGCTCCCAGCTGTCAGCACAGAGCCTGATGCGGGGCTCGAACCCACGAACTGTGAGCGATCATGACCTGAGCTGAAGTCTGACGCCTAACCGACGAGCCACCCAGGCACTCCTTTATTTTAATTTTTTAATGTTTATTTATTTTTGGGAGAGAAAGAGACAGAGCATGAGCAGAGGAAGGGCAGAGAGAGAGGGAGAGGCAGAATCTGAAGCAGGCTCCAGGCTCTAAGCTGTCAGCCCAGAGCCCGATGTGGGGCTTGAACTCACAAACTGTGAGAGATCGTGACCTGAGCCGAAGTCTGACGCCTAAGTGATGAGCCACCCAGGCGCCCCTATTTTATTTTGTTTTATAAGTAGGTTTCACGCCCAACACGGGGCCCAACACGGGGCTTGAACTCATGACCCTGAGATCAAGACCTGAGCTGAGATCAAGAGTCTGATGCTTAACTGCCTGAGCCAAACAGATGCCCACCTTCTTATCTGTTTTCAGTTACAGTATCTGTTGTTATAAGTCATCAGGTTTGTGATAATTTGTTACAGCAGCAACAGCAAACTAATACAGACACTAAACCAACCACAAAGAGTCTCCCAGGAGTGAGTCCGAGACTCGAGTGTGGGGCTGGGTCCACGGGTACTTGCTTGTTTGGAACTGTCTTCGCCGGTTCTGGCTTGCAGAGAACATCATTCCAGCTGGCCAGCCCCCAGCGCCCTCACCGCCACCCCCCCAACCCCCCCAGCAGAAAGGCTGGGCCTGAGACCCAAAGAAATAGAGAGAAAGCCGAGGCCAAGGGTGAGCTGGGGGGGGGGGGCAGGCTGCGACATGCTGAGCCCCTTCTGGCCCCCCTCATCCCGCTCTTGCCCTCCACGGGGCAGGCTTAAAGGGGATCTCGTGAACTCCTCAGCTATCAGAAGGTTTTAGCCCCACGGGGCTCTCCTTTGTGGCTGGAAAGTGATCCGTGCGCCTTCTGTCGCCGCACAGGCTGTCCCCCTCCTCCCAATTAAGCCTGCCACCGACCTGCTGTTGAGCCGGCAGCATGCGACCCCTGTCCCACCAGAAGGCGCGGATTATCGACACACGGGTCAAAGACCTTGACCCTGCCACGGTTGTCGGCAAAGGCGTTGACGCTGACCCAGAGCTCGGGGTCTGACCAGAGGGCTCCCTTCTGCCTCTGCCCCAGCTTCTCTCATTAGAGCAGCAACATCCTTTGCGGGGTGACGCGTTCAGAGCTGCCTCGCATTTATCAGCGTCTTTAACCTACGTTCGATTCCAGAACCCCACAGCCATTCCTGGCGTTTCGTCCTGAGGAACCCTTCCCCCCCTTAGCGCACCGCGCATCCCGTGTCCACGCTGCGGTGTCCCCCCGCCCTTCCCGACCCTCCTTGCCCGACAGGCATTTTCTCTCGCTGGCGCACATGACTTCACCACCCATAATGATTAAAAAAATTTTTTTCTGGGGGGCGCCTGGGTGGCTCAGTCGGTTAAGCGGCCGACTTCGGCTCAGGTCATGATCTCGCGGCTCGTGAGTTCGAGCCCCGCGTCAAGCTCTGTGCTGACAGCTTGGAGCCTGGAGCCTGTTTCCGATTCTGCGTCTCCCTCTCTCTCTGACCCTCCCCCGTTCATGCTCTGTCTCTCTCTGTCTGAAA
The DNA here is from genome assembly GCF_007474595.2 of Lynx canadensis. Classification (NCBI taxonomy): domain Eukaryota; kingdom Metazoa; phylum Chordata; class Mammalia; order Carnivora; family Felidae; genus Lynx; species Lynx canadensis. The sequence goes on along the minus strand of NC_044318.1, from coordinate 30,082,366 downwards.
AATAAATAAACGTTAAAAAAATTAAAAAAAAAATTTTTTTTTCTGGCATTTTCAAGAGCGATTTCTCCTCCCCTGCTTGGGAATCCAAGAGGCAGCCTGAAGTCAGGTGCAGGTCACAGCTTGGCCACCGCGTGACCTTGACGTGTGTTCTGATACCCACTGCTGCTCGTGCAAACCTGAAGAAGCCCCAAAATGTGGTGGCCTAAACTGGATCACCCCGCGTTTAGTGCCTGTCATGATTTTTCTGGGTCAGGGATTCTGGAAGCATAGTGCCTGGCCGGGCGGTTCTGGGCATGAGGGGTCTTTCCTGCTGTTTCAGGAAGGCTGGGGGCTGCGGGGGGTGGGAGGGTGGTGACAGGTGGGAGGGGCAGCATTAGTGGGATGGGGTGACTGAAGGCTGGCTGGCGATGGCTTGCCACCCGGGCACGTCTGCAGGGTCAGCTTGGGACTCTCCTCAAAGTATGGTCGCTTCAGGGCAATCAGACTTTCCACAGGGCAGCTCGGGGCTGCAGTGAAAATGTTCTGGAGAGTTAGCATCACTTCTGCCCTCCTCACGGACCATCCAATTACTAAGGTTGCCCCAGAGTCAAAAGGCTTTGCAGCCACATTTGAAAGCTACGGCAAAAAGGCCATTTCCTGTCCCTGCGCCTCAGTTTCCACATCCGTGAAGCCCCTGAAGTTCCCCAGATTGGCTGGGTGTCCCTTCCCATGTAAGGTGGGCACAAGACCCTCAGGGAGCTTGGGACCCTCCACTAGCTCCAAGAGATATTCGTGACTGATCTAAATCAGCCATGGCAGGGCGCCTGGGTGGCTCAGTTGGTTGCACATCTGACTTTGGCTCGTCATGATATCACGGCTCCTGAGTTCAAGCCCCACGTTGGACTTTGATAGTGTGGAGCCTGCTTCAGATTCTCTGTCTCCCTCTCTGACCTTCCCCTACTCATGCTCTCTCCCTCTCTCTCTCTCTCAAAAATAAACATTACAAGAACCAAATCAGCCTTGGTAACCCATTCTTCTTTGTCAGTGATTGCCAAAGTCCAAGACCGGGCTTTTGATATGATGTTGGCCAATGTCAAAGAAAGTCTGCTGGGGCTTCTGGAAAAGTGCTTTCTTTCCTAAATAAAAGGAGAAAGCCATGTGAGGAGTGCTTGATTAGGCTCTGGCTGCCTCCTGCATCCAGCTTCTAAAAAAGCTGTGTGAGGACATGATGTTTGGCGCTGTGGCAGCCGTCTTGGAACCATGAGGCCAAAGGGGGGGAAAGACAAAAAAGCCCCAATCTGAGAGCACAGACAGAAAGATCCTGGGCCATCGATGTCATTGGGCTCGGCGCAGTCTGATCACCTACCTCTAGACGTCTTAAATTCTGTCTCTGTTGCTCACACATAAACCGGGCATTCTGCACCTCACAGCCAACTCTTCCTGATGGATTCAACATCCTGAACCTTTGCACCCGAGAGTCACTCTGTCCGGACTGTTGCTCCACTTTGTCCGACCAGAAAACACAGACCCATCTGTCCAGATCCGGCTAAAGTGTCCCCAACCCTCTTTCTCAAAGCTTCTAGAGCGGATGGTGTCTGAGCTCCTTCTAGCTCCGATGCTTGGCGGATTTATGAGTTGCGTCTGTCCAGACACGGCTCCTGGAGGAGAGGCGTCGGCCTCCTGTGTGTGTGATGTGGGACAAGCCCAGGGCTCTCTGGTCTTGACTGGCGCTCGGTGACAGGTGGAATGACAACGGGGCTAGCCGTGCAGTCGGAAGTAGGTTCCCCAGTGGAGACCTCTCCCCTGCACCTGCTAGCCGTGCGACATTGGGCAAAAGCACCAAACTTCTCTGTGCCTCAGTTTATCTTCATTGAAATGGGGATAATAGTGGCGATCCTCTCATAGGGTTATGACAAGGATTAAATGAAGTGAAGCATGTCAATGCTCAGCCTGGTGTTCACCTCAGTACTGACGACTCACTTCTACTGAGCTCTTGCTTACTCTCTACCTGGCACTGTTACTAAAATATGTAACCATTTCATTACGTTTCATTTAATCTCACTTGAAGGAATAGATATATTATAGATATGTCTTATTTTTTTTCATGTTTATTTTTGAGAGAGACAGGAAGCATGTGTGCGCCCGAGTGAGAGAGGAGCAGAGAGAGAGGGGGACAGAGGGTCCGTGTGGGGATCCGATGTGGGGCTCGAACTTGTGAACCTCGAGATCATGACCTGAACCGAAGCCGGAAGCTTCATTGACTGAGCCACCCAGGTGCCCCACAGATATGTCTCATTTAGTCACTGAAGCAAGTTTGGGAGGTAAATCCTAGTATTATCCCCATTTTACAGACAAAGAAACTAAAGCACAAAGAAGTTAGGTGGCTTCACTCAGTACTAAGAAGGTTGAGTCTGGATTTGAACCCAGGCTGTGGGTCCTGGGGGGACCTCTAGGGCACTTGACCACATCTCCATACTATGGGGAGGGTTGACCAGACCTGCTGCTACCCCCTGGGGGCAGTCACCCTTGCCTCCCAAATCATCTCATTATTCAAGAGACAATGGTCACTGTTTCTCCCTTCCCGTGTCCCAGGTCCCACACGTGAGGGACTCTGCCCTGTCCTGGGCCCCTGGTGATGCCCAGATGCCTCTGCGCCCACTCTTCCTCTCCTTGGCCTCACAGGGGATCTTAGGGTGCTGCCCACAGCGCCTCCTCCTCCATGCCCTTCCTTGGGCCTGCAGTGCCAGTCTGTTCCCTACACGACACACTGTGCTGTCCTTTCTCAAATAGCTGCCCCTCAGCACCCTGGGGCACTCCGCAGGGGCTCTGTCTCCGTCATCCCAAAGCCACCGCCAGCACGAAGCCTGGCACACACAACGAATGTTCGTGGACAGGACCCCATCTTGTCTACCCCCCGCTGCATTTGATTGTAGTTTTGACGGTTTTTATCCCCCAGCAGCAAATGTAGAATTCTCCCATTCGCCTCCAGACGTTTCAGCAAAGCAGAAAAAAAAAAAAAATACATATATAAAAAGATAAAAGTGACCCATAAACCCACCACAGGCCCCGAGCTCCCGCTGTCGACATTCACGTTTTAAGGTGTATACTTCTGGGTGTTTCTGTCCCAAATCTCTCTCAAATATTAACCAGCTTTGAAACGCGCTATAAACTTTGTCCCGTGTAACCTGTTTTCTCAGCCATGCGTGAAGAAGAGATTTTTATACTCTTCTTGCTTTATCGTCTTTCGAAGTTGGGGCTTCCTTGTGATTTTCCCGGCTTTACTCTCTTTCCATAGAGTTTCTGCTTTCCTTGCTTTTATGCTGACATCCTAAGACGGATTTCCTGCTGGAAGTCGACTAGCTGACTCCCCAGCGATGGGACCAATGTTTCTTTATCCTTCCAAATGATAAGGGAAACACTATCTGTTGATTCGTCTCAGCATTAATGAAATTGCATATATTTTTATTCAAGGATTTGGCAATTTGCATTGTCTTAGCCCCACAACAACGAGGCCGTCTGGACTTACCTCCAAGTTCTACCGATGTCAGGCTTTCCATTGGTTTCTCTTTCCTTCCACTTTACGTTGTTTTGTGCTCTCGACGGCCAGGATATGTCTTCCAGTAACTTCGCTTCCTGATCCCTCAAATATCCCTTGGTGGCTCCCGAAGATTTGGCATTTTTGCATAGAGTACTAGAATAGCTACTCTTTTAAAAAAAAGATTTTTTTTAAAGATCTTTCTTTCTCTTTCTTTCTTTCTTCCTCTCTTTCTTTCTTCCTCTCTTTCTTTCTTTCTTTCTTTCCTTCCTTTCTTCTTTCTTTCTCTTCTTTCTTTCTTTCTTTCTTTCTTTCTTTCTTTCTTCTTTTTCTTTCTTAAGTAATCTCTACACCTTATGTGGAGCTTGAACTCACAACCCTGAGATCAAGAGTCGCACGCTCTACTGAGCAAACCACCAGGCATCCCCTTGAGCTCTAACAAAGATAATAACAAACAAACGGGGCTTGAAGCAGGACAAAGGTCCCCAGAGGACTGTCCTGGAAACCACAGGGCTCACGTTTGCTGAGGCTTGTGTCACGATCACCTGCTGACCCTGTGGCAATGCGGTCACCCTCGGGGACCGGCTGCACGAGCTGGGGCTGCTCGTTCCTATGTCAGAGGCCAGGGAAGGGAGATGTGGGGGGGGCAGCAGGCTGTGACTCAGGGGAGGCCCAGGTTATTGGCACCCCCAGGGCTGGGCAGCTTGGGGTGGGGGGAGCCGAGGGGAGGGCACCGCCAGCAGGGGCTGGGCTGGGGACCACAGCTGAGCGGGAAGAGTTTGGCAGCCTCAGTCACAGCACCACGCCAGAGGCCAAAAAGGAGTCAGTAAGACTGAGGCTTTATTTAAAGTTATATTTTGGGGGCGCCTAGGTGGCTCAGTCGGTTGAGCGTCTGACTTCAGCTCAGGTCACGATCTCACAGTTTGTGAGTTCGAGCCCCGCGTCGGGCGCTGTGCTGACGGCTCGGAGCCTGGAGCCTCCTTTGGATTCTGTGTTTCCCTCTCTCTCTGCCCCTCCCCTGCTGGCACTCTGTTTCTCTTTCTCTCCAAATAAGTAAACATTAAAGCAATTTAAAAAAAAAAAATGAAATTATATTTTGGGGGCGCCTGAGTGGCTCACTGGTTGAGCATCCGACTTGGGCTCAGGTCATGATCTCACGGTTTGTGAGTTCGAACCCCACATTGGGTGTTGCTGTCAGTGGGGAGCCCGCCTCAGATCCTCTGTCCCCCTCTCTCTCCGTCCCTCCTCCGCTGGAGCGCTTTCTCTCAAAAAATTAAATAAAATAATTAAAAAGAATTATGTTTTGTTCAGTGAGGATTTTTCGTGTTCATTTGGATTTTTGAGAAACGTTGCAGTATTATTTATCTTGATCCCTGAGTGTGTCAGTTTCCTATGGCTGCTGTAACCCAACACCACAAACATGGTGACTTAGAGCAACATAACCTTGTCGCCTTACGGTGCTGGAGGCCCAGGGGTTGGTGGGACCGCGTCCCCTCTAGGGGCGCCCCATCATTACAACCGACTGAGCCACCCAGGCGCCCCTCTTGTGTTTTTGAGTTCAGCCATTCTGATGGGTGTAAGGTGACATCTCATGATAGTTTTGATTTGCATTTCCCTGGTGACGAATGAAGTTGAGCATTTTTCATGTGTAAAAAGACTCTGTTTTAAAATAATTCTCGACAAAAAAAATTATTCTCAGCTCCCATGGAAGTTGCAAAAGTAGTAAAGAGAGATCCTGTAGACCCCTCGCCCAGCTTCCCTAATGTTAGCATCCTATATGACCAAGGTTGAATGATCAAAACCAGAGCATTGACATTGGTAGGATCCAATGAACTAGAATACGGGTCTCGTTCAAATTTCACTGGGGTTCCCACTCATGTCTTTTCTCTGGTCCGGGATCCCACCTGTCGATGTATGGAGCTGTCATGTCTTAATGAAGGTTTTGATACGGGCATATTGCATGTGGCCATAGCAAAATGGAGCGGCGACAATGTGAAATCACGCCTTCTTGACTGCTAGGTACGAGCCACCCCTTCCTCTTCTCCACTCACAGTCCTCCCTGCCAGGCTACTTTATTCCCAAATCCTACCACATTCCACACCTGCTCCTCGAATTTCATCCCATTCCTGAGCCCTCTCCATCCCCAGCCTGGAGATCGGGGTTGGCCGTAGGGTAAGACTCAGACATGGAGGGAGCTGCGTGATGGGGACTTGTCTCGATTGACAAATTCTCGAGTCGTGAACGTCCGTGGGTACAAACGAAACTCCCATTAGGGCCCAGTACATCGGCCATTTCTACCACCAACTGGAGGTACGGTGGCCACCTTGGGCTTGTGCCCAGATGGATGGGGTCCGTCTCTTAGAAAGTGCTTCCGCACTCAGAAATTCAGAATGTTGGGGCGGCTGGGTATCTCAGTCGGTTAAGTGTCCGACTCTTGATCTCAGTTCAGGTCATGATCTCACGGTCCGTGAGTTGGAGCCCTGAGCTGGGCTGTGGCACCGACAGTGTGGAGCCTGCTTGGGATTCTCTCTCCCCGCACCTCTCTCTGCCCCTCCCCCGCTCACACACACACACGCGCACACACACACACACACACACACACACACACTCTCTCTCTCTCTCTCTTTCTCTAAATAAACATTAAAAAAAGAGCTGAATGTTTGAATTCTTTAAAATCACGCACACCAAAGAGTATATTTACGTGTGTACCTTACAAAGCATAATTATAAACCATCTCTAAACCTACAACTCAACTCAAGAAATAGGACATTATCTAATATCTTTGCAACAGTTTGCATTTCAGGTCTCAAAAAGATATCACTGGGGCACCTGGGTGGCTCTGTTGGTTCAGCTTCTGACTCTGGATTTCAGCTCACGTCCTGATCCCAGGGTTGTGAGACCGAGCCCCGTGTCAGGCTCTGTGCTGAGCATGGAACCTGCTTGGGATTCTCTCTCTGTCTCCCTCTGTCCCTCTCCCCTGCTCGTGCTCTCTCTGTCTCTAAAAAATGCGGTGTGGGGGGAGGGCACCTGGGTGGCTCAGTTGGTCAAGCATCTGACTTCAACTCAGGAAATGGTCTCATGGTGAGTTCAAGCCCTGCATCAGGCTCTGTGCTGACAGTGCAGAGCCTGCTTGGGATTCTCTCTCTCTTCTTCTCTCTTGCCTCTCCCCCACTCATGCTCTCTTTCTTTCTCTCTCTCAAAAGAAATAAATAAACTTAAAAAAATGATATCAGATACATAGGGTTCATCACCCCATCGCCTGATTTTCATGAGCCCTGGACAAATTTCCTGGGCTCTCCAGACCTCAGTTTTCTCATCTCCTCTAAGAACGGCTGGGACAAGGACATCTCTGAGGAGTCTTCCTGTTTTGGACTTTTTATTCTGGGGATTAAAATAAATTTGGCTGAAGACTTAGAAAGAAAACCCAACGGGAAGGTGTTTGACATTCACACGCTTACACTCAGAGCTGCCCCAGGGCAAAGAGGAGCACGAAGCAGGTGTCTTGATGGTGTCGTGAAATTCGGAGACGTCTTTTCAGAGATCTGTGAGCCTGTGTCTTGCACGGAGAGGAGGGCGTCTGGGCTCACCTGTGTGGCAGGTGAGGTGAGCTGTTGGGACAATTCCTGGACTTGACCATCTTGGATTTCAAGCAGCCTCCCTCCCAGGTTTGCCTTGTTGCTTTTTCCAGGACCCGTGGAATTGAAATTTGCAAGTGAGACACGAAGGTCACCAGTGAGACACCGGCAACCTGAGGAGGGTCGTGGTCAGGCTGCCAGCTGCCGGTTTTCCTTGGAGGACATCGTTTTCTGCCGACTGCCGGTGAACTTGATCTACCCACATGGCGGGAAAGCGGCTTCTTTCATTTGTGCACTGTCTAAAAATGCGGTCTTGCCGGTCAGAGCGTTTCCTGGCCCCTGAAGAGGTCACAGAGGTGGCGCGGGGAGGGTCATTGTACAGCACAGCCCTGAGGACATCCTTGAGTTGAGTCGTGGAGACCGCCACGCTGGGGAGGAACTTTTCCTTAGCGACCTGGCTTTTCTTGGTTACTCTCTTAGCTGTGTGGTCCTGACCTCTGGATCTGCCCTGCATCTGTGATTTGAACCCCATCATTTGTCTGCTTCTGCTTTCTGCTCCCAGAGAAGGTCCCTGTTTGGTCAGCCACTCATTAGCTGTCCACCTTTTCTCCCCAGCCCTTCTGCACAACTGGCCTCAAATGCAGGTGGTGACAGGTTTCATTCAGATGGCTCATTATCATGGGCACAGGTGGGCAGTACTGGGCATAATACTTAGGGTTCTCCGGAAAAGTAGAATATCTATCTATCTATCTAGATATCCTAGAATATCTATATATAGATATATAGATATATCTATAGAATATCTATATAGATATTCTAGGATATAGATATAGGATATAGATATTCTAGGATATTCTAAATATCTAGATATTTTAGAATATCCTAGAAAATCTATATCTATAGATATATCTATACACATATTTGGATACATATATCCAAATTAAGATTTATATATAAATCTTAATATACACATATTTGGATATTTATAATATCCAAATAGGATATAGATATTCTAGGATATTCTAAATATCTAGATATTTTAGAATATCCTAGAAAATCTATATCTATAGATATATCTATACACATATTTGGATACATATATCCAAATTAAGATTTATATATAAATCTTAATATACACATATTTGGATATTTATAATATCCAAATAGGATATAGATATTCTAGGATATTCTAAATATCTAGATATTTTAGAATATCCTAGAAAATCTATATCTATAGATATATCTATACACATATTTGGATACATATATCCAAATTAAGATTTATATATAAATCTTAATATACACATATTTGGATATTTATAATATCCAAATAGGATATAGATATTCTAGGATATTCTAAATATCTCGATATTTTAGAATATCCTAGAAAATCTATATCTATAGATATATCTATACACATATTTGGATACATATATCCAAATTAAGATTTATATATAAATCTTAATATACACATATTTGGATATTTATAATATACACATATTTGGATATATATATCCAAATTAAGATTTATTTATAAGGATTGTCTAATGGCATTATGGAGCTGAGAAGTCCCATGAGAATGCAGGAAAGCCAATGGTATAAATTCCAGCCTGAATCCAGAGGCCTGAGAACCAGAAACCCTGATGACACAAGTCCCGTCCGAGGGCAGAAGACCAGCGTCCCAGCTTGAGTGGCCAAGCAGAGAGAAATAGAATTTCTCTATCCTCTGCCTTTTGACGGTTCCCACCCACTTGGGCGACGGTTGTCTTCCTTACTCAGCTTACCAACTCAAATGCTAAGGTCTCTCAGAAGCATCCTCACAGACATACTCGGAAATCATGCATGACCCGATATCTGGGCATTGGCCTGTCAAATTAGCCATCATGCCTGATTAGGTCAGGCCCACCCAGGATCTCTCTTTCTTTTTTTTTTTTTTTTAATTTTTTTTTTTTTCCAACGTTTATTTATTTTTGGGACAGAGAGAGACAGAGCATGAACGGGGGAGGGGCAGAGAGAGAGGGAGACACAGAATCGGAAACAGGCTCCAGGCCCCGAGCCATCAGCCCAGAGCCCGACGCGGGGCTCGAACTCACGGACCGCGAGATCGTGACCTGGCTGAAGTCGGACGCTTAACCGACTGCGCCACCCAGGCGCCCCAGGATCTCTCTTTCTTAAAGTGAACCATGATACATACTCAGGGAGATGGGATGGCATTGGGTGCATCTTGGGGACTGTCTTAGTTTCCTAGGACTGCTATAATTAATACCTACAACTGGAAACAATGCTGACGTTTTTCAACGGGTGAATTGATAAACACATTGTAGTTTAATTGGGTGATGGGATTCTACTGGTCAATAACAAGGAATAAGCTAGTGGCACATGTAACGACACGGAAGGATCTTCAGATGATCACGTTGAGTGAAAGAAGCCAGATGAAGGAGAGCGATACAGCAGGAGTCCGTTTATAGAAAACTCGAGAAAATGAAAGCACATCTGTAGTATTAGAAAGCAGGTTAGCAGCTGTCTGGGGACAAGGATGGAAGGGGGGGAGGGATGGGAGGCAGGATTGCAAAGGACAGGAGGAAACCGCTGAGCATAAGCAATAAATTCCCTATCTTTTTTTTTGTTTTTGGAATGTTTATTTTTGACAGGGGCGAGGGGCAGAGAGAGAAGGGGACAGAGGATCTGAAAGAGGCTCTGTGCTGACAGCACAGAGCCCGACACAGGGCTTGAACCCACGAGCCGCGAGATCACAGCCTGAGCCAAAGTCAGACCAACGGAGCCACCCAGGCACCCCCGAATTCACTACCTTGATGGGTGATGGGTTCATGCGCGCCTACATGTGTCAAAAGCAGTCAAATCCTACACCTAAAACAGGTGCGGAGTATGGTCCCTTCACACCCCAGACGTAGCCGCAGTGTGAGGCCTGACCCTGGACAGGGAGGGCAATTTGTCCTTCCCTAGATGCTCTTTGCGACTAGACGGCTCCCTGCTTTCCAGAGGTAGCACGTCTCTGGTGGGAGGATTGTCCACCCTGCAGCCCGCCTAAGTGACTCGTGCCCTGTGGGGCAGAAGAGCCCAGAACAACCGTCCCTCCCTCCGGGGTGGGGGGGGTGGGCTGAGGCTGGGCCGGGGCCGAGCTGCCTCTTCAGACCTTTCCCGAAGGGAGAGGAGCGTCTGAATTCCCAGGCCGGGGTGGGGGGACACACGCAGAGGAGAGAGGAGCACCAAATGCTGGCACGAGAAGTCATTAGGCAGAATGAGGACAAACCGTTAGCGAAAGAGAACGAACCCAAGGTTTGCTAAGGATGAGCCACCGAAGGGACGACCCCCCCCCACGGCGAACTGAACATCCATCCTGCCGTGTAGCCGGTTTCTCCCAGGAAATACAACCAGTCCCGCGGCCTCTCCGGCCATCGCAGCGGCTGTAGTTTCAGGGCACCCCTCAAGGCCTCGAGGACTTCGCTGACTTTCAGAAATGTGTTACTTTGTTGCTGCAGCGGTCGGCCTTGGGAGCGGATTGACCATCGCTGCAAGTTTGCAGCCGGGGACTCGAGATCGTAAAGGGTCGGACTGTCAGCTGCTGAGGAAGCAGGAATCTGTTTGGCTGGCACTTTGGCGTTTTTGTTTCGACAGGAGATGGGGGGGCAGCCCAGGGGCGGGGGTCTCTGGCCCGACTCCTGGGATTCCCCCATCCAAGACGCTCCTTGGCCGGGAAGAGCCGTTAGGGCCTCTTATCACGGACTTTTCTCATTCCCTGCACCCTCCTTGCCTGCCCGTGTGACTTTCTCGTCACCGGCCTCCGCTCCGTCCCGCCACTTCTGAGACCTGCTTTGTCACTCCCCCGAGGTAGCACAGAGAAAAGAGAACGGCCTGTGTAGTGAGGCCGGCTGGCTTTGAATTCTGGCTGCCCCGCTTACTAGCTGTGTGACTCTGGGAAAGTCGCTTGACCTCTCGGAACTTCTAGGCCTCATCTGGAAGGCTGCGGACAAAGGCGCATGGGGATGGTTGTGTGGATTAAGAGGACAGCGTATCGCCTAACGGAGCTCAGTTGTGGTGACAGTGTGCTGTGACCGCTGCTGGTGGCTCCTGGTCTTTGGTCTTAGTCTGCTCTTCTGCTGGGACCTGATGTGGTTGGCCCGGCATCCAGGGATGGCCTTGACAGGCCTCAGGACCGCCCTCCTCGTGTCCAGCATCCTGCCTCCAGGCCCCACCCCCCCACCCCTCTGCCCTGCAGGTATTCCTAGCCTTCTGGCCACTTCCCCAGACCAGATGGCTTTCCCTGGTTCCCCTGAGGACACAGAGCCTGTCTGAGGCCCTCCACAGAGGGAGTGACTTTGGGGAGCACACACACACACACACACACACGCACATTCTTACACTCACACAAAAACGCACACATACACACGTAGAGCCAGAAGAGAGCTTGCTTTTGACAAGCTCACCCAGAATTTTGCAATCAGAGAATCGAGAAAGAGGCCCTTGCAATTCTAGCATTAACAAAGTCGAGTGTCGGGGCGCCTGGGTGGCTCCACCGGTTAAGCGTCCGACTTTGGCTCAGGTCACGATCTCGCGGTCGGTGAGTTCGAGCCCCGCGTCAGGTTCTGTGCTGACAGCTCGGAGCCTGGAGCCTGCTTCTGATTCTGTGTCTCCCTCTCTCTCTGCCCCCCACCACCCCGTTCATACTCTCTCTCTGTCTCAAAAATAAATAAACGTTAAAAAAATTAAAAAAAAATAAAGTTGAGTGTCATTCTGAAAAATACCACTTTGCTGTGAATGGTACAGAGATGGGCTGGGGCATGCGTGGGGAATCACTGTCTTCAATGCTCAGTCCTTCTCAAGATCCATTCCAGCCCTGGGGAGGGGGCCTGAGCGGGGTCTCCCGGCCTCTTTTACACGTTTCTGCCCCGCGGGGGGACTGAGGACAGGCTGTGCAGGACCCAAATCAGCTAGTGGACAGACGGGGACCAATCAGAGGCTGTTGCTGGGGAAACACTGCTCATGCCAATTCCTCTGGACTGGGGAGGGGGTGCCAGCCTGCCCGCCCTCCTCTCCTGCCCGCCCCCCCCCCCCGCCTCTCAGTGGCCCAAATCCTGTCTCCTCTCTCTCTCTCTTTCTCATCCATTAATAGATGCTACCCCACAGATGTCTGATGTGAAATTGCACAGCAGTCTAGTGGGTCTGCTGTGGGCACAGGATTAGGCCAGCAAGGCTGAACATACCAGATTTTTATGACCCATCCATCCCTCTGGGGGTGAATTCAACATCACCCCATGCTACGCGGGAGGCAGGTGGGGGGTGCTGGTTCAGTCCAGCATTTTCCAGGACCTCTGCTGGGAGAATGGAGCCCCAGGCTCAGTGCCAGGTGACCGCGGGCAAGATTGGGTGCAGCCCCATTGGCCACGAGCAGCCGATCCGAGCTCCACACCTGCTCTGATGATGGACCCCACCGGGCTTTGGCAGCCGCGTTTCCTGAACTGACGCACGGCCCAGCTTCCGGGGGCCCGTGCTTGCAACATCTTTCCACCATAAAACCGCCATGGAAGTTAATTGCCTGCATCGCTTTGCAATTGAACAGGTCCATAAAATGTTCATTTGGTGCCGTCTCAGGGACTGAACGGGTGGCCAGTCGCTTGGCTTCGGGCGACAGCTGACATCTGGGGGGCGGTCCCTAGGCAGGGAGGCGTCTCCGAAATTGCTGATGTTGAGCGTTCGGAGGGACTTTCTCGGAGCCGTTCCAAAGCGTGTAGGAGCGACTGGTCATTTACTGGAATATTCCTGCCGGGGGCTGTGGAGGCTGCCAAGAGATATTTGCAAGTAAGTAGAAAACTTGTGTGTAGTTGCACGGGCAGGGTAACCATTGTCGGCTGCTGTTGCAAAGGAGCCTCGCATCCCAGTGCCTTGGACAACAAAGCTTTCCTTTTTAAAAAATTTTTATTTTTTAATGCTTATTCATTTTTGAGAGACAGAGAGAGACAGAGTGCAAGCAGGGGAGGGGCAGAGAGAGGGAGACACAGAATCCGAAGCAGGCTCCAAGCTCTGAGCTGTCAGCATGGAGCACGGAGCCCGACGCCGGGCTGGAACCTGCGAACCGCGAGATCATGATCTGAGCTGAAGTCGGAGGCTTAACTGGGAGCGGCCCAGGCACCCCAATGGTAGTTTTAACTTGCATTTCTTTGGGTCGCCTCAAGGCTAAACCATTCAAAAGCAGGCATTCCCTTTTGTGTGAAGTGAGTTTCCTCTTTGGAGGAAATGGCTTATTTTGATGGGTTTCCATGGCCAGACTCATGGTAGTGTCATTTTAAGACTTTGAAATGAGCACTTTGTTGATAAACTTTGCAACAATTATTCACACCAGCAGGTCCCTTTTCATTTTAATTGTACTACTGTCAGATTGTGTGTGTGTGTGTGTGTGTGTGTGTGTGTGTGTAAGCCCACCAGGGGGCTTGAACTCATAACCCTGAGATCAAGATCTGAGCTAAGGTTAAGAGTCCCATGCTTAATCAACTGAGCCACCCAGTGCCCCAATCTTTTATGTGTATTTATTTATTTATTTATTTATTTTTAAAATGTTCATTTATTTTTGAGAGGAGAGGGACAGAGAGAGGAGACACAGAATCCGAAGCAGACTCCAGGCTCTGAGCTGTCAGCACAGAGCCCGATGCTGGGGCTCGGACTCATGAACTGTGAGATCATGACCTGAGCCGAAGTCGGATGCTCAACCAACTGAGCCACCCAGGCACCCCGATTACTTAATTTATAGTATTAAAGAACTTCTTAGCAATTTGGAGAAACATCATGTACACATTTATGCTGGATATCAAAAATATCCAAAATGGAGGGAGGAAAACTCTAAAATAGGTAATAGAATATTCTATCACTGACCTCTTATAATTTTTGGTAATTGTCCTAGCATGACACTTAGCGCATAATAGATGCCTAATTAATATTTATGGCGTGATGGGGCGCCTGAGTGGCTCAGTCGGTTAAGCGTCCGACTTTGGCTCAGGTCATGATCTCGTGGTCCGTGAGTTTGAGCCCCACGTCAGGCTCTGCGCTGACAGCTCAGAGCCTGGAGCCTGCTTCAGATTCTGTGTCTCCCCCTCTCCCTGCCCCTCCCCTGCTCAAGCTCTGTCTCTGTCTCTCTCTCTCTCTCAAAAATAAATAAACATCAAAAAATATAAATTTATGGCGTGACTTGTAAGCACTCAACACGAAAGAGTTTCGGACAGGAGCTGGATTTTGTAAACTCCTTGGTATAGAGTAGTAACAGCTAACCAGCTGTATCCTGTGGCTCTGTTCACACAGCCGTCACGTGGCCCCAGGTACCCTGGCCACTGGACCTTTCTGAGGCCCATCGGAATGGTCAAGTCCCGGCCCTTCAGAGTCCCGGCACGGGTTTGTCCTGCATGGTTGGTGGCTGCCTGACACTGGCAGTTAAATACCTCGAACTGCACCCTTGGAGGGAGATGCTGCTTATTCCTTCTTGCCTTAGAGCCAAGGAAGTAGGGGCCCAGAGAGAGGTTGGGACACTGGCCCCAGGTCACACAGGTAGGAGACAAGGGCCAGGACTCAAATTTCAGATCATCTGGCTCCAGAGGCGGTCCTGTGAACCATCCATCACCCAGACTCCGGAGGAGAAAGGCAACCGTGTAATCACTCGTGATGTTTCCTGAGGCGGCTTGGCTGGGCTTTCAGCCACCTTGGGTTGTTCTGGACTTTGGGGTCTCACAGCTCCAGTTAGAGCAGGGAGGATCCGAGGGTCCCCGAAGCAGGACCCCTGCTGTGTTTCTGAGATGCAGGGTCCTCCCTCCCCACCCCTCCCCCCATCCCTGGTGGCTCCCCACCCAGAGAAGCCAGCGGATGCCCAGTTCTTGCTCAGAAAACCTTGGAAGTCCAGAGTATTGGATTTGTTCTTCTCGATACTCTTGGCTCCTTCCCGGGAGCCTGCACAGGCCTGGGGAAGAAGGGACACCACCCTCTCTACCTCGATGGGAGTGTGGCCCCGAGGGGGCTCCGCCTGCTGGGGGCTGTGGTTGGAAGCCCGGAGGAGGTCTGCTCAGCCAGCTCTCTCCACGAAGGCCCAGACGTCCTGCTCATCCCTTCTGGAAGGTTCCCCCTCTGCATCTGCCAGGCCGGGCTAGGCAGAGGGGAGCTGGCTCGGGCTGGGCTGTTTCGTAGGCTGTTTGGGTGGGGCCCCCTGGGCTGGGGCCTGGCCTGGGCTGCACGGCGGGGGGCCCGGTGAAGCTTTGAGCTCCTTTGGCTCCTCCGAAGGGGTGGGGTGAACCTGCTGCTGGCCGTAGGGGGGGTTGGAGCTGAGTAAGTCAGGTTTTATGCTGGGCTGGGCTGGTGTTGGCTCTGACTTTGGTGGAATGTATCTTGGGCTGTGCTAAGCACAGGGCCGGGCTCTGGAAGGTTCCACACCAGACATTTTTAGTTGCTGGGATGGGCGGCTTGATGGGCCCGGCCTCTGGCCTGGCAGGACCAGGTGGACTGGTCCTACATGTCTTTGGATGAGCTGGGCTCCTGGTCTGGTCCGGGCTGGGTTGGGCCGGGGTTGGGACTCGGCAGGCACTGGGCTGGCCTGTCTTGCTCTCTTTCCTGGGCAGAGATGACTTCTGAGCTGGATTGGGAGGTATTTTTCCACTCGGCTCTAGAAATCAGGGGCTCAGGTTTCGGGTGCAAACACTGTGTCCCAGGTGAGGTGGGGGACATTCGGCCAAAAATACCTTGTGAAATCTTTGGGGACCATCCCACCACATTGCCCCCTCCCAGGAAGGAGGCGGCTGTCCCCGATCCTTGACCCAAGTGAGGCAGGGGTTAGTGGCATCCTGACTGTGGAGGGGGCTCAGCTGGGAGTTGATAAGCAGGCTTGTTGAGATGGCCCTTCTACTCCTGCCTGTGTGACCTTGGGCCAGTGACTCAACCTCTCTGTGCCCTCACTTTCCTCATCTGTAAGATGGGAATAAATAATACCCCCACCTACAGCGGACCTTTGCTGGGAAGTTGTCTGTGTCTGTATGCGTCCGTCTGTCCATCTGTCTCAGGAGTCTGAGTGCTCGTCTGTGGGGGCAAACGGACCCTTCTTGCTCCCGTGGTTCTCCCCAGGTTGGCCACAGAGCTGATGGGGCTGTGAGCGGGCAGGGCCTTGTCCTTTCTGTCCAGAGAGGTCCACCCAGAGTCACTGGGTCTTATCCCCTAAAGTCCCAATCCGCCGGGCAGAACGCTCACGGTCAGAAACCTCACAGACCCAGGGGGTAGTGGCCACACTTTATGCCGAGGAGAAAGGAAACTTGACAGAGGCTTTTACGCTGGTCCAGGCCCCCAGCCCCAGTCTGCCCACTTGGCAAACAGGGCACAGAAGCCCCCAGGCTGGAGTCTGAGCGGAGGAAGCCAGGGGATGTGAGCGAGAGCCTATAATGACAGCCACCACGTGTCCCTTCAGGTAACAGCAGGGTGGCCCCGAGCTGGGGTTGTGAACCAAGCTGTATTTGTACGTGGTCTCTGGGAAAACAAATTAAAAACTCATTTTAAAGTTAACTTATTTATTTTGGGAGACAGAGAGAGAGCACGAGTGGGGGAGGCAGAGAGGGGGGAGAGAGAGAATCTCAAGCAGTCTCCACACCTGACACGGGGCTCGAACTTACAACTGTGAGATCAGGACCTGAGCCGAAATCAAGAGTCAGCGTTTGACCGACTGGGCCACCCAGGCACCCCCCCTCCCAAATCATTTTAAATTAAAATTTTAAATAATCATATTTTTTGTTTATCTTTCATGTGGCCCGCTTCCAGTTAAGGTGCAAAACTGAAGCCTGACGGAAATGATGGTTTGCATGTCAGCGTCAGCTTGCGTGAGTGGCCACTGGGGACTGTGGTCTACATCATAAATTACTTTCCACGGTGAGTTCAGAGCAACTTTAAAAAGTACCCCCCAGTGCTGGGGCGCCTGGGTGGCTCAGTGGGTTGGGTGTCTGACTTTGGCTCAGGTCATGATCTCGTGGTTCGTGAGTTCGAGCCCCGCGTCGGGCTCTGTGCTGACAGCTCGGAGCCTGGAGCCTGCTTCGGATTCTGTGTCTCCCTCTCTCTCTGCCCCTCCCCTGCTCGCGCTCTGTCTCTCTCTCAAAAATAAAAACAAACAAACAAACAAACAAACAAAAGTACCCCCAGTGCATTTACCACGGTGCCTACCCAGACCAGAGTCCTCTCAGGTGGTTTCAATTTCTGACATTTTTGGGGGTGGTTGGAACTGAGCAGTCCATGGGATTTATACTCGTCTAGAGGCTGAAGCTGGTGGGCAAATCCAGAATTTTCCAGGAGGGCCAAATTTTGTATAGCTTTATTCTTTCCACAAAGAATAGTAGATGGTAACACACAGCTTCATGGATTTTATGATTATAACTTTTTAAGATTCTTTCCCTGGGAGAAACAGATGGGCTCACTTGAAAATAAAACTGTCCTGGGGCCGTCTGGGTGGCCCGGTCGGTTGAGCATCCGACTCTTGATTTCGGCTCAGGTCATGATGTTGCAGTTCTGTGGGTTCGAGCCCCACGTCAGGCTCTGCACTGGGCGCATGGAGCCTGCTTGGGATTCTCTTTCTCTCTCTCTCTCTCTGCCCCTTCCCCATTTGCACTGTCTCTGTCTCTCTCAAAATAAATACACTTGACAAAGCAAAAGCAAAGCAAAGCAAACTGTCCTGATCTGAGAAACAGTCCAGTCCGTTTCCCCTCCGTCCTCCACGGGGAGGTCAGGGAGGGGCCGAGGCTGAGCCCTGACCCCTCCTCACGGCTGGGGTCCCTCCATTCACAGTGGGTGTTCTCTGCACCCACTAACAGCTCACTTTGTTCCGGACTTTTCTGCCTTTTCCAGGAAAGCCTGGTAGCCGGGAGGATGTGCTGATTTTGGAGTCGGACAGTCTGGAAGTTTGACACCAGGCTCCATCACTGGATGGCTTTGGGCAAAGCAGAGTCTGTCTTCAGCCTGAGGCGGTGATCAATTTTCAGACTGTGCCCCGCCGTGGGGAAAAGACTTGAGCAGGCTGGCTGCCCCCATATACGTGTATTTGGAATTTTAAGTGATATGTGCGGATCCGAAACATAAAACACCCCCCCGAGGCAGTGAACAAGGAGCGAGATACAAAATACCTGTAAACAGTTTCTGGGCTATTCTTCCCTTTATGAAGCATGCCGAGGTGGGGTGGAGCCTGAGCACTGCTGAACATTTCTAAAAGGAAGAGGGACAGGTTCAGACGCGTGCGTTTAGGTGGATGGTGCCACAGTATGAATGCAGCTCGGAGGCAAGACCAGGGAGCAGACGGGTGATGCCGAAGTTGCCGCAGGAGATGTGCCCGAGGACCTCGCAGCCGGGATGCAGGAGAGCTCTGGGTTGCGGACCAATTTGAGAGACGGATCGGATGTGGGGCGAGCGGATGGGAGAGGTGCTTGGGCTGACCTGGTTTCTAGCTCGGGGCACTAAAACCTAAAGCGCGCGGACCCTCGACTCCACTGGCCTCGGCCCCGGCAGGAAGCGCGAGTCGGTGGCTGGGCGCAACACGTGAAGACCCGGTCAAGTTCAGATGCCTTGGAAACTCCTCCGTGTGGCCAGAGAAAGCCCGTGGAGTTGAGCCTGCGGGTTTGTTGGGACCTGGAAGCCAAGGAGGTTTGGGGTGACCGCCCGTATTGAGATGACCGGGGAGGCAGGAAGGATGCTTAAAATCAGCTTTCTCTTTGGAGCTGGCGCATACGGAGGGGGTGGCCGAGGCACCTGTCTCCCCTCTTTCCTACTGGCATTGCCAGCCCATGGTCAGGATTTATTAGCTCTTACTCCCCATCTCCCACCTTACAGGGTGCAAAGCAGCTAAAACACAAGTACAGATTCTGATGTGATGGAGGGAGGGATGTGTGCCTTCCTTCCTCCCGCCCCTCCCTGCACCCCTGCCCGCCACAGGTGACTCTGAGGGCCATGGGACCCTCCTAGGGCTTCTCTGTCCAGGCCCCACCCCAGGCCCCAGCCCTGGATGGCACCTCGTCTTAGCTGCTGCCCTGTCTTACTAGTAGAGAAAGCAGGACTCGAGGGGGGTGGAATTACTTACCCAAGGTCACCTGGGAACTGGGAGGCACCTAATCATGGGCTGGGACTGTCTCTGTGAGGCACAGCACCTAGGACCGGCCTGTGAATCAGGGAAGGACAGGAGGAGGTCACCCTCCCACTGACAGAGGGACAGAGGGACAGCAAGGAGCAGAGAAAGAGGTGAGGCGAGCCAGAGGCCGGAGCCTCTCCTGCAGCCCGGGTTTGCCAGCCTGGCCTGTTCCACACCGCGTCTGAGCTACAAGCCCCTCGGAGGGTGCCTGACCCTGGGAGTGGGAACTGGGGACCCCCGGGCTGGATCTTGCTATCTTCAAAAAAAAAAAATTGAAATAATTTCCAACTTCCTGTTGCAACAATAGTATAAAGACCAACGATTAACATTTTGCCACATTTTGCTTCTAGCACGTACATGACTTTTTTTTCCCTTCACCAGTTGAGGGTTAGTTTTAGACCTCATGCCTCTGACCCTTAAATACGTCAGTGGGTGTATCAGAAGAGTAAACACGTTCTCCGTCAAAATGCAGTCGTCCAATTCGACTTTGGTACAATACCATTGTCTACTCTACAGACATATTTACATTTTGGCATTTTCTCCCCCAGACGGTCCTTCCTGGCGATCCTTTTTCTCCCTCACCTGATCTAGCATTTAATCCAAGACGGTACACTGCGTTTACTTGTCCTATGTCTGTTTTCCTTTCACCTGCACTAGTTCAACTCTCTGTCTTTGTCTTCTTTTCATCTTGGTACGTTTGAGAAGCTATTTTGTGGAATGTCCTATTTTGTGGAATGGCCCCCCATAGTCCTATTTTGTGGAATGGCCCCCAGGTTGGGTTGGTCTGATGTTTTCCAAGCAAGTTACGCCTTTCTGGCAGGAATAATAGGAGATGCATGAAAAAAATGAAGCTGGTGGCAAATAAAACTCTGAAAGATTTTACATTTTGTCTCACTCTCTGGGTCTTCTTGTGAACTAATAGCTCTGTTCCGCGCCCAACCCCCCCCCCCTTCCCCGAGCCTGGGGTCCTGCTGGAGCCGGTCAGGTGGTCTGTAGACGGGGCAGGGGCACTAGGGTACCAGCTCCTCACCTGGCCTGCTCCCCTCCTCTGGGTGAGCCCACCTTGCCAGGTGGGCACTAAGTGTGCGCTTCCTGATGGGCCCGCCATTTTAAGTTAAGACAACCATAGAAGCTTCTAGAAGCAGTAGGAGCCCCATAGGCTCACAGCAGGTGCAGGAGCCCTCCGGGCCTGGAGCCGCCCCCATTTTGTGAGTATAATCACAGAGAAGTGGGTTTGGATCTTACTCACCAAGTTTTGTTTACACAGCTACCCAAGAATCAGGCATTGGCTATTTTGAGCCACTGCATCCTGTTGGTGTGTAGTTCCGGGAGGAGGGAAGGTGTGAACGTTTTCGGGGGTGTGGACTGCTTGGGCCCCTTCTCCCGCCTTTCCCTCCACCTGTCTCCTCCTTTTCTTGCTGTTCATCCGTGTGAACACTAGGTGGCAGTGGTCCCCCATTAATAACCCAGGGAGCCCCAGCCGCCGCAGCGCGTGCGCAGCGCAGGTGGCTGCCCCCCCCCCCCCCCCCCCCAGCAGCCAGTCTGGTGGCTTTCAGCTCTTTCCAGCCTTGGAATCCTGTCTTCTGGTGACATCTTTTTCCCACCCACTCTCAAAACGTTGAGATACAATTCACATACCATAAGTGCGCCCCTTGAGAGCGTACAGCTCAGTGGTTTTTACTGCATTCACCGGGTTGTGTGACCCTTTTCTGCTAATTACAGAACGTGTCACTCTGGTAAGATCTCACACGGAAGGCGGATATGGTGGAACAGGCTAGCCAGGATTTTTTTTTCTGTTGCTCTGGCTGGGGAAAGAAGCTACCGCGCCCCTCACACTGCACGGAGAGCTGCAGATTTTTGGGGCCACCCACCCCCTTGGAGACAGACAGTACAAGAACACCGGTTCAGCGTGCTTCCCTCTGGTGCGGATTGCGGATGCTGTGTTTTTTTACAGCTTGATGGCTTGTGGCAGCCCTGTGTCGGGCAAGTCGTTCGGTGCCACGTTTCCAACAGCATTTGCTCGTTTCGTGCGTCGGGGTCACATTTTGGTCATTCTCGCAACATTGCTCATTTTTTTTCGTTAGTGTATTTGTTAAGGCGATCTGTGACCAGTGATTATGACTCCCTCTCATCTCAGATGATGGTTAGCATTTTTTACCAATAAAGTATTGTTTAAGGTTATTTATTTATTTTGAGAGAGAGCACAAGTAGGGTAGGGGGAGAGAGAGAGAGAGAGTGAAGGGGAAGAGAGAATCCCAAGCGGACTCTGAGCTGTCAGCGCGGAGCCCAACGTGGGGCTCAAACTCGTGAGTGGTGAGATCATGACCTGAGCCGAAACCAAGGGTTGGATGCTTAGCTGGCTGAGCCACTCAGGCGCCCCACAAAGTATTTTTTAAATTAAGATCTGTCCATTGTTTTTCTAGACATAATGCTATTGCAGACTTAATAGGCTACAGTTTAGCGTAAACATAACTTTTACACGCACTGGGAAGGCAAAAAAGCCACTTGACCTGTTTTATTGCCATAGTCGCTTTACCATAATGGTCTGCACCCAAACCTGCAGTATCTGCAAGGTATGCAGTCTTTGCTTCCCGCCCCTCCTTGGGTCTATGGCATCTGACGGTGGAGAGGAAGGGAAGGGAAGGGGCATAACTTGAGGTAAAGGGCTTTCTCCAGGGCCTCCCTGTGGCATTTCCCTCCCCTGTCCCGGGAGCAAGTGAGAGGGCAGGAAAGGCTCGCTGGAGGAGGTTGGGGGCGGCGGTGGGGCGGGGGGCGCCCTCCCCGCTCCTGCCCTTGCTAAGCTGTGAGTCAGCTCGTGGACTCTGGCCCTGCCATCAGACTGGCCTGCAATGGGCTGGTGGGTTTATTGGGAAAAATTGACGTGGCTGCGGACCTTCCGGTGTAGGGAATTCTGCAGGGGCGAGACACCCCCCCCCCCCCCCCGCCCCCGGCCCAGTTCTCTGCGGCTCTGGGAGGAGACCCCAGGGATTCCGTGGCTAGCTCCACGGGGAGAAGGTGGAGGGGGACTCGAGCCTGGGCGTGCGAGGGGCTGGGTGCAGCTTTACCTACACCGCCAGGCACCCTGGGTAAACATAGGGCTCGCTCCGCAGTCTACGAGCCGCTTCTAGCGTTCCCTCAAGTTCAGGTGGGGCCATTGACTATTTCCGGCCAGGTGACTGAGTCACTTCTGGGCCGAGGCAATGCCCGGCGGCTGCGCCTGCTCCGTCTCTCGGCTTCTGCCGGAGCCGCACCCGGACGGTCGGAGGACGGCGTGTGCTCACGGCGCATGCGCACCAGCCCGTGGCACGGTGGGGGAGGGGTGTGGGGGACGCCGCTGAGGGGCCTGGTGGCGGCGGCCGTTCCTCGTCCTGACCGTCACGAAGGACGAAGACCACCTCCGAGCGGGACCCGCCGGCGGGGGGCTGCTCGTTACCAAGGCAACCGCTCCTTGTCGGCACCCCAAACACGGCAGAGGGGCCAGGGCCGTGGAAGCAACCAAAAGAGCGCCCTCCGGCCCTGTCTCGAGGCCCTTGGCCGGAAGAGGAGAAGACGAGCGGTGCCGGGACTGGCCTGCAATAACCGGAAGCACCTGGAACGTGATGGGGCCCTCCGAGAAGCCCCTGCAGGGGTGGGGTGGGGAGGGGAGTCCACGGAGCGTGGCCCGGGCAGCACCCGCGGCGGCTTCGCCCTTGCTGCCCCTGCTCGGTGGGGCGCCCCTTCTGGCTCTGGAACCGGTTCCCGGGACACGCAGGGATGCTGTGGAGGACGCAAGGCCCGGCGGGTGGGCGCTTGGAGGCCACCCTCTCTGGGGCCCGCCCCGCCCCGCCCCGCCCCTCCGCGGACACGCTCGGGCCGCGTGGAGCACGGGTGGAGCGCCGCCGAAGAAGCCCGGCCCGCTCGCTGCTCAGGCAGCTCTCGCAGGCGGCAGCGTCGTGGCTCCGGCGCGGGATGGCGCCCGTGGCCGCCGCGTCCCAGCGCCGAGGACGGATGGAGCCCGCCCTCCTCTTCGCCCATCAGCCGTGCCGTGGCCTCCAAAGCCACCCAAGAAGGGGCCACCGCGGTGGTGAGGAAGGTGAGTGCCCCTTCTCCATCCCTAGAGCGTGCCCGGAATCCCGCACGAGTGGGTCGGTGACATCCAGGTCGCCTCGTTCGCGTCGCCTGTGCTTAACGTCTGGCCGACTAGCATCCGTTCTCTGTTCGCTGCTTGGGTCCGCTGCTGGGACTCGCTCCCTGCCCCGGAGCAGTTTGCAGCCTGGAGTGTGTGTGTGGGGGACGCGTGCACATGCATGCACACACGTGCACACACCAGACACACGTATACAGGCGCACACGCATCCATGCTCACGTGCACGCGCTCCCACACGCACACACGTACGCATGCACACACGCACAGAGTGCTGGGGAGAGTGCTAGCTAGGCCAAGGTCTTGCTCCTGCTCCCAGGCCAGAGAGAAGCTGGAGGACATCGCCTGCCTCTATGAGGTCTGTGCAAAGGCCCTGTGGGGTGCAGTGGTGAGGGCCTTCCTCGAGGCCCAGTAGCGGGAGGAGTCTGACCGTGGACGAGTGGAGACACAAAAGGTCGGCCCTCAAGGAGCCCAGCTGAGCTCTGGGTCGGGAGGGTAAGAAGGGGCCCGAAGAGGAAGCAGCTTCTCATTTGAGCAGCATCAGAACCGCCCAGAGAGCCTGCCAAAACCTGGAGTGTGGCTCCACCCCCCGCGTTTCTGATTCAGCGGGTCGGGGGGCATCACGAATTCGTTGGGTTTCCGTACATTCCAGTGGAAGCTGGTGCCGCTTCGGGATGATGGGCTTGGAATCTGGAGGCTGGAGGCTCAGGAGAGGGCTGGGCTGTGGGGCGGGAGGAATCTGGCGAGTGGTCGGGGTGGGGATGGCTCGTCCGCCTGCTGTTGGGGGGCGCTAGTGGATGGAAGAAGGGGGGGCACACCTACAACAGGGGACCGCCTTTGCTGCCGCATCACCCTCCCCGCCGCCGTCTGCTGAGGTCTCACCACGGGGCAGGCACGGCGCTGAGTGCCTGCTTCCTGTGCTCTGTCCACGTGAGAAGCGGGGTGACCACTGCACGGCTCACTTTCTAAGGTCACAGGAGGATTAAATGCGACCTCGCCACACCGTGGTGGCTGTCACATTCCCTGGGGGCACAGAAGCCATCCATAAAAATCTGTTTTCCCCTTGGTAAAGGAGGCGTCTAACTCTGGTTCCGTCACCTCCTGTGGGAGGCAGGATAACGGTCCGCCTAGATGTCCGTGTCCTGACCCAGAACCTGTGGATACGGTAGTTTGCATGGCAGCGGGGGGACTTTGCAGGTGACCGTGGTGAGGGCCTTGAGATGGAGATACCACCTTGGGTCATTCACGTGGGCTCAAAGTAGCCACAGGGGTCCTTTATAAGGAAGGAAGGAAACAGGATTATTGGAAACAGAGATGTGATGATGGGGTGGGGGTGGGGGGTAGAGAGAGAGAGAGAGAGAGAGAGAGAAGCTACACTGAACTGGCTTTCAAGACACAGGAGGCACCATGAGCCAAGGAGTGGAGGTAGCTTCTAGAAGCTGGCCATGCTGAGGAAATGTGTTCTCCTCTAGAGCCTCCAGAAGGAGCCAGCCCCGCTAACCTCTCGATTTTAGGACCTCTGACCTCCAGAACCGGAGGAGGGACAGGTCCCCACGGTTTTCAGCCATTGCCCCGGTAGGAACTTGTTACAGCAGTAACGAGAGGCCAATACCTCTTGGTTCCTCTGTTCTGCCTCCGTCTTCCGACCCTCTTCCTCTTTCCAGACGGTTCGGTCCACAAGAAACTTCCTTGGGGAAGCCTCCTTCATTTCCCCAACTAAATAAATACCCCTGCCCTCCTAGCTCCCCAAATGTTTTCGAACAGCAACATCACGATCGTGGAAGTGCGTAAACGTTTCGCGTCATGACTGGTGAACAGTTTCCTCACTGGTTCCAGACTCGGCTCCGAGAGGGCGTGGCTGTGTTCTCCCCAAATGTGTCATCAGCTGACTCTGCAGAGCCTCCGAGAACGGTTGGGAGATGCAGGGACAACCGGGCCTCCAGTTGTGTGCACCATTCTCCCCGGTGGGCAGTGCCGGGTGCTGGGAACAGAATGTGACCGGGTGGAGGGACTGGAGAAATCCCATCCCCATCGGAGGGGCAGGGAGAATGAACATAAAATGCGTGCAACTTAATTCACGGTTTCAGTAGTCAAATTCTTGGAGACAGAAAGCAGAGTGGTGGGGGTGGGGGGACCAGGAGAGAGGGTGGGGGGTGAACGGTGAATACGGACAGGGTTTCTGTTTGCGAAGACAAAAAAGTCCTGGGGACGGAGGGTGTTTACGGGGGCACAACAGCGCGAATGGATTAATGCCACTGAACTAGGCACTGGAAGATGGTTAAGGTGCTACATTTTATGTTATGTGTATTTTGCCACGATTGAAAAAACCAGCCTGGGGCGCCTGGATGGCTTAGTGGGTTAAGCGTCCGACTCTTGATTTCGGCTCAGGTCATGATCTCATGGTTCCTGAGATCGAGCCCCGAGCTGGCCTCTGCACTGTGCGCGCTCTCTCTCTCTCAAAATAAATAAATAAACATAACAACCCCACCCTGTATCTAAAACAATAAAAAGTGTCTGCGGGACCCAGCATTTGTGTCCATGCGCTAAAAGTCTTCATTCTCTTAACAAAAAAAAAAAAAAAAAATTAATTCATGGTGTCAGGCCATGCTGGGAGAAATGTCAAGAATGTTCCAGTCCAGTCAGACATGAAGAACCAAGGACCTGCCCTGTCCCAACCTGGAGTTTCATGAGAGGGAGCTGCATTTCTGGGGGAGGGAGCTGGGGAGGTGACCCTCCTGGGGTCACGGGGGTGGGCAGGGCCTCCTGGACTCAGGGCCAGGCTTCTGAGGGGTTCCTGGCAGGGGAAATTCTACTAGTAGGATATTTATTTAGGGGCACCTGGGTGGCTCAGTTGGTTAAGCGTATCTGATTCTCGATTTTGGTTCAGGTCGTGATGTCACAGTTGGTGAGTTCGAGCCCCGCCTCTGGCTCTGCACTGACAGTTCGGAGCCTGCTTGGGGTTCTTCCTCTCTCTCTTTCTCTCTCACTCGCTCAAAAGAAAGAAATAAGCTTCAAAAAAAGAAGGAGATTTATTGATCTCATTCTCTAGCTCTGTGGCAGGACCACCGTTTTCACTTGAGGACACCAGGGCTCCACGGGGTTTGGGGTCCCAGAGCTGAGATCCCGCCAGCGTGGCAGGACTTCTGAAGTCGTTCAGGAAGACAGCTGGCCCCTGGGAAGGGGCGGGGGTGGCAGGCTGGGGACTGGAGGCAGCTGGGCCAGGGCCGAGGACCAGAAGGCCAGGCTGAGTCACCAGCAGGCCGAGCAGATACCGGGGGCGCTCCTGACAGCCACCAGGTGTCTCTCTTGATTCGTGGAAAAGGTCTGCAGGCTCCCTGTGCTCGGCTCCCGGGAAGACCCCGGCCTGCGGGCCTGCCGTGTCCCACGGTGGGGCGGGAGCGAGGGTCTGCTGTCCCTGAGCCGGGCAGCAGCTATCGGCCACATCCCCGTCCCTGCAGCCCTTGCTTCTGTCCCCACCACCAGGATGTGGGGCAGCGTTAAACGTGGCTGCAGGTGCAGACCGTGGGGCACGGCGCAGGCACAGCCCAAGGTGTAGTTCATCGTGGAGCGATGATCGTTCGGGACCCCCAAAGCTTTGGCGGGCCGGGGTGACCGGTCGGGCCTCGGCTGGGAACAGGAGCCTTGGAAGGCAAAGATCTTTCTGGCACTTCCGCGGTCGAAAGAATAAGTGATGGACTGGATAGGGGCGTCCCTGTGCCGCTGGGCAGTGGGAGAGGCAGTGGTTTTTTTGGCTTAACCCTCCTCCTTGGGGCTGAGATGGCCCCTCCAGAGCCCTTCTGCCCACTGCCTGACCTGGTCGTGAAGGGCTCCGCTCCCAGGCGCCTGATTGCAGGGCTCTCAGAGCGAGTGCGTGTGTGTGTGTTGGAGACCCAGGCCTCCCATTTCCCCTCACGCCTCCCTCCCCTTCGCCACCGCCTCTCCAGCAGCTCAGCCCAGAGGGGCAGGATGGGGAGGTGGTGCCTGTTTCTCTCTGTTCTAGAAGGGCTCACTGTCTGCCCTGCTAATCCAGACAGAGCAGCCCAGCGGCACCCTGTCCGTCTGCGTAGACAGCCACATTTACGGAGGGCCTGCTGTGTAGATGGACGCTGGGTCAGCTCCCGAAGGGTTGGTAGCCAAGTGGGGAGGCAGCACGAGACAAGTAGACCAGTAAATGAACCAGCATGTTTCAGATGGTGGGGCTGTTCCAAGGGGGAATAAAATGAATAAAATGAGGATGGGGCCCTGGAGAGGGAAGAGGACAAGCAGGTGGGCGGGAAGATAGTCTCTGCCGGCTGTGACCTGATGGATGAGAAGCTGGCCGGCCATCTGGGGGAAGCACACGGAACAGCAAGTGCAGAGGTCCTGGGGTGGAGGGGAGCCTGGCGTGTGAGAAGGGCAGCATGGCTGGAGCACAGTTGATGGGGGAGTGGCCCCTCATGAAGTCAGAGAGATGGCATGGGCCCAGCTTATGCAGGGCCTGTGAGAGAGTGGAGACTTGATTCTCACGGGGATGCACAATCTGATTCACTTGTGTATGTGTGTGTTTGCACAATGTGTGTGCTTGGGGAACAAACAGGCAGATGATGACAATGAATATTTATTGAGCACTTGCTGCGTACTAGGTCCTGGGCTAAATACGTCATGCGTGATCTCATTTTTAACTTGGGGCAGGAAGTTATTATTAGCTACCATCTACCCATTTCGTAGATGGAAAAACTGAGGCAGAGTCTCTGTTCCTGCTCCCCTAGCTGTTCCTTATCCCAAAGACATTTCTACAAAATGATGTCATTGTCCTCGGGAAGAGGAGTCTGAATGGGTGATCGGGTGATGCCATGGGCCTTTCTGGGCCCTAAATCGCAGCCCCTGGGCAGGGAGGCAGGGAGGCCGACCCTGGGTCTGGAGAAGCCTCTCAGCTCCAGCCGCGTATGTTCAACAGGCTTTGTTACCCAGATGGAAAATCTAGCAGGAAAGGATGAACTTGGTGTAACCAGCCTCCTTGTCACCATTTCTCTGCGTGTCTGCTCTCCCCTGGGTCCGCCAGCCCCTAGAGAGGAGGGACGGTGCCCGGCACAGTGCCTGGTGTGCAACAGGGGCTCAGTCAACGTCCCGTGAGTGCAGAGCCTGCTCGGGAGAGCAGGGGTCTCCTTTTTAGCGGAAAGTGGGGTCCCAGGGAGCAAGAGAGGGACAAGGCATAGAGGGAGCCGGGAAGGCAGGGCCTGCTTGTGGAGGCGGCTGCGGTGGCCGCTGCTGGGGGTGCAGCATGGCCGACCCCTGTTCTTTTTTAAGTTTACTTATTTATTTTGAGGGAGACGGAGACAGCGTGAGTGGAGGAGGGGCAGAGAGAGAGAGGGAGACAGAGAATCCCAGGCAGGCTCCGCGCTGTCAGCACGGAGCCCGATGCGGGGCTCGAACCCACGAACCCGGAAGATCGTGACCTGAGCTGAAACCAAGAGTTGGGCGCTAACCGACTGCGCCACCCAGGTGCCCCTGTGGAGGCCTGTTCTTGATGTGGGGTGGGAGGGCTGGGCGGAGGGGACAGGCGTCCCAGCGGCTGTCGGCTGTTGCTTCTGAGGACAGTCCTTGGGAGAGGAAGGGGAAGCACGTGCCCACTTTTGCCCCACTGGGCGTTAACTACCTCCCTTCCAGGCGCACGTGCACGGGCGAATGTGGCAGCGTATTTGGCGATGACTTTCAGTGGCCTGGCGCTCCTGCTCTTGGCTGCGATAGGAAGGTGACGGCACATTCCTGCTGGACTGTTCGCGCTAATAGGGGTCTCGTGGTCACACGCCTCACACTGTCGGAACAGATGTTCCAGGCAGGAACCCGCAGGGCCAGCAGGGTCCCCGTTCCAGCCCGAGGACGCCAGGGCTCTGGGCTGGCAGGGTTCCGGGGCTGAGATCCCTGCCTGCAGAGAAGCAGGCTTGCTCACGCCTGCCCGACCCCCAAGCAGCGTCTGGGGAAGACATCCGGCTCCCCGGAAATCCTTTAGCTTCGCCGGGGAGTTCTCCGTGCCCTGGCGTAGTCTCCCTTTTCGTCCGGAAAGCGGCTCCGTGGGTGGGAGCCATCCCTTTTGAGCTGTGGCTTGGCCGCACTGGGAGAACAGTGCCCGGGGTCTGTTTCGTTTCCACCAAAGGGAGGGCCCTGATGGCCGGTCTGGCTTTGGGTGACAGGCACGTCCACGAGTGGGGGACCTGCCTTCTCAGCTGCCTTTTTTTTCTTTAAAGTTTATTTACTGTTGGGAGAGAGAGAGAGAGAGAGAGAGAGAGAGAGAACATGAATCAGGGAGGGGCAGAGAGAGAGGAGACAGAGAATCCCAAGCAGGTTCCAAGTAGTTGTCAGCACAGAGCTCGATGCGGGGCTTGAACTCACAAACTGCGAGATCGTGACCTGAGCTGAAGTCGAGTGGGACGCTTAATTGACTGAGACACCCAGGCATCCCCTCAGCTGCTTTTGGGGTGGGGGTGGCCTTGGGCGCAGGCTTGCTCAGCACAGTCCCTGTTTCTGGTTTTTGTCCCCGTGTGGGTGATAACCTGATTTGCTTCTCTCCTCTTATAGAACATTTGACTTTCTTTCTGAGGTCACAACCTTTCCTTTATCCCTGGGGGCGGGTTTGGAAATGCCTTCCCTTAGCCTAGAGATGGACTGGAGAAAAATGAGCTAAATGTGTTCGGCTAGAAAAGCAAGCACCTGGTCCCTCTCCTTTCTTTTCGAGATAGGAAAATAACGATTCTAATAAAAATAGTGGGCAGTGTTGATGGGCACCTCGTGGCCAGGCTCTGTTCTGGACACTGGGGAGCAGGTTCCTCTCGCTCGGGGTCTCAGAGTGGAGTGGGAAACACTGAGAAAAAAGCAGTGAGGTAGAGAGGCAGGTTGGAGGGGCTGCTGTGGGGACCGAGGCTGGGTGTCTCACTGACCTCAGGAGGGGAGCCCATGGTCCTGCAGGGACCCAGAGGAACCAGTGGCTGACAAACAACCTGCTGAAAGATGCTTTCTCTCAGAGCCCAGTGCAAAGTGCTCCCGGAGCTCATGGGGGAAGAGCAATGAACTCACACTGGGGGTTGGGGGCTTTCTAGAGGAGGGGAGAGGGCATTCCCTGCAGAGGGTGCAGCCTGTGCAAAGGCCCGGTGGTGAGGGCAACGGCTCAGGGTGGTGGGGCAGCGGGGAGAGGGGATGGGGTGAGAAGCTCAGGACGGGTAACCAGGGTGTGGGGCTGGAGTGTCTTGTGCCCCATGGTGACAGGGTAGCCCCCGTCGGGAGTGGAGAGGGGTGTGGTGCCGTGAGCTGAGGCCCTGGATGGTGTCCCCAGAGGGTGGACTGAGTTCACGAGGCGTGGGTCCCACCGGGGCAGGCATGGCGCCGAGGGCTGGCCGAGACTTGGCCGAGTCAGTGCACGGGGGTGTCTCCCACACAGGGCTCGTTTTCTTCATTTAGCGAACATTCGGGAACAGGTGCGTGTGCCAGACCCGTGGTCCCAGGGGGCTGGGATGAGGACAGGCTGAGTGTGAGCCCATCTCAGCCCTGCGAGGATCTGCCCCAGAGGCAGCGGAGGTGACTCGGGGAGGGTGCTGAGCTGGGAGTCATATGACGGGGTTTGGGGGTTGGACTTAACCGTTTCCTGTCACTCTGTTGGGCTCAGCATGTCGGGCCTCTTTGGGCTCTGGTTTCTTACTTATTTATGTATTTACTTACTTACTTAGAGAGAGTGCAAGCAGGGGAGGGGCAGTGAGAGAGAGAAAGGGAGAGAGAAAGAGAGGATCCCAAGCAGGCTCCGTGCAGTCAGTGCACAGAGCCCGAGGGGGGGCTCGAACTCACGAGACCGTGAAATGACCTGAGCCGAAATCAGACGCTTAACTGACTGAACCACCCAGGCGCTCCGGGGCTCTGGTTTCTTAGAGTTTGTGAGCTATTTTTCCTAATGGTCTTTTCCCAAGACCAAGAGGCTGGGATAGTGCTAGAACTACGGGCTTTTCTGTGGGACGGGAGCAAGACAGAGAAACAATTTCTCAGAAGGGGGGACATAAAGGCAACAGAGGGCAGACTTTGTGAGTGTCACAGCCGTGCTGGCTCCGTGGGGTGGAGTAGGGTCAGGGGGCAGCAGAGCTGGAAGGGAACCTGTCCAACCCTCCCATTTTACAGATGGGAAACCAAGGGCCCGAGATGGGAGCAGATCACCCAGCCCAGGTCTCTTCTCCGGAGAAGGTGCCTCTTCTCTGCTCTTATGTGGGTGTCAGGCTCGATTAGCCTGGGAAGGAAAAGAGTGAGGAGGGCACCTGGGGTCTCTCAGCCTGAAAGAAAATTCCAGAAGTCCTCAGGGGTATGGGGATCCTGGGTTCTGGGGAGGCTCCAGACTGACCTGCCTGCCTCAACCTCATCTGTACCAGGGGCCATTTGTCTGGAGATCTGCCCCCCAGATCTGATTCAGTCTCTGCTCCAGCCCCAGTCCACACCCGAGTAAAAAAAGCCCACCTTCCTGCTGACTTGTCTGCTACTCACATCTGCACACCAGCCGGCAGGGATTTGAGTGTATCTGGAATGTTCTGCCCAGCATCGTGTATTTTCTGACGGATTTCCAGCTAAGAATTCCATGTACCAGTGAGAGCGGTTTCTGGTACCGCGTAGACATGACCTGTGTGTGTTTTCTCCCCACGTGTGTTCCGGGACTCCATCTGATTTCCATACGGCCTGAGCTCCCCGTGCGAGTTTTGGCAGACCAGTTAGAAGCTTGTACGCGCCCCAGTCTTTGTGGCCCGATGGTTCAGCTCCAGGGAGGGAGTCAAAGGGGGGACGCGTATGTGAGTGGTGTGTGTGCAAGTGTGTGTGTAAGTGTGTGCGTTCACGTGTGCTGTCTGCGGGTGTCCGCGTGCGTGAGCGTGGATGCATGCAAGATGGGGGGGGTGGGCCTCCTGGGAGGGTGTGGGGAGCCCGGGGCACCCACAAACGCAGTCCCCACGCAGATTCGATTACTTGCCGTACGGACGGACCTTCAGTCCGCGTGGAAGGGAAGCTGGCGCTGTGGGAAAAGTGGAGGTTGGCCCTTGAAATCAGACACGTGAAGGCACTTGACGCTTTCGTAGGGGCTTAGGAGCTTTTCTGTGTCTGGGACGAGTGGACCGTGATCACCTTGCTTCCAGTGGGAAGTACGGGAGGCCTGGGCCCTGGCTCCTGCTCAGCGGTCCCCATCAATGTCTGGCACCTGCTCTGACGGCTCCGAGGCCCTGGCGGGTGCAGTGTATGGAGATAGGAGGCCACGCACGCACAGGGTGCTGTACCTCAGAGGGCCCGGCGTCGGTGAGACTGGGCAGGGCCCTAGCGTGCAACTCAGACCATGCAAACAGACGGTGTGGAGGACGGGACACAGCCAGATTCGTTTTCTGCAGACCTGATCTGCAGTGTGCTAATGTTCTCACCCAGGGGGCCATGGGCTGGCCGATCAAGGTTAAACTCTGTGGTCTTGCCGTTCTACAGTTTTTCGATCTACAAAAAATGGATTTGATCGTAGGTCTTCTGTTAGGTTTGCTGTAACGGACTTTGGCTTGGGAAGATAAGGCAAATGATCACAGGAGAACGGGCTGAGTGTTGTGTCAATCTCGCAGCAGACGGCTGGTGAATGCTGGCTATAGCTATGAGCTCTCCTTGTTTACTGGTTTGCTTGTTCCCCGTCTCATTCCCCAAGTAGCTCAGGCAGCTTACAAGATAGAAACCACCCACCAAAATAAAGAATAAGAGAGGGGTGAATCAGGCAAAAGGCAAACTAAAAATAGAAGAGAAGAATGAGGGCAGCATGCAGGGATCTGGGCTATGAAGTCCCATAGCTTTACCAGGGGGAGGGGGCAGGGAGAAGGGGTTGCACGTCAGATCTGGATGTCACAGAGGCCAGGGGCGCCTGCGCGGCTCAGTCGGTTAAGCGTCTGACTCTTGGTTTTCGGCTCAGGTCATGATCTCACGGTTTGTGCGTTTGAGCTCCAGGCTGCTTGAGATTCTCTCTCTCCCTCTCTCTGCCCCTCCCCTGCTCATGCTCTCTTGTTCTCTCTCTCTCTCTCTCAAAATAAATAAATTAAAAAACCCATTTATGAATGTCGCAGAGAACAAAGCAAGAAGGAAACATCACAGCGACGTGTGGCTGGTGATTGGCTGGACTTGAGAGCCCGTGTAAGGACGCTTGGCAGAGGCAGGGTGAGAGCCGGGCCCCTGGACTCTCCGTTTCAAGATTGAGTCCTTTCCACTAGTCTCTGTGACCTCCCCGCGGGTCAGCTGCACAGGCCGAGCTGGGGCCATCACAGGGTGGGGTATTGAGCCGGAAGCGTTGGAGGCCTAGCCCCAGGGGACCAAGGAGGCCGGCCGGGGGAGTACTCAAATGGTTCCAGCCTGGCACTTTGTCACCCTGAGATGTAGCAAACCCAGTGTGTGTTCCCCACTGATTCTACTTCTCAGGACTCAGTTTGTTCCCAAATGTTGCTCTCTGGTCTTGGGCCTTTGGAACACCAAGCCTTTGGGATGATTCCCTCTGAGGCCCCAGTCGGGCCAGCTCTAGGGAGGGAGTAGAAGATTTCCTCCTTACCCACTTGCGGGGAAGGTGCCGTCATCTGGGGACATCCCCCACCCCAGGCCCTTGAGTTTTCACTGAATTTTCATCACTGCTGTTGTCACCACTGTCTCTGTCTTCACTGAGCACCTGCCGATGGGCGTTTGCAGACATGACGCAACCATCGCACAGGGATTGGTAGGGTGCCCGCTGTGTGCCTGGCACTGTTCGGAGGGCTAGAGATACAGCAAGGGACGGGGCAGTCAAAGGCCTCGTGGTAAAAAGTTCACCTTCTCCGCGGGTGACAGACAGCAGAGGGATGAACAGATGTATGGTGTTCTCTCAGGTGGAGAGTTAGTCTTAGCAAGGAAAAGGAAGCAGGGGGGCTTGGAGCGTGACGGATGCTTGAGGTGCTACTCCAGGCAAGGTGTTCCCAGCAGTGAAGGAGGAAGGGGCAGGTGGGAACATGCTGGGTCTGTCTGGGGAACGATGATGGAGTCGGTCTCAGGGTCAGGGGGTAGTGCTTGTTCTCCCTTACAGGTGAGGGAGCAGAGAGATTAAGTCACTGGCCCCCAGGAAGCAGCAGGCTGGATCCAACCCCCAAGTGTAAAAGGGGGGGGGGTGATGGTTAAAGAGTGGCATAAGGAGAAAGGTGGTAAAACACACACACACACACACACACACACACACACACACACACACGGATTGAGGGAGAGAGACAGAGATGGCGGGAGGCAGAGAGACGAGCAGGGGTTGGAACGGGAGCTGGAAGGGGTTGGGGGGAATGTGAGAAAGGGGGCTGGGAAGGGGGTGGCCCATGCTGGTCAGGGGGCAACCTCCATCCCAGGTGTGAAGGTTAATTTTATGCGTGGACTTGGCTGGGCAAAGGCATGCCCACGTAGCTGGTAAAACCTTATTTCTGGGCGCATCTGTGAAGGCGTTTCCAGAAGAGATTAGCATTTGACTTGGTAGACTGAGCGAAGAAGCTGGTGCCCGGGGCAGGCGGGCATCTCCACTCTGTGGAAGACCCAAATAGAACAAAGAGGAGGAGGAAGGGTGGCTTTGCTCTTTGCTTCCTGCCCTTGGACATCGGCGCTCCTGGCTCATGCCTATGAGTTTGGGCCGCAGCCTAATCACTGGCCGTCCGGGGCCTCTGGCTTGCAGGTGGCAGATCGCGGGACCGCTCAGCCTCCATGAGTGCGTGAGTCGGTCCCTCGCAATGAGCCCTTTTCTACGTATCTATAGATCCTCTTGATTCTGCTTCTCTGAAGAACCCACACTGTGACAGCAGGGCCCCAGTTGGCACCCACCGGCAGCTCACGGGGAGTGGAGGTCCACTTCTCAGCTGGCCACACGGAGGCCAACCTTGAGTGGGCACCTGGAGTGGAGATGCCTGGTCTGCCTCGTAAGCGGTGGTGGAGTGAAGGGCCTTCTAAGATTCTGCACCTAATTCCAGTGGGTGGTTCTCCCCCCCGCCTCCCCTCCCTCCCCCAGCAAGCAATTCTCAGAGACTAGCTGGACGTCCTATGATTCGACTCAATTCCAACACCATCTCCCTGCAGATCCCACAGGTTAAGGGCTCAGTCCTATAAGACTGCCACATTCTCCCCTTGGAGACGCCGGTCACAAGTCCCAGATCTGTCACCCGGGCTTCTGAGCTGTGGCTGTAGTTTGCGGATTTGAACGAGCCCCTCCTTGGGTTCCATTAACTCTCCAGAGCAGCTCCCAGAGCTCAGAGAAGCATTGTACTTACTATATTGCCGGTTCATCATAAAAAGATGTAACTCGGAAACAGCCAGAAGGACGCAGGAAGAGCTCGAAGCTTCCGCGCCCTCTCCGGGCACACCACCCTCTCTGAATCTGTGCTTGCTCACCAGCCTTGAAGCGCTGAATGTTGTCCTTTGGGGTATTTATGGAGGCTTCACTGCAGAGGATTGATTGATTTTTTTTAAGTCATTGGCCATTAACTATTAAAAATAGAACTACCCTACGACCCAGCAATAGCACTGCTAGGAATTTACCCAAGGGATACAGGAGTGCTGATGCATGGGGGCACTGGTACTCCAATGTTTATAGCAGCACTTTCAACAATAGCCAGATGCTGGAAAGGGCCTAAATGTCCATCCACTGACGAATGGATAAAGAAGATGTGGTTTATGTATACAACGGAATACTACTTGGCAATGAGAACGAACGAAATCTGGCCGTTTGCAGCAACGTGGATGGAACTGGAGGGTGTTATGCTAAGTGAAATGTCAGGCAGAGAAAGATAACGTATGTTTTCACTCATAGGTAGAACTTGAAAAACTTAACAGAAGGCCATGGGGGAGGGGAAGGGGAAAAATAGGTACAAAGGGAGAGGGCGGGAGCAAACCGTAAGAGACTGTTAAATACAGAGAACAAACTGAGTGTTGATGGGGGGTGGGGGAGAGGGGAAAAATGGGTGGTGGGCATTGAGGAGGGCGCCCGTTGGAATGAGCACTGGGTGTTGTATGTAAGCGATGAACCATGGGAATCTACCTCCAAAACCAAGAGCACAGTGCATTCACCGTATGTTAGCCAATTGGACAATAAATTATATTTAAAAAAAATCATTGGCCACTAACGATTGATTCAACTTCCAGCCCCTCTCCACTGCGGGGTGGGTGGAGTGGGGACTGAAATCTGCAACTCTAGTCGCAAGGTTGGCTCCACTGGCCACCAGCCCACACCCTTAGGTGTGGTCCCAGAGCCACCTAATTAACACGGCAAAAGATACCTGTATTGCTCTCATCACAGAAAATTGCAAGGGTTTTAGAAGCTCTGTGCCAGAATTGGGGACGAAACCAAGTACACGAAGATTTCTTATTATAAATCACAAATTCATGGCTTCCGCTCACTGTGGAATAACAGACACCCCGAGGGACAGCCAGCCTTTCCTGAGCACCCACTGTGCGCCCAGCAGCCTTGGGCTCCCTGCCTGTGTTGCTGTCGTGACTCATTCCTGCCCAAATTCCCGGGGAAGCTCAGCGTCCGCCCCACGGGCTAGGAGGGCCTTCCCCTCACTGGCCCAGGGTGTGTGCGTACCTGTCCCAGGAGCTGGAGCCCCACACACTTTCCCAAGTCCCCTCTCCCAGTTGGGGAGGGAGTTGGAAGGGTTGGAAGGCAGGCTGTTCCCTGACTGCAGTGCCCTTCCATCCCCCTCTCTGACTCAGGCCACAGGACAGGGGGATCCTGTCCTACTGTTCCCTGGGATCAGGGTTCAGATCTATAACACTTCCCAGGAGACCAGCAGTCCGAAGGTCATCGGCATGAGACTTCCAGCTCATCGAGGCGTGGCACCTTTAGACACTGATGGATGGGGAGGGGGCCCCTGCTCAGAGACCCAGGCTTCCTGTCTCTTCCACCTTGCAGCCTCCTTCCTGCCCTAATGACAATTGTCACGCGATCACACATCTGCCTTACATTCTGAGTGATTGTGGAAAGTCCTATCCTTACCGGCTCCTGGAGGGCAGAACTCTGTGCAAAATAAGTACGTTACAAACACTTGCCAGTTACACATCCCCCCCCCCCCCCCCGCCCCTTCCCAATGATAAAAGGTTGGGAGTCTCCACTGTGTTTCGGGCAGAGCACCGACGAAGCGCCTTGCAAATACTCTGTGCTTGTAAGACGCCGTGGTACTGTTGGGGGTGTGCTCAGGGCAGTCTTGCTGGATATGGATGGGCAGATGACAGTGTCACGGCACCGTCCCCTACACACCAGCTTGTCAGGTCCCGTTAGAGGTCTTGGATGGCCAGAGGCGGTGGCAGGGGCGGGGACCTTGACTGACAGCGTCTTCTCCCTGGTCCTCGCCCCGTGTCACAGGCATATCGTGTTGGCTGACTTCCAAGGGCACGGACGGAGAAGTGGGTTTTCCCGTATCAGGCATACATTTAACGCTCTGATCTGATCAAAGAGATTCCAGTGGCTCTTCTGATGCCGGCAGGCCAGGTCTGGGCACCCAGAGAGGCTCCCCCAGGACCAGCCAAAAGGGTCCTTGGCTTCACGCAGGCTGGAAATCAAACGGGAGCCCGCAGGAGGTGAAAGCAGGGATTGTGGAAGGTGTAGAGGGAGCACATGTGGACTGAGCGTCCAGCAGACTTGGAAAGGGAAAGAAGCATGAGTCTCGTCCTTGCCTGGGGTCGGGTTTTTTTTTTTTTTAAATTTTTTTTTAACGTTTATTTATTTTTGATACAGAGAGAGACAGAGCATGAATGGGGGAGGGGCAGAGAGAGAGGGAGACACAGAATCGGAAGCAGGCTCCAGGCTCTGAGCCGTCAGCCCAGAGCCTGACGTGGGGCTCGAACTCACGGACCGCAAGCCCGTGACCTGAGCTGAAGTCGGACGCTTAACCCACTGAGCCACCCCGGTGGCCCCCAGACATTTCGTTTAAATAGGAGCCTACAGTACGTGGCACTTAGCTTTTGCCTCCAAGGTTCATCCGTGTCACGTGGGGGTCCTTCAGAAGGGATGGGTACTACCAGTACCAGGGATGGGTACTTACCCTTATGTCATCTGAAGGTCCTGACCCCAGGCTCAAACTGAGGGGCAGCTACTGGGGGAAGGGGTCCTGCTGCCTCCCTGGGCTTCCCACAACCAGACCCC
The DNA here is from genome assembly GCF_007474595.2 of Lynx canadensis. Lineage (NCBI taxonomy): Eukaryota > Metazoa > Chordata > Mammalia > Carnivora > Felidae > Lynx > Lynx canadensis. Next base: position 30,043,873 of record NC_044318.1, on the reverse strand, counting down.
AGCGGGAGACTTCAGGACTGTCCCGTCTGGGCAGCAGCTGGGTTCTGGAACGACGGTTTGTGGTGAGGCCACCAGCTCAGACTGTGGAGGCATTTCTGGGCGTCTGGTCCATTTAAAGATGCCACAGTCCCTGAGCCAGCCTCGGGCACGGATGACCTTGGCCAAGCTGCCTTCTGTGAGCATGGAGATTGTGCCCGCTGGACCCACCTTTCATGTATTTGTTCTGGGACTCTTTTCCTATCCCTCTTGGGCCCCCTCAGACTCATGAGAGCCAGCTTTCTAGAACACAGATCACACCACTTATTCCTTCCTCACTCTGACCCCTTTAAGAAGAGTGCCAACCCTGAAATTCACCCCAGAGTGCCTGGAGCTAGGGCCACCGGAGTCGGACTCCCCAAACTCGCCATCCCCAGATGCACCTGCTCCTCCCGGCCTCCGTGCCTCCGCTTTGCTGTCTCCTCTGCCTGGGGTGCTTCTGTTGTCACTGCCGGGGAGACCAGCTCTGAACTGGTGGTTTTCTTTCTGTTTTTAAATTAAAAAAATCTTCTTTTAATGTTTTATTTATCTTTGCCAGAGAGAGGGCACGAGCAGGGGAGGGGCAGAGAGAGGGAGACACAGAATCCGAAGCAGGCTCCAGGCTCCGAGCTGTCAGCACAGACCCTGACGCGGGGCTTGAACCCACGAACCGTGAGATCGTGACCTGAGCCAAAGTCAGACGCTCAACCGACTGAGCCATCCAGTTTTATTTTGTTTTGCTAAGAACACTTGACAGATCTAGCCTCAGCAGGTTTTAAGTGTCCAATACTGTCTCGTACGTATAGGCCCGATGTGGTCCGGCAGATCCCTAGAGCTCCCTGTGCCCCAGTCCCCCCAAGACCATGGCAACCACCAGGCCCCTCTGATTACCTTAGATGCCTCACATGAGTGCAGTCACGCGGTATTCGTCCTTCTGTGAGTGCTGAATGTCCTCCGGGTCCATCCATGTGGTCACGCACTGCAGGTCTCTGTTCTGTCTCCAGGCTGCACGATATTCCGTTGTTCGTATATCCCGCTCTTTAAAATTCATTCATCTGCCGGACTCTTAGGTCGTTCCCACGTCTAGACCATTGTGAACTATGCTGAAATGAACATGGGCGCGCAGACAGCTCTTTGAGATTCTGATTTCAGTTCTTTTGGATCAATTCCCCATAAATGGAATTTCTGGATCATTGGGTTGTCCTATTTTTAATTTTTTTGAGGACCCTCCGTACTGTTTTCCATACTGATTGCTTTTCCCATTCCCTTTCCTCTACTCCTCCCCTTCCTCCTCCTCTTCCCCCTCCTCCTCCCCCCTCCTTCTCTTCCTCTTCTCCTTCTTCTCTTTCTCCTCCTCCTTAACTGTTGTGTTCAAACTGTACTACTTTTAGGAGGGACAACGTTTAGCCATTCTGGGATCTCCTCTCCAGCATCCCTCTCCTGGTCCTGGCTGTAGTGAACATTCAGTGTGCCCCAATTTCTGTTTGGGGATGCATGTGATTTTGAGGAAACTGGCTTCCCTCCCAGGTGCCGGCGGGGGGAACCCATGACCTGAGCCAAGCCAGTCCAAGCCAATCCGGCCAATCCCATCTTTCTGACCACTGCAATTGACTCTGGGTGTCTTGGCATAGGACTTAAGCTGGGCAAATCAAAAGGAATCTTGGGATTCTCTCTGGGAATGTCGAGACAAAGACTCTCTCTTACTTTGGTGTGGTGTACAGATGTGAGGTCTGGGACTGTTGCAGCTACTTTGCACCCATGAGGGAAGCTAACCTGAAGACAAAGCTGACACTCAGAGGAAAACAACACCAAGAGAAGCATAGAGAAAGATCTGCTAATAGTTAATAGTTAAGCCATGATTAACTATTTCTAAAGCCCATCTTAACTTTGGAAATTTAAGCTATTGCAATCACTTCTCCTTCTTGTTTAAGGACACTGGGGGCAGGTTTTTTTTTCCCTTGGAAGCAATAGCATTCAAACTGATCCACTCTCCAAGCAATGGTTATTTCTTCTGTTCTAAGAATAAAAATGCAGACAGTCCAGCTTTGTTTTACTTTTCAAAGAGTGTAAATACTTGCAAAGTCTATGGAGTGAGGAGTGGCATTTAATGTCTTGACAGTATATGGTGCTATCTCATCAGTGATGCTATCCATCCATCTGTCCGTCTGTCAGTCCATTCATCCATCCATCCCTCTGCCTCCACTATTTATTACATATTTACTCTGTTAGATTTTGAGAACATGTTATAAATGCAACATAACGCCTGTACCAGAGGAACCTACAGTTTTGTGGAAAAGACAAGCTCACAAAGAGATAATCGTAATACAACATTGTGAATGCAATGGTAGAGAAATGACGATGGGAACAGAGGGGAGAGGCAAGAGCTCACCCTGCGTGGTGGGGACGAGATCAGGGAGGGGCCCCTAAGTAAGGCAGGGCTCAGCCTGGTAAAGGGGGCAGGAGGGGCGTGTCGGGCAGAGCGGGACTGGGAGCCACAGAGGTGAACTGGCCTCCTGAGTGTGGGGACTGTAGGCGCCCGGTACTTGGTGTGGCAGCCCCCAGCAGGGGCGGGGCGGGGCGGGGCGGGGGTAGGCAGGGGCCGCTTACGGAGGCTCTTGTGGCTGTCCTCAGGACAGTCCCTGAAGCAGGAATGTGACTCACGCTCCTTCTCAGCACCCAGCATGGTGCCTGGGGCGTGCATAGTAGACGCATTAATGTGCTCGGGCCGCCAGGAGAGAGCACCGCAGACTGGGCGGCTTAAACAACAGAAACCTATTTTTCCACAGTTCTGAGGCTGGAGTGGCAGTTGGTTTCTCTTGAGGTCTCTCCCTTGGCTTTCAGATGGCCACCTCCTTCCTGTGTCCTTGTGTGTGGTCTTTCTTCTGTGTCCGTGCCTCCCTGGTGTCCCTTTGTGTGTCCGGATTTCCTCTTCTTATAAAGACAACAGTCAGATAGACCTAGGGCATCCCCCTGAGGGCCTCATTTTATTTTTGGGACAGAGAGAGACAGAGCATGTACGGGGGAGGGGCAGAGAGAGAGGGAGACACAGAATCGGAAACAGGCTCCAGGCTCTGAGCCATCAGCCCAGAGCCCGACGCGGGGCTCGAACCCACGGACCGCGAGATCGTGACCTGGCTGAAGTCGGACGCTTAACCGACTGCGCCACCCAGGCGCCCCCCTGAGGGCCTCATTTTAACTGAATCACCTCTGCGAAGAATCTATCCCCAAATATGGTCACGCTCTGAGGTGCTGGGAGTTAGAGATCCAATCTGTAAATCCGAGGGCGGGAACATAATTCAGCCCATCACAGTAGGACTTCAAAAAGAGTGAACCAACGAATGAATGAATGAATGAATGAATGAAGTGTGTCAGAGGAGGTGTAGATGTTCATTTTTGTGTGCTGAGGGAGTAAGTGAAGGGGTGTTGCGGGTGTCTCTGTCGTAAACGGGAGGGCACAGGCGGAGGGACGGGCTCAGATGATTCTCCATGTGACAGTCCTCTCTGGTTGGGGCTCTCCCCTGTCGTCTCCTTCTGTTCTCTGTGACATCCCGCCTGGGAGCATGCGACACAGCAGCCGATGCTCTCGGTGGGGCAGCCGTCTTTCTGCCGAGACCACGGCAGTACCTGCGAGCACCGATGACATCTCCCATCCCTGGCAGTGACACGGTCCTCTTCCTGTGAGAGCAGGGACAGGGGCCTGGGGGCTTGGAGGTGGCTCCCCTTTCACGATAGGGCTGCAGCGTTTCTTACCAGACTAAGTCTAGTTTAATCTTTAATTTTTTTTTTTTTAACGTTTATTTATTTTTGAGACAGAGAGAGACAGAGCGTGAACAGGGGAGGGGCAGAGAGAGAGGGAGCCACAGAATCCGAAACAGGCTCCAGGCTCCGAGCTGTCAGCACAGAGCCCGATGCGGGGCTCGAACCCACGGACCGTGAGATCATGATCTGAGCCGAAGTCGGACGCTTAACCGACCGAGCCACCCAGGCGCCCCTAGTTTAATCTTTAAGAGCCAGAAAGGACAAGCCAACTTCTGTAAGACGCTTTGAGGAGGAGCCACAAAACCATCAGCAGGTCAGATGCTAGAAGTCCTTTTCTTTTCTTTTTCTGTTCCCCTTCTTTAAAAAACATGGGCAAGGCTTTCTTCTCCTCCGTGAAAAGGACGTTTCCACTGAGATGGGATGTTGAAAGAGCAGACTGATCCCGGGGCGGGGGAATCAGCCAGAGTGGGGACTTCATCCCTGTGCAATAAACTCCAGCCAGAATTGCCCTCCCCTGTTGCATGCTGGGAAATGGGTCTCAGTTGCTGTGATAATCAGTACGTCATGGGACATAAGAAGTAATTTCTGAGCCCTAGGGAATGAGGTGTTTTCCAACAAACCCGGGTGACTGTGTGGAGGGAGGGCCGCGGGGAGGAGGGAAACGACCTCATCCATTCCCGGGTATTCCCCAAGGAGGAAAAGCCCTGAACACAGAGCAGGCCTGGACACAAAAGCAAATGTTACTTGAACTTCTGTGGGTTAGGCTGAAACGAAAACATACTGGATGATTCTTTCACACATTACAAGCTAAGTTTGGATGGCAGTGATGGAGTTGATGGGGCTTGGGGTTGTGTGCCTCCTAGGGGGCTAGTTTTAACCAATGGATTTAGCAGGAGGAAATTCCAGAAATTGAGGAAGGCCCAGCTGAGGGTCAGCAGAGACCCAAGAAAGGCCACACAGGAAATGACTTGTTCGGTGGACAGGCCCTGGGGAGGCAGGTCAGACTCCGGAGATGCTGCTTGGGAGAGGGCATGGGCAGGCCCGCCGGCTACGGTTATGTGGTTTGTGCACTGAAACAAAGGCAACTGGGAGAAGGGTGGGCAAGGGCTGAATTCCAGTGTGCATTTTGCCCATTGAGTCACGCACCATGATGCAGGCCTGCTTCGACTCAGAGGACGGGGTAACGTTTTCTTTGTACCAAGTTTCCTTCACTTCCCAGGCTGTGTGTAGATGGGACTGGGTCTCCTGAGAAGGAGCACTCTTCTGCAGTTTGCAGAAGGCCGTGGTATAGGTTGGCAGGGTCTTGGCATATGGGCCCCAGACGTTGAATTCTGCAAGATGAGGGTAGATGGCCCACACCCCGAGGCCTGGATGATGCACCTGCTCCCTTGAGACACCAACAACACCCTTCTTCCGAGGCAGCTTCGGGACCATCTTAGAAAATGGCCATCAAGCTAGTTTTCAGAGCTCTGGCCTTCTGCCACACCACGCTGTCGTTCAGGGCCGGAACACGGGTAATTAATGAAAATTTTTTTCCTTGACATACAAAACATAACATGAAACTCGCCACCTTACTAACGTTTACGTGTCCGGTTTGGTCGTGTGATACGCACTCACATTGTTGTATGGTCTGCTGCAGGAGACCTCCAGACGGGCAGAGAACCGCCCTTCTCCGCATGCCTTGGAGAAGACGCACAGATGCCCTCGTTGTTTACCCGTGACAAGGGCACACCCAGGCCTTCCACATTGCCATTTTTGTCCCTCATAAGTGATTAGCTGAAATGCTGTCCCCACGAACCGATGAGAACAAAGTGCTTTGGCGAACCTTCTCCCCTCCCAGGCTCCTGAACCTTGGTAGCAGACGGCCCCTCCTGAGAGTAGGCTGCCTTTGGAGTCCAACATTCTCCGGTCTGCCATCCGATCGCCTCTCCCCCTTCCCCCCGCGGGGTTCTTTCGAACTTTCCTCTGAAAGGAAAACTCTGCTCGCTCAACTCTTGGGAAGCTTGCAGACCTTATGGTCAGAGCATTCTCCCTTTCGCAAACGTCCCCTCTCCTCCTATTGGGACCGTCCTTCCCTTCTCCCCGCAATAACCCTTTTGCATGAAAGTTTTCTATGCTGAGTCCGGATTTGTTTTGATTTGACGATGCTACGGGAGCCCGTGGGCTCCTGTTAGGGGGACGCACCAGGATGGGCTACTCTGTCCTTCTGCTGATTCCCACGTGACACGTAGACCTGTACTAGCGGTCGGGGAGGCCTAGAGCGCTGCCCCTGAACTCAGGTCTGGGCGCACAGCATCCTCGCCTGTCCTGCCCTCAGGCACCTAGCGGGTGGGACTTGTTTCACCATTGGGTGGCATGGTCTTTGGCACCGATGACCTCCTAATGGGAAGTAGAGGCAGGGGCTCGCATGACTAGGGCTTTTGTGCAGCATCTGGTCCCTTAGGCGGCAATGGAAAGAACTTCCAGTTTAGGTGTCACAAATAACACCAGCGAGGTCCCAATCTACAATCCTCAGCCACGCTTTATTTATTTATTTTCATTATTTCTTTATTGATTGGTGCAAAAAGGCGATTTGATTAAAGCAGGGGGACAGGACCCGTGGGTGCAAAGAGTGGCCTCAGCCACGCCGTAGAACCACCTTCCCGGCCCTTATTTTCATTTTCCGGTGGCGCTTCGAGAACCATCACCTGCCGGCTCCCGGCTCTCCCTTCCCTGGGGCTGGTGTTTGTGTCCCCACGCCGCCCCTTTTCCCTCTCACGGCTTTTCATTACGTGGATCAATTTAGCTTCTTTTCGCTTGGCATCACACGTATCCCAGAACCAGCTGACAAAGATTTTTTTTTTTTCCTTTTTTTAAAGCAGGATGGGGGAGAGGCGGTGAGATGGGAGGAGGTTGAGGACATCCCACCTGTCCGTAAGTCCTGCCCCGCCACATCACAATCCGGGGCCCGGCGGGAAAGGGGCCTGAGGACAGGTCCCCGCACAGTGCTCTGGTGGTGTGGGGGCGAGCGGGTCACCGGGCTTTCTCAGGTGCGTCCCCCCCCCGCTAATCCATCTGTCCCGGACGCAGCCCGAGTGCAGACTTAGAGCCCCACACACCGCGCTCGGGGTCAGCCTCCAGATGCTCAGTCAGATGACTCTGATCCGTGAACATATCTGTTACGAGCCAGTTCAGCCTCCAGCGACTGGTGGGTGAATTAGAGCCTGGAGAGCCATGAACCTAACGGAGAGGTGGAGGGGCACGGAGCCTTCTCGCCCCCACCCTGCAGAAGCGCCCCTCTGGGGCCCTTTAGTCGCAGCGGTGTGCGGGGTTGATGGGGCTTGGCCAGCTGCCGCGGGCTGGCTGCGTGGGGTGAGCTTATTAAAAACTCCTCATGTTGGCTCATCCGGCTGCAGAGACAGCTTGTGGTCCCTTCCCAGGACCCCGGCCATGGCGGCAGCTGGCAGTCAGCTTGCTTCATTACCAGAAGGCTGTGGAGGTAGTCACACACACACACACACACACACACACGCACACGCACGCACGCACGCACACATGCTCAAAGGCATTTGTTGCTTCAGAAAGCCATTTACCGGGCACTTGCTCCACACAGGGTGCCAGATACAGGGGTGAATAACGCCCGGACCCCAGACTTAAAATTTGCATCCTCTCCGGGGATGTCCGTGTTTGTGCAATGAGCTGTCGGTGCTATTTGCCCACGCTGCCGTGGGTAGTTGCATTCTGGTGGAGGAATGTATCGTGCTTTGGGCACCTGTTCTCCAGCAGATAGATGCGGGAAACCCATTTCGCCGGTCACGGTGACTACAGTTGGTGTGTAACTTTTTTGTGGATATGTGCAGTCATGTCCGTTGGGTTCGTACCTAGGAGCAGAGGTGCTGGGACGTAGGGTAGGAGTGTTTTTAGCTGTAGCGGGTGCTGTCCGGTAGGTTTGCAAAGGGGTCCAACCATTTTTTTCTTCCCATAGGGTGTGTGTGAGATGGAGTGCGCGTGAATCGATGTTGAGTGTATGCTGGGGACCGGGCTGTGGTCACTGAAGGCTTCGTTCCTCTCATTTTGCACATCAGGGGACAGAGGCCGAGGTGGTAGAGGGAGGTGGCTGATGCCCCCCAGCAAGCCGACGGCGGAGAGGAAACCTAGGGCCGGTGCTCTGCGGACTCTCCTATGCCGTTGGCCTGCCAGCACGGGTGGCCTGTCCGATCACCAGCTGGTAAGCCTGTGCGGGGGATCATAGGAGCCCGGGACCCGCCAGATGCAGTGTTGGAAGCCCAGGGAACTGACAGATGCCGATCACCCCACCAGCACACAGCCAGCACCCCACAGAGCAAGCCTCCAACACTATGGCATCCTTCACGGCGCTCGTTCCTAACGGACATGGGTCCTCAAGTGCCCTTGGGATTACGACTTGAGGCATGTCTTCTCTGCGATGGCCACTCGCTTTCTTTTCTTTTCTTAGTAAAAAAAATTTTTTTAGTGTTTATTCATTTTTGAGACAGAGAGAGAGAGAGAGAGAGCATGAGCAGGGGAGGGGCAGAGAGACAGGGAGACACAGAATCTGAAGCAGGCTCCAGGCTCTGAGCTATCAGCACAGAGCCCGATGCGGGGCTCGAACTCGGGAACCATGAAATCATGACCTGAGCCGAAGTTGGACGCTTAACCGATGGAGCCGCCCAGGCACCCCTGGCTGCTCACTTTTAAACATGATGCTCACCGTGACTTTCTTACTTTTCATTTAAAAAAATTTTCAAAACTGAGATATAATTAACATATGAGATTGTATTCGTTTTAGGTGCACCACCCAATGATTTGGTCTATGAATATTGACCCTGACTTTCTAAATTATGACCTCTGTTAGCACCTCTTGCTGAGTGTTGTAGCAGAAGTTGGTGGCCCCTGGTATAGGCTGAATTGTGTCCCCTTAAAAGTCATATATTGCAGCCTTAACCCCCAGAATCTCAGACGTGACTGTATTTGGAGACAGGTTCTTTAAAGAGGGGATTAAGTTGAAATGAGGTCCTTAGTGTGGGCTCCTGTCTAATCTGACTGGTGTCCTTAAGAGGGCGAGATTAGGACACAGACAAGGACAGAGGGACGACCATGAGAGGACACTGGGAGAAGAGGACCATTCACAAGCCACAGACAGAGGTCTCAGGAGGTCCCAACTCTGCCGAAACCTGGATATGACTTCTGCCTCCAGAACTGTGAGGAAATGGGTGCTGTAGGGGTAATGGGTATGGCAACTCTAGCTGATGAATACAGCACCCCCCCGGTGCCTCCTGGGCACTTGCCTTATTCTTGGCCCTACCAGACTCCTGGAAGCCAGTGCTGTTCCTTCTCCTGCAGGCTTTCTCTGGGCAGGCCCAGTAGGCCCTCAGTGCTGGAGAATTACCCCCAGCCCTCCAGCAGCCCTTACCAATGGCGGTGGGAGTTGGAGGGAAAACCGTCCAGACGCCTCATCCCTCAGATGGGAAAACTCTAAGATGCGTATTCTACGTGGTGTCCCAGAAGTCCCTACAGGGTCCGATTCCACTGCCCACACTACTACCCTGCTTGATAACTCACCCTTTATCGTCTGCCTTCCATTCGCTGTCTCTGGCCAGAGCTCCCTAGGGTCACCTCCCTAATAGGCCTCTTACATCTCAATCCTTGTCTCAGGCTCTGCTTCGGGGGACCCAAACTAAGAGAACGGCAGTTTGGAGTTTCTTTCCGATTCCAAGCCCCCGCCCCGATCCACACTCCTTGCAGCTGGGCTCAGGCCTTGGGGTCCCCTCCCTCTGTGCGACCCCTGAGCCACCACTCCTGCAAGCTGGGTACAGCCAGTGCTGTGCACCCTGTCCAGGCATTCTAGACCGCACCCAGGAGGCTGGTCCCCAAACCGTCCTTGAGCCAGCAGATGTCTCCTTGTACAAGACGGACAGGGCTGAAACGAATCAGACAACACAGGCCAGAACTGAGGGAATCGTCCAGTCTGCCTGGGGACACACGTCCTTTTGGGAAATCCCTGAACTAGACCAAACATAATAACCCTTACCTAACATGCCGATCGGCTTCCTGCGGGCCTTGTCTTACACTTTCTTTTCCTTCCTTCATCTTCCTTTCGTGCTGTCTCGATGCTTCAGTGTAGTGTCTCCAGCTTATTTTCCTGTGGGGCCACCTCTTGTACACAGGGGGGTTCAAGAGCGGATGGAGGCATTTTCCTCTGAATCACAACTGCATCCCGCAGGCAGGTAGTGGTTCTCTTCCAGGGATTTTTATTCCCGGTTCATCAAGTCCTTTATCAAGGTGAAGGCGAGGCTGTCAGAAGTCTGCTTATCTGCGGGAGCTGGAGGCCTAGGAGCCGTCCTTATTTATAGGATCCTGAGAATGTCCATGATATTGGGGAAGAAATAAAATTGCATGGAACTGGGTGACACCTGAGCGCCCGGTTGGCCCGAAGGCGGCGGAAAGTCAGCCAGACTGGGTCCAAATGACAGATGTGCTCCTCTCAGCTGGTGCGATCTGGGGCAAGTGACCTTTCTGAGCCTCTCTAGACGAGAAAGCCAGCCCCCCTGTCGGAGGGCCACTGGGAAGGTGACAGGGGATGATGTGTCTGAGGCACACAGCTAGTGGTTTGCGGGGAGAGTTCTGCCTGCTTCTCCATGTGACCTGAGTCAGGGGCCCTGAGTCCTTCATTAAATAAAAAAAAAAAAAATCAGCTGTATTGAGGTAATAACGGATGTCCTAATAAAATGCATCTATTTTAGGGATGCAGCGTGGCGAGCTTCGGTAAGTGCACTCACGTAACTGCTACGCTGACCAGGGTGCAGAACACTTTTACCGCCTCCAAAGGTCCCCCCATGCCTCTTTTTTTTTTTTTTAATTTTTTTTTTTTAACGTTTATTTATTTTTGAGACAGAGAGAGACAGAGCATGAACGGGGGAGGGTCAGAGAGAGGGAGACACAGAATCTGAAACAGGCTCCAGGCACGGGATCTGTCAGCACAGATCCCGACGCGGGGCTCGAACTCACGGACCGTGAGACCGTGACCTGAGCCGAAGTTGGCCACTTAACCGACTGAGCCACCCAGGCGCCCCTCCCCCATGTCTCTTTATGGTCTGTATGAGTCTGCAAGAGCTGCAGTGACGAGTCCCACAAACTGAGTGGCTTCAACAACGGACGTTTACCGTCTGTTGGCTCTGGAGGCTGGAAGTCAGGATCAAGGCTCGGCAAGCTTGGTTCCTTCGGAGGGTCTGTCCTGGGCCCCTCTCCTTGGCTTGGGAACGGTGTCCTCACATTGTCTTCCTGCTATGTGTGTCTCGTGTCCATAGTTCCCCTTTCTATAAAGCTCCCATTCATACCGGATGAGCGATCTCATGCCCTCATTTGCACTTGATTACCTCCATGACGACCGTCTCCAAACGAGGTCACGTTCTGAGGTATTGGCTGTCAGGACGTCAGCGTACAAATTTGGGGGGGACGTGGCTCAGCTTGTGCTGTAGCCAACACGCCACCTCCACCCCAGGAAATCACCGATTGGCTTTCTGTCACCATAAGTTAGTTTTTCCTGTTTTACAGCTTCGTATAAATGGGATCATATAGAATATGCTCTTTTGAGTTCTTTTGCTCAATGTGCCGTTTTCGAGAAGGATTCATGTTACTAAGAATATCAGTGGGTGATTCCTTTTCTGCTGCCCGGTAGCCTTCCACTGAATGATTAGGCCACATTTTGTGCGTCTGCTCACCTGTCCACGGACATGTGGGTTGTTTCCTGGAACCATTTGGACCATGATCCAAAGTGTAAGAAATAGAATTTGCATTTACATATACATGCTCACACGTATGTATGTATAAACGTATATGAAACGGAAAAAAAAATCATGAATATTTATCCTGGCCCATTCATTCCACCCCCCTCCACCTCATAAAATGGTGGATGTAACTGCTAAGTTGATAATTTGACCCGTAAGTGGGTCATGACCTGAAGTTTGAAATTTTCTCTGGTGGGACGAGTACAGAGGTAGCTTCTCCACAGGAAGAGCACAGAAACGATGACCAGATTCCACAATTTTGGTTTGTCCCTACTTTGTTATGTATCTGCTTAACAGCCAGACCGAACCTCGGATACCACAGTAGATGTCCAAATGTCCAGAAGGACTGTCGGTTAACGTGCGCACTCAGAATCACAAGAAGACACAGTGAAGTCTCTTTGGCCAGGATTTTTCTTCACGTTCAGCCTCGGTCTCTGATCCTAAAGATGAGATCCAGAGCTGGCTCCAGTTCTCTATTGGAAGGTGGGTGGCTTGGCCCCTGGCCGCCCAACTCACGAAAGAGGCCCAGTGAGACATGGAAGGACCATGTTAGTCAAGGTTCGAGTGGGTTATGTTCCATGGTAACAAACAACCCCAACAGCTCAGTGGCTTCACCCTCCCATCACGTTCCCTGAAGGGTCTGTAACTCTTCAGGTCAACCCTCCTCCATGCGGTGATTCAGCGAGCCAGGCTCCTTTGATCTGGTGGCCCCATGTCAATAGGAGCCCTCTTTTATGATCCAGTGATGGGAGGGGAGATAGATGGAGGGTCGCAGCAACCGTTCCGGCTTTCTATGGTTTGGCCTGAAAGCAGCAGCTGTCACCTTTCCCCCAACTCACTGGCTATTCCCAGTCTCTAGAACATGGCTCTGCTTCCAGGGGACTGACGAGTCCAGTGATCCATGTACTTGGAAGGGAGGAGCAGTGGTGAACTGGCGGGTGCCAGCAATGTCTCCACAGACTTCCAGCCTTGAAGATAACTTGCCTCCAGCTAAACAGCCATCCCTCCCATCCTCGCCACCTGCCGTCACCTGCACACACACGTGCGTCTTCCTGCTCTGTGCTCTGCTTGGTCTGTGAAGCCCACTCTTGCTCCATGAGTAGGGTCTGGAGGACTGGACTCTTGTTCTCCTGAGACCTTGACTTTGAGCATATGAAGAATTCACTGGCACCTTGCTCGCCTCTTCGGAAGTAGGTGGGAAGATGGTCTCGGACCAGGGCAGGTGGGGAGTTGAGAATGAATTTGGCTGGGTCTAGACCTCAGTTGCCTGGCTTATACAAGGACACCGCTGCAGGGCCTGGCTCATCCAGGAGACGAGGCAGGCTCTGTTGGCTCATCAGCCAGCCTGCCTTCTGTCTGAAAGTGGACAAGGTCACTGGCACTCTTTTTTATTTCCAGGCTTCTGTGCCAGTCTGAGAACTTCCCAAAGGGAGAGGGGCTCTGGCTGCACAGCGGGGCCCATTTCCCCACCTCCCTGCCATGTCCCTCTTTATAGGAAGCTCTATGCACAGGTTTTATGAAGATGTGCCTACAGTGTGAGTGAGGACATCCTGTGTGCAAGCCTTCTGCTGACTCCAGCAATAAAGAATTCGGGCTTTATTTATAGGACTGCCACCAGGATGTGACAGGAGGAATTGAGCACGCTGCCAGGGTGCGAAATGAGATTTCCCAGAAAGACTTTCAGTGGGCTAAAGCGGCCTCTGGGGAGTGAAAGAGGAGACGGGCAAGGTGAATCAGACAGAATGATCTGGGCGGTGGCCTGTGGTGGCCGACCCCCCTCCTCTAGACGGGGAGGTACAGATTCTTCTTGGGGGCCCTGGGTCTTAGCACCTTCCAACAGAGCCAGAACAAAAGTAAAAACGTTCAGATTTCTCCCTGAGAGCAAAGTAACCGAGCATATTCTCAATTATCCAGGAGTTTTTTTTGGGGGGACATCTTTGCCTGGGGCAAATGGACAACCCCTCCTCTCCTCTGTGTTTCCATCCCCTCTCTCCTTCCCTTCTTCTTCTTCTTCTTCTTCTTCTTCTTCTTCTCCTTCTCCTCCTCCTCCTCCTCCTCCTCCTCCTCCTCCTTCTTCTTCCATCCCACCACATTCCAGCTCTCTCCTCTGGGAACCTGCTAGGCCTGCATTTCCTCTCCCATCTGAAGTGAGTTCTGTCTGCGTCGCTTGCTGTGGCCGGTGGAGAATGCGTGAAAAAAGCGCCAAAGCCAATACCTGTGCTATCTGCTTCTTTCCCCCAACCACAGTGACCAGCAATGCTTGAGACACCCTGGCTGCCCTAGCAGCCTGGACCCCAGAATGAGTATGACACGGAGCCAGTCCCCCAGCTGACTTACACCGGACACATGGCAAGAAAGAGAACAAACATTGGTTGTTCTGTGTCACTGAGACTTTGAGGTCATTTGTTACGCAGCATCACCTGCCCTGTGCTGACCAATACGCTCTCCATGCCAGGACCTTGGGAAGGATGTGTTCTTCTGCAGAAGAGAGTTGAGTGTCCACACTCTTCCTTCAGTGCAGTGCACCCTGGTCCGCTCAGTAATCACAAAGTGTGTTTCTGGGGGTGCCACAGGAAATGGGCCAACAGGACATGGGTTCTGGAGAGACAGGGATAGGAGAGGGTTCTTTGAGTTGCCAACCGTTATGAGAAAGCTGTAGGTGGGCCTGACTGAGCTGGGAACCCAGCTGCCCCGAGTTCCCACCATCAGGATGTTCCAGGGAGAAGCTGGCCTCCCAAAGTGGGAGAGTTTTTCTCATTCCTCAGCAGTAAATGATTCTTACCCTTCCAAGTGGCCAGCTCCTATCTGGGGATTTATACAGTGCTCACTGCTGTTGCGGGCTCTCCTCTCTCTTCTGCTCTGTCTTCCTTGCTGATTGAGGCTTGGAGGAAGCAATTCTTTTTCTGGTGTGGATGAATATGCTTCTAGCCCAAAGTTTAATTTTTTCCTTTTTAGTTTTGCTGCCTTGACTGTCTGGAGCTTTAGGATTTGAAGCTTGATTCACCTCCTCCTCAAAACCTTACATTCCCCCCCCCCCCCCCCGGGAGATGGCATTCTGGGGCCTCTGGCTAGAAGAGGGACTGATGAACCTCTGTTGTCCCTCATTCCCCAGTGCCGGTCCCAGCCAGAGGGTGGGGGCGTGGGAGCCTGAGTGCCACGTGCCCTAACAGGGAGCACGCCTGCCTCCAGAGGCACTTTTTCCTCATTTGCACAAAGGCAACTTACAGGCTAGCCGCGGCCCTGCCTTTGTCACGGTCATCCTTGCTGCTGCCCTGTGAATCCACGCCTGGCATTGTCCGGTCAGGCCCGAGGACCCCGACTAGCACGGAAGGGCCGTGGGGCCTCAGAGCAGGCCGGAGAGGAGCGTGAGCCCAGGCGGGCGACTCGTGAGTTGACTGAAGGCCAAGAGCGAGGCTGACCTCGTGTGCAGCAAATGTGACAAGTGTGCGTGCACGTGCACGTGCACATGTGGGTGCATGCTTGTATGCAAAGCATGCCTGTGGGTGTATGTATATGTGCACGTGTGCATGTGTGATCGTGCACGCGTGTGGGTGTATGTGCACGAGCATACATGCATGTGTGTGGGTGTGTGCATGGGCGTGTTTCAGTGGGTTCGAGCGCTCCCTCTGCCATACTGGGGGAAGGAGTGGATGAGCCGTGCGTGGTGCAGGGTTGGGGATCTGATGGTGGAACTCGTGTTTCGTTTCTGCTGCTCACAGCTGGCACCGGGGGTCTGTCTGATGTCTGCACACGGGAAGGAGTGAGCCCAAGTGCTGTGGGTGTCTGGGGCCGAAGGTGGCAATCTAGGGGGCAGGCGTCGGGCAGCAAGTATTTGTGTTGTGTGTGGAGGCTCGTCCTCGCGGCTGACCGAGGGCAGCACCGTGATACTCCCCTTGCGACCCGTGGACCCTCAGCGTTGGCATCACCCAGGGGCTTGTTAGAACGTGGAGCCTCGGGCCCGCTCGCCACCTACCTCCTCGGAATCTGCGCCTTATCAAGAGCCCCCCCTTCCCACGTTGGGCGTGGGAGGCAGTCCCCAACACGCAGGTGTGACGGGGGGGCTCCTGGCAGGGTGGCCAGGCTGACATTTGCCTGTCCTAAGAGCCTGCGTCCCTGCCCCTCCCCACTCATTCATTCCTCTCCTACTCAAGTCCCTTCCTCGGAAGCTGGGAGAAGAAAGCAAACAGTGTCTAAGATGCCAGTCTTTGCCTTTGTTTGAAGAGTCATGCCTCAAAGGCTTGGCTTAACTCCCAAGTGGCCAGATTATCTGGAAGCACCAAAGATCCCACGTTCTGCTACGGGACAGAAATCACTCAAGAAGGAATCCGAGTTCTGGTAGGAAGATGGACGGCGCTGAGCTGGGAACGTACAATTCGCACCTGTCACCTAAAGGCAGTTTAACAATGTGCCAGGCACAGTAAGCTCCACTCCCCCCACCAGAAGATGTTCCTGTCTGCATCCCCAGAAACTGCTAATACGTTGCTTACGTGGTAAAGGGACTTTGCAGATGCGATTATGTCAAGGGTTTTGAGATGAAGAGATTATTTTGCATATATTTTATTGTATATATTTATTATATATTCCTGGATTATTTATATTTTTAGTGTTTATTTTTGAGAGAGAGAGAGAGTGCAGGTGAGCTAGTGGGGGGAGGGGCAGAGAGAGAGAGAGGGAGAGAGAGAATCCCAATCAGGCTGTGTTCCGGAGCCTGACTCGGGGCTCGACCCCGCGGACCGTGAGACCCTGACCTGAGCTGAAATCAAGAGTCGGACGCCTACCTGACCAAGCCACCCAGCCTCCCCCATCCTGGATTGCATAGATTAGGCCCGATGCAATCACCAGGGTCCTTACAAGGGGGTGAAAGGAGGGTGAGAGTCAGAGATGATGTGACAAGGTGTCGCAGAGGGACAGAAGGAGATGTGACAACGGAGGCAGCCGTGGGAACCACGTGATCGCTGCCCTGGAAGCCGGCGGAGGGCCACGAGCCAAGGAATGCGGGCCTCCAGAAGGTCCGAGAACACGTTTGTCGTTTTAAGGCACGGAGTCGGTGGAAGGTGATTACGGCACCCGCAGGGGGTGGGCCGGGTCTCCTCGACCGGTAGAGGTGGGGCTGGAGAGGCCAGGCCTGGACAGCACGGTGGCATCCAGCAGGGCTGGGGACGAGAGCCCTGCTGGGGGACAGCGAGAGCAGGGGCCCGACTGGATGGTGTTTAAGCGGAGCAGAAGGTGGGATGAGGCGGGAGGGCTGGGCTGGGGCCGGAAGGTGGAAGCGAGACGGACACCCCCGCCGGGGGGCTGAGCTCAAGCTGAGGGCTCACCAGGGTTGCTTCGTGGACGAGGGATGCGATGGAGACGTCGTCTCTGGAAAGGAAAGCAAGCAAGCATGGGGAAAGGGATACAGGGCAAGGAGGTCACTGCAAGACCAGTGGAAAGAAGATGGCTTGTCCCGGGGCGGAACGCTCAGGACCCCAGCTTCAGACGGGTGGGTTCAAATCCTGCTCCCCACGGCTTACTGCTGCGTGACCTCAGGTGAGGCTCTCGGTGCCTCTGAGCTTTAATTTCCTCCGCGGTGAGAGTGAAGGTGACGGCCGTTGCTCAGCAAGTTCGTCTCGAGGACAAAATGAAATACAAAAACGAGACCTTGGCCACCCCGTGCCAAGGTCCACGCGACTGCAGTCACATCTCGCCTCCTGAGACGGCGGGCTCCCTCTGGGAAGCCGACATCGTGTGCCGACCCCCGGCGTGCCGACATCGGTCAGTACATCTGTCCGCACGTCCTGCGGATCAAAACACCGTCCCTCAAACTTTCTCGAGTGCATTTGATGGATTGCCAGCCCAATAGCTTTCCGCCGATGTGGCGAGTAATAGTTCTGTTCCAGGAGAATGACTTTCAAAGGGAGCCACTGTATCTGCTGCTGAATATTAAAATGTGAGATGTCCCCAGTCATAAAAACAGTTACGAGTTGTTTAGGACCTACCGCTTGGCAGGGACCGTGTCAAGCACTTTTCTCGCGTCCTCTGGAATCCTTATTACAATTTGCAAGGAAGGTATCGTGGCTCTATTTTATGGATGAAGAGAGAGCCTTGGGGACGTGGGGCCCAAGGACACAGAGCAGTGAGCCGATGCCACCACAAATCCCCAGCGCTTAATAGGGTACAACACTTTGTTCCTTAACTGGAACACCTTAAAGAAGATCACTTAAATGTTAAATATTGTTAAGCATTTTTGTTTAAAGGAGAGAAGACATTTTCTGCCTCGTTGTTATAGGAAACAGAAGTCCTAAGATTTAAAAAAAAAAATTATTTATTTTTGAGAGCGAAAGAGAGTGAGCAGAGGAGGGACAGAGAGAGAGAGAGAGAGAGAGAGAGAGAGAGAGACAGAATCCGAAGGAGGTTCCAGGCTCCGAGCTGTCAGCACAGAGCCCGACGTGGGGCTCGAACTCACGGACCGCGAGATCATGACCGGAGCTGAAGTCAGACGCTTAACCGACTGAGCCACCCAGGTGCCCCCCTAGGATTTTTTAACGAGTGCCAAATACTGCAGATTCTTGTGATAGGCTTGGAATTCTGTTCACATCTTTGATTTGGGAAAAGTGGAATCCACTTAAGGACTGGGGTTCTCGAATCTCCGTTTTGAAACGGTTTGCTCTGTATTTCTTAGCTCATCATTGTTACTGTGAATGAAGGTCGTAAGGGCATCTTGCAGTTCTAGAGCCTTCTTAACTAATTACAATTTATTTTTTAAAAGTTTGTTTATTTTGAAACAGAGAGAGAGCTGAGCAGAGGAGGGGCAGAGAGAGAAAGGGAAAGAGAGAATCCCAAGTAGGCTCTGTACTGTCAGCTCAGAGCCTGACATGGGGCTCGAACTCACAAACCGTGAGATCATGACCTGAGCCGAAATCAGGAGTCTGATGCTTAATCAACTGAGTGAGCTACCCAGGCACCCCAACATTCTTAATTTAAAAAGATGCTATGATAGGGGCGCCTGGGTGGCGCAGTCGGTTGAGCGTCCGACTTCAGCTCAGGTCATGATCTCGCGGTCCGTGAGTTCGAGCCCCGCGTTGGGCTCTGTGCTGACAGCTCAGAGCCTGGAGCCTGCTTCGGATTCTGTATCTCCCTCTCTCTCTGCCCCTCCCCCACTCTCTCTCTCTCTCTCTCTGTCTCTCTCAAAAATAAATAGACATTAAAAAAAAAGATGCTTCGATATTTAATGTTTTTCTTAGGCTCCTGGCATTCCCCTCTGAGATCCCAGAGCTCAGCCAACCCGTGTTTGTCTCATTGCATCATGCCGTGTGTTGTCAATTATTTTTTCCCAATGTTTTTCTTGGGGCACAAGTACACAAACACAAAATTGATCATCATAACCGTCCTTTTTTTTTTTTTTTTTTTTTTTTTTTGCTTCACGCCCCATGCAGATCCCAGGGCAGGGCTTCCACTCATGACCCTGAGATCAAGACCTGAGCTGAGATCACGAGTTGGACGTTTAACTGATGGAGCCGCCCCGGCGCCCCCATCGTAACCATTCTGAAGCGTGCAGTTTGGTGACACGGGCAGGTCTGCCACGGGCTACCTACCATCCATCCCCGGACCTCTCGTGCTCACTCTTGGCCACACGGCCTCCGTTGTGGGCTGCACGGGGTCTTCTCCTACCTGTCCCTCCGGGTCTCTGGGGGGACTCTTGGCTGACCACCGCCGCCCACAGGAACCTCTTCTGTGGATTCCTGTGGCCTCGCGGTTGGGACCCGTTTAGCCCTATTCTTGGTGCTGCTGCTTCTGGCACGCTGTGCGCTCCCCGGCGGGCTCCTGTGTTCTTGGCTCCTGGCTGCATCATCCAATAGCGAATGCCTCCCTGATCCGTATCTCCAGGACAGGACGGTTGCTGCTCAGAGCCCCAGGGCCCTTTAAGCCCCACCTTCTAGACCTTTTATTCTGATATTAAAAAAAAATTTATTTTATTTGAGAGAGAGAGAGAGCACGGATGGGGGAGGGGTAGAGGGGAGAGAGAGAAAGAGAGAGAGAGAGGGAGAATCCCAAGCAGGGTCCATCCATGTTCAGGGAGGAGCCCGACATGGGGCTCGATCCCACGACCCTGGGATCGTGACCTGAGCCGAAATCAAGAGTCCGACGCTCAACTGACTGAGCCACCCAGGCGCCCCTAGACTTTTGCTCCTCCCTCTTCTCACCCCCAACTCCGGGTCCCACTGCAACCAATATAGTCAGAAGCAAAATCGCTTCCTTTCTCCCCCCACCCAGCCCTTCTTCTCGCCAGCCCGGTATGTCCTCCTCCTTCTCACATCCGATGGCGGATGGCCAGGGGTGCCTGACGTCCAGACTGCCTCTCTGCTCCCCTCGTGTGGCCTGTGCCTCTTTGGGCAATTCTCAGTGTCGTGCGAGTTTGGGCAAGTTGGTGGAGCCCCTCCGGGGCATGTCAGGCTCGCCACACTCCCCGCACGCTCCCCTGTACCGGGGCCTGGGCCGGGCGGGGCCAGGTGTGGCCCTGAGCTCCCTTTTGGCGTTCTTAACCTGTCTCGTGCTGCAGACGCAGGTGCTGGGATGGAATGGGGGGTGCGGCCTTGGGCCGAGAAGTCGAGTGGGAGGTGCAGACCCAGTGAAGGCTGGGACAGCCTGGGAGGGGGGGCCCCGGAGAAAGCGCTGGGCTTCGGAGTTGTCCCGTGTTGGGCCCCAATGGCTGGGCCTTTGTATCTCTGTCTCGCTTGGTCACCGGGGATGGGGGCCCTCGGTCCCCTGCAGGCCTAGGAGGACCGGGTGGCTGACGGCTGTGTGCTCCTCCGGGCTGGGCAGCAAGGGGTCCCCGGACGTGGGATCTGGAGGCGGCCGCCTCCTTTCTCCATCCCCTCCACGCACATGCTGCTCCCTCCGGCCACCTTCGTAATAGAATGTGAGTTTGTTTAAATATCGGCACGTTAACGGCTCTGAAGTGGTTTGCTCAGTAGGATATGAAAAAGCCTTGCTCCGTTGGTATTAATGTTCTTAACCTCTGTGGAGGGCTTCCTCTTGGACTGCGGATCACGAGAGCGGAGTTTCATTGCCCTGGTAGCGGGGAAACGATTTCTCTCCATTTACAGGCTGCAATAATGCTTTACGAGGGTGCCCTTCACTTGCTAAGATATTAAAACGATGATAAATCAGAGTTCAACACTGTGGACGAGCCATAGCTTCATCAGCATTTAGAGGGCCTCTTGTAGATTTCCCGCACAATGACCCTCGATCCTCCTACCGAGTGTGCGTTCTTAGGCGCCCCGGGAGAATTCAGAATGCGACAGAGGGAGGCTAGGAGCCGCAGCCGGCGAGAAAGAAGCTTGGAGGAGGGAGCTTGGAGATTTGGTGACCTGGCCCAGGTGGAGGCCACAGCAGGTGGACGGGCCGGCTGGCTGTGGGGTGGGGAGGGTGTGCAGACTTTAGAAGGACCCACCTGTTCCCGGCCCCTGGTTCCCTGTCCCCGAGCATCTTTCCCCAGAGCCGGTATTCAGAGAGGCCGAGGGCGTTGTAGCCCTCCAAGAGTGAAAATACCAACAGGGAAGTCAATGCCCCTGTGCCGGGCAGGGAACAGAGGCCCCTCTCTTTGCAAACAGTGGTTTCCGTTTACGGCCTGGAGTGGAAAAGCCACATGTAGATGGCACTGCCGGCGGGCTAGTCCGCCAGGGCTTGCCATGCGTGAAGCCACACAAATTTGCTTTCTCACACTTCTGGAGGCCGGAAATCTGAGATCAAGGTGTTCGCGGGGTTGGTTTTCCGGAGGCTGATCTTGGCCTTCAGGTGATGCTCCCTGCCTGTGTCCTCACGTGGCCGTTTCTTTGTGCCTGTTTAGGCCCAGACTCCTCCTCCTCCTCCTCCTCCTCCTCCCCACCCTTCCCCTTCTCCTTCTCCTTCTCCTTAAAGTTTATTTGTTCATTTGAGAGAGACAGAGACAGCACAAGTCACAGAGGGAGGGAGGGAGAGAGAGAGAGAGAGAGAGAGAGAGAGAGAGAGAGAGAGAGAAACCTAAGCAGGCTCCATGCTGCCAGCACAGAGCCCAACACAGGGCTTGAACTCACAAACTATGAGGTGATGACCTGAGCTGAAATCAAGAGTCAGACGCTTAACCAGCCGAGCCACCCAGGCGCCCCCAAATTTCCTCTTAAGAGGATACTGGTCCTGTTGGATAAGGGCCCACCCTAAGGACATCATTTTAATGCAATTCCCTCTTTAAAGAGCCTCTTTCCAAATATAGTACCATTCTGAGCTACTGGGGTTAGGACCTCAGTAGATGCATATTTTGGGGTGGGGGGAAGGCACACACAGTTCAGCTGTTGACAGCCAGGCTGGGAGAGAGAGCACGAGACATCACAGAGACCCTGAAAATCTAACAAAAGCCCCTGCTTCTTGTCCCAGCAGAGTGTGGACTGGGGTCTGACATCCCACTTGGTGGCTGTGGGACACCAGGCCTCCCTGCGCAGCCCGAGGGGAAGTGAAGGCCTCCGTGGGGACTCGTAGCTCCTTCCTAATTGTCCCCTGCGTGTGGCCCGATGGATCTGCACAGGCTCACGGGGGAGCGTGGTGCCAGGCCTGCCCTCTTGTCCCCTGTCCCTGGCAGGGGGAGGGGACACACCATCAAAGCAAGAGCCCAAATGAAGGCTCCCCTGTGTGATCTGAGCCTTCAGAGGGAGGACAGGGCAGCGGGCAGAAGTTCTTGGGAGGGGCCTGACTTGGCCTTCGCCGTGAGAGGGACGTGGGCACGTAGGAGAGGAGAGGGATGTGCCAGGGGCCCGCGTGAGGTGAGTCTTGGACACTGTGCAAGTTACACACGGGCAAGTTTTCCATCGGCTTCTTGGAAGGTGAGTGTGCACAGGCCTCGTGATCCTCCCGACCTCTCTGGCTCCGGCTGGTACAGGACCTACTGCTGTAGGACCTCAGGGTCCCTGCAGAGCCCCTCCCGCGTGTTTCCGGAGCCCTCCGGGGTGTCTCACATGGCTCACGGCTGTGCCCGGCCCTAGCCGGCCTGGCCACGGCCCCACCGTCCCTCGCCGGGTGCGGCTGGGACTCCCGGGGCTCCGTGGCTTTGCCATCAACTCCTAGCCCTGCCGCCCCCCCGCCCCGGGCCCCACCTGGCTCTCCTGCCTTCAAGTCCCAGAGCGGTGGATGCCCTTGGGGACACGTGGGATGGCAGCGGGGTGGAGAAGGCCCCCTCGTTTCTGCATGACCCTCAGCTAGAGGGGCCCCTCCTAGGTGTGACTTGTGCTCCAAGGTCACAGCGGAATTTTATAAAACACGAAGTGGGGGTTTGTCGAGAACTCCTTTGCCTTCGGGGGACTTGGCTGTGAGTTAGTGGGACCGGCTGGGGGTGGGCGTGCGTGACCATGCTGCCATGCCACACGGCCATCTGAGGACGGGCCCATTGTCCTGGGCTCACCCCTCTCTCGGTCTCTGGGCAAACAGGCTTCTGGTGCAGCTGCCCGTGTTTATGACACCCCCAGACTCACTCGATGGATTTTATTTCGGGTAACTTGATTTGCATGGCATTAGGAGCATAACCAGGTTCAGAGGATGAGAAGGGGGGGGACTCCATCCTGGTTTCATCCCTTGGTTGCTGGGTGCCATTGGGCAGGACACTTGACCTCTCTGGTCTTGGGTATCCTCACCTGTGGAAACCAGCATGCTGGGCTGAGCATATAAGGTCGGTTCAAGCTGTGACGCACAGCATGTGCCAGTCTGGGCACTAATGGACTAAAGGATCACGGGGTCGGAGAGAACATTCGTCAAGGCACAGAGTTCTCTCGAGGGTGGCTCCCTCTGCGTCCTCTGCTGGGCCCCCTGATTCCCACCAGCTGTCACCCTCTCTCCCCTTTCCTTCTCATCAAACCTTCTGGAAGTTTTGGGGCGCCTGGGTGGCTCAGTCGGTCGAGCGTCCAACTGTTTATATTGGCTCAGCCCATGTCAGCCTCTGCACTGAGCAGGGGACCTGCTTCGGGTTCTCTGTCTGCCCCTCTCCCACTTGCGTTGTCTCTCTCTCTTTCTCTGTCTCTCCCTGGAAGTCTTTGTCTACACTACCTCCTCTGTTTCTCAGCTCCCATCCACAACGCAACCCACTACAATCCGGTTTCTCTGACATCACTCCCCTAAAACCGGCTCCACCGAGCTCTTCGGTGGCCTTGCCGCTAAATCCCAGGTATACACTTCTCTGCCCTTCGGGGGTCTCTGGGGCCACTTGATGTCACTGGCCACTCTGTTACTGAAATGCTGTCCCATGCTCAGGATGAGTTAAGGCAAGATACAAATGGAGTGTGCTGCGAAGTCAGTGAGGGTTGAGGGGAGGGGGTTTCCTCGTCATGAGGACCCCAAGGAGCAGGAGGGGCTCCTGGCAGAGGACAGTGGTCGAGGATGACAAAGACATGAAGAATGGTGGGGTCCGCTGGGGCCGCAGACTTTGGAAAGTATCCCTGACGCTGTTTTGTTCCCGCAGCCCAGTGGGAGGCACCGGGCGGTCTTTTGAGTGGCCAGTGATGTCGGTCTGGCTCTGCAGATAAGCCTGGTGACAAGTGGCTAGAGGGCGAGGACAGCTAGGTGTGGTCATTCTCAGCCAGTGGTGGAACCAGCCGGTGGGTGCAAGGAGCCAGGACAGCCCAGGGTGTGTGACGTGCCGTTAGCATCTCGCCTTTCGAAATGAGACGTGCTCGCGGTGGGGGGGCAGGAGGGGGTGTCTCCGGAGCCAGTGTTGCTGGATTCCATAATGCACACCCCCCCCTCCCCCCAGCCCTGCTTTGGAGACCACCCTCCCAGGGACTGTGTTCAGCAATGGTACCACTCGGTGATTGCTCAGAGAGCGCCCACCCTCCCATCGGATGGCAGCCATGTGCTTGCGTATTTCTCTCCCCCACTAGCGTGTGGACGCCTCTAGAAGGGGACCCGGATTCCTGGCCGGACGGATGCGACACAGGGCCTGGCACGGGGCGGCGGAGGGGCTGGGCAAAGGTTCGTGGAGGAGCAGAAGGGAAGCAAGAAAGGCTGGAGCGAGCTGCGCGGTGCTAGCCAGAAACTGGAGCTGCCGAGCACTGATCAGAGGATGAAGGGCCGAGTCAGGCTGCCGGGGCGTCCCCACCCCCGCCGTCTCCCCGACACTTTGCACCACATCCTTTGAAGCCCAGCCGGTAAACCCCCGACTGCGTGCAGCCGTCCCGTCCGGAGGGTTTATGGCTTGCAGGGCCGTGTGCAGATCTGAGCGGCCGCGCAGACGTGTCCCCCACCAGACTCCCGCAGCCAGCTGCCCGCGGACTCGGGCAGATGTTTCTGTTTTCCGTGCCAGTGGGAGCTTTTGTGTGCTTTTCCTCGGTGCACGTCTGTGGCAATGAGCTCGATAATGAGAGCCAAGAAGAAACGACCGTCAGAATCCTCAGCTTCAGTCAGGGCTCTCAGGAGCGAGAGGGAGCAGATCACTGGGGATTTAGTTCAAGAAAGCCAGCTCGAATGCTTTTAAAAGCAGCCTGTGGCCAAGAGGGCTTGGGGCGGCCCTTTGGTGAGCCCACAAAGTGATTCATTGTCGAGTCGGGGAATTTCAGAGCTGTCAGGGGCCTGGAGGTCATCTCAGTAGCCCACTGTCGTGTCGCGGGTGGGGGAAGCAGACGAAGCGAGAAAGAGAAGCTGATTTAAATAGGATGGGTTTAGTCAGTCTATGAGGATAGAGAAAGACACTCCCTCCAGACAGACACAGCCTCATGCCAGGGGGCAAGGGTTGGTGAGCAGAGTGCAAACTAGATCTCAGCCCCTACTGGCCCAGTGGGATGGGCAACTTTGTGCAGTAAACAACCTGTGCAGCTGCACATGGCGACCCTGCACATCAGGGAGCGACGGAGGTAAGGTCAGAGGCCGCTGCTTTGCTGCCTCGCCCCCTGTAGGTGGTCGAGATGGAAAAGTAACTTTGACACACACCCTTTACGTGTGTCTGGGGGTCTGGGTTCAGCCATATCAGGAGCAGCCTTGGGTCTGTGGCTTTGAAAGCTGACTGGCTTCTGGAGCCAGATTACCTGGGGTCCAACCCTGGTCTCGCCACTTCTGACCGGTGTGAACTTGGCGAGGTGCTTAGCTTCCCTGCTTCCACCTTCTCGTCTGTGAAATGGAATTCAGGATAGTCGCGGCTTGCTTGGGCAAATTCAGTGAGTTCACACGTGTGGCGCGCATCGGAGAAGCGCCTGGCACATAGTGAGCGCTGCCCGAATGCTGTGGTTTTCATTCTGCTCCTGGGGACGATAATGACGTGTTTGTACAGTCCCCTCAACGCCAGCATCTCTGAAGTCCCTGGGTCCCCATCGCTTGGTGGGAGGTATAGCGACCTCCGTCTTTCCTTGGGTGGAACTGAGACTCACCAAGGCTCATGGATTCACTGCAGACCCCCCTCCCCCAGCAGGGGAGCAGAGCTGGGATTCTGGGCTCCAGACCCTGCCCTGCGATTTCCCCATCAATCCAGATATTTATAGGAGTATTCGTGCCTCTTGACAGACCGCAAGCGTCTTTCGCAGGTGCATTTTTTACATGTGGCAGGTGCTCCCACGAGACACCCTCAACAAACATCAAAGCTTTCCAACACTTGTAGCAAAGATGACAGGTGGGGCAGAAGCCAGTTTCTTGACCATAAAACGTGTTAGGGGACAGGGCTCGTGCCTCGCAAAGCTACGGCAACAGCTTTGTCTTCAGGGCTCTCTTGTTACCTCCCGGGTGCCTCCCTCTGCTCCGTTCCTGGTCCTGCCTCTGTCCTCTGACCCACCGAAGCCTCCCCGCTCTCCATGGGTCCCAGTCCATAGCTTGTGTTTTCACCCTCTTGACAGGATCTCTCATGGAGCCAATAGGTTTAGTTTTGGTGAGGTTCAATTTATCAATTTTTTCCTATTATGGATCATGCTTTTGTGTCTTACCCAAGAGCGCCTCACCAAGCCCCAGGTCCCAAAGGTTTTCTCCTACGTGGTCTTCTTCAGAATTTTAGAATTTTTTTTTTTTTTTTTTTTTTTTTTTTTTACATTTAGCCCTGTGATTTTTTTCTTTGACTTATTTTTTGTATCAGATGCGAAGCTTGGTGGAGTTTTATTTTTTTGCCTCTGGAGATCCAGTTGTTTCAATACCATTTGTTGGAAAGTTTATCCTTCCTCCCCTGTTTTTTTACACCTTTTGTCAAAAATCCTCTGGCTGTGGTTGCCTGGGCCTGTTTCTGGATTGTCTGTTCTGTTCCAGTGAGCTATGCTTCTGTCCCTCCACCAATGCCACACAGTCTTGGTCACGATCGCTGTAGAGTAAGTCTGGAGATCAGTTGGATGGATTCCTTTCATTTTCTGTTTCGTCTTCAAAATTGTTTGGTCTATTCTAATTCCTTTGCCCTTCCGCACATACTTTAGAGTAAGTTTGTTTAACATTTGTTTTTCTTTTTGAAAGAGAGACAGAGTGTCAGTGGGGAAGGGGCAGAGAGAGAGAGGGAGACACAGAATCCGAAGCAGGCTCCAGGCTCCAAGTTGTCCGCACAGAGTCCGATGCAGGGCTCAAACTGACAAACCGTAAGATCATGACCCGAGCTGAAGTTGGACGCCCAGCCGACTGAGCCACCCAGGCGCCCTGGTGTTAAGATTAAAAAAAAAATTTTTTTTTGACGTTTATTTATTATTGAGAGACAGAGAGAGACAGAGCATGAGCATGGGAGGGGCAGAGAGAGGAGGAGACAAAGAAAGGAGGAGACACAGAATCCAAAGCAGGCTCCAGGCTCTGAGCGGTCAGCACAGAGCCCGATGTGGGGCTCGAACCCATGAACCGTGAGATCATGACCCGAGCCAAAGACGGACGCTTAGCTGACTGGGCCACCCAAGTGCCCCAGAGTTATTTTGTTTATATCTGCAAAAATCTTGCCAGATGCTGGTAAGAATTATATTGAACCACTAGATCAATTTGCAGGGGAAGTGACATCTTGCTGAGTCTTCAATCCATGAACACAACATACCTTTCCCTTTATTTATATCTTCTTTGATTTCTTCCATTAATATTTATGTCCTATATATCTTGTTTTAGACTTATACTTAGGTATATCATTTTGGGGGAGCACTTGTAAATGGTACTGTATGTTTAATTCCAGTTTCCATGTGTTGTTAGCGTATATAACTGCATATTGATTTGGTAGCTTGTGTCCTATGTAATGTCAGTTATTAATTCTGTGAGCTTAAAGACATTTTTTTTACAGACAATCATGTCATCTGTACATAGGAACAGTTGTATTTCTTCCTTCTTGAACTGCATGCCTTTTATTTGTTTTTCTTGCCTTATTGCACTGGCTAGGACTTCCGGTATTATATTGAATAAGGGTGGTGAGAGAAGCCATGCTTACTTTGTTCTTGATTTTAGAGAGAGAACATTCAGTCTTTTACCGTTAAGTATACTGTATGTTGTAGGTTTTTTTTTGTAGATACTCTTCATCAAGCCGAGGATGTTCTCTTATATTGCTAGTTTACTGAGGGTCTTTATCATGAATGAGTGTCAGATTTTGGCAAATGGCTTTCTGCATCTGTTGATATCATCATATAGTTTTTCTTCTTTAGCCTACTAACACAGTGGACTTACTGATTTTTAAATATCTAACCGGCCTTGTATCTCTGGAATAAACGCAACTTGGTCGTGGTGTATAATGATTTTTATATATTGCTGAATTAATTTTCAATTGAGACATAACTGATACATTCACATTGTCTTAGTTTAGGTGTACGACATGATGATTCGATATATGCATGTATTGCAAAATGTATATTGCTGAATTCTGCTTGCTGATATTTTGTTATGGATTTTGCATCTGTAATCCGGAGGAATATTGATCTGTAGTTTTCTTTTTTTGTGCATTTTGTAGCTGTCTTTAATAAGAATGTACTCTTTATTTGAAGGGAGAAGTACTCAGAGAGCTTTAAAAAATCCTGATATCCAGGGTATCTTTCAGAATAACTAAATCCGAATCTCTGAGGGTGGGACCTAGACACTCATATTGTTTTACAAACCCTCAGATGTTTCTAACGTGCAGCCAAACTTTGAGAATGCAAGCACTAATTCACACGGAGATGTACATCATCGACCAGGGTCTCCGCAGATGATTCACGATACTGTCATTTAGTGCAGGGACCACTTCAGAGCAGAGTCAAGGGAGGCCACAAGGGATGGGAGGCACTCGGGGCACTTTCTGGAAGCTCTTTTTAAAATTTTTATTTAAGAAAAAATTTTCAATGTTTATTTATTTTTGATAGAGACAGAATGTAAGTGGGTTAGGGGCAGAGAGAGAGGGAGACATGGAATCCGAAGCGGGCTCCAGGCTCCAAGCTGTCAGCACAGAGCCCGACGCGGGGCTCGGACTCATGAACTGTGAGATCAGGACCTGAGCTGAAGTCGGCCGCCCAACCGACTGAGCCACCCAGGCGCCCCCACTTTCTGGAAGCTCTTACCACCTCTAGGTCTGAAAGGGCAGGGATAGGATGGGGTTCCTGGATGCTGGGGGGTAGGGATGCCAGAGACATTGCTGGGAAGCAGGGCAGGAGCAGGAGAGACACCCCCAGCCTCCCTGTGCTCCTGTTATCAGATTTCCCAGCCTGTTCCCCCAAAGCGGGCCGATACAAGGGGCATCTGAGAGATACTACTCAAGTGGCAGCAGCAGAAGAGCTCCCTCCCCCACAAGAAGAGCCAGCCAAAAAGGAGCAGAGAGTCGGTTTGGGGCCCCCACACTCCTTCCGAATATTTAGATTCCCACCCAAACAGATTTTCAGCCTAGAACAGTGCTGTATCTGGCCCCTCAGCATGGGGACCACCTGGGCAAATCCTGCTGTGTCAGACATTCTGCGGTGGGGCCCCCCCTGCTCACCTGTGTTTTCATAAGCTCCCCTCCGCTCTCCTCTCCAGGCCATGTTGGTATGTGCCCCAGTTTGAGAACCAGCCTAGAAATTTGCGACGTCTGAGAATATGGGGGAAGCGTTTTGAGAATGGAGACAGATAAGGTAGCTGGCTTGGTAAGGACGACACGATGGCTCTAGAATACCGAGAGAAATAACGATACAGAGAGACGTCCCTTCCCGCCCCTTCTGCCTGCTTCCAGCTCCTCATTTTGGGCATCTTCCAGCAGTATCCTGACACTGTGGCCCAGCTCATCAGTGGGCTCAGTGCTTACCCTTAAAAATACAGATCCTCGGGCCCTGTCTCTGAATCTGCGATCCTGGGGCCCGGACGTCTCTATTTTCGTTGTTTCCCAGTGTTTCTGATGTAGGGGTTGATTGGAACAGCCCTGAGCTGGATGCTGTGTGGGGTCAACATGCATGACTGACCATCTCCTCCGGGCCAGCGATCTTTATATGCGTCGTCTTGTTTTTGCTCTAACAGCCTTATGCACAGGCAATGATAGCCCCAGTCGGCGACTGAGGCGACCAAGGCCAAGAGAAGGGCTGGCCTGGATAGGGTCACAATTGGTAGAGTGTTTTAAAAGTAGGGCCCCCAGACCTACTTTCCACCACGTCATTTTGGCTGGGGGCTCCCCGCACCCCCGCTCCCCACCCCCTTTCCCTGCTGCCTGTCTGGCTGAGAGA
The DNA here is from genome assembly GCF_007474595.2 of Lynx canadensis. NCBI lineage: Eukaryota > Metazoa > Chordata > Mammalia > Carnivora > Felidae > Lynx > Lynx canadensis. Next base: position 30,013,740 of record NC_044318.1, on the reverse strand, counting down.
TGTTTGTCCTGTTCTGTCAAACTCTGGCCCTCTGCTCTCTAGAGACAAGCAATGGATAGCAAGACAGCCTTCCTTGGAGGGCCGTAACTACACAGCGAGAAGCAAAGCGGCCCCTCAGGAATATGCTCTGTTCACAGGAACCTTTTTTTCTTATGGATTCTGCTATTAACACTTAAAGGGAGTTTTACTCTGGGGGGGAATTTGTCATGGAACAGACCTTGCTTGGGAGAGATCTTCTTCCTGAGTGCTGTCACGTTGCTGAGAGCGTGAGAGCCCCTCCTCTGGGCATCTGTCTTCCCGGGGCCGGGCTCTCCACATCTGTCGGAGCCCCCTACCCTGTCCTCAGGGCGTCGCTAGCCTGCGGATTGAAGGGACTGGGTGCGGACCATGTGGGAATACACGGCAGGGTGGTGGGCGGGGTGGGGGTGGGGCTTGTCCTCAACTTGGGATGGACACAGGGGGTCTGAGGTTCTTTCTTTCCCATCCTCCTGGCCCCAGCCGCGTCTCCTCTCCCCGTAGAAGTCTTTTGTTTCCTGGGACCCAGCAAAGGTGGGGTGGGGGAGGCTGGAGGGGAGAAGCAGGGGGAAGGAGGGGAGGGAGGAGGGTTTCAACATGCTCAGCTAGAAACTCTCTTTCCCTTCTCCCTCCTCTGGGCCTGTCCTCTACCCCCACCCCCCCCCCCCAAGCTCCTTGTCCGCTCCCTGTTCATATGATTCGGCTCTGCCACAGCTCTCCCAGACCAACTGGGTGTCTTACAATTCAGTTCAGTTCTGACACTAACCACCCTGCAGACCCCACCAATTAAGGGTTCAACCCACAAAACTGCCCCCCCCCCCTCCCCCCCCCCGCCCACGTCAGACATCTAGGGTATTCCCAAGCGGCCGATGCTTTTGCCTGGCTGACTGTAGATTCAGGGGCATTGCCAACACCCTCTCCCCACCACCCGGCTTGATAATTTGCCAGGACAACTCTCAGAATTCAGGAAAGCACTATACTTATGATTACAGTTCTGTTAGAAGGCTACAGCCCCTTGAACAGCGAAGCAGAAAAGATTTAGGGGGCAAAGGATGGGAGGGGAGGAGAGCCTCTGTGCCCTCTCGGGGCGAGCCACCCTCCCAGCCCACGGATATGTCCACCCGCCCGGATGATCCTTCAGCCTTATTGGTTCAGGGTTTTTTTCTGGGGTTTCCTCACGTGGGCACGATCGTTGGAATCACTGGCCGCCTGACTAAACCCAACCTCCGGCAGCTTCACCTCCCCAGGGGTCAGGGGTGGGGCTGAAAGTTCCAGACCTTTACTGCGATTGGTTTTTCTGCAGCCCACTCTCCATCCTGAAGCTGTCGAGGGGCCCCTCCACCGTGAGTGGAAAGGGTCTTGTCATAAATAATAAAAGGCGCTCCTATCACTCAAGAATTCCTGAGTTTCTGAAGGCTAGGAACCAAGAACAAAGAACTTTTCCGTTATGCCGCAGTCACACGCCATGTTATCTCTGGGATCATGGTGATTTGGAGTCAGCCTTGATTGTCCCCTCAGGAGCCATGCTGTCACTGCAGCCTGTTGGAGACCCACTCTGGGCAAGTGCTTCCATGTGGGGCACAGACACTGTGCCATTTAATCAGCAAAATGGTCTCATGAGAAGGGAATTACACTCATTTTGTAGTCAGGGAGACGGAGGTACAGTTTAGTGACTTTCCGAGGTCATAAAGCCAGTGAAAAGGGGGGCTAGGTCATGTCATTTTGAGTCAGGAGCCTTACTTCTTCATTTCTGTATATCCCACTTCCTATCTTTTTCTTTCAAAGGTGACTGGAGCTTTTAAAAGGGATACCGTACATAAGTTTCCCTGGATTCACATATGTAATCCCACAGAGATGATTGAGCTGCGGACAAAGCAGGGCTGGAGACACATCCTAGAATGTCTCTTCAAACAGGAGACAGAGCGTTCTTGGCTCTTCAAGTTGTTTTGGTGGACGAGAAAGCCACAGTCTTGGGCCGACCCAGGATTCTGAGTACGTCGTGGCTTTGACGCTCCTGCTTCTGGGGACCCAGACCTGCTTCCTTGAGGGTCTGGGTGGCAGCCGTGAGGTCTCTGATGAAGTGGAGAGCTGGGCAGGGTTAGACTCAGGGCTTTTGCCATCCTCAGAGACAGCATGGGTCTCATGATGTGGTTTGGGGGTTTGGGGCCCTTTTTCATGTGGTCTTCCAATCCAAATAACACATACTTATTCCTTGGAGCCCCAGATTCCTTTTATCTGGGATAAAATGTCTTATTCCCTACGAAGTCAGCTGAAAGAGGGAAGGAAACCCATTCATACTTAAAGACAATTGTCTGGAAGAAGATGTTCCATCCATTCTCTCATTTATGTTCTCAATTACTTACTAACTCATCCATCCATCCATCCACCTACCCATCCATCCATCTATCCATCCATCTATCCATCCATCCACCCATCCATCCACCCATGCAACCATTTGCCCATCCATCCATCCATCCATCCATCCATCCATCCATCCATCCACCTATCTAGCCATCTGCCCATCCATCCACCCATTCAACCATCTGCCCATCCATCCATCCATCATCCATCCATCCATCCATCCATCCATCCATCCATCTGCCCATCCATCCATCCATCCATCCATCTGCCCAGCCAGCCAGCCAGCCAGCCAGCATTTTTTGAGCTCCTTGTGCACAGCTGGACCTCTGTCTGTGGTGACACGAGAAGGAGCAGAAGGGTCCCTGCCCTCTCAGAGATCATAGGAAGCAGCTGTGGGGAAGGTTTGTTCTGGCCTTCAGTGATCTCAGGCTCCAAAGAAGTCAGGCAAGGAGCAGCTGGAGCTCCCTGAGGTCAGTGCCGAGATCTGTGGTGGGAGAGCTTCCGTGGCCTTGGCTTAGGGGCTCTCTGCAAAGACACCACTACACCCCAGGGGGGATTGTGTCAGCTCTCTGGAGCTGGCAGCCTGACACCAAGATGGCATTTTGAGCAATGTGGAGAACGTGGCTCAGCAGATGAGAACAGCAGCTGGGGCCTGAGGCAGGTGGGGACAGAGAGGGGAGACATAGGCTGCTCCTCTTTCTTGAAGCCGAGGTCCAGAGGGAACCTTGACAGATCTGTGGACCTTCATTAGCCCTGTGTTCATCACTGTGAGAACGTAGCTGGGCATTAAACAGGTCAGAACCCCAGGATTTAGGGCTGAGAAAGATCTGGAGATGCCGGCTGACCTTGGAGGGGAGAAGGGGAGGGGGCTGCCTGTCTGTCATTGATGCTGAATTCTCACAACGACCTAGGAGGTGCATATTATTAAAAAATTTTTAAAATTTTTAAATTTATTTTTGAGACAGTATGAGCAAGGGAGGGGCAGAGAGAGAGGGAGACACAGAATCTGAAGCAGGCTCCAGGCTCTGAGCTGTCAGCACAGAGCCTGACGCAGGGCTTGAACCCAGACTGTGAGATCATGACCTGAGCTGAAGTCGAACGCTTAACTGACTGAGCCACCCAGGTGCCCAGGAGGTGAATATTATTATTATCATTACTGTTTTTCTTTTACAGAAGAGAAAACTAAGACCCAAAACCTTTAAATACTTTGCCCAAAGTTATATAATGAAGAAAGAGTGAAGCTGGGATTTGAACCCAGAAGGCCTGGCTTTCATGTGTGAGATCCTTATATAGTCCCAAGATGCTATACTGAAGGTCATGAGTAACTTCTTCTATTTTCACACCTGTGAAGTGGGATTGCTGGCTTACAGGCTTGCTTTGAGAATCAAGAATGAAAAAGTAGCAAGACGGGGTAGTCCACCTGTGAGTCAGTGCTGGGTGGCTCACTGGGCCTCTGGTATGACTGATTCAAATCAATATCTCGGGAAAATTATGTTTCCTGTGGCCCGGACCCTTGACACTCCTGGTCAACACTTCATTAACCCCTGGCAGTATCCCTACGTATACTGTTCCTCTGCCCATTTTACAGATGAGGAAGCAGAATCTCCAAAGAGACACAGTTAGCAAGGGACAGAGCCCAGCGCCCTGTGCAGGGAAGGGGGAGAGTTCACGGCACAGAGGGCTGGAGGTGAGGAGTGGCGGTGGGATTGCCAGTGTCTCCTGTGAAATTTCTTTGCCTCTCCTACCTCCTAGAGGCCACCTATGTTCCCTGGCTTGTGACCTCTTCTTCCAGATTCACAGCCAGAAAGCATTTTCTCTCCTTTCGGATCTCTGCTCTGTCCTCATGCCTTCTCTCTCTCTGATGCTGCTCTTTCTGCTGCCCTCTTATAAAGACCCTGTGATTACATTAGACCCATGCGGATTATCAAGGATTATTCACCTCATTGCCAGATCCTTAATTTAATCGCAGCTGCAAAGTCCCTTTTGCCATGTAAGGTAACGTATTCATAAACCCTGGGGATGCATATGGATGTCTTCGTGGGGCCATATTCTGCCTCCTGCGGGTGGGAATGGGCAGTGCGAGAGTTTTAGTCTGGAAGAAGTTTCAAAAAGCTGCTGTGGGACAAATAACTGCGACGTTACCAGCGCAGGGATGGCAAGGACATTTAATCCTGTGTGTCATCGGCACCAGTCGTTCGGGTTCCTGGAGCTCTGCGATTGATTAATGATGTCTGCCATGGACTCAGGGCCAAGAAAGGGTGGCATGCCCACCAGGAATCTGGCCTCCCGAATGTAGTTTAAACCGTTCCAATTGCCCATGAAGGTAAACAGGCCTGGAAAGGGAGAGTGCTCGTCTGAGGTCACACAGCTAGAGGCAAAGCTGGGACTAGTAGTGTGGCCCCCTGACCCGTGGTTCAGACATGGCCAGTCGGAAGCACTGGGTTACAATGTTGTCTTTAAGTCACTGCAGTGAGTTGAGGGGTCCCTGACTCTTGGGAAGAGGTGGGAGGGGCTCTGGATCAAGGGCAAGGAGTTGGCACGGAGGCTGGCTGGGAGTACAGTAGGGTGAACCTGGTCTAAGACTGGGACGTGAGTGACCGAAGCCAGCTGAAGGCTTGGAATCCTGGGGCTGTCTGCAGCTGTTGGTTAAAGCTCGGGGAAGGTCAGAGGAAATAAGGTCTGAGCCAGAGGCAGAGGCTCAAGGACCAGGCGCCAGGAGCCAGGGTCAGGTGTAGAATTTGGAATTTCTTTCACCCAGGGCTGGCAAACGTGTTTCATCTTGCTTGCTTTCTGTGATCGATTTACAGTGGCTGCCGAATGTGACGATGAGGCCATATCTTAGCTCCAAGGGAAAATTCCCAAGATTGATTAGCAATGCCTGTCATGGGCACAGAAATGGGTGAGATGGTATATATATGCCAGTTATTTGCCGTTCCTACACAACAGTTTATTTATCTGGATGAAGCCAGGTCACAAAGAGCCTTGAAGGCAGGTTGGAAAAGAAATAGGGTCATAAAGGGCAAAATGCTACCCGAACAGCTGAAAGAAGGTGGCTAGTTCTACAGCAGCAAGGAGGGGTGGAGGCTCAGCCTTTTGTAACAAGTCAGGGTAATGTTCACTCTCTGATGGGGACTCATCCTGTTTCCCACAAAGTGATGAGCCCAGAGACATCAACTATCACATGATAAATGCTTGTTGAATGAACTAATGAATGAATGAATTTATTCCATATAAACTCAGGACCGTATTTCACGGGCACAAACATGTAATTTTGAATGTGCACTTCTGGGGAGAATGGAGTCGATTGTGGCAGGTGAACAATATTGCTAAGAACAACAAGAAAAGTTAGGAGAAACACAAAACTGTGTGTTTAAAGGGAACTATGGAAGCAACCAGGAACAGAGAGGCAGGGACTCTGGAGGGTAGAGATGGCAGGTGAACTAAAGATTTGCAGCCACTTTTCCCCTGTGGGCATTTGCCAGTTCTTGGGTTCGTGCAAGAAGCTGCTAACCCAGGCTTTGCTGCTGGGAGCTGAGAAACCAAGAGCCTGGCCACCTTCTGTGCACAAAGTCCACTTCCTCTCAAGTCAGGGGGAAAAGAGTGAGCCTAGGATTTGCCCAGTGACTAGCACACGGAGGACTTTCAACAGGAGTTTGAATCCATGCCTCGCGGGCCTGTTTGCAAGAAAGAGCCCTCCACCCCGTCCCCCATTTCTTTGAGTTCCACTTTGCTCCAATCTTTGTAGCTGTTTCTGGAACAAGGCTGCATGATTTGGTTTCCCTTCCTCCCTCCCTCCTCCCTTCCTCCCTCTCTTTCTCTCTCTCTTTGTCTTCCTTCCTTCCTTCCTTCCTTCCTTCCTTCCTCCCTTCCTCCCTTCCTCCCTCCCTCCCTCCCTCCCTTCCTGTCTCTCTCTGTTTTCCTTCCTTCCTTCCTTCCTTCCTTCCTTCCTTCCTTCCTTCCTTCCTCTCTCTCCTTGCCTCTGTCTTTTTCCTTCCTTCCTTATCTCTCTTTCTCTCCCTCCCTTTCTTTCTTTCTTTCTTTCTTTCTTTCTTTCTTTCTTTCTTTCTTTCTTCTTTCTTGTTAAGTTAAAATGAATTAAAAATTCATGTTGTTTCCTGGAGTATTTGGAGAATTTCACAACATCCCCAGGAGATAATTGGTGTCTCCCCAGGGAACCACCAGGCGCAGGCTGGGAATGATGGTATAAATCACTTCAGTGCCAACAGCAGCTTTAATTAAGTTTTTCCAGAATCAGATGCTTATTTCACTGAAAAGTACTGGGCTTTGTTGACAAGTGACATGTAACATTTCATTCTCCAGGGATTTTTTTTTTTTTTATCAGAAAACATCTTTGTGGAGACCTGGTCTCCACATTAATTAATCAGCCAGGCAGAGGGGGCCCGGTTCCTGCAGGTGGGGGACACAGAGGGGGTGGGACTTGGCCTCCGGGAGAGGCAGGAGGCAGGAGGCCTCCCAGGGATCCTCTTGCCCCTCCCCTCTGCCCTGGGAGGTAGGTGCCAGTGTCCCCATTTTGCGGAGAAGACTGAGGTTCCGGAATCCTCGGGAATTAGGATGCTCTCACGCAGCCCGTAAACCGCAAAGCCAGCTTCTTCTTGCTTCCCAGAGGGCACGTTCCCCCACGACCTCACGGTCATCCTGGGGTCCTCAAGGGTTTCCCATCCACTTGGGGACATAAGTCCCCCACACAGCAGAAACACGCAGGCATGGATCCAGGTTATTACCCGGCCCCAATTTCCGGAATCGGGGGACCCTCACTCACCAAGCACCAGGTTTCCGGGGCCCCACAGGGGAGGGGGAGGGAAGCCTGTTAAAACCAGGAAAGAGGAGTGCCTGGGTGGCTCAGTCAGTTAAGCGTCTGACCCTTGGTTTCGGGTTTTGGGAGTTTGATCCCCGAGTGGGGCTCTGCACTGACAGGGCGGAGCCCGCTTGGGATTCTCTGTCTCCCTCTCTCTCTGCCCCTCCCCAACTCGCGCTGTCTCTGTGTCTCTCAAAATAAGTAAATCAACTTAAAAATAAATAAAACCAGGGAAGAGATGAGGGCAGAGTCCTGGGTCAGATGCCACGTTGCCCCCCTTTCTCTTTTGTGGCTGGGACGACACTGGGAAGGAAGCCTGGACAGATGGATTATAGTCCTACCTCAGCTATGACCTTAGCATGGCCTTGGGTGACCCCTTGCCCCAGCCTCAGAGCCTCTGAAACAGGGTTTCCCACAGAGTATCCTCTTCCCGGGAGAGGCTGCAAATCTGTGATTCTGGGGATTCACTTGACTCATTAGTACTACAGATCCCACCAGGAACCCCTTGACAGAGCTCCAAATGTCCAGAGACATTCGTGGCACCTGCTTGTGTGGTGTGGCACTGACCTGTCATTCTGTGCCTTCACTCCACACTCCACTGGCAATTTGAACAGGAGACTCCAGAGCCTAAGCCCAGAGCCTTAAGTGCTGGCTGGCATCGGGATTGCTGGGGGAGCTGTTTCAGATCACAGATGCACAGGCCCTCCCGAGCCTGGGGATGTATCTCGTGGCCCATTGGGTTCCCTGTTCTCTCTCACAAAGTAGTACTTGGACTGTTTTCTCTTAGTGGTGGAGAGATGCAGACCAGCCCCTGCCCCCAAACTGGGTGCACTGCCCAGAGAAAGTATTCAGGACCACAGAGAGAGACTGGAGGTACTGGGCTCCGTCACTGATTTCTTGGAGCCCTTTGAACAAACCACTGGAGGCAAGATCCATCCCTCTATTTCACCAGGGAGACCTGCTCTTCTCCCTTTTTCCACGGTGGGATTGTAAACACATCATTACCAACAGCATCGCTGCCCACCCAATGACAGTGGTCAACCTGTGACCCAAGCCTAGCCAATGGAAATATTCCATCTCCTCTGAAAAGTGATTGGCCCAGGGGGTAGCCATGAAACCAAGAAGAGCCAGTCAGAGTCCCTCCTTCAGAGTGAGAGGAAACAGCTGATATTTTCACTTTTTTTGGGGGGGGGGCAATCATCTTCCTTGGCTCAATGGGAAAAGTCAGTCTGTGTAGTCAGAGAGAAGAAGGCAACGCATTGAGTCATACAGACCTGAAAGATAGATGGGTAAATAGATAGGTAGCTGGGTAGATAGATGGGTAGATGGATAGATATATGGGTAGATGCGTAGATAGATGGATAGATAGATGGGTAGATAGATGGATAGAGAGATGGATAGATGGATAGGTAGATAGATGAATAGGTAGATAGATAGATAGATAGATAGATAGATAGATAGATAGATGGATGGATAGATGGATAGATAGGTAAGTAGATAGATGGATAGATAGATGGGTAGATAGGTGGATAGAGAAATGGATAGCTGGTAGATAGATGGGTAGAGAGATGAATAGATGAATAGATAGGTCAGACAGATAGATGGATAGGTAAGTAGATTGATGGATGGATATAGATGGAAGGATAGATAAGTTGACTGATGGATGGATAGATAGAAGGAGAGACAAACAGGTAGATGGATCGATGGAGTTCTGGCTCCATTATTTGAGCTCATGGAGCCTCTATCCCTGAAGCCAGAGGGAGCTGTCATGCTCTAGCCAATTGCTCTATGAAGTGAAGTTGCCTGGGGCTTCTGTCACTGCCACAGGAAGAGTCCCTCCCACCCCACCCCATCGGCTCACCCTCCCTGCCCTGGGCGTTGGTCTCCGGACTCCCAGGGGTTTCTGGGTGTTTTCTGCTGGCCCTTCCAGCAAAGATGGCCTATGACTCTGAGCTGCGTAGGCTGCCCTGCCACAAAGCACAGAGCTTGCAGGCCAGCGGCGCAAGCCCCCAAATGTTTGCAACAAAAGTGTTGATAACACAGCTTTCCCATAAATCGAGAGCCTTCTAAGGGGGGGACGGGGAGGGCTGCATGTGCGGGGCAATGGAGGCAAATTACTTTTGTTCTCCGCAGAGTCTGTGCTGGGTTTGCGTGCCTCCCCGGTGCTCTGCTGAGTTGGAGAATCTTCCAGCAGGGCCGGCTTCCAGGCGGGTGACAGTCAGATTCAAATCACTTCTGCTCTCCAGCTCAGCACTCGGGCCCAGGTGCCTGCTGGATTCAGAGCACAGGCCCCCCCTTCCTCCAAGAAATCTCTGCTTAGCACAGCCAGGGCCTGGACTGTTGTCATTAGGAGGTATAAAATCCTAATTTATATTGCTGGGAGGGTAATTTATACACTAATGTAAATTTCTTTTACTGCTGATTTTTGAGCAACTGATGTGCAATTATTTCCGGCTCCCCTTCCAATGCAATTCTAATATGACTGCCTGCTAATACCTTAATATTCTTTACGATTGCCAGAGATGATATTTTTCCCGGATCAAATGCATCCAGTGGGGTTTGACATAATTGGGTTAAAGATTTCTCTTTCTGAAGCTGCAAGACTGTTCGCCTTAGCTGGGCTGGTGGGAGGTTGGTGGGGGCGGGGGGTGGGGGCGCGGGAGGGATGATGACAGAGGCCTTTTGTGCTCTATTTCCCTGCCTGGGCTTTTCTCCTTTCCCGGACCCCGGATCTCTCTTGTCTGCCTACTGTGTGCTCAGCTCAGAGGATGCTACTTTGCTGCCATTGCATGGAAGTGGTGTGAGAAAACAAGTTGTTACTTTAAGGGCCCACTCCAGAGTAACCGTCTCAGGGAGAATGGTTTTTGCCTTCGGAACACCCCAGGGCATGAATGGCGGGCCTCACCCCGTTAGGAACCAGGGGGCGTGAATGTGCGTGTTGTGTATTAACGTCAGCTGGTGAACACGATGTGCATCTTGAGGGGCCTGGCTGTGCATGGTCTGCTTCATGTCTACTGCAAGAATGACATTGTCTTCAGAATGTGTCTCTGTCCCTGGCCTTGCTGTGGGCAGCCGACAGGCCGCAGGACTTATGATGCCTTTCGGTGTCTGTCCCCAGGCCATGCTCTGACCTCCACACCATGCCGTCCCCTTCCAAATAATTAACACCAACCCTAAGACCACGATCGGCACCGATCTTTGCTATGATCTAGCAGCAGCATTTCATTTTGATTTTATCTACCATTTTCCTTACCTGTCTAGCTGGGACCTGCCAGAAAATCCTTGTGGCCTTTTATTGTTTATTTATCTATTTTTCAAAGAGTTTATTTATTTTGAGAGAGAGAAAGCATGAGCGGAGGGGGGGGGCAGAGAGAGAGGAGAGAGTGGGAATCCCCAGCCGGCTCTTTGTTGTCAGCGTGGAGCCCAACACGGGTCTCAAACTCACAAACTGTTTCATCACGACCTGAGCCAAAGTCAGATAGATGACTGAGCCACCCAGATGGCCCCCACTTGGCCTGTTGAAAACTGAGACCATTTTGAGACCATAAAGAAAGAACCAACATTGTACACACCTTGATCTTGGACTTCTAGCCCCCAGAACTGTGAGAAAATGAATTTCTCTTTTTAATATTAAATATAATTTATTGTCAAATTGGTTTCCATGCAACACCCAGCGCTCATCCCAACAGGTGCCCTCCTCAATGCCCATCACCCACTTTCCCCTCTCCCCCACCCCCCATCCACCCTCAGTTTGTTCTCAGTATCCAAGAGTCTCTTACGGTTTGCCTCCCTCCCTCTCTGTAACTTTCCCCCCCTTCCCCTCCCCCATGGTCTTCTGTTAAGTTTCTCAGGATCCACATAAGAGTGAAAACATATGGTATCTGTCTTTCTCTGTATGACTTATTTCACTTAGCATCACACTCTCCAGTTCCATCCACGTTGCTACAAAAGGCATATTTCATTCTTTCTCATTGCCAAGTAGTATTCCATTGTGTATATAAACCACAATTTCTTTATCCATTCGTCAGTAGGTGGACATTTAGGCTCTTTCCAGCATTTGGCTATTGTTGAAAGTGCTGCTGTAAACATTGGGGTACAAGTGCCCCTAAGCCTCAGCACTCCTGTATCCCTTGGGTAAATTCCTAGCAGTGCTATTGCTGGGTCATAGGGTAGATCTATTTTTAATTTTTTGAGGACTCTCCACACTGTTTTCCAGAGCAGCTGCACCAGTTTGCATTCCCACCAGCGGTGCAAGAGGGTCCCCGTTTCTCCACATCCTCGCCAGCATCTATAGTCTCCTGATTTGTTCATTTTAGCCACTCTGACTGTGTGAGGTGGTATCTCAGTGTGATTTTGATTTGTGTTTCCCTGATGAGGAGTGACATTGAGCATCTTTTCATATGCCTGTTGGCCATTTGGATGTCTTCTTTAGAAAAGTGTCTATTCATGTCTTCTCCCCATTTCTTCGCTGGATTATTTGTTTTTCGAGTGTCGAGTTTGGTGAGTCCTTTATAGATTTTGGATGCTAGCCCTTTGTCCGATATGTCGTTTGCAAATATCTTTTCCCATTCTATTGGTTGCCTTTTAGTTTACTTGATTGTTTCCTTTGCTGTGCAGAAGCTTTTTATCTTGGTGAGGTCCCAATAGTTCATTTTTGCTTTTAATTCCCTTGCCTTTGGAGATGTGTCGAGTAAGAAATTGCTGCGGCTGAGGTCAGAGAGGTTTTTTCCTGCTTTCTCCTCTAGGGTTTTAATGGTTTCCTGTCTCACATTCTGGTCCTTCATGCATTTTGAGTTTATTTTTGTCAATGGTGTAAGAAAGTGGTCTAGATTCATCCTTCTGCATGTTGCTGTCCAGTTCTCCCAGCACTATTTGTTAAAAAGACTGTCTTTTTTCCATTGGATATTCCTTCCTGCTTTGTCAAAGATTAGTTGGCCATACTTTTGTGGGTCCAGTTCTGGAGTCTCTATTCTATTCCATTGGTCTATGTGTCTGTTTTTGTGCCAATACCATGCTGTCTTGATGATTACAGCTTTGTAGGAGAGGCTAAAGTCTGGGATTGTGATGCCTCCCGCTTTGGTTGAGAAAATGAACTTCTGTTGCGTAAGCTGCCCTGTCTGCAGCATATTGAGCAGACTGAGACCCCACCCTATTAGAGATGTTACTATGAATGTGTTACTCCAAATCGAAGACCTCTGGCAGGAGAAGAAATTGTGATGTGGTAAAAATGCCCCGGTTTGAGTATTTTTGAAAAAAAATATTTATTTATTTTTGAGGAGAGAGACAGAGCATGAGTGGGGGAGGGCAGAGAGAGACGGAGACAGAATCTGAAGCAGGCTCCAGGCTCCGAGCTGTCAGCACAGAGCCCTACACGGGGCTCAAACTCACAAACTGTGAGATCGTGTCCTGAGCCGAAGTTGGACGCTTAACTGACCCCTCATCATTCAGGGCCTCAGTTTCTTCATTTGTCAGTCGAGGCCAGTGATCCCCAGCACAAGGCTCCCAGGGGATCATATAGGAGGTGACACTGATGGCTGTTGGCATGGGGAAGCTGTTGGCAGGCTAACTGGAAAGGGTATGTCCTATGCGATTGGCTTCCCTTGATTGGTCCTAAGTTGGAAGTGAGGACAGAAGTTTGGGAAGCCATCAGTTATTGATTAAGCCCAGCTCTTTTTTTTTTTTTTTAAATGTTTATTTATTTTGAGAGAGAGAGAGAAAGAGTGAGTGAGCACGGCGGGGCGGGGGAGGGAGGGGGAGAAAGAGAGGGGGAGCAAGAATCCCAAGCAGGCTCCACACTGTCAGCACAGAGCCCAATGTGGGTATCGAACTCATGAACCTTGAGATCGTGACCTGAGATGAAACCAAGAGTTGAACACTTAACCAGCTGAGCCACCCAGGCGCCCTAAGCCCCAACTCTTTTGAGCTGGTAGCCACAGAAGTCATAGTTTGGCTCCCTGGACTGGTTGCTGCAGATGGTGAGTGCGAGTTCTGTTTTTATATTCGAGCTGGCCATTATCTGGCTGTTTAGTTTCTCCTCGTGTAGTGCTCTGCACGGGGCTCCCAGCTGCCGGACGGTCCTGCAGAGGAGACAGGAGCTGGCAGAGTTTTCCATGCACAGGGTGAAATGCCCATTGCCTGGCCAGGGTCTAGCCTCGGGGCTAGCGGGCAGTGTCCTGACCCCGGCAGCATGTGAGCCGGGGGAGCAGCCTCAGGGCAATTCTGGGCTGAGCTGGAGTCCCAATGCAGAAGGCAGGTTCCACGTAACCGCTGTTGTGAGGGCAGCTGGAAGAGAAGAGGCCACGTCCAAGTTTGCATTCCAAAGTTACTGAAAGACAAATGCGAGAGCTCTTAAAACTGAATGACAAAGGGCAAAGGGCTTGGATAGGCATTTCTCCAAAGAGGACATACAAATGGCCACCAAGCGTACGGAAAGATGTTGACCATCATTCACTATTAGGAAAACGCAACTCGAAACCACTATGAGATCCTACCTCAAGCCCTCAGGATGGCTATTACTAAAAAGCCCCGGAAAATAATAAGCGTTAGTGAGTGAGTGGACCAGTTGGGACCCTCCTGCACTGTGGCTGGGAATGTAAAATGGTGCATCCACTGTGCAAAGCAGTATGGCAGTTCCCCCCAAAAAATGAAGAGTTAGGATTACCGTGTGATCCAGAAATCCCACTTCTGGGGACCTTTCCAAAAGAATTGAAATGAGGATCTCAAAGAGATATTTGGACAGCCGTGTTCATAGCCGTGTTATTCACAAGAGCTAAAAGGTGTCCACCGACAGATGAATGGATGAACGAAATACGGTAGGTACGTACAAGGGAATATTATCCAGCCTAAAAAAGGAAGGGAAGCCTGCCGCTTGCTGCCACATGGATGGACCCTGAGGACATTAAGCCAAGTGGAATAAGCCAGTCACAAAAGGACAAAGACTGTATGATTCTACTTGTATGAAGGATCCCAAGGAGTCAAACTCCCAGAAGCCTAATGGACAGAGGTGGTTGCCAGGGGCTGGGGGAGGGTTTCGGTCTTGCAAGATGAAAAGAATTCTGGAGATTGGTTGTGCAACCAGAATGTACGAATTCTACTGAACCGTATGCTTAAAAACGGGGAAGAAGGTACATTTTATGTTATGTAGATTTTACCGCAATTACAAAAAAGCAACCCCCAAAGGAAATGGGGTCCTGGGAGGTTGAGCTGGCTGGGCGTTGTCTGCCAGGCTCTGGATGAATAACTGTTCTTGCTGTGGCCCTCTGTGTCTGAGGGGACACTTCCTGGTTCCCTGGGGGAGGCTCCTCTGATCCCCTCAATGCCCAGGGAATTGGGGCATTAGTTGCGGGCGAGAGCAATCCATGCCAGGACGTAACCCACTCAACAGCCATTCATTCCTACCTGTGCTACCTCCTTCATTCCTACCTCCTTCTGTGCTAACGGTTCTTAGTTTTGCACCTTTTTCAGGCAGGCAGCGATATGCTCAGGGAAGGTAAAACTGCCCCTGACCCAGAGAACGAACCTCGGGTTCCCTAGATCGGCCATGATAATCCACTTCCTCTTTGTGAGTGATTCGTCTAGGGGTGGGTGTGAGACCTGTTCTGGCCAAGAAGACACGAGACAAGTTCCTGGGGCCTTCTGGAGAAGATGTTTTTCTCTGATAAAAGAGGATGCTAGTGCCCTTTCTCATCTTCCTGCTTTGAATGTGGTTGAGTAGTGCTTCAGCAGCCCTTTTGTGACCATGAGTGACAAGTTCAAGGACAGAGAGCTGACATCCTGGGGATGGCAAAGCAAGGGGACCAAAGAGGCTGTGTCTTTGATGGCATGGTTGAACCACACTGTACCCAGTCTAGCACTGTTAACCCCCAGGCCTCTTTTATTTGTGAAAACTGATGGTCAAGGTTGCTGCTATGCTCTGAGCCCAGTGGAACAGAGTGGGACGTACTGGGTGCTCTATTTGGCCTCACCCCACCTCAGCTTGGAGGGAACTAAGAAAATGCCTCCACTTCTACTCCTTTGTCTTCCTCTCTTCCAATCCCACCTCCCCTTTTACCAACATTCCTCCCCTTTCGTTTTCTTGAGAAGCTCCCCTTCTTTCTCCTTTGTTGCTGGGGGACCTCATCTCAGACCCATTCCCCGCTTCTTACTTCCGTGCCCACCCTCTGCTCCAGTTCTTTGGGGGCACCTGCCTTCCCCAAGTGCTCAGTGGCATCCAGGTCTGCCCTGAGTGCTCCCCCCTGGCATCCTGCTGCCTGACTTGTTCCAACACCTCCTCAGGGGCTCGACCCTGGGGAACGTGGTCTGATTCCCTTCCCACGGCCCCCGCCCCTTGGGGTATGTTGACTGTGACCTCCTATGGGCAGGGACCAGTAGTCAACGTGTCCTTTCTGAATGACATGTTTGCTGCCCTTCCTCAAGAACCTGACCGCCGAGGCCTCTTCCAGGCACATGTGGACCACACGGCATCTAGTTCTTATATCCACACCCGGGGTGACCTTGGGGACATTCTGGCCAGAGATCAGGGAAGCCACATCACTTTGTCAGGCTCTGCTTGGTGTCTTCGTTCTTTTTATACCCCAGTGAGCAAAAGAGGCTGATCTAAGACATAGACATGGCCCCCGAGGGATTTTAAACAGGATCCCTTTTATTTTCTACTCAAGATAATATCATGAAATGAGATAAAGTCTCCCTGGTTTATCAGCCCTTAATTGGATGAACCCCCTCCCACCCCCCAAAGTCTGAATAGTGGAGAGGGATGACGACAAAGAGAGTTTTGTCATCGATGGGCAAGCTCTGGGGGCCTGACCTGGCCTTCCTGGGGGAAGGCCTTTAGATCGGAAAGGATTACCATGGCCGCAGCCAGTCACAGCTTTCCCTTGCTCATTTGGGACCCGGGGAAAACGGCTTCATCTATTCTCTAATAAGTTAACAGGGGTGCCTGGGTGGCTCAGTCGGTTAAGCATCCAACTCTCGATTTCAGCTCAGGTCACGATCTCACAGTTTGTGGGATCGAACCCCGCATCACGCTCTTTGCTGATAGCTCAGAGCCCAGGTGGGATCTGTTCTCTCCCCCTCTCTCTCTGCCTTTCTTGCTCCTGCACTTTTGCTGTCTCTCTCTCTCTCTCTCTCTCTCTCTCTCTCTCTCTCTCTCTCAAAGTAAATAAACAGTAAAAAAGAAAAAAAGAAAATAATGGAGTAACAAGCATGCCCACTTTTTCAAGCTAAAGAACAAGATAAAGGAGTTATGCAAAGCAGTTTATAGTTTCATTTCCTCCTGTTAGAGTAATAAGGATAAATTATTTCTGGAGCGACACTTCCAAGGCTGTGGGTACCGTGATGGGGAACATTGGAGGAGTCGTAAGTTCCTGTCTTTCCCAGGGGAAAGCAGACGTGTCATGTGCCAAAAATCCCCGAAGCCCGAGATGCAGGATTTTCCAAGTGGCTCCTGGAGCCAGTAGAGACTCTTATTCCCATTTTACAGATAAGGAAATTGGGGCCCAGTGAGGGTCATTGGTTTGCCCAAGGTCACACGTGTAATAACGCAGTCTGCCTCCAGAATCTGTGCTATTCTGCCTCCGAACAAGATGACTGATGAGCGATTCCATTTCAGGCTCTCTCGGCTGGGCTGCGGGGAGGACTGTCGTGGCTCACATGCGAAGAGCGACGCCCAGATGAATCTCACACTTCTCTGCATCAGGGAGGTGGCCCATTCATGTAGCCAGAAGCTCCCCATGGTCTCCTTGGAACTGGACCACAGTAGCCCCAGAGCCGGGCAGGAGAGGTTGGGGGCTGTCTGGTATGTGAGGAAGGGGTTGTTTCAGGCATCTGTGGGTGTGGCCGGGTTCCATCATGACCCTCACCTTCACCATCCTGCTGCTGTAAATACCCCTCTCCTCTGACCCCCTCTGTTCCAGGCCTTTGTCATGATGGCCAAGGTTCACGGTCTCCCGAAGGGTGCCGGGCCTGTGTCTCCTGCGGGGGGCGACTCAGAAAGCCCTGGACCCCCTCCTGGATCGCTTTCCTGCCTTCATCGGGAGAGCAGATATCTCCAAGGGAGAGCACCTTTGTTGTCAGCATTGGCCCAGGTCCTAATCAGACAGGGACAGTGTGTGAGTCAGTGTGAAGGGGGCAAAGCAGCCCCTTCAAGGGGCAGACAAAGCTGCTTTGCTTGGGAAGAACCCAGACATGTCTTCCTGGTGTGGAGGAAAGTTCAGTGTCTGTATCACAACGCTGCTTAGCTGTGTGGCTTTGAGCAAATTTCTTAAGATCTCTGAGCCTCATTTACAAAATAGAAATTAATCATTCTCTAATTAACTAGGTTGATATCTACCAAGGACCTAACACAGCTACTGATTCGTGGCACGTGGACCACCTTTCTTTTCCCTAGGGACGTCTGAGTGATGGAGGCAGAGTAGACTACATTTCCCAGGTTCCCTTGCATGTAGGTGGGGCCATGTGACTGAGCTCCAGCCAGTGAAATGGGGCCGAGTGAAGGCGTGTCCGTACATGGCCCATAAGATCCTCTTGCCTGATCTTTCATTTCTGTTTCCATGGCCATGACCAGCGGCCAGGAGACCGGCGAGTGTAGTAACCCTTGCAACAGATTTTGGTGGGTGGTCAGCAGTCTTCATAACATAATCTCAAAAAAAAAAAAGGAGGATGCACTTGCCTTGTTCTCTCCCCTACCCCCCCTGGTTAAGAGGTGGCTATAATGGCAGGAGCTGGAGCAGCCACTTTGGACCCAGATTGGGAAGCCGCCATGTTGAGGGTGGCAGAGCTGCCCTCCTCGTTCTGGGATGGCTTCTCTGGATTGTTCCGTGAGCGACAAATGTGATTCCAACTTGGTGAGGCGTTGCGTTTTGGGTCTTCCTGTCCCCGCAGCTCAGACTCTCCCTTCACAGCTATGCTCCTGCTGCTGATGGACTCCTTAGCCGGCAGAGGATTCAGAAGAGAAGATACCTCTCCTACGCATCACCTTGGTCTTCTTACAGGACGCGCCTCAGAAATAGAAGGAGACTTTCCATCAGTATCTGAAGGGAGTCTCATACTCAGGCTGGTTCCTCCCCAGGATTTCTCCTAGACAGGCCAGCACCCCCTCAACCAGTAGCATTCCTGGTCGCCTGTGCTGATATCGTGAAGACAAGTCATCGCCTTGACCCCCAGCGAGGATCTCGAACTCGGATCGTGCCAAGAACGCTTGTAGCAGAGCAGTAAGGCTGGAAGAAACTACAGCATGAGCCCCGTATGCTTGGAATGGCTAAAGAAATAAAAAGGAGGCATAAAAAAAAAACCCAAAAACATAAAGAAAGAATAGCACACCAGGTTTTTTTCGTTTTCAGTTTTTTTCATCATACAACCCGCACCTGGTATTGATCCGGTAATACTCCCAACGCAAAACAACTCATGCAAAAACCTCATCACAAAGCCTCAGAAAATGCCAGAAATGTGTGTCTGGTTAGACTTTGTGATTTTCTGAAGAAAGAAAACGAGCTTAAATATTTTAATTGGACTCACATGTCTCCCGTGGCCCTGAACATGTGCTTTCAGGATGCTGCTTGATTTAATGGCCCTATCAGGGATGCAGTTCATTTTCCAGAATAAATGGGGCCCGTTAGCCAAGAAATAGATCCGTTGGTTCTTGTAGGGTGGTTTTTTCCTCCCCTCCTGTGATTCCACTTAAGCCAAAGTGCTTGGGAATCGGAGATGTGCGCAGGACTTTCGACGCATGTCGGTGAGCAGGAGTCTAAGGCCGCCTTGGTGCTTTACAGACGAGGGACGTGGCCCACAGAGGCCGGGGGACCCACCCGTGGAAGCAGCTGGTAAGGGTCAGCAGTGGCATTGGTACATACGTTTTGGTTTTCTCAGCCCGTTGAAGAAGGAGCAGACTCTTGCGTTTATGAGCTGACTCCACTCCTGCCGTAAAGATCTCTGTGCTCAAAGGCGGACCGTAACTAAGCAGTTGAGAGGCGCCTATTATTTCCATCTGGTGGGGTGTGTTTCAAGCATGGCCCTCAGAATGGATTCTTTGTTTGTTTTTTTCTTTTTTAAGATGGTGATGAAAACCTGCCCCACTTTCAGCCCTGTAGAACCGGCCCCTGCCCCTGGCCTGCCCTGGTCCTGCGTGGCGGCGGGAAGACGAGGGCAATGGCAGGACCCGGGGCTGGGTTTCCTGCATGTTGGCTGAATGGGGGAGCGACAGCCATTTACTTTCAGGTGAGAATTTTGTGTCTCTTGCTCCGTGCCTGGGGGTATTGGCGTTTTAGGCTGGGGTTCCCCTGGTGGGGTAAAGGGTTAAAGGGTTTGATTCTCTGTTAGCAAGTTTCAGGGATCAGAAGGTGGGCCGGGCAGGCTGAGAGGTCTCCAGGGCTCTCCCAATCTTCTTATTCCCCTGTTCCCTGTGTCAGCCTGTGAATAAGGCCTGGGGAACAGCTTTCTCGACCAAGCCTGGGAAGAACACGCCAGATGAACCAGAGCTGTCAATCCATCTGCTTTCCGCCATCTTGAATTTCAGGGTAGAGCGCTTACCCCTTTCTCTTCTAGAACTCTCCCCAGTCCTGGCTGGCCTCCCTGCAAACCCGTGCCTCCACTTGGAAATGGTGGCCGCAGTGAAGGAGTGTGGATGGTTCGGGGCCGCCCGTCCACCCATCAGGAAAGCTGCTTGTCGTGTGAACTCAATCCAGTGTCACCTGCTGTATCAGCTTGTGCCTTGGGAGGCATCTGTCCAGCAAGGATGCCGCTTTTTTGGGTCAGTCTTTGTAGGACACGTCTGACCAAGAGTTCTTCCTCTTAGCTAACCTTGTGCAACCCCCCCCCCCCCCCACCTGCTTGAGAGAGAAATTCTTTGCAACGGTTACTGGTTCTCCTCTGGACGAAAGGGTTCTGATTTTGGATGAAATTGGACTCCCCCGCTCCCCGCCCCGTCCTCACTGCGTCTGATCCACAGCTCTGTCCTTGCTCAGATGATCCTGTATTTCTAGAGTCCAGACGGAGGGGGCCGGCAGCTGCAGGCTGATTCCCCGAGAGCGCTTCTGGGGACTCCAGAGAGGGTCCGAGACATCTCGACACTCAGCCAGCATGAGCCAACTGCACTGTTCTCGGCTTCATTTTTTCTTAATTAGCTCTAATTACTCTGTCATCATAAATGTACTGACATCGAAAGCCTTCAAGTTCCTTTAAGCAGCTGGCAGTAATCGGCCTCATTAATCTTGCTGATTCCCATCTTTTGAAGATTGCTGGTTTGCTTTAGAAACGATGCTCTGTTCGGAGCCAGCTTCCCACCTCTCAATGCCCGGCTCAGCGTTAACGGTGAAAATGTGGCCGAGCCCCTGGGGGCCTGTCAACACCCCCTGGGGCCTGTCATCTCTTCCCAGGTCTGGGGTGGGGGAGTTGCCCCTTCCTGGGAGAGGTCAGGAGGCCCCTCTGTGAGGTCACGTGCGTGAAGACAGGGCACAGGGCATCACCCAGGTCTGCCTTGGTTCGTCTCGGCTGCCTTGGGCCAAGGTCCTGCGGTCACAGTCACTTAAATATTGAATCTTGGGCATCCATCCACCTCACTCTGCCGTGTCTTGCAACTGGGATTCCCAGCTGTCCAGTGTTCCCCTCCCACATGGGCTCCAAGGATATGGCCAAGCCTTGTCAATCCTGTCTTCTTTTTTAGATAGTCTTTGGTAGTGGGGCCAGCGGGGGCACCCATGGAGTTCAGACGCTAAGGTAGCAAGTTCTGAACCAGGAAGACTTGGATGACATTCATTTTTAAAATTTATATTATTTATTTTTAATTTTGTTTAATGTTTGTATTTATTTTTGAGACAGAGAGAGACAGAGCACGAGTAGGGGAGGGGCGGAGAGAGAGGGAGACACAGAATCTGAAGCAGGTTCCAGGCTCCGAGCTGTCAGCACAGAGCCTGACGCGGGGCTCGAACTCATGAACCACGAGATTATGACTTGAACCAACTTGGATGCTTAACTGACTGAGCCACCCAGGCGCCCCTATGTATTTATTTTTAAAGTTTACTTATTTATTTTGAGAGAACGAGTGGGGATGAGGCAGAAAGAGAGAGAGGGGGAGAGAATCCCAAGCAGGCTCTGCACTGTCAGCACAGAGCCCGATGTGGGGCTGGAACTCACGAGCTGTGAGATTGTGACCTGAGTCGAAATCAAGAGTCAGACGCTTAACCGAATAAACCACCCAGGCGCCCCCAAATAGTGTTTATCGAGGGTAGGCTGAGGCAACGTAGAGAAGAGGGTGAGGAATCCGTACAGCGGACCCTTGGACAATACAAGTTTGAACTGCAGGGGTCCGCTTACACACAGGCTTTTCTGATACAGTGCAGCACCATAAATGTATTTCCTCTTCCTTACGATTTTCTTGATAATGTTTTCTTCTCTCTAGCTTATTTTACTGTAAAAATACAGTATGTAATATATATAACATACAAAATGTGTGTTCATTGACTGTATGGTATTGGTAAGGCTTCCAGTCAACTGTAGGCTAAGAGTAGTTAAGTTTATAGGGTGTTAAAAGTTGTATGTGGATTTACAATTGTGCAGGGGGTTGGTGTCCCTAAACCCTGTGTTGTTCAAGGGTCATCTGTATATAAATGAGGGGGGCTAAGGTCATGGCTGGGCCTGTGGTACTGAGTACCTAGCCCATGGGACAAGTTAAGGCTGGAAGTGGGGTGTGAGCAAGGATTCTGGGAGCAGGATGGAGTGTGTGTATATGTGTATATGTGTGTATATGCATATACATATGTGTACGGGTGTGTAATAGTGTGTGTATATGATATGTATATGGGTATGTGTGTATATACACGTATGCATATGTGAGTGTGTACATGTGTGTGGGTAAGTGTTGCATGTGTGTGTGTGTGTGTGTGTGTGTGTGAATGTGTGTGTGTTGTGCATGTGTGTATGTGTGTGTTCGTACAGAGCTGAGTACGGAACCAGGGCTGGGAAGAGTGAGCAAACGTTGGAGCTCCTTCCCTGTGTGCCTGATGGACGCACCGAGAGCAAGCAAGCCAAGGGTGTAATGAGAGCCAGGACCTTTAGAGTGAGTTCCCTGGGGGCTGGGCTGACCTTTGACATTGGTCGTCATCATGTGCGGAGCCCTCCTTCTGGACCTCAAACCAGGCTCAGCTCCCTGCACTCCTGGCAGGGGTTGGGTCCTCCTTCATCCCCTCTGACATCCGATGGTCTTAACTCCTCGTCTCAGATCTTTTCTCACTCAAGACGTTGAGAGACCTTCACGCAAACTGAGTTCTTGATGTTCTACCTTGACAGCTCCTGGCAGGCTCCAGACAAACCCCAACTAATGGTTGCACGACGCAGGGAGGTCTCTTCCCTCCTCTTCCACACACACATCAGATGTCTTCTTCTCACAGTATCAGGCCTCCTTCTCCTCTAAGGCATGAGAAGCTCATTTCAGTGTCCCTCACCTCCAACCAGGTGAATTGTCAGTGGTACTACAAGTGGCCTCCATTTGCCATGTGCTGGCCATCCTACTCTACAGATATTTTCTCCTTGAATCCCTCAGATCGATGGTGGGTAGGGGGCAGTTCCATTCTACAGATGAGCAAATAAATGTACAGGTTACACATTTTACCTGTAGGCCAACAAGGTTAAGTGACAGAGGCAAGAATTGTTTTCCTTTTCTTTTTTGTAAAGTTTATTTATTCATTTTGAGAGAGAGAGAGAGAGGGAGAGAGAGAATCCCAAGCAGGCTCTGTGCTGTCTTCATGGAACCTGACACAGGGCTGAATCCCACGAGCCGTAAGATCATGACCTGAGCCCAAATCAAGGGTCAGATGCTTGACCGACTGAGCCACCCAGGCTCACCAGAGGCAAGAATTGAGTCCAGGTTTGTGTGCCCAGATCTTTACCTTTCCATGATGTCATACCATCTGCCAAGCCAATGGCTTGCTTGGCACCAATATGTACCAGGAGGTGGGCCACAAAGAAGCACACTGGCAGTCTTTGTACCGGGAGGGTTTCCAAGAGGACGCATGGCCCCTGCCTTTGAGAATGGCCAATCACATCACCTGTTACCACGTGAAGTTTCTGTTTTCATCGGAAAACAGTGCCGAACCTGGACCAAGCCCATTGTCAACCTCTAGCCTATGCCCTTTTGGTCATAGAGCACCCCTTGCATGGAATGCTTTCCCCCTTTTAGCTATTTTAAAGAATTAACTCTTTTATCCAGAGATTATTGGAGATGTACACGCAAGTGAAAGTAATCATTTGGCCATCTGGTGTACCCTTTTCCACGTTTACCCCAATGGTAACGTCCTGCAGACCACAGAACAGTCTCACCACCAGGAAACTGACGTTGACCTCATTCAGCTGTTCCCAGCTTTACACGTACTTACGTGTGTTTACTTCTACGCAGTTTTATCACGTGAAAGTTCGAGTATCTATCACCACAGTCAAGATGCAGACAGAACCATTCCATCACCAGAAGGATTCCTTGTGTGGTCCTTTTCCAACCACACACACCTCCTACCCACCGCCATTTCATGTTAATCTGCATCTTTCAGCCAGCCCTGCACTGGCTGTGACGCCTCCTTGAGATTTGCCGCCTCCGGCTCAGGCATCTGCTTCCTGTCTGGGCCGCCTTGTGGCCTTTAGCATTTGCTACCTTGGAAGTAATCCTGAGTCCTGGGAAAGAGAGAGAGGCCTTTGCAGTCAGAAAGACCCACTCAGATTCCATACCCTGCAACTCTTCTACTGCGTGGCCTTGGGAAAGTGACTCCTGTATCACTGTGCCTCAGTTTCCTAATCAATATGATGGGAAGATCGTGCCAACCTCCTGGGGCCTGGGGAGATCATTCAGTGACGTAATGCATATGAAGTGCCCAGCCCCCACCCCCCGCCCCCCTTGGCACATGGCGGGCCCTCTTTCTGTGTGACCCAGTTGGACTGTGAGACCTTGAAAGCAGGTGACTCCATCCAGAGATGGTCACTGTTTGGTCCCTTCTTTGGGCCCTGTGTCTGGATGGAGTTTGTTTATTTATTTATAAAGTTTATTTATTAATTTTGAGAGAGAGAGAGAGAGAGAGAGAGAGAGAGAGAGAGAGAGAGAGTGTGAGCAGGGTAGAGGCTGAGAGGTAGAGTAAGAATCTCAAGCAGGCTCTGTGCTGTCAGCCCGGAGCCCGAAGCGGGGCTTGAACCCATGGAACTGTGAGATAGTGACCCGAGCTGCAATCAAGGGTCCGATGCTCAACCGAATGAGCCAGCCGGGTGCCCCCTGGACCGAGTTTAAAAGAGACGGTCCTTGGGGCGCCCGGGCGGCTCAGTCGGTTGAGCGTCTGACTCCTGATTTTGGCTCCGGTCATGATCTCGCTGTTCATGAGATTGAGCTCTGCATCTGGCCTGCTTGCGCTTCTCTCTCTCCCTCCCTCTCTCTCCCTGCCCCTTCCCCGCTCTCTCTCTCTTTCTCAAGATAAATAAACATTAAAAAAAAAAAAAAAGAGAGAGAGAGAGAGAGAGAGAGACAGTCCCTGCTGGAACTGGAAAACACACCATTGGGAAAACAGATGTCACTTTGCCCCCATCCAGCCTTCCTGCTTGGTAATAAGGTGTCCATGAATCAGCAGATCCAGGCTCCGTCTATTCCGGGCGGAAAAACTCTGGGCTGGCAGTGGGATGCGGTGGGGGTGGGGGTGGGCTGTCCCTTCCGGGGCCCGCCCCTCGGAACGGCCTCCCTCCAAAGCCTCCTGCCCTCTTCCTGCCAGCAGCTCGTCCCTGCAGCTGACAGAAGTGATTACTGCCTGTGAGTGATAATATAATTCAGTTCCCCTCAAGGAGAGATGCTATCAGAGAGGCTTTTTTAAGAGGAAAAAATATATAATATACTGGTTGAAAAGGGCTATCTTTCTTCCTGGAAGAACAGTTATTAATCTCTTCCTAGTACATTTTCATATCATTTTGGACACTTATTTCCAGGCCGTGATATTATAAAACCAGGCGTCTGTGTCAGCTTTGATGCGGTGGAACATGCTGGAACATGAAAAGGCGTAATTACTGCTGTGGCCATTGGAATTGCTAACGAGATCCTGACATTTTCAAATCGGACCCATTTCTCAGTGATCCAGAAGTGAGCCCTGCAGCTGTGTGGGCTGCATGTGAATGAGGCAGCTCCCAGCTCAGGGGGGAAGGAAGGAGAGAGGGTGGGCGGGGATGAGTTCTGTTCTTTGAGCTGAACCCCGGCGACAGGAGCTGAGGCTTGGGACCGGATGGGACCTGATGGGACTGACCCTCTGTCTCAAAGCTGCCTCCTGCCACCCCGCAAGGGAGGACGTTTATTCTGGGCTTTTGGGTCATTGTTTTCCGATTTAGGGTGGCCAATTCAGTACGTGGTTCAAGGAAGACTCACTATGTGTCCTGCGCGCTGGGGGGACAGCAGTGGCCGAGGTCTCCTCCCCATCCCCCACCCGCTGCAACCATGCTTTCTCTCCCTCATCCTGTAAGTGCCGGAGCCACCGCTGGAGTTTGCTACAAATGCAGATCCTCGGGCTCCGGCCCCCCGCACGCTTACGGAGTCTGGAACTCTGGGGGTGGGGACCCAGGGACCTGTGTCAGGGAGCCCTCCGGTGATGCTCATGCACCTGTTGTTGGGGAGCCCCTGCCTTTATCTTCCTCTGCCTGTCCTGGGGCTTCCGGGTTAAAATGCAGACCCCTGGCCCGCCTCTCGTGGGGTGAGGTACAAGTGGAAGAAGCTGGGGTGGCTGCTGTCCCTGAGCTGCCTGGGTCCCACACTCCTGCTCTGTAAGCGGTTTCCGGCTGCTCTGAAAGCTGGGGGGGGGGGTTGCTGGAAACCTCATGGGCCCCTTGACTCTCTAAATGGAGCAGGTGCATGTGAAGCCACAGGCAGCGAACCCTCACGCAGGCTGTGGGCTGGGCTGGCCCCTAGAGTGGGGGGCTGCGAGCAGGGCCGCGGACCGTTGGAACTGGGGGGTGGGGAAACCAGAAGCAGACCTGAGGGAGGGGTCAGAGAAAAGGCAGCAAGGTCAAACGGATGTTCTCTCTGCACCCCTCGAGCCTGGACATCCTCCCGTGTCCCCTTGACAAATGGCACCGATATTTGAGAAAACAAACCTGGCAGTCGTGCTGGGTTCCTCTTTCTCTCTCTCGGGGCAGAAGGTGTCGAACAAATCGCCCCAAACACGGCGGATGTTTTACTGTCTCCCCTCCTGGCGCTGGGGTTGATCTGGCTCGGCGTGGTGGCCCTCACTCGGGGCTCCTCATTCTGCAGCGGGGGGCCTGGACGGAGCCTTAGTTTTCAGATGTTCCTGGACAAAACGGACTCCTCTCCCCTCCCACCCCGCCGGCTATTTTTTGGAGGGTGGGGGGCAAAATGACTCAAGGCTGACCCTGAGGACCGGGGCCTGGCTGTGGGTCACAGTCCTCCCTTGGCCAACTGTGGTGGGGCTTGGGCAGACCCTGGGACAGTCCTCAGGTACCTGACAGGTTGCAGACGCCCCATTGGTGATGGTGATGGCCAGAGTAAGTGGCCGGTGGACAGGGAAGCAGAGGGTGACAGGGCGAGAACGACCAGGGGCCCTTGTCGCTGGCAGGAGCTGGGCTTCCCTGGATGCTAAGAGCCACGGGACCCCCTGCGCGGACAGCCGACCAGAAGCGCCTGGGACCATCCAGAGAGAGTTTCAGGAGACCCCCGCCGACGCCATCTTTTTTGTTACGTTCTCAGATTTTTCCGAATATTCGAGGCTGGCTACGTATTAGGTGTGCAATCGGAAACAAAAACATTTCATAAGGCGAACTGAGCTACGATTCTGCTGAGGATGGGAATGGAGAATGTTCCCCCGAGGGAGACACACGAATCACGCCGGCCTGGGTGCAGGTGATTGTGGGTGCAGGTGTTTGGCGGGGGAAGGCCTCTGCGGACCGCCCTCCTTCGCTCTCGGCTGGGGTTCTGCAGGACAAACTCTACGTCCAGATCTGTGTCAAGACGCCCAGGGCCTTGGCAGGCTTTTTGTTTTTGTCTCGGGCCACGGCTGAGAGTACTCTGGCTCCTTGGAGGGGACGCTTTTGGAGTCAACACTCCGCTGGCGCCTTGGTGACTGAGAAGACCTTACAGTTGCAGGACTGACCTCTCAGCCATTAGGGCCACAAGAAGGCGTGCACACCGTGTCCCATGGTGAGGACCCGGTCTTCGAGCCTGAAGCAGCCGCGAAGCGTGAACACGGGCGGCCGTTCTCCAGTCCCTTTGAAGCCCTTACGCTCCCGCCCCAGCCTCTTCCCCATTTCCCCTACTTCACACTTCTCTAGCTGCTGCTCGCTGACCCCATTTCTGTTCCTCCTACACACGAACCTCGTCTCTCACGCCCCTACCCTCTCACCCCAGGGCCTTTGCACATGCTGTCCCCGCCCCCAGAAAAATCTCTGCCCTCCGATCTTCAGCCAGTCACCAACTTCTCACCACCCAGGCCTTGTCACTTTGTCTTTGTTCCACAGCTTCCTCCCCCCATCGCTTTCATTTTTAAAAAATATTTAGAGATAGAGAGAGCATGTGCAACTGTGTGAGTGATTGGGGGAGGGACAGAGAGAGAGAGAGAGGGAGAGAGAGAATCCCAAGCAGGCTCTGCACTGACAGCACAGGGGCTCGATCTCACAAACTGTGAGATCGTGACCTGAGCCGAAATCAAGAGTCTGACGCTCACGCGACCGCTCCCCCCGCCAGGCGCCCCGCCCCGGTCACTTTCCAGCCAGCTCTCCCGCTTCTTCTTCATGAACCTCATTGTGGTCTGAAATTATATTCTGTCAAGTTATCTTTGTTTCTCTCTACTGAAGCGAAATGTTACCCATGACAGAGAACCCACCTGTTCTGTTTTACTGGGAATCCGCAGCGTCTAGTCTGGTGTCCCCAGTGCAGCACAGGTGCTCAATCAGGGACTCTTGAACAAGTTAGTCCCCTGCGTCTTTCTGTCCCTCAGGCGGTATCACCCCCACCTCTGGTGCTCCCTGCGTCCCCCCTGCAGGCTCGACCTGCCTGAAACTGACCAGGGGTAGCAGGGGGCAGGCAGGTAGCAAGAAGGGTAAGGGATGGTGATCATCTGGTATGTTCGTCCACTGAGGTTCTCTTCTCAGTGGAGTATCAGAAGTCAGCCCTTGCAGAAGGAGAAGGGGAAGGAGGCGGGGAGAGTCCTCACGTGCCTGGGGCAGGAGAGGAACTGGTAAAGTGTTTCTGTAGGAAGGGAGCGAGGGAAGGCTCTAGATAAAATTCCTGGAGGGCCAACCTGCTGAAGACCTCGGAGGGGAGGGAATCAGAGAGGCGTGACAGCCGGGGTGAGCTCAGGCCTGACCACGAACCAGAATGGCCTTGGCAGCCGCTGGCTAGCGTAACTGGAGGGGGTCTACGTGCAGGTGCGATCAGGCAGACCCCTACTGAGGTCTGGGTGGTGTCTTTCTGAGATTTCTCCTTTAAGGCAGGTGGCCAGAGAGAAAGTGTGTAGCTTTGAGAGGTGGATTCCACGTGACCGGAGCGCAGGGCAACGAGGTCAGCGGTAGATAACAGGGGCGTCCCACAGCCAAGGGCACCCGTGGAAAAGGAAAGCTGGGCTTCCTGACCAAGGACAGCCTCGGGACGTGAAAATGCAGAGGCAGAAACAGGTCCCGTGAGAGGAGGCCGCAGTCACATCAGACAGTGAGCTCAAGGGAACGGGGGGAGTCTGGGGAGTCCGGGGGCACGATGGCCTCTGGAAAGTGCTGGTCCTGGTGGCCCAGGGAGCCCGAGGAAAAGATGTTGCCAGGGAGTCGGGAACCGGGATCCAGGTGGAAACTTTGGTGGCAAGACTTGGCTCCTCCTGGGGATGAGCTTGGTGTTTCCCTGTTCCACATCAGCCCAGGTGCCTAGTTTAGGGACCCAAATCCCAGGCTACACTGGTGACCTCCGTCCCTTTCCTTTCCCGCCCCCTTTCTCAGAACTGGCCACAGAGGTCTGTGTGTGTCTGTATCTGTAAGGCGTGTAGACCGTGGACTTCTCTGGGGTGTCACAGGGCCCGGCACGCAGTAGGTGCTTAATCGATATTTGTTCCCGCTTGACGTTCTCCTGCTTCTTCTCAAGTATCCCCCTACCCCCAAACACTTCCTTAAACCTCCAGTTAAAAAAATTCTTTTTAATGTTTATTTATTCTAAAGGAGAGAGAGAGGGAGACAGAGCGTGAGCAGGGGAGGGGTTAGAGAGAGGGAGGCAGAGAATCCGAAACAGGCTCCAGGCTCCGAGCTGTCAGCATAAGAGCCCAGCCTGACCTGGGGCTCGAACTCACGGACCGCGAGATCACGACCTGAGCCGAAGTCGGACGCTTCGCTGACTGAGCACCCCCTTAAAGCTCCAGTTTAAAGATGGAGTAATAAGTCTTGGACACAAGCCACCCCCCCCCCCCCCCCCTTCGGTACAATTCTGACCGAGTGCCCCTTCCCGCCTCCCCCAGCCGCCGGTGCAGAGGCCCAGCCACCCGCACGAGACACGCGGCTGCTTCGGCTCCACGTCGTGCTTTTGGAGCCGTGCCAAACAGTGGCAGGCGGTGGAGCGTGGGGAGTGCATAGTGGTTTGCAGGGACTTGGACGCGACACCGAAACCACGTTCTCCTGGAGACGTCTCTACCCCATGGGCTTTGCCAGGTTGGCCGTTTTGCCGCGAGGCAATCGAAGCCAGTTCTTCCTTTCCTTAGCTGGCGCTTTTGCTGGAGAAAACAGCGCACGCCTCCGCCACTAGCCCGTCCATCAGGGAGGGTTTGCTCCGTGCCGGACGTGGCTGCGGCCACCGAGGCCACACGCTTTGCCGGCACAGCCCGTACTACTCACAGCTGCCACGGATCTGCTCGGATGGGCTTCGCTCTGGGTGCTCTTCTAGGAGTGGCTTCTGTTCGTCAAGCCCTCGTGCGTGTGCATGACGCTGCGCTAAGCGCTTAATCTCAGGCCGTCCTCCCAGCAACACTGGGTATTATATCCCCGTTGACAGGTGAGGATCGCGGGATTCCCCCAAAGTCACCCGGCTGGCGACTAAGAGAGTCAGTCGGGGTGGGATCTCGAGCACCTGCCCCCGATGCCGATCTGCCGGTCTGACCTGCGCGGGGGGGGGCGAGCCCCTCCTGATAAGCTGTGCTCTGGCATGCTGCCGGTGCAGGGGTGGGTAGGGGAGGAACTTCAGAGGGGCCTGGCCTCAGCTGACGTGGTCAGGTGGGTGTCATCTGTCTGGAGAATAAGCGAGGAAGGGTGGGTCTGGGCGGAAAGCAAGCTCTGGCAAATTCCAAAGAGAAGGGGGACCTCGAAAGGAAAGCTCCTTCAGGTGCGGGCCTTTGCCATGGCGAGATTCCCTAGGCATAGAATGTGGTGGCGAGGGTGCTGGGCCCTGACAGTGGTAGCTCAGGGAGGTGACCACTGGGGATAGGCCAGCCCAGGCCCCTGTGACACCTTTGGCCCTGGGGCAAGGTGAAAAGAGCCCCTGTGGAGGCCACGTAGGAGTTGCTGTTACTCCCTGGGGGTCAGAGAGAAGCAGGTGAGGGCCCTGGTTTGTTCTTCCCCCTTTTCCTTTCTCTGTCCTGCTCGTTCTCCTTTCCTTCCTTCTGCTCATCTCTGTTTACCTCTCTCTCTCTCTCTCTCTCTCTCTCTCTCTCTCCCCCCCTCTCTCTCCCTCTCAGTCCGTCCATCTGTCCATCTATCTATCCACCTATCCATCCACTCATTCCTGGCTGCTACAGAAGGTATTTAAGGTAGGCACAAACCTCACGGAGGTCTGAGCTTTTCCAGCCTGGCTTCAGCGGGGGTCACTGTCAAAGCCTCAGAGCCGACTTGCCGCGTCAGGGCTTCAGTCCCCTGATCCGTGGGATGGTGGCGTTGGACCAGAGGCCCCCGAGGGTCCACGCAAGCTGGACTGTCCCACGAGTCTAGGAATCTCTGACTTGGAGCCGGGAAACCTCCTGGAGGCCCTGAGGAGATGCTAGGGTTCCTTTCCAACTTGCCAACCTGTTTGGCAGCCACAGATGGGCCTCCGGGGCGGAAGGGAAGCCAGGAGCCAAGAGGCTGCCTCGCACGAGTGAGTGATTTGTACAAGGATGATTTGTGAGGATAGCGCTGGGGGCAGCGGGGCTCGGGTTTCCTGGGGCCGCTCGCGAACTCCGACATCTACTATTTTTCACTCCAGCGAGACCGAGCTGCTCCAGACAGGCCCCTGCCGGCTGTTTTCAGCTGTGCTGGGAAGTGTGGCGGCCGGCTGTGTTCCCTCTTGGAGCTCTCTCGGGGACAGCGCAGCACATGGCAGCTGCTCGAGCGAGGAAGCTAGCGGATTCTACAAGGGGGCCCCAAATTCCAAACGACGCCTTCTGAGCAGCTGGATTTGCATTGCGAGGTGTTACCCTCACTTCAAAGAAACGTCTGCCCTAGATCTGGAGCCCGCCCTCCGGGGCCTGCCTGAACCGCGTTGCTTCCTGAGTCTTGACTTCACAGGGGAGCTCTGCAGGGGAGAAAGCTCCGTGGCCAGAAGTCAGGACACTTCCACGGGAAACGTGGGTCTGCTGCTTCCTGGCCAAGTGACCTCGGACAAGTCACTTCCCTCTCCAGGGCCTCGGTTGCCTCATTTGTGCCTTGGGAAGCGTGTGTCCTTTCAAGATCTGATGCTCACTGAGTACCTCATTCGCAGTTTTCTCAGAGAAGAGTGCGCGGCTCTCTCTGCTCTCTTGGCCTGCTGCCGGTGTTGGCAAAAGGTATGGGCATAAAGAAACACAGTAGCGGCAAATACCATCGATCCCCAGGTCAGGGGCAATGTCGCAGTTCAGCCTGGATGTAGTGACAGGTAGTGAGCGGTCCCGGCCCTGACAGAAGGGTCTGGGGAGGCCCAGGGAGGCAGCTGACGGGGTAGGTCCATGTGGACCCCTGCAGCACCTCCGGCCTGGGCGAGAAGGTGAAGGTGGGTGGGGGTTTGTCCCCCCACCTTTACCAGACAGCTTCCCCTGGACAATAGTCCTTAGCACAGAGTTGAACACCCAGAAGTCGTCATTGAATATTTAGATTCACGTAGGGAGAACCATCGCGACTGAAAAGGCCTTTTTGGGGGCGCCTGGGCGGCTCAGTCGGTTGAGTGTCCGACTTCGGCTCAGGTCATGATCTCACCGTTCCGGGGTTCGAGCCCCGCGTCGGGCTCTGCACTGTCAGCTCGGAGCCTGGAGCCTGCTTCCAATTCTGTGCCTCCTTCTCTCTCTGCCCCTTCCCCGCTCGCACTTTGTGTGTGTGTGTCTCTCTCTCAAAAATAAACATAAATTAAAAAAAAATAAAAATAAAAGTGTGTGGTTTATGGGGAGCCTGGGTGGCTCAGTCGGTTAAGCGTCCGACTTCGTCTCGGGTCATGATCCCATGGTTCCTAGGTTCGAGCCCCATGTCGGGCTCTGTGCTGACAGCTCGGAGCCTGGAGCCTGCTTCTGATTCTGTGTCTCCCTCTCTCTCTGTGCCTCCCCAGCTCGCACTCTGTCTCTGTCTCAAAAATAAATAAAAACTTAAAAAAAGAATAAAAAGACAAGGCCTTTTTATATTGCAGGGACGAAAGACAAGCAAGGGGAGGGGCGAGGGGAGGAGTAGGTGGATTCGGGCCACGTTGACTTAGCAGAGTTGGAATCCCCTTCTCAGCTTAGTCCCACAAAGGACGTCCTACCTGGTATGTGGAAGACAGGGCCCCTGTCTGCTGGTCTTCGGCTCACCTGCTTGGCTCCCGCCTCTCTGATTCCTGGGTCGGGCGTGTGATGTAGAGCAGTGTCTCCCGGAAATCAGCCCCACCATTGAAGGTGGAGATCCCGAGAAAATAAAAGACGAGGGTGAGTTCCGGCCCATCCTCACAGGTTGCAGGATGTCTTTTCTCTTCCTGACTTCATATCCATCATCCCTTCCTGACCATCTGCCCTGTGGACTTCAGGCTTCTGCACCAGACACAGAAGCAACACCCTCTCGTGGCCCACGTGACCAGCTCCCCCAGGTGCCCAAGGCCAGGTCCCTAGGTACACATCTGGTGGGTCTCATTCTCTGATCTCTGCTTCTCCTGATACAGGAAGTGAATGGGAAAGAGAGTGAGAAGGTGACAGGAATGAGAATAATGGTAGAAGAAGAGAGCCATAGTGATGGGGAGCCACAGAAAGGTGTGGGCAGGGGAAAGGACTGGGAGGGCCAAAAGCGAGGAGCAGGAGCCCAGCCAGCTCTGCAGGCAGAAGCAGGGACTTTGTGCAGTAAGTTGGCGGTGGCTAGTTTTGCTGGGGATGAAAAATAGAGATTGCTTTTGGCCTGAGACTGCTTTGCTTTGGCTGCGACTCATAAACTGGGCTGAGACTTCTCTATTCTGAGGACTCTGGTTCTTCCCCCTTTTCTCATGCCTGTAGTTCTCAACCCTGGCTGCACACTAGAATCACCTGGGACCTTTTAGAAATGCTGATGGCCAGGCACATGCCAGGACAGTTAAATCAGGATCTCTGGAGCATGGCCCAGGCGCTGGGTTTTTTGGCAAACACTTCCCAGGTGATTGTGTTGTGCAGCCAGTTTGAGAACGGTGTGTGTGTAGTAGAAACACCCTAAGGTGACCCCCAGTGAGCCATGCCCTTGTATAACCTCCGCCCTTGAGTGCAGGTGAAGCCTGTGACTTGCTTCTAACCAATAGCATGTGGCAAAAATAACAGGATGCCATTCTCTTGGTTAGGTTACGTTATATATGGGGGTGGGGCCTTGTGGATAAACATCCTAGCTTCCTGTCCTTCTGAGGGATAATTCTGAAGGCACTTCAGATGTTTCTCAGAGGCCGAGTGTCTAGACAGAGTCCGTCTGGATCGCGGAGACTGTTTTTGGCTGTGTGGGAAAGTGTGATGCTGGCTGTGTTTCATCTCTGAGATCGCTAAGAGACAGCAGAACACATGTTAATCGTTATCCTCAAAATACTGGTGACCTTGATAACTCATCCTTTATCAATTTGTCCTTCCTTCTGTCTTCCCTCTACATGCTGCCTTTTTCTTGCTTCCTGGGATCACCTCCCAAGTAAACTCCCTGCACCCAACTCCTTGTCTCAGGCTCTGCTTTTGTGCTAACACGGCGTCCTTTGGAGTCCCCAGGCACAACGCAAACATGAGAAGTAGGGCCTTGGAGCCATTTTCATGCCATAGGACCTCAACATGAATCTTTCCATTTAGGTGGGGGGGGGGGCAGGAGGGGGGAGGAGCTTCCAGATGGTGCATTTAGTAAAGAGGGGTCATTATTGGAGAATGAGGGGACAGCAGGGGACAGCAGGGGCAGTGTGGGAGATGCACACCTGATGGGACCCTGTCCTGCTCTGAAGGTGACTGTCCCCCAATTCTTCTTCCATAGATTCTCAGCCTCTTTGTTCTGAAAGTGTTTGCTCACTTTGGCCCCTCTTAGGGTCTGCATTTACTGACCTGTCACTGTCATGAGATCTGTGCTGTGTGGCCAACCGCACTGAGTTGGAGCGTCAGGTCCTGCGGAAGAATGTGCTGTGGGGGAGAAACACTGGGCTTTGTGTTGGAAAATAGTTCTCGATGCCCCTTTGCCATGTGCCTTTGGACAACACACTTCTCCTCTTGGGTTTCACCTTCCTCGTCCAAACAACGGGGATGGTACGTACCTCGCACAGTGATTTCGAAGGCTTAGTGACCAAGTAAATGGACATCGTGTGTTTTGAAAACATTCGTTCAAAGACCGGAGGGCATAGCATGATATCGTACACGAACATCCCCGTGCCTTGTTCCCCCGACTATTTTTACCCGTTCTGCCAGGGGGGCTAGGTCAGATGAGAAGCTGGTTTTTAAAATAAAGCCAAACAAAAGATAAGGGAGATTGCCAGCTGTTAACTCCCCGCTGAGGCTTGGTCTGCGGCATATGTCTTAACACTATAAAAGTAGTATAAACCCAGGATGGAAAATCAGGGAAATAAAAAAAAAAAAAAAAGTCCACATACACGATCCCAGACCCTAACACACTCTTAAAATTTTTATGTCCTGCCTCCCCCCACCCGGCCCTGTGCGCACATTTAAATAGTCTCAATTCTAATTTACATGCTATATTTACGTATCTTGTTTTTTTTTTTCACTTCGTATCGTCATAATAGTCTTCCGTGTTTTCTCCCCCCTCTTCTTTGTGTCTACAAGACAGTGCGCTGGGCACTGGGAATCCCACAGAGAACAAGAGAGCGAGGCCCCCAGTCCTCATGGAACTTTCTGGCAAGTGGAGAACTGCACACATTTATGGTATAGAGTCCTCATGAGAATTCACATTTGCTAGGTCTTGCCATTACCCGCGATACAGTCATAAACCTGCATTCCACATAATGCTTCAGACCATATTCCACGCTTGCTTATTTTCTGTTGTATTTGCTAGTCCCTGGGTCATCTTGGTCGGTCTTGAACTCTCTGGTCTCCACAAATCTCTCCAGCGAAGGCATGTAGTGGTCATTTTCTGCATTCCCGTTTTCCCTTTATGTCATCACAAGCCCTTAAAAAAATGTATCCCGCATTACCTTGACACCTGTGTCTTTGGGTTTCCTTTGTTCGCTGTTAATCCGCCTCTGTTTTCTAACTCTGCTGCGTCATAACGGTGTCTTAGAATAATTATTATATAATGCAGTGAAAAAAAGTACAGTATGGTTGTACCATGACATACGGTTGGGCACCTAGGTTGTGTCCCTTTGTCTCCATGACCTGTAATGTGGAGATGAGCATTCATTTCCTGCCATCTCACCTTCGCCACGGAAAACATCCTGCCCTGTGACCTCTGTGTGGCGAAACCCAATGGACCCCGATCCAACTTGTCTTATTTGACCTACCAGACGCACCGGCTACCTTCCTCTCCTCCAAATGTTTTTCCTTATTTTTGTGGCACATTCTCTCCTGGTCCAGCTTGAGCTGCTCTTCACCACTCTCCTTTTCCGTGGATGCCTCCCAAGCAGCTCCTTGGCCTCGGTGCCCCCACATTTCCATCCCGTCCCTCTGTCTCCATGCTGTGCCCACGCGTCTTGGGCACGCCTGTCCTTTCCTGTGCCTTGACTTGCCATCCACGTGTAGACTTGTGTTTTGCCGTGACCTGCAGGCTTATATAAATGATGTTGTTTGAATCATAACTTCTTTTAGGACCCAATTCTTAATGAGTTTGACTAAGGCAGGCACTGTCCTAAGCACCGTGCACATGCACTTGACCTAATCCGAAAACTCCCTTCGCAGCAGGTACCGTTACGACATTGCCATCAGCCGTCCCCACCCGAAGGTCCCACAGTCATCAAGTTCTTTCGGTTCTGCACTTTGATGTCTCGTGAGTTCTCCTTCCCTCCATCCCCTCGTCCAGCTTCGATTCGGCCTTCAGCATCTCTCTCTTTGGCAACTGTAGCATCTTCATAACATCCTACAGCTTCGAGGTCTTGCCTTCAGCAGGTCTTCTCCATGTGCTGAGCGATCTTCCTAAAGTGAGACCCTACTATGTCTGTTCAGCTTCGACTGAAGTTTGAGACGCAGGCGCTTGCCCTTGTCTTTGGCCTCTTATCCTGATCACGGCCACGTGGCCCCTCCCTACCAATGCATTGCCTGTTTCTACTTAGTTCTGCCATTGTCCACCAGCCCCCCTTGCTGGGTTACCTCTAAAAAAAGGGGGTGCTCCTGTTCAGAGACTTTGTGACCCCTCCCCATTCCAGGTCCTTCCCCTGGTGGCTGAGCCCCTGGTGCAGATTCTGAGCATGCCTGGAGAAGAGCTCTCCTCTCTTGGTCTGGACTCAGCTGTGGATCCAAGCAAGTGGATCCACACTTGCTTGGGAGAAAAATCCTCCTCCTCCTCCTACTAAGCAACGAGTCTGGTTTCAGGGAGAAGCTCTGTGTACCTTGTAGAAAGGACTGGAGGGGGTGGTTCTGGACACGGCCCGCTGAAGCTCGGCCAGTCCTTGGATGGAGATTCCAAGTCTGGGTCAAGGCACGCTGTTCATGCTCCTTGGACACCGGTCT
Organism: Lynx canadensis; assembly: GCF_007474595.2. Lineage (NCBI taxonomy): Eukaryota > Metazoa > Chordata > Mammalia > Carnivora > Felidae > Lynx > Lynx canadensis. Next base: position 29,976,573 of record NC_044318.1, on the reverse strand, counting down.
GTCAGCATGCCCCAGGGTCTTCGCGCAGGGCTTGGGAGCCTGGCAGTGGAGGTGGCCAGGGACTTGGTTAGCTGGCCATGACATTTCAGGAAAGACAGGCCCAGAGAATAAGCTGCCCAGAGAATAACTCTGGGCCGGATGGGAAAGTTCTGGGGAGCAGAAGGACTTCACAAAAGCATTCTCGGGTGTTATTAAAGCAGCGTGTTCCTTTGGAAGCAGGAAAGAGCAGCCACTGTTCCCTGGTGTTTGCTCAGAGGGTGGATGACCTTGGAGTTGTATTCCATTTGGTGGACGGCATGTGATGACAGTGTTGTGGCAACTAAGCCGGCTCAGGCCAGTAGTAAATCACAGGGTAGGGCCATCCCAGGAGGGGTGGGGAAGGGGGGGGACCGAGTTTCAAATTTCCACCAAGAAAGAGTCAGTCAGTAAATGTTTTCCAGAAACTTCAGGTTCCAAAAAGCGTGACCACGTGTTTTCCTCCACAGTCGACTGGGGAAGGCTAGAGAGGGGGAGAACCCAACAAAACCATCATTTGCTATTTCGGGAGGACCTCTGTCAGAAGTGCCAAGGGAACTTCAACGTGCTCAAATCTTTTCATCCTTGGACCATTCCAGGAAATCTGTCTTAGAGAAATAATTAGAAAAGAACACCCAAGACTTATCCACAAACATGCTTGACATAAGGTTTTTGTAACAGCAAAAATACAAAACGCAACACACACACACACACACACACGAAAACAGCTGAATGTCCAATTAGAGGGATTAATTTAATTTAGGTCCATCCCTGTTGGACTCTGCACAGCCATTTAAAATACATATTTCCCAGGAAATACGAGAGACCTGGAAAAATACTCATACTACAGTATTAATCAGATAAAGCAAATATATATGAACGGAGGAAACATTGAAAGGGAATACCCCCCAAATATTAGCAATCTCTTGAGAATGGGATTGTGGGTGATTTTTGTATAATTCTTTGTACTTTTATGTATGTAAAAATATTTTCAACACCATATGCTGATGTCGTAATCCTTAAAAAAGACGTTTAGAAGGATAATAAAAACCTTCGCAGGGTCTGATTTTCTTGGCGTGGGGTTTAGGAGAACAGACTTTCCCCATTAGTCAGATGTGTGTTCCGATTCTCTTGGGAATGAAGAAACAAGACCACGGGAATGATGGGACCCAAGCAAATACCCCCGCAAGAAGCTGGAGATGTTACGACGGTCTTCGAACATTTGGAATGGAATCAGGGCTTGGGATGTCCCCAGGGGCCAGGTTGGACCTGTCCAAAAAGGACCAAAGGGAGCTTCTGTCTGCCCCCTTTCATATCTGTGCCTGTTGTCTTTGGTGGTTGGTTGGGTGACACTGCCCCAGCCAGAAGTCCGGAGTCTTCCTTGATGGATTTTCTTCTTCCTTGATGGGTTTTCTTCTTCCTTGATGGGTTTTCTTCTTCCTTGATGGGTTTTCTTCTTCCTTGATGGGTTTTCTTCTTCCTTGATGGGTTTTCTTCTTCCTTGATGGGTTTTCTTCTTCCTTGATGGGTTTTCTTCTTCCTTGATGGGTTTTCTTCTGCCCCACTCAATTGATCTCCAGCTAGAACTTGTGAACTTCCTGAGTAAATGTCTTCTTCTTTGTTTTTTTTTTTTTTAAATTGTTAATGTTTCTTTAGTTTTGAGACAGAGTGTGAGGGGGGGGGGTGCAGAGAGAGAGAGAGACACAGAATCCAAAACAGGCTCCGGGCTCAGAGCTGTCAGCAGAGAGCCTGACGCGGGGCTCGAACTCATGAACTGTGAGATCATGACCTGAGCCGAAGTCGGACGCTTAACCGACTGAGCCACCCGAGCGCCCCTGAATAAATGTCTTCTGCCATCTCCACTGCCCTGTTTCAGGACCCCCTCATCTCCTGACCAGGCTGTTGACAAGATCCCCTTGCTTGCTCCCCTTTCTATTTGATTCTGTCACTACAGCCAGACGGTTCTTTGGGAAATGCCAGTCTGCTCCTGCTATGCCCTTGCCTAAATCCCCTCCGTAACACTTTATTGTGTTCAGGGTAGTGTCCAGACTCAGTTTACGAAGCCCTTCTTTATCCGACCCAAACTTAATTTCACAACCTCGTCTCTCTGTGTTTTGCTTCATGCCCTTTGCTCCCTCCGTTGTCAGCCTCCTAACGGATCCCTAAAGGTGCCAGGTCCTTTCTTTGGTGGACCTTCATTCCTGCTACGCCGTCACCTTCCTCCTCTTCTCCATCTGTGAAATCCACCTTTTCAGCCTGTGGAGTCAGTTCACTGTCATCCCCCACCATGGGGAACGCCGTCCTCCCTTCTCTGAGTTTTCTTGGAACTGCACAATACTTCTCATTTAACACATTGCCCTGTGTGGGAGGGCTCAGATCTCCTCCATTAGAGCATAAACTCCTTGAGACACTGGCCGGTTTGTTTTTGTCTTCCTCAGTCTCCGGCATGGTGCCTGGCGTGTGGAAGTTACTTATAAGTGTTTGTTGAGTGGACGAATAAAGTTAAGGAGAGCAAGATTGTCCTCATCCTAAAGAAGAATCATCTAACCAATGCGAGGATGATATGGAACTTCCAGCGCCAACTCAGATCAGCTATTAGCGGCTTCCTTCCATGCTTTGATTTGGAGGAGCTTAAGGGGGCTTCTCAGATAAGGGGTAAGAGATTTCAGTGATTTGAGGATATTTTGGTTATTTATTGGAGGTTAACTGATCACCTCCACATTTAGAAGCTTCGAAGGACAATTGTCTGCTTTGCTCATGGATTTGAGACGGGATCAGGACTCGATGGAGACAGCTACGTCTGCTTCACGCGGCATCAGTTGGGGGGATGGGCTGGGCGGACCAGCTGCAGGTTTCACTTCCAAGATGGCGCACTCACATGGCGGGTGGGTTGGTGCTGGCTGCCAGATGGAGCTCTACTGCTGCTGTTGGCTGGGGCCTCAGTTCCTCTTCACGTGGGCATTTCCATGGGACTTCTTGTGCTTTCGCACAAGGTGGTGGCTGGGTTCTGAGAGTATTTCAAGAGACCTGGGTGGAAGCCACTTCTGCTATATTTACTGATCAAGTAAGTCGCTAAGGACAGACCCAAAGGGAGAGGAATTAGACTCCACTGCTCAATGGGAAAAGGAACAAAAAACGTGTCTTGGCATAAAAAAGTGGAAATGGCACGATCATGGCCCATTTTCCAATTTTATTGAGGCAACAGAAGTAATTCCACAGGAGGTCAGCAAGGATGTTCCCGGAATTGCAGAAATATTAAAGGTCTAGAGTCAAATTGCTGGACCTAGGAGCTGGATGAGCTTCCTGGGAAGGGAGTCTGCTTCCCACCAGGGAGAGAATTGAAAGAGGAGAGATGAGAAAATGCTTTGTAGAGATGCGGCGGAGAGCAAGCTTCCACTGAGGAATGGGATTGCATTGAAGTGAAGGAAATACATTTATCGTATTTGTCCGTTCACTGGGATCATACCATTGGCCTGGTATTCCCGACTCCGATGATCAGGCTCTGGGATTAAGGAGACTGGATGGTGATGGTGCTGATGATGATGGCGGTGATGATGATGATGGTGATAATGGCCAACACCTGGGTAACGTTTACTCTTCGCAGGCACTGTCCTCTGTGTTTTCTCTATATTAAATCTTGCAATCCTCTTAATAACCCAGTAGAGATGATTCCTATTCCTATTTTACAGATGAAGAAAGTGAGGCATAGAGAGATTACGTGGCCGGCCCCCAACTTCTCTCAGCCAGATGGTGGAGCTGGATGGCCATCTAGTGGGTGTGCTAGGAAGGCCTCCTGACGGTGCAGGATGCGGACCTTCTAGTCCCTGATCTTCAGTCTTTCCCGCATGACGGTGTCCCTGTCTCCCTCTGGGGGTGGCCTTGCTCAGCATGTAGCTGGCCTTCTGAAAGCAGAAGTGTAACACTACCAGGAATCTTATGAAAGAAAACGCGAGTGCCGGAGAAGCAGCGGGTGATCCTTTAAGATCTTCCCTGGGCTGCCGAGTGCTGGTTCTGGGGTGTGGGGCCGTTCCGGGTGTCATTCTGAGCTCCCTAGCACGCCTCTTCCTCTTCCGCACACAGTGGTGCCCTTCCCTGAGGCTAGAGCATGGTTTTAAAGCAGCCAGGCCTGCCACATTCTTCTCCGCGCCCCCTGAGCCCCTCAGGTCCCTTTCCACGGGTAGTTCTTGCCCGACAGCTAATTGTTGTGTCATCGTTTACAGTTCCTTCCCCTCCTTCGAGGCTGAGTTCAAGAATTTGCTCCCCTGTGGAGCAAATTGTCCCAGCCGGAGTGAGGCCTCCCTCCTTCCTCATTCCATGGTCAGCCCACATCTCTGAGTTAATGATTAGGGCATCTAACTATTCCCTGGGACTTTCTGGCTCTCGCCTGCAAAACTCTCTCCTACAGACACAGGGACCATCGCTTACTTGCCCCAAATCCCTACCTCCTGGCACAGTGTAGGAACTTCACTGATTTTTTTTTTTTTTTTTTGATTCCATCTTGGTGAAACTTTATTTTTTTTAATTTTTTTTTTATATGAAATTTATTGACAAATTGGTTTCCATACAACACCCAGTGCTCATCCCAAAAGGTGCCCTCCTCAATACCCATCACCCACCCTCTCCTCCCTCCCACCCCCCATCAACCCTCAGTTTGTTCTCAGTTTTTAACAGTCTCTTATGCTTTGGCTCTCTCCCACTCTAACCTCTTTTTTTTTTTTTTCCTTCCCCTCCCCCATGGGTTCCTGTTAAGTTTCTCAGGATCCACATAAGAGTGAAACCATATGGTATCTGTCTTTCTCTGTATGGCTTATTTCACTTAGCATCACACTCTCCAGTTCCATCCACGTTGCTACAAAAGGCCATATTTCATTTTTTCTCATTGCCACGTAGTATTCCATTGTGTATATATACCACAATTTCTTTATCCATTCATCAGTTGATGGACATTTAGGCTCTTTCCATAATTTGGCTATTGTTGAGAGTGCTGCTATGAACATTGGGGTACAAGTGCCCCTATGCATCAGTACTCCTGTATCCCTTGGATAAATTCCTAGCAGTGCTATTGCTGGGTCATAGGGTAGGTCTATTTTTAATTTTCTGAGGAACCTCCACACTGCTTTCCAGAGCGGCTGCACCAATTTGCATTCCCACCAACAGTGCAAGAGGGTTCCCGTTTCTCCACATCCTCTCCAGCATCTGTAGTCTCCTGATTTGTTCATTTTGGCCACTCTGACTGGCGTGAGGTGATACCTGAGTGTGGTTTTGATTTGTATTTCCCTGATAAGGAGCGACGCTGAACATCTTTTCATGTGCCTGTTGGCCATCTGGATGTCTTCTTTAGAGAAGTGTCTATTCATGTTTTCTGCCCATTTCTTCACTGGGTTATTTGTTTTTCGGGTGTGGAGTTTGGTGAGCTCTTTATAGATTTTAGATACTAGCCCTTTGTCCGATATGTCATTTGCAAATATCTTTTCCCATTCTGTTGGTTGCCTTTTAGTTTTGTTGGTTGTTTCCTTTGCTGTGCAGAAGCTTTTTATCTTCATAAGGTCCCAGTAATTCACTTTTGCTTTTAATTCCCTTGCCTTTGGGGATGTGTCGAGTAAGAGATTGCTACGGCTGAGGTCAGAGAGGATCTTTTCCTGCTTTCTCCTCTAAGGTTCTGATGGTTTCCTGTCTCACATTTAGGTCCTTTATCCATTTTGAGTTTATTTTTGTAAATGGTGTGAGAAAGTGGTCTAGTTTCAACCTTCTGCATGTTGCTGTCCAGTTCTCCCAACACCATTTGTTAAAGAGACTGTCTTTTTTCCATTGGATGTTCTTTCCTGCTTTGTCAAAGATGAGTTGGCCATATGTTTGTGGGTCTAGTTCTGGGGTTTCTGTTCTATTCCATTGGTCTGTGTGTCTGTTTTTGTGCCAATACCATGCTGTCTTGATGATGACAGCTTTGTAGTAGAGGCTAAAGTCTGGGATTGTGATGCCTCCTGCTTTGGTCTTCTTCTTCAAAATTACTTTGGCTATTCGGGGCCTTTTGTGGTTCCATATGAATTTTAGGATTGCTTGTTCTAGCTTCGAGAAGAATGCTGGTGCAATTTTGATTGGGATTGCATTGAATGTGGAGATAGCTTTGGGTAGTATTGACATTTTGACAATATTTATTTTTCCAATCCATGAGCAGGGAATGTCTTTCCATTTCTTTAAATCTTCTTCAATTACCTTCATAAGCTTTCTATAGTTTTCAGCATACAAATCCTATACATCTTTGGTTAGATTTATTCCTAGGTATTTTATGCTTCTTGGTGCAATTGTGAATGGGATCATTTTCTTTATTTGTCTTTCTGTTGCTTCATTGTTAGTGTATAAGAATGCAACTGATTTCTGTACATTGATTTTGTATCCTGCAACTTTGCTGAATTCATGTATCAGTTCTAGCAGACTTTTGGTGGAGTCTATCGGATTTTCCATGTATAATATCATGTCGTCTGCAAAAAGCGAAAGCTTGACTTCATCTTTGCCAATTTTGATGCCTTTGATTTCCTTTTGTTGTCTGATTGCTGATGCTAGAACTTCCAGCACTATGTTAAACAACAGCGGTGAGAGTGGGCATCCCTGTCGTGTTCCTGATCTCAGGGAAAAAGCTCTCAGTTTTTCCCCGTTGAGGATGATGTTAGCTGTGGGCTTTTCATAAATGGCTTTTATGATCTTTAAGTATGTTCCTTCTATCCCGTTCACTGATGTTTTTAATGTTTATTTATTTATTTTGAGGGAGAGAGAGAGAGAGAGGGAGAGAGAGCAAGCGGGGAAGGGCAGAGAGAGAGGGAGAGAATCCCAAGTTAGCGCGGAGCCCTACATGGGGCTTGAACCCTCAAACGGTGAGATCATAACCTGGGCTGAAATCAAGTATCGGACACTTAACTGACTGAGCCACCCAATTCCCCAGTGTTTTTAAGTAAAAGACCCTTCCAAAGCACAATATGGTTAGGATTTTCTTGCTCTCAGGTACCCCTCTGGGGGGCATCCACTTGTCTTTAGAGACTGTGACTATAGATTAAAAAAAAACAACTCAACTCGATGTGCCTTCCTGAAGCAATAACTTACTTTTTACAGAGTTCCGACATCTAGAACTCTTTGGCTCTCAAAGCTGAGCATTCATCAGACTCACTTGGAGGGCTGGAGGAAACAGATCTCAGTGTTTGACTCAGTAGGCGTGGAGTGGGGTTCGAGAATGTTCGTTTCCCACAAGTTCCTGGGCGATGCTGCCGTGGCGGGTCTGGGACCGCTCTGAGAATCGCTGCTCGGGACTTCACGTCCCAGATACCAGGTAACACTCACGTTGCCTCTGAGACCAGCCACCGCTCCTTTGTTTCTAGAATCCACAATGTGTACAGCCTGCCATTTGCTTCCAACAATGCACAACTCAATTTCTGGTTTTAATAACGACCGTAGGAACCAGAGATGTATCTTGTTGTGGAAAATGTTACCTCCATCACACAAATGCCTTAATGCCACAGCATTTGAATTGCGCTCTGATCTTTCCCTTTATTAAAAACAGCATTAAATTACTTGATGCATTCGTGGCAGCCCGGAGAGGAAGAAGACGCTCTGATATTCAGGAAACCAATGAGCATGCAAACAGTGAGCTTTCCAATGTGCTTAGAATAAATGGAGGAATTTCTTTGGGGGAATATACTTTATTCAAAATGTAGATGGCATGTGAAATGTGAATAAATATAAGATCGCTGGTAAAAAATTCCTTTTCATGAGCTGCCACATGGATAAATTGGAGATTTAAATGTGGGGGACCCCAGGCTCTAGGCAGCTGGAGAGGGAGGAGGACGGGAAGAGGGAAATGATTTCTAAATATCCTTGATCAGCGGCCTCTCCCCGTTTAGGTGTTAGTCGTGGGTCACAGTCGGGCAATAGATTTTTCTTTTACGTCTCTTTGGGCAAAGATGCCGGGCACCAGAGAAAAGAGGGTGATATGTACGCAGATGAGTTTGCTTTAAAGGGATGTACTGTCTATGCGGGATTTAGATCATCCCACTTGATGTGGGACCCACCAGCCGCTTGGCCCTGGATGAAAATCCCCGGCCCCAGGGGAAACTCAGCCCCACACCAAACCAGTTTCCCAGTCGTCTAGTGAGAGAGCCTCAGGGTACTGTCTTTCACAGATCTATCAAGCACAAACACTACAGACATACAGAAGCCATGATTGTGAATTCCATCAAAGAAGAGGACCGCCAGCTCAAGAGGAACCCCCAACCCCCCACAATAGCACGGAACGGGCACTTATATTTCAGGTGCCTCAAACAGATAGGTTTAGTGTCCCTAGATGGATCATGTTCCCTGTAGATGTGCAGCACAGACATATTGGTGGTCTGGGAGTCAGTCAGTCAATCAAGGGAGTGGGGCCCAACGTAGCAGTCTTTGACTCCTGAGCCTCTGTTTTTGGGCAAAACTCTTTGGAAGAAACCAGAAACCTGTTGTGCTAGGTCAAGGGAAAGGGTTATGATGAAGATACAGCAGACAATGCCATGGACGTCTGGCTATAGAAGTAAAATATAGCCAGGGACAGGACTGCCATGTTCAGTTGCGCAAGCTGTGCACTGCACAAGTCCAGAGGCACCACTGCATGGACTGTGATGTGCAAGGTGACCTCCAGAGTTGTGTAACATGGTGGCCCTGCATTGGAGTGGATCTGGAGAGCCAGGGACTGGGGCATCTTTCTCCGTCTATCAGGTTTGAGGTGATTCCTTTAATTTGTGCTCATCTTTGGGTGTCTGCCTTGTTCCTCTCTCTCATCCATCTTCTTCTTACTCCTCTTGCGTGTGGCTCTACACGGTTGCCCATCAGGCTCTCTCTCTACTTCACCTCCTCTCTGCTCCGGCCCCTGCCACTGACTGTCATAAGTCTCTAACTCTTATTCCCAATTTTTGGGAGGGAGAATTTGAGTTCCTGGCTTGGGCCTTGCCGTTGCTCAGTCTAGGACCCTTGGAGTCCTCCTTAGTCACTCTCTTTGTCTTTTCACACCGTATCCACGCTCTCAGTGATACCAGTACTTGGCCGCACCGTCGCAACATATCCTGAATCTGGTCACTTCTCAGGGTCCCACTGCTATGACCCTGGTCTGATCCGTGTTCTTGTGCTTGGGGTCTAACTATTCCAGCTGTCTCTGCCATTGTCCCCCTTCCTTCTACCCTAAAGAAGCAACCAGAGTGTGCTCAGAGGTCCACAAGCAAGTCAGGCCACAGCCTCAGACCCCCCTTTGCACTGGCTTTCAGGTTCCTACAGAATCTGGGCCCCGTTCTCTCTCTGCTGCTCCTCCCTCTGGTGTCCTCACTCACCCTCTTCCCACCATATTGGCCTTTCAGTGCTCTTCAAACATGGCAGGCAAACTGTTCTCTCAAGGCCTTCGCATTTTCTGTTCCCTCTGCCTGGAATTCTTTTCCTCCAGAAGCTGGTGGTGTATTTTCACCATTGTTGGGTCGTTCTTTAAGCATCACCTTTGGGCCTTCCCTGAACCCCGATGTGCAATGACTTCACCCCCATCCTTATTGTCTTCCTTTGCTCTAATTATTTTCTGTAGCATCGTCCATGCTGTTATGCATTAAGACTTTTTAATGTTTATTTATTTTTGAGAGAGAGAGAGCAAGAGAGAGAGAGACAGTACGAGCGGGGGAGAGGCAGAGAGAGAGGGAGACAGAATCCGAAGCAGGTTCCAGTCTCTGAGCTGTCAGCACAGAGCCCAATGCAGGGCTGGAACTCACAAACTGGGAGATCATGACCTGAGCCGAAGATGGACGCTTCACTGACTGAGCCCCCCAGGTGCCCCGTGCTATTATGCATTTTACTTGCATTTTGTGTGTTGTTGGTCCCCTCCTAGCAGAAAGCAAGCTCCATGAAGGCAGAAGGTTTTGTCTCGTTTGTATTCTCAGCACCTACAACCAGTGCCTGGCACTGCATCAGACAAACAAATGAACGAACGGAGAAAGACGAATATGTGAATCTAGAAAGTCGTAACTCTCCCGGAAAAGCCGTTTGTTGAGAAAATTCCAGACTCAAAAACATACGCATCATGTTTACGGGTAAACATCTGTGGATTCCTTCCTTCTTCCCCCGGCCTCCCCGCCCTGGCAGGAGGCTTGAATACAAACTGTTGAGTTCGAATCCAGACACCCGGCCATGCAAACTTCTGCCCCTCCAAGTATGCAACCCCGGCCTGGGAACCCGTGTCTGAGTTAGAAGCTCCAGCCCGCACCCCTCTCATTTCACCGGATGTTTCCTGCCCACCACAAGGGTGGCCGTGGGGGTTAATTCCCTAGCTTCACCAATTTGTTTTCTCTTTTTATTTTAGATGCGGGTTCAGCTTTCCAGGTAACTTGCTCTCGATTTCCAGAACTCCCCTTCCAGGGCTCCGGCTACGTGAGGGTAGTGAGGTCCCATGTGAGGTGGGGGTGTTTTCCTGACGGAGCCCCAGGAGTCCTTTAAAAGCAGCCTGGAGCCCAAGAGGGAACCTTGCAGTGAGTGGAATCGAATCGGACTCTGGCCACACGATGGCACTGTGGTCGTTTCTAAGAGGCGGCGGGCGGCTCAGTTTGAGAAAGCAATTTCCAAATGGTACTCACAGTGGCATTTGAGACCCTGCAGGGAGCGTTAGGAAACGCTAACCCCCGCGCGGTGGGGAGGCAGGGTTGGGGGCAGGCGTGGGCATCTTCGCTGTGGAGGCCAGGCCCGCAGGGAGGCGGGAGCCAGGAGAGGGGCCAAAAAGGAGTGACTGTGCTTCTGGGGGCTGGCGTCCTTCCCGGAGGAGGAGGCTGGGTCTCTGCTTACCCAGGGCTTTCAAGGGCAGATCAGCAACCCCGGGGGGGGGGGGGGGTGGGGGGGGGGTGGGAGTTGGTTTCCCCAAACCGGCGGGGGGTAGGGATGATCCTGCAGGTGTTTCCTGCTTTCCTCCTTCTGTGCCCCAGTTGGGTCAGTTATTTAAAATGCGGTTTCAGCCCCCCCCTCCCCCACCCCGCTCGAGGGCCAGACTGTTTTGTTCATCTTGCGGTTTCCCATAATGTCCAGCGTGGAACAGAGGCTCCCTAAACCGTTGTCAGACAGATGACTGACTGATTGAATGAGTGGATCTTGGGTTTGGGGAAAGAATAGTGAAAAGAGAAAAGAGAGAGAGAGAGAGAAAAAAGAGTATTTTTAAGGGTCTTCTCATCTTTCTGGGATTTTTGCCATTGTTACTGTTACCACCAAATCCTGGCTCTTGATGGTTTGCAAAGGGCTTTTGCTCGTGTTATTTTGTCCGTCTGCCTGTCCGTCCATGGGCCACCCCACTCCTTGTTTATGCCTCTGTTTGTCCCTGTCACATCCTCCCCGGAATTAGAAGCATTCGGGGACATGCTCATCTCCCAGCGGGATGGGGATATTTGAGAGCATCCCATGGTGTGTAGGACAAAGAAAGAGCTTGGTCGATGCCTGTGGAATGCATGGGCACGAGTGCAGCCGTCTTCTCCAAGGGACTACAGTCATCATGACTCTCAATCCTTGCATTTCCTCTTTAAGGGAGAGATTCTTGTTGGGGCAGGTTCTATTTTCCAAAGATGGCCACACCAGTACGTATGTTCTGGGGATGTGACCTTGACAGTTCTCCATTGAGAGGTGGTTTCCCTCCCCTTGCAGCTGGGCAGACTTTGTCCTTCATTGCCCGGTGAACGAATGCCAAGAAAGCGATGCAGGGTGACTCCTGAGACTGGGTCATCAAGGCAGGAAAAGCAGGTCCCAGGCAGGGAGCCTCTCGACTCGTGTCCTGGGAACCCTGAGCTGACACATAAGACATCCGGTGACCCCGGAGCCTGTATGCGCAAGAGGTCACGAGGAGACAGCCCTGGGAGGAGCCCCTCTGTTCCAGCCCCAACCTGCCAGCTGAGGCCTCGGACACCACGGGGCAGAGATGAGGCGTCCTGTTGTGCTCTGTCCTCATATCTGACCCAAGGGTTCGAGAACACAAGAAGTGGCAGTTTCTCACCGCTACGCCCTGCGGGTGATTGCCCGCAGAGCCCTGGTAACGGGACACTTTGTTCCCCACCTCCCCTTCCCTGGTGAGTGAGCAGAGGCCTCACCAGCAGTCAGGCGGGCACTCGGACCCTGCTCTGGACTCCCGGCCTGCTGCGCCTTCCAAAGCGCTTTTCCTGCCGCCACCTTTCACGGCAGGCTGGAGCTGAAGACGCAGATTCAGTTCAGGGTCACTTGAGGCTGAGGGAAAAGCCTTTGGTCTTGTTCGTACATCAGCGAAGAAGGCAGGAATGTGGGTTCTGGGGTCCGTCTGGGGTCTAGAGAATGAGGGGGGTACTTGGAATGTGGGCTTTCTGGTCCAGGGCGACTCACAATGACTGGTCTGAGGCTCAGTGGCCTTAGGAGCCCCGGCCTGCTCTGGGACCCCCTGAAAGCTGCCCGCCCATCCCTGCCAACCTGCCATCAGCTGGCTTGTGAAGGTTCATGACTCCAATGCTGTCGGCACCAGGCGCCATATTGGAGGGTGCAGCCGAGAGGCCACGGGAGCGGGGAAAAGCCACCAGCCACAGAGTTGCTGTGAAGACATGGCCGCTATCCATTCGTCTTGGCCATTGACACCCCTTTGGGGAACCTCTCTTAGACCAATTAGTAATCTTGAGGCATGGCAGCCTGGAGACGGGCTTGTCAGTGGATGTTCCCATCAGAGCTGGATTCGGGGACGGCCAGCCCTTCCCGGTGGGAGGGCCGCAGCCTCCCAGCGGCTCTGCATAACAAGCTGGTGGGCTCCCCTTCTCCGAGATGAGCAGCGATGTCTCCATCTGGGCTCAGGGGACGTTGACAAGGAGACTTTCCATGGCAACCACAGAAGCGTGATGTTGGCTGTGACTTTCAGTCCTGGTGGGCATCAGATACCGCAGGCAGACTTGGCAAGCCCCACAGCCACCGAGAGCTTCGTGGCTGTAAGTCCTGAAGGGTGTCTGCTCCTCAGAGTATGGGTTCCTAGAGAAGTCCCTTTTTCAAGTCCGGTTTGGACCCCCCAGGTGGAGGCAGTAGCGGTCAGGAGGAGACTTTGATACAGAGAGCAATAATGTAACCTCTGTCGAGGAGACTTTGATACAGAGAGCAGTAATGTAACCTCTGTCGGCAGTTGTGGTGTGCTGTATGTAGCTTTGACCTTGTTTGTATCGAAATAGCAACGTGGTTGTCATTGACGGAGGCCGTGATGCCCGCGATTCGCGCTGATCGTAATGCTGAGCCATCCGGAAGCCATTGTGTTGTCGGGATGTGTGGTCATCCCAGTGTTGGCTTCATGGAGGCTGTGATTTGTCCTGTCCTAATGCTGGCGGACTCTGTGCTGGCAGTGTTAGGGCGGTCGCCCCCCTTTGTTCTGTTCTGAATAGTTCAACCTGTGCTTCTCAGACTTTGCGACACATTGCCATTCCGCGGGGGGGGTCTTGTGAAGCTGTAGGTTCCGATCCAGCAGGTCTGGCGCAGGGCGGAGAGTCTGCATCTGTAACGACCCCCCAGTGGGACCAGTGCTGCCGGTTCTGTGGACCCCACCCTGAGAAGCAAGGCTTGCCCAGACCAGCACTACCCAACAGAACCTTCCGCAGTGTTGGCGATATTCTATTTCCGCACCGTTCAATATGGCAGCCACCAGCCACGCGTGGCCCCTGAGCACTTGATATGTAACTGGTGTGAACGAGGAGTTGACTTTCCAGTTTTATTTGATTTTCACTGATTAGCGAAAGTCGCATGATTAGTGGCCATCGTGTTGGACAAGATAGGTCTTGTACAGTCTGTGCCGTGGTGTGTATGGCAATTCCCCGAGGCCTTGTTAAAACACAGATTGCTGGGCTCCACCCCCAGGAGGTCCGGATTGGGCCCCGAGGATTTGCATCTCTAACAGGCTCCCGGATTGGGCCCCGAGGATTTGCATCTCTAACAGGCTCCCGGGGGACTTCGCTGATGCTGTGGGTTTGGGGATGGCATTCTGAGAACCACGCCATCTGGTAGTCTCTCGTCCCTGAACACCCCTGCAGGCCAAGAAGCTCTGTGCCTCGTCAGTGTTAGATTCGATCCAAACTTACCCCTAGTGGAATCCATCAAGGGATATCTTGTGGGAGGTTGAGGTGGGAGCATGGTTTAGAAACAGATAGAGGGATCCCGAATTAAGGCTGCCCTCCATGAACTCAGAGGCACCTAGCCAGGAGGGACCTTAGAGATGATCTGATTTGTACTCGCAGTTTACAAATGGGGAAACTGAGGCCCAGCCAAGCACAGTTGACCGTGAACCCAGCATTAGGACCCAGGTGTCCAGAATCCTAACCCAGCGCGGATGCCTCTATGCCGCACTGCCTCTATGCCCGAGCTGGGCTAAGAGAGTGGCCGGGGCATGGACTTTGCAGGTGTCACTTGCAGAGAACAGGAACTCTCTTCGGGGATGAGGCAGGGCCCTTGGTGCTGAACTCTCCGGCCAAAAAGAGGAGGCAGCTCTGGGTGCCCTCCCTGGGTCCAGGATTCACCACCCAGAGGCTACAGCACTGTGATTTCTCCCCTCCTTTGCTACCCCTCTGGGAGATTTGGTTGCTTGGCAATTTAGCAGCTGTGGTTACAAAAGAAAAAAAAAAAAAAAAAAAAGAAGAGAACAGGGGAACATTGAAATCACTACTGGCAATGCAATTCTGAGGACCTTACGCACGTATTTCAATAATCTATGGTGTTCTGTTCCCAGTGCTGAACGCGTGAGGACAGATACACCACGGTGACAAAATTGCTGTCATCTATCAAACTCCCGCTGTGAGCCAGACACAGGATCAAGTCCTTTATATTCCCGATCTCATTAAAACTTCACAAAAAGCCTACGAGGTAGATGTTATTGTTACCATTTTTTAGATAGGAAAATGAAGGTCTAGGGTGATTAAGTAAGCAGCCCGGGTCGCACGGCTGGTAAATGGAAGGATGGAGACTTGAATACAGTCTGCCTGCTGCTAAATTCTGGATCTTTCTCTCACTGTGCCAATGGGATGTAAACAGGAAGGTGCTGTGAGCCCCCTCCCCCTGTCCTGCTTTTGGGGGCTGGCTCTTCTGTGCGGTGTCGTCCTCCAGATGTACACCCTGCCTGCCCCATTCCTGCTTAACATCCAAGAATGAAGACATTGGAAGAATGAACCCTCGGCCTGGCCCTGAGCCAGGGAGCCAGGTGCTTAAGTCTGAATGGTTTTAGTTATAAGTTACAGAAACCGAAATTAAAAGAAAAAAGACACGTTGCTGGCTTGTGTCCCAGGGAAGTTCAAGGGAGATGAATACGGTCTACAGGTATGGTTGGATCCAGGGTTTCAATCCATGAATCATTGGGAGTCTCTCTCTTTTTCATTTCCCGGTTACTTTTCCCCAGGTGGGTTCCTTTCTCAGGCAGCCTCTCCCCATGTGCTGGCCTCCAACAGCTGTGGATTTACATCGTCGTAAAGCTGGGGAATCCTCGGGAAAAGAAAGCAACCTCACCCATCCACAACTGCAGCCAAAGTCCCAAGGATGACTCCCATTGGTTCAGCTCAGGTCATGTGGCCTTCCACCCACCAATCACTGCAGCCAGGGGCACGGAGGCGGCTAGGCAGACCTGAGTCTCGTAACTACTCCAGAAGGTGGGGCTGGGATCGGTCCCATCTGAGCGTTTCTTTGTAAGTAGGATATATTCTGTTACTGGAAGAAAACATTAAAAAGCCCTCTACGAGTTCTAGCATCTGCTAAGCTGGTCTACACGGTGAATGGAAGGCACCTTCTCTGCCAATAGAATGGCCTGGAATTGGGTTCCTCCAGGTGTGGTGCTAATTCTGGGTGGTTATTGGAACCTCAGCTCCGTTTAACCTCCGAACTGCATTGTACGTCCTCCAGATGGCAACACGAGCCTCGCCTTCTAGGGTCTCACCACACCCCATAGACCTGGTCACCTGGATTGCTGGCTCTGGGGGGGGGGGGGGGCGGGGAGGGCAGAGGTGTGTTTCCTAACCTCCTGGTTTCATGGCTTCTCCTTGACCTCTCCTTGGTGTCAGCCCTCCCGAGCCCCCACTATCCCCTGTGAGCAAACCTCCCGCCAGACATTATCAGGGAGAAGTTCCCTGAAGGAACCTGACCTTCGCCTTTCAAGGTACCTGGATAATATCTGGTCGGCTGAACATGTCTCTGGGTCGCTCAGAAGTCGAACGTGGCCGTTGTGATCTGCAAGATCCAGATTTTGGCGATCCATTTCTTTGTTCCTTCATTTCTTTATTTTCCCAAGCACTGATTATTGGCAGGCCCTATCAGCCTGCCAGCTGGCATGTCCCCCCTGGGGGACAAGCCAGGCTTCGTGATGATCTCTTGGGTCCTAGCTCCTGGGATGAAGTTCCCGAACCTGATACCCACCACGCTCCCACACTCCTCTTTCTGCCCTGTGATGAGCGTGGCATTGCTTCCGTGTGCCTTGCCGTTAAAGTGCCCCGATGTAGGGCAGGGATGGTTAGCACGCATGGGGGACGCAGAACAAAGGAGTAAAGACAGGCTAGCAAGGACAGCCACCACCTGATTTGGCAGCCTTCTTGGGAAGAAAGGAAAAAGGCACGGGAGGGATGTCAGGTGAGTGGGGACAGGGTGCTTGTGGGGAAAGGGGTTGCTTGCGCATCTTCAAAATATGTATATTGCGTGCATTTAAGCACCGTTACCAAAAGGAACAGCCAACAGATACACATACAACTAACGCTTTGCCTCTACACCCAGACATGGCGTCGTAGTGCTTCCTCTGTGTCAGGTGTGAAGTTCTACGTGTGCTATATATTGGTTTTAGTTCTTGTAAATCACTCCGTGCCAAAGGCGTGAGCCGTCATGGAGTGTCAGGGGCGGGATTTGAACTCAGGTCTCCCTGACCGCTCCCCCCCGCCACGCCCCCCCCCCCCCAAGCCAAAGGCACCATTTTTGTAAACGCAGTGGCGGAAGAAACCCTTGAAGGTTCTGGGACAAGGAGAGGACTGGAAACTCAGTGGCGGGGTGTGACGTGTGACAGAGGCCGTGGGAGGCTGGCCCCTCACAAGGCGGCCACAGTGGGTCGGTTCTGCACGGAGGCAAGTGACAAGGCACTCGGGTCTGGGCTCTGAGGGTTTCCAGTGGACACAATGGGCCATTGAGAGGCTGGGAAGCTTCCTGGAAAGGGGGTGCTGAGTCAGGAGTGGCATCTGAAAAAGGTAACTTTTGCAACTGGGTGCAAGATAGGATTTCAGAGAAGCCGGAGGAGGGTGGTGTTCGGGAGGAAATGGGGGGGCGGAGATTCTATGCACTGCCTCGATTCTCAGATGAATCTGGACCTTCCAGCTGATGGGGAAGTGGGCTTGACCTTGGCCTCTTTCTTTCCTGCCCCCCCCCCCCCCCCCCGCTTCCCTTCAGGAGAGTCCTGGAGGCCTTGGCAAGGGCAGTGAATGCTTCCTTCTCCTGGCAAAGGAGCCGTGGTAGCCGGGTCATGCCGTGAGGGGCTTTAATTTCTCCCGGACAACAAGGCAAAGTCCTTACAGGCCTGGCTAGCACTTACTTCTGCACAAGTATTTACGAGCTGCGAGACTTAAGATCATAAGGCTCCCATATTGCGCCTTATTTATTTATTCCTTTTAAAGCCCGCAACCGAAGACAATGTTTTCTCCATAAGAGAAACTTCAAAGATCCTGGAGGACAACACAACTAAAAATTATCGAGGGGGGGGGGGCATCGCACACATCCTGAGTAGCGGCGCGAAAGAATGTGCCGAAGCCGGGCCGGTGCCTTCAAAGTGGAAAGATCCCTTTGTTTTTCTACACGGCTTCCCATCAGATGCGGGACCGAAGCTGTTAGCCATTTAGCCGCGGCCATCTGTAGGGCAGGCTCGCCAACCAGATTCTTTTTCATCCAGAGAAGGGCTTTCAGGCACCATTGAAGGCATCTCCGCCCTTAACTGAAAATGTAAAGCCTCCTCCTGGCTGTTGTCGAGGGGCCAGGTGGCCTCATGATCTCCCGTGAGGAGCATGTGGGAGCTATTTAGGGCAGTTACGTAGAGAGACAGAGTGGACGTTCCCGAGAGCCTTGGGCCCGCGTTTACTAGTGGGCTTGGCACGTTTGAACCTGCTGAGCCTCAGTTTGATCACCTGTTAATTGGGATGATGATATCTGCCCAGACGGTTTCATACTTGAAAAGGTCCAATGAAGTCATGTTTCATTTGTGTGTGTAGCGGGGGGGAAGGGCGTGCACCCACATCCCTGCTTTAGCGAGAGGATTTCTGCTTTTCTGTGTTTTCATTCCTTCCCTCGGGAGGGGAGAGGCTTGCCTCATGGGCCAGAGCTTGGAGGCCCCGGATTGGGGTTTACCAGAGGGTCCATGAATGCTCCAGCATTCCAGCCCCACCTGCCCGACAGAGCCACATGGCCTCGGGGGACCTCATCATGCAGCCAGTTGTGGATGGCCTTGGATGTGGGGTCCGCGGCCCACAGCACACCCATGGGCCAGCTCTACTGTGAGGGTCCCAAGGTGGACCTCACTGCGCCTTGTGTTTTGGAGGTGACTGGGCACTTTCCTGGTGGGAATCCAATGGCTCTTTTTTTTTTTTTTTTTTAATATAATCTATTGTCAAATTGGCTTCCATACAACACCCAGTGCTCATCCCAACAGGTGCCCTCCTCAATGCCCTTCACCCGCTTTCCCCTCCCCCCCACCCCCATCAACCCTCAGTTTGTTCTCTGTCTTTAAGAGTCTCTTACGGTTTGCCTCCCTCCCTGTCTGTTTGTAACTCCCCCCCCAACCCTTCCCCCATGGTCTAGTGTTAAGTTTCTCAAGTTCCGCCTATGAGTGAAAACATATGATATCTTTCTCTGCCTGACATTTCACTTAGCATAACACCCTCCAGTTCCATCCACGTTGCTACAAACGGCCATATTTCATTCTTTCTCATTGCCACGTAGTATTCCATTGTGTAGATAAACCACAACTTCTTTATCGGTTCGTCAGTGGATGGACGTTTAGGCTCTTTCCATCATTTGGCTATTGTTGAAAGTGCTGCTATAAACATTGGGGTACAAGTGCCCCTACGCATCAGTACTCCTGTATCCCTTGGGTAAATTCCTAGCAGTGCTATTGCTGGGTCGTAGGGTAGGTCCATTTTTAATTTTTTGAGGAACCTCCACACTGTTTTCTAGAGCGGCTGCACCCGTTTGCATTCCCACCAACAGTGCAAGAGGGTTCCTGTTTCTCCACATCCTCGCCAGCATCTGTTGTTTCCTGACTTGTTCATTTTCCAGTGGCTCTTTTGGAGCCCAACTGGCTGGTGATCTCTGGGTGAGAAGGAAGGAGTGAGTCTCAGGCTTGTCCCCTATGGGGACAGAAGGCATTATTTGGGGTTCGTTATGGCATCCATATTGAGGACTGGCTCCTGGCGAAATTGTGAACATTACCAAGTATATCATTGGGCCCCTGGCCTCCTCTTTCTGCACTCACGTTTAGTCTTTTCTGCCACTGCTTTCTGGAAAGGCCCCAGTGCATTGAAGCCCTGCTTTCTGGAAATACCCGGATGCCAGTCATCTATAGTTTAAAGAGAATTGAAGTTCATGTATCTTCTGTCTCCAGTGGATTTGCATTTAAAGCTCAGTGCTCATTACAGAAGGCAAGCCTCAATTATCGGCTAGAAAGATTTATCAAGAGAGTTCCGGGGAAGGATTCTCTGATATTTTGCCCCTCAGATTTCCCTCTCTGTTTCCTAAGTGGAAAACCAGCCCAGTCCAGCGTCTCTAAGAACACAGGGGCTTGATCCTGACACTCCTCTTGGGACACACTTAAAGTCCTTTTAAAGACCTGTCTCTGCTGTTAGTTTTAAGGAAGGAGTCACAGCTGACAATTTCAGTCTCTCTCTCTGCGAATCTTTTGAGATCCATTTATGTGACCCATTGGCCTCTGAACAGGAAAATCACAGCAGCACGTGATAACAGCCCCGGAATGGCTGAAAAGTAAAAGAAAGAAATGGTACAGTTAGTTTATCTGTAATTGTTCCTCCAAGAAAGATGGGGCACTGACCGTGTTGAAACAACCAGTTCTACTGGATTAATCCACATTTACTGCGGCCTTACTCTGTGCCAAGCCCTGGGCCTGCCCTCTCTGCCTTTAAGTTTGTATTTATCTGACAAGGGCGCTCTTATCACATCCATTTTTCCGAGGAAGAAACGAAGGGTTAGAGAGATAAGAGCCTGCCCAAGTCCCCCCAGCTGGTAAGAAGTCAGAGATGGGGCACAGGCTCAGGTCTGTCAGAGCTGATGCCCTTGACCATCAGTGGATTTCTCCTCCAGCTTTGCTGATGTGCCAGAAGTTTTACTCAAGCGGTGCCTGTGAGTAAGAGAAAATCAACCAGAGTGGCTGAACCAAGCCCAGCGTGTATTTCCCCCACGTAATCAGGAGCTCACAGAGCAATCCGGGGAGGATTCAGGTCCTTCCATCATTCTGCCGCGTCATCCCTGGCACGCGTCTTTCGTCCTCGTGGTCACAATGTGGCTGCTGCACTTCACCGCTCTGCACCTGCATTCCAGGCAGAAAGAAGGAGGAAGGGATTTCTTCTTGGTGGGCTTCATCCTTTGGACCTGGAGGAGCCGGCGTCCCTAGAAAATTTCTGTGTCTGTCTCCTTGTCCAGAGCTATGTCACTGCGTCATTCTTAGCTGAAGTGGAGACTCAAGATAGAAAACAGTTTAGCTTTCTGAAATAGAGGGAGGGAAGAAACCCAGGACCGGGAATAGTCAGGGGAAGCCAACCTACGGTTTCTGCTCAGCTTACAGCATGACTGCATTGCAGAGCCCAGGTTTTCCCTCGAGGGGGAGTTTCTTTAAATGAACACGCTGTCGGGGCGCCTGGGTGGCGCAGTCGGTTGAGCGTCCGACTTCAGCCAGGTCACGATCTCGCGGCCCGTGAGTTCGAGCCCCGCGTCGGGCTCTGGGCTGATGGCTCGGAGCCTGGAGCCTGTTTCCGATTCTGTGTCTCCCTCTCTCTCTGCCCCTCCCCCGTTCATGCTCTGTCTCTCTCTGTCCCAAAAATAAATAAAAAACGTTGAAAAAAAATTAAAAAAAATTAATTTTAAAAATTAAAAAAATAAATGAACACGCTGTGCTGAATCAGCCCCTGCTTTCCTTGGTCCCTTCCAGGGGAGGCATGTATCCTTCTTCTTGTAGACCCAGCCCTGCAGATGCCTGAATCAGCCCCAGAGCACCAGAGGGTGGGGGCAGGCATTGGTCTTGTGGGAGCTGAGGGTTTTTTACATAGTATTTCGAGGTTAGTCTTTCCCGCCCTCTGCTCCCTGTCAGTCTGGCTAGAAATCTCTGACTTGAATTCAAGTTTCCGGGCCATACGCCCTAGCTTGTTGGACTATGGGGGTCAGGCATCGTCGCTGGGACTTTTCACCTGCAGTCACTCCGCATCCGCTCCCCAGATTTGGCTCCGATTCTGAGACTGAGGGTGCCATGGGTGTACTAAGAGAATATAAAAGGACTTATCGATCCCCTCATGAGGTCTTCTGGGGGCAGTATCTGCTCTGGCAAGGGCATGCGAGACGACCGGCTCGGGGGTCTTATGGTGGTGTCCTGGCCAGCCTGGGTGGCGACAGTCAGGTACAGGACGTCACACACTGGGTGGCTCGGACGACAGAAATTTCCTCGCACAGCTCTGGAGGCTGGGAGGTCCAAGACCGAGGTGCTGGGAGTGAGACCCTGCTTCCTGGCTCGGGGACGATCATCTCCTGGGGGTGTCTTCACGGGGCAGAAGGGGCGAGGGAGCTCCGTGGGGTCTCTTTTACAAGGTCACGAATCCCATTCACGGGGGGCTCCACCTTCCTGACCGCATCACCTCCCAAAGACCTCCCCTCCAAATATCATCACCCTGGGGGGTTATGAATTTTGGGAGGGACTCGATTCAGTCCCCCGCAGGCGGTCAGGGGGTGGGACAGAGTGAGAACTCCTGTGCGTCTGTGGGTTGATCTTCCCACCTGTGCCAGAGCGGGGAGGACCTGGGCTTTCTCATCCCAGTGCCCCGATGCGGGGCAGAAGCAGGAAGAGGAACGTGAGTGTAACATCAAAAATGGAACCAGGTTCTTTTTTTTTTTAAGTATTTATTTGAGAGACAGAGAGAGAGAGAGAGAGAGAGAAAGAGAGAGAGAAAGAGCGGGGGAGAGGCAGAGAGAGGGAGACACAGAATCGGAAGCAGGCTCCAGGCTCCGAGCTGTCAGCACAGAGCCCGACGCGGGGCTCGAACTCACGAACCGCGAGATCATGACCTGAGCCGAAGTCGGACGCTGAGCCGACTGAGCCGCCCGGGCGCCTTGAGCCCCATTCTTTATTACCACTGCCCTCGCCCTTGGGCTTCCCTCACGGACCCGGGCTGTGGGCTGGGAGTGGTAACGCCGGGGATGAGGAAGACGCTGCCTCCAGACTCTGAGTGTCACCTCTGCTCGGCCTCGTTCAGCAGGGTCCTGCCCCCTGGATGGGTTCCCTTGGATCTCTGTGCTCTCCTGAAGCACTTTGCGGTTCACCACAGCCCTGGACCTTGTCCCCTGGGCCTCGGTTAACCCTCCCCGGGCGGACTGGTCTCTTTTTCTTCCAGCTGCATGGCTGAGACCCCGGCATCATGCACAACCATGTGGTCACAGCTTTTGGGGTTGGTACCTACGTGACTGACCGCAGTCAGGCCGTGCCGTCTGCCGAATTTGAGACCTTTAGCCCTGGCCTCTCCACTAGACCTACAAGTATTTGCGTTTAATGAGGAATTGAAACACTGCGTTACCACTCTCCTCCTCCTCCTCCTCCTCCTCCAAGATTTCTTGGGCATCCCTCAATGGTCCTAATCCATAGCATAGCACGTGGACGCTCAAGAATATGGATGTCACCTCCTTCCTGAAAGGACTCCCAGTCAGATTGGGCACCCAGAGGTCTCTGCAAATCAGGAGTAAGTCCCAGTGCAGAAGAGCGCCAGGTCACGAGTCCCTAATTTGTGAGTTCTTACCTAATGCTCCCCACATCCCTTCCTTGGATGGAGAAGACTTTTTATTTTTATTATTTTTAGTTATTTATTTATTTGTTTAGAGGGAGCATGCATGAGCGGGGGAGGGGCAGAGAGAGAGAGGGAGAGAGAGAATCCCAGGCAGGCTCCACATTGCGAGCACAGAGCTCAATGTGGGGCTCGATCTCCTGAACCCATGAGATCGTGACCTGAGCAGACATCAAGGGTCAGATGCTTAACCGACCGAGCCACCCAGGCGTGCCGAGAGGACTTTTTGGATCCTTGTTCCAAAAATCCATTGTGGATGAGTAAACATTTTTATTTTATTTTATTTTATTTTTTAAGTCACGTGTAGCTGACACACAACGTTAACATTAGTTTCAGGTTCCACAACTTTTTTGTTTTTAATTTTTAGAGAGAGTGCACTAGCTGGGGAGAGGGGCAGAGGGAGAGAGAGAGAGAGCGAGAGAGCGAGAGAGAGCAAAAGAATTTTAAGCGAGTTCCACGCTCAGCAGAAAGCCCGAAATGGGACTCGATCCCACAACTTTGGGATCATGACCTGAGCCAAAACCAAGGGTCAGGCGCTCAGCCAACCGAGCCACCCAGGCGCCCCGATTCGACAAGTTTCTACATTATACTATCCTCTCCACAAATGTAGCTGCGGTCTGTCACCACACAACACTATTACGATGTCATCGACTGCATTCCCTGTGCAGTCTTCCATCCCCGTGACCCTGCTCCTTCCAGAACAGAAGCCGGCATCTCCCTCCCTCCTTCCGCCGTTTTGTCCGTCCTCCGACCCTGCTCCCCTCTGCTTGTTCGGGATGAGCAAGTGTTCTCTCACCTCAAATCAACGTTAGCTATTGCTTTTAGTTTTCGACACCAACTAGTTTTAGGCAAGTCGTTTCACCTCCGTGGGGCTCACAGTTTGCATGTTGGTCTGAAGGCTATCTGTCTGCGTCAGTGTGAGAGCCACTCATTGCGTAGCCTTGTAAATTTACACGGCGCTTCTCCCTATGTAAACTCACCGTGTGTGCTCACTCTCCTAAGTGTGCTATGCTCCGTATTTTATAAACAATACAGAAAAATGAGATTCGGAGAAATCTATCGCCTCTTTCTCTATTATATGTGTGAGTGTATATATATATATATATATACATGTAGAAAAGGCAGAGCCTGGATTCAGGTCTTTTGGATAATTTTTCAGACCCTGTCGCCTCTCAAAGTACAGAACAACCGCACGGTGCAAGCCAAGCCCACCGGAAATCAAAAGCAAGCCACAACCCTCGGTGCCATCCGTTGGGACAGTGTGCTGGGAATTCTGTCGGGGTGTCCCCGAGCACCCTGCAAAAGAGGCAGCGTTGTTATCAGGTGCTTTGTTTTGTACCAGCACCGCGCAGGCGGTGGCCCGTGGCCCGCTGTGGAAGAGGGCCTGCCATGGGCTCCAGAAACAGCACCTCATTTTCGAGTGACTTTAGAGCAGGTGCGCATGTAGGATGCAACATCTCCATCCACTGGAGGCCAAGTTCGAGTTCTTCTGCCGGCCGGAGGGGTCTTGGCACTGTCCTTGGATGTTGATATGTTTTTGGATAAACACACACACACACACACACACACACACACACACACACACACCCCTTTCCCGTTGTTGTTGCCCTATCAGCCTTTAAGTCCTTCTTGGTTACATTCCGTGGTGAGCTGGATCTCTTGATAAAGGAGCTCTGTACAGTGATGACAAGAATTGATTTCCAATTTCCTGCAGAATGACTCTATCATTGCTAGTGACTCAGGCAATTTAGCTCATATTCCAGGCCTGCCTGGGGGTTATAGATCACACTGACAGCTTCCCAGTCACGCAGGAGGTGGATTTTGACAAGATGAGGAAGGAGGCATTTGCAGGGAGTTTTGCACTGGGGGTGGTCAGAAGGGCACAGCTGCCCCTGGGTCTTGGGCCCTGTGGGCGTCCTGTGGGGAGCAGACACGTCTCGGGCACGACGGGGAAGCCGGCTGGCGCTCGGGCTTCTAGCGCGCTGCCGGGGACAGCTCTTTCCCCGTCTCCGTAAACTATTCATCCCTGCTCAGCGTGAGAACATCCGAAGGCCCAGCCGAAAGACAGAGGGGATCACTTTCCAATAGTTTCCCCCTTTCCAAATACTTAGCGTCCGTCTATTAAGAGCTAACACCTAGACTGGTCTTTCCCTTTCTCCGTGGACTCTGTTAACAGCAGGTGCAATTCTTTGCATTTACTCATCAGTTCATTTTCATCTGCCAAACCTGCCCTGCTTGTGCCCTGGGTGCCACCGAAATGGCTGTCCTCAAACGCACGTTGAAGGGACACAGACAGTGCTCTGCCCCGACTCCTCCACACAGAGTGGAACACGGCTACGTGGGGACCAGGACGCCTCTGCTAAAGCCTAATTTACCGAGTCCTCACGAAGACCCTAGGAGGCGGCCTGTTGCTATTTCTAGTTTGCAGATGTGGAAAGCAAGTCACAGAGGAGCGGTCCCACAAACAGAGTGGCAGAGCAGAGATTCGAACTTGGGCCCCTGGGAAACAGTCCGTGCTCTTAAGCGCTGCACTATATCCCTCACGAACGATGGATAAAGCAGATGATTTTTCTATCTAGTGGGTTGAATGGAACCCCTAGAGACTCCTAATCGCCTTGCTTTTTTTTGTTGTTGTTGTTTTTTAAGTAGGTTCCACGCCCAGCATGGAGCCCAGCACAGGGCTTGAACTCGTGACCCTGAGATCAAGACCTGGGCTGAGATCAAGAATCGTACACTTGACCCAATGAGCCACCCAGGCGCCCCCAATTGCCCTGCTTTTATAAATACTTTATCAAAGTCTTTGACAGCACGGGTAATCACTGGAGTTCTGGGAACTGAGCACACACACGTGTGTGTGCAAATGTGAGTATGCATGGACACGCACGCATGCACGCACATCCATGTTCATGCAAACGCACGCACACACACACACACACACACACACACACACACACACACGCCCAAAGGACGTAGCTCGACAAACCACAGCAGCAAGGTTAAGACACAGCTCTATGGAACAGACACGCCGATTTCTCTCTAGTCATTTGGCCCAGAAAATAGTTATTTAGAAATCACTGTCGAGCTACTTTCCAAGCCGATGCTCAGCTTGACCGATGCAGCAAGGAAGCTGACTGACCCAGTGTATTCTGAGACCCGCCTGTGAGCCGGGGGCTGTGCTGGCCTCCTTCGCGGATGTTATAACGGGCTGACGTCCACAACACTTTACTGTGAGGACCATGTCCCCGTTTTACTGTTGGAGAGAATGAGGCTCAGGCAGACGTCTCTGGATCATAGAACTAGCAAGGGACAAGGACAGGATTCAAACACATGCCTCGCGGCACAACACTTCCTCCCAGAATAATACAGGTGCTTCCCATGTGTGTGCTGTTGGTCATTTTTATTTTATTTTATTTTATTTTATTTTATTTTATTTTATTTTATTTTATTTTATTTTATTCTATTTTATTTTTTTTTTTTAAAGTTTATGTATTTATTTTGAGGGAGAGATCGAGAAAGGGCAGAGATACAGAGAGAGAGAGAGTGTCCCAAGCAGGCTCTGCACCATCAGCACAGAGCCGGACATGGGGCTCGAACTCCTAAACTATCAGATCATGACGTGAGCTGAAATCAAGAGTCCGACGCTTAATGGACTGAGCCCCCCAGGCGCCCCCTGTCGGTCATTATTTTAATCTGACAAATTGACTCTCTTGCAGACAGACCCAAGTGCCTGATTCCCATTCTGAGAACCTGGCCTGTGACCGGAAGAGGTCCCAACTGAGGTCCTGGCCTTGGCCCCCATTTCTCCTCCGAGTCAAGACCGCCACGTGGGCTCTGCCCCCACCATCCAGCGGCTTCTCTGTGGGGATCTGTTTGCTGGATCTGCTCCCTCCCCCATGCCCTTTGAGGCACCGCATGGAAGGCTGCCAGTCACGTCGTCGTCGTCGTCGTCGTCGTCATCTCTCATTAATGCTTCGGAGGACGAACGAGACAATATAATCGGTCCCTGCACACCTGTCAGGTAGGTGCTGCGTTAGGCAGAATGTTTGAGGTTGTTTTCAGTTCTGATCAAAGTGATTGAAACAGATGTACCTCGCGAGTCTTATTAAATGGCAGGGAAAACTGCTCATCAGACGTTTGACTGGTCCCGCGAATTCTTTGTATGCAGACGATGTTGCTTTTTTCCCCTTAGATAAACAAGTGTTTAGTTTTCTGATCGATACTTAAGATTGGGCAAGCTGGAGGAGAATCCATTTAATCCCAGACATAATGGCAATGGCCTGTTGTGATGCTCTCCTGATACAGAGTTTAGAAGTAATTGCTCCCTTTGACAAAGAGAAACATTATCTGCTTCGCATTCATTCACTTGTTTATTTATGTATTCAATAAATATTGACTGGGTACCTATCACGTCTCGTATTAGGTATTAGAATGTTCTAGTGATGAATCTGGCATGGTTCTTGCTTCCCGGAAGCCCACAGGCTGGGGCGGGGAGAGAAGTAAATACACAAACAATTACAGCCGAAGCACAGTAGGTGGATTACTCATTCATGTAATGTTTACGGACATGTGTGGCTGTGTCAGAAAATGGCGATCACTGGAGCCACGGGGTGCGGGCCGGACCTCGTGACTCTCTTCTAATAAATAGACTCTGGGGTGTCACTGCCAAGATTGGGGTACTCTTAGGGGTTCATTTGTGTCCCCCTGTGCCCCCTCCCCCCAGAAACATAAAGGTATGATGAAGGCTTACCCCCAGGTTCCACAGAACGTAGTGTCTTTCTTTGGAAGTAGGGTCTTTGCACACAAGGTCAGGTAAAGAGAAGGTCGTTAGGGTGGGCTCTAATCCAGTAGGACTGGTGTCCTTATACAAATGGGGACTATGGACACAGAGGCAGACATACTCACAGGGGAGCCCGAGGTGAACATGAAGGCAGAGGTGAGGTGATGGGTCGATAAGGCAAGGACCCCCAAAGATTGCCAGCAAAGCACCAGAAGCCAGTGGGGAGGCATGGAACAGATTCTCCTCGCAGCCCTCGGAAGAAACCAGCCCGGCTCACACCTTGATCTGGAGCTTTCAGCCTCCGGAACCGCGACGATGCGTTTCTGTGGTATTTGCAGCGGCGGCCCTAGCAGGCAAATATGGTTACAGACAGTCTGTGATTTCTGCCCCATTCCCACTTTCTCTGGTTCTTCTCAGCTGCTCTGGTGAAGCCAGCTGCCACGTTGGGAGCTGCCCCATGGGAGGCACATGTAGGAAGGAATCACAGGTGTCCTCTGGGCAACAGCCAGGGAGAAACTGAGGCCCTCTGACCAACAGTCTTTGAGGAATTGCCTCATGCCCGCAACCATAGGAGAGAGCTTGGAAGTGAATTCTAGCCCTGCTGACAGCTTGGTCACAGTCTTCTGAGACACCCTGAGCCACAGGAACCAGCTGAGCTGTGCTAGGATTCTTGACCCACAGAACCTGAGATGATCAATGTTTGGTTTCAGCTGTTAAGCTTCGGAGAAATTTGTTACGCAGCCATAGCTCGCTGCTACAATCTGTAAAATAGACTAGACACTGTCCTGGGTCTCAGGGCAGTGCAGGCGACCCTGTCTTGGCCTTGTGAAGAGGCAGTTTGGTTAAAGAAGCTTGGGCTCTGACCTCTGGCTGTCTGGGGTTGGAATCCCAGTTCTGCTGTTCACTTGCTGTGCTGTGTCTACAAGTTACCTAACTTTGTTTTTTTTCCTCTATACAAAAAAGAATGGGACACCTGGGTGGCTCAGTTGGTTGAGCGTCTGACTTTGGCTCAGGTCATGATCTTGTGGTTTGTGATTTTGAGCCCCGCATCGGGCTCGCTGCTTTTAGCACAGAGCCTGGAGCCCGCTTCAGATCCTCTGTCCCCCTCTCGCTGCCCCTCCCCCGCTCGCGCTCTTTCTCTCTCTCAAAAGTAAATGACCACAACGGGGTTCCTGTGAGGATTAAGTTAATTTTTGGAGAGCCTTTAAAGAATTTATTTCACATCCAACAAATATTTACTAAGTGTCTGTGGCGGGGCACTTGGGGGATGCTGGGGTGGCAGAAGTGGCCTGCTTGGAGCAGGTCCCTGCCCTCCTGGAGTTTACGCTCTAGTTTACAACGTCGATACATCGTAGTCCACGTGTGTGGTCCCTGTGACTGTAGAGGGGATTGAGGATGATCGTATTGAGGCAGGACAGTTGACTGAGCCTGCAGCAGATACGCGGAGCAGGGAGGGAGACCTTCCGGTGAGGTGAGAGGGACCTGGGGCAGGGGGAGTCAGCTTAAGAGTTTTGAGACGTGGGGAGCGATCCTGCGTGCTGCAGGTCGGTCAGGTGCAGGCACCCGGAAAGGCTGGAAATACCATAGTGAGCCAGGCACAGAAACAGACACTGGTGCGGGGGGTCTATGCACATGTCCGGGGCAGGATGCTCGTGTGTCAAGGTGTAAGAGTAGGAGGACGGGAGCAGAGCCCCCCACGCCCCCCACCCCAGCCAGACGGGCTAACGCACTGTCTTCGTGCTGTAGTGGCTGAGGCTGCACTCTGATGGATTTCGGGACATTCCAGGGAGGACAGGAGGCTCCATCAGTGCCGGCCCCCAAGGGCCACAGTCCGCAGGGCTGGGAGGGTTTCTGTGTCCGTGCTCCCAGCCTCAGGGGAGCAGAGAGGTCAGACTGGGTGGCAACTGGGATGGGGTTGGAGAGCCAGCCCCTGGAAGAAAACTGGATGGAGCTGGCCCCTGTCAGAAGGGCTTATAGAGAGGTAGGCATCGGCTCAACCCAAGAGCAGCTGGAAATGGGAACAGATGGGGCGGGGTCACCCACGACCCATCGGGCCTGCCCTCGACTTCAGAACTCTCTGCGTGCTTCCGGTTCACAGTTCCGTGCAGCCACCCCACCTCTTCCGGATTTAACTGCACCTCTGTCCGCAGCGTGTGGCTGCCTCCTCCTCCGTGCTCCCCGGGGACGTGCTCCAGGCCGGCCTCCCCACCCGGGGCTGGGTCTTAGAGGTCGTGCAAAGGCAGAAAAGCACAATTGACAAGTCGTAATGAGTTGACGGAGAGGGTAAGGCAGTGTTTCTCATTGCAACAAAATCACCACCTCATCTTGTTGAAAATGCCCGTTCCAGGGCCCCTGAGACTCAGTGCATCAGAATCTCCGGGGAGGTCAGTAACAGAAATCGGAATGTTAATGAACTGATTAGCATATGTGTCTTTAACCCCGCAATTTGAGACAAAAGTGCCGGAAGCAAAGCATCGTGGGCCCCCTTCAGGGATGCCACATTCTTCAGGCTTCTCAGCGGCTGCAGAGGGCAGCAGGGTTGTTGTGGCCCCCCCCGCCCCCACTTCTAGAAGCTTTACTGCCTTTCTGCCCAGACCCCTCAGCTGTCCTCTGTTCCAGGTGTGGCCCACCAGTTACCCTGGGTCCCCTTTCAGAGCTGCAGGCTCCAAAGTCACCCCTCCTGCCCCCCTCGGAACGCCCAGAGCCTCAGTGCCGTCGCTTATCACGAGATGGAGGGGGACCTGGGGGTCCGAGGGATTCTTTCCCTTTTGGGGGGGATGTCACAGAGCTGAAGGGCTGGACTTCCCAGGCTGTCTGTTCCAGAGGAGTTGTTAACTGGTGCCTTTAAAAAAATGGTAGTGGTTTGAGGGAGTAATGAAGTAGAATATCTTGAACCAGGGTCAAGGATTTGGGGAGACTTGGGGCATCTTTCCTGTTGGTGGCTGAGTACCTCCTCCCCACCTGCTGGAATCTGGGAGGACAACCAGCCATCAGTCAATCAGTCAATCAATCAATCAATCGTAATGCAACACTTGCCTTGGCAACATGTAGACTCCTTATCTTACTTATATGGACCAAATACATTGACAGCTGCAGATGGATAAAAAATTATGGACTGCAACATGCAGATTTAAATAGTTGCCAAAATTGTAAAATGCACCTCTAGTCATCCAGAGGCCATAGATCTGCTGTGTGCCTCTATGTTTTTTTCAAAAAAAAATTTTTTTTAAATGTGTATTTATTTTTGAGACAGAGACAGAGCATGAGCAGGGGAGGGGCAGAGGGAAGGGAGACACAGAATCCAAAGCAGACTCCAGGCTCCAGGCTCCGGGCTGTCAGCCCAGAGCCCGACGTGGGTCTTGAACTCATGAACTGGGAGACCGTGACCTGAGCCGAAGTCGGACGCTCAACCGACTGAGCCACCCAGGCGCCCCCTCTGTTTTATCAGCACTTGTGGTCCCTGATCTGGGACAACCCGAATTTGAGTCAGAATGGTCTATTTTTTAAAAAAATATTTTTACTTTATGAGACATTGAGAGAGAGAGAGAGAGAGAAAGAGGGGACAAGCAGGGAAGGGGCAGAGAGAAGGAGACACAGAATCCCAAGCAGGCTCCACAGTGCCATCAGCGCAGAGCCTGATACGGGGTTCCAACTCACAAACCATGAGGTCATGACCTGAGCCGAGACCAGGAGTCAGGTGCTTAACCGACTGCGCCCCCCAGGCACACACCCCCCTTTTCAAAAGGAAGTGACATCTGAAGAAGGCAGCAAGCAGGCTGCGAGTCGTCTTATTATTTCAATTGCTGGTTTGCTCATCCGTTCACTGACGTGACGATACGGCGGGACGCTCTGTGGGCACCAGGGCTGGAGCAGTGACGCAGATGGACATTGGTCTCTTCTGGGAGGCAGCGCCTGGGGCTCCGGCACCGCGGGTGGCTCAGCTCCGGCGGCTTCCTCCACACCCGAGGGGGGGGGGCAGGCGCAGTGCTCGCCCTTTTCCCCCAGCTCTTGGCCCTCCCCTCTCGCTCGGCAGGGTCGGGTGCCTCCCCACCAGGGATACACGCCCCATCCCTTGGTGCTGCCCCTGCCCTGTCCTTGCTGCCAGGCCTGTGCCGGCGAGCTCAGTGGTGAAGCCCCTCCCTTTGGGGTCAGACCCACTTACTCAACGTCCTGTGCCAGGCGGGGGACCTGGCACTTTCCGAGCCTCCTCTACAAAATGGGCGTTAACGGTACTCACCTTGCAGGGTCAACTGTGGGTGTTCACATGAAATAATGTGCGTCAAGGGCAAGGATGGTGATTGCGGCTTGCTTACGCACTGTCCAATCTCTCCTTTCTTAGTAACAGAACTCTGTACTGGGTACACATAGATGTAATTGGAGTATAATTGGTATATAATATCCTATTCGTTTCAGGAGTATGTCATAGCGATTCGATATTTTTGTACATTACGAAATGATTCCCCCAGTAAGCCTAGTTAGTTACCATGCATTTTTTATTTTAGAGAAAGAGAGTGAGAGCGAGTGGGGGAAAGGGGTAGAGGGAGATGGAGAGAATCCTAAGCAGGCTCCACTGGACTCAGCATGGAGCCCGATGTGAAGCTCAATCCCACGACCCTGGGATCATGACCTGAGCCAAAATCAAGAGTCAGACGTTCGACCGACTGAGCCACCCAGGCGCCCTAGCACCTTATATTTTTAAACTCAGTTTTTGCTTGGCCAAATGCTCTATTTCTCCATCTCCTTAGCAATGGGGTGGCCAATGGGATTGAAGCAGAAATCACTGGGTGAGGATTTGGAAAAGCTCTTTAAAGGGCCCTGTTGCCTCTCCCCCCACCCCATATCCTCTTTCTTCCTGTCTGAAACGTGGATGTGACGGCTGGCGCTCCTGCAGCTATTTCTGACTATGGGGTGTCCACAAGGATAAGAGCCACTAAGGATGCTGGGATAGAAACACTGGAGAAGGCTGGACATTAATGATTTTCTGATGGGTTTTCCACGATGGCCTTGGACTGCCTGCCTTCCTTCAGACTTATTTTATCAGGGAAAAAGGAAATCTCAATCTTGTCAAACCGCTGTTATTTCTTTGACTGGCAGATCAGCCAGAAACAGTTTTCAGTGGCTATGAACACCTTACCCTGTGCCTGTTCCCTGTGAGCATTTGGGGGGGGGGGAGCCAGTACAGGAGCTGACCTGGAGGGGGCACTCAAGCCAAGGCGGCCTGTAGCTTTTGGCTCTCTCATCCGGGTTTACGGGAAACACAAAAGGTTTCCCCACTGGATATGTTAGCTGTGGGAGGGGCAACCTTCACGTGGCTGGGGCCAGTCATACCCAACCGGTTAAAGGGGGCTCCGAGCCTGCTTTCTCTATCTAGTGTGGCCAGAAATCCCCAGAGGCGGCTGCCTGAATGCGCCGTCTCCCAAGTCCGATTGTTAATCTCTTTTCCTTGGAAACTTGGGGCCTGGCACCCTGCCTTCCCGCAGGGAAGGAGTCCTTTGCAGGGATGGTTGGTTTGACAGGAGACAGGCCAAGAAGGGCGTCTCTGCAGCCCGTGCATACAGCCCGGGTCCCTCTCACACAGGCTCCCAGGAGCTTCTACTCATTCCCTGACTCCAACGGATGGCTCCGAGGCGACAGGGAAACCTTTGAAGTAGAAGCACTTGGACTAATGGCGTAATTACTCCACAGAACCATTTGCAAAGTAATTACGGACTATTGTTAAGAATATCTTAGTTTTTTTTTTTTTTTTTTTTAAAGTAATGAGGCTTTGCTTCGATGGTGATGATGGAGGGAAAAGGCAATGATACACGTGCACATTTAAAGAGGAGAGAAATACCCCCCTGGGGCCCCCTCCTCTCAAAGTCCTCTGCCCCTTCCCCATCCACCTGATGCAAACCCAGAAACTCTCCGGGAACCTGCCACTGACCCTGAACGTGCGTGGCCGCATTCTCTGCCCTGCTCGGATGGGCCTGCTACGAAAATGAGGTTTTGAGAGACACTGGCTGTAGGATAATTTGCTGAGAAATGCATGTTTCCTAAGGATGGAAGGACCTTGAGGCCACACCATCAACACAGTGGAAGCCTGGGGGAGGAGGTCTTTACGTGAGAAAGTTCCGGAGTAGCTCTTATCAGCACCCGATGCCAGAGCCGGGCTCCCTTCTTGGCCCAGCACACCCCGTCCCTTGACGCGGGCCCTGCAGCCTGCTTTCGCCCAGCCCACTGCCTCTGCTAAGAGGGGCCGCGGCAAGCTAATTGAGATACATATGACAATATTAACTTTTTGAATATCGTATTAGCTCTCCATTAGGATAAATGAGGTGCACAGAGAAATTGTAACAGAGCATTAGTCTCTGTGTCCACTTAGCACGTTGATTACTTCCGGACGAGATCCTCAAAGCCCACCCCAGGGATGGGAGGGAGGGGAGGGCTGAATCCAAGAGCACTCTTTCTAGATGGAAATTTAGTCTGAAGGTAAACGCGGGTGACAAAAGAGAGGGCAGCGTGGAAGACTGGTCTTGGATGGAAGGAACTGGATGCATCCAGGTCCTTCCTGATGTCAGTCCCCTGGACCCCAGAGGAAACTGAGAGAACCCTCCAGGCGGCCTGGGACAGAGTGATAACGATCGTGACTAATCATAGCTACCGTTTATTGAGTTTGTGGAATGAACAAGCCCTTGGCATGTCACTTAACCCTCACTTTAGTGACGGAGGGCCACAGGGCCAGACAGGGAAGGGGTTTGCCCAAGGTCTCCAGACTCTCAAGACAGAACTTCCCTCTGGAGAGGAACCACAAGCCTAGGCTTGCCTAACCCCGAAGTCTGATGCCCTAGCGTCTTGCCCTGTGGTCTTGCGGAGTGGATGGGGGGCGGGGACAGGTGTGGGGCAGCCTGCATATCCCCAGCCAGGGTGTCTTAGTCTGTTCTGGCTGCTATAACAAAATATCCCAGACAGGGTGGCTTATCGACAACAGAAATTTATTTCAGGAGCCAGGAGTCAGAGATCTGGGGGCCAGCATGGTCGGGAGAGGGCTGTTTTCTGAGTCACAGACTTCTTCTTATGTCCTTGTGCAGTGGAGGGGGCTAGGGAGATCTGCAGGATCTCTTTTTTTACCCCCTGTCTAATTGATTTACTTTATTATTTAATCACTTTATTACTGAGGTATAGTTGACATACAGTGTTGTATTAGTTTCAGGAATACAGCATCGTGATTCGACACTTACATACAGCACTCAGTGCTCACCCTGGTAAGTGTAGGCACCTTCTATCACCATATAACTGTCACCCTTAAAAATAAAACTGCCCGTTATTTCACCAGCAAAAATGGGCTTATTCGGGAATAGTAGAGAATTGCCATCTGGGACGATCAGGCTCCCGCCAAACTGTAGGCAAGCCCAAGAAACAAAAGAAAGGACCATCATTTAATGGAGAAGGAGGAGGAAGTTGGGAGGTTTTTTTTTTTTTTAATTTTTAAAAATATTTATTCATTTTTGAGAGAGACAGAACGTGAGTGGGAGAGGGACAGAGAGAGAGAGAGAGAGGGAGACACAGAATCTGAAGCAGGCTTCAGGCTCCGAGATGTCAGCACAGATCCCAATGCGGGGCTCAGACCCACAAACCCAGAAATCATGCCCTGAGCTTAAGTTGGAGGCTCAACCGAGCCACCCAGGCACTCCCTGGGGTTGTTTTGAACAAAAGTCTACTGGAGAGAAGCAAGAGCTGAGGGTGATGAGGGTTTCCCATTGACTGAGTTGCAGGGGTGGTGGATGTCTTTCTATGTGGGGGTCTGTAATTAACAATTCTTCCTGTAATTGACAGGGAGTGGTATGGGCCCCCCCCCCCCCCCAACAGCCTCCCCTTCTCGCATCCCTGGTCCACTTAGTGAGGGTTCTTCTTACCCATTTTCACACAAGGTTATGACAGTATTGTTGAGTATATTCCCTAGGCTGTATTTTTCGTCTCTATGGCTTATTTATTTAATCAAATTAATTAATTAATTTTTAAGTGCTTATTTTATTTTTGAGACCGAGGAAGTGAGTGCATGAGCAGGGGAGGGACAGAGAGAGAGGGATAGAGACTCCCAAGGAGGCTGCTTGGGATTTCTCTATTTCCATCTCTCTTGGCCCCTATCCCGCTCACGCTCTCTTTCGCTCTCTCTCAGAATAAATAAATAAACATGAAAACAAAGAAAAAAAAGAAAGTGTGTTAATCCATCTAATATGCTCAGCATCAGTGCCTGGCACACAGTCTCGTTGTTATTTACCTCCGTGTCCAGCTGTGAGTTTATCCATATATACAGGAGCTGCCTGACTTTTTTTTGGTGCTAAGACAGGAGGGTGTCCAGACCTTCAGGCTGCTGGACAGTGAGGAGTGGGAAGCCGGCAGGTGGAGGGGCTCGAGCTTACCCTGGATTGGCTGGGTGTCTGTTGGGTGCTGCCTCCTTGGGGGCAGGTGCGAGGGCATCTCTCTGAAGGGAGCGACGGCCCATTTCAGAGCGTGGCTGTGGGGCGTGGGTTTCCAAAGTCAGCTCCTCCGAGACAGGAGTCCCGTGTGGCTCCTCTCTGCACCCCTTGTTCAGCTCAGGCCCTGGGAGACAGTAAGGCCTCGGTGACTAGCTGTGGGTCGAGCACGACATGAGACAAAGGTGAACATCCGGGATGGTGTTAGAGGGTGGATCATTAAGTCCAGAGCGGTATGGTGCACGTAACGTGAACAGGAGGAGTCCAGATGGCAGGGCTGACCGGTCAGGCGGAGGCGATCTGAACTCGGCCTTGAAGAAGGGATCTGTTCTGCAAGGGTCCTTGGGAAATTGGAATGGTTTTCAGGTGCGGGAGCCCCGTGAGTAGTGGTGGGGGCCCGAGCGGGGGAGCAGAGGGGCCAGTTTCTTTGATGCACGATGCATGTGTTAGAGGTTAGAAGGGGACAGGCGGCCTCGAGAGAGGGGCAGGAGTTTGAACTCGGTGCAGGGGATTACCGGAGGTGGACTGGCCTCCTGGGGGCATCTTACAAGGTTGAGCTGTTGCAAGATGGATTGAGAGCTGGGCTGGGGAGCAGGGACAGGAAAGGTCTGCATTTGCTTGAGCGCTGGAGCCTCAGCCTCTCTTGTCTGATTCGAGGGCCCTGGGAGATTATGCGGCCTCTGCCTGTGTCGCCAAGTGGTGCAGTCACTTAACCATGACCTGCAGATTAAGTCACCTATTGTGTGGAGTAATGAGTCATTCTCTGAGGCTTTTGTGTAAGCAAATAGAGTATTTATCCAGGTCCCAGGGAACCTGGGGACACCTTGGAAGCAAGAGAGATGCCTTTGAAGTGGAGTCGAATGAAATCCTTAAGCCTCTGTGTCCATAGATCCCTTCATAAGTCATCGGCTGTTTATTTCGAGGGCAGAATATTTCCGGAGCAAAGAAACTTTTCAGTGAGACGTCTTGAATCGTCAGCCTGCCTGGAACGCACAGAACCTTTTCTCCGTCTCCTTAGTGAGGATATGGGGCCCAGGCAAAGTGACCGGCAGGCGGGGGGCTGGGTCTGAGGGCGCCTGGAATTCTCCCCAGCCACCCCCCTTCCTTCCTTTCCCCCCTTCCCCCCTTCCCCCCCCTTCCCAGGTGTGGGAGGGAGGCCTCCCTTAAAAATACCCTGCAGGCTGAATTCCATCTGGGAGTCTGCTTTCTGCCAGACCCAACCTGTGATACGCAGGGAGAAAAGGCTGAGGCCAAGGGTCCGTTCCTCTCGGGACCTGGGTTTCTTCATCTGCAAGACGAAAATGGCACACTGGAATAGAGGTTCTCGAAGAGTGCTCCGCGGCACTTCGAGGTGCCCAAGACACTTTCAAGATGTCCGTGAGGACAGAGCTGTTCTCACCATATTATTGCCGGTATTTATTTGCCATTTTCGCTGAATTGCCGCTTGCACGGAAGGCGCCAAACCAGTGGCGCCTTAGTGGTGACATCGAGCCATGCTGATGTCATCGCAAGTCTTACCAGCGAGCACGGGCACTTAAAGAAAAATCCAGTGTCACCTAAGAATGTCCTGGAAGCAGTAAAAATTATTATCTTTTTTTTAATGTTTATTTTTGAGAGAGAGAGAGAGAGTGCACGTGCAGAGAGAGAGGGAGACACAGAATCTGAAGCAGGCTCCGAGCTGTCGGCACAGAGCCCGACGCGGGGCTCAAACTCACGGACCGCGAGATTGTGACCTGAGCTGAACTCGGATGCTCAACCGACTGAGCCACCCAGGCGCCCCTAATGCTTATTTATTTTTGAGAGAGAGAGGAGAGAGAGAGACAGAGCACAAGCAGGGGAGGGGCAGAGAGAGAGGAAGACAGAATCGAAAGCAGGCTCCAGGCTCCGAGCTGTCAGCACAGAGCCCGACGCGGGGCTCGAACTCACGGACCGCGAGATCATGACCTGAGCCAAAGTCGGATGCTTAACCAACGGAGCCACTCAGATGCCCCCAAAGCAGTAAAAATTACTGATTCTATTAAATTTGGACCCTTGACGACACTTCTTTCTACTATTCCGGGTGACCACACACGCCGTAGACATACGCAAGCACGGTGGGTGCCTTGAAAGGAAGCACACGTGTGTTCAAGGTGAACTAGTTGCTTTTCTCAAGGAAGAACATTTTTACCCGAAGGAACAGTTGACAGAGAAGCCACGGCACCCCTTTCCTTGAAAATGAACACGGCGAGCCTGTCGCTTGGAGGAAAACAGCTCACGGTACTTGTTACCGATGATAAAACTCAAGCTTTCAAGTGGATTTTAGAACTTTGAGAGACTCCTGTCTGCCCCTGCCCTGAGCTTGATGGCTTCCCCATACTATCCACTTTTCTGATGAGATTGGTGGGATCCTCACTAATTGGATTTTTGATTTTGTACGAGAAAGCGTGCCACCATTCAGAAGACCTGCCTGACTCCGTGAGCTCGAGTCTTTCCAGGCGCGATGTCACAAACTCACGTTCCAGTAAAAGACCCATTCAGAGTGCAAGGTGGGTCAATGAGTTTGGAAATAACAGAGAATGAAAAGTTCATTTATATGGTACCGATTCCACATTGCATCCAATCTGCCAGCAACTACTGCGTGCTGCATTTTGGTGTAGTGCCCAAAAAGAATACACACAATTATCTATAAAGGCTATATAGTTCTAGCTTCCTCTCTGACCCCAACTAGGAACGGTTCTCCACTTCTCATGACTCATGTGATTAGATTGGACCCACATGGGTAATCTCCTCAGTTTTTGAAATTTAAGTTTTTTTTTTTTTTTTCAACGTTTTTATTTATTTTTGGGACAGAGAGAGACAGAGCATGAACGGGGGAGGGGCAGAGAGAGAGGGAGACACAGAATCGGAAACAGGCTCCAGGCTCTGAGCCATCAGCCCAGAGCCCGACGCGGGGCTCGAACTCCCGGACCGCGAGATCGTGACCTGGCTGAAGTCGGACGCTTAACCGACTGCGCCACCCAGGCGCCCCTTTAAGTTTTATTTTTAAAAATTTTTTAGAGAGAGGGGCACCTGGGTGGCTCAGTTGGTTAAGCATCCGACTTTGGCTCAGGTCATGACCTCACAGTTCATGGGTTCAAGCCCCGCGTCGGGCTCTGTGCTGACAGCTCTGAGCCTGGAGCCTGCTTCGGATTCTGTGTCTCCCTCTCTCTCTGCCCTTCCCCTGCTCACACTCTGTCCCTCTTTCTCTCTCAAAAATAAATATTAAAACAATTTTTAAAAATTTTTTAGACAGAGAAAGATTGCAAGCTGGGGAAAGGGAAGAGGGAGAAGGAGGGAGAATCCTAAGCAGGCTCCAACCACACTTGATCCCAGGACCCTGGGATCATGGCCTGAGCCAAAATCAAGACTCGGATGCTCAACCGACTGAGCCACCCAGGCACCCTGGTAATCTCACCCTTTAAAGATCCTTTCCTTTAACCACATTTGCAAATAACGTATTTATATTGCAAATACAAAGTAATATATTTATAGGTTCAGGGATAAGGGTGTGGACATCTTTGAGGGATCATTATCCTGCCTCTCTTCTTTTACCATCTGGCCCCCAAATGGTGATCCATTGAGACTCTGGGTATGATCCAGGGGCACAATTCCTCACTCCATGTGAACTAGAAAACAGGTTATCTGCTTCTGGAATACGATAGTGGGACAGGCATTGGGTAACAGTTATAGACATTCTGGTTCCAAGAGGGAGAAAATGGAAGGAAAAAAAAGGAATCGTAAGTCCTCACCAATTTTGAAGTCGAGATGGGCAAACCCCGTAAGGTTTCAAGGCTTGGAAATAATTCCCTGGTTTGTGGCTCTGCCGTCTGGGCTGATGGCTCCATGGTTATTCTTCCCAGCATAGGGTCCTTTGTGGTTTTAAGAATGCAGAGGGGTTCTGAAGCCAAAGTTTGAGAACTCCTCACTGGATCGGATCACTGAATGTTGGGGGCCAGGAGGACGGGAGGATGGTTCAGAAGGGTCCTGAGTTGCCTGAAATCAGCAGGAAGGGTGTGTTGATCAGCTAGAAATGTTTGCTGTGACCTGAAAGGGACATAGTGACATGTGTATCAACCATAAAGGCCCCTCTGTCTAGCTCTGTTGGTCTCTGGCACTATGAACCCTTCTCAGAACATTCTGGAAGGACTAGGTAATAGCCCAAGAAGTAGCAGCACAAGCCAAACTAGGACCATGACCCTTGTAAGCTGAGCTGACCCTGGGAAAAATCATGAGAGTTCTTTTTTTTTTTCCCCCCCTATTATTCCAGCTTCTCTCTTCAGCAGTGTCTCCCTATCCACAACTTTAGGGCCCTGGAATGTTTTATCACCCTTACTGAAACCTCTTTTTTTTTTTTTTTTTTTTTTTGTAAAAGGATACAACAAGCTTACTTTTTAATGAAGTGTATATAACGAGGCAGACTAACTGTACCAGCCTTCCTAGGAGATTCAACCTTTATCGCAAGACAGAAATCTTCAGCTAATAAATTTCAGACTTTTTAAACCCATGCTCTCTCTTCTATTGAAACATAAAAGTCTGAGCTTTTCCACCCTGATACAGCAACCTGGGAATCACGGTATTGTCTGTGTATTCCTACCAGTCAAGGAGATCTTGTTAAGCTTTATTTTCTGAAGTCTGTGTTGTGAAAACATTTTTGTGTTTTCCAAATACGAATTACAACATTTGATTATGTGTTTTCCACACCTCCCTTTCCTCCCCCTTGTCCCGTCCCTACACCCCCACAGTTGCCTTCAAAAGTACAGTTTTCTCTCCCGACCCAACCTTTCGTGGAAGATTCCTGTCTCAAGTTGTGGCAGAATATATTTTCCAAAATGGCGCCAATAACATTTCCCATTCTACAGTGTTCTTTTCACAACTTAACAAGGTAACAAGTTGTCTCGCCGAGAGGTAAAGTCTATTT
Source organism: Lynx canadensis (assembly GCF_007474595.2). Taxonomy (NCBI): domain Eukaryota; kingdom Metazoa; phylum Chordata; class Mammalia; order Carnivora; family Felidae; genus Lynx; species Lynx canadensis. The sequence goes on along the minus strand of NC_044318.1, from coordinate 29,935,323 downwards.
CCCCTCCAAGGGACTCTGGGTCACCAGCGAGTATGGGAGAAGGGGCACCATGTGCCCTTGAAGCTAGGTCCTGAAGCAGTACAGTTCCCGCCTGGTGCTCTTGGGACTTTGGTCCTTGGAGCCCCGCCACCAGACGGCCAGGAATCCCCGCCACCAGGAGAGACCACGCGTGGGTGCCCCAGCCAACAGTTTGTCAAGCTGAGGTTCTAGCTAACAGAAGCACCAACCCCTGAGGGCTCCCAGCAACTGAGAGGTTTGCCGGCCATGCCCCAGACATCGTGGCGCAGAGATGAGGGGTCTCTTCACCGAGTCCTGCCTGGATTGTGGGTCCAGGCAAAACAGAGGATTGTTGTTGTTTTAAGCCCCTGCACTTTGGGGTGGGTTGTTACATAGCAACAGTAAAGGAAACAAAAATCAGAAGAGGGTAAGGGAATATATATCGTTGGCAGATTAAGGGGGAGAGATGCATTTGGGAATAAAGCTCCGCCCCCTATTTCACCAACCCCCCCCCGCCCCCCCACTCCCCGGTGCCTAGAATGCAGTTGGGGAGAGACAGCCATGAGGTTGGATTTTGGTCAGTTTCCCCATTTTCCTTTCCCAGTGCCTGTCATTAAAAAAATCCATGTGACTTTCTTTCTTTCTTCTTTCTTTCTTTCTTTCTTTCTTTCTTTTCCTTGTCATTTCTCTTCTTTCTTCCTTTTCCTT